>NC_133002.1:6922500-8172500 GCF_048564905.1 Vicugna pacos
GAGTTTGGGTGACAGGCCTTTAGTCCGGCCTGCCGAGTAATGGAAAAGATATCCCTGCTTCCACATTAGGGCTCTGAACCCTTACTGCACCTTGATGTGCATTTGTGATCTTGCCAAAGAAGAGGTGTCTGGCCTTTCTCCCAATGGGGCTGTGTCTTCTGATGCAAACTGGAATGTTTTCCCGGAGCAAATTCGGTTCTGATCCATTCTGCCATGGCCTCATGCCAGTTCCTCCCTGCCTCGGGTGCTCCAAATTCCAGTGACTCGGTTTTCCAGTGACAGGCTGCTCTGTGGCAGTGCAGCATGTGGGAAAGCAGAGGAAAGAACAGCCACCTCGTTTCCTCCAGGAGCCCAGGCCATCATTTCCCACACAAAATCACTGCTAACCTCATACAAGACCACTTCCTGCAGCTGATCCTGTCTAGCCTTTGCTCTGCCTCCACCCCGGGTCTGGAGTGCCCTGGCCTTTACACTTCCCCAGTCTGAGGGCTCTGTTAAAATGAACATTTTCAGGTTTAGTGCCTTCTGATTCAACACCCTGGGTCTAGCTGGAAGCTAAAAATACCATCCTTTCCAGCTGATCTGCCCTAATCACAGTAGCACCAACACTTTAAATAGCTTTTCTGTGCCAGAGTAGACATTTGACAGATGGCGCTAACACTCAGAGGGCTGCAGGAAGGCACAGGTCTAAAGGACTGACCAGCCTAGCGTTGAGCTTTTACTTTTGCTCTCCCATTTCTTCTAGGGGTGAAGGAAGAAAAGGGACCCTCTTCCTAAGCCTTGATAATTAGACCTTAATAGAAAGGAGTGTATGATAGGCACTAGTTGTGTAAATCCTAGAGAATATTAGATCAGAAAGGACCTAGCACTGGTCATCTCTACTGGTGTTAAGCAGTCTGTACGAACCTGTTTTGCAGCTTATATTGTAGCTGCATTTGGGGTTAGTACATGTCTGGGACCGCTGTACACAGGAAATAGTTGCATCTCCAGCCATATCCAGCAAGGAATCTTTCTGGCAAGCAGTCTGCAAACCTGGTTTTTTAATTGTTTATTATACAGTGAAAAGCTCAGGCACGTAGTATCTGTATTCACTAGTCGGGCACTCTAGTGAGGGACAGATACTTCTTCTGACACAGGGACTAGGTGAGGGTGCTCTTTCTTTCTTTGTGTTCTCGTGGTTCTCCCCATCCTTTGGAATAGTTCATAAATGCAGATGTTTTGCCAGCCAGCACTTAAGTATAGTTTGGTTGTTCAGATGGTAAAAAGTGTTGTTTTCAGCGTCACAGTGGTTGCAGACTAGCTAATGAAGACCACAGCTGGGTCCCACGTGCAGATTCCCCTTCCCACTCTCTGAGGACCTTCTTCACTTTTACTGCTGCTGGAAGAGCTGTGACCTTAGCCAAAGTAGCAGGATGAAGGAGGGAGGACCATCCTCACACCTTCTAAGATTTTTAGACCCTGACCCCAGACCCAAAGCCAAATGTGAGGTAGGAGACAAATGAACCAAAAGAAATCACATCCTGAAGCAAGTGTAACCCATATTTGATCATCTGTTAAAACTCTATCCTTTAGGGCAGATCTCAGTATCTTTACACTCCCATTCTCAAAGTCTCACAACTGTTAAGATTCCATCGTGTTTCCCAGACATTCAGATATTTAAAAATCTGTGCTGTCTTGTCGAGAAGCCTATCCCAGGCTGGCTGGGAAGCTCCCATTGCCCTTCTTACTAGGTGCATTTAGCAGCATCGATTATCCTGCCATCTACATACCCTCTAGCGCAAACCTACTATCCAAGGTTTATAAAAACTGACTCACACATACTTCTGTTATAGAACCCTCCTTCCATTCAGCCTTCTGATGGAAATCATGATTCAGTAGGAGCAGAGCCAGGTTCCTAACGAATGCTTCCAAATGCGTTAAAGTTACATCCATTCACTTTGCTTATTCTACCTGGCTGTTTGCCATGTTTTCTAATTCTGGAAGAGGTGAGTGTGTGTGTGTGTGCGCGTGCGCATGCATGCGTGTGCGTGCGTGTGTGCATCCATTTCTGAGCCTGTCGTCTCTTACTTGGATGTAAAATCATGAGACATCTGTAGACATCTAGGCCTTGCTGTACATATTGTCTAGAACATGTTTGTGCCTATGCTACAAGGTGGATCGTCAACAAAAGCTCCTACTGTGTGTATTGTCTTGGAAATGGGCAAAAGCCTTGAAAGTTGGGAATGGCTTTTACAACTTAAAGCAATCCCCCTGTGTTAAAGACAGTCCTGTCAGAGGCGTTAGCCAAACTCCAGCTGGTGATGTTGCCTAGCAACGCAGTCGCAGCTGCAAGAGCCCTTCATTGTGGGAACCCAGGTGACAGCCAGAACTGCCTGACTCCCCCCACCAGAAGGTGATGAAAAAGCGTATTGAGGCCCCTTCCTCCGACAGTCTTGTGTGTAACTACCCCAAGATACACTTTCTGGCTCCTCAAGGGGAGCTAATTATTAAGTTACAACTACTTTGCTTGGTGTTAGTGAAAACCTTAGAAATAAAAGGGGAGAAATTCAGTCATAATGAAATGTGGTACAGTTGTTTAATGAGTGGCCTCTTCCCCTCAGCTCTCACTAGTTTGAATGTGAGAGAAAGAAGTCAAGGCAGGATCTACCTTCAAAAATTCAACCACATCTAAATAGATTGGTTTTTAGGTTCACAGATGTAGAAAACAAAATTAAAGTTCCTGAAGGGGAAAGGGAGGGGGTGCAAATTAGAAGTATACGATTAATAGATACACATTTCTATTATATGTAAAATAGGTTAACAAAAAGGATTTACTTTATAGCACAGGGAACTATATTCAATATCTCATAATAACCTATAGTGGGAAAGAACCTGAAAAATATAGATATATATAGAGAGAGATATAGATAGATAGATAGATAGATAGATAGATAGATAGATAGATAGATATCTCCCTGAATCACTTTGCTGTACTGAAACTAACACAATATTATAGACCAAGTATACTTCAATAAAATAATACATACATACATTCGTACATATATAGATGTTTTTTAATGTGTGTGGCATTATGTACTTATCAGCATCTCCAACACCTGAATCAAAGGCCTAGTCACAAGTGTCGACGGCAGGTGCCCATTGTGTCTCAGATACTGTGGGAAGACCTGGAGGAGATGCTTCAGACCCCAGATACCCAAAACTCTAGGGTCCCCGTGCTCAGAGTCTGCTGTCTAGGAGAGCAGAAAGACCATCCTTCATGGCAGCCATTTCCTAGACAGCACCATAGAATGTGGTGAGAATTTAGTTCCTGAGTAATTTATATGGAGAGAGTTTAGTTCCTGAGTAATTTGAATTCTCATCAGAAATGAACATAATAAACTATCAACAAAAAGACAGCATTTATCATCTCTATTCGTAAAGTTTCTCTTTGTCTAATGCTGCAACATTTCATATCAGTAGTAAGAGGGCAAGGAGAGATAAATGACCTTTAATTCTACAATATTATGTCTCTTTGATGCTGTAGTCACAGCAAGACCCCAGACACCAACCTGTTCTTCCCCAGGGTTGGTGACTGTGAAGGCCTCCTCTCTGACCAGCAGCAGCAGCTGCGGTTACAGGGCCTGGAGCAATCATCTTTGCACTGCTTCCATCTTTCTCAAAGTCTTCTATTGAGACAATTTGTTTCATTATTAATTTGGGGCATGGCATTCCCCACAGACTTAAGAAACTATTTGCCTGTTTAAAAAAAAAAATTAACAGCCAGGTTAATAAATTTGACTTGCAGGATTTCTACAACTCTGTGCCCTTTTCTGATCCTGGCAGTTGAGGCCAAAGTGACTCACAGTGAAGTAGTTACAACTTGGGAGGTAGTGTATAGATTTGATTTTCAGTCTTTGTATCCCAGTGAAAGGGGACCAGCTTTCCCAAAGTGAATCCCAACATGGCAGTCACCGTGGCACACCCGTGCATCTGGTTAACATTACTAACTCCTGACCCACCATTATCTCCTCAGATAATTCTTACTCTTAAAGCTAGTTGCACCTTATTCTGTTTCTGTTCTGGAAATGTGATAGGCAGGCACTTCGGGAGCCTCTTCCTCACCCATTGCTCTAGTGGGAGAAAGACTCTCTGAAATGTGCACATATACATGTGACGGTGCTTGTCAAGGGACTTGAGCACACATGGCTCATAGCACATTTGTTTGTTATTTTAACTGAAGGTGTTGAATTTTGAATCTGTGTTTCTAGACACTGTTTCCAGCAAGTTGCAAAACAACAATGTTTATACTATTGCCAAGAGGAACGTGGAAGGGCAGGACATGCTGTACCAATCCCTGAAGCTCACTAATGGCATTTGGATTTTGGCCGAGCTACGTATCCAGCCAGGAAATCCCAATTACACGGTAAGGCCTTTCTCAGAATGGGTGAGATGGGTTCAAAGACGGAGGTAAGAGCCCTTTCATTTTTTTCTTAGCATCCTAGAAAGACCTGGAGGAGGTGTTTCAGACCCCAGATATCCAAAACAAGCAGTCAGTAAAGAAGTCTCCAGTTGCCTCCTTAAAAGGCCTTCTGTCTGCATGGTCTGCCCCATCCAATAGGCACGGTGCCTCTGGCAGCAGGAGTGCCTTGGACTCTGCCTGGTATATACAGAGTTGCTCACAGAACTTGGCAGCTTCATCAGTACTGGTTAATACTTAGCTAGCATACCTGTGTGGTACTGTGACAAGCTGCTAAGAGGATTGTTTTACGTAGCTCATGTCAAGCTCATTCCTGCTTGTGGACTTAAGGGTATCAGAGTCCTAGACATGAGCCTTTTTTAGCAATGTCCTATGTCCTAAATACTTGTGAAAGTCAAGGCAAAATGAGACACATCTTTCATGTCCTGTAAGGGGACCTTAGAAAACTTCCTTCAGTACCACACTGGACTAAAATTAAAATTCTGGCAATATTTTTAGAGTTGCCTTGCTAAACAACAAAGCTTTATACCCTGGGCTCTGGGCACCTAGGTGTTTCCTGTTGTAAAATGTGATCTCCCAATAGGATGCTGCTTGTCATCTGTCTTTTGTAAAGTAAAAGAAAAACCCTTGTGGTAGGGGAAATCTCGTATTCTTCTGTCATGTTTGAGGCTTTTGTAGGCTGTTCTGAATGAGGGGACAGGAAAGTGACAAGAAGAATAAGTTTCAGTAATTGAATAACTCTGAGGGAGCTTCATACTCAGTATATTAAGGGAGCTTCTTATTCATGTATCTGAGAAAAGTCTGTGCGCCCAGTCCTTCATTTTAAGACAAGCCTCTTTTCACTGGCATATGTCAAGGGACTAGCACCACTGAAAATCCTTGGTGTTTTGCCACTAGTTCCCTCCCTTGAAGCAAGCTGGACTCGCGTGCATGTGTGAGCCGCTGAGTCCTATCCAGCTAGATTTTTGCCCAAGCATTTGTGAAGGGAGAAACTTTGGGCTTCCCCCATAAAGTATACACTCCTCCCCCTGCTCCTCCACCCTTGTCTTTTTTTGCAAGAAACTACCCTGGTGTTTTCCTTGAGTTCCACAAGAAGCACAGCCTCTCTCTGCTCTTGGAGGGACAGGTTTTCACTGTAAAATCAAGATCTTATGAAATAATTCCACTTACTTCCCTAGAAATTTCCTCAATGTATGTATATTTGTGTTTGTTTACTTTGTTTTTTTATCATCCATTATTGTATACAGTCTTCCATCTCAGCTAGATTAAAGACGCATGATTACTCCCAGAGTGCAGATAAGGAAACCAAGGTTAAGAATGATCAGTGACTTGTTCAAGATCATGTAACTTGTTGGTAGGTTGGTTGGGTTTTGAATTCAGGTATCTCACACAACTTCTGCTGTATTCTTTCTCTTCATTATAAGAAAGGATAATGAGAATTTTGAGAAAGACCTAAGTTGCCCTAAACAGTTGGTTTAAAATTTTTTTTAACTTTGTATTTTGAAATAATTGAAGACAGAGTTTTGTTGTTTCATAGTCACCAGTTTTTACATCGTTAACTTTTTTGGGGGGGTGGTTAAGGAATCTACAGTACTATGAATCTAATCACATGTATAGATTTGTAACTACCACCATAGTCAGGACACAGAACTGTTCCATCACCACAGAAAACCTCCCTCTTGCCATCTCTTTATAGTTAGACCCTCACTCCAGCCCTCAGCCCTGGCAACCACTGATATGTTTGTTCTCCATTACTATAATTTTGTCATTTTAACAATGTTATATAAATTAAATTCATACAGCATGTATCCTTTTGAGACTGTTTTTCTTTCACTTCGCACACCCTCGACGTCCGTCTGAGTCGTTGCATATATTAATCCTTTGTTCCTTTTTATTATGAAGTAGTAGTACACTATACGGATATACCACATATTTATACATCCATTGAGGGACATTTCCTCTCCTGTATATTTTTAAAATTTGTATTTTGAGATACTTGTAGGTTCACATGCAGTTATAAGAAATGATCCAATGAGATCCTCTTCTCATGGTGCCCTTTTAGAGCCACACCTACGTCCTTCCCTCCCCTTCTCCTCTCCTCCTCGATAAATTTAAACAGTGAATTTATATACTTCCTTGCCCTCTTTCCTATTTTCCATCCATCTGGTGACTGGGTTCCCTCTGCCCACAAAACCATCTAAATTTTGCATCAAGCGTCTGACACAGGCCTGACCCATTCATTCCCCTGACTGATGTTCCAGACTTGAGAACCACTCAGGTTCATTCCCTTCTCTCCCTCACCCTGAACACCTATTGTACCATCAATGTGATCTCAGCTGGGTATTAAGGAGAAAAGAAAGCTGTTGAGCCAGTACTAACGCATGAGGATTGATGGTCCCTTTGTCTCCTGAGAAGTGGATAAATCACTTCCCTCCACCCCCTTACTGTATTTCATTAAGAAAGTATGTTTATCCCATAAGGAAGATGTCTCATCTCTCTAAGTAGCTATATCTCACTTAGAAAGATAACATGTCTGAGGTGAAGAAGAATGTGTTCCAGGCTCTAAACCAGAAGTGGCAGTGAGAGGGTATAGCTCAAGTGGTAAGGTGCATGCTTAGCATGCATGAGGTCGTGGGTTCAATCCCCAGTACTTCCTCTGAAAATAAATAAATAAACCTAATTACACCCCCTCCTCAAAAAAAAAAAAAAAAAGAAGACAACATGGGTGTGTAAGTCCTCAGCTTACCTAGGCAGGAGAGGTGACTCCTTCCCTCAGCGAGTCTAGGTGGGTGGCATTCCTGAGTGGTTGGTGTTAAAGATGTGTCACATAAGCAGACTAGCAGTTGAAAAGTGAAAACCCTGGGAAGGCCTCTTTTCCCTTAGGAGCCATATAAAATGATATGCAGAGTCCTAGCTATATTTTATGAGTCAGATTATGTAGCTTTTTGGTTCTTTATGTATGTTTCCCTTTTGCTTTCCTCAGGATTTAGCAAGATCTTTTCCCCCCCCCCAAGCTTGTCTTAGCTGTACCAGTCAGGAAGCAAGGGATAGGTTAAAGTCTATACTTGACCCCTTGTTGATGGCTGCCGGGGCGGAGGGGTGATGTAACAGTCCAGAGAGAGAGATTCTTTTCTTCTCCCCTCTCCCCCACCAAAGAACAGCTGAAACTCTCAGTGTCCAGGCCTGGTCAGTCTGTGACTGTCTGCCAGTTCTAAGCTTGGCAGATGAGATTGTGCTTTTATTGAGGAAGGCAACATTTCCTTGTCAGTCCTGAACAAAAAAATGAATCTCCATCTGGTAGAAGTTCAAGGATTGTTACAAAGGTGAGAAAAAATATAGGACAGTATTTTGGGAGAGAGAAACTACCCCCCTTTAGTCTGGGAGCTCACTCCCTTAGGCTGTTCTTACTCTTTTTAGCTTCCTCTCCTCCTCCTTTTCTGAACCCACATTCTCTCCCAGGAGGAATTTCTACAACATTGACAGTGGAGAGGCTGTGGAGGAGGAGGTACAGATTGCCTCTGTAGGGAGCTTGGAAGTCAAGGGAAATGCCTATAGCTGCAACTTTGACCAAAATAGGGAGCTGTTTCCTTTCCCTGTTTATTTTCTTAAATTAGTTGCATATTTGTTTTGTCTTATGTTCATCAGAATTGTCTTCCTGATTAATGTCATGCAGCAACTTTGAAAATGCCCTGGAGGCTGAATATTAAAGCTATAAATAAATAGAATCTCTTTTGATGTTTTTTTTTCTTTTGTTTGGCTGGTGTTTGTTTTTTTTTTTTTGCATTTTTAAAAACCTCACTAAGTTTTGAGGATGTAAGTGTTCTCAAGAAATTCAGAGTTGACCAATATCATCTTGACATTTTTGCCAGGAATATTTTCTCACCTTTTATACTATGTTAAGTCATCCAGAGTCTCTAATAAGAGAATAAAGAGGTAAAATAATCCAATCTCATGGTAATATGTCATTAAAGACAACTTCTGTTAATCTACCTTAACAGACAAGAGCATGATGTCAGTAATACAAAAAGCAAATATTAAATTTTCTGGTTCTCAATGTGGTTTGCATGCTTCTGCGATTATATTATTGTTAATAGTGCTTTGCCTAATCTGGTACAATTCATGAGTCTAAATCTGGGTTTAAATTTTGTGCTTATTGACCCACAGAGTGAAAATCTCAGTGTTCAGCACTGAAATCTCTTCAGTATTTTCATTTTAATTTGGTAATTGTTAGACTAGAGGAAGAGGCGGTGGTGGTGAAGTAGGGTGGTATCGGAAGTATCTGATCTGCCTGAGCAAGAGGCAGGAAATGAAAGATTAAACTGTTGGCACAAGTTGCTGTATGGTTACACTCAGTGAATGTCTTTTTGTATTAGTTCTTAGTTTACCCCAACAGTGTGAGCTCTCCTCAGTATACTACAGGAAAGTCTAGTGCCTTGGACCTATAACTTAATGCTTTTATTTTCCTTAATTGTACATCCTCCTGAATTAGGACTGAGATAACCATCCTTGTCAGACAGAAACTGAGGCAAACAGCTGAAATGACCGCCAAGTTCAGGGTTTTAAGCCTTCTCTTTTTATCTGGTAATAATCCCTTTGACTCTTAGCAAAGCAGTAGAACATCCATTCCCCTACAGTCAGGCCTCAGTGTTTTTTGTATGGATTATTTCCTAACCTCATAGATCCACGTAGAATGCAGGTAGAAACACAGCACAGCTTGACATTGATTAAATTGAAAATCTAAAACTCACAGAAACTATTAACAAGATCTCTTCATTTGGCTACTCAGTGATAAAAGCTCCTTTCCCCTTGAATCAGAAAGTTTCTTTGTCCACAAATGATAAATGCCAGATAGGGTGTGGAGAAAAAGGAACCCTCTTACACTGTTGGTGGAAATGTAGTTTGGTGCAACCATTATGGAAAATAGTACAGGGATTCCTTAAAAAATTAAAAATAGATTTACCATATGATCCAGCAATCCCACTCCTGGGCATATATCTGGAGGGAACTCTAATTCGAAAGGATACATGCACACCCCAGTGTTCATAGCAACACTATTTACAATATCCAAGACATGGAAACAACCTAAATGTCCATCAACAGATAACTGGAGATAGATAGATAGATAGATAGATAGATAGATAGATAGATAGATAGATAGATAGATAGATAGATAGATAGATAGATAGACTACTCAGCCATAAAAAAGAATAAACTAACGCTATTTGCAGTAACATGAATGGACCTGGAGATCATCATTCTAAGTGAAAGTAAGCCAGAAAGAGAAAGAAAAATACCATATGATATCACTTACATGTGAAATCTAAAAATAGACAAAAATGAACTATTTACAAAACAGAAACAGACTCACAAACATAGAACACAAACTTATGGTTACCGGGGGAAAGGGTGGGAAGGGATAAATTGGGAGTTCGAGATTTGCAGATACCAGCTACTATATATGAAATAGATAAACAAGTTTCTTCTGTATAGCACAAGGAACTATATTCAATATCTTGTAGTAACCTATAATAAAAAGAATATGAAAAGGAATATATTTAGGTATATGTATGACTGAAACTTTACACTGTGCACCAGAAATTGATACAACATTATAAACTTGACTATACTTCAATTTAAAAAGGGGGGGGGTAAATAATAAAAAAAAAAAGTTTTCTTTGAACTGAGAATTGGATGCCTCTCAAGTTAATGCTGATCTTCCTTGTCTTTTCCCTCTTAACAGCTGTCGCTGAAGTGCAGAGCTCCTGAAGTCTCCCAGTACATCTATCAGGTCTACGACAGCATTTTGAAAAACTAATAAACTGGTCTGTTTGCCCTGTGATCGGTGCAAACCAAGAACTCTTAACTGGAGGAAACTGTATTGCCGTGTAGACTCTGAACCCAGACACACTGAGGCCACCCGCCAAGGTAGTGACTAGTCTAACCTGTGCTAACATTAGGGCCAACCTGTTGGATAGTTTTAGCTTCCTGTGAACATTTGTAACCACTGCTTCAGTCACTTCCCACCTCTTGCCACCTGCTGCTCTCTGTCCTTACTTGTGGGCTTCTCCATCCTGTGCCAGTGGCTGGCATTTTCGAGTGTAGTTTGATATTTTGTAATTGAGAGCTTGTTTCAAAAGCAGAAAAAGACCAAAAAACAAAATTAAAGCAAGGAAAAGTGTCACTGAAACATAAACTGCACTTTATTGTTTTATATTTTTGTACATATGAGAAACTGAGGGAACAGTGTGTAACTGGTAGAAGGTGTTAAAACAACTGCCCCCCGGCGTTAACCGCACAGCCCTGGGGAAGAGACGCGGTGACCCGCCCACCCTGCGGGGGTTCTTTTATCTGTGGCAGCCTTGTCCTCGGCCGGCCGCTGAGTTTTCACTTTTTTTCCTCTCCAAATTGCCTTTCCTTCTTATTTTCCTGTGTCATCATCTCATTTGATGCTCCGCAGTGGGGAATGGTGGCCTTCCTTCCTTGATGTCTCAGCGTTGAGGAAATAGGACCTGTCAGCACCAGCAAGGCTGAGAAAAAATGAGAACTTAGTACATTCCTTTCCTCATCTAATCCATTAATAACACTGATAAAGGAATTCGAGTAGAGATGCGAAACAGGAACCAAAATGCCCTTCCCCTGCCTCCTGCTCTGGATTTAATTCTCAGGTCCAGTTCAGATCTAAAATCTTAGTTTTAGAATTGAAACAGACTTTAAGGCCTGTTAACTGTTCAGAGGCGCGGGGCTGGATCTCCTGAATCCCCGTCAGTGCTGTCTTCACTGCAGGAGTACCATTAGTTTTCTTTTCCCGGACGCCTTTCTCTGCCCTTCTCCGTGCCTGCTTCTTTACGGCTCTTCTCGTACTCCGTGCTGACTTCGGCGCCCCGTGCATTGGCATCAGGTGGCAGCAGGGTGTCTTTTCCATTACTTGAAGGTGGTCCCCGTGCCAGGATGAAGGAGTAGCTAATGCACTCCCGGGGCGGCAGGGTGGGTGCGGGGTGGAGTGAGCTGCGGGACGCCACACGTTCACTTCATCCCTTCAGCTCTCTGATCTCTCTTCACTTGCGCTCCTGAGGCTCCCAGGCAGTTGAGATCACCTCAGGGGGCCACCGGTTCCTGTCATTTCTCGAAAGATTGGGAGATGTGAGGGCCCCCATCCCCTGGACACACTGGCTGTGTTCTGTTGAAGAATGCTACATGCCCAGAACACCAGTCTTGTGAGCTCTTAAGCAGTGTTCACGCTGTTGGATCTTTGGGCATTTAATGTTGCCTGGCACCCAGGACTCAGGGTCCATGACCAAGACCACTGGTTAGATGCCCTGCTCAAATCGGAGATGCTTTGGGGTCCAAAGGCCTCATGTAGGACTCAGATCTAAGAGTGAGTCCAAGAGTAGGAATCATAGAAAACAGGAGCAGAAACTAACCCCTAACCCCATCACGACTGAAGTGACCCTGATACATACCAGCTGCAAAGCTTGGAGGAGCAGGTCCCCCAAAGCAGTTTCTTAAATCTTGAGAATCTCAAAGAGAAGAATTACTGGGGTGAGGGACGGGGACCAAGGCCTGTGCTCACCAGCCCTTAGGCATGTGGAGAACAGGAGGGAGACAGGACTGCGGTGGGAGGAGGGTAGGCTGGTGATGGGCGGGGTGGAAAAGCAGCGGGGTAAGTTCCCTTGTTGGGAAATCACTCGTGGAGTCAGTTGGACGCAGGCAGCGAAGAAGATTCACACTACAAATGCAATGTTGTCATCTCAAAGCAGACTGTAGTTCCACAAGGAAGAGGGTGTGTCAGGGTAAGCAGACAAGACAGTTTTGTATCAGGATATGTCCCTCCGCCCCTGAAACCAGGCTTCTCTCAGCCTCTCCAGCAGTGATGGGAAACAGCTGCTGTTCTCAGCTGACCTGACTGAGCCAATCCACGAACCCCTGTGCTCTTAGGGAGGGATTCTGCTCCACCAAAAAGGACTTCCCTCCTGAAGAGACAGCCTCCGCAGCTTCCCTGTGGGCGCATTTCAAGCTTGGCCAAATTGGGGAACGGAGCGGAGATTGCCCCCGCGTTCCCCTCTCCTCTGCTTCAATGTGTCTTTGTAACGTCAGCTGGTGTCGTACAAAGGGCCCGGGAAGCACACACACACACCCAGAACTCTTGCTGGTCAGAGATTCCGAGTGTTTGTCGTCGCCCGAGCCTGTTCCCTGTGTCTGTTGTGAACCTTGGGACTCAGAAATGGGGAGTGGGGGAGCGGGTGTTGCCTAAGAATGCTCATCATTCTTTTGTTGGGATCTGTTTTGGGGAGGGGGGGTTGGGGGACACTTGACCTTGTCTTCGTCAATAAACTTATTTACACAAAATGAAGTCTGTGCTATGTACTTCGTTCCCAGAACTGACACTCTAGGACAAAACACAGCTGGCCTAGGGAGGGATGGGGCACGAATAACGAAGCTATTAGAACTTTCCTTTGGGCTGCCCTTGCCCTCCCAGGGGCTTAGCCAGATGATTTAAGATTGGCCTGAGGAAGAATCTTATGTCTCAGAGGTTCCTCTTAAGCAAGCCACCATCACCACCACAGGCATCTCGCTGGCTGCCCGCAGGGAGTGCTCACCGGAGCCAATCCGTCTTCCCTGGCAAGTCCCCTGCTAGGACCCCAAGCAGATGGTCCCAGGGGCAGGCAGGCAGCCAGCAAGGCACAGGGGCAGAGGAAGCAGAGCAGAGCTCACCTGTGTCCTATTATCCAGGACGTTTCACTAATCTCAATTTATAAAAGCCTCTCAGACCTGCACTCGGGACCTGCCCATTCCCAAGTGAACAGAATTAATGCTGCTGTAAAGCAAGCGTCCCGCGGAGTCCGAGTAACTGACCACCTGCTCTGTGTTGCTTGGGCACCAGCGCCAGGTGGTGTCAAGACAGAAGCCCCACCCCTGGTTCCGATGTAAGGGCAGCCACTAAGGTCTCCCACAGCCTGGAGCGGGGAAAAGAGGCTGAGGGATTCGTTGCCAAGGTGCCCTTGGACAAGTCCCTGGACCTCTCTCGCCAGTGGAGTGTAGATGAGGTACTTTGCACAGCGCTCAGCACAGTAACTGCTTTTATCACGTGGATGTCCAGACACCATGAATAAACTGCCTTTGGCAGCTAGAAACGTTTTCTGGTTGTCTCAGTGAGCTGGGCTGCAGTTAGCCCAAGCTGTAATTAGAATAACACTTGAGGGGGAAAAAAAGTAATACTTGGGGAGGGTGGTCTTTGTGGAGGTTCAGAGACATGAAGATACGAAGAGGGATGGAGGGAGGGTATAGCTCAGTGCTAGAGTGTGTGCCTAGTGGGCACAAGGACCTGGGTTCAAGCACCCCAGCACCTCCATTAAACATAAGTAAATAAAAACCTAATTAACTCCCCCTCCAAAAAATAAGATTTAAAAATGTGACATTTTAAAATTTGTAAATAATAATAATAATAATTAATAATAATATGTTTAAAAAACAAAAAAGAAGGTTGGGCCTTACTGTGATCTAATTGGTTTTGCCAGCGAAGAATGTTGTTTTGGGCCAAGAAAATCCTGGAAGCTCTGAACTCTTGGGTGCATGCTGATTTCACCTGCGAGCTTTTACAAAAGGCTGATGATTCTTGGCCAGTTGGGTGGGGCCTGGGACAATCTGCAGTTCAAAAAACTCTCCAGGTGTTTCTAAAAGTACAGGGTTGAAAATTTCTGCCAGAGACTCACACCTGTTTGCCTGCTGCCTCGTCAGTAATGCTCGTGTTCTTGTGGCAGTTCAAAAGCGGTAAAGCCCCTTCCTGCACATGGTAACTGCCCACCCTGAATTGAGAGCATTATCCTCATTTTTCAGGTGAGATGTGGAGAGCCACGTCTTCTGACTCTCTGTCCTTAAGACAGATTCGATTCGTGATAGACCCTCCCCTCTTTGTGCCACCAGGCCAACGGCCAACTTTGCTAAGCCCCCAAGATCCCGGGGCATTCAGTCTCCACAGGCAGGGTACAGTGGCCCCAGGCCCCCACATGAGATTGTTCAAGCCTCTGCCCCTGAAATGGTAACTAGGAAATACTGAGATCTCAAGTACATTGTTTCAGAGGCCCGTCAACAGCTGAGGACTCCCGGGTTGGAGCCTTCCTACTCCCACTTCATGCATTGATGCTTTTTCTGATTTTGCCTGGACCCAGATCTCTTTTCCCTGCCACCCCCAGCTCCAGGAGGCAAGAGCCTGTTTATTTTAATACCTGGTGTGGCACTTGGGAAAGATCACACCTCCCCCGATGTTACCCATTTCTATCTCCTGAACACTAATCCTAGAATCCCAACCAGCCCCCAGACATGTTATTAGCAACAAGGATGTTTCTTGAAAAGTTTCCGAGTTGGCTCCAAACTTGCCATCTCAGTTTCTCATTTAGCTTTTGCCCTGCCGTTCTTGATGCTGCCAACAAAGGGAAGGCTAATTTAGGGATTGGCTAGACCCAGATGGATTTAATTTCCAGAAGTATCCTTTTGAGACAAGACTGAGAGAACCCCACTAGCCCCTTCTCCCACTAGGTAGGTGTTAGAGGATGGTGTTCAAGTCTAACCTCTGGCTTTCTCTCCCTTGTTTGATTCGCTGTCCACTTAGAGTCAAAGGCCCCAGGATCTGGCCAGACAGCCTCTGAAAACCAGTGGGCTCCTCGGCTATGATGGAGCAGGGGTGTAGTGGGCAGGTTCCAGTCCTCGTCCCCTCTGTCCCACTCTTTGGCTTCAGATGCTGTGAGTGGGCCCAAGCATCTATCCCCCAGACCCTGAACTTGCACCTAAGCTGTGGGGTGTCCTCCACTAAACCACAGCCACAGACTGAGGACAGAGCCTCTCAAGTTTTTTCACCAAGGTAATCCTAATCACGGAACAGAGTGAACAGGTTCCTCCAAGCTGTGTTCTCAGCCCAAAGTGACTCTCGGCAAATCAAAATGACTTCCCAAAAAAAAAAAAAAATTTAACCAAATTTTGCATTTTATGTTAATACTATGGGTTTGTTTTTTATAAATTAACCAGTGGCTTTGTGTTCCCCTAGTATAGGTAAGTTGAGAAGCTTCAGCACCCTAAGGTACGTGTGCACATTGCATGACTTCTTGTTTCTAATGCCCCTTGGGCTGAAATAGAACCAGATTGGAGAGTCGTGGCCTGAGGGAGTAGACATAAAGCCTGGGATCCTTGGGCAGGGTAAGGATGATTTCAGATTTTCAGATACAGTGGGGGGACTGGTGGTGCCGTGGACAATTTAGGAGTTAGGATGCTCTTGATGACTTCATTGTGATCCCACAGGGCCAGTAAGTCTGACATCTCCTGGAGCTCCAGGCCCTCTGTTTGCTTTTACCAACCGCCCTGGCCCCCTTCCCCAAAGCCCTACCACAACACCTGGGAGCCATCCAGAATGAATGGGAATGCTTTCCCAAGGTGGTGTTCAGCCTCCCGTCTGTGTCTCTAAAGCCAAAAAAAAGAAACTAGAGGCCACACAGTGAGACTACACTCCAGGCACCACATTATGGACTTTAATCACCACGGGTTTATTTATGCCGTGGGGACAACTGATCACATCTCCATTTTACAAATAAGGCATAGAGTTTGGGGAGTTCAAGTGACTCGCCTTTAGTCACATGGTAAGTGGTAGGGCCAGGACTTGAATCCAGATCTCCCAGATTCTGAAGCCCAGGCTCATAACCAACATGTCTGCACAGAAGAGGGATGGGGAGCGGCTGGGCGGTGCTCAAAACACAGAGCTCTAAGGGAGAAGGAAAACTGGGTCCTGTGAGGAAGCTGGAGCCCACAAGTACTGGAAAGAATAGAAAGTCACACTGGGCAATGCTGGGTCCCAGGGGTAAAAACACTTGGGAGGTCTCTCCCAGCTTCCCCCTCCCCTTCCCTGACCTGCAGGCACCGAGAAAGTGCAACTCTGGTTTGCAGCTGGGTTGCTGCCCTGCTTCAAAACCCTTCCATGCTTTTACCCAGCCAGACAGGGCTCCATCCAAACTCCTTACCCAGCAATCAAGGCCTGTGTGACGTCACCCTAACCAGCTTCTCAGCCTCCTTTCCCTGTGCTTCTAGCCCCCTGGGCACCCATTTGGTTCCTGGATTCCCTTTTCAAATCTCTGCAATTGCTCCCAACTTCTCTCATCTGTGGCCCTCCTCTTCCACACCCTCCCCTCCCCCACCACTACCCCAAATCCACTTTTTTCAAGGCTCCTTCTTTGAACGTTACCTCCTCTGAAGCCTCCACTGACGCCCCTCCCTAGTTGGTCTGCTGCCTCTGCCCTGACCCAGAACCTTGACTTTGCACACAGCGCGTATTAGCACTACGTGTCTGGTGTCTGCTTCTGGTCTCCCGGTTCACCTGTCAGCACCAGGCTAAGTGTCATCAGTGGCTGCTAGGATAGGGTCTTTCAATTTTTGTCTTCCGCATTTTGCAATTCATTAAGACCAGTTACCCAGCCTCTCTCAGCCTCAGCTATTTCATCTGTAAATCGAGGGAAACAGAATCTACCTCATAGTATTGTGAGGATTAAATTTGAAGATGCAGGCAAAGCTGGGAGAACGCTGTCTGGCACATGGTACACATTCATTAAATGTCAGCTACTCGTGATGAACGACACCATGATTGTTTTAGAATAAATACAAGGAGAATTTTGCCCTCGACCCTGGCAAATGCTGGCATCTCCCAGTCTGGAGAGGAGAGGGGAGCATTCGTTTTAGGGGAGGGATGGAGGTCATTCATTAGCCGGGGATTAGCTTTGCTTGGATAGCCTGGTCTGCCTTTCTTTCACTGCTGCAGAACGGTGAGTGACCACCCTTTGTCCGCCCTCCAGCGGGGTGGATGCCGTCTCTAGCACACGGTGCAAGGCACACAGCAGATGCCAGTCCAGTGACTGAACTGGCAGGGGTCAGAAGAGAGACCTAGAGAGGGAACCTGGGGTGTGGGGGTGGGATATGAAGCAAAGCCAAAGACTTTAGGGCCACCCCGGTCCCTTTCTCCCAACTCTCCCGGTTAGAGTTAAAAATACCGCAGGGACAGTCGGGAGCGGTGAAGGTGGACGCTAGGGACTAAAGAATTCGTCCAGGGCCGCCCAAGTGGATATGTCAGGCTCAGGGACCCAGCGGAACGCCAGCCGGGCACGCCCCCCGCCCCCCCACGCTCCCGCCTCCTCCTCCTTCCAGCGCGAGCGGGCGGCGCGCTCCGGAGGGAGAACCCGGCTGGAGGTTTCCTGCCCCCTCGGCGGCCAGCACCTGCCCCCCGCGCCCGCCTCGAGCCCGCCCCGACTGCGCAGCCGGGGGCGCCCCCACCTCTCTCCCCCCGGGCCGGGGAGCCGGGGGGCAGCGCCGGAGCCCGGGGGGAGCGCGGCCCCGCCGGCCGGCCGGAGCTGGGGGCAGCTAGGACGGCCTCGGGTAAGCGGCGGGGGGCGGGGGGAGCGGGCGGGCCGGGGCCGGGGTGGGCCGGGCCGGGGAGGGTCCTTGGTCGGGGGAGAGTGGTGGGGGACAGCCGGAGCGACAGGGACCGGGGCAAGGAGGGAGGAGGGGGCCGGCGGGCTGGCGGGGAAGCGGCGCGGGGCAGCCACGTGAGAGCTGGAGCTGGGGGTGGGGGTTGCCTGCAAGGTGCTGGAGGCGGAGAGCGGGCTGGGCTCTGGTATTCCCCCCCTCCCCAGCTCCTACCAATCAGGTCATAGGGAGCTCAGCATCCTCCGACGCCCCCTCCCACCCACTCCCACACGAACGTGGTGGGGACACACGGCGGGCAGACGTGTGACTCGGCCCACGGCACCTGCAAAGCCCCTGCCTTCAGTCTGGGGCAGGGACTTAGGTGTCCAGGCCCAGGGGAGGGGACCAGAAGCAGGCTTTGGCCCCAGTGTGTGTCCCCGGGCGCTGTCTGCAGACTCACTGCAGAGCATAGGCCTTGGGGAGGGAGCGCTCAGGGGCCTGGGCCCTGCTTCTCCGGACAGCCCTCTTCCACCCCTACCCAGCTGGGGATGTTGGATTAATAAACACTTAGACGCAGGACCCCTGCCTGGGAAGCGGGAGGGGGCACCAGTCACCTCTGAGTCAGGGACAGGGCTCCCCTTGGGCCTGGTGACTTCCAGGAGGCTGGCCCTAGCCTAGGGGCCTCTCTTGCACCCCCTCCCTGGCTGTAGCACTGTGTCCCGCTTTTATTTCCCAGAGAGTCCCCTAGAAACGGTTGGTTTCGGGGCAGGGTGTGTGGTGTCCAGGAGAATCTGCAGGTAGGGTGCATCCTAGATACCTCTAAGTTGCCACACCCAGAGAGGTCGGGATGCTGCTTGCATTCTTTGCCCTCTCTTGCTTCCCTGGGATGCCCCCCTCCCCACCTGCTTGTTCTGGTTATGTAATTAACCCAGCTGAGGCTCTCTCCCAGGCTGACAGTGTCCAGGGATGCCTGAGGGGCCCAGGGCCCTGAAGGGATTTATGGGGAGGAGGGACTGGTAGTTCCCCCAGCTGGGTGCTCATATAAGTAGATAAGCACTTGTTGGGGAAAGGTCACTGCCTGGGGCAGGAAGGAGATCAAGGTCCTGGTCTTAGTTGACTGCTCAACTGGCCATGTGGTCGTCACTTCTCTAAATCTTTTTGTTTTGTTTTTGTTTGTTTTTACCTTCAATGAAGTGGGGAGAATCGCGCGCACACACACACACACACACAAACACACACACACGCTGCAGTACATGAGCAGCTGTGCATAGTGACCATCTAGGATTGCTTGGAGGTCCCATTGAGATGGCGGAAAGCCTCAGACGACTGAAGGACCCCTGTGTGTGACAGTGGCCACTGCTTACTGAACACCTACTCCGTGCAGGCACTGAGCTTTACACGCACGACCTCACAACACCCTGTGAAGTTTCTTGCCCAAGATCATGCTTTAGGGGAGTCTCAGAGCAGCGAATCCAGTGCTGGTGGATCTCACCCCAAATCCTGCCCTTGGTTTACTATGCTGTATGGGCACCCAGTGGGTTGGGTCCTCTGAACCAGGACAGACTGAGCTGGGCATATGTGGAAAGAACACACATCCACAAGAGAAAACATACTCACATGCTGGAAAGCCTGACTCCATCAGAGCCAGCAAACCTATCTGCCCTGGACCCACTTAGCAGGCACTGGAACAGTCCCCAGGCAAGAGGTCTCAGGCACGTACCAGCCTCCCTAGTCACCATCCTTAACAGGAGAAGGCATCTGGCTAAGAGGTTTACTTGGATTATGTCGGAAGTAGGGGTTATGGACCCTACTTTATATGCATGTAGAACATGGCTTGGACTGGACAGCTGATTTGCTCTCTGACCCACAGCTAGGAAACATCAGAGCCAGGACTTACACCCGAGCTCTGAAGTCACTGAAACTGAGTGGGCAAGGAGCTAATTAATCCGCATCAAGGTCCAACACCGTAGCAGCCCTTTCCCGGGCACCTGCTGTGTGCCAGGCCCTCCAAGCTCAGGGGGTTGCCAGAGAATCAGACACAGCCCTTGGCCTGTGGCCTTTGCCAACTAGAAGCACTAAGCTTGGGAGCTGGCAGTACTGACAGTGTAGAAAGGAGCAGCTGCCGATCCCAGCTGTGGGCCTGGGCTCCTTTCTCCCTCCCCTGGGCCTTCTCTCCAAGGTGGGAATACCTATCACCCAGGGTACTGTGTTGACCCAGGATAACCACGTGGGCATGCTGACCTAGAAGTGCTCAACGAGTGTCACACTCCAGAGCCAAAACCATCTTCTTAGTCCAGTGGTTCTCAACTGGGGGCGCTCGGAAATGTTGGGGGGAGTGCCTTTTAGGTCATGATGGTGACTGGAGGCTGCCACTGGCAAGTACCTCCTGACAACTGGGAGTGTCAGACATCCTGCTGGATAAAGAATTCTCTCTCCACAAAATGCCGGGTGTGCCTCCACTGAAACACACTGGCCTAGTCTCCCCCTGGGGACCAGGAGACCAAGGCCGTGGGTTCTTGCTGCCTGGTCCCAGGCTCTGTGGAAAAGCTGGGATTTGAAGCCAACTCTAGTGCTCTTTGCTGTCTACTCTGCCACCTGCCTAGGCTGGGGAGTCAAACCCAGCCAAAAGTCAGGTCATAATACAAGTCAAGAAAGACTGATTCCCACTGGTGGGGTAGACGGCAGGCAAAATGGAGAAAGAAGGATGGGGAGCCTTTGGATAGATGGGAGAGGGGTTCTGGGAAATGGAGCCCAAGTGGCAGTCACAGCTTCAGCAGAGTCCCCAAGGTGGGAGAGTAAAGGACACATCCAAGGAGAAGCTGCCCCAGCAAGCCCATCTCTTGTCCCCACAGTCCAGGTGGAGGCCGCAGAGGGCCCAGGGCAAGCAGGAGCAGCGATGGTTGGTCCTGACGGTGGCTGAGCCCCCAGCCCCTGGAATATGCAGCCCGGGGGAGCCCCAGGCAGCGGCGAGGACGCGGTGGTGGAGCGGGGCGGGAGGCATGGTCTCCACCTACCGGGTGGCCGTGCTGGGGGCGCGAGGCGTGGGCAAGAGTGCCATCGTGCGCCAGTTCCTGTACAACGAGTTCAGCGAGGTCTGCGTGCCCACCACCGCCCGCCGCCTCTACCTGCCCGCTGTCGTCATGAACGGCCACGTGCACGACCTCCAGATCCTCGACTTCCCGCCCATCAGCGCCTTCCCTGTCAACACACTACAGGTAGGAAGGCCCGCAGGGACAGTGGGTCCATGGGGAGTGGAGGGGTCAGGGAGAGGCTGGCCTGCACCCCTCTCCAGACTCTGGCCCTCTTGCTGGCGGGAGAGCTCTGCACTGCACCATGGGCCACCCTGCTTAGAGCCATGCCAGGTATCCATTCATTTGTGCAGTAGTTTATTCAACAAATATTTGATGAACATCTAATGTGTGCCAGGCCCTGTGGTGGGCACCGGGGTAAAATGGTGCATAAAACAGGCATGCAGTTAGCGCTCATGGAAACTCATAGACCGGTGAGAAGACAAAGAGGCAACTGTTACATAATTCGATGAGTGCTGTGATTGAAGGGGATGTGGGGACCTAAGGCGGCCCTTAAGGGGGCATCTAACCCACCCAGGTGTGTGAGGGTGGGGGGTCACAGGAGGTGATGTCTCAACTAAGTAGGATTTAGGCAGGTCAGGGGCAGTGGAGAGAAAGGCATGGAACACTAAATGCCTGTTAATATTCTGGGCTCTGCCTTCCATGGCGTCAGACGCACGTTATCTGTAGAAGGGACAGCAGAAGGGCTGGGACCTGGGAAAGGTGGGTTCTCAGAGATTGAAACCCCAACCATGTCTCTTACCCAAAGGCCTTTTCTTTTAAGTGATGCTGTGTCCCTTGAACTCAGGACTGGCCCATGGGGCAACCTTCTGCAGGGGTTGAATTCAGATGTCCCCGGTGCCCTGGCTTATAGGGTCCAGCCTGAAGCACCAGGTCCTCCTTCCTTCTGTCTACCTCTGGCTTGAAAGGGGTGGGGTGCAGGAGGAAGCTGAGCCCTCAGACATGTTGGCTCACCAAAGAAGCCCCTGAACAGATTGTGCAGACTTTCTCCAGGAAGGAGAGGCACAGTGGAGGCCCGGAAGGCGGGGGCACGGGTTTGCCAGTTGTAACTGTGCAATACAGCAATCTTTCGGGCAGGGTTGGGGGCTGGGATGGGGCTCAGGGTCGACACTGTCTTAGCAACTCCAGGCAGGAGGGCCTTGGCTCAACCTCAGGGACGCTTGTCTCTCCTATCCCAGGTGTGGGGGTGTCAGCACCAAAACCAAACAAACAAAAAGCCTGGTCCCTGCATCACCCCTTGGAAACAGTGAGGCCAAGGCAGTGGGTCCAAGGTCAAGATTCCAGCTCTCCTCCAGAGGAGGCTAACAGTAGCCTGAGTGGATGCACAGATCCCACTCTGGTCCTGTTCATTGAGCTTGGTTTATTTTTTCACATTTTGTTGTGTGCTTATTTTTAATTTAATTTCTGTTTTGAAATCAGCAAGATACAATTTTAAAACCCAAACTTTGTAAAAAGGTACACTCAGAGAAATCACAGTCCCACCCCTGCCCTCCTCACCTCGATTCTTGCCCCACTCTCTACAGCCATTCTCCTTGGCTTTCTATTCACACTTCCAGTGTTCTCGACACAAATAAGAAAATGTATTCTCATTCCACTCCCCTTCTTGCACTGAAAATCAAACAAACAATAAACTGTTCTGCACCTTGGTTTTTTTGGCTGGATGTTATAACCTGGAGATCTTCTCATGTCAGTATCTAGAGGTCTTCATTCTTTTTTCATGGCTACACTATATTCCATTGGAGAGGTGTTCTATGGAGTCCCCGCTTGTTGGACAAGTGGGTTGTTTCCAAACTTTTGCCATTTCAAGCAACGACACCATGAATAGCCTTGTTCATATTCACTTTGTACATAGTGGGGTGTATTTGTGGCATCAGTTTCTGGAAATGGCATTGCTAGGTCAAAGGATAAATGCAACCAGAGTTTGGAAGGTGCCAGATTCCCTCCCCTTCCATAAAGGTACACACGGTGTGCTCCTGTGAGCCATGTTATATGAGCACTCGCTTCTCTAAAGCCATCGGAGTGCATTTTCAAACTTTTAGATTTTTGGCAATCCAGTGGATGAGATAGGATGGTCTCAGTGTAGTTTTTATTTGAATCTCTGATTATGAGTGAAGTTGAGCCTCTTTTCATATGTTTGAAGGCCTTTGCCTTTCTTTTTCTGAAAACTATTAATGCCTTTGCCCATATTTCTTTCGGATTGTTGGCCTTTTTCTTCCTGATTGACCCTGAGCGCTGGACTCTCCAGGCTGTCCAAGACTTCACTCCTGGAACACAGAAAGGGACTTTGAGCAGAGAAATACTGAGACAGGACTCTGCATGCGGCAAAGATCAAAAAAATAAAACCCAAGAGTCCCTATGGCCACTGTCTGAAAATAAGGACACGTTCTTTCCCAGTGCCGGATGAGATCCAGCCCAGGAGAGCAGTGTTTCCGGGATCTGAGCCTCGGGCATTGCTTCTGCAGCCCCTCTCCTCCTACCAGAGAAGGAAGCTGAGGTTAGAGGGCATGTGCAGCCCACCAAAGGAATAAGCAGTGAATGCATGGTTGGCACCCAGGTGGCTGAGTGTCCTCAGCTCTGTGTCCTTAGAATTGGACTCAGTTTCCATTGCTCGTCCTCTGTGTTGATACAGCCCCAAGATGGTCTTTTACCATCTAGTATGCTACATGGAGCTAGCTGGAAGGAAAGCTGAGCTTTCTTGCTTCCTCTCTTCAATCAGGGGTGAAGGGGACAACGTAGCCAATTGAGAGCCTTCCTCCTGTCCCTTTTAGGAGCCCCTCAGGAGGAGTGGGTGGGAGGCAGCCTGGAGGCCCCCTCGAGGTAGCATGTCGGGGGAGCTGTGGGGCTGTCACCCTCAAAGGCTGGCAGCTGTTCCCTGTCCCCAGCACAGAACTGGAAGAAGGTGGGAGCCTCTGCCTCTTTCCCCCTCCCTCCCACTTCCCGCTGATCTCCACTCCTTGTGTGGGATGGGAGAGGAATGCTGTACATGTGGGGGTCCCCAGCTCCCAGAGGTCACTGTGTCCAGTGGAATGCAGTCTTTCCTGGCCTGAGAAGTCAGTTTGTGGTTTCCTACGGTTTTAGATTTGTCCTCAGCCTCTTCCCCCTGCACCAAAGTTAAAACTCAGCACAAAGAAAAGATGCCACATCATCTCCCTGGAGAAATCCACTGCAGCAGCTTCTAAGGCTTTGAGTTGGGAAGTACTTTTCTGGAGTCAGACTTAACTCTTCATCACTGCCACCAAAGTCTTTCCCCTTTTAATCCTTCTCTGAAGTACAGAACCAGCAGTAGTCCTTCATGCCTGGTTCCTTTCCCAACGCAGCTCATAAGCTGGCACAGGAGATATACCTGCACCTCCTTCTGGTCTCTCCCCTGGGCCCTAGTTCCTAGAGAAACTGTCCTGGGAGGCCTCTGCCTCCCCCAGCTTCAGAGAGCTCCTTCTTTCCACCCACTGGCTGCCTTCTACTGCCCTTGCAATTCCCATCTGCTGGCAGGTTAATCAGCTAATTAATCTGTTAAGGGACCTTCTCTAGTGCACTCAACCTTTTCAGGGGCCTATTCCTCTTGAGCTGCAGCCCCTCCCTGAGAATTTGCTGCAAGCGTTCGGGATGTTCCATCTCCCTGGAGCTGCCCTTGGACCCTACTCTACATCAGCCCCCATTTTGCATCCAATCTCAACGTTTTTCTTCTCAGGCTTTCTCCTCAACTATCTCGGTGGAGCGAACTGAAGGGGCGCATCGGGTAGCAATCTAAGGGCAGCGATACAGGCCGGAGTAGTGTTGATCCCAGCAGGGACCAGGTGGGGTTCAGGTCCACGGAGAGCTCACCGGCCTAGGTAGTGCAATTAAAGCGCTTGCTAAGAGCCAGCTGGCGTGAAGCACTAAGGAAAATGAGGAAGGCCAGGCTCTGGCCCTCTCAGGAGCTCACAGCAGAAGTGGGGACCTGGGGATGGAAACAGCCCTGAACAAGGTATAACTGAACTGTTCTTAGAACACAGTGGGATAAAGGGAGTAGTCCCCTGCTTACAAGAAGACTTCTTGGAGGAGGAGGAGGCATTTGAACGGAGGCCTGGAAAGAGAGGATTTCAGTAGATCCAACAGCTAGCTCAGGGCTGGGCTCTTAAGGGGCACTTAGTAAATGTACTTGAATAAAGGACTGGTCGGATGGATTGGGGGACAAAATAGGACAAGGCAGATCTCAGCTCCAGGCGTGCACAGGACAGAGTTTCCCTGGAGATCAGACAGTGTGACCTGCCCTATCCTGGCTTGGAGGTGGGGAAGCCACAGCACTGAGCTCTTCCATTTTGCCCTGGGCCTGGTGTCCTAGGGTTGGGTGGGTGTGGAAGGTGTAGGGTGCAATGGCAGGCGAGAATTCTGTGTATGGCTGGAGGTGCCTGGGGGCAAGGGGAGCCCTCATGACTGCTCTGACCTTGGTACTGGCTGGGGCTGTTGCAGGAGTGGGCAGACGCCTGCTGCAGGGGACTCCGGAGCGTCCACGCCTACATCCTGGTCTACGACATCTGCTGCTTTGACAGCTTTGAGTACGTCAAGACCATCCGCCAGCAGATCCTAGAGACGAGGTGAGAGGCAGGGATACAGTCTATTGCTACCTCAGTGGATGCCCCAGTGCTTGCAACTTCCCATGAAAAGGGTTCAGTGGGAAACAGATGAAGTGCCCTCTAGTTCCCACATATAGACTCAAACACACACACACACTCACGACACTTTGCTGTCCCTATTTCTGTTAACCCATTTTGGGACCCTTACCAAGGGGTGGCTAGTCTAGTGCAGTGGTTAAGAGCAGGGACTGCCGGGGCCACTCAGCTGCATGACTTTAAGCCAGTTAACACGTAAGCTTCAGGTTCCTCACCTGTAAAATGGGGGAAACAATAGTACCCACCTTTTGGATCAATTGTGCCAGCTAGAGAATGTAACGTACCTCAAGGGCTTAGTGCTATGCCTGGAACAGACGGATGGTGGCAGTGTTTCTGACCAGACACGGCCTGCCTTTCTTGAAATCCAGGGGTTGTGGACTGTGGGGTTCTGAGATTCCCACCTCGCCCCGCAGGGTGATCGGCACCTCGGAGACGCCCATCATCATCGTGGGCAACAAGCGGGACCTGCAGCGCGGACGCGTGATCCCGCGCTGGAACGTGTCACACCTGGTGCGCAAGACCTGGAAGTGCGGCTACGTGGAGTGCTCGGCCAAGTACAACTGGCACATCCTGCTGCTCTTCAGCGAGCTGCTCAAGAGCGTCGGCTGCGCCCGCTGCAAACACGTGCACGCCGCCCTGCGCTTCCAGGGCGCGCTGCGGCGCAACCGCTGCGCCATCATGTGACGCCGCGCCCCGGGGCCGCAGCCCGGAAAGGCCCAAGCGGGGAGGGGGCAGGAAGAGAACTCCTACCATCAGGCCTGAGACGCCCCTGCAGCCACGCACCTCCCCAGGAGAGGCAGAGGGCGAGAGGGAGCTTCCCCATAACTGCCCAGTCCTCCCCTCCTGCGTCTGTCTTCCTGGGACGGCCACCTTTAGTGCTGTAGTTAGTGCAGTACCCGGCCCGGCCCCAAGGGGGCGCTTCCGCCTTTGGGGACTGGGGGTGAGCGGGTGACATGAGGGTGGGGATAGAGAGGTGCTGCCTTGGCCTGGCCCCCACCCACCTTCTCCAGAGAGTGTGTCTGTCATTGTCCCGTGTCTTCCTTTCCAGTGTCTGTCTACTCGTCCAAGTGTCTGTTGGTCCTCAGCTGTCTTACCCACACTCTCCACCCCCAGCTTTGTTCACAGGGCTCTCATTTCGTCCATCTCCTTGTCGCAGATCCTGGCAGCTTCTTTAAGAGGCCAGCCTTCTGACCGTCAGCACCACCGGCACAGGGCAGAGAGATGCGGGTGGCCCAAGGACCTCAACTGGGGTTCGAGGGTTGAGGTCCTAGATCAGTCAGGGGGAGAAGGCTGAGCTCTCCCCCTTCCAGGGAGACCTCCCCGCCCAAAAGCCCCCAGAGACACAACAACCTACCTTCCAGCCTTAACTCGATGGTCCGTCCCTGCCGGGTGCCCCTCACCCTCTTCCTGACCCTAAAGCCAGATGACCCCTTGGGTTAATTTTTTTTTTTCTTGACCGTATGGAGAGGGAATGCGCCAAAGGATAGATTTATTTCCACGATGCCAGGTTCCAGCCTTCTGTTCCCTTCTGGATTAGGTGGTCTGCCAGACTGGGGGATGTTGGGTTGGGGGTGCTGGTGGTGGGCAGGCTGTGGAGGGAGTGGGGCAGTCAGATTGTGCCAGTGAAGGCTTTCCCCACCTGACCCCAATCTGACTGCCCCAGACCCTGCCTGCCTGGAATTTCAGATTATCCTGATTGATCTGGGGAGGGGCAGAGCCAGGAAAAGAATTACGGGGACCCCTGTGCTTGGGGCAGTTATGCTGGCATCCCCACCCCTAGGCGGAGGCCCTCAGGATCTGATGCCCTGTGTCCCAACACCAGTTGGCCCTATGCCCTGACTCACTCCGCCCCATTTTCTCCGGCTGCCTGGCCAGTTTCTACCTCTTGTCACCGGAGCTGATCACTGTCAGTTTTGTACTGATTTAGAAATAACAAAAATAATGAAGATACTGGTAGCAGCCTGAGGGATTACTGGGGGATTTGGAGGGTGGGAGAAATGGTGCGAGGCCCCTGCTCCCTAGCCAAGTTCTCCTTGAGGCTAAGCCCTCAGCCCTGCTCTGGTGGAAGGATAGTTGGGTCCCTTGTTAGAAGAGGGACAGATAGAACAATCTAGCCTTGATGTAGTCAAGCTGTGGCATATAGACCAGGAAACCAGGTAGCCCAGAGTGGTGATGGAGAGGAGTCTGGGGAAGGGGTCATGGGCAGCAAACTTATTATCCAGATCCAGGGTGAGAGGGAAGCTTCGATTCTCTCTTCTGCTTCCCTAGGTGATTCCCCCTCCACCCACTGGGGGTAATGCAGCCTGACAGTGACTGCCCTGACCTTGAGCAGTCCACTATTTGGGGATTTTAGTCCGTGCTGGGCTGCATGACTGGGCATTGACCTGCCCTCTCTGAGCCTCCCTCTGAAGCAGAGGAGGTGGCTCCCCTTCCCCACACCTTGGAGTGGCTGGGAGGGTAAGAAAGAGGGCTTGCCCCCCTTTAACCCCTGTGTCCTTGCCCCCTGATTCACCAGGGGGATGGGGTGAGGGATGGCAGCATCTCACCTGCCCCATCACTGTCACCCCCATCTCTGAGGCACCTGAGGTTGGGGTGAGGGACCCAGGCCTCTGGCTGCCCCTTGTGGGAGCCACTGGAATGTATTGCCTGGCTGGCCCCCACACCTCCCCCAACCTGCTTCACCTCAGATCTTTGATTTTGATCCCTTTCTTTTGCCCCATTCTGAGTCTCTGTCCTCCCCCACCCCAACCCCGGGTTTCCCACCACAGGGTCTGGAAGTGTGTGTGACACCCATTGCGCTGTGATCGGAAGTCAGATTAAAAATCAGGGAGTGTTTTCCCTCGTTTCTGTACCAAGGTGTTGGCTCAGTTCCTGCTGTGGGAAGGAAGGGGCTCCCTACAGGCCCTGCCAATAGAGCTCTGGAAGGAGAGTGTGGGTGATGAGGTGGCCTGAGTCCTAAAGCCCAGGTCAACCAGGAGAACGAAGGGAAAAGGGGAGAGTTTGGGACTCATCTCCTCTCCACCTGCCACCCCACCACCAGCCCTCCAACTGATTGAAAACATCCGGAGGAGAAGCATAACGTCTCCCCCTGCCACTATCTTGGGAAAACTTTCGTAAGTGGACTCAATCTCAGCTTCTGCTTTGTGTCTTCCTCCCACTCGTGACTGAGGCTCTGCAGCCCCTTGTCCCCCAGTCATAACTCCGTGGGTGAAGATGTGTTAAAGAACGCTCTCAACCATCCCTCTTGACTCAGTGATCTCAGTTCCCAGCCTCCAGAGCGAAGTTTTGAGGTCCTGCAGAAGCCTATGTCAGGGTGGCCCCGTCGCTGTCCATGGTGCTGATGCAATAGTCGCTTCTAGAAGAGAAGGGCTATCTGGCAAGGTTGGCTGAGTCTCCAGAGGGGAAGCCTCTCTCACCCCCCAGCTCCCCCCCCCTTGTGTCCTTGCCCTCCAGTGGGAAAAAATTTGTGGCTAAACCTTCCTGCACCACCACAATCCTAGAGTGAAGAGCTGGGGACTCAGGGAAAGACCCACCTGTGTTTAATATCTTCTAAGAGTTGTGGAAATGGTGGGCATGGCCAGAGAACAGGAGTTTGGGGAGCTGTTCTGGGGGAGGGTAGCCCCACCACCCTGGGGTTGAGGTGAGATTTGTGCTCAGCTGAGCAATCTGAGTCAATACTATTTGTATTCTAAACTAACCAGGACAAAGCCCTGTACTGAGTTGAGGGAGTTTCCCTTCTGTTCCTGCAGTTGGGAGTGCAATGGTTACATGGGCATCTCTTCTCTCCTCCCCCACACCCACAGGTTCAGGGAGGAAAAGCCCCTTCTCAGACCCAAGACTCATCCTCAGGTGAGAAGGGAGCTTGATCAGGCCGCTGAGGCCCCTGGTCCTCCAAAGGCTGGGAGCTGCTCTCCAGTGGGGTGACTGGCTTGCTCTTCTCCTTTCCTTCTTTCTTCTCCGCCACTGGGGCTCCATCCACCAGGGCTGCCTCCTCTCCCTTGCTGCCTGGTGCTGTTCGCACCAGCCTGCCCCTGGGGGGTACCCTGGTGGGACCCAGGTGGAGGTAGGTCAGCGGCTTGGGGATTCGTGAAGGCTGCTTCCCAGGCCTGTGGTCTCTCCGGGGCCGGATCTTGGGCCTCAGCTTCACCTTGTAGATGGATGGGACTCTCTGGGGCTTACGGAGTGTTCTCTTGCCCCTGCCTGGACATGCCTTGGCTTTATCAGAACTGGGATTGGAGGGTGAAGGTGTGGTGGACTCCGGGCTGACAGACACAATGGGGGCTGAGCAGTCCAGCCCCGACTGAGCTGGGACCTCCCTTGTCCTGGTGCCCTTGGCACTCAGACTTGCCTTTGTCCTCCACCCATTTTCTCTGTCTCCAAGATTCCCTTTTGGGCTTCCTGGGCCTGCAGTTACAGCCAGCTTATGGGAGCCTGTAGGGGCTGCCTTCCAGGCTCCCAGGTCCACTTTAAGGAGGGGTGGGGGGCCCTGAGCCAGTTGTTGGATGACTTTGTCATAAGGACCCCCAGGCTCAGGCCACCGCCCACCCAGGCTGGGGACATAGACTCCACTACGAGGAATGACCCCAGATCCTGTGCCCTGGGGGTGGGTACCCCCCACCTCTAACAGCTTCATGTCAGCCAAAAGCTCTTCCTCAAGTCTATGGTAGATGGCTTGGTCCTTGGTCCCACCTGGGAGCAGGGGAGTGTACCTCCCCTCCTGATGCTGTGGGCCCGGTCTCCAGAGCTCTCCAGCCCCTGCTGTCACCGGAATATCCAGCTTATGGTCCCCTTGCCTCTCTTCCACAGAGCAGTCCTCATGTCTGGACCCAGACAGGTCCCCAGTGATGGCCCTTAATGGAATGGGGCCTCTCTGCAGTTCTGTCGTGGGACTTCCACTTGAAGTACCTGGAAAGCTTCTTCCTGGAGTTGGGGGAGGAGCTGGGGGCTGCCGGACTGGGATCTTGGTGGGTCCTTTAACAGGGGTTGAAGAACGGACAGATGCTGGCTCCCTGAGCTGAGAGGAACCCTCCTCAGCCTCACCCCAGGGTGGTGGCCTGGCACCCATGGGCTTGACTGGGCTGGAGGAACAAGGCAGGGGAGATGGTCCTCTTGCTGGTGTCCCTTTGGCAGTGGCCTCAGGGGCTCGGAGTCTCTGGGTGGTGGGGGTCCTGGCATGAGTTCTCCGCCTATCTGTCTCCTCATGAACCCAAGATATGGGAGTCCTTCCCCTGGGGAGCTCAGTGGGGTATCTGTTGTCTCTCTTCTCCAAGGAGGTGTGAAGGTCTTGGCCCCTATGGGTGGGTAAGGATTGGGGGCTGGGTGGGCTGTCCCCAGCTTGCAGCTGACTCCGAGATGGGGTGAGCGACTTCTCCTGGTGCCTGAAAGGGAGAATCATAAGGCTCGCAGGATCATTTAACCTGGTCCCCTGGCTCCCAGTCCCCTGGCTCTGAGAAGGGATGGCCTTTCCCCAGCCAGAACTCCCAGGGGGTCAGACTTCATGTTGAATGAAAGCAGATGCTCTTTCTCCCCCTGTGTCTGCCAGAGACTCCTTACAGCAGAAACTGTTTAAGCCTATTCTCCCCCATTCCTTGTGTAGCAGATAGAAAGCAGCCTGTTCTGGACACCATGTTGCTTCAGATCCCATAACTACAGGCCACCAGTTTCAGGTGGGGAGGGTCTTAGCTTCTGCTCTACCGTGAGATGACAGAAGGAGCTAAGGTTAAGTCTGTTCCCTTTATGGGCCTCAGCCTCCTCATCTGTGAAATGAGAGGGCGTATGAAGTAACTGGATCATCCTAAAGGTACTGGGTGCTTTTTTGGTTCTGAACACCTGAGGTCTCACTGGGGACTCTGCTGGGAGATCTGTGCCCCTTATCTTGGGGTGGGGTGGCCCCTGAGAATGTGGACTCCAAAGTAGGAAGAGGCCCTGCCCGCTCCCTCCCCTGTACCTCGGGAAAGGTGCTGTCTCTCTTAGGATCCCTGGCCCTGCTCTCCATCCAGGGTGGGGTCTGGGGAAGGAGGAGGCGGGGGGCCTCAGCTTTCGGCCTGAAGCAGTATATGTCTTCCAGTCCACGGAGGGCAGTGGGCTCTGGGAGCGGCTGATGGTCATCGTAGGCTGGGGCTGCAAGGGCCCATCCTGCACCCTCACTTCGTGCTGCACCGATCGGGTAGGGGGCTTCAGAAAGCTGCCCGTCTTGTGTGCTACCAACACAGCCCCCAGAGAAAGGAGAGGAGGAAAAGGTTAAATTCCTTCTTATGGGGCTCCCACACCCTGAACCCCACATTAGAGACAGTGGGACCTACTGTGACAGTGACAGCACCAGAACTTCCTTCTGGGAGGGGTTTAGGAGATGAAATCTGGTCAGAGGGCCCAGGTGGGGGTTTGTTTAAAGTTGCATTTGTATTGCAAGTCCACATCTTTTACTTAGACTGAATGCTTATTGGGGTGGCTTGAGGTGCTGATGGAAATTACAGGAAGACTAAAGACCCCTCCAAGTCATGCTTGGTGCCACCAATGTGGATATCAGAGCCAGACTTCATTCAGCTTTGCCAACGTGCACCGTGACCAAATGCCGGTGTGTGGCCATCTTGTGGCAGAAATTGGTACTGCACCATGGCTGCCCCTCCTTCCTCCTAAAGCTGAGGCACCCATACCATAGTACCTTCTACAGTGTCTTCGTTCCTCCATCCCCTGCACACTTCTTGGCCCCAGAGATCAGACCTACCTCCCACCTCTGCTTCTAGCCTCCCAACCCCGAGCCACAGAGAAGAGACTCTCAGGGGACTCACAGAGGGATGTGCATCGGCAGGGGTCATGTTTGTCCAGATAGTGACCGAGTGTGTCCCAGCCGCCCCCAACACGCACCATCACGTGGTTCCGGAGGATCTGCAGGGGGTAAGGGTGAGGTGGAGGGCAGGGTGAAGGCGTCCCCTCTCCCTGGACCAGCCTGCAGGCCTCCAGCCCTTGCTCCTATCCACATACACAAGCACACGCGTATAGTTGGGAACGTGTATGTGTTGCAGCCTGAGTTCCCTCCATGACTGGCATTGGATAACACATGTAGTGAAGGGTGAAGGCCAAGCTGACAAACAGGAAGTTGTCCCACAGGACACAAGGGATCTCACAAGCATTGTGGAGGCTGGCCCCGGACTCTTCTCTCTCTTCACTGTGAAGAGGTTCACACCTGCACACACTTGAATCAGGAATCGGGACCCTGACTTTGCTCTGTAGTTGGTATGTTAAAGAATCCTGGGAGTCCTGGCGCCACTCCACTCCATGTAGTCTCTCCAGGCCTCCATTTCCTCAGTGGAAACATGGGGTCACAATTCCTTCCCTACCTACTTCACAGGGCTCTTGGCTCCGGCTCTGGGTGGGGTCCAGGGAGCTGGCTCTGCCCCCAGGAGTGGCCTGGCCCCAGGGGAGGGCTTAGCCATGCCCCTGAGCTGCTGGCCATACCCTCTCCCGATGCAGACCCTTTCTGTCCAGGCAGGCCAGGTATGGGGCTGGGTAGTGGGAGGCACAGTTGAGACCTCTACCACCACTCACACTGCAGAATGTGCCAGGCTGTGAGGGGTGGGCTATGCAGTCCACGTGGCTGGATCATGCAGGGAACACAAACTGGGGGGACTCAGGCCCCTTGCTCTGACCAAGTCTGTGGATAGAAAAGTGGGAGTACCCTCATGCCCCACTTCTGCCTAGGAACACCCTCTGAACTAGGCTAAGGTGGATGCAGATGGGGCTGGGTTTTGTGGTTCTGGCTGCCCTAATGGGAGGAGGGGACATGCTTGCCAACTTTGCCAGGAATCTTCTGGAATTCTACGAGGGAGTGAAGGAAGGCCCCAAGGCCTGAGAACTGGGGGTGAATGGTGATTTCCAGTCCTTGCCTTCAGGCCTGGGCAAAGTCCATGGAAGGAAACCCGATTCTGCTGACTCCAAGGAGGCCCCTCCACACCCCCATTCCCCACCCAGCCCGTCTACGGACTTACCCGGATGAAGATGAGGGTGTTGGAGTCTCCCACGCAGTACTTCCCCTCTGATACTTTGACCATGGAGAACTGAACTGGGCATGTGCAGTGGCTCACCAGGCTCTGAACCTGCGGGGAGTGGACAATGTGTTCAGCCCTCCCCTCTGCCCAGGTACTCAAGCTGCCCCTGCACCCTGCATGCTGGGTCAAGTCCAGTGGGGGAGCCTGCCCGCCCCTCTGCCTGCCCCCAGCCCCAAGGCTTCTGCTGAGGTCAGGTCTGAGGGCTGAGAAGCAAGTAGAGAAAACTTTTTTCTTTTTAAATTATGGGTTTATTTGATTTTTTAAATTTATTATTGTATTACTTAATTATTTTATTGGGGGGAGATAATTAGGTTTATTTATTTTTAGAGGCGGTACTGGGGATTGAACCCAGGACCTGGTGCACGCTAAGCATTCAGTCTATCACTGAGCTATACCCTTCCCCCCTCCGCCCCTCAGAAGTTTTTTTAAAGACTCAAGGAGAACAAGAAGTTGAGTGATCACCTACCCCACGGCTGTCAGAGGCGGTGGGGTGTGATGGTTAAGGAGGTAGACCTTGGAATCAGACAGGTTTGTGTCAGGAGTCCTACCTCCACCGCACCATAGGTCTTAGGCAAGTTAAGATAGCCCCCTGATTCCTTGGTGGTAGAAGTGGGCTAGTCCCAGTCAGCGCTAACTCCTACCACACGTCCCTCCGTGCTACACACCAGCCTGTGCGCTGGCTCATTTAATACCCACAGCGGTCGTGGAAGGCAGGCGCTGCTACGACCCCACAGTCCAGATAAGGGAACCGAGGCACAGAGAAGGCAAATAATTTGCCCCAAGTCACACAGCCGCAAAGCAGTGAAACTAAGACTTGAAACAAGCTGTCAGAAGGTGCGGAGTCTGTGTTAACAACCGTCCCGCGGGGCTTAAATGAGAGAGGTGCAGCATGCTGGGTTTACAATAAAAAATGAGGCGGGTTGAGGCTCAAAGTGAACATGAGTTACTAAAAGCCATGCAGCGGCTCAGAGGGGACCCGAGAGGGCGAGGGAGAGGAGGGCGGGGCGAAGGGGCGGGGCCTTGGGGGGCGTGTCCGGGGCCCTCACCATCTGGTCCAGGTTGCGGAAGTGGCAAGACCTGCGCGTGGGGCGCTCGGGCGGCGGGGGGTCCGGCGGGGGCAAGGCCAGCTCCAGCCGCAACTCCTCGTCGATCTCCTCCTCCAGCTGCACCAGGGTGGGCGCCGCGACGCCGAAGCGCCAGGCCCGGCGGCCCAGCTCCAGCAGGCACAGCACCACGTTCTTCACGTTCTTGCGCAGCACCAAGTCCTCCGTCTCGAACATCAGCACCTCTAGAGGGGCAGGGAGAGAAGGAGGGAAGGCAGCCGAACCCCCTGCCCACTGCTGACCTCCCCGGAGCGGAGCAGGTGGGAGAGTCCTGGGGCCATGCTGGAGCCAGGGGGCGGGGTGGGGGCGGTGTTTGCACCTCAGGGTCTTGGAGTCAAGCTAGCCCCTAGGAGGGGTCTGGGCAGAATTTCTTGTCTAATAGGAGAAGTGGGGGTGGGAAGAGGGGACACAGCCAAGCAGAGGACCCTAAGGCCACTCTTCTCACTCTGTTTGCCAGGGTGAGTCCAGGAGCAAGAAGCAGTTTGTCCTGCTTCCCACGTTGGCCTCTGCCTCCAGTATCCACCGGGCACCCCAACTCAACCCCCAGTTCATGCATAACCAGGCTCTGGAGCCCAACTGCCAGCACTGGTATCCCAGCTCTCCCACCCCCCAGCTGTATGACCTTGGGCTACAGCCTCAGACTCCTCTTCTGTAAAATGGGGCTGTGGTCTATTTCATAGGGTGGTTGTGGGGATAGTGGTTCCATGTTTGCACACAATGTCTGGCACGTGGTAAGAGCTTGCTAAAACATTTGCTTTCATCAACCCTCCAATCCTGGTGGACCTGACCCCTGCCTCTGCCTCACTGCCACTGCCTTTGGCCTGGAGGATAGTGTAGCATCCACCTTTGTCCCCGCTGCTGGGTCCAAGGCCAAGGAGTCGAGGGATCCTGGTATGTCACTCTGTGAGTCTTACACTACTAGCCCCACTTGCCTCCTCCCCTGTCTTCTCCCCACTCCACTGTAGCCAAACACATACCTTCTCTGTGGGCAAACTCCCTGTCCCCCAAACTTCTGTTTATTCTGTCTTCCCAGCACAGATGCCTCTACTTGAGCCTCTATCTCATTGGGCTGTAATTGATGCATCTTCTCAGCTGTTTCTCTTCCTGGGCCATGAATTCCTTGCCACTGGGTCTCAGTTCTCTCAGCCCTCAGTGCTCAGCATGGTGCTCAACTTGAAGAACATAGGTGCTCAAGTCATTCAGCCAACACATTTAAATATGGGGGATTTACTGTGAGACGGGGAAACTGAGGCATGGGGAGGGGTGAGCTGGCCCAAGGCAAGTCTGGAAGGAGGACCCTGTCTCCTGACCCCTGATGCAGCCCGAGGCTCAGAAAGGAGATGGACACCTGAAGATAAGGGCCTGGGAAGGAGGGGCACAGGGTGGTTACCTTGGATGCCCATCTCCTTGCGACACCACTGGATGAAGTTGGAGACATTGTCCCGGGCCTGGAAGGTGCCCGGCTGGGCAGCCCCATTGCAGGAAACCCCCATCCGAGGCAAGGGAATCCTTTGGGCTCGGGCAGGTTCCTCTGCCAGGAAGGCCAGGGCGGCCTCAGTGATGGCATTGGCATGCTGGCACAGCACCAGGCCCGTCTCCAGCACCTGCAGGAAGTTGGCCGTGTCGATGTCCAGCCCGTAGAGATCCCGAAGCCACTCGGCCAGGTCCTCCTTCATGGCCTCCAGGTAATGCTCGCTGGACTTAAAGGGCCGGATGCTGCGCACTGGAGGCCCCGGAGTCCCAGGCCTCCTCCTCCTGTGTGTCCCAGGCTGGGACATGGCTCAGCCGGGGAGGAGGTGGGCGCCTCCTCTCTCCCACAACAGTCTCTGGCTTCTTGCCACCTGCTAGTTCTTGGCTGGTTCTCCCTAGGGTTCCCCTCTACCCTCTGAGAGCCCAAAGCTTCCAGCTCTGTTCCTTGCCACTGGCTTCAGCCACTGCCACCACTGCCACCAGACTGGGCCAGGCCCAGCCCCCGCCCCCCCACATTCCTCAGTCCCTGCCAGAACTTTCCTACTCTGTAGCCCTTCAGCGACCTCACGCCCCAGCTGCCCAGTCTCCTCAGAGGTCGCCACCTCCCAGGGCAGATGGAGGTGAGGACACTCCTCTCTCCCCCCAGGGCTGGACGGGCGAGCTGCCTGCCTCCCACCCCCCACCGGCTGGCTGTGGAGTCTGGCTGTCGGCCTCTCCACTCTGCTTTCCTCTCCTTGGAGACAGCGGCTGCTACAAACACTCCTTGTTAACTCTTCCCAGCATTGCCTGCCCTGCAGCCCAGGGAGCAGAGGAGAGGCTGGGGCTGGCCTCTCTCACTCGGCTGACCCAGTGGGGACTTCTGGAAAATGGGGGAGAGAAGCAGGGCTGGGGGTGCCTATGCCCCTTGGTATTTAGTGGGTACCGGAGGATGGGGATGAAATAGATGCAGCCATCGAGTCCAAACATGTGAGTTTGGCCTCAGATCTTTTCCTGAATCGCTCTGTGACCTTCATAAATGACCTACCTTCCCTGTGCCTTAGTTGCTTCAAATATAAAGTGGGAATAGAGATTTCTACCTCTCTGGGGTGATGTGAGGAATAGAGGAATAATGGATGTGGAAAGTATCAGACTGTCAGGACTGGGTGGGTCCAGCTCTCACCGATTTTCCCAGCAGCCCTCTTTGTACACCATGATTCTCACGTTCTCTGGGGAACCTGCTCCGTTTTCTATAAGGTGGTCAGGAAAGTCCTCACTGATACGATATTTGAGCAGAGACCTGAGAGAAACAAGGAAGCAAGCTTTGTAGATGTCTGCAGGAAGGGTACTCAGGCAGAGGGAACAGCCAGTGCAAAAGCTTCGGGCAGGAGGATGCTTGGCATATTACAGGATATGAAACAGAGAGGAAATGGAGTCTCAGATTATGCAGGGCTTTTCTTTACCTTTTGGAAGGTAATTTTCTTTCAATTACCTTTTAAAGGCATGAAAATGATGATTGTTGTACCCATTTTATGGATGAGGGAACAAGAAAACTGAAGCTGGCGGGAGGCCTCAGTTCCTCACCATATGGACCTCTCTGTAGGGATGATTGAGTGTCCTTATCACATGGCAGCCAGCCTTCCCTAGAGGGAGAGAGCAAGACAGAAACCACAGAGGGGAGGGTATAGCTCAGGTGGTAGCGCACATGCTTAGCATGCACAAGGTCCTGGGTTCAATCCCCAGTACCTTCTCCCAAAAATAAATACATAAATAAGTAAACCTAATTAACTTCCCCCCAAAAAAAGAAAGAAAGAAAAGAAAAGAAAGAAACCACAGGATCTTTCATTAACTAGCCTTGAAACTCACACTCTGTCATTTCCACAGTATCCTGTTAAGTTACCCAGCTCAGCCTTATTTCACATGGGAGGGGTCTACATAAGAGCATGAATACCAGCAGACAAGGGTCGTTGGAAGCAATTCTAGAGGCCGGTTACCCCAATATAGACGAGCAATTTCTTTTCCTTTCTTGCTAATAGAATCCTATTTTGTTCAGGTGGAGGTTCCCGGAAATTAGAGAAGATGGGCCCAGCCCCAGAGAGAACCATATGCCTCAGCCAGTCATGGCAGAGTTAAAATGGAAGTTCCTGCCAAGGTGCCAAGATCCAGTATGTGCAGCAAACCACAAAAGGAGTAAGGCCACATGCAGAATTTATCTGGGCGTTATCCAAAGACAGGTCATTATCCAAAGACTCAGACCTCTCTCCCACTAGAGTATTCAAGGAATTTGGTTGCTACAGATCAGGAAAGGATTGGCAAGAAATTGCAGCTGTGCTGTGTGTCCTGGGGTAGACTGAATATGGCCCCCAAAGATAGCTGCTCCCTCACCCCCTAGCACCTGTGAGTGTTACCTTATGTGACAAAAGGGACTTTGCAGATGAGCAGATCCTGAGATGGGGACTTAATCCAGACCGTCAAGAGGGACCCTAAATGAAGTCACTAGTGTGAGGCAGAGTGTGGCTTGCCTATTGAAGTAGATGTGATGACCGTAGCAGAGATGGGAGCAGTGGGGCCTTAAGCCAGCAACTCCGGCAGCCCCCAGAAGTTGGAAGAGGCCGGGAATAGATTGCACCTTGGAGCCCTGCTGACACCTGGCTTTCAGTCCTGTAGGACTCATTTGTTATGACAGCAACAGGAAACTAATACCTATCACCATCTCTTCCCCTCCCCACCAAACAGGGAGAGAAACAGACAGATGGGCTTCAATCAAAGAACTGAACACATATCCCCAGTCATCAGGGGGACTCAGTGAACTGAAGTCTGACTCCAGCATGGAAAACTGAAAATGTGAAATACAGTCCGGTTAGGTGCTCCATGGCAGGAATGAAGGAGGTTGGCTACACCGAACTCAGGGGGTATCTTCTCATAGTTTGAACAAAGAATGCATGCCTGCTTCCTTTGGACCGCTTGTCTGGCCCCTATCTCGGACTTCTCAAGTGAACTGATAAATTTTATAAGATTTGAGCCATTATTAGTAGGGCATTCTGATACATGACCAGCCATACATATCCTAATTGACTTGATTGACGTTCAAAGTGTAAGAGGCCCCATTCTCTTTATATGAACAGAAAATGTTTTTACAGCTATTCCCACTTGGGTAGCACTTACACACAACCTTATTAGATATCTCTCCTTGTAACTTATCTTCATTATTCAGCTAAAACAAATACTGCTTCTCTGTGTAACCTAGTTATTGGAAGTTAAAGAGCTGCTTATCCTATTAATTTAAAAATTAGCATTTACTGAGAGGAGGGTATAGCTCAAGGGATAGAGTGCATGCTTAGCATGCTTGAGATCCTGGGTTCGATACCCAGTACCTCTTCTAAAAATAAATAAACCTAATTACCTCCCCTCACCAAGATAAAATGATACAATAGTAAATGAGTAAAATACTTTTAAATTAAAATTTACTGTGAAAATCGAAAAGTTGTCGCTTTACGTTTGATAACTGACCTCATTTTGAGCTCTGGAAGTGATTTCTGTGAATGGCAGAAAATCATGCTTGAGCTTGCCGATGAAGTTTAGTTCATTCTCTTCTGGTTTTAAGTAGTGTCTCTTGGATACAGATCCAGTTGATTCTGAAGTCATGCTCATTATCAGTGCACTTTGTCCTCATTCAAGGGGTCTCCCAAGGTGGCATCTGAGAGCATGAGGCATACGTGTGTCTCTGGCGTTGGTGGGATTGCTTGCCTACACCCGTGCTTTCACAACATCTTGCTACTCTGTGAGCCCAATTTCCAATGTGCTTGTCTGCAACTTTTTATGGAGGCTCCATGACCCAAAATAGCCCTAAGAAGAGGGAAAGAGCACCCTCAGTATGACAAAGGACTTCTGGGCACTTGAAGTGGGGGAGCATGAGATGAATGAGCAGACCAGGGCTACACCCACAGTGATGCCTTGGCAGGATGCTCCCTAAAAGCCACAGCGCAGGCTAAGTGTCTTGGATGTGCCTCCCGGGGCATTAAGTCTTAGGCAGTGACTCAAGGAGATTGCCTGTGGGAGAGTGTCCGGGGGTGACCCCAAGTAGTGGCCTCTTATCCGAATGGTTCTTGTGGTGTCATCTGGACTGTGTTCATGGTCACCAGCCTTCCAATTGTCACGTCTTCTGGCCATTCTGTGAGCGCCTACTCTTCTTTAAATTAGCCAGAGGGAGCTTTTGAATTTTGCCATTAAGAACCACAGTGGCTATAAGCTCTTTTAGTCCATGTTAAGGAGAATGGGGGTGTTTTGGGGAGACAGTTCTCCATGGGTCTTCCCTGGTTTTGCATGTCTTGCAAGCAGAGGCACTGACTTTTCAAGGGCGTTGATATAGTGAACAACCTTGGAAGATACAGTGTCTTTTTTTTTTTTAGAGCAAAGAGCAGGTTTGCTTACTTCCATAAAAGATTAGGGATCCCTAAGCTCAGGGTCCCTCTTATTATCCAAACCACTGCATATGAAGATATTCGCTGGCACCCACCCCTGTGGCACCCATGGGACAATGGGCCAAGAGGAGCTGATACAAACATGCTGATGATACTGTGCTGTAAGTAATGAAGTCCTTTGTCTCTGACCCAGGAGGCTCATGTTTTTTTGGCAGAAACCATGAAAATACATCAGGCTAACTTGCTAGCTTGCAAGTAGGGTAAAATTTTAGACTGTTTACAGTTCTTGCCAGGGCTGCCCCCGTGTGACTAGGAGATTCCTGGGGACTGGTCTGCTCTCTTTGTTCTACGTCCCACCAACCTGCCTCCACCAAACTGGGAGACACCTGAAGGAAGAGACCCCATCTCCTCACTTCAGACTTGGATGGAGGATGGAGGACCATATGGTGTTCCCCTATCAGAGTGGGATCTCCTTGAGTCCAGCAACTGCATATAATCATGCTGAGACTCTCCAGATCTGGTTTTGCATCCTCTGCCCCTCTGCAGACTCCTGCCTCTGCCAACACACACCACTGTCAGGCCAGGAAAAGGAGTTTCCCCAAGTTTTCATGATTTTATTCCCTCTCCCAGCTGCAGCTCTTGTACACACATACAGAACATTCAGGAGCTACACCTGGCTCTTGCTGAGCCCTGCTTCCTATGGGACTCGGCACTATGTCCTCTGCTCCTTGGAGCTAAGGAATGAGCTGGAAGTAGGTGGGGTGGGGAGCAGGGGAAGGAAAGAGATAGAACAGAAAGAGAAGGAGAGAAAATAGTGATGTAAGTAAATGTAATGGGTTAAGTGCTTTCCGAGGGCGAGGTAAAGCCTGTTGTTGCACTGCTGTCTCTGACTTACAGATAAAGAGATTGAGGGTCAGAGAGATAACATGCTAAAGTTCAGATAGCTTTTATATTTATGTAGTAGAGTTGGGATTTGACCCCAAAGTCACTTTCTGCCCCTTTTAATACCTTCCCAAGACAGAAGACAGGGTTTGGGGTGCTTCTGGAAGCTCTAGAAAAGGCAGTTATTCTGGGGTGGAACTCTATGGACAGGTGAGGTTCTAGCCCCGCCCCCCTTGTGAGCCGACAGAGTTCCTAGAAACCAGACCAAGTTCTAAGGATTCTGGTAACTCCTTCTTATCCCAGTGCCTGATCAGGGGAAGAGGGCAGCACAGCCTTGGGAAGAATGGATAAACACGGTGAGTGGGGCTGGAGGACAGGGACTCCAGGGTGGACCAGTAAGCCCATCACCATGGCAAAACCAGAGTGGAATTCCCACCTTTTCTCAGTTACCCATCCATGTACAAGTCCTCTCCTCTCTCTTTTCTGAATACCCTTGAAATCTGCTCTCTCATCTTCACCTGATGCTGTTCAGATCTTTGTCTTCTCTGGCCTGGACCACTGTAATGACCTGAGTGGGTCTCTCTCTGTCTCCTGTCAGAGGAAACATCCTAAAGGTGGCTCTGAGCACATCCCTGTTCAGTGGCTCCCCACTGTTGAAGGACAAAGTCTACACTCCATAGCCTAGCCCCCAAAGTCCCAATCTTCCTTTCCAACTCCCCCTCCTGCCCAAATGTTCCCATTACCCCTCTCTAGCTGTGTTCTAGGCCTGGCCTTTCACAACCAGAAGGATTCTTAATGTGTTTTCCTAAATAAAGTGCAATGGATGCTGGTTCTCCACCTTTAGCAACACCAAAAACTGGCAGAATCTTTGAAACAACTTTTCTTGAAAGATTTCAAAAGTCTTGGATGAAATTCAGAGGCCCCAGTGTTACCTACCTCATCACCTACTGAGAGTCGGGCAGGGAAGATGAAGGGGCCCGATGTAAGAAGCGGTTAGCTGGGTAATTACATACAATTGGTGCTCAATACACGTGGGCTGGAACACTAGCCTTATTATCTTTCTCGTTTGTCTCCAACCTCTTTAAACAGGGTGGCAGGGATCAATTGAAATTTTTCTTGACCTTTTCAGGGCAAACCCCAGGAGTTGTGTCTTCCCTGCCCCGTTCCCCTTTTCATTTCATTACAAGTCTAGCTCTGCAGATCCAGCAGACCAAAGGGCACACAGTGGGCTGGGCCAATGTTTGCTGAGCGAGTGGTAGACACCTCCTGGCCAAGGCCAGGTTACTTTCATATCAGCCCAGGAATTTCCCACCTGCCAGGACTGCTACTTGGGATGGTAGAGTTTGTGCCCCGAACGCCAGTCAGCAAGGGGGACAGTGGTGGCTGAAGTCCAGCTGACAGTTGGGGTCAAGCCTGGAAGATGGAATAGACACTCTTTCATGGTTGGCTCCCTCCCAGGGCAGCCTTTTCCTAATTGGCTTGCCCGTGGGGGTGAGGGAGGTGGCAGATTTCTATTTAGTCTGCTCATAAGGGGCACTTTTCCTGATTGTTTTGCTCATCGGAGGAGCCCTTTTCTAGTCGTACAGAGATGCTGTATGCCCACCCGCTTGCCCGCCTAGCCGCAGGTGATGCTGGGCTTCCTTAAAGCAAGGCCCACTTTGAAGAAGACAAGATATAAACAACCACCTATTAAAATGCCAATCAGTGCACTTAATGTTTACTGACAGCCTGCACAGCCCACGAGAAGGAAGGCGGTGATGAATTATCACCTCTAGGATCGCAAGCCTCGTTGCACCTGCTTGTTCATGGCTTCCCGCAGCGCCCAGGACAGGACCCTGTTACCTGCCTTACAGTAACCCTTGAGATAGGCACTGTTTTCCCCCATTTTACAGATGGGGAAACGGAGCTTGACAGAAACAACGGGACTTGCCTCAGATCATTAGCTAGAAAGTGCAGGAACCAGGGAAATCAGGCCCTCCTTTGCCAGGGAAATCCTGCACTCTGTAACCCTCTCTTGAAATCTTGCTGGCCCCGAGCATCTCGTACGCACGGTCCTTGGGGCCCCTGACTCTTTGGGGGGTCGGGTTGCGGGCAATAGTCAGGGTACCCCAACCTTTTACTGACTTCTTCCCCGACCCACCCACCCAGCAGGCGTCAAGACCCCCCTGTGGAAGAAGGAGCTGGAGGAGCCCCGGGCCAGGGAGGCGGAGGCAGAGGCCGCTGAGGAGGGGTCGCAGGAGGAGGACGACGAGGACGACGAGGAGAGGCTGCCAGTGGAAGGCGCGGCGGAGGGTGCGGCGGAGGGCGGGGAGGCGGCGCGCGGCGAGGGCCGCGAGCGGGGCTCGGTGTCCTACTGCCCGCTGCGCCAGGAGTCCAGTACCCAGCAGGTGGCGCTGCTGCGGCGCGCGGACGGCGGCTTCTGGGGCTGGTTCAGCCCCTTGGCGCTGCTCGGCGGCCTGGGCGCCCCCGCCGACAGGTGAGGGCGCGCAGCTCGGCGTGGGCGGGATGCACGGGCCACGGGGCCGCAGACGGGAGCGGGCGGCGCCGTGCACTGAGCGCCCCGGCCCCCGCCCGCAGGAAGCGGAGCCCCCCGGAGGAGCCGTGCGTGCTGGAGACGCCGCGGCGGCGGCCGCGCGGCGGGGGCTGCTCGCGCTGCGAGATCCTTTTCTGCAAGAAGTGCAGGAACCTGCACAGCCCGCCGGCCTACGTGGCGCACTGCATCCTGGAGCACCCGGATCTGGGTGAGGCGCGGGCTTCGGGAGGCGCGGGGCGGCCGGGGCCCCTGAGCGCCCCCTACTCCTAGCCTCTGTGGCCCTCCATCCTCCCCTGATCCTAAACTTCCCGCAACCCTCCCCTCTCCCCAACGCTGAGCGCTCTCCAGTACATTCCATGGTACCACCTCTTCTCAGAGCCGTCTTCCCAGAGCGCCTCTATCCCGCAGGCCTGCAGGCCCTCCGCTGATGCGGCGGCCCCACCTGTCATTAGCGCCCACCTCGTGCAGAGCCCATCATCTGGAGCTCCATCCCTCCAGGAGCGTCCCCCCGAGGGCCCCCGCCCCCGGGAAGCACACAGTGCCCACCGCCCACCTGACTCTCGTCCCCTGACGCAGCCTCACACTCATCTCTTGGGTATTTCAGGTCCTTCTGGCCCGGTGGGCAGAGGCATCGCCTAGAGAAGAGAAAACAGCCCTTCTGGGAAACTTGCCCCTTCCGTCAAAACATTCAATAAAGCCTCTAATCAAAGTGCCAGTGCATGGAGGTGGGGCCGAGGATCTCAGTGAGGGTGATGAAGGTCGACCCTCCTTTCCCTTCCCCCGGGTTCAAGCCAGAGGGGAAAGGGCGGGAGGAGAGCCTCCTCCCTCCACCTCCCCTCGGACAGGGCGGAACAAAGCATTTGCAGCCAAGGGCAGTCAAAGGCCATTCTCCCCACTGCTCAGAGAAGAAAAGGAAGGCTCCCGGCCAGGAATGCTAACGCCCGCGGGGAGCTGAGGGCTGAAGCTTGCCGGACCTGCCCCCCTCCTGGGGGAAGCCGGGTCTGGATGAGGTCAGTGTGTGCAGATGAGGAACTGGCAGGTATGGAGGGGGCAGGATTAGAGAACCCGGAACGCTGGATCCTGAAACGCTGAGACAGGACTGGGAGGCAGGGGAGTTGGGTCTTTCTCCAGGAATCCCAGCTATTCTTGGCCGGCCAGCGGGAGCTCCTGGAATGCTTCATGTGTGGCCAGGAGAATGGGGCCATTGTGAGCACCAAGCCCCCCCACCCCCACCCCTGCAGAGCCCCGAGCCCCTGCAGTGTGCAGACCTTCAGAGAGGCCCCTGTCCTCTCTATGCCACACAGAGTTCTCCATCTGGCCAGGAGGGGTGAGGTGGGGGAGAGACATTTTGATTTTGAGGAGAGGCAGGGACCCTCTCCCCATCACAGCTACTCACACAACTCACTGGTCCTGGCTTAGATGGGACAACATAGTTGTGGCCTCCCCAGCATCCATGCCCACCTGCTCTCACTGGAAACCAGTTCAAGAAAGGCTGCTTCCCTGCTCCAAGCCCACCAGCTGGGGCATTTCTTTATTCCACAAAAAACAGGGCCCAGCAGGCCTGCTTCTTGTTCAGTCTCCTTCTTGTTCTGATCCTGATGCCCCTGAAATTGGAGACCCTTGTACCCAACCCATCTAAGCTTCCTGAGGGGTGGGGCCTCTGATTAAATAAGACACATTTCTCCATGGACTGACAAGGAGGTCCTGAGAGCAAGGGACGGTCTTGCAAAGTGGTCCCAACCACTCTGTTGTTTTGTATCCTTCCTGGTTGCCCAATGCTGTAGCCCCACAGACAGGAATTGCATCTTTAGGGAAAAAAACAAAATCCCCCAGGATTGGGGAGGAAAGGGTCCTGGGGGAAAGGGTCATGGCATCTGGAACCCTTTTTGGCTTCTCGTTCGTTGGATTGATCCCACAAAGATCAATGTCTTGACAGCACAAAGACATTCTCCAGGGAACAAACGCAGGCAAACTTTCCTGCCCGGACTTCTGCAGGGAGCCCCAGAGGCTTGTCTGTCCTCGGGGCAGGGGACACAAGTTGGCCATGAGGGCATCCGCAGTCCACTAAGAGGTTGGGGGCATCTTCAGAACAGGGCGCCCCCTGAGTTGGCGTGCCAGCAGCCCATCCAGGGCAGCTCTGTGGCCCAGCGGCCTGAGGCAGTTGTCTGACGTTTGGCCTGGTCCAGGGACCAGTAGCGGTCATCTCTAAAGAAGATGATGGAGCCGTCGGGCCTGGGCAGGGCACCACTGACCTCCTTAGGGACGCTGCCCCAGTCCTGCAGGCCTCGGGGGTAGTAGGGCTCCACCTGCAGTCCCCCTGGGGCCAGCACATAGTAGCGGGGGCCTTTGAAGAGGATGAGGCGGCTCAGAGGAGGGAAGAAGAGGGCTGCATCGGGGTGGCGAGGCAGGCCCCCTGCCCGGCACAGCTGTGGTGAGCCCCACACTGGCTTGGTGCCCCGGAACCTCCAGCATCGACTTCCTGTAGGACATTGGGAAAGCCAGGGTGAGCTGGTGGCTCTTGCCCTTTGGTCCTCTACCCCATCTCTGTCCCCTCATACCTCTACCCTCCTCTTGTTGGAATCCAGGGTACTTAGTATTGGTGATTCTCAAAATGGATCAGTTATAAACAGAGGAGGGACTGTTGTGGCCTCCACTTCCAGCAGGTGTCAGCAGAGGGCAGGTAGCGCTGAAAACCTACCCAGCCCAGGCAGGAAGCACGCCCCCTCCCGGCTGAGGAATGGACTACAGGGAAGGCCAGGGGCTTTCTCCATGACCATTCCTACCAATGAGGGCAGGGATTTGTTTTGGTCACTACTGTATCTCAGAACCTCCAACCAAGTTTGTAGAAAGCACTCAATATTTGTTGAATCAAGAAATGAACACTATTTTCTGATGTAATATACTGCACATTCCTCAGACGTGTCTTTTAATCCTCCTTCCCCAACAAACCTGAACAATTCTTTTCTCCATTCAATAAGTTCAGGTTCCAAGAGTTAAGTGGCAGGCCCGACCCCACACAGCCAGGATTCCAAGTAAGGTACAGTCTTCTGCTGTATGATAGAGCTCAGAGCTGTCCTCTGCTTCCCAATAAACTTTTCTCTGAAATCCTCCCACTCTCTCTCTGGGACAATCTTGACACCCCCTAATCCATCACTAAAGGAATCTCCCAGTAGATGTTCCTGGAGCCACAGGTTCAGACTGGAATTGAGACTCCTCCCCTCTTTTAACCTTGGACAGGACACCTTCCCTCTCTAGGCTTCAATTTTCTCATCTGCCCCAGGGCTGCTACCTTTGAAGAAGTAGAAGTCTCCATCCTCCAGTGATATTGCGGCAGCCTCAATGTGGGGGGGCAGCCCCGCCCACCTTTCCTGTAGTGGGAGGGGCTCGGAGACGTTGCCATCAGCTGATACCTCCCAGAAGTGGCTCCCTTGAAAAATGTACAGTTGCTGTTGCCCATCTGTCCAGAGATAAGAGATAGGTGAGGAGTGATCATCAGCCTCCTGCCTAAGGAAGACACTTTCCTAGAGCCCAGCTTCCCAAACAGATGAGAGAGGATGCGTGTGCACAGGTGGGACAGGAGGGAAAATGCAGGAGAAAGCAGTGTTTTGCTTGACATGGGCATGCCAGCTTGCAGAATGCTTGTGACCTGGGATTTCTGGTTTTTACAAATTTGGCTCACCGCCCCCACCTTGTACTCCAGCTCTGGAGACCCCTGGAATGTGGGGGAGGAGAGAAGAAGGAAGCAAGGCACTGGATGGGACCATCTTACCTACAGTGACGGCATCGAAGGAAGAGTGGCAATATTTAGGACCCTGGGTTTCAGGGTGCCTTCCCTGGAGTCTGTGGGGGTCCCAGGCCTCAAAGTCAGTGAACAGCTTTCCCGGGAGCTGGATGGCCACTGAGCCCCCCTGGGGCTTCCCTTCATGGGGAAGGAGGGAGGTGGGAGAGAATGCACACTGGTTGGGGATGTGCTGAGGGCTCAAGACCTCCCCCTTGGTTCATTTCACTATCCGACGTGAGGGGCAGGGAAGAGAGCAGGGGTGAGGGTTAAGAGTGGTCTTTGATTGTTGGTGTTCACCATAGCACCAAACTCAGAAGTCTTTCCTACCAAAGAGTCTGGTGAAGAGGAACCTACTGAGGTAAAATTGGAATGGGGAACCAAACAAGGATTTAGAACTCAGGGCAGAGGGTCCTTTTCCCTGAGTCCTGGACAATGCAGATGGCATGAGGGCAGAGTTCGGGGACCCAGGCTGTGATAATTATAGCAGTTACAGTAACTACACCACTATACCTCACTTATGAGAGTGAGGCAGAGTCCAGCAAGCTTAGAATTGGCACCAGCTCCTGAATCCTGGTCTGCAACTTCCTAGCTGTGTGACCTTGGACAAGTTATTCAACCTCTCTGAGCCCCATTCTCTCCATCTGTGGATAAAAAGGTGCTTACCTCATGGGTGTGTTAAGTGCCTGGCTAGAGTAGACACTTACGAGATAGCAGCTGTTATTATTACATATATGTAGGTTTTTTAGGCTACAAAGCATGTTCATACCCACTCCAACCACAGTCTTGTGAGGTAAGCAGGGCCTCAATTATTGACTCTTCTTTTTTTTTTTTTTTTCCCAGAAGGTAAAACTGAGGACCCTAAGAGGGTAAATGCTTTGCCCAAGAGCAACTGCTAATCCAGAATGGAATGGTGACCTGATCCCAGCGCTCCTGGCCCTGTCCACCGTGCCATAGGCTCTGATGGACACAGCCCTGGGCTGAGCCGGGCCTGGCTCGGGTCCAGGTAAGTCTCCGGGCGGCAGCACCGGCCAGTTTATTTTGGGAGAGAAGACCTTGTCTAAGTCCACGGCCAGGCAGAGGCCCAGGCTTGGGAGGAAAGTGGGCATCAGCATCACGGATGGGGCAGGTTTCGGGGCGAGCAGCTGGAGCTAGGAGCAGGAATGAGGGCTCTGGGGTCTGGGTGAGACCGAGGACCGAGTCTGAGAGATGGGGCAGGGCCATGCGAGGAACCGCCACGGCAGGGGCTGGGCAGGAATCAGGAACCGGGACGCAAAGGAGGGCCGCACACTGGAATTGGGTGGGATGCTAGAGGCTAGGCATGGGGGTGGAGCAGAGTAGGAGCCTGAGGTTTTTCAGATTTGAGGGGAGCCTGAAGTTTCAGGATCGGGAAGGACCAGCGACGGGGAGGCCAGCTCCCTTTGCTTAGGACGGGGGATCGTATTTGAAGAGCAGGTGTCGGAGCCCTGGGGGCCCCGCGGCGTAGTTGGTGGGGGTGGGCGCCGTGGCGGGGCTCTCGGGGGCTCACCATACAGGCCCTGCACGGCCAGCACGTCGTCCCAGCTGAGCAGCGCGTCGCGGCCCAGCTTCTTGTAGTAGGGCGCCATGAGCGCGCGCGGCGCCGCCGAGTGGGTCAGGCCGAGCGTGTGGCCGATCTCGTGCGCCAGCACCACGAACAGGTTGCGCCCGCGGCGGCGGCTCAGGGACCAGCGCTCTTCTCGGTCGAAGTGCGCTTCGCCGCGGCGGGGCAGGAAGGCGTGCGCCAGGGCGCCCCCTGCAGGCGGCGAGGAGCGTCAGGGGGAGCCGCCGCCGGCGACGCCCCCAGCTCCCTAACGGCCCTGCGCAAATGCCATCCGGGTGTTTCTGACTGCTTTCTGCTGTTTCCTTTAATTAAGTCTGGCAGAAGCTGAAGTGTGGAGCAATGAACAGATGACTAGGCTGTGGGGTCTGGGCTCCGAAGAGGCAGCTTGGTGTACACACAGCAGGGGGCCAAACTGCGTGGCTTTCAATCCTGGTTTTAACCCCGTACTAGCTGTGTGACCTTGGGCTGATAGCTTAACCTCTCTGTGCCTTAGTTTCTGATCTGAAAAATGAGAATGACGATAAGAAGGTTCTTCCTCACAAGATTGTTCTGAGGATTAAAAAGGACGTGTGTATGTTACAGTTAATACAGAGTGCCTACCTCGTAATAACTGCTACTTATTTTGGAAAAGATCTAGGAATAGGGATAGTGGTTACCCCAGAAGGGGACATATTGAGACCTTCTGGAGTGCTGGTAATGTTGTTTCTTGATCTGGATGCTGGGTGTGTCTATGCATATTAAGAAATATATATATTCTTGCATTCGTTCGTTCTTGCCTCCCCTCTGCTGGTCTCTGCTTCCCTGCTTGTAATAGGAGTGAGCAGAGGAGTTGGGCTGGATCAGTGATTCTCAAGCTTGTAGTGGGCCCCAGATGGAGCTTATCAGTTTTGCAGTTTCTAGGACCCCCAGCTGCTCAGAATTTACTTTCTGCAGGGGCAGGGTCAGCAAACAGCACTGTGATGATGCTGGCCTAGAAGCATATCGAAGGTCCTTCCAGTGTTGCCTTCTTGGAGCCCAGGCCTGCAGGGACTGACAAAAATCGGAGGCTGCCATTTAAGGGAGCCTCGTAGGGGCGTGGAGAGCTGGCCATATGTAGAAGGAATATATGCTTCCAATTCTGAATATGCCTCGAGCTGTTTTGAGCCATGTTAGCCCTTTCTGTTTAACCCTTACAATAATCCTGGGAGATAGATAGGCAGGTTTCAAAAGAAGACATAGCTTCAGATGAAACACCTGTCCCAAATCAGACAGCTGACTCCCAGTCCAGTGCTGTCTTAGCTACCAGATACCACTGGGTATGGTTATCAGCGCCTCATGTAGATAACATGGGTGAAGTGAGTTACATGCAAGCACGTGTGTGTGCTATACGTGAATTCTCGAAAAGCCTGGATTTCTCCGTCTACCCTGGGTCCCAGCAGCAGAGTTTGGAAGTGGACTTTGCTCTGGTTGTGCTTGATGGAAAGTCGGAGAGTGCAAGGGAGATGGGGACCCCAGTTCTCAGGCTACACAAGGGCTTAAGTCCCCACCCTGCAGGGTTCTGATCAAGTTTCTTCTCCTCTTTAGCGGGGAGGAGATGCACAGTTGGCCCACATTCAGGTTCTCAAAGTCGGTGTCGGCCAGAGCCAGAGGAAGGCAGTTTAAATTACATCCAGAAGCCTTTAGTTTGGGGACAAACAGGGGAACTGGCTGGGCTGTGGGTGTGTGAAGCAGGTGGCAGGGAGTGGGGAGAATGCCTCTTGCCCTGTGGCAGTGACTGTGTGGTAGGTGGCAGGAGGGCAGGAGTGGGGTCATGGTAGCCTCTGGATGTTTTCTGAACCTTGGTCTGGAGCACATCCACTCTTGGACAGCAAGAGGGGCACAGGTCTGTCAAGAGGCAGGGGATGGATGACAGGACCCCAGAAGGTTCTCCCAGAAAAGATAACACCCTTTAGAGTTTGCAAAGCACCTTCCACAAAGAACGCCATCTGACTGTCCCTTCAGCCATGGGGCACATAATAGGGCAGGGGCCACTGCTCCCATTCTGCAGATGGGGAGACTGAGAGATCTTTGGAGGGAACTGCAGCTTGGCCAAGGCTAAAGGGGAAGCAAATGCTCCACTGCCCTCCCCAGACTGCCTCTCCCAGTTGGGTTTCCCTCCTGCTGTGTGAGAAAGAGGCTGTGTTAGCACCTGGGCCATCGAAGGCGTTGCTCAGCCCGTCGTTGTGGTCCCCTTGGAAGAAGGTGAGGCGGATGTCAGCGGGGCCTGTGGCTGGAGCCTCCCAGAACTCCAGCGCCGAGACGTTGCTCCACAGCTGGAAGGCGGCGCGCACGGCCCCCCGAACTGCCGGCTCGGGCAGGTGCTGGGGCCAGTTTACCAGGCGGTAGGAGAGGTGCTGCTTGTACCACTTGTTGCCTGCCACCCAGAGAGGTCGCGTCAGTCATACCTGTTGCACAGCCTGGGGCTGGTCCCCCAGATGCTTCTGATGGGGAGGTAGGCCCTTCCCCAGGAAGTCCCTGATCTGATGGAGAGGACACAGCCCTTGGCCTGAGAAGCCCCCCATTTGGCTGTGGAGACACCGCTCTCGGACTGACAGAACTACCCTTGTCCTGCACAGTCCTCAGTCCTGTGGCTTGGCCTGGGGAGGCCCCAGTATAATGGGGGACATGCAGCCTCTACCCAGGAAGAGTCCCCAGCCAGAAGGACTCTCTGGTCTGGGGTCATCTTCCCCACAGCCTGGGTTGAGCTTGAAAACCTCTCTGTGCCTCTTGCTGGCAGAAAATCCCATACCCTGCCTCCTGTGTTGGGGTGGAGGAAAGGCAGAGCCCCCTCTGCCCCCTTCCTCCCCTCCACCCCTCACACCCTCCTGCCGCCTCTCTTTTCCGTGCCTCGTGCCTCGGGGGCCTGCTGCTGACTAGAGACCACAAGACTCATTTATTCAAGGTCCTTCCCTGACCCCTGGCCCTCCCCCTCACTTCCTCAGGGACTCTGCAGGGCTCTGAGGTGAAAACAAATAAGAACAAAGGGTGTGTTTTGTCACTAACCGAGAGAGAAATTTTTCCATCTCCACTTGAAGAGTCCCTATTTCTTTGCTCAGAACTACAGCTCCTCCCTGAGGCTTGAGCCTCTGCCTCTTGCCTGAGCCCCAGGTCCACTGAGACCCTCTACAGCTCACCATGCAGCTAGGACCAGGGTGCTTGCTTAAAGGTCCCAATCCCAGAGTTTTTCACAGCCTATTTCTGAGCCCTGTTTTCTCAGGGGCTGAGACTGTGACCCCAAATGGAAGACTCGCAGGTCAGAGGCAGGACTCCTGGGCCCCAAATCCCTGGAGCGTGGGTGGAAAGTGGGCAGGGCAGGCCTGGCTGTGCTCAGAGGCCAGGCCAGAGGACACAGCCCCCGCCCCTTGGTGGGGGGGTGGGGGGTTGTAGGTGAAGGTTCAGACCCCGGCCTTTTCATCCTGGGGGCCTCTTTGCCTGAACCAGGTAGGAGGAGTGACATCATGGAAGTTTGGCCATCTCCTGGTCCATCTCTCTGCTCTATTTTGGGGAAATTGAGACCAGAAGGAAGGGTCTTGGGTGAGTGAGGAGCGGAGCTGGGCCCCGAGCCCGGGCCCCGACGCCGAACCCGGTGTGCTTGCTGCTGAACCACACAGGGAAGCAGGCACTTTTGCTGAGACTCAAGGCTTAGTTAGCATGGCTCCTCTGGGTCAAAGCAGGGACTCTGCACGAGCTGAAATCCTCCAGAATTCTCCAGAGAGCAGAAAGCTGAGCGCCCTTTCACTCCCCACTCCTATCCCCCCACCCCGTAGCAGTGGGGGAGGGCTGTCCCTTCTCCCACCCCGAGCCAAGCTCCATTCAAGGCAATGCTGCCTCCCAGGGCCTGTTTGGCCTGGCCACCACCCAACCCCTCCCAGCCAGGGACCAACCCTCAGGGAGGGAACAGGGAAGGTTTCTGAGGAAGGGAGGGAGAGGAGGAGGGCAGAGGAAGGCCTGGAGTCCAGAGGCACCGCCTGAGGGTTCATTATGTGCCAATAACACTTCTTGTTGAACTGTAAGTCTTCACCAGGCATCGGACAGGCTGGCACTGGGCCCCTTCCCACCCTGCTAGGAGTGACCAACTCTCAGACTCTCCTCCTCCACCTTTGAGCTTCTAGAAAAGTGTGGGGCAGCTCCTGCCTCTGCAGCTCAGGAGGCCCCTCACTCCATGAGCAAGAAATGGGGAGGGGAGGGAGGACAAATAGGAACAGGATTTGAGAGAAAATGACTAATTTTCCCTGGGAGGGGAGCCGGGTCGGGGGTCATGGAGGTGCCTGTTGAGGAGGAAGGAACCGCCTGGCTGGCAGCCTGAGCCCTCTCCCCTGTCTTCTTCCAGGTTTGTCCTTGGAGCAGGCTGGCCACTTCAGGCCCCCATCCCAAACTCCTGGCCAGGCAAGGCTGGTTTCCATGACGACCACCAGGTCACAGTAACACCTGGCACTGTCCCCCCCACACACACACCCTTGCACTCAAATCCAAAAAGGAAGAGGGAGGGAGAAGGAGATGGGGAAGAGCTTGGGGGAATCCTGAAGCTTGACTCCCAACAGGGAACTGATACTGTGAAGAGTTATGGGTTGAGATCTCAGTTCCTCTACTTACAACCTTGTAATGAATTATAGTCTCACTTCAAGCCTTGACTGCCTGACTTGCAAAGTGGGGTTAGTAAGTCTTACCTTCTGATAAAAGTGAAATAGCAAATGCAATAGCAACATGAAGCTGCCTGGCATGTGGTGGGTGCTCAGTAAACATCCCTGCTGCTTCCTTTTCCATCCCAGTTACACCCCCGTGGCCCACCCAGCTCTGTGAGGGAGCAGGGACATTGCAGATCAGCCCAGCAGACACAGAGGGGACCCAGTGCTTGGAATGAGGTTGCCGGATTTAGCAAATTAAAATACGGAATGCCTAGTTAAATATGAATTTCAGATAAACAACACACAATGTTTTTTAGTGTGAGGATGTGAAAACCAAACAAGTATGTGTTGTTCATCTGAAATTCAAGTTGAACTGGGTATCCTTATCTGGCAACCCTGGGGCCCACTTCATCAGGACAGCATTCACCCACATAATGGAAAGTCACTGGCCTAGAAATCCACGTCATTTTTTCAAGCACTTAAGCATGTGCTGAGGTTTTTCGAATCTGGCAACTCACCTAATCCTCTCAGTGATAAGAAGGCTTGGCCACACTCTGGCTGTGTGGCCCTGGGAAAGTTGCCCAAGCTCTTTGTCCCTCAGTTTTCCCACTGTAAAATGATGATAATAATGGTCCCCATCTCATAGGGTTGTTATGGGATTAAATGAGTTAATCCATTTACAGCCATGCTTGGTACATCATAAAGGCTCAATACTCGTTAACTGTGGGATTACATTTCCTTTCTGAAGCCATAGGAAGTGCTCGGTGCCTGCGAAGCCCACAGCTACTTTCTAGGGACTGTCTTCCCACCTAGAGGGGAAAGGAAGTCAGGCTGCTGTGGTTCAGGTTGTGAACAAGAGGGACACTCTCTGTCTAGCCTAGACCACTGCTGTCTGGACCAGGGGTCAATGAAATGGGGAGGGAGATGCCTTAGCATGAATTTCTGTCTAAAAGGGCTGCACCAAATTGGATAGTGACAAGTGGACTCCATCAGACCCTCCCCTGGGGCATGAGAAGATGAGATGCTGCCACTGTGAATGCCTGGGAGGCCTCATCCCAATTCTCTGGGAGACCAACTCTAGCCTGGGAGCGCCACTATTGAGACTATCTGGGGCTGCCCCATTTCCCACTGTATCCTCCCGACAAGCCCTTCCCTTGGAAATCAGGGCATCTCCTTGGCAACCTAAACAAGCTATGTTTCAGATGAGGAAACAGAGCAAAGTGACATGGCCTGGGTCACACAGCTGAACTCGGAGCTCCAGCTCCAGGGATACTGTTCCAGCTCACACTGTTCCTTCATTCTACCTTATCCTTCCCCTCTGCTGGCCAGAAACACAGTGGGATGCAGCACATGTTGACACCAGGGACATCTTGACCCCAGAGTCTGGACCCCATCACTGTCTCCATGCTTTACTAGGAATGCAGTTGGTCAGTACTGGGGACCCAGAGTGGCTGGACATGTAGACACAGTGGAACTGGATTGGCAAACACCTGGAAACAACCACCCTCTGACAGCTGAGGGGAACAGCCCACAGTTTCCTTATGAATTAGCTAAGGGCAAAAACCAGTGTGCCTTCTGTTCTGTTCATAATGGGTCTCCTTGGCAAAATTATTAATTCAATTTAAAAAAAGCAAAGGCTGTAAGTGCTCACAGTAAAATTAGTTGTAGATGAGAACCTGACTAAGTAAACCCTTCTTGTTAGGAAATTTTGAAAACTGGGAAAATCAATCAGAGGAAATTAGACTTAGTACAAACAAGATGTTCAAATTACACACGATAAAATTTGTTATTGACAAAGAATTGACAGAAGAGTCAAATTTCCGTCATAAATCTTAGATCTGTAACATCTGACTCTGGAAGATAGGATTTGGACAGAGAAGGGAAAAAGAGCAGGAGGTGAAGGGAAGAAAAAGCCCAAAACTACACAAAGAAAATTACAATGGCAGAAACTGTCATGCGTAAAATGTTCAGAATAGGCAAATCCACAGAGACAGAAAGGAGATTGATTGGCGGTTACCAGGAGCTGGGGGAGGGAGAATGAGAGCGATTGTTTCTTTTTGGGCCTGGGGTTTCTTTTTGGGGTGATGAAAATGGCTTGGAATTAGATTGTGGTGATGGTTGCACAACGCTGCGAATATACAAAAAAACCACTGAATTGTACACTTTCAGTGGGTAAATTTAATGCTATGTGAATTATATTTCAATAAAGCTATTTGAAAGTGTGCTATGGAAACATAAAACTGATTGATGAGTCACATCTTTGTTGAATAATTCTTCTGAAAAAAGAATCAATTCTGATGAAAACGACTTCAGTTAAATATAAGGGAAAATGTTGACTGCCCCATGTAGCACACTGACCAAGGAATGAAGTGGGCTAGAGGAGGTCTGTTCTGGAAATCAGTTGCATAATGAGAATTCATTGGTGTAGACATAATTCTGATTTAAATGTCTGTGTTCACAAACATGGTCCTTGAGTTGAGAGGTCCTATTCGCCCACCCTAGGGAAGACAGGTTACTGACAGAGCCCAGTCTGAGGCCGTGACGTGTTTTTCTGGCCATGGGGCTTCAGGATACTGGGAAATCCAACCTAGCTAGATTGTACCAGTGCTCACCTTGCCCTGCAAAGCGTTTCTTACGCCTCATTTTGGCCCGGCGTCCAGCAAAAAGGGCACTGACTCTCTGGGTCCAGGCCACCTGGCTGTCAGTATCTGCTACTCCGCAGCGGGGCTGTGTCATCTGGCGCAGGGTAGCCGAGTCTAGCACGCCACTGATGGGCAGCTGGGACACCCACTGGAACTCCCTGTTAGGAGGAATTGAGATAAAGGACCACAGTGGGAGGCTGACTGGTGGGGGTGAGGGTGGGGAGCTGCCTTGGAGACAGCATGATGCTGAGGTCATGGGAGGGAGCAATGGAGTATGACCCTCTGGACACACATGGGAGACCAGCCTTCGAGGAGAAGGGAGGAGGTGACCCAAGCTTTGCACTCCAGCACCCCCAAGTCCTCCACACCCCTCCGTCCTACCTGATGGCATTGCGGAATCGCGTGGAGGTGGGACCTTTGGGGACCTGATCATCGAGATATCCGTACTTCTCCAAGAATGCCTGGGGGAGACAGAGGAACATCAACTTTTCCCACCGTGTGGCATCCTTTCCTCTCCCTGAGTCTCCAAGGGTCCACAGCACGTGTGTCATTCCCAGTCTCACCCCTTGTCTCAAAAGGATCTGTGAGCTACTGAAGAGTCTTTAGGATCAAAGTGAGAAACTAGACTCAGTTCCAGGCCACCCACTGACTAGCTGGATATAGTTCTTGGAGGCCAGTGGAGAGAAGTGTGTGACTCATTGTCCACCCCTATCACCAGTCCTACCCTTCAGGGAAATGATGCACTCGGCTCCCTGCTTGCCCTTCTCCCTGATAAAGCCCCATCAATGGGTAAAAGAAATGTCACATCGCTGCTTAATTCTTATACCGACACGCACTCTCTTCATTTTTACCCCTCCTTGCTGTGTTTCCAGAAATAATTTTCTGTCTTCTTTTGTTCTCTTACTTTTCTGTGCTGTATTTCTTAAAGCAGCTCCAGTCATAGCTGCAGCCTCAAGGAAAAGGCACAAACCAGGAATGAAACTAGACACTAAGAGCCAGGACCCGCAAGCCCCTCGGGGTTTGCAAGCATCCCACCTCCTTTTTGTGGATTTCATTATATCCGTCTCCAGCGACCCCCACATCCTCTTCCCAATAAAGCCACTTTCCATAAGGAACCCTTATTCTAGACAAACACTTTCCAAGCCCATTTTATTGTTTCTCTGCACTAATTTATTAGTATTTCAGCACTATTGTTTTCTTTCCCTTTGCAAAGGTACACTGTTTGGGGATGTATTATGGATTAAAGACATTCGAAGGGCTTAATCTGGAAGCTTTAATTGTTCAAAATAATGTGACATCCTGGGATAGCCAATGGGCCTGGAATTAAGAATCTGTTCCCATCCATGACTCTGCTGGGTGGCCAGGGACAAAGTACTCAACCTCTCTGAGCCTCCATTTCTTCACCTACAATGTGAGAACAGGAACAACCCCAAAAGATTCTCAGAAGGATTAAACAAATGCACATCTAGCATAGTTGTCTGGTAGACAGTACATGCTCAATAAACAGTTGATCTAATTGATTTACCTTAGTGGGAAAATTAACAAGACTTTAGGAATGCAACCCATCTACAAGATGGGAAGTGCTTTGAACGAGTCAGTTACACCTCTGTAATCAATTCAGGTGCTCAGGCTTGTCTCGCCCCAGCCTGGTGCCTGGTTCTCTTCCATGACTCTTCCCTCTCCCTTGAGAAGGCAAGGATGGACAGAGTGACTTTCTAAAGGAAGTCAGGGAATTAATATTTCCTTAGAAGCAGGTTTGCTGAGTGAATGACTTGGGAGAGACTGGGTCACTGGCCAATATACTGGCACTCCCTGTGCCCCTCCCCCCAAACCCATGCAGCCCTTATCAGGGAGTTGGCTCTGGTTCTGGAACTGAAGCCTTAAAGAGGCCGGGAGGGGAGAGAGGAAATTGACTTGCGGCGTCTCCTGTTTCCTGGCTGGGCTGCCTTGCCTGGGACTTTGGCAGGCAAGGTGGGTGGAGGGCAGGATGGGGGTAGAGGCTTTTTTCAGGGGTCCACAAGAGGGGAAGTCCTTGGCTGACTTGTTCTGAGACCCTGTGGATTTCAAGGCAGAGCTGAATTCCCAGGAGGCAGAATGAGCAAGTGTCCAGGACACCAGCCAAGAGACACCAAAAGAATGAGAAAAAGAAATTTTAAGATTTGACACTTTATATTTCCATAAAAGCACTGAAGTGTTATAATGGGGATTATCAGGATTTCAGAACTCCCTGATACTTATCTTCTGTTTAATATGCACATATTTTAAAACATTTTTAATTACAAAGAAGGGGTCCCTTGGTGCCGTCAGTGCTGCGTGCCCTGAAGTTCTGTTGAGCAGAGGCAGACTGGTATCCCCCGGTGAGGAGGAGGCAGGGCTGAGATGCCTTCTGCTCCTGCCATCTCTAACCTTCTGCGGCCCATTTGCTGTGCCTCAGTTTTCCCCTGAAAAGGTGGAAGAAACACCCGTCTGTCTGGGAGAAAGAGCAGGGGTGTGGGGCATGTGACAGCATGGCAAAGGGAGCCCAGGAGAAGACGCAGGATTGGGAGGCTTGTCCTGTGCCCTCCTGGGGACCCTCTGAGCTCCACCCGGATCACTTTCACGGAGGCCGTGCTCAGGCTCGCAGTTCAAACACCGGGTTTTCTCTCTTCCCTGTTCTCCACCTGTCCTCTCTCCCACAGAGCCCAGGGCTGGAGCTGCATGGAGAGGAAGCTGGAGGGCTGTGCCCCTCCAGTGACTCACCCTGCTCAGGTCTGAAAGCTTGTGCCAACCTGCCTCACCTACTTGGTCAGGGCCGGGGCCGCCTTTCTAGGGAGTCACTCCTGCGAAGCCCTGGGAGTGGCTGTGGTGTCTGGGTAAAATGAACATGTTCTCCCCGGATCCAGAAAGCTGAAAGGAATCAGAATCCCAAGGCTTCTGGTCCTTCATTCGTCCTGACTTGTCCTGGGAGGGTGTGTGGAGCCCAGCCCATTCAGTGCCTGAAGGAATGGGAATTTCTGGCCATTTCTGAGCAGGGCAAGACTAGCAATGAGGTATAGCAAAATGAATCCCAGAACTCTGAGTCACTGGCCCGGCAGGGTAGGAGCACTGGGCCGAGAGTCTTGAGTTTCATTCCTAGTGCTGCGGCGAACTGTGTGTCCTTAAGCGAGTCCTGTGCCTCTCTGGGCCTGAGTTTCCTCTTCTATAAAATGAGGGGGTTGGATTAGAGCTAAGATAAACTCCAGCTCATTCTATTATTGTAGCCTTCCTTCTGCAATTGATTAGCTGTGTGAACTATGACAAACTTACTTGATCTTTCTGTGCCCCAGAGTATAAAATGGGGGTAGGAATACTGCTTTACATTTCTCACAGGAGCGCTGTGAAAATCCAGTAAGAAGATGCTTTGGAAAAGCTTTATGATAGTTGTTCCATTAAAAAACATTACTTTTCCCTTTATAGTCAACAGCACTTTATTGTTGGAAGGGACCTTTGGCAGCTGAGTTTAGGAGGTGCCAGCTCCCAGTCTCACGTCGACAGAGTGCTTGTGACATCCTCCAAATCAAAGAATTGCAACAGAAAAAAATGAAACCAAGAGCTAAAAAATTACCAAATGTCAAGCTCATGCAGAATGCAAGTTGCTTTCCTTATGATTTATTCCGTCTCATGTTGCATTATGATTTTAGTCTTTCTGTAGTGACTCTGTGTGATTGTGTTTATCATTCATTACCTCTGTAGCATCATTAGCCAAGTCAAGGTGCAGGGATGACGGCTGGTGTTGTGCCCGGCGTGCTCTATAAATAAAAACGTTTTCTGGTAATCAAGGGCACAGTGAACTCATGGCTACTGTAGAGCTTTTCAGGGTATCTCACTGTCTTTGAGCTTTGCAATCACCTTGCAAGAACACAAGCAGGACAGGTGTTGCTATAATGTAAGTCTCAAGGCAGTGCGGCATCTCATACTTGAATCCAAATCCTCTGACATCTGTCCCAGGATGTTTTATTTCACATGTAGAAAGTGACTCAGAGGCTTTAAAACTGAAGGAGCAGAGTCCAAGCTGCTCTTTCCGCTGGGAGATGGCCCTCAGATATAAAGAAAAAAGGTAAAATTGGGGGGTGCTTCTAGATTCCTTTTGTCTCCTCTGCAAGCAGGCCCAGGAGCAGAGCAGAGGGAAGACACTGCTCAGGCAGGGAACTCCAGCTTTCAACAGAGGCTGGGATCACGTTTCCCATCGCACCCCAAAGAGGCCATCTGGCAAGCCACAGGTATTCAACAGGACTCAGGTATGTTCCTTCACAAAGACGAACATCTGCTTCCAGGATGTGTCGCTTTTGCTCTCTGGCTCCTGGAACCTGCTCAAGGCCTCAGGGCAGTGGGACCAGCTGGGCCCCTTTCCTTTATTTTGGGCAAGGGCCTCCCGTTCCCTTCTGTCTGACTCCCTTTCTTTTCTCCTCCCTTTCTTCGTCCCTGGTCCCATATTCACAAAGTTCTGTCAAGGTGTAACCTAGATACCTCTTATTGTAATCCTCATCCTTTCTTTCATTTTCCATCAGCAAAGGAAGTTAGAAAACATGAGCTAGCCAGTCCCCACCCAGACCCCATCTTGTATCTTTTTCCAATGCCAAATAACCATACTGTATGGATCCATGGTCTTCGCTAGGTGTAAGGCTATGTTTAAGGCATAAAATAAAGCCCTAACCCAGACTGGGTTTAGGGAGAGTTATCAAACAGTCTCTCCCTTCTTTGTTCCTGCTTCCACAACCCAGCTTTTATTAGATTTCTTGGTTTTTCTGATGAGCTTGCCAGCTGCTGCTCCATCAATTCATGGTCTTCTGGGACCCTTCACAGCCTCTTCTGCGTTTCTATTCACCCTGTACCCATGAGTCACTGAGCTGAGCTCTTGGGAATGGCTTCCACACCCGGGCTTCTGGGTTTCTGACTCACAGAAAGTCAAATGAATGGCTCTAGGGTATGAAAAACAGACACTGCATGTGGGGGTGGATACTCCACAGAAGCTCCAGTGTCTCCCTGGAGAGACAAACTACCCAGCTCCTTGTTGCACCCGCACACTGGAAGTAGCCATGCAGATGTGCGTAGACCATGGAGTAGAAGGCAGGTCCTGGACACGCTGCCTGGTTGTTCTAAAGAAAGTCCAAGTAATGCATGGGTAGATAGGTCCCTTGGGACAGTCTGTGTTACCCAAAAACAGGACAGGGCCTGGCTGGGAATGGGAGGGAGGCCAGAGTGTTGATGTCATTCATTAACTCTCAATCCTGCAACTCAGCAGTGGAGGTTTTTCTTACTCACTAATGTGAGCAGCCATAGCTCTCCTAAGTGGGCAACAATGAACTTGTTCATAATGCAGCTTTGTAAGCAGTCAGTCCCCTCCCAGGCAAAGCCCATTCTGGAAAGCCCTTACTTTTGTTACTTTGTGTGCATACAGGGGACACATAATCCCACACACGCACACAAGGAAGAGGGAGACACAGAGAGACACCCAGATAGACACGGACATAGGTAGATGAAATGTGTACAACATACACACCGAGGCACAGGCATACAAACACACCAGAGCCAAAGAATGTTAGTGCTAGAGAGAATCTTCAAAGTCACTTATGAAATTTCACTCCCTTACTTTACAGAGGAGGAAACTGCAGCCTGGAGAAGGGAAGGGTAAAGCTTAAGATCACACACCTTGTTTTTACTATTTCTTTCCTTCTGTCTCCTGAACTCTGACCTTTGCCTATGACCTCAGCAGGACTGCTGTGCTTTGCCTAGGGTCTGGCTCCCTGCACTGTGGTCAGGGCATTGTACCCAAGCAGAGAGCTGGGGTGACTGGGGGTGGGGTGGGCTTGCTTTGTGCAGGTTCCCTTCTATGGATGGTTCTATTTCCCTAAATGACCACAACATCTCCCAATGCCATGCTCTTCTGATGATGTGACTTCAGCCCTCCTGCCACCAATTGTGGGGTTGATGTTCCCTCCCCTTGACCTGCAGCTTGTGATTCCGGCCAGTGGAAGAGAACGGAAGTGATGCTATGCAACTTCCTAGTCTAGGTCATAAAGAGGATACAACTTCCGCTTCTCTCTCCCTTTGCTCTCTCTTCTCTCTCTTTTAACACCCAGCCTAGAGACCCAACCACCATGTTTGGATGCAGCCCAAACCAGCCCACATGCAGAGACCGTGTGGATAGGCCCATGAAGAACTGAGACCCCCAGCTGACAGCCAGCATCAACTGCCGGACAGGTAAGCCTTCAGATGATTCCATCCCCAGACATTGCAGAGCAGACGCAAGCTGCCTTGATATGCCCTGTTTGAAATTCTGACCCATAGTATCTATGAACAGAAAAAAATGGTCCTTCACTGCATTTTGAAGTACGTTGTAATGAAGCCATAGTAACTGCAATGCCATCTCTTAGGAATCACAGCCCCGAACTGACTGTTGTCAAAGGCTGAAAATAGCTGCCTTACATATTTTGTCCTGTGTTATTGTTTTAGAGGAGCTAGTCACCAAGCCAGGACTTCAATCTGAAGCTCTATCTTCTAAAACAATAACAACAACACTGAGAGCAACTTCCTTTTATAGACTGCTTTGTGCATACGAGGCACCGTGCTGAGCATTTCACACACATTATCTCAATGAAACCATACAACACTCTTGCAAAATAGGCATTGCTAATCCTCATTATACAGAGAAGAAAATGGAGGCTCAAAGAGGTTAAGTAATTTACATATCGTTTTTACACAGCCCGTGCAATTGACCATATACAGAAACACATAGAAACATACCAACATACACACACAATTTGCATATGCATATGCATATAGAGACACAAACACATCTATTACACATTTCTAAAGTTCTTTATACTTTTGAAGTAGTTCTTGTTCTCAAAGGTAAAAGATCCCTTTCCCTCAGTTATGTTAAATAGACTGAAGAGATTCAATCTGTTAGATATTGCATTTGCCAAACACCCCAAGATGAAATTCTCTCCATTTGGGGCCACCACAGGCATGGGCGGCAGAGATGTGGTCTCTGTTCTCCTGCCAAGGATTGCCTGGGACCCAGGCTTGAAGGGAGGTGGGGTGAGACTCTTAATAAGACTTGGCTTGGTACACAAGCCTGGGGCAGTGAGGACTCGGTACTTCATGTTGTAAGACTCTAAATTCAGAGAAACAAAGTGATTCTTGAACGTGCAAAAGCAGAGAGCACAGAGCAAGAGAACAGTGCTTAGGAGAGGAAGGAATGAAGGAGTTGGAGAGAGGACACCCCTGTCGAAGCAGGGTCCTTTCCTAATATTCCAGAGTGGTGCTAGGAGCTGGCTGGTGGAAGGAAGAGATTCAGAGGTGGCCCTCCTCTTTCTGCAGGATTCTTAAATTCAGCCTGCCTCTTCTAGGGAAGGGGAGTGGGAGGATACCAGAAGCTTGCACATGGCAGTTTTAGAGCAGGAACGATACTTTTAGGGGAGTAAGAGTCTCAGGGCAGAGTGCTGGACTCAGTCATTTAAAGCTTATTTGCAGCCCTTCTTAAAACAGTGGAGACCGCAGTTCTAATCTTGAGAAGAGATAAGAACACAGAGATACTTCTTCGGGAAAGAAAGAAATAATACTGGTGTATTATTAAAATCACCTTTATCTAGAAAATAGATGCCCCAAGTTCATCCCCACCCCCACCTCACAAAAAGTTCCCCTTGTGCAACCTACAGCAAGCAGCTGAGTCCAAAGACGGAAAATGAAATGGGAAATCTTTAAGGTTCACATCCACCTGCCCACCCCCTTTTCTCAAGTTCAGTCCTGAAGCTCTGTTTAAAGCTCCTTAGAAGCAACTGTTAAGAGTATGCTACTCTTACCCATTTTACAGAACTAGTTCTGAACTAGGGCACTCACTAGCCCCTGCTGGTCAATGGCAGGACCAGCCCAGGAAGCCAGAGGTACTTCCTGCGTCTCGCTGGCCGGGGCCAGACGGCAGTACCCTCTCGCCACCAATGTGGGAGTCTCCGCATCATCTGACACTCGGGGAGGGGTCCGGGCGTCTGATGAATGAACCGCCAAGTCTCCCCGGCCTAGGCGGGGTGGGGCAGTGGGTCTGCGCCAAACTGGGGTGCGGGGGTTCCCTCTCCCTCAGTTCTTGCCTATCTGTCCCATCTTGTTGCTGCCCCCTTCCCCTGTCCTGGGAAATTAATGCCGACCCACGTGCCTGTGTGGTTGCAGCCCTGGTTTGGGATCTGGGGGTGGGGTAGGAGGGGAAAAAATGCTGCCCTAGGCTCTTTGTGTGCAAGTGTGAAGGGTGCGGAGGACAAAGGAGGGTCACACCGATGTCAGCTCAGATGGGACGGCTGGGTGGCCTGACTGCAAAGTTCGGGAGGGTCTCCAGCAAGCGGACCCTCCCGCCCCGTACACACCGCGTACCTCAGCCTCCCTGCGCAGCTCCTGGCCTACGCGCTGGGCGTGCTGGACGTCCAGGCCGCCCCACAGCAGCAGCTGCAGCGCCCGCAGCAGGAGGCCGACACGCACGGCCATGTCGCCGCGGCCCCTGCCACGGGGCGCCGGGCGCGGGGAAGCTGGCCGTCGGTCCGCCGTGCCCGGGCACCCGCGGAGGCTCCAGCTCTGCGCCGGCCCCGTGCGGAAGGGAAGGTCCCAGCAGCTCGCCCGTGCCCGGGCCCCGCGAGCGGGGCAGCTCCTCCGCGGTGCTTCGCCGGGAGCCGGCTCGAGGTCGTCCTGCCCGGCAGTGCCTGCCAGTGGGTCCGTGGGACAGGGGACCTGGAGGGAGGGAGAGAGGGAGGAAGGAGGGGGAGGGACCCCAGCACGACGGCCCCACCCACCCCGCTCAGCCGCTGGAACGCGCCGCTGTGCTGGAGCCTCTTCCGCAGGAGGTGCGGCCGCACCCGGCGCCCCGCGGACTCAACCTCTCGCCTACCACCTCCACTGGATCCGGATCTCTCTGGGAAAGGCGGGGGGAGACGCGTCTTCTCCTGGCGGTTGTAGCTACCTAAGACTTAGATGAATAGAGGACCTGGCCTACGAGAGGGTCATTGGTTGTTTCAGCCAGACTGGCAGGGACCGAGGCCCTGGGGTGTGAGAGAAGGAACTCAGGGCTGAGGTGAGAAGAATTGAGTTTGAACTCCAGATCTGCTTCTTCATTAGCCGTATGAATCCTGTCTCAGCCACCTGCTGGCTGTGTGGTCTTAGGCAAGTCACCCACCCTCTCAGAACTTATTTTTCTCAGCAGTAAATGGGGGTAATAAGAATACCGATATCATGTGATAATAGGAAGCATTTAATCAGAGAATAATGCCTGTAAGTGAGCTCCTTGCCTGGCATCATGCAGCTCGCACTTTATAAACGGTAGGCTTCAGCCTGTGACCTTTGGCAAAGGATTTAAATACTTTGAGAGTCAATTTTCTCATCAATGAAATGAGAACAAATGATATTTAGCTCCCTGAGTTGCATGTTGATTGAGAAAATGAGTATAAAGTGCCTGGCTTTATAAACCCTACACAGTTGTAGAAAGGGTGGAGAGATGATTTACCTGAAAACTCTAGTTAAACTCGTACTGAGCAAAAGTAAACTGTTTTCATTATCTGCCTTAGTGACTGCGAACAGATTGCTGTCTCTCTTCCAGACTCAGTTCGATAACCTGTAAAGTGAAAATGGCACAATGATACCCACCTCTGGAGCTTGTGGAATTGAGATGTGTTAATGTGTGTGAAGGTAATTTGGAATCTATAAAGTGCTAAGCAAATGTAACTCAGTATACTTATCCTAGCTTAGGGCCTCAGCAGCGCACAAGATTTTTTGTGTTGTTTGAAAAAGGCGCCACTTGGATGGAAGAACTTTTTTAAGGTGCCTCTTTGCGTAGACCTAGAAGCAGGCATTCTTGTGGACGCATTATTCGGAAGTAGGCCCCACCCATCTGCCAATCAGCCAATGAAAAACGGGCACTCGTTCTGAGTGAACCAGTTAGAAACAGGCGCTCCTCTGGGCGTATCAGTCAGAAAAAGGCGCCTTTCAAAGACTCAGACACATTCCCTTGAGGGCCCCGATGCCGGCAAAGAATTGAGGATGGGTTTCTTTGCACATCCATGCCCCATCTCTGCCGGCGCCTTTGTGTGCATCCGTAAGGAGCGTCCCTGCCTGGAACAGAGATGGTGGGCAAGGCCTGGGTCTTACCCTCAGAGAACTTCCAGTCTAGATGGCCAACTGGAACCAATGTTCTCAGCCAAGGACAGAACAGATGGGCATAGACAGCTACAGGTTCAGAGCCCCACAGTGAGCCTCGGGGAGGGGGATTCCGAAGGGTTTAGAATCTAGAAGAATTGCTAAGTCTAGTAGGGTAGCTTGAATATCAGATTAACAATGAATACTCTTTTCTTTTTTTTTTTTTTTGGTGGGGGAAGTAATTAGGTTGGTTTGTTTGCTTTTTAACGGAAGTACTGAGGATTGAACCCAGGACCTCGTGCATGCTAAGCAAGTGCTCTAACACCGAGCTATACCATCCCCGGAACAATGAATAATTTTTAAGTATGTGTCAATGCAATATTTGGGACATACTTATGCTAAAAATTTATTCGTCGTTGGTCTGAACTTCAGGTTTAACTAGGCATCCTTTATTTTATCTGGCAATCCCAGAGTGTGTGTGGAGGGGAGGGGGCTCAGAAGGTTGCAGTTATGAGATGGCATATGGTGCCCTTGACCAGTGGATGGATTTTGAAAGGCCAGATACGGTGTTGCTTTGGAGCAGGGAGCTCTGAGGAGCACCAGTTGTTAGGGGCACTGTGGGCCCAGCTAGAGTCAAACCCAGGCTTGCCACTTCTTTCTTCAGGCAGAATCTCTCCACCCTTTCCTCCAGCACATCCCAGGCTCTCCATTTCAGCTGCATTGGAAGGAGAAGGGAAGGCTAGAAGCAGTGGTTCTCTGGAGGGCTGAGTGTCTGGGAGGAGACAGGCTCAGCCATGAAGAAAGCTGACACCACCTTTCTCTGCATCCCAGGTTAGCCCTGGTTCAGGAACCCGAAAACTAGCACCACTACTGTATTTGAAAGTTGACTTCCTCTGCTTTTCCTTTGTGTCCTTGGTTGGATTATTTCATCTCATCCTCATCTTTCCCCATGCCACTTCTGCTTGTGGTCACTGGGAGTTGCCATCAGCCTTGAGAATGCCTGCAAGAGTTTATGCAGAGCAGAGACTCCTTCTCCCACACACCCACCCTGGGCTTCAGCCACACCTTTGCACAGGATATGTTTCCCAGGAAGACGGCCTGTTTCCACGGATAGAACCTGGGTAGCAGAAGGATTCAGTTCCTGTCTGCATCTGAAGCTTACTCATAAGTCCCAGAGCACAAAATTCTGTGATCTTCAGGAATCCTGGGGTCTTCACAGCTCTACAGCTGACTTGCTGTATGTTTTTACTTTCCAGGACACATCCTGAGCCAAATCACTTTGGTTGGTGTGGGGAAGGAGGGCAGTTTGCCATGTGAGAGGGAAACTGAGGGGGAAAGGAAGAGGAGAAAGGCAAGGTGGCTTATTGGAGAGAAATTGTCCACAGTAAAGGTATCAGAAGAGTGATGGGAGGATAATGGCTTTGGAGCAGAAATCCTCAAAGCACGCTCCAAAGATCACCTACATCCAAAACAATACTGTGGTGACAAGTCCCTATATTAATCCAATACCACTTCCTCTGGTGGGAGTGAGGCTGGAGGTGGGAATGAGGAGTTGGAACAAATAATAATGGTTAATATTTGTTGAGAGATTAACGGGCACCATGTATGTGCTATATGCTTTACATAAATCATGTATCTTTGCAGCTTCCTTACAAGAAAGCTACTATAAGCGTCTTTATTTTAAAGATGAGGAAACTGAGACATAGAGAGATTATATCACTTGTTCAAGATCAAACATTTAGTAATGGAGCCAGGGTTCAAACCTGGCTAGTATAACTCCAGATCTTGGGCCTTTAAACACTATACTACCTTGCCTCAAGTCAAATTTATAAAATGTGATTCTTGGATCACCTGCATTGAATCACCTGGGGGCACTTGTTAAAAATTCGGATTCCTGAGGAGGGGAGGGTATAGCTCAGTGGTAAGAGTGCGTGCTTAGCGTGCACAGGGTGCTGGGTTCAAGGCCCAGTACCTCCATCATAAATAAATATATAAATAAATAAACTTAGTTATCTCCTCCCCACAGAAAATAAAAACAAACAAAAAAGAAGCCATCAAAAGTATTTTTTAAAAAATCAGATTCCTGAGTCCTACTGCAGTCCTGCTGAATCACTAAATACTAGATATGAATGTTCAAGAGGAAAATAGCTCTAGGCTTTCCCAGGCTCGGGCTGTCTCCTTCCCTCGCTCCTCATCTTGGCTGAAGATGTTCCTGACCCGAATAGCAGGCCATCTTCTCCTTAGCTCCTCTTCAAAGAGGGCTGCTTCCCCTTCTCTCCCTCTCCCTGTACTGGGGTTTGGTTCAGATCCATACTGCTTCCCAGCCCTCCCAAAGGGGACAGGACTTCTGTGTAACTCACACCAGGGCCTGGGCATGTTGCCTGCCCAGGGGAATAGCTGGCAGCTGCCTGGCCCATCCTTCCTCCCTGACAGCAGGCAACAGCTGGTCAGCAAGTCCTCTTCCTGACCAGGACCCCTTGAATCAGTCAGGATGTGTGGGCCTGGGCCTCAGTTTCTCTCTTCATAATATGGGAAGCAATCGGCTTTGTCTCTGCCCCTCCCACCTCCCCAGGAATTGTGCAGAACACAAAGTAGATATTATCAGAAGGAATTCTGGGCTCCAGAGAAAAGTGCTAATGGAATGATCAACCTCCAGAAGCCACAATAATAGGAATAATAAGAGGAATCATGAGGCCATGAGATTAGCTTGGGAGAGGTGAAAAGGAGGCTTTCCCCAGAGTTCTGAGGATTTTAGCTGTGGTCATTTGAATTCATTATTGACCATAATCTCTACATTTTTAGCTGTGATTTAATTTTAGAAGCCTTGACTTTCTAGAGGGGGAGGGTATAGCTCAAGTGGTAGAGCGCATGCTTAGCAAGCGCAAGGTCCTGGGTTCAATCCCCAGTACCTCCTCAAAGAAAATAAATAAATAAATAAATAAATAAGCCTAATTACCTCCCCCTAAAAATTAAAAAAAAAAAAAAAAGAAGCCTTGACTTTCTAGCAACCACCTCTGCTTCTGGAAGAGAGATTTCCTCTCTCCAGCACAGGTGGATGTGGCCTCCTCAGCCTGGGTCACATTCACAAGGATACCTACCTTTCTACTTCCCTTTATGTACACATACACGCTGTGCTCCTAGGGCACAGGAGAGAGCAAGAAATTTGGAGCGAGACAGATCTGGGTTTGAATCTTGACTTCTTCACACTCTGTTGACCCTTGCAAGTCAATTAACCTGAGTGCCTGGCTTTTAAAAATGGGACAACAGTCATTCCTGCCTTCTCTACTACTCCAATTTGCTATGGGGAATAAACTAGACAGTTCATAACTGTTCAGTCCCAACAAGTGCTGGGTATTGGAACACGCATGTAGTCTTCGCACGGGTTCACAGGTGTCGCTCACATCATACATACGCCTGCCTAGCCCAGGACAATCACACAAACACCTTGTCACCAGGCAGCGCTTTCTGGCTCAGAGCCGCCCCATCTCCTCTAACCCTCATTATGGTTTGCAGGGCGTCAGACTCTTCTGATTTGTTTTTCCCTCACACCAGGACCCAGGGGACTTGCCAGGAGCACAATAAAAGGCTGGCCAAGCTGGCGCTGTGCCCCACTTCCTTTCCACATGAAGGCCGTCTGACCGCCAGGCATCTGGCCTGAAAGGCTGGGCCAGGACCTGGTCAGCATCTGTGGCTTGGCTTAAAAGACCTGCTAACAGGAAAGTGTCTGGTTCCTTTCTACCCCAAACAGGAAGTGCCTGCCTCTGCCCAGAGGACAGGGCAGCTGGTCATTCAGCAGGATCCCCCCCTGCTGCGGCGGAGAGTCAGCCTAATCTTCGTGGGAGGCTTGCTCTCTAGGAAGGCTGCAGGCGAAGGGCTCCAGGAACGCCTCTGCGGGGTGGAGGTGGGGGGGGGCGGGATGACGGAAACCGCGTGGGTGGCACCTGGCACCGAGCAGGCCCAGAGGGTTCAACAAATAGTCACCGAACACTTACTCTGCGCTCCATGGGACACAGGAAAGTCCAAGATAAAGTTCTTGAGCTTTTTTTTTTTAAGGTTCTTGAGCTTGAGGAGCCTGTAGACAAGTCAGAAAGAAAAGTCAAGCCATTTTTTCCACCATTTATTTATTTATTCATTCAATACAATGTTTCTCCTTCCATTATTTTTGGTGCCTACTGTTTCAGGGACTGCACAGAGATGAATGGTGCAACCCGAATGGAGAACAAATCAGCCTCTAAAAAGGTAGGCAAGCCTTGAATTATGTGGTACCATTGTGAGTTCCACAGGATTTCGAAGGAGGCAAAAGATCACTGCAGTCTGGTTTTCATTCTGGTGGGCGTAATAACCTCTCCCTGCTTCCTCTCTTGCTCCCTACAGTCTGTTCTCAAGACAGCAGCCAGAGTAATCCTGGTAAAATAGGTCAGATCATGTTGGCACTCTGCTAAATGGCGCCCTCTAATGGCTTCCCTTCTCATTCTGAGTAAATTCATAGTCCTTGCAGGGTCCTACAAGGTCCTACTCCAGCGGTGGGAGGATTGGGAACCAAACAGGGGATGGATGCATCTTAGGAATGATCAACAGCAAGAGGACCCAGGAGCCAGGGTCATTGAGGGAAACTGGATCTCTGGAGAAGACAGGTGCTGCCTGAGATACACCCTGTGGCAGACAGAGACGGGGAGAAATAACCCTCACTCCTTCCTTTCTTCTACCATCTAATTTCCCACCAGGATGCCCAATGGCTGGTTCTAGCTGGAGGCTGCCGCCTAAGGGAATCTCTTAAATTGAAATCAGCCTGCAGGGGTCAGCTACCCAAGTGAGGACCCCAGGAATGGATCTGGGCAAAGGGACCCAAATGCTAAGACCTTCCCAGATACATTCTGCTAAAGCTGATGTGTGAGAAGTACCTGCAGCCTTCCCTAAGTACACAGAATGAGGATTAATGTTTGTTGCAGGAAACCATCCTCAAGCAAAAGCCTGGAAGGCAGGAGGGCACAGGAGTCAATCTGTGAGTCAGTGTGCGGCAGAGAAAGACCTGTGGAAAGACGCCCCAGAGCAATGCAGATCTGGGAGGAATTTTCTGTTTCAAGATTGGGAGACCAGGGACACTGTGAAAAGAACACTGGGCTTGGCCCAAAGGCCTGGGTGTGAGCTCTGCTTCTGTCCCTAACTGGCTGTTTGAACTTGGTAAAGAATTCCCCCTCCCTGAGCTTCTCATCTACAAAATTTGGAGAACAGCAATACCTATTTCATGGGGCTGTCCAGAAGATTAAAAGAGATAATGGATATAAAAAACTAAATGTCACCCTTTGATTAGATTCCTCAGAAGTTCTCTATTGTTTTTAATTTAATATTCAAACTCCTCCACAAGGCACACAAGGATCTTCAAGATGTGGCTTCTGTCTACTTCTTTTACTCCATTTGTCACCATTTCCCACCCCTGCAACTCCACAGACCAGCCGGACTGAACCACTGAGAAGTCCCAGGACTTTGCTCTCTCCTGATACTTGCAAAAATGGTTCTTTCTGTCTGGAGCAGGCTGTTCCTGATAGACACCCTCTGGCTAATTCCTGTTTTTTCTTCAAAGCTCACTTTAGGAGACACCTCCTGCAGGAAGCCTTTCTTAAGACCCCCTCTCCCTTTCCTGTGGGCTAGGTGCTCTCCTGCTGTGTTCTCAGAGCACCCTCTGCACGCTCCAATTCTAGCATGTAAGTAGTTGATTGGAATCATAGGCTTGTACTGTCCCTGTTATGAGACTGCAGTTTCTGGACGGCAGGAGCCAACCTGCTTCTTACTTCTCTACCTCTAGGCCTTCCAGGGCCTGACACCTAGTAGACCTCAGGAGATGGCCGCTGAGTAAAGGATGCGTGAATGCGTGCATGCATGAATGAATGGTAGTACAAACTGCAGGTGTCACTGAGCATCAGCACTTTTTATTTCCATCCTTGAAAAAATATCCCAATTCTAAAACAACTGAAAAAGAGGCAGAAAAACCTAGAAGTTGTGTCTCCCTCTCCTCCCCTCGGCAATAGCCTACTTCTCTCCTGCCCATCTCCTCCTCTGGCTTGCCTTCTTCAATATATACACTGAATGGCTAAATCATTTTTTCAGTTGTGAAAGAATTTTTATTCCTTTAGCTTTGCTTTTTGGACCTGTCTAGAGAACTCCGTGACCCTCTAAACATCTAGACGAGCTCACATCACATTTACTGCTGGTACCATAAAAAGAGATGACCTCACGCTTTTTTTTCTGACCTGAAGGCATTATTTTGAACTTACAGCTCCACCTCCACCCGAACCTGTTCCTCTTCCTGTTCCCTGTCACAGTGAATAACACCACCACCTGCCCACCTGTGTAGGTGGGAAACTCAGAATTCACCCGACTTCTTGCTTCTCTTCCCACCCAAATTGGTCACCAGATCTTACCCAGATGACTACCTAAGTATGTCAAGGATTTTTTCACTTACCTCCATTCCTACAGCCACAACTTAAGTCCAGGCCACTGTGATCCCTCACAGAATTATTGCATTGGTCACCTAATTGGTCTCCATGCTTTTTAGGCACCTTTCATCTTTATACATTCTTCATATTTCAGCCAGAAAATGCAAATCTGATCTTCCTTTAAAATTATCTGGCAAGGGGCTCCTATTGCCTTCAAGATAAAACATAACTTCTAATGTACTTTACAAGTTCTCACTTATTTAGCCCCCTGTTTTTCTGGTCTCATGTCTTATCATTCTCCTTTCGTGGGTAAACGTGACACATATTGAACAATTTATTTTACAGCTAGTCCAAAGCACTTTTTCCCACTCCTTTACTTGGTCAGTTTCTGTTCTTCACCTGAGATTTGGCTCAGATATCAAGCTGCCCTCAGGAAAAATGTCCTTGTGTGCTCTTTGAGCTTTTATTGCCTCATCTCAGAGCTCGAGCCTCCTCTAGGCAGTACAATAAAATGGTTAGATCCACAGGCAGTAGTGTCTGATTACCAGGATTCCAATTCCACATTGACCGTTCACTAGTTGTCCGACCTAGGTTAGGGCAAGTGAATTCTGCCTTCTCGTCTGTAACGTGGGAATAATATTTCATCAATCTGTTGTGAGAATTAAATGAGATGATGCAAGGTGCCTATTAGAATTAACTATTATTCTAGCACTGAAAACTCAGGTTCGACTCCCTACCCTGACACATCCTAAGGGTCCAGTTTGTGTGTGATTTCGTTTTAAGGCACACGTTGGTTCCAGTGTCACCCTGTAGTCTGTTACTCGACAAGGTAGTTATAGCAAACCAGAAGGCTACCTGGTCCCGCAGTTTGTCACGACTTTTTCAGCCCAGGAGCTCAGCAACTCCCTACGCCCCCAAGTGGCTCAAGCCGTCTGCTGCTAAAGCAGAGCGAACTAGGACATACCATTCGAAATTTTAGCGAAAGAAAGCCCTTTTCTAGTCATACAAACTGTGTTTATAAGGACGCTCCTTTTTCCTTTCCTAACCTCGAATTCTATCAGACTCAGTAAAGTGAGAAATAGGACTGTAATCAGGACGGAGCGAGTAGCTACATCTTCCTCCCCCTATCATGATCCTGGGATTGGTACTTCCTCTCCTCAGTTCCCTCTCAATAATGGTACCGTCTGCGGAGGGGAGAACGGGGAGGGATTCTGGTTTCGGAGGCTGGTCCAAGCCCAGAGCCACCCCTCGAGCCTTGGCGCTGTGGTACCGCCCACCGCCCTCTGATTGGCTGCCGAGGCGCCGCAGTCGGGCCCAACGCGCCGCGCCGCCCTCAGTACAGCTCCGGCCGCCGCGCCGCCTGGCTCTCGTATTCCTTGTTCTCCTCGGGCTGTGGGGGCTCCGCGCCGCGGCCGTTAGTCATGTCGGGTAGGTGACTCCTTCAGCGAGCAGCGGCAGCGGCGAGAAGGGGCCCGGCGGGGTTGGGCCGTCTTCCCGCCCACCGGAGGGCCCCGAGGGAAAGCTCCGGCCCTGAGGGAGGCTGGGGTGGGGGGGCGGCCGCGGCCGCCGCCATGTTGGACTGGAGGGACGCACGCTCCCAACGCTCGCCGTCTGCGAATCCTGGCGGGAGCGCTTCGAGCCCCCTGTCTTTTGGCCCTGTCCTTGGAACTCGAGGCGACGTGTGGCTCCCGAGGGAGGGTGTGTGAGTCGGGGGGCGGAGGCCGCTACGCCATCGCAGGGGCGGGGGGAGCCCGTGATTAGAGCATCAGTCTGAGAGAATCGGTGCTTCTGGTTCTCCGCTCCGCCTCAGATCTTTCAGCAAGGCCCCGGGCCAGTCATCTCGCCGCCTCGTCCCTCAGTTTCCCCATCCGTGAAGTGGAGCTGGGCCTTCCTGACTCACCCATTCATCAGGTGGGGGCCTTGACGCTCTGGGAGCCCTTTCAAAGGACGTTACCTGACGTGAAATCCTACATCTCGTCATTCCCTCTGCAGCAGCCTCCAGAATTCGAGTTGAGGGTGTTTGCATATAATTCAGCTTCCTCTTCACCCTCCTCTGTCATCTTCTCCCCTCTTCAGTTGTTTATCCTGCACGAGTGTGAAAGTGAGCCTTGTCTGTTATTGATGGGCTCCTGTAGGTACATGTGGCATTTACGTTAAAACATACAAACCAAAGGAAAGACAGTCTTCCACGAAGCACTTAAATTGATAGAGGTACCCATGTTGTGTGGAAGAGAGAAAGAGGCGTTGGTCTCATCAGGACAGCCCGTTTAGAACCTGCTAAAGCAGAATAAAAAGTCTGGGATGTGGAAATCCTCTTTATTTAGCAGTCCTTGCGGCCCCACAGGCCCTCTGTAGTTGGTACATCACAGGCTGCAAAGAAAGTCCCAGGGAACCATTATGAGAGTTAGATACCACCATTTAGGTGGAAAAGCAGAACACGTCCCTGAAGCCATACGATTGGGATGAAAATGACTGCTAGCAGAGTATTTAACGTTTTTTTTTTTTAAGGGAGAACCTGTTGGTATTAAAAGATAAGTAAACAAACCCCCCCAAGTAATCCAGTAAGGATGGAAATGTGTGACAAAAAGGAAGCAGTAGGCTGAGAGGAGACCAAATTAGCAAGAATGGTTGGATAGGAAAATGATAAACATTACCTAGATCAACATTGATATTAAGAAGCTAGAATATTGATCTTTTGGGGGATGGGGCATCTACCTGATCTAAGAGGCTATTAATTGCACAGATTGACTTCTTGCTAAGTAATCCTTGCTCAAGCAAGAAGTAATTTCTTACCCCAAGGTAGACATTGGGACATTTTTACCAGGTCCATAATTTGGAATGAAGTCTGGTGAAGCACCACAGAAATACATAGATGTACACTCTCAGCAGGGTACGTAACCAACCCATCCATGGTTTTAAAAAGATTCTCCTGCACTCATGGAGAAATTTACCCTTCCAGTGGATACAGTGCTCATTAAGAACTATTGACCTCTTGATTTTTAACATAATTACTGGTAAAAAGCAATGACTTACTTTTATAGGATTTGGTAGCTTTTATGGAAAATTTAATTTTAAAAGTGTTCCATTTTTAAAATCCAGGATTTTCAGTGTGTCATAATAGTGTGTGAGCTGGGAAACACATTATTACTGATCTTCAGTTTACCAAGACAGCACATACTTGTCATTTTGTAATTTGAGTTTTTTGAATGTTGAAATTGACATTCATGTTGAAAACTATTTAATAACTGCTTGTTTCGACATTAAGTCATAGCTGGAATCTTTGTTTTACTTCGTGTTGTTATATACAATTTATACATTTTGTAATTTTGTATAAAAATAATACATTTGATTTTGTATGAAAATAGGGTTAATGCTTATGACTTGTTCTTGAGGAATGTTTAAGTTAATCAATTTAACAAGAGTAGACTCCTCTTAAACAATTGATGGCATTAAGTTTAGCTAAGTCCTTTAAATATTCCAGACTACACTTATAAATTAAATTTATCAAATTGACTCAATCACTCCAGATGCCTGACAGGACAGACTTATAAACCTAATAAAACATAAATGCTTCTATAATCAGTAAATAAATCAGAATTGCAAATATTGTGAGTCAGACTCTCAGACAAATGTGAATTAGCTGACATTTTTGAAGTTAAAATCAAATCTAGTCAGTTATACATATAAAAATCACAAAGTCAAGATACTTCTCATTTTGACTATATAGCAGACCAAGATAACTTGCAGATCTTCTGTCTATAAATACCTAAAAAATGCAAGAACTTATATAAAACAAAGGGCAGGTCCCTGCTGCAGATACGAAGTAGAAGCCAGCATGGCAGGCATAGAGCTAACGTGGTTGTCCTGGAGAGGAAGGTGTAGGTCTCATTATTTAGAGCCTTGGGTTTATTGCCCAAGTAACTAAAGGCAGGAGATGAAGCCATGTAATGGAAACAGATCCTCAGATAAAACCTGGATGTTTGAACTGATCTTCAGTGAAAGAATGAATTAGGGAAAAAATTTTTTTACTAGGGTAAGAGGTAACAAGGAAGCCTGGGCCCTGACTGGGAAAAAAAAAAGTCTTTCCTAGAATTTATAACCTGGGACCTGTTCCTTGTACAGTTTGGGTATACATTTAGACAGTTATGAGGTCCAGGAAACCTAAAGCCAAGAAATTAATGTAAAAATTATAGGCTGGCTATAACCTCGGGGTTCCTGGTAGAAATAAATGAAAACCTTTTCTGAGGAAATTTCAGAGCCTAGATCATGAGGAAGCAAAAAACAAGCCTTGTAAAAGATAAGTTCACAGTAAAACATTGCAGAATTCTGGGAATTAAACTCCAAAATGAGAGTTAGTGACATACGGCATTAGAACCCCTAATAGCCTGAAAGAGTATTGTATGTTTAAAAATTATTAAAAACCTGAACGAAGGGATCAACCCTAAGACCAAGATATGGAAAAAGGCTATGTAGATTTGAAAAAGAACCAAGTGCAATGTCTAGCAGTGGAAAAAGTGGCTAAGTTGACTTGCAGATAGACCTAGCAGAAGAAATAATTAGTGAAGTAGAAGATAAATACAGTATGATTAACCAGAATTCAATTCAGAAGGCTAAAGGTGAAAGATGAAGATACATGGGAAATAGTTTTTGAAGTCCTATCATACATCTAATATGAATTTGAGGAGAAAATGGTGAACATCACTAGATAGTTGAGAATTTTCCAAAATTGATGGAGCATGAAGCAGTAGTGTCAAACATGAGATGTAAAAATCAACTCATACTTAGATACGTAAATGTGAAACTGCAGATTGTGAAGTACTAACAACCCATCAGAGGAAGTAGGGAAATGGTAAGATTGGTAGACTTAAAAGTTTTAAGAAACTGCTAAATAGTAAAATGGAATTTAGAGGAAAAATAACCTTTGACCTTGATTTTTTTACCCAAATAAAAGAATAAGGATACTATTTTCAAGCATTTGCTGAAAAAACTAATAAATCCAGAAGGGAGGAGTAGGATGCAAAAAATGTAGAGGGAGCAAATGTAGTAAATAAAAAGTTGACTGTATGGAACCTTGAAGATTAAAATGATTACATTTAGAGATTTAAAGTGGAAGTGAAATAATAGGTGAAGGCTGTGATTGGCGTTGTAGCATTAAGGTTCTTACATCCTGTTGGAGGTTGAAGATCTTTTTGAACTTTGTCAAGAATGCATGTTGAAGATTGAACATAATCTTTAAGTTATGAATGGTAGCTTAATAAAAACAATTTGAACGACTAACTTCTAAAGAAGTAGAGGGGGAAAGGGAGTAAAGAAAATCGAATAGAAGGAAGTAAGGGAGTTGGAAAAAAAAAAAAAAGCCCCTAGTAAGTAGAGAATCCAGTATAGGCTGGTAGGAATGGATAAAGTAACAGTAGTAAAAGTATGAAAACACCAGTTGCAAGGTAAAGATTTTCATATTGGGGAAAAAATGATACATGCTGTTCAGAAATGATATACCTAAAACATTAGAATAAGTATTAAAAATACAGAGAGAGGAAAAGATTAATCATGAACCAAAAGGAAGATTGTTTAGTCATAGTGTTACCAGTCAAAATAAGTTTGGACATTTTTAATATCTTCATGTAATGTTAAAAGGAATTCACCAGGAAGCTATAAATCTGTACTTTTATGTACCTAACAATACAGCCTGAAAAATGTAGAAGGCAAAAACAAAACAAAAACTCAATTGTAAGAAATTTACAAATACAGAGTCAAACGAAATTAGAAAAAATTTAAACATACCTCTCTGTAATTAATAGATCAGGTAGACATTATGTTAGGAAGGAAAGGATAGAATGAACAAGCATCATCTTACAGACTTACAGAATTCTTTCAGCGTTTAGAAAGTACACAGTTCTTTTCAAGCACATAGGAGACATTTAGGTGAGTAAAAGTGTACGAAGGGGAAAAGCAAAAAACAGCAAATCCCAACAAATACCAGGAATAGTACAGAAAATATCTTTTCTGGCTGCAGTGGAATGTAATTAGAAGACAAAACCACAAAGAGAATCAAAACCCTATACACTTGGAAATAAAAGCACTTCTAAATAATTTATGAGCCCAGTTACAGGGCTCAGGTGTCAAGTACCTGTAAGCTGTTTGAAATGCCATAGGTAGCATTTATAACTGATTTTCTCTGATGAATGTAAAACATCTGCACTTTCTCAAGTATACTAAGGGCTAGACCTGCTGGTCAGTATGCTTATTTCTCTATTCTGGGGTTTTGAAGTCAGCCAGCTAAAGAAGTCATTTACAATTTCAGACAGCTGAAGTGACTGGGTTAAGAACTCTAATACTTACTAGATTTAAGCTAGGGGTCACATGACCTATGTGCTGTGTATAATTTTTGGCTGGACCAAAGGGAAGTACAGTAAGGTCTTGGACTCCACGCTGTCACTGGGAGAACCCACGACAGTGCCTTGGCATATAGTTTAACCTGAAGCTTCATGCATTCCCTGGGTATCTAGGAATACCCCCCTCCCCCAACTGTAATCCTTTTTAGTTTCTGAATTGGTTAAAACTAATGCTGTTAGCCATTTCATAGATGCATCTAATCTTTTTCTCCAATTAGATTCTGTATCCTTTTCATATTTTTCTTACTTGGTTGTTAGCTGTAAATCTAATCATTTTATTATCATGGGCAGTAATGCACAGTTTTTTTCTTTTTCATTTCAGGTAGCCTTATGTCCATATCAAAGAAGTAGTTTATGTCAGGATTTCACTCAATACTTTAATAAAGGTTTAAAAAAAATCTTGTTCAATCCAGTTGGAGGTCTTTCCTGCAGAAAAGTGGCAAATGTGATGTCATCCAGTTACACAGCCAGTGGCAGTGTTTTCATATTGTAGCTTTATGTGAATTAAATGAAAAAGTCACTGATTTGATTTGATTTTTGGCAGATTTTCAGAATTGTTCAACAACAAACAATTGGTTTTATTTCAAATTAGATGAGTTTGGTCCTAATGGTTAGCAGGTTGAGCCTCTCAGAGTCACTTTGTTTTGCAGTTGAAAGTGTTTCATGTAAAATTATTATTCTCTTACTCATCACTAATAGACTTTGGTCATTTATTTGATGCAGTGGAAGCCTAAAGGATAGAGCCTCTTCAAAAAGTTTTGGAATAACTGATAGTTTGAAGTATTGAGAAAAGTTAACAGTTCAGATTTCTTTCTTTTTTTTTTTTTTTTGACATATATTACTCAACTCATGCCTTCCTTGGTAGTTTTTATTGCCAAAAAGGAAGTTTGAAGTAGGTATTGCTAGAAGTTGGTATACCAGTTGGCCAAGTCCCTGAAAGCTTGGTTAAGTTGGGGTAAAACAACTAACTTAGCTGCTTATACCAAATCTTTGGAGATCTTTTTGTTGGTGCCGACAGCCAGAGCAGTCCAGTACGATATAGGGGAATGGTGCGTATGTTGTGGCAAGGACATGAAGTAAATGTAATCCTGGGGATTTATCTTAGAGTGTTTATTTTCCCCATTTTGATTGTGGTTCATTTTAACAGGTGTCTTTTTGTATATAAAGATAATACAGCTTGAGCTTTTGAGTTTTTGTTAAAAGGGTGGGTTTTTTCCACTGGTTGTTCCTCATTTATTCACTTGGTTTTTGTGACCATCAGGACATGTTTGCGGAGTAGTTATTTTCAAAGATGTAGTTACTATAACTAGCAAATAATTTGGTACAGATTTCTCCTTGCACAGTATTTTTAACTTCTAGGTTTTTTTCCCTGTGGTTACTTTTTATGACATTTTCTTATCATATTTCATCTCTAAGAGCTAAAGTTAGCCATTGAGGGAAACCTAATTTAAATAAGATTAAAAATTCTTTTTTATGTGTTTTAGATTCTGGAAGTTACGGTCAGTCTGGGGGTGAGCAGCAAAGGTAAAGTATACATACATTTCAGTAATACCATGACTGAGAAGAACTGAGGAAAAAAGATAAATTTAGTCAGGCTTCTGTCTTGAGATTTGGTATCTGGACGTCTTAAGAGAGTTGAATATTAGCTTGTCAAGGGGAAACAGAATCAGCCTGTGTACATAGATGCTGTAAAACATTTCTTTTTTTAAAAGGCTGTTTAAATATAGATGCCCCCTAGAGATTAAAACAAATCTCAGAGGTATTGTAAAAATTGTTTTCTTAGGAAATTTTTAGAAAGAAACAATTATTAAAAGAATTTAAGTAGTTGAACTATAACAACCTCTTAGAAAAAGCATTTTATTTTTTGATTGTATATAAGATGCTAATGTGTTATTTCTGGAGCAGATTTTCTTGAAGCACCGTGATAGAAGGGTTTAGCATTTTTTAAAGACTCCTTACCACACTCACAGTAAAAAGAAGTCTGTTTTTATGTGAATGTGTACATGCGGTAGGATTTTCTTGCTTACCAGAAATAAAGCCTTAAACTTAAACTATACATATTTTGCAGCTCAGTGTGAGATATTCAAAATAGCATCTCAGATATCTTCTGTCATCAGGTTTTAAGTCTCACGAAAGCAAAGCTGATTTGACTTTTTTATTCTCATAGGATAGACCCTCATGGTAGGCAGCTAGCAATGTTTATTCAATGATAAATTACTTCCCAAAGTTAAGAAATTCTATTAGCACTTGATAGCTCTAAAATAATAAGATCTTTTTGGCAAAGTTTTATTTTTCTTTGGCATATATTTAGAAAGTTTGTTTCTGACTTGATAAAGCTTATATGCTGTAAAGTTAAAGGAAATTCATATCTGAGGGAGCTATATTTATTCATTTAGTCAACAAGCTGTATGTGAAGCTATGGTGTGACACTGGGTATACAGTGTACTTTCTTTCTGTGATAGTACTCTGAAGATATACATGCCTCGAATTAGTGAGACACTAAAATTGGATGTTTAGTGCCACACTATGCCTTTTCTTTCTTTCTTTTTTTTAGTGGGGGGAGGTAATTCGGTTTATTTGTTCATTTATTTTTAGAGGAGGTACTGAGGATTGAACCCAGGACCTCATGCATGCTAAGCATGTGCTTTACTGCTTGAACTGTTCCCTCCCCTCTACACTATGCCTTTTCTGGTATGTAAAAGGCAGATTTAAGGCAAATGGTAGGAAGAAGTTAACCTGTCAAAACAGATTGAGTAAAGTGCTAACTTAAAGAGCCATTTTTCTGCTTCACCTATTTATTATAGGTCTTGCCATCATGTAGTCACTCTCTTTCCCCTTCATGCCAACAACGTAATTCTCTTGGGATTTTCTAGGTCTGGTGAAGTTTTATTTGTGGGAGACTGTCAAAGCAAAACTTCTGCTGTTTGGCATACAAGAGGTCTGGGAATGACTTCATTTATGCCTTGACAGTCTTTGGTTATCACCTTTCAATTTAGACTCTAAGAGAGGGGTGTATTGACAGATGCTCAGAAAAGAATCTTTGAGTTGAAAGTTGAAAATGAAGATAGGCTTCTTTAAGCTTTTGAATTCTAGCACATGCCTTTCATGAGTACATTTTTCTTTTACAGTTATTCTTCCTATGGAAATCAAGGCAACCAAGGTTATGGACAAGGACAACAAGTAGGTTAAATATAAATTGAATTCTTTATAAATAGTGTTTATTCTGAATATGTACTGAAACTTGTATTTACTTAAATTTCAGAGCTATCCTTATGGGCAAACTACTGATTCTTCATATGGACAGAACTATGGCAGCTACTCCAGTTACGGACAGAGCCAATCAGGTTCGACTGATTTGTTAAATACGCTGTTTTAGAAATTAAAAAATCACAACCTTTCCTAAATGGTATATCCATCCAATCTTTAGGTTATTCACAGTCCTACGGTGGTTATGAGAATCAAAAGCAGAGCTCATATGGCCAGCAATCTTATAATAACCAGGGACAGCAAAACACAGAATCATCAGGAGGGTAAGGAAACAGTAAAAGTACTGAGGTTGTGTTGGGCAGTGGAAGTAACACTTTGGGTATTAAAGCAGGTTTCACTAACAGACTCCTAGCTTTAAACATTTTTTTCAGAAAAGTGTTGATGGGTTATGAATTTCACAGTTTTGTGTTACAAAGAATGTGGGAATTTTTAGCATTGATATTTGATTCTTATAACATGTTACTTGTAAAATTGTTTAGCTGTGAATGAATGCACATAATTTAAATGTTAAAAACTAAAATTTGGACCTCTGCTTTATACCTAAGATAAAATAAAAGCCTGCCTGGGGGAGGGTATAGCTCAAGTGGTAGAGCGCATGCTTAGCACGCACAAGGTCCTGGGTTCAATCCTCCAGTACCTCCTCTAAAAAATAAATAAATAAGTAAGCCTAATCACCCCCCCCCCCAAATGAAAGCCCACCTATAAAAGGAGACTTCTCAATGCTTACTTTTTAATTTCCATTTTATTTTTTAACCATTTTAATGTATTACCTTTTCAGGGACAAAAATATTAAAGAAAAAAATAGAGCCAAAACCTAGCCACATATTTCAGATACCCTAAAATATGTTTTACTTGGTAATATAGGTAGGTGAATATTGATCATCAATTTTACAAGTTTTACAGGTTTTTAAAAATTTTCAGATTTGAGGAGCCTATACTTATTATTAATTTTAATAATAGCAACTTTTTATTGTGCTTTACATTTTGTGAAATGCTTTTGCAATCCCTGATTCAATTGATCCTGTTTTAAACACCACTATGAGATGTCAGTAATTATCAGAGGTAAAGAGAAGTTGTTAAGATTATATAGCCTGTCAGGATACACAGCTAAAAAGTAAGGCAGAAATTGAGGTAACTAGTATTTTCTCTCTGCAGTGAAGAAATCATTCCAAGTGAAATGCAGTTAAATAAAAGCATGGGGGAAAAAAAAGCATTGGGGAAAGATTTACGAGGTCAAATTATCAGTCTTATAGGTAGGAGAGTGCTTTGAAAAGTAGAGAGTGGAGTACAAATGTAGAGAATATTATCCAGAAGACATGTTACATTAGAAGGATTAACTCTGCAAGCCCTATTGGTTAGTTTTAATTTTAAGGAGAATCTTTTTATAAGGATGCATTTTTAGAAATGTGATATATAAATGTGGACCAAAAAGAAATGTTAGATTTGGTTTGACAATTAAAGTGAAGTGCTAGGGTTCTGACTACTGTTGGAATGTGCTATGGGTAGGGAGTTGGGGAACATACTGATCTTTATTAGATTGTTCTGATTATTTGATGCAGAATAAGATGTGACTATTAAGTTATGAGGCCTTTTTTGTCCCCCACCCCCCTTTTTGAGTAAACATTAGAACTCAAACCCAATTAAGTGTTTCTTTTCAACATTCTCATCCTGAGAGCGGATAGTTAATAGTCATATTGCTTATAACACACTTAGAATTTTCTGTTTGAATTGCCAGAGATAATAAAGCAATCTCATTATTTGGTAGTTAGACTTCTTTTCAGATAAAAAATGGCATCACAAAGCAAGTTCCTATCTCTTACTCAGCAGACTAAAAATTTGAATGAGTTATTGCTATTTTCTAAAATTTACTTATCATTGAAGATGCTTAGAAAAATACACTGTAGGTTCTAAAGGTAATTATAAGAAAATAGTCCCCAAAGTATTATTAGATAACATTGTTGTTAAAATTGGGATAGAGCCTTTTGGTGTAACTGTTAAAAGGACTCAGCACTTGCTGTGTTATGTTTGTTAAGCAATAAAACACATTACTGTACTTTATGTCACCTTTAACTTTTTTTTAAATTCAAGGAGATGATAAAAACCATGGTGATGTTTTTGCTTCATTACAGTTTCCAAAGGTGCGTGTAGTTTTTCTCATGATGTGGAACATCTTCAGTGATAATGGAATTGTTGTTTGAAAGTTACTCCACTAGTGATAAGATTTTGTATTTAAAGAAGCTAAATGATTCCCACCAGAACGCAGTAGTAAATGTGGTTGAGGTCTAGCTAGGCAGGCCTCTTACAGCAGTCAATCTCAGTCAGCGTGCTACAGTAAACATAATCCTTCTATAAAATCAATTTCTTGATTTCTCCTTAGCCAAGGTGGAAGAGCGCCCTCATATGACCGGTCAGACTATGGTCAGCAAGATTCATACGACCAGCAGTCAGGCTATGATCAGCATCAAGGCTCATATGATGAGCAGTCAAATTATGATCAACAACATGATTCCTATAATCAAAACCAGCAGTCCTACCATTCACAAAGGGAAAATTACAGCCACCACACACAAGGTAAGATATACTGACCTTTATTATTTTTCTTTTCCGCCTCATAGATTGTTTGTATACTGGGTTTTGTATTCAAAGACCCACATAGGATTTCAACTGTTTGTAAAAATTTGGAGTGACTTTGAACATATGTTTTCTCTTGTGACCATCAAAACTAGTTTATTAGCTTTCTATTTCCGAACTTCTTGGAGACTCCAACTGGTCACATGAGTTTTTGCTGGCTGAGTTTTTGAAATTCCTTTGTTGTCTCAATCAACTGATCATTTGACAATGCTGCAGCTACCAGTTCTTTTGGTAGTGGTGGCGTATATGATCTGAGGAAATTATGATCCTATATTATTAGCCTTCTTTAACCTCATCTAAGAAGAACCAGTCATGCTTTTCCTCTTATTTTCCTTTATATATATACCACTGATATTTAGGAATCTGACTGTCATGAAAATGAATGCTTCAAGGGCAGAAGTCCTGTCTTACTCATTTTTATGTACCTTCATTGCCTTGTTTAGGGCTTGGTTTACAGTAAGTGCTTAATAAATATTTATTGAATACTTGAATGAATGAATGAATAAGTGAATGCATAAAAGTGGAAGCTCGTTCACTGAATATCTCAGTTTGAAAATCCAGTTACTTCTTGTCCATGCTTGATTTACATTTAAATATTTTTGATGTGAAAAAAGTAATAACTTTTAATATTAGCATATTCTTTTCATTTAATTTGTTAGGGTTCTGTACCTAATGTTGTTCTTTACTTATACTGTTCCATATCACCATCACATCTAATGGTGATATCCATATCACCATTTTGCTATCTGACTTTAGTAGAATGGAATTTGATACAGATATAATTCTCAAATACATTTAATTCCAGGTGGTTTTATGATTACTCACATTTGAGTTTTGTGCACATGTGCCATTTTCCAAAGGTCACAGGTGATCTAAAGAGCCATTTAAGGTTATGTTATGAGAAACCTTTGTTAGAAATGTCAACATTTATTTATATATGTATTAATTTTCTTTTCTGTAGATGACCGTCGTGATGTGAGTAGGTATGGAGAAGATAATAGAGGATATGGCGGGTCACAGGGAGGAGGTAGAGGGCGTGGGGGATATGACAAGGATGGAAGAGGTCCTATGACAGGCTCAAGGTAAGTATTTAGGTACAGATGTCTACATTTCTTCTTTCTTTTCTTTTTTTTTTTTTTTCTTTTTTTTGTTGTTGTTACTTAGCTGGTTTGATTCCAGCATCTAATTTAGTTTAGAGACCTAAAAGATGCTGTAGAGGACAGAAATTCAAAATTTATTTTCAGCCTCAAAATGTCACATAAATTACCTCAGAATAGGCTATGTTAGCAGTTAGTTTATGTGGTTTATATTAAATACTACTGGAGAAAAGTCCCCTACTATAGTTGTGGTTAAACCACTTAACTTTATTTTTCCTGCCAGAACTATAAACTCTAAACTCCTTTAAAAGATGACTCTGGGAATTCCAAGTGTTTTATATATAAAAAATAAAAGGTAAGTTAATTCTAGATTGGAGGATAGAGAGGCTATTCTTTAGTCTTGAATCCCCTTGGAAAGGGAAAGTACTAAGAAGCAATAGCGGAGTATACAGTTGAGGTTGGCAAGTGAGAGAAAGATTGTATGTAACTGAACTATTTTATCCCCATTAGTAAGTAAATAATTATTGAAATAATTGAAATAATTAGTATATTACATACCATTGTGTATTTTGTCTAGACTAAGCTGTAGAAAAGGAATGACTTTAAATTCAGCTTTCCTTTTCTCTTGTTAGTATTACCAGGTTTTGGTATTTACTTATGGCATATGTTATGAAAGCTGGTTTTAAAATTACTTTCTATAAATTTAGCACTTTGGCTCTAAAAACAGGAATGAAAAAGTAGTTGACATTTATTGTCATCACATTAAGTTTGCAGGTTGCAAATTTGTGTGTAAAATACACAGGCTTAAAAGATAATATGTGTTCCTTGGGAATTGAAATTGTCAGCAGCCTGTTAAATGACACTTAATAATCTGTCAGTACCAGGTCACTCTTTTCACTTCTTAGGTGTCTGGGTGTCTGTTCCCTGAGCTGACCTGAGAAAATCACTTATATACAGCACTGTTATTTTTTCAAGTGAACCAGGAATTTGATCTCACTGACTTGCATTTTTCTATGTTTAGTGTCCATTGCTTTGATACTGTGGCAAAACTAAAGTCTAAACATATTTGATAAACTTTTAAGATTGGAACATTAAAAATCTTTTGATTGATAGCCAAAGTCAGTTTATTAAGGTGAAACAAATATGTTGTATGCCTTTTCATTATCCAAGAGGGTAGTCTGCCATCATGTGGATGTAAATGAACAGTGTAGAGTACAGTGTAGAGCGACATGGTGCTTACTGTGTATCTAATAGCCTCCTTCCTACCTCAAACAGAATCCCAAACAAGATGACTAACAGGCATATGTGCTTTTCCAGTTAAAATGTTTTAGATAATTAGCTGTCTTGGGATGCTGTATGTTTTATAGTATATCATGTTTAATTTTCTTCATAAGGAAGTTATAATTATATCCTATAAATTGTTAAACTATGACAATGTCTAACTGAGAATGGTTAGAATCCCACTTTTTAGGAGGAGGGTAGGAAAGTCTTTAAAAATATGTTTCTGTCTTTGAGAGATGACTCATCTTAGAATCAAAGAGCTGAAAGGACCTTGAATGACCCTCCTGATAAAGGAGGGAAGGTCTATACCTCAACCAACCTGGGCGTCTGAGTTTTAAGCACTTCAGTAACCTTCTTGACAACATATTTCAGTAGAAGTTTTGGCCCAGGTACTGAATCATGAACTAAGTTTTTGATTTTCAGATCTTTTTATTTAGCCCTAGAACCTCTTCAAACAAAATCTTAGACATTAGACACTGTATATTAAGTCAAAATGATGGTGATCTGGTTCAAGTCAGGATAGGTTTTCTGGAGGAGGGGTCTTTCCCAGTTGCTGTCTATATATACTCCCCCGCCTAAGCCGATAAATGGAAGTACACAAAAGGCCTTTTTTAGAAATTCATATGGATGATTGTGCTTATTCTCTATAGTGGGTTGGGAAACTTTTTATGTGAGAGTCCACATAGTAAATAATCTAGGCTTTGCAGGCTGTACAGTTTTTGTTGCAACTGCTCAGCTCTGCTCTTGTAGCACCGGAGTAGCTATAGACCATATACAAATGAAAAAGTATGGTTGTGTTCCAGTAAAACTTCATTTATGGATACCGAAATACAAAGTTCATAAAATTTTCATGTGTCATACTATCTTGCTCAATATGTGAGTTTTAGTTTATTTATAAGGGTTAAAGTGTTTTAAATTTTAAAAAAAAGCCAAGTTTCAGGGCTTTTTTTTACACTTAGTTTTACATTAAAGTACCACAAATACCCAAACATTTTTTGTTAGTCTTCATCAACACTCCCATTTTTGTTTGTAATTATCTTACTTAATAGCAAGATTGCGATCTTTTCAGGGCTGTTTGAAGAATATCTGGCATTGGTTGGGTTTAAAATTAAAGCGGAGGAGGGTATAGCTCATTGGTAGAGTGTGTGCTTAGCATGAAGGAGGTCCTGGGTTCAACCCCCAGCACCTCCATTAAAAAAAGTAAAATAAAAAAATGAAGAAGGGGTACAGTTTTGAGTGGAGGTGGGATGTGTGGTAAAGGATGTGACAGTCTGAGACTCAGGTTGTATGATTGGCTGGAGGAAGAATTTATGTCGGAGGAACTTGTTAGCTTTCCAGGTATGGAAGAGAAACGTGAAGATTAGAGGGACTATAGGAAACAATGTTTTTTTAAAAGCAGTTGCAGCAAAAGTGATTGAATTTCTAATTGTCATCTAAAATAGATCAGTGACCTTTTAATGGACTAGAAGCTTAAGGCCATAAATTTTGTCAGTGTTTTTAACTTTAACATTGTAATGAATGCATTGCAAAATTACTGGAACTTTATAGATAACCATTTTTCATTATTAGTATGTCATCAAGTTAAGTAAAGCTTTTTTAGGTTTTAATATTTCAAGACTCAAAAAAGTTATCTTGAATTTTGAATGTCTTATAAAAGTTTTTGATTACCTCCCTTGAAAATGTGCATGCATGCTAGTGATAGTCTAAGCACTCCTGCCCAACAGAAGTATAATGTGGCTTACAGCTGTGAGCCACATTAAAAATTTTCTAGGAGCCACATTAAAAAAAGGAAGGTGAAGTTAATTTTAATAATATATTTTATTTACTCTAATATATCAAAAATATTTTATCATGTAATCAGTATAAAAATTATCAAGATATGTACATTCCTTTTTTTTTTCATACTAAGACTTGGAAATCCATTTTGTATTTTACATTTAGAGTACATCTCAATTTAGACTCCATATTTCAAAAAATCAACAGCCACATATGGCTAGTAACTGCTGTATTGGACCAGGTAGCTCTAGAGTGATAGATTCTTGGCCTTCTGAAATACTGGTAAATACTGGATCCAGAAAGCCTTTTGACCACACCTGTAAGACATGGGAGGAAATAAAACATAAATACAGCTGCCGTTGAGAATGGTATTTAAATGCATTTGAGCCATTTATGTTTGGAATTAATACTAGTTTTCACATCCGAAAAATTGTATTCTGGATTTACTAGTATGAAAAAGTCAAACACAGCACAGTGTTTTTTTAAAAAGTAATCTTTTTCAGTTTTAGCCAAGTTCCTTTTTCTCTCTAGATGTTGACTTTTCTGGGAATAAAGATTCCTGCATTGTCCTTTTACTTCTTGGTAGTTTTAGTCCTTGAATATAGATATATTTGGGTTTTTTAAAAACTAAATTTTGGGAATAGAGATTCTGTCAAAGAACTTTTTATTTCTTGACAAGCACCTGAAATGAAATCTGACTGTCTTCTCTAAACATGTAATGCTGTAACAGTGAAATAACCCTCAGTCCGCCCTAGAGTAGGCTGCTTATTGTGATTTTGAACTTGGGACAACCATTTTTGGAGTTGAGTCAAGAATATATAATTGGTTTTCTTAAGCAGGGGGTACTCAGCCATAAATTTGAGTATGCCTGTGTTATGTCTCTACTCTAGTGAATACCTCTACTACTTCACCTTAAAATGTCCTTACTTTAGGAATTCTTTATGTGTTCTAGTTTGCTTCTTTTTTCTGGGAGGAAAACAAGTTTGTTGTGGCAACATCTTGACTCACTGATGTTCACATACCTTTGTGTCTTAATTTGCTATTGAGGCCTCAACTTAGTATGTGGAAAAGGGACTTGTACTTGACTGCAGATTTGAAAGATTCTTAACAACAGGCCCATCTTTTGTTAACTAATTTAACAGTGTTAACTAATTTAATTTCTACTTGAGTTTTTTTTTTTTTAAACTGTATTTAATGTAATAAATTTCCTTAAGAGGAATTATAACTAATGAATAAGGAATTTCCTAATAAGGAAAGAGAAAACTGATTGAAATATTGGAACTTGAAAGAAAGCTTCATATAGAATTATGGATCATCTAGAGCAGTGCTTCTCCAACTATAATGTACATACTTATTCCTTGGGGATCTTATTATAATGCAGATTCTGATTCAGTAGGTCTGGGGTGAGCTTGCTTTTCTGAGATGCTCCCAGACACTTTTTTGCTTACACCTTTTGAGCAGTAAGGATGTAGACCCTTATTTTGCGAAAGAGGAAACTGAAGCCTAGGGAGAGTTCCTGATTTGTCCAAATTTTCAAGATTGATTAGTGATAGTTACGGCTATACCTTGAGTCTCTTAGTTTGAAGACTAGTACTTTTATGGATGCATTTATGGGATTTCCTTATTTATGGCCACTGTGTTTGAAGTGTTCAGCTGCTGAATTTTCAAAGGAAATGCTCAGTAACAATAACTTAAAATGTCATTATATGGAGGAATGGGAAATTATAAACCTGTTCAACTGTTGTTTATTTCACAAGGGTATGTCCTTTTTTTAAAAAAAAGTTGTTCAAAGTTATATTGCTTGATTAGAACAGAAATTATAGGAACTAGTTGATGTATGAAGTTGCATATTTTCCCTCCGTTGTGGCCAGATAAACAATTTGGTACTTGATTAAGGTGACAGCAGAATAATTACGAGGTATCTCTTCCAGCACTTGTGAATATTTCCTCTTTAAAAAATTCTGCTTTATCCTGCGGACTTTAACCTCTTGACATAGAAATGTAGGCTTGGTAGTTTTACTAGTTCTTTTCTCATCATTTTTAGGGTTCTAATGATCATCTTTGAAGAAACCTGCAATGTCTTGGTTTCTAATAAGATTTTTAGCAGTTTAATCTTAAGAACTCTTTTGGCTTCCTTTCCTTAAAGAATTAAGCATTGGTGTATAGGTCATTTAGAAGTGTAGGGAGGGAGTGGGAAGGGCTTGGCAATATTCTGAAAGAGGGATCTTATAGACTCAGTAGGAAACTAAGTATATGAAGGACTTGAGCTTCATTTTGTCTGATTAGCCTTAAAATAGCCTTATTCTCCTTTTTAGATTTCCTGGGAATCAAATAAAAGTTACTAGCAAATAAAGATGCACGTGTCTATACCGAAGCCAGTTGCGAGGGAATTTTTGAAACTAGTAGAATAGACTTGTAAAGTAGTAGTAGAATAGACTTATAAAGGAAAAATGGTTTTTCATTTAGTCAGAGTGGTTTTTCTCAGGATGACTCAGAAAAGCCATCCAGAGGGCAGGGTTATCACTAAGGCAGAGGCTTTTAAGCAGTGAAGCGACATTAGTATATTGAATTAGTTTCCTGGGTTAGAGTAGAAGGTTAGTAATAGTAGAAATTTAGTTATTACCATCTGAAAACTTTGAATGTTTTTATGTCCATGTCAGCATATGAGTCTTAGAGGAGTACATAATTCAGTTAAGAGAAACAGGCTTTTAATGTATTTGTATTTAAAGAATTTCTTGATAAGCGAGATCTTAGATTTCTTACATAAAGCTATGCACACAAGGACCATTAATTTACCCGGCAGTGGAAATTGTCAAATAAAGTCATTTTCCTGTAGAGTATAGCATTCTGTCTCTGAGATGGTCTACTGATTGGTGTACAGAGCATTTGGCTACATGAATTACAGTAGCTCTGATGTGAAGAGGGTATTACAGTGGGTATGTATGGAGTAGGAGGGCAGTTTTAAGTTATGCTTTGTTTTGTGCTCATTTGACCAGATTTCTAAGTGGTTTGAAACTTTATGACTGCTTTCATTCAGTCTCATTTTTGTATATATTTGTACCTCACTTTCTTCATCTCATAAAACCCACTATTTGGTATCACAATAGAACATAATGCTCAAGTTTTTACCTCTCCCATTCTGCTATCAGAATTTTAACCTTGCTTTATATTGTTCTTCTAGTCTTTTTTTCCTTTTTCTCATATTTAACAAAAATAGCCCTTTGGAAAGAATGTTTGCTCTAGTTTAACATTCTTCATGCTGTGCCTCCAGTTTTAAGTTATGATTTGCATAGTATCCCTTTGGCGTGGGGTTGGGAAGATTTTAAAATAAGAGTATATTAGATATGTTCTTTAATAAGCTTGAAAAGGCATCCTTGTGGAAATAGATCCTTGGGAAAACATTTAGGTGAAACAACACTTTGAAGTCTATGAAATGGAATTTATTGGAAAGTTAGAGGTGCTACTGTTTTCCTAGGCGCTCTACTTATGACAGTTAAGTGTAGATTGAGCCCAGGGCTCAGCAGATTAGAGACTTAAGGAAGAAATCATTTCTTCAATTTTTCCTCTGCAGTGGTGGTGACCGCGGTGGCTTCAAAAATTTTGGTGGTAAGTGCTGAGTATCCCAAAATGTTTCAGTGGAAATGCTATATAAATCTAAAAGCCACCAATATCCCGCAGACGCAGTCTAAGCCCTTTCTTACTCTGTTGAGGCTGGTGTGTGTTGTGTGCTTGTAAAAAAAAAAAAAATTATATATATACATATATATATCTCAAAACATTAAAAAGACAGAGTTGATCTCAAATAGTCCAATGGGTTTTCTACACAGTGAATTTGCATGAAAGAGTCTGTGGTGACCAATGAATGCGACCTTCACTGGATTTTGTCAATGCATTTTTTAAATAAAGGTAGCTGACATGGTGTTGTTAAATTACTAGGGTTTTCCAATCAGCCTTCACAACCAGAGCTTAACAAAAGTGATACTAGTGTAATGTCAGAGTGGCTGGTGCCATCTGGGACAAGTTTAGGGGAATATTGACATTCATCTTGATTTCTTAAACTTGTAGTAAAACTTAATTTATATATTTACTTTGTGAATCTGTGATGGTTGACTTTCAAGGGTTTTGGAAATACTGACTTTTCATGCCTTGGTTGTTACTACTTTTTTTTTTTTTTTTTAATGATTTTTAATGAGTTGCCTTAAATAGCTTTCTTTTTCTTTTTCTTTTTTTTCCCCTTAGGTCACAGGGATTATGGACCCAGACCAGATGCTGGTAAGGTTTATGATAGTTTGTGACTTTGCCCTTAAGAGAACGTTAGTTTTCCATTTTTTTCAAGGGAGAAGTGTGTATATTTGGAGGAGTTAGTACAGGAAGAAGATTTAATTTGATAGTGCTGCCAGAAGCAGGGAGCTTCACCTCTAAAGACATAAGAGAAAGAAAAATTCATGGGGATTGACTGGAAAGTTTGCTAGGGAGTATTGCTATGTTTGTGCTTTCCCATGCTCTCTACTTTTTCTCTTGTGAAGAAATACTTGATTTTGTACTACTAATTAGCATTATTTATTTAATTACTACAAATCAGATATGACAGAATTGGTATCATTGGGGAATTAAAAGTAGAATAGCTGTGTTTAAGAAAATATTACATTAGATTGATAGTCTGTTTAGTGGGCCTAAGAAAACTGAATTCATACCTGAGAGAATTGTCTTATGCCGGGCAGAGGTCACTAATTTCATGTGGCTTTTTATTTTTAAATGAAATTCAAGGCTACCTGGAGCCTTTTGAAGGTTATGATTTAGAGATTAAAAATCTATTTGAGCCAAAAAAATTTAATATATATTGAAATCAGAACTTTTGTTTTTATTAAGATGCCAAAGTATTCTATATGGATGGCAATTTGTGAATTATCCCTTGATGGACTGAATTTTTGTACATCTTTCTTACTTTGTTGTACTAATCCAAAAGTGTTCATGTAAGGTAAGGTGTGTGTCAAGGTGCCTCTACCCCCGGTATGTACAAAGCTTATTGCAATGAATGGGAAACCAGCAATTCTGCTTGGCTTGCTTGGAAGTCCAATTTTCTACTAGAGATCCTTAAGAGTATTGATAAGCCATAAAGAATTAAAGTTCTCCAAAGAAAGAAATGCTACTTTGTGCTAACTTTTTTCATCTCTTCATGAGCTTGAGTCCTGTGTCTGAATCTGAAGAGTGAGATTTGTAAGATCTCCCTTAATTGATCGATGTATGTGACATAGTATGGACTTGATCCACTTTATCTGAAGTTTGGTTGTGAGAATTGACCTACCAAGTAACTATTGTGACCACTTCGCATGTTTATCTAAGCTATTTCTTATATTGGTCCTTTTTCCTTTTGGTCATAGAAATAGTTGAATATTGGACAGTAAATTAATATTCTTGATTACTAAACAGGCTATATATAGTAAACCTAAGGAATACGTGAAATTAATCATGGTTTTTTTTTTCCCCTTAGATTCAGAATCTGATAATTCAGATAATAACACAATCTTTGTACAAGGACTTGGGGAGGGTGTATCTACAGATCAAGTAGGGGAGTTCTTTAAACAAATAGGAATTATCAAGGTGAGTAAAAAGTTGGCTTATATTGAAAATGTCATAATTATTAACATAGTCTGGTTAAGATACATAGATTACATAATAAGCCCATACTCCAGTAAGGCTTGTCTCTTAAAATTCCCTGATATACATGCTCAGCCATGTCTGTAGGCCTTTGCTGAATATGCTAAATGAAAATTTTATTCCTTGCTTGTGTTTACCTTTTCACAGCTTTCTACAGCTTTGGCTTTCAATCTTAGGGTTCTAAAAATAATCTCTGCCTAGCTCCTAAAATTATGAGAAACAAATGAGACTGAGAATATTTATATATTCTGAAATGCCAATCTGTGAAAACTCAAGTTATTACTAACAACTTTTTATGTTGGTATTTAATGTCTGCTATATATTCACCCAATATATAATGCTTTATTTCATAACTTTACTGTATGTAAGTGTCTTGTGTGCTATTTGTTTCATGTGTATATTTTTCATCTCCAACTGAAAAGCAGCATTTAGAGCAGTGTTAGTAGACTGTAGCATTTGCCTGAAATCAGTTTGCAATTAATTGCCCTTGTTTTGGTGTCTGTGGAATCTTTTTATTTCCTTCTTGGAGGGTAAAAATTTCTTAAGAAATCATTAATTACAAATGAAATATGTAAAAAATTCATATAGTTCTGAAAAGTAAAAATTTTTGTCTTCCACTTCCTTCCCAGCCAAATCCCGTATGTACTTTTTAGTGGTAATTGTTTGCTTGGTGACCATTGATCCTGGCCTTTTTTTTTCTTCTCAGTTTTACAAGCTGTGTATTTACATGAAGCATTATCTACATTTTTTTTTTTCGGTTTAAAGAAATTGTATGTAGATAAAACAGTATACTATATCATTTTTATAGCTTGGTTTTCACTTAATGTATCTTAGACAGTTTTCCTTTTCAGAACCTACAGATAACTTCATTTTTATGTAGGTGCTAGTATTTGTAGTATGTATGGGTGAATTCTTTTAAAAAATAAGTCTTTAATTATCCATGTAGTTCATGATCACTTTTTCTTAAATACTAACACTGACTTGTTTGTTCCTCAGACGAATAAGAAGACTGGAAAACCAATGATAAATCTGTACACAGACAAGGACACAGGGAAGCCAAAAGGGGAGGCAACAGTATCATTTGATGACCCTCCTTCAGCTAAGGCAGCCATTGACTGGTTTGATGGTATACCTCCTTCATACATTTTATAATAATAAATAATAACATAATAAATATTGTGTAGTCTTGAAGTCAAAGTATGTTCTGATTGATAGTAGTTATTTTCATATTTACTTTTTTAGATATTCTATTGAGAATACAGGCCAAAGGTTTTACATATCTTTAGAAAGGAGATGAGCTCTCTCTTTGTCTAGAATGTTTCCTTCTATCGTACTTTATGCTTGGGGCCACCTTGATAGAGATGTAGAGGGTTGGCCTAGTTGATTCTGTATTTTTAAACTTAATTTCCCTTCAAATGTAAAGTTAATACATACTTAGAAGGGACAAGTAAGACTTTTTTTTCCCCCTGAAAATAAGAAAATATGGAAAAGCAGAAGAAAGGGGTAAAGCATCCATAGTCCTTTACTCCGAGACAACTACTGGCATTTTGTATTAACTTTCCTTCTAGTTTTTTAAAGTGTATTTTTAAAATAGTTTATCATTATACTCTAAATGTAGTTTTGTCTCATGCTTTTTTCCATTTACTGTTTTAACAGTCATTTATCCATGTCATTATAAATTCATTGTTTTTGTTGTACCCTAATTTAGTAATAACTAACACTGCATGTTTACTGTGGTTTATGGGCTAGGCACAGTTCTAAGGACTTTAGGTGCATTAACTCAGTTTCATCTTCACAGTAACCCTATGATAAGGCATACTCTTTTACCATTTTACAGATGATGTGAAACTGAGATACAGAGAAAATAAGTAATTGCCAAGATCATGGAATAAGTGTCGGAGTCAGAATTCATACTCAGGCCGTCTGGCTTAAGTAGTCTCTAAAGTACTTAACTGTGCCGATTGCCAGGCACTTGAGGTCTCCTCTAATACCAAGATCATTGCACCTGTGTCTTCCAATACATAATTGCATTTTTTTTTTTACTTGTTCAGAGATGAGATTATGATACTCTGTTCTCCTCACTTCCATATTTTTTAGTTTTTTGCACTAAGCCGTGAGGCTCCATCACTGCTCTTGAAGGCTAAGTCCATTCTTTCTCACTTTTCTGTTTGTTTTCATAGTTTCTGTGAATCATAAAATAGTTTGCTCAATGATATGTTAAAAAATTATTATGCCTTTCCCTCATAGGGCATGTGAGCCCTGTGAGAGGGTGTTATGTTAAGCATAACTTCATAGTTCAGGTCTTACCAGGTCTTTTTACAGTTTTTAAATACTGATCCATGAGTTGCTTCCTATGTCAAAGTGCTTGTCATACCACCTGAAATTGTGGGATGTTGCCGGTCATAAAGGGTAGGGCTTTGGTGAGAGGGCTAATGCTCCTGGGCTATTTTATGAATCCTTGGGTACCTTTTCCTTATATATCAGTTCTCTTACTTAATATAAAGTAAAAAGATTAATTTATGTCTCTAAGGCCCTGGGACAGCAGAATATATGTATGTAAGCAGTCACGTATGCATGCATCATTTTTAAAGATACTACTTGGAAAAGGTGAAAACCTTACAAATGATACCAAGGGTATATAATAAAAAATGAATTTCTGTTCCACCTTGACCCTTAGCGATCTCATTTTCTCTACTGAGTTAAGCACAATAGGCAGTGTAGATACAGAAACTGCACGCACACACACACTCATTCCCTTTGAAAACAAATGGGAGCATACTACACACATTGTCCTGTATTTGGCCTTTTTCATATACAAATGTTAGATGTGGGTTTTGTTTCTGTTTTGTTTTTTTTCCTCAGTAAGAAATGGCTGTCTCCCAGTGGCAGACCTGCTCTATTCAGTAGATTGTGTCATGTTCTAGTACTGTTACTTTGATTCTTTGGAACACTAAGGTGTTTGAATTTCTGTGAGGGCACGTCAGTTGTTCCTGTGAAATTAGAAATCTCCACGACAGTTTTATATTTTTTGTTGAGAGGTGGAGATGTGAAGTAGCATTTCTTCAAAACCATTTTCTTTTTTCTTAGGAAAAGAATTCCATGGTAACATCATTAAAGTGTCCTTTGCCACCAGAAGACCTGAATTCATGAGAGGAGGTGGAAGTGGAGGTGGGCGGCGAGGTAGGATACTTGTTGCTCACAGGCCTCAACGTTGCACAAAGGGTTTGGATTTGAGTTCATGTTCTGTCCCTATTGTGTGAACTTGCTGTTGCCTTTTTCTCCCCTTAGTCTTTCTCCTTCTGCCTTAAAGTGAGGTACAGAATAGGAGATTAGATAAATAAGGTGTCATAACAGCTAAGAGAGTGGTGGAAGAATGTTATAGAAATCCCTTTGGAAAGATGTATAAGCAGTTTTTGGTCACCTGGAAATCAGGAGGCAATTGTTTAAATGATGCCTAATTAGGTAGTTAATTTGACCAGTTTGTAAATTCTCTGATATAGTTACTGCCACCTCGTTCATCTAAGTTGTGTCTAATTTCTTAAATTTGGAGTATGTCTTCTCACTTAACCTTTATCATTGAGATTCTCAAACTAAGGAGGGATTATGGACTTTGAATTTTATTTCTACTGTAATGTATGCCTTAGAGTCTTTTCTCACTTTTCTTGCATTAACTAAATAAGTAAAACCCCAAGTTAAAGAATCACAGAGTCCTACCATAAGGGGTTAATTTTGGGGGGCCTGTCCACTTACTGGTGAGCACTTGCTCTTAGTTCTTTCATCTGGTGCTTTTCCTCTGCTTTGTTAATGTCAGCTGCTGATCCCCACCCCCCTACTTCCCCCAGGCCGTGGAGGATATAGAGGCCGTGGAGGCTTTCAGGGGAGAGGTGGAGACCCCAAAAGTGGGGATTGGGTTTGCCCTAATCCGTAAGTATCCCATTTATTTTGGTGGGAATGGGAGTTGGGATGGCAGTTAGAGGGAGCAAGGGGGTTTCTGAATCCATTGGAAACTATTGAGCATTTTATGTTACTCCTTTCTCAGGTCATGTGGAAATATGAACTTTGCTCGAAGGAATTCCTGCAATCAGTGCAATGAGCCCAGACCTGAGGACTCTCGTCCCTCAGGAGGAGGTGGGTCAGCCTTTAATGGCATCTGTGTGGTATTAATCTTCTGACTAGCATTAAGGAGGTTTTACATTATTCTGCTGGCCTCACTAGTTTGAATTTCTACCTTCCAGATTTCCGGGGAAGAGGCTACGGTGGAGAGAGGGGCTACAGAGGCCGTGGGGGCAGAGGTGGAGACCGAGGAGGCTACTGTGCAGACAGAAGTGGGGGTGGCTATGGTGGCGACAGAAGTGGGGGTGGCTATGGAGGAGACAGGAGTGGGGGTGGCTATGGTGGGGACCGAGGAGGTGGTTACGGTGGGGATCGAAGTGGAGGCTATGGAGGAGACAGGAGTGGTGGTGGCTATGGAGGAGACCGAGGAAGCTATGGAGGAGACCGAGGAGGTTATGGAGGAGACCGAGGAGGTTATGGAGGAGATCGAGGAGGTTACGGAGGAGACCGAGGAAACTATGGAGGAGACCGAGGAGGCTATGGAGGAGACCGAGGTGGCAGCTATGGTGGAGACCGAGGAGGTTATGGAGGAGACCGCGGAGGCTATGGAGGAGATCGAGGAGGCTATGGAGGAGACCGTGGTGGGGGGGGCTATGGAGGAGACCGTGGTGGTGGCGGTGGCTATGGTGGGGACCGAAGTGGCAGCTACGGAGGAGACAGGAGTGGTGGCGGCTATGGAGGAGACCGAGGTGGGGGCTACGGAGGAGACCGCGGTGGCTATGGAGGCAAAATGGGAGGAAGGTGAGTGTTAGAATGTACTTGCTAACCTTTTTACCTCACTGCTCTTGTCCAGTTTTTTTTAGAACTTGAATTTCCTGTTGGCAGCTCTTTTAGTTAGGGTGGGGAAGATCCATTTAGTCCCTATCTAGCAATTTCTAAAATTTATTTTGTTTAGGAAATCCTTATTTATAATCTTTGTATGAGTGTATGCATGTGTGTGTATTCTTCCTCATAGCTAAAGATAGTTGAGCTTGACAGATAATTTGAAAGTGTTTGTAAATCAGGGGTTCTTAATCTAAGTGAGAGGAGAGCACAGCTTTTATAGGGGTGTGCTTTGTCAGATCACATGTGCTACCCTGCAGTTGTCTGGAGATTCTGATATGTCTCTTCTAGATGAAAATTGTTGATGGTACTGATGGGAGTGTGCTGTACAGATGAAAGGTATAGAAGCAGAAAAAGTTGAATAACCAGTGATGTAAAATAACTTCAGTTATTATACTAAGCGTCTTCATGCCAGAGACAGTGTAGGGTAGCAAGAATTATTAGTACAGCATGTGGTTAAGAGCACAGAGTTTGGAGACAAGACTATCTAGTTTCAAATCCTGGCTCTACCACTTATTAGCTGTGTGACCTCAGGCAAGTTACTTAACTCTTTGGAGCATCAGTATTCTCATCTGTAAAATGGGGCTAATGGTATCCCCTTAGTGGAGTTCGAGTACATTATAACAATTGCTGGCCGTGGTAAGCAATGTATAATTGTTAGCTTATAGTAATTACCATGTATTGAACACTTCATGCTGTGTGACAAATCCTGTGAAGGTATCTTTGTATACTTTAGTTCTAGTCCTTCTGTCAACCCCATGAGGTAGGTGTATTTCCCATTTTATGGAGTAAGATGTTGTGTAACTTTTCCAGGATCACATAGTAAGTGGCAGATCCAGAATTCTTACCTGAAAGTGTTTGCTTGCTTATTCCCCTGTGCTACTCTTTTTAGAATGCTGGAAGGCTTAGAGTCCTTATTCTAGGTGGAAATTTTTTAAGAGTTAGTGGGTAGCAAAGCTTCTTTTAGGAACTTTGTGGGTCTTGAAGCTGATAAATGAGACATTAATTACGCACCTTCTAGAAGTAGAGAAATTAGGTATGGTGTCATCCTTATGGAAATTCTAAAGCACCTTGAAGTGTCTGATGCTTCCCATTGGTAGAATATTAGAATTTAGTCTGGCTCTTTATTTTTCATTCCTAGAAACGACTACAGAAATGATCAGCGCAACCGACCATACTGATGACTGTTTTGAATGTTCCTTTGTCTCTGACATGATCCATAATGAAATTGCCAGAGTTTTGCCTGCTGCTTTCCTCGTGGCCTCTTCTTGGGTAGTGAAATTAAGTGACATTGGATTTTTATTTGGGTGGGAGGGCTGGGACAGTTTTTCTTTTAGAAATGTCCGTTGAAATTTCCCCCTTTAGCTCCCAACCTTCTCCTTCCCAACCCTTGAAGCTAAGTGCGTTGTAAAATAATTGCCAAAATGGAAAGTGTTTTGTAATACTGCAATAAAGGCTGCTTGTTTTGTGGACTTTTAGTGCATTGTTCTGTCACATTCAGGATTCAGTTACAGCGGATTCTAACCCTAAAGAATTAGGAAGTGAATTCTACTTCATGAAATTAAAATGCTACTTCCAACAATATTTATTGAGTGCCTACGCTGTTTAGAATAGTTTCCAACCATGATTGCCTATCAGAACCACCTGAGGAAGTTGTCAAAATTCCAGATGCCTAGGCCTCAGCCCAGGTCTTTTGCATCAGAAATCAGTGGGGAGGTAGGGCTGGGAATCTTAATTTATATTAAGCTTACCAGGTGATTTTGGTATAGTTTAGTTTCAGTTTACAACTAAGAACCATTTATTTAGGGCAGTGTTCTAGATGCTGGGAATATCGAGGTTTAAGGACTAGATAGGGAAAGTAAGGATTTGACAAACCAGGGTTAAGATACCAGTGTACATAGTGTGTTACTTGGTATTCATTAAAAAACTTTTTCCTACTCTTATCAAGGGTAAGGCACTGCATCAAATGCTGGATATGTTGCCCATCAAGCAAACGGACAGCATACAGTCTGTAAGTGCTCCCGTAAGAGTAAGTACTAGGTGCATTGAGGGCTGGTTGGAAAGGTACTTAATCCAGTCATGTGGGGTTGGGAAGGCTTGATGAGTCTTGAGGGAAGAGTAGGAACTGGCCAAGTACAGAACACTGACATGAACAAATAAATCAGGAGTTAAAAGAGTGAGGAACAGGCTGTGTGCCTGAGAATTTTATATAGTACATTATGATTGGAGGAAGGAGTTCAAGAATGGGCATGAAGAAGATAAGACTGGAGAGGTAAACCAGCTCAATAATAAGGTCCTTGCATTTCATTTTCCCCCTGTCTCCATGTAGGGAGTCATTAAAAGATTTTAAGCTGAGGAGTGACCTGAGTGGCATCAACTGAAAGATATGATTATGGCTGCCTTGTAGAGAGGCTGGATTGGAGACAGAATGGTATGCCAGGTGAGAGATGATACTGGTCTGAGCTCAGATAGTGACTGGGCAAGGAGGAGATAACTAAATAGATTTGAGAAATGAAGGGGGAAATCTGACAGGATTTGGCTGGATATCAGAAGTATTGGGGAGAGAAGAGTCAGGTAGATGTGCTGTTCATCGAAATAGGAAACACTGGAAAAGGAATGGGTTTGGGAGCAGGAAGAGGGGAATGAATTCAGCTTTGGGTAAGTAGACTTTGGGGCACTTACGAAACTTCTAGGTAGAGACATTCAGTAGGCAGCTGGGTGTGCAAATCTGCAGCTCAGAAAAGAGCATTCAACATTACACACCACTAATTTTCTTTCTTACTGATTTCTGACTCCTTTGCCAGCTTTTTTAATTACCCTTTACATGTTGGAAGTTTCTCAACGTGTTCTGATCCCCTTTCTATTTTCTATTGATACTCACTTATATCCTGGGTGAAGTCATTCAGGCTTTGGCTTTAAATACCATTTAATATGGTGATGACTACCAAATTTGTCTCCAGTCCTGACCTCTTAACTGGATTATAACCAGCTACTTACTTGACCTTTCCACTAGGATGTATTGGACATAACTTTTTTTTTTGGTGACTCTGCTGGGACTGAGCAGAACTTTTGATCTAATCAGTTCCTCTCCCTAGTCTTCACCTCAGTAAATGTCTTCACTGTCCACCCAGATCAGATTTAAAAAACTTAGAACTGGGGGAGGGTATAGCTCAGTAGTAGAGTGTGTACTTAGCATGCACGAGGTCTTGGGGGTCACCCCCTAGTACCTCCATTAAGATAAATCTAATTCATCACCCCACAACCCCCCCAAAAAACCAAAACCAAAAACAAGAACAACTTAGAACTTACATTTGAGTTCTTGTTCATTCATCCTGTACCTGCAGGTCCCCTTTAATTCTGTCTCCAAAATACATCCTGAAACCATCTTTATATTCTTGGTTACAGTCCTGGTATGAACTATAGTCATCTCTTTTTTGGATAATTGCAATAGCCATTAATAGATCCCCTACAATCTTGCCCCTCTAAAATCTCTTTTTCACAGAGGAGCCAAACGGTATTGTAAAGATGTAAATCAACCTGTATGTCATGCCTCTTTAAACCCTTTTCAATGACTTTCCGTTGTATGTAGGCTATAAATTCCTTTTCCTGGCTTACAAAGGCCTCTATGATCTGACCTTTGTCTCTCCAACTTCACTGTAGAACATTTATCTATACTTGCCTTGCTTTAATCATACTGGTCATAATTCTTGATGGTACCAAATATGCTTCTGCTTCAGTATCTTTGTATACTCTTTGTCTAGGATTCTCTTCCCTCATATATTCACATGGCTGACTCCTTTTCACTACAGTGTTGGGTCGAATTCCAGTCTCCCTCTCAGGTCTTTGCTGTCCTTCCTAGCTAAAATATTTCCTCTTCCAGTCACACTCGCATCACCTTTTACAGTGTCATCACAGTACGTATCACTGAATGAGACGATCTCTTTATGTTTGTTTATTTCTCTCCTCCATTAGAATATAAGCTCCAGGAAAGTAGGGAACCTTGTCTGTTGTTCACTGTTCTACTCCAGTACCTAGAATAGTGTAAGGCACAGAATAGGTACTCAATGAATATTAATTAAATGACTGTTACGGATGTGAGTCATTAAAATATAAATGGTAAAGTGATGAGAGTGGATGTGATTAAAATAAGATTGAATAGTGGTTTTTCATCCTAGCTGAATACCAGAATCATCTAGGAACTTTTTTAAAACATGAAAGCTGTCTGGCTCCACTCCAAAACAAATCTGGAGGCCTGGGGCATTAAAAAAAAAAGCCCCAGTTGATTCTAATGGTTTTGGAGACCGTAGAGAGACAAGAGTCTATGACAAAACACTGAGAAATACTAATATTTAAGAGAACAGAAGAGGATACTGAAACAGACTGGGAATGGCTAGTGAGGTGTTGGTGGAACCCAAGGGAAGAGTGGATTTCAAGGAGAGAAGATAATGGTGTCAAGTACTCTGGCTGGCCAAGTCATAAAGGATAGAAAACATGCATTATATTTAGCTATATGGAGGCTGTAAATTATCTTAGCATAGTCTCTCAACCCTGGCGCTACTCGCATTTTTGGTTGGCTAATTCTTTGCTGGGGGGGGGGGGGCGGCTGTCCTATGCTTTGTAGGATGTTTAGCTGCATCCCTGCCCTCTACCACCAGATGCCAGTAGCAGCCCCCAGTTGTGACAACCAACAATGTCTCGTGACGTTGCCATTGTTCCTTGGGGAGCAGAATTGCCCCTTTTGAGAATCACTGCCTTAGCAAAAGCAGTTTGTGTTGAGAATTGAATTCTGAACCCAAGCTGAAGAAGGATAATGAATAATAGAAATAAGAGAAATGCAGACGGATAAGGTGAGTAACTATTTAAGAATCTTGATGATGAAGGGTGGTTAGAGGTGGGGTGAGGTAAGAAGAGGCATATGACAAGGATATGGGTTTGTGGAAGGTTATTTTTAAGATGGGTGGGAATTGATCATGTTTATACACTATTTGGAAGCAAATGGGGATAATTGATACTCAAATTCCTTGAAGGAATGGCTTCCAGAACACTGGTGGAGGATCTTGCCTCAGAAGAGGAGAATGCTTCTTGCATGTAATTGGAGGTAAGAATAAGTGCAAATGCTGATAATAGTAGCAGCAAATGGCTAACATGTATTGGGAGGTTGCTGTGTGCCAGGCACTGTTAGAAGCAATCTGTGTGTGTTAACTCATACTTCTCATGATGAGGCTGTGAGGCAAGGAGGTATAGGGAATTTCTCACTTCAGAAGAGGTGAATGGTGTAAACGATTCTGATTGCCACTGGAAGCGGCTTTTGAAAGGGACATTGAAGAACAGAGGCTCTGAAAGGTTAGGCGCCTTACCCAAGATCAAGAGCTAGGATATGAACCAGAGCGCCTGGCCTTGGAGCCTGCGCTCTTGACGACTGTATACGAGGATTCTTGTGACAGGTAAGTTGAAAGGTAAGGCAGGACATTTAGGTAACTTCATCTGATGTCTCCCCCGCCTCCCCCGAGGAGAGATGTGGAAGTAATATAAAAAGTTTGAAGAGACTGTAGGAAATGAGAAGATAGCAGTGAAGGCTTGAAATAACCATTGTATGAAATAGCAGAGAATCGTGACTAGGAACCCATAAAATTGCCAGACAACAATATGGACTTCGCTAAGATAGGAGGCAAGTATTTTAGGGGTACCAATCTATGGACGTGTTAAGTTTCTCCACTAAGAATCGGCAACATGCTTATAGAATCAGAGGCAGTGTGATTCAGGGTTGGGGATTTTACTAGTCAGAGAGGTAGGTGATGGTGGAAGTATGAGACTAGTGAGGATAGTGGTTGATGGATGGAGTCCAGGCTGAGAAGAAATTTAAAAAGAGGCGGGTTAACAGAGAACATAGGGAAGTCAAAAGCTTAGTGTTGCTGATGAGATTCAAAGGACAGGTAGTGGGGATAAAAAGCTGGATAGATGGAAGGTTTGGATCAGAAAGTAGATGTTCAGGATTTTGGAGATGGAGCAATTCCTGGGGATGACAAGGGCTAAGTGTGGCCCTGGAAGCGGGTAGCTGAAGTGAGTGGAAGGGGAAAGCCTTCGGCGTTACCTCAAGGACTGAGAAGCTGAGGTGTTGGATGGTTGTTCAAATCAGGGCGATAGCAAGACTAAGATCTAGGCAATGATGAGAGAGAGAAAATAGGGAAGTGGAGCAGAGGGTGGTACAGCTGGTTAGAGAGCCCAGACCCTCAGGAACAATGACAGGACATGGTGACATTGGAAGGGTGTAGGGGGATGAGCACCACCTGAGATTTCAGGAAGAGGCCAGTTTGAGAGAGCCAGATTTCAGTTACAGCACAGAGACGGATGAGAGTGTCTAGGAAAGAGGTAGAGGGTGTAAATGCGTTGCTTTTCTTTCTTTCTTTTTTTTTTTTTTTTTTTTTTTGCCATCAGTAGGAGTATCCAGAGATCCCATTAGATAGGGAGGAAAGAAAAGAAGAAGACTTACATTTTGGATGGTAGCCCGCAGTCAGTCCCAACAGATTCTAATGGCTGAGAGCAGTGGGCATTTCAGATCTCTGCCGGAAGTTGGCCACAGCTCGGATTCAGCATATTTCTAAGAACATTGGATCTAGGTGGCCTTGGTACTGGAAAGGCTCCGGTACATTGGTGGCATACTAGATGGTCGGTGCTCTGTGCAGACCTTTACGCTCAGTGCTGTCTTAAATCTTCTGGTGAGGACTGGTGAAATGAGGATTGAGGTCCTACTGAGCAGAGACTGGTATCTGGCCGAGTAATCAGCATCGCCTGGGGAGACCCAGAAATATGGAAGAGGGGGGTTGGAGATCTGTGGGCAGGATGGATTCTGCAGTTGAGAGCCTGAATTACGTAGTTGATAAGGCCTCATTTGTACCCACAGGCTGTTAAGGCCCAGGGAAATTCAGGTTATGTTGCTCATTGGCACAAAACTGCGAGTGGGCAAAAGAAGAAAAGATCATTTTTCCATCTTTGGTCTTTGTGGCACACTGTTAGAGCCAGTGTTGTTTATACTCCAGAATAGTGAAACTTCTCTTTTGGTTTTTACTTACAACTCTGCAAAGCAAACATGAATCTGGAAGTGATAGGGCAGCCGGGCAGATAAATCTCAGCAACACACACCATGCTGGACTCGGAATATAACTGGGCTACTCTAGAACCTGGAGCGTGGGGAAGTGGAAGGGAGCATCTGTTTTATTTTGACCTTTCTCTGCTTCATGGGAAGATCTTGACCTCTCGTTAGATTGTGCAACAAGACTTGAGGAGTAACAAGAGGTGGCAGGACTTTTTAAACCTCTGGTCATCCCAGGTTCACATGGCAACACTGAAGAGAGGAAGAGAGAGAAAAGAAGCCCGCATCTGAGTGCCTGCTGTGTCACGCTGGCACCGGTAGGCTGTGTGTTGTTTAATCTCAGAGGAACTCTGAAGTAGTATGCATTATTCTCTTCATTTTAGAGGTGAGGAAACAAAGGCTCAGTAACTTGTCCAAAGTCAAAGATCAAGTAAGTGATGGACCCTAGGATTAGTTTTCGGATTTGTCTAACTCCCAAGTCTGCGCTTTTCCTTTTAATGGAGGATATAGCATTTTGGGATTGGTGTGGCAGATCCTGTTGGCAGAGGGAAGCTGAAGCCTTCAGTAAAAATAACGGAGAAACTAAGGCAGTTTTCGAGAGTAAACAAAGTCCGTCAAAGGGAATGACCTGAGGTAGGTAGAAAGCAGGTGTAGGAGAAGGGACAGCAGAGAGGACAGTTGGTCTTGATTAAAAACTTACTTATCTCCTGACCACTGATAGGGAAGTGGGGGAGGGGAGGAGGGGGATAAGTTAGTAAGAGGAAATGGTCCAAATGCCAAGCTTTTCTCCCATTTTTCCCCTCAGCAGGGCCCTCTGGGCAGAAGCCCAGTTCTCTAGCTTTATCATCAAATTCTGGGCGTAGACAAGGGCTTGATTTAGGGAGGCAGGCTGGCTGTCCAGAGCAGCTCTGTCTCATGGAAAGGACACGTGGCTGAGTGGAAGAAACACTCAGCCAGGAGTGAGGAGACCTATATTTCAGTGCAGCCCATGAGGAAGGGAAGAGCCGTGGTAGGTAGAGAGATGCTCATTTATTCATGGAAGATAAGTATAGATTGTTTTCTTGGGAGAGCTCTCAAGGAGAGAGACGGGGCTCAGCCAAAAGAACTGACCTATTTGGAGGTCTGAGCAAGGATCAGGAGCTGTTTCCTGATCCTCAGTGCCCAGGACCCCGGGGCCTGTGGCTTGTGTTTTTGTGATTTAGAGAAACAGGGTGCGAAGGCACAGGTCTCAGACCCTTTCTGGGCATTTTACTTTTTCCGTTGGTCCGATGTGGCACTGGCCTTTGTAAGAAACAAGGGGTTCGGCTGTGCAAGTTGAAAGTCTTGGACATTTAACTCTTCTGGGTTCTCAGACTCTTTCCGGAACCTCGTAGGCTCTACCTTCTCGATGGTCTTAGGTACCTCGTGTACAAAGAGCACCTTGTTCTTCAGCTTGTTTTGGATCCAGGGATCAGTTGAAGCCAAGAGAATTAATGCTTCTTGTAGCTGCATTCAAACAAAAGCCCTCTGGCTGGCTCACTTCAGGCCAGCGCTGGGAAGGGAGGGGAGCTCCAGGGCCGGTAGGGGGAGGGTGCTCAGGTCACAGGCCACTATGGCCCCAGGAAATGAGGTCAAGGGACAGTGTCTAAGGGCTCATTCGCCTCTCCTCCCTCTGACAAAGAGCGAGTGGTGAGGGTAGGTGGGAGAGGCTTGGAAGAGGACGGGTTGAGAAGAGGAAGAGGTGGGCAGGAATGCCTTACGCTCTTCTTCACAGATGGGTTCTTTTCCACGTCCAGCATGTCCAGGACCAGGTGGAACGTTTGTGTGCTGCGGCTCCCCAGGACGCCCTGGCAGAGGGAGAATGAGGGCGCCTGAGTAGCCAGCCCAGGAAGATGCCCCACCTACACTCTTTTCTATTCTAGTCCCCTTGGGATGACCCTGTGCCTGGAGAAAGGGAGATTCGGCTTCCCAGCTGACATACTCCTTTCTTTGCCTTTTGGGGACACTGGATTGGGTTCCGGTACAATTTTTCACCAGGAGAGTCAAGACAATTTCTGCAATATCTAAGTAGCGCCCTCTCACCCGTCTCCTGTTCCTTATCCCACCCACCTCTAATCCTGGAGAAAAGGTTTTCCTGATCTCCTGATAGGGCTGGAATTCTGAAATAGAAAAGCAAGCAGACCACCTCCCCAAACTTCACAGCCCTTTCTTCCCCTCAGTAGCTCTGCTCAGCTGCCTGTTCCACCTGCCGTCAGCACATCTGGTGAGAGGAGCAGAGCTGGCCTTACCAAAGAGATGACTGCTTCCTGGCGTGCAGTGACATCTGAGCTCATCAGCTGCCTGTGTAGAAGGGAGTAAGTGTGTCGTGGTCCAACTCAGGGGAAGAGGGGGAAGGCTGGCTTCTTTCTACAGTCCAGATTGAGTCAGGCATAAGCTGACGAGTGATATTAATTTCATTAACGTCCCCCTCTTGTTTCTTGGGTCAGAGAGGGGAAAGGCAGGTACTACAGTTTTCCAGGAGGCATGAAATGACAATCAGGACTCACATCTGTCCAGAACTTTACCATTTATAAGTCCCTTTGATGTCTTCCCCTTAATTTGAGCTTTGTAGCAACCCTGCATGGCAGGTGTTATCAGCCTCTTTTAACAGATGAAGAAAAGCCCAGGGGCCAAAGAGTGACTTGGCCAGGGGCACAGACAAGTGTGTGCTGAGAAGAGGCAGAAGGTTCTCAGCTCTCTTTGACCCTCTGCTCCCTTCCCATGGCCTAGGATTTGGCCCTGGCAGCTCCCAGTCCAAGTTCATCACTCACGCCTCCACCAAGTTCATCACTGTAGGCTTCATCTTGAGCTCTTCCACAGTTTCAGCAACAGCCTGCCTCATAGCCTGAAAAGGGATTAAGGTGGGACAACAGAGAGCAGGATTGCAGGGATGTGCCCTTAGGTGCTTTGCGAACCCCTGCTGAATGTTTACTTTGTGCTCTGTGTGGTCCTTGCCTTGAGGAGCTCATGGTCTGGTGGGGAAGCAGACTAGTGACCAGGCAGTTACACTACTGAACTAAGTGTAGGGTGCAACAGGAGGGTCTCCTAACACAGTCTGAGGACCAGGAAGATTTCCTGGGGGAAGTGATGCCTCAGCTGAGGGCTGGGTGCATCCCAGGCAGAGGGAGAGCATGCAGAAAAGCCTGAAGCAAGGAAGGGCACAGAAAGGCTCGGGAACAGAAATAATTCAGTTTGGCTAGGTGACCAAACAGACTCTTCAAGCTGGGGGCACTGAGTAGTTACACTGGGAGCACAGGTATAAATCGGGACAGAGTGTTCCTCAGCACAGCTGGTGTGTGGCTCCGAGCAGCCATGTGGTGAGGCTGGAGAGGTAGGCAGGCCTGCGTGGCGAAGGGCAGCGTAAGCCCTCCTGAGGGTTTGGGGGGAGACTGAGAAGTTCTGTGCCGCGATTGTTGTGAGCCACAGTCTGATTTAGGCTTTAGAAAGATGTCTGTAGAAGTTCTGTGGCTGGTTTTGTAACAAGCTGTAACAAAAGTAAATGCAAGGGAACACAGAGGGAGGCAGGGTGATTCTGTTCGTGGTGACTGCGGAAAGCTTCCCATAGGAGATGCTGTTTGGACTGGTCTGGGAGGGGCAGCCGTACTTGGATAGGCAGGAGGAGGGACGAGTTACTTACCAGTGGGACTGAAAGCATGAGGCCGTTTTCCACCTTGCAGAAGAGGGAGGGATGACTCAGGGCATTTAAGCTGAGAGAACTGCCTGAGTGAAGGCAAGGTGGCTTGAAAACAGGGGTTGTGTTAGGGTGAATGTGAGGCTTTGGAGGGGGCAGTGTGATGGGAACCAAGCTGCAGGGGTGGGGGGTCTTCAGAGAAAGGTAAAGGGACAGGTTCAGGCTGCCCAGGCTTGGGAGCTTTGGTCTCACTTACGAAGAAGGGTTCATTATATGTCTTCCGTCTGAGCAGTTCAAATGTGAGTCCTTCCAAACCCTGTGCCTGGATCCTTTCTAGCCCGATGGTCTTGAGCATCTGGGTGGCTTCAAAGCGGTGCTGAGGGCAGGTTGGGGAAGGCATGAAGGACAGACTCCCTTCCTCATCCCCCAGCCCTGTCTGAGTGCTGGAGAAGGGAGGGTACTAGGCAGCCCTAGAGCTTACCTCAAGGACACTGGAATAGCGCAGCTGGTCTAGGATGGTCCTGATGACGGTGGCTGAGTGCACACCCATTATGTTGACCAGCATAGTAAGTGCCTGTGGGGTGGGCAGGGCGGAGTGGGGTATGCAGGACCAAGTGGCATCTGGATGGCCAAGCAGACTTGAGGGCTGGAACTTATAGGGAACAGGTGGGGTCCTTTCTCCTCCCTCTTGGCCTCTTGAATGAGAGCACAACTTCGTGTGTGCACATGTGTGCAGATACATAAGTGAACGCCCATACAAACTGAATATATACAGACACGTATACACTTTCATCCATATGACCCCGTACTCATGCATGTACATAGTCACACACACAGAACCCTGCAGGGCTCCCTGCTAAAGCTGCTTTTAGGGTAAGGATGACAGGGTCCAGACCCCACCAAAGTCAGCACTGTTTCTCCAGTTCTCCCAGGGAGCACCGCACAGCTAGTACCCCGCACACCTTCATCTGCTGGGTCTTCGGCCCTTGGCACAGGGACTGCAGCAGGTAGTCTCGGGCTGTGTGGCTGCAGGGCCTCAGGAAACCCAAGCACAGCGCCGCCTCTCTGGCTGCTTCACTGAATGGCTTCTTTATCAGCATCTGCAGCACCGACACCAACTTATCTTCATCCTCGACTTGAGTCCTCTGAGCGGGAGACGGGAGGTGAAATGGGTGCTGGGACCGTGTCATCAGCCAGGCTTTGTTAAGAGGGCAGTCATTACTGCTTCCAGACCATTCTTCCTCCTCCCTAAAGTGAATCTCCTGTCATGAGATTATTTTACCCACTTCTCCTTATTTTTGCTGTCATCTACTTGCTCCTAGGTCACATCCTTCTGCTGTCTTCATTCCTGGCATTTGAAAAAATGTGTATGTCATTGACCCAACGCCTCTCTTCCAATAACCTGGTCTGTTCTGGGTCAGAGACTAATTCCCACAAAGAGACTATCATTACCCATTACTGCAACTTCTCTGATCTCCATCTCCTCCTGTCTTTCTAGCTCACCTCTGATGTCAACAGTTGTTGGACTCCACAAAGACTAACAGTCCACTGAGCACATTTTCACTGCTCCCACTTTCTTCCCTCTTTACCCAGCTTAAATTCCGTGGTCCTGCTCACTCAACTCCTTTACCCTGTCTTGCTTCATGGTCCTCAACTCTCCACTGACTCTGTGCCTACACTTCCTAGAGAAGAAATTGTGATGTAGACCCTTAATACTGCCTAGTGATCATACTGTTTTCCCCCGGGCAATTCTCTTTCCCACCTTCCTCATTCACACTCTTTCCTCTGGAATCTTTAACACTTCTTCCTCTGTTCTCTTAAGTTGATGAGACTATGCTTCCTACTTTACTAAGCAAATAAAAGCAACTAGAAAATAATTTTCAGAGACATTTACCACCACTTCTCTCCAACTTTCAACACCTGCACCTCCGTATGTTATTCCTTCCCGCTTGTTACTATGGACTACGACCAGCTATCTAAAGTCAATCTCTCCACTAGTGTATTCAATCTCATCCTGTTGCTGCAAAATTCTTCCCACTGTCTTCAAAATTTTCATTTTTGTAACCACTGGATCGTTATCCCTCAGCATTGAAACATGCTGTTATTTTTCTTTTTTCTAGAATTTACCCCAGATGCCAACCACAACTCTTTCTAGCAAAACTTGGAAAGTTGTCTGTTCTTGCCATCTCTAACGTCTTTCCTCCCATTCTCTCTTAAACCCACTTCATTTAGGTCTTCACCTCCACTGCCCCACCGAAATGGTTCTTGTTAAGATAATCAATGATTCCCACATTGTTAAATTCATTGTATCAATTCTTCATCCTTTATTATTTGATATGGTTTGGTCTCCTTTCCTTGATACATGTTCTTCAATTGATTTTCAGAATACCACACTCTTGGTTGTCTTCTTACCTATTGGCCACTTTTCAGTATTTACCAGGTCTTCCTCTTATTTCTGACCTCTTAACACTGGGGTTCCCCAAGGTTTGATTCTTGGTTCATTTCTTAGTGATCTCATCTAGCTAAATGACAGTAATTTCTGTCTATGTGCTGATAACTCCGATTTCTTTCTCTAGTTCAGACGTCTAAACTCCAGATTATACATCTAGCCCTTTACTTGCTGTCTCCCTTGGAAGTCCATTGGACATCTCAAACATAACTTGTCCAAAATTGGACTCACGGTGTTACCTCCAAACGTGTTCCGCCTGCATCTTTCTCTATCTTAGTCAATAACAACTCCATCCTTTCAGTTTGAGGCCAAAAACTTTGGCTTCATCCTTGTTTCCTCACTGTCTTTTATAACTCACATTCAATCTGTCAGAGTTTTACTTTTAAAATACATCCAGAGTTAAAAAAAAAAAATACATCCAGAGTTTAAAAACTTTTTACCAATCCCACTGTAACGACTGTGGTCCAAGCCACCATTGTATCTCACCAGGATTGCCTCAGCAGCCCCTGACTGGTCTCTCTGCTTCCACTCTTGCCTCCCCCCGACCCCCACTCCCCACTCATCCTTTCTCAACATAGCAGTCAGAGTGAGCATTTTGAAATATAAGTTAGATCATGTCGCTGCCCATTCCACTCGGAGGAAAGGCTCAAGTACTTAAAGTCATCCAGAAGGCCACATATGATCTAGTCTCCTGGTAATGGCTTTGACCTAATTTCACTTCCCCCTGCTTTCTCTCTTCCCACTCCACCTCCACCACGTGGCCTCCTGGCTGTTCCTTGACCATGCCAGGCGTGCTCCTGCCTTAGGGCCCTTGCGTTGATTTGTCCTTCCGCCAGGAATGCCTTCTCTCAGATATCTGCGGACTACCCCTCACCTTCTTCACATCTTTGCTCAAACGACAACTTCTAAATGAGGCCTTCCCTGTCGTCCATGTTTAAAATTGCAACCTACCCCCATCTCCACTTGGCATTCCTGATCACCCTCACCCTGCTATGTAATTTTTCCATTGCACTTGTCACTTCTAACATACTATGTAATTAAATGTCTCCCCCCACTAGAATGTAAGCTCCCTGAGAGCAGGTTTCTTTGCCTGCTTGGTTCACTGATGTATCCTAAGGGCCTAGGGTGGTACCTGGCACATGATAATTGTTTAATATATGTTTGTTGAGTAAATAGATGAAGGATGAATTCTATTTTACATGGAGCATTGATGAGGTCAAAGTAAGAGAACCGAAAAGGGAAAAATCTCAAGTAGTGTCAGCACTTTCTTGGTCCCTGTCCCCTCTTGACAGAGGTTTTCCTTTAATAGGTTATTCTTATGGATGATAATAATAATGATGGTTTCTCATTTAAAGAGCACATGCATTGAACTAGGTGCTTTATGTACAGTATCTCATTTAATCTTGTCAACAATGCTATAAAATAATCACTATCAATTTTAGAGATGGGCAAGTTGCAGCTCTGAAGCTGGCTTTTCAGAGGTTATATGAGTAGTTAAGTGGCTTCGCCAGTTAAGTGGTTTCTGTTCAGGGAACTTACTCCACAGGGAACTCCACAAGGACATCTTCCTCCTGCATCAGAGCCAGGAGCTAGGTTACCTTCTCCTTGGCCAAACCCCCAGCCAACACGATCAGTTACCTTGCTTACCTCACCCGTTACTGACTCTCCCCCCAGGCACCTGGTCTTTGGGGACAGCAGTCCATGCGTTCAGAGCCGCTCGAAGCCCCGTCAGAGTGTCCATCCTTTGCCCCTCATTTTGCCCCTTCAGCTGTTTGATGAGAGTTTGGATCACGTGCTTATTCAGGCAACCTGGACAGGGAGGATCCTCAGGTCAGGGCAGAGCCTCAGGGGCTGCTCCTCTCTGCCAGGATTGATTTGACTCCACCGGGCTCTTAGGACAGAATTTCCAAGTACTGGATCCCACGGTGCTGCCCGTCCACCCGGGACACCGGGGCAGCTGGCTGAGCATGACTGCAGGTCCGCTCTACCTCCCTCCAGTCCCTCCTGCCTTTTACACCCCACCTTCCTCTCTGCCCCCAGCAGTACCAGGATGGTTCCCAGACCCTGCCAGCAGCTAGGCTGGAGTGGGTGTACACTCCACTTCCTCTGTCCTTCCCAGACAGGGGAAGGGGAGAGTGGCTGCACTGTCCCCTTCCTCGCCTCCCCCTACTCCACCCAGGGAGAGGACATACTCACCCAGGATGGCCAGGGTTCGACAGGCCTCATGCTTCACTCTCTTTGGACCAGTCCGGGCCTGATTTAAGAGGCAGTGGTGGAAACATGCCATAAGATGATGGAATGTCAGAGCTTTAAGAATCATCTCAGCTTAACCTTTCATTTGACAAGCAAGGAAACCGAGCCCTAGAGAATGACCTGTCTTTGCTCAAACACAGCACAGGCAGGGTGGTGCGATGGAAGGAAGACAACTTGGGAGTGAGACTTCCATTCAAGCCCCTTTATGGTATCTGGTAACCATGTGGCCTTGGGCAAGTCACTTGGCCTCTCAGAACTTCTATTTTCTCATTAGAAAAATGCAGATACTACTATTTAGTCCTGGTATGGGAAGATTTAAACGAGATTGTGGATCAGAACACAGTCCCCCTCCTTCTTAATTGGCATATAGGCACGGGACACTGACTCAGTTAAGGTAGAGGGTGAACTCAATACCAGCTCCCTTCTGGCTTGTCAGCTGAACATCTTTTCTGTTAGACAAAGGGAATCTTCAGATTTCCTCTTCCCATCCTTTTAGATCAAGCTGCCCTTTAAAGAAGCTGAGGACATGAGATGGGGACATGCTGCACAAGGTGGCGCTCTTTTCGCTGGATCTGACCCATTGTCCCTGACCCTGGTGAGCCCTGTCTATGCCCATGTGCCCATGCTCTACACACGTCAGGCCCTCTTTCCTCCTCTTCCGAACTCTGCAGCCCCAGACTCACCACCTGCCACAGTGCTTCCATGATAAACTTGTCACTGACGCCCAGGCACCCCAGAGCCTGCAGGGACAAGGGTAGAGGAAAGGGAAGAGACCTTGGAGACCAGCACCAGGCGTTACCATCCTCTGGACAGGGGTGGAGTCTGTTCTTGGACTACCACCCCACCCCCACCCTCCACCTCAAGCATCTTTCTCCCCTCAGCCCAGCCAGTTCCTACCTGTGCCCACATTCCTCAAGCCTGGCCACTTCTCACCTGTGCTGCGTAGAACTGCTCATCTTCTCTGGGAGATTTCAGGCTTTCTGTGAGCTCCTGCCCATCCAAGGGAGCCAGCCAGTGGAAGGGAAGAAAGGGATACATGTAGCTCTACAGCTACACTTTCAAACTGGAAAGAGCTCATCCAGCCCCTTCTCCTCCCCTCCCTCTGTTCTACAGGCAGGGGCCGAGGGCTGAAGGATGGTGTGAGCCCGAGGTCAGGGAACCCACAGGAGGGGAGTCTCCCGAGTCTCCCCATTCTCCTTCCCACCATGGTCCCTGACCTTTAATCTTTGCCACTTCAGGGGGTCCCCAGTAGGGTCTAAGGGCTTGGATTCCATCTGAGATTTTGTAGTCAACTTGCGCATGGGGAGATGGAAATTTTGGATGAGGGTGTCTTCTTTGAGGTACCTGTGTGAGAAATTTCACAGGTAGCCCTGGTCCCCTTGTTCCCTCCCTCCTTACTTCACAAACTCTCCTCTGCGCCTGGTTCTCAGCCCAGCTCAGAGATGGGACCAGAGGAAGACAGATCAGCCTCCTACCCCAGGCTCTCCTCTGGGATCTGTAGGCTGACTTGCCCCACCCCCAGCCCCACCTTACCCCTTTCTTCTCTTTGCTTTCTTTTCTAGAAGATGTGGAAGGTGTGGAGAATAGGAGGGGGCAAATCGCACCTAGGGTGATTTCTCATTTTCCACAATGTCTTCTGGGCCTCCTGTTCCTTCTGCTGATCATACAGGGTGCACCAGTGCGGGTAGATCTCAGGCTTCTTGGAGTGGCGGTAAGGTACGGAGCTTGGCTTACTGGGGTTCTGCCTCCAGCACTCCGGACTTGGGGGTATCTCTTCTTTTGGCACCTGGGGGTGTGAGTGGCAGAGCCATCACAGGGGACATTCCTCAGCCAGGAAAATGACCAAGGTGAGAAGGGACTAGGTGAGAGGAATGGCTTTCAGCCTCTCATCTGAGCTAAAGTCACAGCCACCTCCTAACCCACTGTGTGACTCGGCAAGACCCTTCCAAGACCTCAGTCTTCTCATCTGCAAAATGGAGCCAATAATCCTTGTTCTGTACCCCTCCCAAGGTGGTTGTGAGAAAGATTGTGGAGCCATTGTTGATCATAAATTGATCTGAGTGCAGTCGGCCCTCCATACCCGCGGGTTCCACATCCATGGCTTCAACCAACTGTGGAATGAAAATATTTGGGAAAAAAAAAATCCCAGAAAGTTACAAAAACAAAAACTTGAATTTGTCCTGCACGCAGCAACTATTTACATATTATTTACATGATATTAGGTATTATAGTAATCTAGAGATGATTTAAAGTGCTTGTGGGGATATGTGTAAGTTACATGCCAACACCACACCATTTTATGTAAGGGACTTGAGTATCTGTGGATTTTGATATCCACAGGAGTCCTGGAACCCATCCCCTGTGGATACCGAGGCACAGCTGTACACAGTTTGGTTATTTGAGGCTCTCAAAGCACTTTAAAAATGTCATCTGGGCAAAAGGAGATGAAAAGGGAAAGGAATGAGGGAGATGCGGAGTAAAGAGGGGCGAAACGCAGGCTTCTGTTCGTTCATTCGGGTATTCAACAGAATTTATTGTGCACCTGTTAGATGCCAAGCACTGTGCTCTGTGCTGGGGATCCAGTTATCGTCCCTGCCCTCCTAGGACTTAACAGTTTCATTGGAAAAGCAGATTATTCTTCAAATAATCTATCTCTTAAACAGTTGTGAGACTGTAGCTCTGAGTGTAGTGGAGGGTTCTGGATGGGTCAGGGTCTTTCTCTGAAGACTCCATTAGGATTCATTCCTGTCTCTTCTCAAGCCTCCCTGTTTCTACCACAGATCTTTGAGCAATGAGGAAGAGGGGCTTCAGCCAGCGCCTCCCAGTTTGGTGACTGAGATCATAATAAGAGTTCTCGGGATTGTCGTGATTTCAGAAAATGTGGCATTGACTCACTCTGATTAGTAAAAACCAAGCAAATAAGAAACGAGATGTCCAGTTAAATTCGTATTTCAGGTAATGAAGGCAATATTTAGGACATACTCATATTTCAAAAATTCTTCATCGTTCATCGGAAATGCTAATTGGGCATCCCACTTTATCTGGCAACTCCAACTAGGAGGATCCCTGTGTTAATTAATACAAATGACTCATTAAGTACTGCCTGCATAGCCCAGGCCTTATAGAGATATTCTCTCATAGCAACCCAACAAAGGGAGCTGGGCAGGGGTTGGCCTGTGGCAGAGGAAGCTCCTGAGCCTCAGGGAGGGAAAGCGACTTGTCCAAGGTCACACAGAGTTAGTGGCAGCCCTAGGGGTGAGTTTTGGGGTTCTGTGAGCTGGCGTTAATGGGAAGGGACAGCCTGCTGCCCCTCCTCCTTTAGCCAGGCTCGCAGGGTGGCAAAAGTTAGGGGTCTTACCTGGTAGCAGGACAAAGGCAGGTGAACAGGAGCCATGGCTTTTCTGAATTCTGTGGTACAAATGAGACAGCGATTACCGAGGAGGGTTGAAGAATCATCCATCCAGGCATTCATCGTTCAGCGTTTAGTGAACACTACACCAGGGAGGTAAATAAGGCATAGTTCCTGTCCTTAAGGGGCTCATGGTTCTCTGGTACCTTGCTGCTCAGAATGTGGCCAGTGGAGCAGCAGAACTGCCATCGCCTGGGAGCTTCTCAGAAATGCAGAATCTCAGGCTCCACCCCAGACCTCCTGAATCAGGATCTTCATTTGAGCAAGATTCCTATGCGTGTTGAAATCTGAGAAGCGCTGGTCTAGCACCGCGGTGGTTCTCAGCCCTGGCTGCATACTAGAATTATTTGGGGGAATTTTTAACGTGCCTCAGCCCCACCTCAGATGGGTTGAATCAGATTCTCTGAGGAAGGGGCCTAGGCATTTTTGAAAGCTCCCCGGGGGATTCTAATGTGCAGCTCATGTGAAAACCACTGGTTTCATTCGGTGGTTCTCAAATTTGAGCGTGCATTAGAAACAATTGGAGAGCTTGTTAAAACACCGAGTTCTTTATGCCCAGCTGCAGACTCATCAGCCCTAGAGTACTGATTCAGTAAACCTGGGGCAGGGTCTGAGAATTTGCATTTCTTCTGGAAACAGACTTTGGGAAGCACTGGTCCAGCTGGTGAGACAGCACTGTTTATTAGTGATTAACAAGAGGAAACAAAGATGAAGATGGATAAAGGCATAGGTGGTACAGATGAGGGGCCCCTAACCTGGTTGGGAGGAGCAGGGAAGATTTCAGAGATGATTCATAAGCTGAGTCTTCAGTCCAGGTAGGCGTTAGCCAGATAGATGCATTAGGCATTGGGAACAACTTAAAATCTTGGAGATGTGAGAGTTGGGTAGAGAGGAGGGTGCAGATGAGGGAGCAGAAGCTGGTGAGACACAGAGACGTCCCTCTTCGAGGGCCCTGGAAACTTTCCTCGAGCGCTGTGGCGAGCCCTCAAAGTATCCAGCAGTCCGCCCTGACCCCTCCCATGGATTTGCTGAAATCAGCTGGACCCTGCCAGGGAGTGGGTGCCAGGGACCTTTCCTTCTCAGGCCCCTGTCCCTGACTCCACTCCTGTCCTCTCCAGCCTCACCTTTGGTCCTTTCTGGATATTCCAGCCACGGGCACTTGAATATTGACCTGTTGATGTCAAAGATCTCGGCTAATGTTCTGTAGGCCATCCTCTTCTCCTGGCGGGGCCAGAGGAAACCTGGGTCAGGGGGACTACAGGGACCACTCCCCTGTGGCAGTGGGGGCACAGCTTGGGGAGACCTGTCCTCTGTGGCACTAGAGGGACTGGTGGGGTTTCTGGGCGTCTGGAGGTAGAAGCCCCCAAGTGCTAAGCAATCAGATCTCCTAGGTAAATGGAACATTCCGGTTCCATTCTTGAGCCCCGGCCCCGGCATCTGCTGGCCTGTGAATTGAGCTAGTCACTTTGCCCCTGGGAGCTTCAGTTTCCTCATCTGAAAAGTGGGAAAGCCATGCCTGTCCGGCTAGCTTGAGGGGCAGTGGTGAGGCATACATTTGAAAAGGAACTTTTAGTGAAGTGAACTTCCAGCTCACACAGCCCACGTGAGAGGCAGGGATTGCCCTTAGGGTTCCTCATCGGGGAAATGGCAGAAAACGTGGAAGCCCCTTACCTCCCTCCTTGGCAGTGAGAGACAGTGCTCTTACTAATGCGGTGAGGAGCTGCCACTCACACCTTCTACTTTTGTGTATGCTGTCCCCTCCCTCTACCTGGAAGGCCTTTTGTTTCCTTTTCTCCCTGTTAAAATTGCTTCTCAGATCTTTCAAACTCCATTTCCATGTTCTCTCACCTCTGAAGTCTCTTTTCTCCCCCAGGCACCCTGCCTCACTCCCTTCAGTGGTGTAACCCCCTCCCCTACAGGGTGGCCTCAGCCTTTTGGACAGCTGCTTCCCTTTCAGTGCTTTGTCCATCCGTCTTCCTCATTGGACTGTGAAACAGCCTAAAAGTAAAGATGTTGGCCTGGCGCTCATTCACCTCTCCATTCCGCCCCCACCCCCCCAGCGCCTCCCAACACGCCTGGTACACAGCAGGCAGCTCGCTGTAGTGAGAAAACATGGGCCACCAAGTCCTCCGACTAGACCATCACTTCCAGTATACTGACGTCATGTGCCCTGATGTGCTGTGCTGAGAAAGACAGCGTCACCATGTGGTTTTCCTGCCCAGAATGTTCAACTGAATTTCATGATGAGGAAGCAATCAGGCAAATGCACCTTAGGAAGTATTCTACAGAAAAATGATCTGAACTTCTGAAAAAAATAGCAGTGTACTTAAGGACAAAAAAAACGTCTGTTAAAGGACACTAAAAAGACATGACAGCTAAATTCAATATGTATAGATAGATGGATCCTGGATTTTAAAAAATAGCTCTAATGAACATTATTGGGACAGTTGAGAGAATCTGCACGTGGGCTGTATGTTAATCAGAAAGCAATATCGTGTCAACGTTAAATGCTTCTCATTCTGTGGTTACATGGACTGTCCTTGTTATTAGGAGAGACTTACTACAAGCTGTTAGAGGGGAGTGAGAGCACATCTGCAACTTACTCTCATTTCAGAAAAAAATGTGTATACCAATCATATATGTAATGTATGTGTTTATGTATAAACACACACTTATATGCACATAGATAAAGCAAATGTGGTTAATGTTAACATTTGAATCTTGATGAAGGGTATATGGATGTATTCTTGCAAATTTCGGTAAGTTTGAAATTTTGCAAATTAAAGATGGGGAAAAAAAAAAACCTCATCAGCTTTGGCATTGGACCTTGGACCCAGTGGGTTTAAACATTAATTATAACCCTCCTCCCTCCCCCTGCCCCCACCACTTTTTTCTTTTTTTCCTGCTTTTGGGCTTTGGGTAAGTTACTTTCATTGCCGAGAGTTTTCCCCAACTGTAAACAGGGTTAATAATACAGCCTTCCCCAAAGGGATATGAGGATGGACAATGGTGAATGTTAGGGGCTGACAATGCCTGGCACAGAGTGAGCTGTAGTTGTGAGGATATATTTTGCTAAAATATGTTCACGTGAAGGGACACAGAGATGGGAAGTTGTAATGCTTCCACCTGAAAAGTGCTGGTGCATTCACAGAAACCCACAGAATACCTCATTCTCTTTATTGGAAAGAACTGAGGTGCTTTGGGATCATCATTAATCCCATTCCAGGGGCTAGAGTGGTGTCAGAGAAATTGACTGGGGTGAGTTGTCAGGTAGGCTGGGGTGGAAGGCGAGCAGAATGGGTAGAATGGCCAGCCACAATTTGCGGAGACAGGGAGGTGTGTGGCAGGAGTGAAAAATTCTTGGGGATTTGGGGGTGGGAGGCAGTGACTGTTGTCCCCTACCCCCAGGGTGGATAAGCCACTAGGTACCTGCTCCGTCTGCCCCCGAACCCAGGGTGGACATTGGACGTGACAAGCCCAGGATCCAGTGCTTACTGCTCACAAGGAAGAGGGGTTCCAGAGAGGAAGTCAAACCAGGAGCCAACTTTGTAATTGCCTTGAGAATTTTAATGGAAAGCTGATTTTTCACATTTGCCAGTCAGCCCTTCCCCGGGAGGGGCCAAGATGGCAGCTTTGGCCACGGGCATGACCATAGGGTCCCAGTCTCCCTCCCTCCTTCGCCTCCAGAGGCGCCGACTTCCTTTCTGACTGCAGAACCGTAGCTGGGCTGGGGGTCTGAAGCTCAGAGCCTAGAGATCTCCAGTGCACAAGGCAGAGCCCCAGCGGCCTGGGAGGCTTTTGCCACCTGGGCTGTGTGTGGTGGAAACTCCTGTGCCCTCCACGGAGGGGGTGCGAGGACAGCACTTGGCGGGGAGCCTCCCCAGCTGGTGAGGACAAGCGCAAGAAGCGATAGGAAACTTTGCACAAGTTCAGGTTCAAGGCGTCCTCCGTCCTAGCTCAACTCCAAAGAGTTGATGTACTCCCGCACCCATTTCTTCTCTGGGTCGGCGCACACCTGGCGGTTCTTTCTGGTGATAAAGCTGTGGGAGAGAAGAGGGTGAGACCCGGTCAGTGCTGGGACAGCCTGCTTTGGGGATGAGGTGGATTGAGGTGGGGGGAAATGCTACTGGGTGTGTTAGTTTTGGAGTTCCAAAAGATTATATTTGTGGCTTTCAAGGAAGGGCCATTTCCTCTTCTGTTGGGTCAAAAAGGGCTCCAAGCCAGAAGCAGATTTGTGTGCATTTTAACCCCCACGCACAAACACGTGCAGCCTGGAGAGCCAAGGGGATACGGGGCCTGAGGAGCCCAGGGTTGAGCTGGTCAGCACTTCCTGTTTCAGACCCTGTGCTGGTTGCTAAAGATGCAGAGAAAAAGAGTTGTCCTCCAACTGAGTCATGGCTGAGTAAGTGGGAGAAAAGAAGTGGTAAAAACAAACACACATGTGATTTGGTTTTAGATAATGCAGTTCAACAAAGGGGCACATCTGCGTGCCAGGGTAAATGGCAGAAGGGCATGAACTTGAGTCTTGATTTCGCCACTTACTAGTTGGGTCACCTTGGGGAAATCACTTGGGACCTCTGAGTCTATGTGCTTACATCTCAAATGTAGAGAGAAATGGCTCCTAGTTTGCACAACTGCTGTGAAGCTCAGGTGAGACAGTACGTGTAAATTAGTTTTGAAAAATACCAAACGTGTGGTGGGACCTTGGCCTTATGGTGGATCGGAGCAACGTGAGACCAAGGGTCCTGGTTCTGGACACCATGGCTCAGAGAGGTTGAGGACCCTGAGATATTAGCAGATGTCAAAGCCCTTCTGCCAATTAACTGGCCAGAACGTGGAGGCCCATGAGGACGAGAGGCCCTATCTCTACAGGTGTCGATGGTCTAAGTGGGAGGTCTCAAAGGCTGGGGGGTCACGGGCTCAGTCCAGCTGCTGCCTCACCTGTTTCCTGGGAGACAGGTTCTGTCTGGGGGAGCACCTTGGGCCTGGAAAGCAGTGCTGCTAATTAACATGTTACCGTTAGCTTGCCCGGCCTGCTTGGACCTTTCTCATTCGGGCTTCCCCTTCAGGTTGCTTTCTTGCTCTTTTTTGAGCCCAGAAGTGAAGTCTTAGGTTGTCTGGCAAGAAAGGATTTCTTGGCCCCTTTGCCAGCTCTATCACAGACAGTGTTTGCTCTCGGGGAAGCTGCTTCCCCTTCTCTGAGCCTCACTCAGTGCGCCTTGACCACCTCCCTTTCCCTCGCCCTGGCGTGCAGAGAAGAGAGATGGAGAAGAAGGGGTGTTCTGGGCTCTGGTGCCTCCTAGTATTTGCCATCTTATTCGGGGTGGTGAGGATGCTTCCGACCCAGACCCTGCCCTTGTCAAGGCAGGTGTCACACAGGAAATCCTGCAGAGTCACTGACCTCCCTCCTCCATCCCCTTGGCCTGTGGCCAGGAAGTCGAAAGACCAGAAAACCAACACTGAGGAGGAGGGTTGCTCAGGCCTCCTGTTCCTCCTCCTCCTCCTCCCCCCAGAATGTGATACTGAGTAATAGCCCCTCGTTGCCAAGCCTTCTTTCCCTGCCCTTCTTGGGGGACACTCTCTTGGCCTGACTTCACTCCTACCCCTCATCTGGCTCAGTCTCGCTGGGAGCCTCCACCTTCCCCTGTTCCTTGAGAGCGGCTGTGCTCAAGGTTGCTGCCCTCTTCTGGGCGATTCCTCAAGTCTCTGGCCCTGGGTCTGGCACAGCGAGGGTGCTTAGTGGATGTTTATTGAATACATTAGTGACTGAGTGAATTGCATTCACTCATCAAGTTGACCTGTCACTTCCATGTATATAATAATAGATTTAAAGGGAGAGAAGGATGATGATATAAGTTAACATCAGGCACCTACTGTGTGCTAGGAAATAATCGAATTTTATCTTTCATTTTATTATTCTCACTTTGACCCAGTGAGGGAAATACTTCTATTTAACTCTGCTTTGCAGATGAAGAAATTGAGGCTCAGAGAGGTTCAGTGACCAGCCCACGCTCACACAGCTACCAGTTGGCAGAGTCAGGATTCTAAGAAAGGCAGACTAGCTGGAGCAGCCAAGACGATGCTGTGTCTCTGCACTTCCATTGGGAGACCCCTTCCTCCTATAAAAGAGTGGCACAGCTCCGGCCCCACCACCCTTTCCTCAGCTACCAACCCCTCGTCTCACACTTTTGCATTCCACCGGGTTGTTGTGCTGGCACCCTGGCCCTTTCCTTTCCAACAGCTCTTCCTTGGGACTTCAGGGGCCTCCACCCTCCTCTGGCTCTCTGGGTTGAAACCTCAGCATCGCCCTCGACCCCTCTCTCTTCCTTGCTCCCGACCTCACGTCACCTGCCTCGGCTTGCTGATTCCACCCCTGATGGTTTCCCACCTGTCTCTCTTTTCCTTCCCCTCAGGCCCTGTTCAGCCTTCAACACCACTCACGTGGACAGCAACAGCCTCTTCGCTGGACCCCTCTTGTCCAGGCTTTCCCTGTTCCCGCTCATTTCCCACACGTGGTACTGAAATTCAAGGCCCTCAGTGCTTTCCTACACGGAGATGCTACAAAAACAAAAGGAGTGTCCTGGCAACATTCCCTCTGCCTGATACACCCAGTCTCTCAGCCTAACCCTGTGTCAAGGCAGCACCTTTGGCAGCAGGCTTCCCCCAAATCGCTTCTCCTAAGCCCTGAAGCACGCCACGTTCCCTCTGTCCTTTTGTAATGGTTTTTCACAGGGTGTCCTGCCCCTGCTGCGTGCGTCTTAGGCTGTGAGCCCCAAAGCGCAGGGGCGGTGCTTTACTCCTCTTTGCCTGCCCCATGATAGGTGCTCAAAAAAGGATTTTTTTCTTTTCAAAAATTATCTGTTCTCAGGAATAAAACTCGTAGAGCTAAATATTACTGCTGCACTTCGAAGGATTCATCAGGCCCAAAGGCCAACTCTGAACACCTAGAACTTTGCCAGAGTCACAGGCATTTTTGGATTAAAAGCCTTCATCATTACATAGCAAACTTCATGATTGCCCCATTTTCATTTTCTAAGCAACTTCTTAATCTTCTTAAGCAACTATCACTAATGACCTTGCTAGAGTAGAAAGATGAGGCTCCAGAGACGGGCTCCATCCCTCACTTACTGTGCAACCTTGGGCAAGTCACCAAACCTCTCTGGGTCTCAGTTTTATTTTCTGAAACACAGAGAGAATTATGCATACCTAGCAGGGATGTTATAAAATTTAGAGATAATGCATGTAAAACATTTGACACACAGTAGGCACCTCCTAGGTAGCAAGGATTATTACTTCTCCAAATGTAGTAGCTTGTGGTTATTTAAAGGAGAATCTTACTTCATTATTTCTTCATCAATCAATAACTTTTTAAAAAAACATACTTGACTGCAATTAGGGCCCTGACCTCTGACCTCCCCTTTCTAGGTCCTCTGAGCTTGCAGGTGTATTTGATTGGGTGTAGGGTATGGGGGACTGTGGGGTTCTTAACTGGATCGACTGCTACTTGAACAGATCACGTTCAAGTAACAGTCACATCCTTTAAGATCGGAGACCTGACCTGGTCCATCAGAGTGGGGAGGGTCCTGCGAGAACACCTCGTCTAATCTTTTTCCATGAGAGCTGGTGAAAATGAAGCTAGGGATGGAGGAGCCGTGGTTATTTGAGCAGCTGGAGGTTGGGTGGGAGTGGATGGGGGACTCTCTTCGAGGGCTCCTGATTAGGGGACCAACCCTGGGAAGAAAGGTGTCCCTTCCTCGCCCCCTGGAGGGTTCCACAGGGCTGAGACTCACACGACTGCTGCCATGGAGCACTTGCTGCTGGTGTAGAAATACTCGTGGATGTGGGCGCGGGGCAGCGGGCGGGAGATGTAGGCAAAGCAGCAGGGTGTGGTGTCCGAGGCATCTGGGGGAAGGAAGGAAGGAAGGAGACCCCTGGATTCATTACTGGTGCACGCTGGGTATTGTGCTGGCATTTTATATGACTCATCTTACATGGACTCTTTCGGCTGAAGCTGAGGATCAGAGAGGTAAAGTCACTTGGCCATGGACACCGAGTGGCAGAGTGGGGATTCCAACAGAGGACTGAGAGGATCTCCCCAGTGCCTCACCTAATCCTTGAGCCCAGTTGGCATCCTGCCCTCTACACCATAACCCCATACTTTTGGCACTCAGGGCATGCTGGCCCTCTGCCCTTATTCTTGCCCTCCTAGGATTCTTAACTGATTCAGAACTTGGTTTCTTTGAGACCCGGGGTGAGTTGGTGGGAGGCTTCCAAAACTCAGACTTCATGGCTCAGCCAGGACCCCTAAGAGGGTCCTGAAGATGCATATTGCATCCTGAGAAGGGCTCTGAACAGAGGAGGAGGAGTTTTTGTTGGTCAGTTAATTCAGGATGACCCCGGCAAGTGTCAGTTACCATTTCCCAGCACAGTGGTAGTGTCAGAGCCAATTAGAACTGGGTTTGTTGTAGAATATATAAACAAGATTACACTGTATAGCACAGGGAAATATACACAGAATGTTATGATAACTCACAGAGAAAAAAAATGTGACAATGAGTGTGTATATGTCCATGAAGGACTGAAAAATTGTGCTGAACACTGGAATTTGACACAACATTGTAAAATGATTATAAATCAATAAAAAATGTTAAAAAAAAAAAAAGAACTGGGTTTGAACCCTACTTTCCTCACTGCCTAGCTGTGTGACCTTGGACAAGTTACTTAACCTCTCTGGGCCTCTATAAGTCAAGGGCCGCTACTCAAAGGGTAGACGCTAGTATTAAATAGGATAGTATATGTAAAGCAATCAGCACAATACTTGACCCACAGTGAGCTTTTAATTAACTTTTATTATCCTTTCTCAAGCCCCATATTTTTCCATCTATGAAATGGGGAAGATTATGATTGTCCCAGGAGAATTTTAGCTAAGGGCTTAGAAGCTTGTTAGAAACCCTGCTGGTGATAGAGATGAGTCAGTCATGTTTCCAGATCAGCTTGAGCTGCCCCTGCCTACTGACATCCCCAGCATCGGTCCACACTCAGTGAGCACCCACAGGGCTTGGGGTGGAGACCTTGAAGATACAGATAAGTTGATCAGAGGGTCCCTGCCATGAAGTGGCTTAGAGATCTTTCTGGGACACCTGGACGTCTGGGTATAAAGCAATACTGAAGGATGTAAATCATAGACAGTGTAAATGCTATGGTTGAAAGGAGGGCGAGGTCTGGGCCGCAGGGCTGCGGCAGTCAGGGCCCCAGTCAGGACCTGGACTTACATGGGGAGGCAGACGCAGGCACGCAGAGGGTGGCAGCGGCGAGGATGACGGCGAGGACCGCAGTGGAGACCTTCATGGTAGCTGTGGGCAGAGGCTGTGGGGTCCACCCGCCTTCTTAGGATCTTCTGCAGGGATTCTCTGCAGCTCAAGTTGGCCCTTTATAGGGAGCCAGATCAGTAGAGGAGGCGCCCCCACTGGGGGAGTTTCCAGCACAGCAGCCACACACTAGCTGATATAAGTGAAATTGCACAAAATGGAAAAGAAAACTGAAATGGCCTCCGGAAATATGACTCTCTCTCTCTCTCTCTCTCTCCCCCCTCTCTCTCTCTCTCTCCTCACTGCCCTCCGATCCAGGGTGAGCTCATCACTTCCCTCTTTGCCCTCAGGAAGAGCCAGCACAAGCGGCGGTGGTGGAAAATCTCTTCCTCTGCTGGCATCCTCAGCTTCGTCTGCCAGGGCAGGGGTCCTCCCCAGAGGTCAGGAAGCTGCTTCTCTAGGGGCAGAAGGACGAGACCAGAGCCCAGGTGCCCTGGCTCCCACTTCAGTGCTCCGCCCACTAAGCACTGCTCACCTTGGAAAGGTTCGTGGCTGGGCATCCCTGAAACTGAACCCTGGTGGTGGTCTTGGTTGGATCTGGCATTCTTCCTCCATTCCAGAGGATTGGATACAGTCAATCCTCATTTAACTCCTACTTGGATAATTCAGAATTAGTGACAGTTTAGCCTGGGTTGGGCTGAAGTTGACTTCTGAATTATCTAAAAGTATCTACTGACAGTGACAAAGGCAAACACATTTTTTTTAAAAAAAAAGTAACTTAAAAAATGTAATTTTACCCCGAAGATGTTTCTTGCTAGCTACTGTCCCGTATGTAACTTAGTGGTTGAGGGTAACTGAATCACCTGGTAAGGGGAGAATTTGTCACAGTTCATCCTTACCAAGATTTTGAGGCAGGGTGGTTATGGTTCTCCTTTTATAGATGTGCAAACTGAGCCTCAGAAGAGGTCATTAAGGTCCTCGAGGTCACACCGCTGATAGGTGGGACTTGAGCCCAAGTGTTTCTGATGGCCGGGCTCCAGCTCTTCCCGCTGACCAAGTCCATCAGGCCCTTAAACTGTCCTTACAGCCCCTCTAGGTACCAGGTGCTGTTCTGAGCTTGTCCCAAGAATCCTCTCATTCCCTCCTGACTCGTTAACCAGCTAACAATAGACAAACAACTTTGGAAAGCCTGGCCCATCTCCTTTGAGGAAATAAAATGCGAACACTTAAGAAACACTCAACCATCTACACAAACATATCTGCCTGCTTTGGAATTGTTCCCTCTACCTGGTCCCCTTAGTCACCAAACTAGGAGGCCGTGTGGCTTAGTGGTTAAGAGCAGGGGCTTTGGTGTTTCTTTCGTTTAGGAACCAGGTGGCCTCCAACACATTGCTTCATCTCTCTGGTCTGTTTCCTCATCTCTAAGTCAGGGATAATGGCCCCTCCCACAGCTGGTGAGACCATTAAGTTCCCACACATGTTCTCAAGCTGGTAACCCTCTTAGTACGCGGCCTGACCCTAAGTGCTTAATTACATTAGCTATTGCTGCCATGTTACTAAGAGTGAGCAAATGGCAGCCCCTTTAAGGCTCTTCTCTACTTCAGGTTTTTCAGCAATCTAGACCAACGGGTATAGATTAGCGAACTTTGTTATATACTTTATTATATACTTTATTTCGAAGCAGATGGGTCAGTGGAGGCTTAGAGAGGTTAAGTGACTTTCTTAAAGTGGTAGAATTCAACACAGGATGCAAATACATTTCGGTTCATAGACTTCCTACCACACTGACTGCATTGCTTCTAGAGAAATCCCAGAACTCTCGCTAAGGCTCAGTTTTTCCACGTGAGCTCTATTTCTGCTTCCCTTACCAGTTTCCCTCTTTATGGAAGAAAGGAAGGTCCTTTCCTGGATACCAAACACACTAGCTGAGGATAGAGGTGAGGGAACCACAGATGGACCAACACCATCCTCATCTTTGAATCCTGGTGAACTTTTCTGCTGTGTGTAAGTATGTGTGTACGTCTGTGTATAAGTTGTATTGGAAGTTGCGGGGTCCGGGGGTAGGATGACGGGGTTCTTAAGCAGAAATAGACAATGGGTACGTCAGGATTACTTTCCTTCCCTTTGGATGGTTCCAGTGAATTGTGGGGTGTAGAGGAGAGAGAAGAACCTAGTTGTAATTCCATTTCTGCCACTCACTTTCTCCTGTGCAAAATCAGAGTTTGGACTCAAGGAATCAGTATATTCTCTGGCTCTAATATACTGATGCCACGAGGAAATCAGAGGACCAGTGTAAACAGTATGGTACCTGGCAGGCTCACTGATGGGCCTCTCGAGTTCAGAGGGCTAGTTCTCCTCAACCCTCAAACGTCCTGCGCCCCTTTCCTAGCATATACCTCCCTGAAGCTGGACGCACACTCCCCCCAGCCTAGTGCGGCCCCTCCCCTGCCCTCCTGCCCCAGTCTTCCTTTTTCCTCTTTCGTTTGCTTTTTTCCTAAGCTAAGCTGGCTGCCTGCCCAGCCTCACACGGTGACGTTAGGAAACCCAAGGCAGGCAAAGAAAGTGAAACCTCATTCCATCTGGATTCCGAAGCTTTGCTCCGACCTGGAGTTCCCCCCCTTTTCCCCCGCCGCCCCGTGACTGTGTGGGGAGCAGCTCTGGCTTTTCTGGCTGCTTTTACAAACAATGTCCGAAGCAGGGAATTCTCCTCCATCCTCTAGGAATCCCCATCTGGGCCCCAAGAGAAGCCCGGGGCAAGGTCATTTCCTCCCGATGAGCCTTAATTTTCTCCATCTACAAATTGGAGATTTGCCCTCTGGTTGTCTCTCCTTCTCTGCCCTAGTGTCCCCACACAGATATTTCCCACCTGAGCCAGTATTTCCCACCAGTGAGGGGCTGTCTCCCCCTTCCTTGTGTCTACGGGGCCCTGCTTGGGGTAGGTGCTCGGGAGTGCTGGTGGAGGTCGTAGCGGGCAGCAGCGTGAAGGTGTAAGAGGAGGCCTCGCAGCCGGGGCAGGGGACTTGCCCGTGGAGGGGCAGGATGCACACCCCACCCAAGACGTCTCCTGCGACATCCTGCCCTTGCTTTTTGGTCCAGCTCCGGTCTGTTCTTTCTATGTCATTCTATTCTGCGCCTCCCCACCCTTCCCCGTCACGTGGTACATCTCACTGTGTCAGGGGTCTGACAACCTTTCCCCTGGTTCAACCACCGTCAGGCCGGAGGGCTGCAGCTTGGCCCCCACCTCTTCTCACCTTCACCACATGGGACAGTGGCTGTGCCCGCCCGCTTGTTTTCTGCAGCTGGAGACCACAGGTGGCATGTTTACCGATGTGCTCACCCGCTCTGGGGGACTGGAGCCCACCGCAAGGTATCCTGGGGGGCAGGGCAGCCGTGGGAGCGAGGCCCAGCCGGAAGCACCGAGTCTCCCCGAGTTGCGGGCTGATGGATGATTTCAGGTCCTCCTCCTCCTCCTGACACTCCTGAGACTGTTTTTTGTCTCTGTTTTCCTCTGTGGGTTTGTCAGTGCCTTTCCCTTTCTTGGTGAATACGTCCAGAGCACAGGAGCCCCCTCCCTTCCGCCGTCCCCAGTCTCCAGGAGAAAGCCTGGAGAAGATGGACAAACTTGGGGCTGAAGTCAGACTCTCTGTGTGTCTTTGGCCAGGTTATTAACTAGTCTACACTTTGATTTCCTTTCTAGAAATGGGCTGAGAATCATGGCTCCTGGGACACCCCAGAGGATTAAATGAGGTGATCAGCAGCCCGCTCAGCACCATTCTTGGCATAAGTAGATACTCAGAAAAGAATGCCTTCTCTTTCTTTCCCCATATGTCCAGGTTCCAGTGTTGCTTCCCTCAAAGTACCCCCACCCCTCCTCAGAGGTGTTCCTCTCAGCTCTGTGTCAGGAGCCATGGGGGCCGGCGAGGGGGAGTTGGCGGTGATTTTCCACGAGCTCTTAGGCACTGTGCTAGATACTTTAGGCGTTACTTCACTTATTAGGAAGAAAATGTAGACAATGGCGATGACTCAGGCCTGCCTTGGGCTCTCCTGCCCTCTGTGCAGCAGATTGCAGAGGCTCAGTCCCAATGCTCTGTCCTTCCCTGATTTCTCTCTCTGAGCCTGGCCGTGATGGAGCCATGGTCCCCTCTTCTCCCTTCCTGGCTGCCCCTGCAGGCCAGCACGCAGACCCCTTTTCAAAGAGTTTCACACGCAGACTTACAGAGGAAGTGACACAGGATTCAGAATGTTACAGGACTCTTGTGGTTGTGGTCTGGACTCTGCCCCTTTACTGAGCTGGTCCTGGGAAGCCCCTTGGCTTCTTGTGCATTGCTTCCTTTCCTGGGGATGGGCGCCTGCAGTCCCTTGCTTCTCCTCCCCGTCGCCTCCCTGGCCCCTCTCCCTGCCTGCAGAGCGTTTGGGCCACAACTAGAAGGACCTTAGAACCTCCTGAGGCATTTCCATTTTTTCACACCTCCAGCCTAGGAGAGGAAGTCCCCTTGGGAATTTCCTCAAAATGAGATTAGGAAATTCTGCACTGTAGTCATTTCTTTAGAGTGGCAGCTTTGGGCAGTGGAAAGAGCAAGGCATCGGGAATTAGGAGACCTGAGGTCTAGTCCCAGCTCAGCTCCAAACCTAGCTGTGAGATGTTGGCAAACCTCTTGCCCTTTGGTGGCCCTCAGTTTCCTCAACTAGAAAACGGAAGCTTGACAATATTATTTCTGAGACCATTCTCAGTTAAAAGATTAAAAACTAGAGGATTTCTAGTGTCCTGGAGGAGATTTGGGGGTCGGTGTCCTGTTGCCCCTAAAATCAGCTCATACCACCCCTCCTGCAGGTAGGGCCGAGGGCTTCCCATTATCATCCCTTCTTCCCCCTCATCCTTCCAAGGCCTGGGACTCATGTAAGTCCTTCCATGGGCAGTACTGCATTCACACCTTCGGCCACTGCTCTGCCTTTTCCCTTCATTCACTCCTTCCCTCCTTCCATTCCTCCACCCACTCATCCATTCATTTATCTCTACAGCTGTGTCATTTAAAATGCTTTGTTTGTAAGTGCAGAAGACAACTCTGGCTAACTTCAGCAGGAAGGTAACATACTGAGGGTAAAGTTGAGTAGCTCATAGGATGGATAGAACATCGGAGAACCTGACTTGGAAAAAGGATGGATGAGAAACCAAAGAAGCTCTGGGTGTTTGGGCAGCAGTTACTACTTGACAATCTTACCAGGGTACCACTGTTGAAATAAATGTACTCCAGCCATTTTTCTGATCTACATCTCAATCTGCTAAGGATTTGTTGTCCTAGGGGAGGAATGATAACCAGCCAAGCTGGTGTTATTTGCTTGTTTCGTGGTTGGGAGAAGATAGAACACCCGATCGGCATTACCACTGAGACTGTATATGCTGGGGGAGAAGTAATTCCACAAAAGGATGTCAAGGTGATATTTGGAAGGGGGAATGGATGCTGTGTAAGAAAATAAAAACAAACAAAATAAACAAGCAAAGAAACAAATTAAACTAATGCATCCACCCATCCATCCATCCATCCATACATCCATCTGTCCATCCTCTTAGACAACCAAGAAACACACTTTTATTGAGCACCTATCATGTTCCAGAGGCCAAGCCAGGCACTCAAATACAGTGCAAAGCCACCCATCAGAAACATCCCAAAAATCTCCTCACAAAGGATGTACCTATGTAATTGAAACAAAGATGAGGACCCAGGGAAAGGAATTCACGTATATACATGTATTGGAGGGTCCCAGATAGCACTTCTAGGGACAGGGTGACTCATTCTGGATGTGGGCAGATAAGGGATTTTTTTTTGCAGACATTTCATATCTCTAGGAGGTTGCTTATTGTGGGTACAGAACAGGATGTGACTAGGATTAGGCACCAGAAACCCTGGGTCTGCCTCTAGTCTCTTTCCTTCTCTAGTAGTGGACAAGTCATACTTCATTTAAAAAAATCTATAAAATGGGAAGAATGAATAAGAATCCCTGCCCTGTGTAACTCAGAGAACTGTTGTGGAGATGAAATGAGTTAGTGGATGTGGAGGTACTTTCCAAGGACAAAGTCAGAGAACTTTTTTTTTTTAACATTTTTTTTTGTTGAGTTATAGTCATTTTACAATGTTGTGTCAAATTCCAGTGTAGAGCACAATTTTTCAGTTATACACGAACATATGTATATATTCATTGTCACATTTTTTTCTCTGTGAGCTACCCCAAGATCTTGTATATATTTCCCTGTGCTACACAGTATAATCTTGTTTATCTATTCTACATTTTGAAATCCCCGTCTGTCCCTTCCCACCCCCTGACCCCTTGGCAATCACAAGTTTGTATTCTACGTCTATGAGTCTGTTTCTGTTTTTGTATTTATGTTTTGCTATTTTTTAGATTCCGCATATGAGCGATCTCATATGGTATTTTTCTTTCTCTTTCTGGCTTCACTTAGAATGACATTCTTCAGGAACATCCATGTTGCTGCAAATGGCATTATGTTGTCGGTTTTTATCCGAGAACTGTTTTCACCATGCTTGCTTCTGTTTCCAGGGGGGCTGATGAGAATGCCCATGGCTCATACGTTACTGTCACTTCTTTCCTGCCTTCACTGCCCATCACCCAGCAGTAACCATGGAGAGGCTGTGTTGAGTTTTTCAGGTCCCTGGGTGGGTGGATGAATGTCCAGGGTAATCACTGCTACTCACCTCAGAGTTGTGGATGGTCGGGGCTCTGTGGGCCCCAAGTAGGCTGGAGACAGCAGCTGGGTGTGTGTGTACATGTGGGGGTAGGTCCTGGTCTCTTGTGGGCGGGAATGAAATGACAAGGGAAGCCCTAAACCATGTGGGTGGCCCAACTATTTTCAGTTCACAGTAGAAGGGAGCTGGGTTTTCCAAGTTGTGGCCAGATCAGCGTAGGAGACCATAGGTGATATCCGAGGGTGAAGGGTACCCTACATGGGGGGAATTGCCCTGCGCTTACAGGATTCCAGGCCGTGACCCTGGGTGAGACACGTCAACTCTCTTGAGTCTGTTTTCTTATCTGTGAAGTGGGTGGCCTGCCTGCAGGGAGCAGCCTGTCGGTGATGCTGGCTCACCTTGTCACCTGTCCCAGGATGAATGTCTGGGCCTGTCTGCCCCCAGCTAATCTCTTCCAGCTAAAGGTTTTCCCTCGTATAAAAAGTGCACCCTGTGCTGCCCCTCACTGTGTGTGGGCTACGCACTGCGGCACCCTCGAGGGAGGGCACATGGCAAAATCCACTGAAATTTTAAAAATCACATATTGTATTTAATAAGCACTAGCAATTCTACCTCTCGGAACTCATCTTGCATACATACACATGTACACCATGACCATGCGAGATACTCATGGTTTGTCATAATGAAGAGCAGAGCCAGCCGAACTGTCCATCAGTAAGGGGCTGACTGGCTAATTCTAGTGCTTCTGTGTAACGGACTGTCTGTTGCAACTCCCTACAGGCAGATTTGGAGTGATCTCTAAGATCCAAGAAATCAAAGAAGCAAAGGACAGAATGGCTTAGGTAGTGTGCCACACGTGTGTGAAGAAAAAGAGACTCCCCTGTGCTTACCAATGCATAAACTCTCTTTTGGAGGCTCTTAAGAAATGGATACCAGTTACCTTCTCTTTCTGTTAGGAAGGGTGGTGTGAGGGAGGCCTGGAGACAGGGGTAGGAAGGAGCCCTCCTTTTCATTGTACATCACTTCATATCTTCAGGATTTGGTATCATGTGCACGTTTGGTATGTTTATAAAAAGTCATCCGGCAGGATGTGCCCAGGTGTCCGGGGGGATTCTCCAGGAGTTTCAGGGCCATTCATAGCCTCTTTCATGCCTGAGTCCCGTGAGAGAGCCACGTCGTTTGAGTGGGGTTCTCCGAAGCGGGATGACTCGCTCAGTGGCTTATTCTTGCTCCAGCCGCCCCACCCCACCCCTTGTCCCATCAGGTGAGTGGGCTTTCAGAATCACTCTCTGACACCCCAAACCCAGCTTCCCCTAAAAGAAGACTGTGGTTGGGCCCCGGGGAAGGAGGGGCAGATCACTGCCTCCTCTGACGGGGGTGTTGCGTCGTGGAAACGGCACAGGCTTTGGAGCTGCACAAGCTTTGGTTAAAATTCCAGCTTCTGCTGTTGCGGCTGTGAAAGCTCAAGAAGCTACCATGACCTTGCTAGACGGTTCGCTCCTCTGTAAAATGGGCCAGCTGCTGCTGAGCTCCAGGACTGGGAAGACAAGAGGAGGTCCTTGGATACAATGCCCAGCACACAACAGGCGCTCAGTGTACAGTCACAGATGTACATGCTGTCGCTGAAGTCAGGTCCCCCTGCTGGGGCCCTTTCTCACGAAGAAGGGAAAAAACAGTTGTGGTTGAAACTGGGTCCAGTTCAGCCAACGCTGGGCTTGGCCCCTTCGCTGGTGGAGGTGAAAAAGTCACGTGCCTTCCTGCCAGGGCGCACTCTGACTAGATGGTCTGGGAGAGCAAGTCTCGAGTTTGTACCTGCCTCTCTGCAGGTCTGAGGTCTGGAGATGGAGCAGCTGGCCCCAAGGAGACTGCAGGCTGGGGCTTGCTCTGGTGTTCTCAGTGTGACTCTGGTCGGGGGAGGGTCTGACTCAGGAGGAAGCAGGAGTTCTGGAAGCTGCTCCATGAGGATGGGGTGTTGGCCTAGCAGGGGAGCAGCCTCCCCCAGCATCAGGGGTTCTTATCTCCTGTCTCCACAGATGACCCTGTGGCACACTGGCCTTTCCTGCCACACGGGAATTATTCTGAAAATGGGGCTTGCCTCCTGCAGAAACACGGCCCCTCCCAGGATGGGCAGTGGCAGGGAGCACGGCATTTAGACTAAGGCAGATCTGGGTTTCAGTTCTTGCCTGGTTGTTGATTCCCTCAGTGGCTGTGCTATTTAACTTTGCTGAGCCTCAGTCTCCTTGCCTGTGAAATGGGGAGATGATACGGCCTACTTTTTACAGAGAGGATTAAAAGAAATGTGTGAGGCATTACAAAAATGTTGTTTCAGTAGAGCTGGCTAGAGTTGAGTTGGTCGGTCTAAAATGAGGGCAAAAATCTTCTGAGGAAGGAACTTACTCTTTGGCTTAGGGAAAAAAATACATAATGGGCATGTTTGATTATAAAGAGGGAGACCCCCCTACCTCTTCCCACCCCTACCTATATTGCCTGGAGAGAGCTAATTGTTCTGCGTAAGAAAGAAATAGGATTGCGAGAGCTGGTGTTGAGTCTGAGGTTGAAGAGGGGAGATGTGGAGGGGTCCTAGGTCTTGGGAGGAAAATCAGGCCAGGGAGAGATCAATTTTTTTCTGACAGGGAATGGCCAGTGGATTTCTAAGGCAGGGATTTTTATGGCTAATGTCGAATTTCAGGTTCTCATCTGAGTTATTCTGTGCTACATTCAGACTCTATCTTATGCTCAAATTTCCAGTAAATATCTGTTGACACCCAGGAGCTCACACTGGTGTTGTTTTGGGGGACCCACGTGGGGGTCAGCATGTGGAGAAAGAGAATTTAGTGGAAGCTGGGAAGTGGAGGAAGATGTGCCGGGATCCAGCACGAGCCTTCAATTCTCCCAGGGGGCGTGGCTGGGCTGAGACTCCTGAGGCCTGCTGTATCTGAGATGTGGGATGGAATGATTTGGGGGATATTTTGGTGAGGCTCTGGATGACCCCCGAGCAGAGGCTGCCAAGTGGGTGGCTTAAAAGGGAGGGAGGATGTGCTGAGACTGAGGTCAGTGAGAACTTGGAGGGGCAGAGGCAGCAGGCGAGGGACCAGGGGCCCTGGCCACACCCAGCGAGCAGATCACTGGTTCCCCGGCAGCCAGGAGGGTTCAGAGCCAGGTGAGAGGAGCCACACCTCAACTCAGTGTCCACTGGAGCCTGAGGGATGAGAGCCGTTCCCCCCACCCCCCGCCCCGGGGACCCCTGGGAGACGGGGTGGAGCGCTAGGAATGGTTCCCTGGAGTGAGAAGCTGAGTGATTTGCCCTCCTATGCATCTCTGTCATTGGTGGAGGGCTGCTCTCAGGGTGAATTCCCTCACATTCCTGTTTGCTTGGGGGTGGGCCAAGCTGTAGGCCCTGAAGGCCCTCGAGCAGAGTTGCAGGTGCTTGCAATAAATGGACGCCCAGTTGCGTGACCCAGATCAAAAAGATGAGCTGGAATAAGATTCCTCAGTTGGGGCCTTGGAAATTGGGAAACAGACTGAGTGGTGGGGGCATAAGACCTTTCTCAGCCAGTACCCCTAGAAGCTGAGCTGGGAATGTAGCTTCTATGAAGGTGGGCCTTAGAGACCATGGGGAGGACTGGATGGTGCCTTGACAGGTCCTATCTGGGAGCCTTGGGGTCAGACAGACAGAGATTTGGATTTTGGCTTGGTCACTTACTAGCTGTGTACATTGGAGCAAGTTGCTTAAAGTCTCTGAATTCGCCATGGTTTTCTCACATGTCACATGGCTGTAGTCCCCACCCTGTAGGGTAGATATTAGGATTAAGGTGACACGTGTAAAGTGCCTGACACATAAAAGATGGCTGAGGGGTGTCATTTTCCTTTTCTTTGCCAACTGCCCCACCTCTTGCCTGTTGAATCTGGGCTGTGACAAGGTTTCGGGGTCAGAAATGGGTTTGGAAACAGATGCTTCTTAGGAAGTGACGGCGAGAACTCCAGCTCGAAAAGGGGAAGTGGAAGCACTTCTGTAGCTCAGAATTTCCATTTTGGGGTCCCAGACAGGGCCCGGAGGACGGTCTCCTGCCACTGTGAGATGCAGGCAGAGCAGACCGAGCACACCCAGGCCCTGTTACTCTGTGAGGGATTTCCGGAGCTTGGCTGGGGAAGAGGGGTGGCGGGTGGCAGGGACTCTGCTCTGTAGCGAGGCAAGAAAGGAGGTGGGCGGGCACCCTGCCAGTCCTGGGCCAGGAGCCACAGGGCTGCTCTTTTAGCCCAGGAGAGAGGCAGCTAGAGGCCCCCCTGTGGTTCAGCCTCAGGATTGGATCAAGAGAGTCTGTGGTCAGACCAAAGTCACAGGGAAGCCACAGCGGGCACACCCTCAGCTGACTCCTGCCTCTCTTGTGGGTCTCCACGCCAGGGACACAGGGAAACGAAAATTATGCAAGTAAAGCACAAAACGTAGAAAAGATTCAAATGATTATAACAGATTCAAATAATGCAGAAGTACCTAGTGCTGTAACTTGGAATCTAAGTCTACAAACTCAGGTTTATAGGAAAGAAAATTTGACTGCTATAACCTAACTTAGTGTATAATTTTATCCTGCCCTTTTTCTGGCCTGGCAGGAAACTTTAACCTCAGCCTCCCTGGGGTGTGTCCAGGTGGCAGGGGAGCCCACATGATGCTCTGTCCCCACAGCTAAGTGCTGAGCCACCCCGCTGGGGTTTGTACGGTCTGGTGCTGGTCTGATAGTTTGGGGTCACACTTGAGGTCACAGAGACCTTCCCCAGGGCTGCTGTGGCCCCAGTTACCTGAATGTGCTCCACAGCCCTCCCTCTTTGGGGTCCCCTTGTGTGGACTTAAAGAAAAACACACAACATGAGATTTGTGAGTTTAAGTTTCACTCGGGGACTTACTGAGAACCGCAGCCTGGGAGACGGCCTCTCAGTAGCACTGAGGAAACTGCTCTGAAGAGGCCGGGGAGAAGCCGGTATACATGTGTGGTTTTTGGCTAGGGACGACATGTGGTCAGGCATGCATTTTGATAAAAGATTACTGCTAGTCACAAAGAACAGATGTCTCCAGTTAATTTTCGTGCTTTTCTGTGGATGGGAAGATACAAGAATCCGGGTTCATTAAAATTCTTCCCGAGATACACATCTAACTAACTAAGGGGCATGCTTCTCTGGAGCACAGAGGGCCTCATCCTGTTGCTATCTTCATCTGCTCTCAGACTGCACTGCTGGTCAGAGGCCACAGCCGGTCACCACCTAGTCCCTGTGGGATCCGGTGGGGAGCATTGCTCTCTGCTCTTTGCTTACGCCTCTTCCTGGCAGCGACGCTGGGATGTCCAGGCCACACTGGCCTCCCTCCAGCCCAAACCAGGGCTCTCTTTTTGGCTTGGAAGAAATCCACACTCCTTAATAATTCTGGTAAAGACCGCAAAGAAATACGCTTTGACTCTTTGATTCTTCCGGCAGGGGCCTTAGGCTTTTAGACCACACAAGGCAAAGAGACCCACAGTTTTACTGTCTGCCCCGCCTCGTTTCTCTCCTACGAGGTATGGAAGAGCTGCCTGGTGCAGACTGTCTGCTTGAATAAGGGGAGGGAGGAGGGGATTAAAATAGGAAAATACCCCAAAACATCCTATCTGGGAATAAAAGGTGGAAGCCCGCCTTCCAACAATGCTCCTTTCCCCACTGTTTTTAACTCCTGTGAGCCGTCTGTCCTGCATTGGCATGTGTGCAGATCCGGTAACCCCAGTCAGTCCCTAAGAGGGGTAATGTCCCTTAGGAGAAACCCAGGGGTGTTTCTCCACCTCGTCTCCAGACCCCCGTTACCATTTAAAACTGCCGTGTAGGGTACAGTATAGAGTTTACTACCGGGAGCAGCGGAGTGTAGCCGGGCAGTCAGCTCTGGCTACGTCAGCCCGCTCTGCACAGCCCCAGCTGCCCTCTCCCCTGAGAGACACGCAGTTCCCAAGGGAGCAGTGCAGTTGCTGCCTCTTCTTTGCCACTCCCTCCGTCCTCCAAACCCCCACCTCCTTATTAAAGAAATTATTGAGGTTTAACTTGCACAGAGGGAGGTGTTCTAATCTCATAAATGGATGGATTTTTGCACATGAGTATGCTTGTGTAGCCATCACCCAGACCCAGATACAGAACAATTTCGGCTCCGCAGAAGATTCCCTTATGCTCTTTTGTAGTGAATACCCATCCCCCAAAGGTAACCACTATTTGATGACTAGGACAGTTTTGACTGTCCTTCAATGCCATGGAAATGGACATACAGTAATTCGCTCTTACGGGTCTGACTCTTTGCCTTCAAATCACGCCTGTGAAATCCATTCATACTGCGTTTTTCAGTGCTTTGCATTTATCAGTGGCTTGCTGTGTAGGATTCCATTGTATGGATGCACAGTTTCTGGGGCCGAACGCACGCTTGTCTGATTTCAGGTTTCCCTCCAGCCTCTGGTCTGAAGGGAGAACTTCAGGACACACTGCTCTCTGCTTGTTTGCGCTGAGCTCCTGCCCTCTACTCCTCTGCCACTCCTCGGGGGCTCTCGACCTGTCTCTAATATCATGTCTTCCTCCTTCTGAGGAGGGATTGGCCCTGCCTCCTTTCCTGGGGCCATCCAACTAGGACCAGAGAAAGAAACTGGTTTGCTGAGAAGGAGATCCAGCAAGATGATCCCTGCCGCTGACCTTGTGTGGGACTCGGGGAGGGGGATTGGAGAGGGAGAAAACAGCAAGGAACAGAAGGATATCTTGGGAGGGGGCCTGGACTTTAGCGAGACGGCGGCATTGGGATTGCGCCGAGTTTAGTCAGCTCTCCCAGGGGCTGGGGTCTAGAGCTGGAGTCCTGGTTACATACAAGGATGCGCAAGGACAGAGGTCGTCTTGGTCCTTGGCCCAGGTCAAAGCAGGGCAAACAGGACTGACTCAGAAAGGACTTGGAAAAGGCTGGCTGGACTGAGTTGGGGAAGTATGTTGAGGTTGCTGGACTGGAGAACAAGACTCCACTCGGGAGGTCCTTGTCCCCAGAAGGCCCTGGCCAAAGGCTAGGATGGCCTTCTCGGGGCATCAGAGGACTTCTGAGCAGATGACAATTTCTGAATTCCACTGAGCAGCAGGACACATCCCACTGTCCCTCTCCCCCTCTACCTCCAAGGCAACACTAGGGAGGGATGAGTTTGTCTGCAGAGGCTGGGATGAGAACTGGACCGTGGCAGATATGGACACCTCTCTTCTTGGAAACTTTCTGTTTCCAGGAATCTCATTTAAGTGCCTAATTCAAGCCTGGCCTCTCCAGGAATTTCCCCACCATCTGTAACTACTCTCACCTCCTATTTTCCAAAACTTTCCATCTCTCAGGATGCTGTGAATGAACAGCACCAGCAGGTGTGTTAGTTTCCCAAAGAGGCTAGCATTTAAAACCAGTGTACCTGACCCCCAAATGGAAATGCCGATAGATGGATGACAGGCACATGACAAGTTGATATGACCCTGATCTGAGGGATGCGTGGGGAGCTCCTGATCATGACTGTAAGTTCCATGCCACACTCCCGGCCCCTTCTCCCAGGCGGTCCCACTGCCGCCCAGATGATACCATTACACTGTAACCCAGCTCACTATTTGCCTGAGCAATGACTCAGTCTTGCCAATCCCTAGTCAACCTTTTCCTTCCCAACTTAACCTTCCTACAGTAGATTTGCGAAAAGTGGTTTGTCCCACCTCTGTTCTCTTGTCAGCTCCAAGTGCAGCTGCGTCGCTATCCTTTCGGCAGTGTGAAAGGCCACCATTCCCTTTGCTGCTGGGTAGGTCTGTGATTCTTTGCCTCCTCTATCTTGAGGATCCTGCTACCTCCTCCTGGGCATCAGTGGGAGTTATGAATTTTGGGCTGAAAGTGGCAGAAATCTCCTTTAAATGAGCTTAATCCAAAAGGAAACTGAATGACTCAGGTAACTGGAAAGTACGAGTTCCAGGCTTCAGGTCCGGCTTGATCCAGAGGCTTAAACAACGTCATCAGGGGTTTCTTGCACTCCACTCTTCATCTCTGCTCCTTCTGCACGTTGCCTAATTTTCTTCTCCTGAAGGTGGGCTTCCTTTATGGAGAGATGGGAGAAAGGGCCACAGGTTGTTTGAGCCTTTCATCGTTCTAGCTCAGCCAGCCCCAGCAAAGAGCAAGCTTCTCTCTCCAAGTATTCATTTCCAGTCTCAGGGAGGGACTTGCGTGGGTTGTGTGTCCACCTCCTGGACTAAGCTCTATGGTCAGGCGTGGGAGGGGCCCTGCAGACAGATGATGCCAGAGGACCGCGTGGTGGGCAGACACAACACTGTCCATGTTCACTGTTAGGGGAGAATGTGGGGCAGGACACACTTTCCTCTACTACCCTGTTTCCCGTAATACTACCAACAAGGGTGTAGGGACATTTCAGCCTTCCCTGAATGTTCTGAGGAGATGTTGGATGGTTTACATCGCAGCAGTGCAAACAGCCTAGAGAGAAATAGGGGACATCCTGGGTCTTTGGTGTCCTCCGGTCTCCCTATCACTTAGAATTTCTTTCTGCTGATTGACCTCCTTCCACGCTGTCTGGTCTTTTCTATGCTTTCCTCTCTCCCAGCTTCCAGTCCACTTTGTATGTAGAATTGTTTAACTTTTGCTTCTGTGTCTTTTCTCCCTTCCAACCCATGTCCTCTGATTTCCATCTTCCGTTTATTCTTTAATTGCCTTTTCAAGGTATTTTCCTAAACAAAAGCAATTCCCCTTTTTAAGAACAACTCTGACACCAGCTATTAGGATAACTGGGAGATTTTACTATATAAAATTTTATGATACCACCTTCAGATGAGACCAGCCCTAGGCCAGAAACTGGATCAGTGGGAATTCTGTGGGCAGACTTCCTGTGAGTTAATGGAATTCACTGGGGGGAAAGTACTGGCTATATTTTAATTTTTATTATGTGTCAGAACTACCGCAGCTCCAGATAAGGGGACTGGCTGAGTTTCAACACTGGCTGTATCCAAATTGAGTATCTACTTGTCAGATAACAGGCAATGTGTTATTAATGCAACTGGAATTTACACCCATCTTGATGATAAAAATGATTACATTTCTCCAACACCTGGATGATCTGCGAATGTAATTTAAAGATGACACTGGGAAAGACTTTGCTTTTATGTTTTCATTACAGACATAGCCCTTGTGGAGATGCAAAGCCCCAGTCAAATATAACATATACTGTGAAGGGCAGTGAGGGAAACCCACCCCCATCCCCACTTCTCACCCTGGCTTCCCACAGCTTGGACTCATTGATTTCTACCTGCTAGGCTCCGTTGCTCCTGGGTGAGCAAATCAAGACTGACTTGAGGATACATAGGGCCTGGGAGGCCTTTTCCGGATGCGATGCCCTGTCACTCATCTCTGGGATCCAAGTGACACAGCTCACCTCCAGGTACCAAGTACCACCCGTGGCACATAAAAGATGCTCAATAAATAGCAATTTTACTTTTCCCTGTCTTCACCACTTTCTTGCCACAGGATCCAGGCTCCTACTTTGACCTTGGTTTTCAGTTCCTGTTACTTGTTCTCTGGGAGGTCTGAGGTCTTGTCTTGCCCTGAATTCTAAGCCTGAGTCCTTCCCGTGTGTCTCCCCATCCATTCACCAAGGGGGTGTACCGTTTTGCAGGACTAGGCTTCTGGTCTCATTCCGGTTACAAGATCCTAGTCTCTACATGGTTCCCCAGACTTCCTTAAAGTCCAAGAACTGACCTTGCTCTTGACACTGCCTTCCAGGAGCTTGGACCCCAGACTCTGAGCCCCATCTGAGTTGTCCCCCTGGGCAGATGTGCTTGGTATTGTCAGTCTGTCTGACCTTGGGTACCTCCCACTGTGAAGTTCTGTGGGGCCGTGCTCAGCTTGGTCCCCTGGGGCTCGCTATTTGCCTGAGCAAAGACTCAGCCTTGTCAAGCCCTAGGCAGCATCCTTTGGCAGCCCAACAGCGTTGCACGTCTGGCCCCCGAGGCAAAGCCTGGTCCCACTGCCTGTCTCACTGTGCAGGCCATGAGGTGGGCAGGATACAGTGGGGAGGGTTAGTTCTGTGACCTTCCTCACACCCACTGCCTGATTAGCTGAGAACCATCAGCTCTCCACTCATCTGTAATTCTCACCATTTCCCCTCCTCCTCCTCCCCCTCCTCCCCTTCCTCTTCCTTTCTGGTGAAGTTGGTAAAGACTCTTGATGATAATCATAACAATAACTCTAATAAATAATGGTTAGTAAGAACAGTAATCGAAATCTTTTTTTTTTAAATAATCTTTGTTGTTTTAAATCACTAAGTTTTTTTTTTTTATCCCCCTTCCTGGGTAGGTGGGGTAGGTAATTAGGTTTATTTATTTATTTGTTTTTAAATGGAAGTACTGGGGATTAAACCCAGGACCTTGTGCATGCTAAGCATGCATTCTACCACTGAGCTGTACCCTCCCCACTGAAATTTCTTGAGCTTTATTATGTGGCAGGCACTATGCTGAGTGCTTTAAATGGATCATCTCATTTAGTCCCCATGACAGCCGTATGTTGGGGGTACAATTACTAGTCTCATTTTATAGGTGAGGACGCTGAGGCACAGTGAGGTTAATCAAATTGCCAGAAGTCACGTAGAGCTGGAGTTATGATAATATACCCTGTTGCCAGATATACTTCATATTATTTAAGTCTCATACCCTCCTGAGACAGATATTATTATTCTTCCCATTCTACAGATGTGGTGGTTTTAAAATACGTCCGTAAATTCTTTGATGTTTCTCCCATCAAGAGGTGGAGTATTGAACCTCTGTCCGTGAACCTGGGTTGAACTTTGTGACTGTCTCAATAGACAGACTGAGTGACTCTCAAGGTTAGATTAGAAAAAGATTATACAGCTTCTTGCTGTTCTGTTTGAGATACTTGCCCTGGGGACCTTTGAAGTGTAGCTATACTGTGGCTGCCATGCTGGAGAAACCATATGGAGACAGAGAGACAGAAAGATGAGAGAGGGAGAGGGAGGGAGGGAGGGAGAGAGAGAGAGAGAGAGAATGAAAATAAATCTGCATGAGAGACCCCAAACCAGAACCTCCCAGCTGAGTCATTCCTGAACTCCTGATCCACAAGAACTATGAGAGATAATAAGTCGTTTTAACCTACCAAGTTGTGGGGTAATTTGTTACACAGCAGTGGATTACTGGAACATGACTTGAACCCAGACTTTAAAGCATCCCTTCAATAACTCCTTATCACATTAAAAGAATAAAATTCAGATCTCTCTGCATGACATTTGGCTCCAGATTCCCTTTTCAACTCAGACTCCATTGAGAAATGTGGAGTGGAGAGAGTTGGGTATGTTCCCTGTCTTACCAGGTAGGTGACCCTGGGTGAGTCACTCGATCTCTTTGAGTCTTGATTTTCTCATTTAAACTACATTCCTTTCTGGGATTTATATATGTAGGGTGTTTAAGGCAGGGGAAGAGGCACTGAACACAGGCAACTTGTTTTAGGATTAATGTATTAAAAGAGATATATGTTCTTTATATTAATTTATTTAATACTCTGCAATCTAGGGACTATTACACAGAAAGAGGAGAATGAAGCTAAGAATGTAATGGACTTGCCCGGGGTCATACTTTGTGGTAAAATGGATTAGTCCAATTCTTCACATCCTTCCAGAAATTGGCTAATAGACCTTTGCCATGTGACTTTGTGGTGTGTTTTTTTTCACCTCTTGACTCAAGGCTCAGCCATGAAACTTGATTTGGACAATGAGCTCTTAGCAGATGAGACCAAGAAAGTCTTGAAAAGTTGGGATTGTGTCTTTTATGCCTCTGGCATCACCATTCTGCTATTAAGTTCACCCCATGAGTTTTTAAATTTCACATATATTTTAATGCTGTTTTCAAAGAGCAATTTTAGCTCTAAATTTTCCACTTGTTTAACATTTTTTTCTGTTGAGATTTCCTGTCTTTGCATTCATCATGAACATATTTTCCTTTACCTCACTAAATATAATAGCTGCTTTAAAATCCTTGTCTGGTAATTCTGTTATCTAGTTCATCTTAGAGCTGGCATCTATCTGTTACAGAGACCAAACTTGTTCTGCTCACTGCATGACAGGCCAATAAATCAGAAGACCACGTGTTGGGGCAAGGAATAATGACTTTATTTGGAAAGCCAGCAGACCGAGAAGATGGGGGACGAGTATCCTAGAGAACCATCTTCCCCAAGTCAGAATTCAAGCTCCTTTTATACTAAAAATGGGAGGGGGTGTGGTTGGTTCTTGTAAACTTCTTGGTGTCAGAACCCTTTGTTCTTGCAGCTGTCCACAATATAGGTCTGGTCACAATGTTCCTGTAAACCTCCAACAGGACAAATGCTATCCTCTGTTCCGTAGCTTTACCTCTATATGAATAGAAAAGTGTTTTACCCTTAAAAGTCAGAGCCTTGAGAATGGGCTGTCTTGTATATTTCAGGTTATAAGCAACATTCTTTTACAAAAGGTACAGAACCAGCATGACTAAGCACAGGAAACAGAGCGCAAGGTTAGAGCTCAAGGAACAGATCTAAGGTGGACACAGATTTCTTCCTCCCTATCACATATTGATTGTCTCTTCCCTTGAGACTGGGTCACACTTTCCTGGCTTTTCGTATATTGAATGATTCGGATTGTATCTCAGACATTGTGAATGTTACGTTGTGGAGACTGAATTCTGTTATACTGCTCTGAGGAGTGTGACTATTTTTGTTTGGGCAGACAATGAACCTAACTAGATTCAAACTGAGAACTTCCATGCCTGCAGTGGATGGTGACACAGATCTTAGTTCACTTCTGTAAGTTTTAGCTGCAAATTGCTTTCCATTTTCCCCAAGTAAGTATGGTCAGGGGTCATGGCTAGAAACTTGGGCTAAGTTTATATAAAGAATTTAGAATTTCCTTTTCCTGATTTTTTTTCTTTCTTTCTGAGGTTCCTCCTCACTCTCCAGTGGCCACTGTTGCCTGGGGTTCCTTCCTCTGGTTCATCTGGCCAGAGAGACCAAACTTTCTTCAGGGTTTTAGCCGACCCTACAGCATCCTCCACAGTGATTGCAGTTGACCTCAGGCCAAAGCCACAAAAATTAGGAACGCACTCCAGGCCTGTTGCTTACTCCAATTTTCAGCGCGCTTCCAAAATCTGCCTGCTTTTGTGCAATCTCTCCTGCTTGTTACTCTATTTTTAAAAATGTCCTCTGGGTTTACAGCTCTTATTTGCAGATTGATCAGGTTTTTTTTTTGTTTGTTTGTTTTTTGATCAGTTTGTTAGGTGTGTTAGATGCTCAATTCTGCAGGCTGGAAGCAGAACCTAGGGTGACAAGTTTAGTCAAATTGCTCTTGGTGGGTCCTATCAAATAGTACAATGTTGCCGTTTGCACTCCTCACCGTCACCTTCACTCTGCTTTATTCTTCTTTATAGAGCTGATCACCCCTCAACGTCCTGTGTATCTGTGGTCTCTCCCCCCACTAAAATATAAGTTCTGTGAGGGTAGGATCTTTATCTGTTCTGCCTCGATGTGTACTGAAAGCCTCAGCTCCCGGGAAAAGGGGAGACATCTGGGAGAGGTGGGGAGGTGTGGGCACCAGGAGGGGTCGTCTGAGCAGCCGAGCTTTCACCCTAGGTGGGTCTTCCTTCCTAGATACAACCGCGTGTGCTAGGCTTTCAAGGAATACACGGTAACTAGTTATTGTGGTTTTTAACCACTGGGTGGCGCTGTGCACGCATTTTTCTAAGATTAAGTCAGTCTAGAACTCAATGTCAGTGGTCGCAAACCCTTACCTTCTAGGACCCTTGCCTAAAATGCCATCTCTCTGATGACACTTCCCTGCCCTGACCCGTTGACTGGCAGCCAGAAGGGGTCCATCACACTAACTTCTGAACATGTGTGTCCCCCGACCCCAACCAGTGAATTTCATGAATAGACATTTAGTGAAGCCCAACAGGGGCAAAGGGCCCGCCCTGGGCGGGAGCACGGTAGGCTAGAAGTGGTGGTCCCTGCCCTCTAAGGCAGCCCTTTCAGCTGGGTTCAAAAACATGCACTGGATGTGATGGATGAACTTCTCCCCTTTGCACCTAGGATGGTGCTTGCTATATATCATCCTTGGGAAATTTGAGGAAGTACTCAAGTCGTCCGTGCTTGGTGGTTCACAGAAGAAACCCCATGTTGTAGAGCCTGGAGCGGAAGGCTCCTTTCTGGAAGGAATGCTAGGGGGAGAAGAGGAAGCTCTGAGTGTGTGCTTAGGTGACAGTGACTCTGCCCACACACGGTTTCTTGGCGGTGCCATGCACAACCTGGCTGCTTGTCCACGAATTTCTCTGTTGCAATCGGCAGTGTGGGAACTGAGAGCTGTCCTGTTGTCTCCACCAGGGAGAAACTGCTGGGCTCAAGCATTCTTGCTCTGGGAGGGGAGCCCCCAAGTGCTGAGTCTCTGCTGTGAGCCAGGCGCGGTACTGTGCCCTTTACACGTGTTCGCTGGTGGCATTCTTCTAATAACCTGCAGCCGTGGGTGTTTTGGTCTCCGTTTTATAGCACAGAGCATCGAAGCTCAGAGAGGTTGAATACTTCTCACACCAGCACATAAACATGCTCTAAATGCTCACATCTTTAAAAATCTTCCCTTGAACCCATACCTCTTTCTGGCTCTTGCCCTAAATTTTGCTTCCCTTCACAAAAAAAGTTCTTAGAAGAGCTGCCTTGGGGAGTCCTGGCCCCCACTCCCCCCACACCCGTTCTCCCTCTCCCCTCTCTGGTTGGGCTGCTATCACTATCTTCCACTGAGACTTCCCACCAAGGTCACTGATGACCATGGGTCAACTCCAATGACCTTTTCTCGGCTCTACCTTTATCTCTTGGCAGCATTCAGCATATTTGATGACTCCTTCTTGAATTATTTTCTTCTCTTGGCTCCTGGCTCACCACACCCTGTGGGTTTTCCTGCTCACTCACTGGCCACTGCTCCAGTCCATTTATGTGTTACTCCTGTTCTGTCTCTAAATGTTTGAATGCCCCTGAGCCCATTACTCATCACGCATTACCCACCCTCCCCAGCTGACCCCGTCTGGTTCCATGCCTCTGTATCTCCAGCTCGACCTCTCCCTCGCATTCCAGACTCACATAGCCAACTCCCTACTCAACATGGCCTCGTGGACACCTAACCAGCATCTCAAAATTAACATAGGCCAAAAAGAACTCTTTTTTATTTTTTTAAATTGAAGTACAGTTGATTTACAACGTTGTATTAGTTTCTGGTGTACAGTATAGTGATTCAGTTATACATTTATATATAAATATATATTCTTTTATGTATTGTCTTTCATGATAGATTATTACAAGATAGCGAATGTACTTCCCTGTGCTATACAGTACAACCTTGCTGTTTATCTGTTTTATATATACTGGTTTGTATCTGCTAATCCCAGACTCCTAATTTATTCCTCTCCACCCTATTCCCCTTTGGTAACCGAAAGTTTGTTTTCTACGTCTGAGTCTCTTTCTGTTTTGTAAATAAGTTCCTTTGTATCATTTCAAACCGAACTCTTGATTCCACCCTCTAACTTGCTCTTCCCCAGACTTCCCTGTTTCTGTAAATCGTGCCAACAGTTACCCAGTTGCTCAAGCCCACGTCTTTCTCAGTATGTCTTTTCAATTCTGTCCCCTGAAAATGTCCCTAAACTGCTCACCCTCCTCTGCCTCCTCCACTTCCTCCCTGGTCCAAGCCACTGTCACCTGCAGCCCGGACTGCTGCAGGGGTCTCCCTCCCCGCCCAGGAATCCCTGTCTGGGCAGTTGCCCATGTGTTTGTAGATACGTAAATCAGATGATCACACTTGGCCGGGAGGAGGGTAGAGCTCAGTGGTGGAGTGTCTGCCCAGCATGCAGATGCACATGCACATGCACATGCACGAGGTCTTGGGTTCAATCCCCGGCACCTCCGTTAAAAATAAATAGATAAATAAACCTAATTACCCCCCACCCCAAAACAAACAAACAAACAAAAACCACTTGGCTGCTTAAAAAAGCCCCCACGGCTTCCACCTCCCTTGGAGTAAATGGCACGCTCCTCACCCTGGCTTACACAGCATCACTGCCCTGCCTTTGCCTTTCCCACTGTTCAGGCTGCTCTCCCCATCCTCTGTGCTCCAGCCCACCTGTCCTGTGTACCAAGCTGCCTCCTGCCTCTCGGTTGTGCCCGGAAGGTTTTTGTCCCCTGGCCCTCACGTGGCTGATTCACTCTGGCCTTTTAGCTCTCAGGAGTGCACATCACTGCCCCAGAAGGCCTTTCCTCACCACCCCTCCTAAAACAGCCATCCAGTCATGTCCCAGATCTTGAGAGTTTCTTGGGAGTCTTTCCACTTCCCCAGTTCTACGGTCTCGGGGAATCCAAAGCTTCCACAAGACTTCTGTGAATCCCCAGTGACTTACTTCACGTTTTTCAATCTCAGTGGTGGGCGGGTGAGGGGCTGGCTGTGTCTCACAGGTCTGGCTTTCAAAGGCAAGACAGTCCCTTTTCTTGGTTCACTTAGAGCAACTTTATCCCATTTCCTGAAGTCCTCTCCCTGTCTGTAACCATGTCCTGGGGGCGTTTCCTGCCTTTACTGGGGTTACAGATACATTTTCTTAACAACGGCTGTTTCCTCCTTGAGACGGATTCTTGTTCAAGCTGCTAAGAGAATAAGGACATTTTACTGTCACAGTAAGAGGCAGCGTTGGGGTTTGAACTGAGATTTGTCTGTCCGAGTGTGGAGCCAGTGTTATATAACCATTGCATCAGCTGTGTCCCCCAAATGCTCATTCAGGCTGTTGACGATTCTCAGTGGTTCTCACACACGGACACGCACACGCACACGCGCACTTTGTGGGTGAAACACATGCTTATCTGGCTCATCATCTCAGGAGGATGTTCCAAAGATGGAGTAGCATTTCTTACAGGCCTGCCGAAGCTAGCCCCAGGACATCTGCTCATCTGGTCCAAATCCTCACGGTGTGCTAGACGGCTGCGCAGAGAAGGGGCGTGTGGCCAGACCGCTCCACGCCAGGTAAAATGCTCTTTGTGCTACCCAGAGCTCTTCCTCACCTTCTTCCCTCCCTGCCCCACCCATGGGTCCCCTCATGTTGCTGTGTGTGGCCTTCCCTCCCCTGAGCTACCCCTTTCTGGGACAAAGGAGTGAATACCCTGTTACCTTACTGTCCACCCCGTCCTGGTCCATCACTTTTGTACCACAAGGCTGACTGTCACATGAGCCGTCTGGGTGTAGGATTTTGCGGGCGAGGTCTTCACCCTAGGGTAATCAGGGCCGGCAGAACCCTGCCCAGAATGAGGAGGTCTTTTTTGTGTGTGTGTGGGCACGCATATGTATGTTTAAAGCTGGCGTTTATCTACCTTGAAAAGACTAGGAAGAGCCCACTTTAAAAACAATTGACTGCACCTGCAATAAGCACGTTGGGTTCTGAACCACTAGGAGTTTCTGACAGGTTTTACATTACGTGTTGAGATGAGGATATGACTTTGCGTACAGATTATCAAGTAAGTTTTTGGACTGATATCTCAACCCTGAACTCCTCTGATGGAACCCCACCCCGCAAAAAAGAACAAATAATGGAATGTCTGCTCCAGCGTGCCAGAATCCTGGCCCCAGCCTGTGCTTCCTATTTTTAGCCCCAGCCTGTCCTTTGAACTCTGATTCCCTGATTTTGACCCTGGTGCTGGCTAAGGACCTTGAAACCTGTTTGGGTGTACACATTGAATTTGGTCCGGCTCCTGTGTCAATCCAAGCCCTGCTACCTTTCCATGTCCACTCTGGCCCCAGCAAGCAAAGGTCCGGCCTGGCTCTGTTGTATTTGTCAGTGATTGTGTCATTCCTGGGCCGTGAGCTCCTGGAGGGAGGGGTCTGATCACAGTCAGCTGGAACCCCTCAGCTTTGATAGCGGGGAGGTTGGAGAGAAATTCCTGAATAAAGGAGCAGGAGCTGGCAACCTAGTTGGGGGACTAAAGCAGGGAGCACTGACCCCTGTGGGGGGGACAAGGGAAGGAGGAAGCACACGGGTCAGAGCCTGCCTGGCCAGTGTGGTGGCTGATGGTCACTGTACAAGTTAAAGTGTTTTGGCACAAGTCACAGAAGCCAAGACCTGCCAACTCAGTCTCATGTAAAGAAAAGGGGGTACCCAGGCATCCATGGACAGATTAATGGATAAACAAAACAAAGTAGATACATACAATGAAATATTCTTCAGCCTTAAAAAGGAATGAAATCCTGACAACAGGGATAAAGTTTGAAGACATTACGCTGAGTGAAATAAGCCAGTCACAACAGGTCAAATACTGTATGATTCCGCTTATGTGGGGTACTTGGAGGAGTCAAGTTCACAGAGACAGACAGTAGAAGAGTGGTTACGAAGGGTTGGGGTTGGGGGAAGAATGGAAAGATATTGTTTACTGGAAAACAATCTTTATTGTTTATTGTTTACTGGGCACAGAGTTTCAGTTTTGGATGATGAAAAAATTCTGGAGATGGTTGCACAACAATGTGAAGATACTTAATGCAACTGAACTGGGCACTTAAAGATGGTAACAATGGCACGGATATGTTAAAACACACAAGCCAGAACTGACTTAAACCAACGAAAAGTTATTGCAGGGGTGCTAAATCCCACAGTGGCCCTTCAGGAATTTAAAAAAAAATTTTTTTTAAAGAAAAAATAAAAGGAATAGTGGGAAGATTGCTGGGTTAGCCCATGGAATGGAAAGACTGGCCAGACCTCCAAGCCTGGAGTGGGGACAGGACGTGGGGCAATTTCTGAGACTTGAGCGGACCAGTTTGCAGACCTCTTCCCTGGGGACATTGCTCCAACAGCAACCGGTACGTGTTTCTCTGGTCCGAATTTCATCTCTCTGAGAGACTGCGATCAGCTGGGGTTAGGTGACCATCTGGGGTGGTAAGGCTGGGAGACAGGATGATGTATTTAGCACCTGGGGCCACTGGGGGCTGGTATGGGTCACTTTATCAGAATCCAAGTCATTGAATGGCCAGTTTTCAGAATGATCGCTTCCCCAAATTTATTTGTTTCTCTTAATTATATAGCTTTAGTTGTCTGGTTTTTGTTTTCCCTTCACAACACCATTTTGGGGGAATGTTGGGTTTGTCTGAGTCCGCACCCTATTGAGCTGGAGAGAGAGCAAGAAGGGGAGATTGAGTATATATGTCTGGCCTTGGTGCCATGTGAACTCTCCAGACCCCCAAGTTTATAAATTTCTCAGGGGAATGTGGAGAAATCCCTGAAGAAAACTGAGGTTCAGTTTCTTCCACCCTAGCAGAAAGGAGACAGGAAGTTAGAAGTCAAGTTGGCCGTAAAGGAAATTTTATTTATTGAATGGTTGAGTTTTGGACCAAGATTTTTACCCCCAGCCTAGTCTCCTGCCCTTCCCTTGCCCTGCAAAGCTTAGCACGGGACCTCAGGTGTCACATCTCCTCTTTTGTTTCAATGTTTTTTCTCTCCATACCACCCTGGGAAGATCCAGTGTCAGGGGACCCAGCCAAGACTCTGCAACAGGGACAAAAATCATTAGCGTCTGAACGTTCCCACCTTGGCTTGCTAAGAAAAAGTTATGTTTTAAAAGAAGAGAATAATAGAAGGAGAAAGAGATCTAGAAAGGGGATAAGGATGGACAGGAAAAGCCGAGAGTCCTGTGGGTGTTTAAGGAGTCAGAGGCCAGAGGCGGTCTGGCTGGGTGGAGGCTGGCCGTGATTATTTAGGGTGGCAGGTGTACTGGAGTGAGGTGAGGACTGGAAAGCAGGGCAAGGAGGAGGGTGTGAAAGGTGCTTTTCTGTGCACTAGGAATGTCTCCTACCCTCCTCCCTTAACTCGGGCGTTTCCTCCAGAGACTGAGAACAGAGTCAAAATACTTTCAATTACTTTTTGGATCACTGGCCTGCTTCTGTCAGTGTGGCCCTGTCACTCGGACCACAGGGTGGTCTGCATTTTCACAGGGTGACACCTTTGTTCATTCTTGAACTTGGGCTTCCGCTGAGGCCTGATGTTGAGGAGCGGGGGTCGGCCTTTCTGTGATGTAATGACGGTGACCTAGGCCGACCTCCGGGAAGGCTGCAAAGGTACGGTGGGATCCGCGATGTAGTCTTGGACCCACTTGAGGTTGGGGTTGGCGCAGATCTGTCGGTTCTTTTTGGTGACGAAGCTGTGGAGGCAGAGTTAGACTGTCATGGGCCGTGGACCAGTTTGGGGGCCCAGTCCACACTCCCCAACTTCCAGCTCCCATGGGGCTTGCCTCATGCCTTGTGCCACCTCCCTAGGTCTCCCTCATCTGGGTCCCCTCAGGAGGCCTCCCTGTCTGGCCCCTAGACTCCATCGTCTCTTCTTGCAGCCCCTTCCTCACTCAGCCTAGACTCTCAGGCTTGGGTTTCATTACAGCCATCATTTCTTGGGCCACACAGCTGTAAGTGGCAAAATCAAGAACGAAACCCAGGCCTGTCCTGTGACAGTCAAAGCCTAGCCCTTAACCACAACTCCGCCTCTTCCAGCACGGAGACTCGCTTCCGTGAGCCCCATTCTAGCCAGGGGCTCCCCTTCCCCCTCCACAGAGACGCCTGCAGGGAGGTGCTTACATGATTGCTGGCAGGTGACAACTGAGGGCCTTTTTGTATCCCACCACCAGTTTCCTTGGCAGTACTTTCTCGTGATACTTCACGCAGCAGGTGGGTGGAAGGTTCACCCCGTCAGGAACCTCTGAGGGAATCACATTGGAAGCTGAGCCAAGGAGGCAGTGAGGAAGCCCACGGCTGCCCACCTCCATCTCCCATCCCTTGCCTTCCATTCTTCTGATGGCACAGCCACCCCTTATCAGCAGGGACTGATGATAGCTTGATGGATAACAGAGAAAGTGAAGGAGATGAACCCTCTGGGGGATGGACACATAGAAGCTTCAGCCTCTGGACTGAGTTTCATCAAGTCCAAAGGCCTGAGGTATTTGCATTTGCTGGTGAACTTGGCAAACATGTTATGGCGCCTGTTACGTGCTGGGCTCCACAGGGGTCAAAACACGCGGGAGACAAAATCCCTACTCTCGTGTACCTTACAGACCAGGCTGGGTGAAAAGATAAATGCTACCGTAGCGGTCAGGGATGGAGTCGAACTTGACACACGGTGCTATGGAAACAGAATGAGGGGCACCTATCCCAGCCCTGGGTGGTTGAGGAAGACGTCCCACAGCAGGTGACGTCTGAGTTGATTTCTGAAGGACGAGTAGGATTTAGATGGAAGAGGGGTTGGGGGATCTGGAGAAAGAAATGTAGGAAGGCCTGAGGTGGGGCGGCCCAGGTTGTCTGGGAGCACCGAACAGTTTCAGGAGGCTGCAGTGCAAGGGGAGAAGGAAGAGAGGATACTGAAGGGGGAGGGGAGGGCCACCACCCCTTCTGATCTAGAGGCCCCGGAGAGGCTGAGGTCAGGGACGGGGGGAGATGGAGGGATAAGCGGAAGTCAGAGCAGGAGGAAAAGGGTTCTCTTGAGCCTTTGGGGTCTGACAGCCTGGGTTAGAGTCTTGACTAAATGAATTGAATCACGGGCACATTTCTTAATCTCTCTGTGTGTCTTCATCTGTTAAATGTGTGTAAAAAGATAACTTTCGTTCTAGAACCCTGGGGAAGATTCGTTGAGAAAATGCTTGTCAAGCTTTAGACTCAAAGCCTGGACAGAAAGCCTCTGTCAGTGCTTGTTGTAATTAAGAGCTAATGGTAGGAACAGCCACTCTCCCAGGATGCCAGACTTGTTGGTTGGTAGCGCTGTATTTCCCTTGGGCTCCATGACTGCTCCTCAGTTGCGGACATCACTCAGGAAAGCAGGCAGAGACACCCCCACTTCCCTGGCCCCCTGAACTGCAGAGTGCAAATCCCTGACCTTTGCTTCCAGCTGGTGGCAAAGCTTGAGACTTCTCGAGAGCACCGTTTGGCCAGTCTATGCTTTGGGTGGGCCATTTTCCCTTCCTGCTGGACCTTCCCGAAGGGCACTGTGGCCTCCTCACCCCCCACCAGAGGCACCTCTACAGACAGTGACCCTGGGTCTCAAGGCAACACTTACAAAGACCAGGGGCAACCTGAGAGTGTGCAGTCAGATCACGTGGTGTGCACGACCCTTGCTCCCCCGAGTGTTTAAACAGGCAGAGTCTGGCCAGGCTCTATGCCAAGGGTAGCCTTAGGGAGAAAAGAAGGGCTGAGGCAGCTGAAGGCAGGTATGTAGAAGGCCTGAGTGTGTTGCTCCCTTCCCTGTCACCAGCCCTCATAAATGATGGCAGAGGCAGGGTTAGGGTTTGTTTGGCAAAACAAACCCCATTCTCCATAGGTCCCAAGCATCCCATAGCTCCCAAACTTCTCAATCCCTTTTGACTACAGACTTTATTTGGTCCTAGGGATGGAGATTGGGCCCAGAAATCCCCAAATAGTGCCCTTGGGCATCCCACTGGGACTCCTTTTGAATGCCATGATAGTCCCAGCAATCTATGCCAGACACTGCAAGCAAGGGGTGGCTAGGTTCAGACTCCCCAGTCCTGGGCTTAGCCCCCAACATCACTCAACCTGCCTCCCCGACTCCCTCCGTCCTGCCCTCCCGGAGGATCTGTGGCTTTTCTCATCCACTTACCTCGCCTTCCTCCTCATCCCTTATGTCTATCATCATTTCTTCCTCCTAAAAGATCATTCCTGGCCTCCATCCCCGGGACTCTTGATGTAAACTTGACCCAGCTTCCTGAAACCACCGAAACCACCCCAGAAGGACGTGGACCACAGCCCAGCTCCGCTTACAAAGGGGGAGTTTGAGGACAGCAGCTATGCGCGCAGGAGGGGAGAGGCCCCAGGGCGGCTGACGTCTGGGATCTGACCTCGCGGCCAGCTGCCCCGTTCCCTTTTCTCACTGCTGCCCTACAGGGACAGGTGGACTCACTTGGCTGGCTGTGAACAGCAGAAGTAGTGAAGATGAGGATGAGGAGGAAGAGGGCAGCCACGGAGAACTTCATCCTCTCAGAGGGGTGGTTCAGCTCCTGGGGTGGACTGAGCAGAGACGTCCTCCTTGCTGGTCATCCACTCAGACCTCTCAGCTCCCTGGACTCTGACCATTTCAGAGTGGGTGGAGGGAGAGAGGCAACGGGCCTCCCTCGGTATTTGCTGGAAGGGAGGGCGGTGGAGGGCGGGATCTGGCGCCATTAAATTCGGTAAGATTTGAATCCGTGTGAAGGTGAAAACAAGAGAAAGGGCCAAGTGTGGTGAACAATGTGTCAGCACCTTGCATGACTTAATCCTCACAGCAGGGATTAGAGATTTTTCACTCTTATTTTGCAAATGAGGCCACTGAGACTTACGGAGGTTAAATAAATTGTCCACAGTCACATGGGTGGGAAGCTGATGGGCAGTCCTGAAAACCAGATCCCTGGGATTTCCCCATGTTCCTGCTGATCTGTTTTGGGGAAGCGAGAGAGAGGGCTGGACGGACCCAGTTTCCCCAGATGAGCGGTCTTTGGGAGGGCGAGCAGAAAGCAGGGTTAGAGGGAGCATAGACTGAGGCAGGCCTGGAGCAGTGCCCTCTGAAAGGGCTGTCCCCCATCCCCAGTCCAAAGGCACATGATTGAGCTCACGCTTCACTGTCACACATTATACGACTGACACTCCCAAAAGTGCCTTACGCTTGGCCCCGACTTGTCACTGAAGTGCTTGGTGTATCAGTCCAGGTTTTCATTTATCTCTTTGGACCTTCAACTTGGAGCCAGTTTTTTTCTAACATTTTTTATTGATTTATAATCATTTTACAATGTTGTGTCAAATTCCAGTGTTCAGCACAATTTTTCAGTCATTCATGGACATGTACACACTCATTGTCACATTTTTTTCTCTGTGATTTATCATAACATTTTGTGTATATTTCCCTGTGCTATACAGTGTAATCTTGTTTATCTATTCTACAATTTTGAAATCCCAGTCTATCCCTTCCCACCCTCCACCCCCTGGCAACCACAAGTCTGTATTCTCTGTCTGTGAGTCTATTTCTGTCCTGTATTTACGCTTTGTTTTTATTTGTTTGTTTGTTTGTTTTTGTTTTTTAGATTCCACATATGAGCGATCTCATATGGTATTTTTCTTTCTCCTTCTGGCTTACTTCACTTAGAATGACATTCTCCAGGAGCATCCATGTTGCTGCAAATGGCATTATGTTGTCAGTTTTTATGGCTGAGTAGTATTCCATTGTATAAATATACCACATCTTCTTTATCCAGTTGCCTGTTGATGGACATTTAGGCTGTTTCCATGTCTTGGCTATTGTAAATAGTGCTGCTATGAACATTGGGGTGCAGGTATCATCCTGAAGTAGGGTTCCTTCTGGATAAAAGCCCAGGAGTGGATTTCCTGGGTCATATGGTAAGTCTATTCCTAGTCTTTTGAGGAATCTCCATACTGTTTTCCACAGCGGCTTCTCCAAATTGCATTCCCTCCAGCAGTGTAGGAGGGTTCCCCTTTCTCCACAGCCTCTCCAGCATTTGTCATTTTTGGATTTTTGAATGATGGCCATTCTGACTAGTGTGAGGTGATACCTCATTGTAGTTTTGATTTGCATTTCTCTAATAATTAGTGATACTGAGCATTTTTTTATGTGCCTTTTGATCATTTGTATCATACGAGAATATTATGAAAAACTATATGGAACCAAACTGGATAACCTAGAGGAGATGGACAAGTTTCTGGAAACATACTGTCCACCAAGACTGAATCAAGAAGAATCTGAACACTTGAACAATCCAATCACTAGAAAGGAAATAGAAATAGCAATTAAAAGCCTCCCTACAAATAAAAGTCCAGGATCGGATGGCTTCACTGGAGAATTCTACCAAACATACAAAGAAGAACTCATACCAGTCCTTCTCAAACTCTTCCAGATGATTGAAAAGGAGGGAATACTCCCAAACTCATTCTATGAAGCCACCATCACCCTGATACCAAAACCAGGCAAAGACACTACAAAAAAAGAGAATTATAGGCCAATATCACTGATGAACATAGACGCCAAAATCCTCACCAAAATTTTAGCAAATAGAATCCAACAACACATAAAAAAGATTATACATCATGACCAAGTGGGGTTCATCCCAGGGACACAAGGCTGGTTCAACATACGCAAATCAATCAATGTAATACATCACATCAACAAGAGAAAGGACAAAAACCACATGATCATCTCAATCGATGCAGAAAAAGCATTTGATAAAATTCAACACCCATTTATGATAAAAACTCTCGCCAAAGTGGGTATAGAGGGAACATATCTCAACATAATAAAAGCTATATATGACAAACCTATAGCCAGCATAGTACTCAAAGGTGAAAAACTCAAAAGCTTCCCACTAAATTCTGGGACAAGACAAGGATGCCCACTATCACCACTCCTATTCAACATAGTCCTGGAAGTCCTAGCCACAGCAGTCAGGCAAGAGAAAGAAATAAAAGGGATCCAAATTGGAAAAGAAGAGGTAAAATTGTCATTATATGCTGATGACATGTTACTATATATAGAAAACCCTAAAAGGTCCACACAAAAGCTACTAGAGCTGATTGAAGAATTCAGCAAGGTAGCAGGTTACAAAATTAACGTTCAAAAATCAGTTGCATTTCTGTACACTAACGATGAATCAATAGAAAAAGGAAGTAAAGAAACAATCCCCTTTAAAATAGCACCCAAAGTAATAAAATATCTGGGAATAAATCTAACCAAGGAGGTGAAAGAATTATACACAGAAAACTATAAACCATTGATGAAGGAAATTAAAGAAGACTTTAAAAAATGGAAAGATATTCCATGCTCTTGGATTGGAAGAATCAATATTGTTAAAATGGTCACACTGCCCAAAGCAATCTACAGATTTAACGCAATCCCTATCCAATTACCCAGGACACATTTCACAGGACTAGAACAAATCATAATCAAATTTATATGGAACCATCAAAGACCTAGAATTGCCAAAGCATTACTGAAGAGAAAGAAAGAGGCTGGAGGAATAACTCTCCCAGACTTCAGACAATACTACAGAGCTACAGTCATCAAGACAGCATGGTATTGGTACAAAAACAGACATATAGACCAATGGAACAGAATAGAGAGCCCAGAAATGAACCCACAAACTTTTGATCAACTAATCTTCGACAAAGGAGGCAAGAATATACAATGGAATAAAGACAGTCTCTTCAGCAAATGGTGTTGGGAAAACTGGACAGCAGCATGTAAAACAATGAAGCTAGAACACTCCCTTACACCATACACAAAAATCAACTCAAAATGGATCAAAGACTTAATAAACATAAGACAAGATACAATAAACCTCCTAGAGGAAAACATAGGCAAAACATTATCTGACATACATCTCAAAAATTTTCTCCTAGTAGAAATGAAAGCAAGAATAAACAAATGGGACCTAATGAAACTTACAAGCTTCTGCACAGCAAAGGAAACCAGAAGTAAAACAAGAAGAAAACCTATGGAATGGGAGAAAATTTTTGCAAGTGAAACCGACAAAGGCTTGATCTCCAGAATATATAAGCAGCTCATATGACTCAATAAGAAAAAAATAAACAACCCAATCCAAAAATGGGCAGAAGACCTAAACAAGCAATTCTCCAATGGAGCCAGTTTTAATTTAGGTCTAGTTGGTGAATCCCTCCTGGGCGCTCTCAGTGTGGGTTAATCCAATCGTGGCCAGCAGAGGGCACCCCAACACCGCGAGCCTGACAACCTGCTTCTGCGTCCCTGAGTTCCAACTTCTGCCCTCTGGCTTTGGCTGAGGCTGGACTGGTCCCTCAGCATCTTCTTTCTTAGACTGCCTCAGGAGCCCATTCCAAGTTGAAGGGAGTGTTCAGGGAGGAACTGGAAGATGGGGGAGTGTTTGCCTTTGATGAATTGTGAGCTTTAGAGGTGTGATGGAATGTTTCAGGAGATGGCTGCAGAGGGAGGCAGGGGCAAAACAAGGACTATGAAGATCTTTATGGAGCTTGCTGTTTGGTGTGACTGCTCATAAATAGGGAAAAACATATAATGCATTTACTGCTGGTGGTTTCAAGGCAGTTAGTGGTGAATCTGTGGCTTTTTATAGGAAGTTGGGGGTATGTATCATATATGTGGGATACCTCCTTGACCTCTGTTTATGGAGGCCAGGAGATCTGAGAAAGCCTGGCTGTACCTTTAGTGTGCAGGTGCCCTCTTAGCCCTTGTCTGTGGAGGCCAGGGAATGGTGGTCACAGGCCTACACTGAGCATGATCTTCCTCTGAGTGCGCAGAGCTCCTTGAACCTGGAAGATGGGTCTGAGAGCCTTTAGGGGCAGCTGTCTGTCATTCTTGAAGCATAAGCTTCCTCTTGATTCCCGCCTCATTCCATCCATTCACCCATCCACTCACCCATCCACCCATTGATCTATCCACCCACCCACCCACCCACCCACCTACCCACCTACCCATGCATCATCCACCTATCCATCCAACTCCTGAGCACTTGGTGTGGGCCACTTTTTTTGCTATGCCTTATGTAGGATACAAAAATGAGTAAAACAATATAGTACAACATAAGTGGATGGGGAAGAATTGGATAAAATACAACCATGAATCACTCCTATCCCAGCCAGGAGGGAACAAAGAAAAAGGCCTTGGGACCAACACAGAAAAAGACTGTGGAGTTTGACTGCTATGGAGAGGCCTTTATGAAGATTTACCTGCAAAATCAGATGATAATTCTTAGCTTTACGTTCGTGAAGCTTGAGTAAGATAATGCACACGGGCTGCTTAGCAGCGCGCTTGGGATACAACAAATGGTGTCTGATATTATTGTGGTTCTTATTTTGTAAGGTGATCTTTCTCACTTTCTGCTCAGCTTCCCACAACCTCCATCACAGGCCTGGCCCATCTTTTGCACCATGTTCTGGCCAAATTTCTGCAGAGTGAGGCTTGAAGCTGAGGGTGCCCACCCCGGGCCGGGCTCACCAGTGTGCTCAGTTCATTGCCAATGGAAATTCAGTACAAATGAATGAGGGCAGGGAAGGGCATGAATGGTCTTTAATTCAAGGAAGGGCAGCTCCTGGGAGGTGGCTGGGGCTGAGTTGGGAGTAGGGATGGGTGTTCAGTCCCTTCTCTTTAAGGTTCTGAGCAGGGTCCTTCTCCATTACATCTGGGTCACTCAGATCTTCTCCAGCTCCTTGATGTAGTCCTGGACCCAGTCATCTCTGGGGTTGGCACAGATGACATGGCCCTTTATGGTGATGAAACTGTGGCACAAGAAGGGAGAAGGATTACAAACTGAGGGTCCAGCAGCCAGGAAGCCAGTGTCAGTCTTCCCTTCCTTGCAAATTCCTCATGGGACCTAGATTGGTTCTCCTTCCTTTGTTAGAGGCAGCCTGGGGCCAGCATCCTTTCTGAGACAAGCCCTTGAGCCCCTCAGGGCCCCTAGACCCACCTAGTCTCGGTGTCCCCACTAGTGCCCTCCTGCCTCCCGTCCCCCTCTTCTACCCTTCCCCATCGGTGAGGCCAGCTTCCTCCTGGCCCCAGCGGGCCCTGGATAGGCCAGAAGCCCCCAGGTTGCCCATCGGCTGCCTCTGCCTGTGTTGACACACCAGAGAAGCCCCCTGGGGAGTCCCGGTTCCCGGTCCACCCGGCCCTCAGGTCCTGCAGGCTGCCCTCCCCCAGCGCAGGGTATGGGTGCCACCTACACAATTCCAGGCTTGACGCACTGGCTGCTGGACTCATAATAGCCTAAAATCCGCCAACGTGGGATTGCACGGGTCACGTAGGTGAAGCAGCACTCGGCGGGGTGGTAAGGTGATCCTGGGAAGAAGGCATGGAGGGAAGCTGAGATCGGCCCCTGTTAAAGACACCCCTCCCCGGCTGCCTTTGCAACCCCAAGGGGTAGAGGAGGGAAAGAAGGAGGGGACAGCCCCCCAGAATTCAGAGGCAGAGCTACGGGGAAACTCAGTCCTCTGGGCTCCCTTTGAAACTATTCCCCTGGCTCCTCTCCTCATCAGCGATCACCCTGCTTCCATTCTCCATCCCCTCCTAGGAGGACTGGCTAATGACTTTCAACCCCAGCCTGGATACTCTCAGTGAGCACACACCATTCCTGGGGGCAGCTGGCAGAGATGCTTCAAGAGGAGGGGTATTGGGACACTTGCCATTTGGGAATGCAGACCCTGCCCCTTCCAGTGCCCCCATTTTGCCCATGTCCCCACTGAACGCGTGCCCTGCAAAGAGGGCGGGATATCCACACCAAGCCCCAAGGACGACGGCCAGGGAGCCGGGGCACCCTGTTCTAACCCCACCTTGCCTCTGCTGGCTTTGTGCCCATCGCCCCAGTTGCCCTCTGTATCCTCATCTGTCAGTGAGGCTGTTAGACTGGGTTGGTGGGTTTTATATGGAGCTTTCTGGAGGTATGGATGCACTTGAGAGTGCAGTCGTGTGTGGAGGACCCCATCCACCTTTTTTTTCCCCCCATTTTACATATTGAGCCTCCCGTGTAAGATTTTGCTGGAAGAAAAAGTTTCCTGGTTAAAACTTTTTTTTTAAAGGAGATACTGGATATTGAACCAAGGACCTTGTACATACTAAGCACATGCTTTACCACTGAGCTATACCCCACCCCTAAAACATTTTTTTTTAATCACACTGGATTTTTCAGTTATTTTTTGATTCTGAAATTTCATGGCTTTTGTCAGAGGTACAAGGGGGTAACAGCAAAGTCACACTTAGATTGACTTATGGGGATAGTGGGAAGGGCATTTCAGATTAAAGGCCCTGCAGTTATGGGGTACAGTGGGGGTGTGCACGTTATGTGGCCCCCCTGGACAGAAATGTGCACAGGGATGGCTTCGGGGATCACCGAGGGTGGCCAGGTGTTTGGGTGAAAAGGGAAGGGTCCTGTTATCCAGCACCATTCCCGGCAGCATCCTCACTCCCCAAAGAATGGAATAAAGAATCCCCTGGCCCCCAGGGAACCACTCCCACTGCATTCCTCCGGGCTGACTTTTCAGAGGCATATCAAACTTGAGGCTAGATTTATTTCAGCAGCCTTCTGTTTCCCTTCAGTTTCTGGAAAGGAAATGAGGCCAAGCTGCAGGGTGGGATTAGTCTTGGTTGTAAAGGCAGCTTATTCTAAGAAATAAGCTGAGAAAAGGTGGCCTAGGCAAGACCCCCGAACTGTTGCTTCCCCCCCACTCCCCAACTGCGTAACCAGGCGATGCTGCACTCATGGGGTTAGGTGGACCCTGCAAGCAGCCTGGGTCCAAATCCCAGGAGATAAATGGACAATATGGCCTTTAGGGGCCCCAGATACTTCTCCCCAGTCTCCCTAGGGTTAACGACCCCAAATGGGGTAGGCCAGTTTTTGCTTAATGGCAAAGAGAGATGAATTGAGTGAGTGAAGAGAGAGGCTGGCCTCACTGCATGGCCTTGGTGGGAAGGGGACTGGTCCTGGGCAGGGTGAGGATGGAACCAGTCTAACAAGACACCAGACCTCCCTAGAGCCCTCCTCCTGTATTCCCAGCAACCCTACTCCTGATTCCCTACAGGGACCAGGTTAGAAGATGAGGTGTTGCACTCACGTGGAGAGAATTCAGCCTCAGACCCCAGGGCGATGGGGAGGAGGAGGAGGAGGCAGGAGACGGTTGCCATGGAAGCCTTCATCTTCCGGTGCAGGGAGCCGCTGCAGGGAGAAAGCTGGCCTGGTAGGGGCTTCTGAGGCTCCTGGGCTGAGGATGTTTTGAGAAATGTTCATCGAGGCAAAATGTTTTTTAGTATAAGGGAACTAAGATGCCAAAGGGAAGTAGGAAGCAGTGGATTTCTCAGCGATTTCATATCCTCAGCGATTTTGGTTGAGGGTGGAGTGAAGGAAGCATGAGGAGCCAAGATTTCAGAGAGGAAATTGTCCTCCAACCCCAGTGGGAATGAGTTTAACCCTTCGAGGTTAGCTCTTAGTCGTAGAAAGACCACGGGCACAGGGGCTCAGGGACACTGTCTCAGACTTAGCAGAAGATCTCAAGGCTGGGATGTGCCCTGTGCCCAGTTCCTGTTCCAGGTCTTAGAACAAGGCTGATGGGGGCTGGAGATTCAGGATCTGTTCATCTGGAGATCAGAGAGGATTTGGGGGTAATAGGATGAGGTCTGGAGGCCCCCACATGAGGTCTAGGAAGTCTTCACTTAAGCTCTTCAGCAGAACCTTTGCCTCCCAGCCTCATCCCCATCCTCCTGCTGACCCCTGCGGTGAACATGCCATGATGCTCAGTGGATACTTTATTTAACAGGTCTTATACAGTGATGGTTGCTTTAATACACACTGGCCACTGTCCCAAATGCTTCGTGAATGTTAGCCCTTGTAATCGTCATAGCAGTTGAGGAAACTGAGGCACAGAGAGCAGACAGAACTCGCCCAAGCTCTGACCATTGACGAGTAGACTTAGGGCTCCAACTCAGGCAGTCTGGCTCCCAAGTCTGAGTTCTTTTTAGAGGGGCAGGTAACTAGGTTTATTTTTATTTATTTTTTTAATGGAGGTACTGGGGATTGAACTTGGGACCTCGTACATGCTAAGCCCACACTCTACCACTGAGCTACACCCTCCCCTCAAGTCTATGCTCTTAACCACTGCGCTGTGGAGAAGAAACATGTGCACAAAGCTGTCTCTAAAAATGCCCTGGTTTCTCTACAAAGCCTTACCTTTCTGAGCTCAGGTAGTGAATCCCTTTGGGAACCTTCTCCTGGTTTCTGACCTTCATTACAGAGAAGCTCTATGGGAACCTAGGAAATGCCTAGTTTGGGGATGGCGAGTGGGTCTCATTGATTAGTGGTGGACTGGAGCTCCAGGTTGGATGTCTATGCATCACGTGAGTGACATGTGCTTTCTGTGAAGGTGCAGCTTGCGTGCTGTGTTTGCCATCCTTAGATTCATCTAAACTGGTCATTTACGGAGGAGGAATTGGGCTCAGGAAGGGCCAGAGACTTGCTCATGTTCGCAGAATGATTTGGGTGCAGGACAGATCCACCTCTGCAGACTCTCAGCCCAGGGGCCTTGACCGTGGCCTTCTTGAGGGGACTTGCAACCTTCTGCTTGCTCTCGTGGTTAGAAGGCTGTTTACATCTTCTCACCTCCACACTCTAGGGCAGGGCAGGCCTAGCATAGAGCAGGTGATTTCTAAATATGTTTTAGAAGAAGGATGAATACATAAATTGGGTCGGTCTAAGTACGTGTATTTCACAGGAAGTACCTGAATTTTCATGCTTAGGTGCCGAGACAGTCATTTATTCAAAGTTTTCTGTATTTGTTGTCGGTAATAAAACTATTTAAACTCCTCCAGTCCAGTGATAAGAACTGTCATTAGGGACAATCTAAGGAAACAAACAGTTTCTGGGAAGAGTATGAGTTGGGAAGAAACAGTGATGACTTTGTTTTTGTGGAGACTAGCCGACCTGCCAAGTCGTTGCTCAGATCTTTACAGGAAAGTCCTTTATTTTTCAAGCAGTTATTGAGTTCCTACCTAAATTAGATATGCTCATTGTTATAATAAACAACCCCTAACTCTCAGGAGAGTAATTAAATGGAGGTTTATTTCTTGCTCACGTCACAGTCCAGTGTGGTCAGCAGTGAGATGAGGGCGGGTGTGTGTTGGGAAAGTCACCCAGTCAGGGACCAAGCCTTCTCCTCTCTCGTGGTGCCACCATTTCCAACAAGAGACCTCCAAATTTGCTACCCAAGGGGAGAAGCAGAGGATTGGCAGGTTTTTATGGCCCATTTCTGGAAATGGTATAAATTACATGGCCGAAATGAAGTCACTTGGCTCCAACTTAATGACAAAGGCATGGAAGATAAAGATTATCTGTGTGCCCAGGAGGCAGAGAGAATGGGTTTAGTGACCATATTACTTCCTTGCCATAATAGCACATGCCAGGTACTGGGCTAGGCTTGGAGGTGGGAATGAAGATGACCCTGACCTCAGAGGACTCGCCGCTCAAAGAGGGACTCAAAAATGTAATTGAAAATTGCAGTGCAGAGGGATGAACGGAATTTGGCAGCAATATAATCAGAGATGTTAAAGGCTCTCTTGTTGTCTGTGGATGAGTATGCGGTGCCTGTAAAATATGTTAAAAATGTTTTTCAAGGGGAGGGTAGAGCTCAGTGGTAGAGTGCGCACTTAGCATGCATGAGGTCCCGGGTGTAGTCCCCAGAACCTCCATTAAAGTAAGTAAGTAGATAAATAAATATAATTACCCCTTCCCCTAAAAAAGAAACCAAAAGTTTTTCAAAGCAGCACATATTCTTCGATTTAAAAAAAATTGATTAACATGGGTAGGGTGTGTGGGACCCTCATTGTTTATTTCTTTGCTATGTCCTCTCTAGGTAACAAATCTTCTACCTCCACTGGCCTTAACCAAGTGGGTCACGCCCTCTGCCCCAGCCCTGGCCCACACCAAGAGAAAAGGGACTAAGCCATATTACTTTTAAAATAATGTCTGTGGTTCTAAAAGTAGAAGAGGAACGATATGGATAATTTTTTTTTTACAGCTCTTCAGCACATTTTTTTTCTAGCTATTTCAAGTAACTTCTAAGATTTTTACTTTTAAAAATTCAAAACTGGTCATCAGACTCATTTAGCCATGTTTAAACTTTTCCCACTTGTATATTTCTTTCGTAATTAAGCAGCTTTGATAAGTTGCATCATGAAAAAAAAAATCAAGAAGTAACACAAGTCAGCCGGCCCATTGTTTGTTTGTTCTTGAGAAGACAATGAAGACTCTTCCCCCCTCCCAATTCTTTGACACTATTTTCTGGTTACTAAAGAAATATATGCTTTCTGCAAAAGTTGCAAACACAGCTGAAGTTACAAAGTTGAGATAGAGTGTTCTCTTCAGATTTCCACTCCACACTCCAGCACCCTCATTACCTGGGAACTGGGTGGAAATGTGGATTCTTTGGCCCCAGCGAGTCCTACTGAGTCAGAATTTCTGGGGATGGGACCTAGCAATCTGTGTTTTAACAAGCCCTCCAGGTGATTCTTGTGCATGCTGAAGTTTCTGAAGCCCTGATCTACAGCACAGCATCCTAACTGCTGTGCTTATAATATATTGGTCTCTTCAGCCCTTGGGCAGCCTGACTGGGGCCTGGGGAGGCCCGAGTCGCAGCCTGACTGTCCCCGTGACAAACCGCCTCATCATTTTAATCCAGGGTTGTGTAATAATTTAGAGATTTAGTGAGGAATCAGATATGATTTTTTAAAACATTTTTTATTGATTTGTAATCATTTTATAATCTTGTGTCAAATCAGATATGATTCTTGCACACAGATGTCATATTCCTATTTTCAGTCTTCTCTATACACTGGAATATTCCTTTTTTTTTTTTACTTTGTTAATGGAATTTTATTAAAGTCATTGAATAAGTCATTGAACAAGGGGGGCTAATGATAGCTGAATAGCACAGAAAGCTCATGCAAGATGGTGTTTTGTGCTACTCACCGTACTTTTCCCCAGTGCCTAGAAGAGGGCTTGACGTGTCATAGAAGTTCAGAAACTAGCTCCTGAATTAATATTCCCAGTATTATGGAAGTCACTGTGTCCTCTTCTCTTACACATGGAAGGGCAGGAGTCTCATTTCTGTTCTCATGGTTTCCCTAATGTCTCTCACAATGGATAACATAAAGTAATCATGCAGCCATGATCTCTTTCAGGAGTCCAGAGAAAGGGACGGGGTGCTTCGTCCAGCATAGTGAGGAAAGGTTTTATGGTGGCATCTAAACCGAACCTTGCAGGGTGGGTTGAGTTTTGCCGGGAAGTTGGGAGGAGGGGCATTTCTGGCAGAGGCACCGCAGAAAGCGAGGAAGCAAAAAAGGAACACGCTGTTTTTGAGGAACTGGGAAAAGAGAGTGTTTTGAGTATTACGCAATTGACCTGACATGACACACCATTGTCTCCTCAAAGAGCTCAAAGAACTGCTGTGATTTTCCAGATGCCTGGTCAGAAGGGAAAGGCGCCGTTTCCATCCCTCATTTCTGTTCAGCTGCTGTTGTTGTGCCCAAAGCCTTGACCAGGAGACACCTGGCCCTCTGCCAGCTACATGGCTCAGTGGCCTGGGCTCGCCGTTTCATTCTCCTGGGCTAACAGCTCGACCAGCCGGAGAACCCAGCGAAACCACACACATTGCCCGTAGGTCTAGCCCTGCTTTCATCCAACAACTCTTTGAGATCTTCAAGCGTCTGAAACAAAATCTCAACAGAAGAGCCAGAAGCTGCTATTGCCACCATAAGTGAAGAAACAACAGGGAAGACCATAAGTGGGTCAAAATCCGGGCCAGAACCCTGAGCATCTGTGTTTGCCTCTTTCACCTCCCCCAAATCCCATTGAAATGACTGAGTAAGTATGAAAACAAAACATTCATTAAAACTAAAATTATAGTAGCAGTAGGGAATCAGAAAAGACAACAGCAGCTGATCACAGGTGAGAAATTTCTGTTCTATATAAAGGACATTTGTCATTTTGGTGGCAAAACCCAAGGCGACTGAAGAAACTTGTATCCTCATGTAGGTGATGGAGAAGATCATTGAGAAAACATTTTCCCATCACGACCCTGGGTCACCCAAAGATCAGAGTCAGGAGGGGTTGGGAGACAAAGCTTGGGTCCAAAGAACAAGCTAGGACCTTGCCAGTCCCCACTTCAGGACAGTCGGTTACGAGGTTTGACCCAGGATAAAGCTACAAGCATAAATGAAGAAAGGTATCTGCTGTTCCCACCTCCAGAGGGGACCACGGGACAGAGAGAATCGGGCTGGGCCCTGGGTAACTTCTGGTCAAAGACGAGAAGAGACCAAGGTAGGGTCTGGCCTGCTGGTGGGCAGGCTGGTTCCGCAGGCTGGTGTCTGCACCCTGGTGGGTGAGGCTGGTCCAGAGGCTAACGTAGGCTTCCTGGAGGGCAGGGCCAGGGCCGTGGGGACCCTTGGGCTGCTGCCTGCCCACTGCTGGGTGGACCTGGGTTCTGGGCCTTCTGGTGGACGGGGCTATGCCAGAGGTGGTTGTGGGCTCAGGGGGTCTTAATGCAGCCTATCTGCTGAAGGTGGGGCTGTGTTCCCACTCAGTTAGTTGCTTGGCCTGAGGCATTCACAAGCTGTTGGGCCAGGGCAAGGCTGGATCCTGGGGCTAGTAAGCTAGAGGGGGGATCCCACAATGTGCCCACCAGCACCAGTGTCCATCCGTGTGGTAGAAGGAGACCCCAAGAATAGCTGCTACCAGTGTCTGTGTCCCCAGGGTGAGATGCAGTTGCCTCTTGCCTCTCTGGGAGACTCTCCAAGATCTGCAGGTGGGTCTGACCCAGGCTTCTATCAAATTACTGCTTTTGCCCTGGGTCCCGGAGCACGTGACATTTTCTGTGTGCCCTTTTAGAGTGGAGTCTCTATTTCCCGCTGTCCTCTGGGACTGCCCAGATTAAGCCCTACTGGCCTTCAAAGCCAAATTCTCTGGGGGCTTGTCTTCCCGATGCAGGACCCCTGGGCTCAGGAGTGGAGCTCAGACCTCTCACTCCTTTGGGAGCAACTCTGCAATGTAATTATTCTCTGGTTTGTGGGTCACTCACCAGAGAGTAAGGGACTTGGCTGTATCACCAGTCTGCCTCCTGCCAAACTCATTGTGATTCTTTGTTGCTGTCTTCTGTTGTAGATCTTTTCTGGTAGGTTCCTTTTTTTTCATTGATGATTTTTCTGTGCTCATGAGAGGAAGTGAGCTCAGGGTCTTTCTACTCTGCCATCTTGGCCCAGAAAAATCTTAAACATTTTTTTGAATGACAAAAACTTGTTTAGAATTCAGTCCTTTTTTTCCTGAATTTTATGAGACAGTTGGCCAAGATTTCCTAATTATAAATATAAATGCATATGCTTTAGTAGATATGAATGTAAATGGATATTGGCTCCAGTTTTAAATATTTTTCTAATGTCCTTTAACTTTAACGAAGATGATCTTTTAGGAAGTTATATCTATTAAGAAGAAAATCTAAAGCATAAAAATAAGGGAAAAGGATGAATGCAGGCCTTTCAATGTCATTTTGGAACATTGTCTGAAAGGCCCGCTCCAGGATTCCTGAAATCTGTAGGCATGTTCTAACTGATACTCTGTTTATTATTGACCAGGTCCCAGACTTTGTGAAATTACATGTTGACTTGTAAATTTTTGTCAAGCACAGATGCAAGTGATTTTTGTCTAGTAGAAAAAATAATCCCCAAAGTTACAGGTTTATTGTCCTATAGGATACTAATTTGTTCTCCTCTCAATTAAACATTTCAGAATGTCATTTCCAATTATCTAGATAAACCTCTGTTCCTCAGGTGATCTTCATTCAGTTTAATGGTTCCTTCATTAATGGGTTAAATACATTTTTGACGCATAGTCAATCTATAGTTGAAAGTCATATTTTTAGCTTTTAAAAAAATTACACTATAATGTCTTGTTTTGAAAAAAAAAAACCCCACAGATCTGAAGTTTGGCATTGCTAAAGATTCTTTTTCCTCTTAAAGTTGAAGTAAAGTTAAATTGGATACTCTTTATTAATGTATTACTTATGTAACCAGAACAGAACAGTAATGGGTGCTTTTTAAAAATAATTCAGGCCAGGAAATTTCTAGGAGGTGGTCGAGGCAAGAGAGATGGAGGTGAGGTGGCTGGCTCCTTCTCAAGCAGTAGTCTTTCCAGGTTCTATATCACAGAGTCCGGCTTCAGCCTCACCATGCATTTCCAAACATCCTCCTTACTGGGGTCGGCACAGACACGCTGCCCTTTCTTGGTTTTGAAGCTGGGAAGCAAGAGGGAGAAAGGTTACAAACAGAGGAGGGGTCAGCAAAGGGGGATGGGGAGCACCACCCTCCCTGCCTCTCGGATTCCCCACTCAGCCCAGCCTGTTCTTTTGTTTCTTTGCTGCAGGGGCTCAGAGCGGCTCCTCTCAGACCCTCCCTCAGCCTCTGAGACTCCCTTAGTGAGTTGTGGGGTTTCCTTGGGCAGCCTTGCTCCTACTGTCTCCTTCCTTCCCAGGCTTCCTTCTTCACTGGGAACATCATGTCCCTGATGCCCTAAGGGATCCCAATGAGGACGCAAGCCTCCGCTGACCTGGCAGGATCCATAGGATAGGACTTTTGGGGACATCTGTTCATCAGGTGCCCACCCCTCCCCGCAAGGCATGGTCGGTGAGCTTGGCACTTACATGACACCAGGCCGGGAGCACCCACTGGTCGTTATTGAGTAATCTTCCATGAACACACATCGGATATTTCGTGAGGTGTAAGAGATGCAGCAGTCAGTGGGATGGTGAAAGCCTGCAGTAAGAGAAAGGGTCACTTAAGGACTGAGTTTGAGGAAAACTAGATCCTTTCCTCCAAAGTACTGGGAAGGGTGAGAAGGTGCGGGACTCGAGAGGGATGTCTTCCTTCTCGGCCAGCACTTGCTTGTGTCTCCCTGCTTCACTTTCCCCAGGGTTGAGCCAGGTGTCTGAGGGCACCCAGGCAGGGCCACAACAGGGCAGGACCATTTCTCCAAGAAGAGGAAGGGTCTGAGGCCCGCAGGAGGCATCAGAGAGAAGCCCCCCCCACCCCAAGGACAATTCTCGGGACAGCCAGCTGGAATAGAGGCCACGTATGGACCCAGGACCCATCCTGAACTTCCTTGGACGTGTTCACTGACCTTAGGACCCTCCCCGTCTCCCCAGGCCCTGTAAACAAGGTGGATGGAAGCCATTGAGCAGATCTGAACCTGCTGGCTGTTTTTAAATATATACCATAACAAACCTTGTCCGTGAGACTGTATGTGATAACGATGATTATCCTGTGTCGACAGCAGGTCTGTTTGGGGGAAACAGTCGAGGAGGGAAGAGAAATGGCTGGGAAGCAGCAACTCCATCTATCTTACTCCTCAGCCCCATCCCCTGCTAGGGAGGCAGAGATGCCGGACCACTGGACCAGGCCTGCCTCCAGACCCATCTTCTCCATCAGGGCCCTGAGACTTTTCAGAGAATTTTTGAAAAAGTTTGAGACATGAAAATACTCTATCGACTCTAAATAGAAAAAGCAAACTGCGAATCCATCACGAATAAATCAGTTGAACAGCTACATAATGCAATATAGTCCACATATCTTGGTGGTTTCTACACATTTCTGAAATCCACGGGGCTCTGGAAACAGAACAGATTTCACTGGCTGATTGGGTGGCACAATGCCGCCCAAAGTAGAGTGAGGTTATTTGTAGGCTTTATTTATTCCATTAGGATAAATATTTGCATGTGTTTGCTGCAGGAATATTACTGTGGTTGGCAAAGTGTGCTTCCCAGACTCTGCCAGGGATGTTAAGGAATGTCCAGGGAGGTGTTACCGTTTTAAAACTTTAATTTTTTTTTAGAATGTGATCAAATGTATGTAATATAAAGTTTACAACTTTAATTGCTTTTTTTAAAATTAGAAAAAAATTTTTTGATGGAGGAGGTAATTAGGGATTGATTGATTGATTTAAACAGAGGTCATGGGGATTGAACCCAGGCCCTAGTGCATGCTTAGCACTGAGCTACACCCTCCCTGCTTAATCACTTTTAAGTGTACATTCCAGTAGCATTAAGTACATTTACATATTGTGCAGCTCAGCACAATCCTTCCATGGAACTCTGTTCATCTTGCAAAACTAAGAGTCCATACCCATTAAACAATAACTTCCCATTTCCTGCCCCCCACCCCACCCCCAACCCCTGGGCCACTGCCATTCTACTTTCTGCCTTTGAATATAGCTACTTTAAGTACCTCATATGAGTGGAATCATACCGTTTGTCCTTTTGTGACTGGTGTATCTCACTTACCATAATGTCTTCAAGGCTCACCTATGTTATACCATGTGTCAGAGTTTCCTTATTTTTGAAGGCTGAATAATATTCCACTGTATGTCTATACCCTGTTTTTCAATCCATTCATTTGTCAGTGGACACTTGAGTTGCTTCCACCTTTTTGGCGTTTATAAATCATGCTGCTATTAGCATGGGCATACAGATACCTCCTCATGTACCTGCGTTCAGTTCTTTTGGGTATATCCAGAAGTGGAATTGCTGGACCATACTGTATTACCTTTTTAGAACCTGAAAAATTCTGCATTCTAAAATACAACTTGCCACAAAGTTTTGGAAAAAGGATCGTGGACCCGTATTACACTAATTAGGCAAACATAACGAAACTTTTAGCTCATTTCTTACATGATTATGTATGAATTATATTAAACGAGGCATCTGCATACATGTCAATATACTTGATATGATGAGTATGGGGCTTGCAAAATAAAGTCTTAAAAGGCATTGTCTTTCTGTTAACAGCTTCCTAACTAGCTTGGATCCTAACTCTACTAATACTTATGGCTGTGTGATCTTGGGCAGGTGACCTAGAGTTTCTATGCCTCAGTTTTCTCATTTATAAAATGAGAATAATAATAATAGTAATAGTAGTAATAATAATAATATTAACAATAATAATAAACAAAACCATATGAGTCACTGACAGTCTACCCCACACTGTTGATGGGAGGATCCAGTGCATTCATATCTATAAGACACTTAGAACAGTGCCTGCTTGCACATGGGAAGTACTAGATATTTATTTGTTAAATAAATAGAATGATTAGGTAGACTTGGGTGAGCCATTTGCCAGGCTTGTTCAATTTCATCTCCAAAATGAGACTTTTACACTAGATGGTATATAATGGTTCTAACATCATAGACTTCTATGCTTCTTTCTACAAATTTAGAATTTTACTACAATTCTCTTTATCTAGCCCATAATGGTCCTCTGTCAGCTAAGAGAAAGAATCAGATAATTCTGACCATGAAAAGGGAGAGAATTGTTTCCCCAGGTGGGACCAGTCACCTGTATACAGTTTTCCCCTGGGACCGAAGGCTGAAGAGAGAGGTCGGTACATACTAAGGCTGCTTTTAAACAAGTGACCCATCTATGTTGGGAACAAAAGTGCCCTCTGTTGTCTCCTCCCCAGATTGTGAGTTACCACCAACCTGACCACCTGCGAGGAAGCTTGGTCAAGTCACCAGCAGCGGCGTGGGCAGCAAGGATGAGGAGGAAGGAGAGGACCATCACGGAGGTCTTCATCTTCCCGGTGCGCAGGCAGTGCTGGCCCGAGGTCTCCTGGGTGCCTTCCTCTCTGCCTCTCTGGGACCCCAGCTCTGCTCTGGTATTTATAAGAAGAGAACCAGGAAGTCACAGGGCAGAGGTCAGAATGCTGTCCTCTGGCTGTAAAAGAGACAACGCGCTATTTCTAAAAAAAGGGAACGAGGCTGGGAAGGCAAGAGGAAGTAGAGGGCAAGGATGTCCTGAGGCTTTCCCAACTGCCTAATGAATACGGGCAAAGAGAGTGACTCTTTTACGAAGAATCCTTCCTCTAGGAGGTTCGTTTAACCCTCTAATCAGAATTCTTTCCTCAGGAGTTAACCCCATTCATGTGAGCAAACACCCTGTTTTCGGGGTGACCACTGATGGGAATGCTCTAACATGTGAACCCACTCATGTGACTCCGCACATGCAGTCTTGACCCTTGACTCCTCTCTCTGCTTCACCCCGACATCCAATCCATGAACAAACACTGTTGGCTCCACTTTCAAAATTGTGTCCAGAATCTTATTTCTCACCACTTCTACTCCCTTCACCTGCTCCAAGCCACCCTTATCTCTCACCAGGATTCTTGCCAAAGCTTCCCAATTTGGCTCCTTACTCCGCTCTTGCCCCTTTTCCATCGACATTGCAGCCGGAGTGATCCTGTTAAAAAAAAATAGATCAGACCAAGTCAATCCTGTTTAAAACCCACCAGTGTAAGGCCCAATCGTTCTCATAACCTACAAGCCCCTATGTGATCTGGCCCCTGTTTGCTTTCTGTTTTCGAGTCCTATCATCATTGTGGCCGAGGGCAGAGGCCGGCTGACTTCCAGGGCACAAGTCATTCTCTCCATATACTCACCGACTTTCTCCTTTGCTGTGGGTGCTCCCCATTGGCTTTCAAGCCCCTGCAGTGACAAGTACTTGTCCAGTACCTCCGGGTGCACAAGCCTGAGGACCGAGCAGGTTCCTGCAGGCATCCTCTGCCTCAGCATCAGAGTCCCTGATACAGGAAAAGAGGGGTAAGCCTGATGGCACAGTGTGGTGCCGCCGCATTACACCTACGTGGGGCTGGACAAAGCCCGTGCAGGGCTGGTTGCTGTAGTGGTGGCCGGAGTAAAGGACAGGGCCGACGAAATGGCAGTGGTGCGCAGAGGTGACTGACACGATACCACACGCATGCTTGTTCAGCAAATGAAAGAATGAAGGAACCAACGTCCGATTTCACAATATGCGGCTTTTATGGGACCTCCCCGATATAGCAAACATTTTGTGAGTGGGTTTTTTTTGTGTACTTCCTAGGTCTTTCATTACTTTTCCCTCCCCCACCCCACCAAGCAACACTGGTGGTATTGAAGAATCATAGCAGCCCTATTCATTACTCGGCTCGGCATAATCGAGGGAGCAGCTGTGTTTCTCTGCATGTGGTGCTCCAGCCTCAGTGGTCTCCGGGGCTACTGGTAACCGTGGCCAGTGCTTCTTGAGCACTTACGATGCTCCGGGACCGCGCTCCGAGTCGAGGTGTTTACTACACAAAGCGCTTCCTATAATTATTTCATCATACCGCCCGGCACACCCTCCAGCTTCTTCCCTTACGGAAATACCAAGTGCCCTGTCATCTTTGCCTGCAAGCGCGGCTCTTACCACGTCCCATGATCTAGGCTTGCATAATGTGTTTGTGTAGCAAAAACTGAGCTAACCTGCACTGTTACAGGGTCAGCATATTTGAGCTAAGATGTCCCCTCCTTGGGGTAGCCCGTTTTCTTTGTCAGATCCACACTGAGTCTATGGGAATTTCCTGCTGTGCCTTTTAACTCCCCCTCCCTCCTTTCTCATCAGGGCATGTGCTGTGTGTCTGCATCCTGAGCAGGTCGTGACATCTCAGGACAGTGTTCCACGCACAGGTCCCTTCTGAGGAGAGAGGCCTCAAGTTGTGGTTCCTCCCTGCATTGGGTGCTGGTCCTTGAGTTTCCAGGTGAAGCCATCCGTGGTGTCTGGCCTCCTCTGGTGGCTGTGTGGTGAGTAAGGAGGAGCTCAGGTGGCCGCCCCAAGCAAAGGCGAGGTAGCGTCCTAGTTCTCTGTCAGGCCAGCTGCACATGCCGCTGGGAAAGGCATTCTGGTGCTCGTGGGTCTCTCAACTCCTTGGTGGCCACAAAAAGTGGCCTTGGGGTTGGAGCACTTCCTGACCAAGAGATAAAGAGCCGTCTGTCCGTGCTGGGCTTATTGTCTTGTGTGGGGATATCTTTGTTCCGGACTCAGTGGGTGCTCCTTCGTTTTGCTTAAGCATGTGTGACACCCCCATGACTCTATCCATTCCTGGCAGGTGGGAACTTGCAGCCCAGGAGGGATTCGTGCAGATCACTGCCCCGAGTCAGCCGCAGGATGGTACCCACTACTGGGGGCACCGACACTCACTGTTGAAGCTGATCTTGCTCTGTCTTTTCTCTGTGTGAGTTAAGTGTTCCATCCAGTGCCTGTGAAGTCATGTCCTTCGTGGAAACCCTGACACAAACCATGCAGTCGGTCGCCGTCCTGGGACTGCTGGTCCGGGTGGCAGACAGCAGGTGTCTCATGGCTGACACATCCCGCCTTTCAAAGTCCCGGGACTGGAACTACTTTAAGACTCAGGCAGGAGGGACTCTGCCTGGACGCCATGCTTTGGAGCATCCTTCATATGGCCAACACACACTAAACAAATTCATCAGAGAACATACAGGCACCTCTGTCTCTTGGGATGTGGTACTCAGGGCCAGCCCGGCATGACCTGCAATGCTGAACATCCACTTTTGTGACAGATGCAGCTTATGCCTTAAGGGAAAATGCCTCCCTACCTCTCCTGCCCTTTGTCTTTGAAAGGAAACACCTGAATCCGAAAGCTGTGAAGGTTTATGGGTTACCACTGCCAATACTGGGGGCAGACACTCCTCGAATGGCAGGGGAGATTTGAACAGCAGAAGCCTTTAGGTAAGAGAAACGATAAACCAATTAACTTACCAAAATCTGTCTTCTCAGATAGCACGACTGCCAACCGTCCTTGCAGAACAAATGTGGTTCCCCTGCAGGGCTCGGTGTTCATTATTTTTTGCTTGCTTTTGTGTTCCAGTCTGTGGTGGTGGACTCCCAAGTTAGGGCTGTGTATGCAATAGTTTTGCATTGTTGCAATATTAAGCAATTAGTTGTACTTTTAAATGTGTTTGTTTGCTCATTGATAAGTTTCAAACAGTGGCACACTGGACGTGAGGGACTCCTTATGCATTCTTACCCCGGGTCCTGGGAATGTTAGGGCAGGCCTGACCAGGACCCACAGGGACAGGGTGGCTGGCGAAGTGACTCCCTGGGCTACACCACCTCCTCCATGTCCTTAACCGTAAATATCTGTTTTGGGGAATAATCTGTGTGCCTCTTCCAGCCTTGTGCATGCTCTTAAACGGCCTCACTACTGCACGTGGGAGAGCCTTTCCTTTGAGGAGTAAGGGGAACCACGGATCCTACCAACTCATCTTGTGTTTCCCAACGTCTGTACAACCGGGCCTGGGCCCTCCTTAGAGGGCCTCCTGAAGAGGGAAATCTGTTCTATAAAGTGGAACTGAAACAGCTCTGTGGTCACAAGGTCACAGATGGTTGGGCCCCTCAGATACCTTCTGACCGTCTCCTGTGTGTCTGGGTGATGCCGAGTCCAATAAACGGGTTTCCATTTTGTCCCAAGCACTTCTCCTAACTCTAGCTCTGCTCTCAAAGATTAGATCTTTGTTTAAATATTTGACTTCTCCCTTCCTTTGGTAGATTATTTACAAAAATGGCTGCAGTAATTCCTCCCCCGTCCCTCCTCCCCCTACTCAGTATGCATGCCCTTGGGAATCCTCCCCATACTGGCCCTGGTCTTGGCTGTGTGGCCCACTTTGGCAGATGAGACAGTAGAAAATGTGATACAGAGACTTGAAAAGGGCCGGCACATTGAGACTTGTGCTATTTTTCTGCTGGGAACCTTTATACTGTTAATGTGTACCAGCCCATGGTAGCCTCTTCAAGGCTGAGCGACCACGTGGAGAGCGGTCCCAGCTGAGAGGTCATCCCGGACCATCGAACCCCAGCTGAGTTGCCTCAGACCAGGAGAACCATCCATCCAACCCATAGACTATGAGAAATAATAAATGCTGCCACTAAAAAAAATTTTTAAATGTTTTAATTAAGAGTTATTTTTTTAAAAGCAGTTTTAGATTCATAGCGAAACTAAGGGAACAAATGTAGGGGGTACAGAGATTTCCCTTATACTCTTGACCCTCAAAATGCACAGCCTCCCCCATTATCAATATCCCCCACAATGTCACAATTGGGGAACCTACACTGACACATCATAACCACCCAAAGACCATAGTTTACATTATAGTTCACTCTTGGGTGCAGCGCATTCCAAGGGTTTGGACAAATATATCGTTATGTGAATCCATCATTATGGTATCAAGCAGAGTACTTTCACTGCCCTGAAAATCCTCCTTGCTTTGCCTAGTTACCTCCCCTACCTCCCCCAGACCCCCATCTCCTGGCAACCACTGATCTTTTTTGCTGTGTCCATAGTTTTGCCTTTTCCAGAATGTCGTATAGTTGGCCTCATGCAGTATGCAGCATTTTCACGTTGGCTTCTTTCACTTGGTAATATGCTGTTAAGACTCCTTCTTGTCTTTTCATGGCTTGATAGCTCACTTACTTTAGAGCTGAATATTCCGTTGTCTGTTGTACCACATTTTATTTACCCATTCACCTGCTGAAGGACATTTTGGTTGCTTCCCAGTTTTGGCAATTATGAATAAAGCTACTATAAACATCTGTGTGCTGGTTTTTGTGTGGACATAAGTTTTCAACTCCTTCAGGTAAATACCAAGTGTGATTGCTGGATCGTATGGTAAGAATATGTTTCATTTTGTAAGAAAACTTCAAATTGTTTTTCAAAGTGGTTGTACCATTTTGTATTCCCACCAGCTATGAATGGGAGTTTCTGTTGTTCCACATCCTTGCCAGCATTTGATAATGCAATTGTCCCAGATTTTGGTCATTTTAATAGGTGTGCAGTGGTAGCTTGTTAATGCCTGTTTTAATCGACTAAATTTTAGCATGACTTGTTACGTAAAAGCTAATTGATAATTTCCTCTTTGGGCAATGAAGATTGCCTAATCTTTGTAAGTTTGCTGAAAGCAAAAGTAACAGTTCCTCATTCAAGAGGAGGCTTACTGCCTTTTGTTGTTGTTATTGAGGTAAAACTCACATAACGTAGTATTAACCGTTAATCATTTTAACGTATGCAATTTAGTGGCATTTAGTATCTTCACAATTTGTGTAACCATCACCTCTATCTAGTTCCAGAAGATTTTCATCACCCCCAAAATGGTTCCCTATACCCAGTGAACAGTCACTCTCAGTCTCCCCTAACCCATCCCAGGCAACCACTAGTGTGCATTCTGTCTCTATGGGTTTTCCTACAGCGGATGCTGCAAAGATAAACAGAATTATGCTATATGTTGCCTTTTGTGTCTCTTTTCATTTACATACTGTTTTCAAGGTTCATCCATGTTGTAACATGGATCAGTACTTCATTCCTTTTTAAGGCTGAATACTATTCCTTTGTGTGGCTATCGCTCATATTGTTTATCCGTTCATCACTTGATAGACATTTGGGTTGTTTCATAGTTTGTGGGTATTATGAATAGTGCTGCTATGAACAGCCATGTACAAGTTTTTTGCAAAAACACATTTCTAGATTGGGGTACTGTTGCTGATTTACTAGAATGAGTTAGGAAGTACTCCTTCCTCTTTTACGTTTTGGAAGTGTTGGGCGTATTCATTCTTCTTTAGGCGTTTGGTAGATTTCATCAGTGAAGCTGTCTGGTCCAGAGCTTTTCTTTGTTGGGGGATTTAGACATTGCTTTTAATTAAACTAGTACTTGTTAAGAAAGACTACTGTAAATATCAGTAAAGATGCTTCTATTCTAGTTGAGGTGGAGATGGAGAGGACTGAGAAGGTCCCTGCCATCCAGAGCTGCGGGGCCTTGCTGCTCAGTCAGGATTTCAGAGGAAGGAGAGAGAGACCCCTTAGATTAGGCTGATGAGAAAAATTCATGAAAGGGATGGCATTTGAACTGGGTCTCAAAAACTGGGCCTAGACTGTATCTGATTTGAAAATGCAGAGAAAGAAGGAAGAACATTCTAGTTAGAGGTAACTGCAAATAGTAATATCATATAGTTGTAATAAGATGTGAACCACTTACTGTTTTAAAAAAATATTTTATATCCTCATTACGACCCTGTGGAACAGGAACAGCTGTCACCTATTACAGATGAGGGTACGGAGGTACAGAGTAGTGAAGTAATTTGCTCACACAGCCCGAAAGGGGCAGAGCTGGGATTCAAACCGAGGTCTTCTGATACCCTTTGAGCAAAGCATGGAAATGGCAGAATGTAAGGCATGTTTTGCGTGTGTCCACACCATGCACATAATGAAAAAATGAGCAGAAACATTTAACATGGCAATCAATACTTTAAGACCAAGAGGCTGTTTTACCAAAAAAAAATAAAGTAAAATAGGGGGATTTATCTATGTTAATTTTTTCTCCAGCACCCTTCTTTCTTCTGGAAGCTCTGCCTTCCTTTTCTGAGGGAACTTCTCTGCTCACGTAGCTGTTAGGTTTTATGGAGCTCTGTCAGTCCTTTGTCACAGGTGTGGACCCGTCTCCCAAGCTCAGCAGCCGGGTCCTTCCCAGGTAGTTCTCAGCTTCTAATGAAGGGGACAGGCAGTTCCCGCGGGAGGTTCTGTGGGTGTGGCTCTGTCCCCGTGCATCTGTAGAAGAGCCAGTGGAGTCAACCCCACAGTGCTGGGGAGTCCTCTGTCCCACGACCCATCTTCTCCGAGTCACTGCTGGTGTTTGCTCTTTTTGAGGATTTGAGTACCTAAACCAATAAGCTATTTTTGTTTTTCTCTAGGACCTTTGAAGCCGGCTTTCTGTCACATGGGACTAAAAGTAAAGGAATTTCCATCCCCCGCTCCTGGGCTCCTTTTCACGTCCTCCTCAGGGTTCTGATCTGCCCTCTTTCATCCCTCACGTCTAAGCTCCTGACCTGTCAGAGGCCCACATGAAACAACATACATTTTTTTTCTTGATGAGAGACATGCTTTATTGTTATTTTTTTACAGTGTTTTTGAAATAGAATAGACAGATCATTAGTTGCTCATATTTACACTGTGAGATCTGATGAGTTTTGACAGATGCATGCACCCACGAAACCAGCACCACAATTAAGACGATGAACGGATCCATTGCCACCGGTTTCTTCACGGCCCTTTTTGTGTGGACAGGGGCTTGCATTTCCCTTGTGCAAATATCAAGGAGTGCAATGGCTGAGTAGCATGTAAGCCGTACATTTCACTTTTTAGGAAATAGCCAGTTTTCCAAAGTGGTTGTAAAAAATTCACGTTCCCACCAGCATTACGTGAGAGTTCTAGTTGCTCCACGTCGTTGTCTACTCTTGGTATGGCTGGTATTTTGAATTTTAGCCATTGGAGTAAATTATGAACATGGGAGTAGCTCTAGAGACAGAAGTTCTCTGAAAAACTAGGGGGTAAATGTTTATATACCAGTTTAGTGGGGTGCAGGGGGAAGAGGTCAGGGCTTCCAAGGATGAAAGGTTCTGAAGAAGCTCAGTGTTTTGGGGAATGTCCTGGAGGTGGGATTTGTGGCTGCTTATGTGGTAAAGCTCAGGCTTTAGTCAGCAAGGGGAGTTCAGATAAGATTTCTTTCTGCATCTGTTGGAGCTCAGATGTTTTCACTTTGAAGTAATCTTTATACCATTTCTGGTGGGTGGTTTCAAAAGAAACCCTGTAGTCACGTGCAGTCGCTTCCATTTCCTCCTCCCCCAGCCCTCGGCAACCGCTAATCCATGTTTCTGTCTCTATGGATTTGCCTATTCTGGGTGCTTCATATCAGGGGACTCATATGAGACCGACTATCTTCCCACTCCGCAAACCCTGAAAGAGGCCAGGTGAAGCACAAGGCAAATGCCTTCTTCCCGGACTGCAGGCTTTCCATCTGTAAGGGGCCCCGAGGAGGGAGGGAGTGAGGGCAGCGTTAATCACTGAGGCAAGATCAAAGTCAGGCTTTCACGTGGCCTTGTAAACTTCGTTTATTTGTTGGTTGGTTGGTTGGTTGGTTTTTTATTGATGTATAGCCAGTTTACAGTGTTGTGTTAATTTCTGGTGTGCAGCATAGTGATTCAGTTATACATACATATGTATATTCCTTTTCATATTCTTTTTCATTATAGGCTATTACAAGATAGTTAATATAGTTCCCTGTGCTATACAGTAGGGCCTTGGTGTTTATCTATTTTATACATAGTAGTTAGCATCTGCAAATCCTGAACTCCCAATTTATCCCTCCACTACCCGTCTCCCCCCACTGTAAACATAACTTTGTTTTCTATGTCTGTGAGTCTGTTTCTGTTTTGTAAATAAGTTCATTTGTGTCTTTTTTTTATATTCCACATTATAAGTGATATCATATGGTATTTTTCTTTCTCTTTCTGGCTTACTTCACTTAGTATGACGATCTCCAGGTCCATCCATGTTGCTGCAAATGGCATTATTTCATTCCTTTTTATGGCCGAGTAGTATTCCATTGTATGTATATCACAGCTTCTTTATCCAGTCATCTGTCAGTGGAATTTAGGTTGCTTCCATGTCTTGGCTATTGTAAATAGTACTGCTGTGAACATTGGGGTGCATGTATTTTTTTCGAATTAGAGTTCCCTCCAGATATATGCCTAAGAGTGGGATTGCTGGATCATGGAATAAGTCTATTTTTAGTTTTTTAAGAAATCTCCATCTCTATAATGGCCCCACCAAACTACATTCTCACTAATGGTATGGGAGGGTTCCCTTTTCTCCCCACCCTCTCCAGCATTTATTGTTTGTGGATTTTTTAAAATGACAGCCACTCTGTCTGGTGTGAGGTGATACCGCATGGTAGTTTTGATTTGCATTCCTCTGATAGTTAGCGATATCGAGCTTTTTTTTATGTGCTCATTGACCGATTGTGCCTATTGTCTTCACTGGAGGATTGTTTGTTTAGGTCTTCTGCCCACTGTTGATTGGGTTTTGTGTTGTTATTGAGTTATATGAGCTGTTTGCACATTCTGGAAATTGAGCCCTTGTCAGGTGCATCGTTTGTAGACTAGAGAGCCCAGAAATAAACCTACACACCTACGGCCAATTAACCCTTGACAAAGGAGACAAGAATATGTAACCAAGCAGGACTGTGTGGGGCCTTCCCAGGACAGACCCCTCCCCCATATCCTCCGCTGTAGCTCCCCTCTGAAGTACTCAGATAATAGCATCTCATGTGTATTTCCCGGGTTTTTCAGATGCTAAAACCACCACCAAAAGGAAGAAATTAACTACTTGATGACCAAGAGCACGTGGCTCCCAGACCTCGGCGCCTAGGGGTCAACAGTACTGACCGCCCTGTTACCTGGACATCAACCAATCAGAGAACTGTGCACGAGCTGCTCACGCAGCCTGCGACCCCTCCTCACCTGGCCTTTAAATATGCCTTGCTGAAACCCTTCGAGGAGTCTGGTGTTTTCTTGGGCATGAGCCACTCTGTCCTCCTTGCTCGGGCCTGCAACGAACCTTTCTCTGCTCCAGACTCTGGCTTTTCAGTCTGTTTGGCCTTATGGTGCCTCGGGCACAGGAACTCGCCTTTGGTAACAACAATTTTGGCGAAGACAGCGCAGGAGTCTGTGCTCGTGGCAAGTCGACCCCAGTTGGGGGCAGCCCCTTCCCTGAGTCCTGGCAGCTCACTTGGCTCCAGGGAACTGGGAGAGGCTCTCCCCGACAGGTGCCAGCTGCCCTGCAGCCCGAGGCTGTTTGGAGACGTCGGAGCCGTGGTCCACATTCGGCGCCGCCTGAGGGTGAGTCGCTCCAGCTGGCGCAGGCTGGGAATTCTCTCCACTGCGTCTGGGCGCCTTCCTACTGGGAAGTGAGCTGCTCTGGGCTCATTGTGAACCACTCTGGGTCTGTTCTCTTTTCAGAGCTGGGGCCACTTGTTTGGAGGCCTCCATTCGGGAGTGGAAGGGGAATTTTTAGACTATACCTCCTCTGATTGTGCGACCGCAGCTTATTTGTTGTTTGTGTTTTGTGTGTATCATTTTGGCTTGTGGGAAGGATAGAAAATTCTACCCGCTTCATCTGGGCTCCTTCCCTTGCGGGCAATGAGCCATTCTGGGCTCACCGGGAGCCACTTTGGGTCCGTTCTCTTTTGAGACCTGGGCCAGTCTGTTTGGAGGCCTGTCTAGGATTGGAAATGGAATTTTTGGGTGACACTTTTGTTTGTTGGACTGATGCAGGAAAAATGGATGTGAGGCCTGAGGAGGCCCATGTCCCAGGCCTCAGCTAAGTGCCTGGGATGTGCCCCGCCAAGTGTGGGTCCTTGGCTTCATGCAGGAAAGAATTCAAGAGCCAGCCACGGATGAGTAAAGGTAGATTTATTTAGAGAGATACATACAGCATAGAGTGATCTACCTGGGCTCTCAAGGAAAAAGATTTTTTAAAAACTCAGGCTGAAAAGCTGTGAGATCTTTGGTTCCACTGTCTTCATGTAAAAATTAACATGTAAAACAGCTCTATTTAACTGACTTAAAAGTAACCACTTACAAATTAAATACTTCTAAGTATTAAAGAGGCCAGGCAACAAATTCCAGGGTTATGTGATCTAGGAAATATTCAATAATAAATTAACATCTGATATTAAAACTAGTTTAAGCTTGTTAGCAGAATCAACAGACATGTCTCACTGTCCCTGGGTTTATTGATGGTTAATAGGTTCATGTTTCTGTTGCAGAGTTTGTCAAAAAGAAAAAAAATCAGTTAACTTGGTATGACAAAATTCTTATAAGTAAATTAAATGCAGATAACGTAAGAGCTTTTGGGTGAACTCTTTGGAAATAATTCTGTTTTAGGAATGTGTACTTAAATCTCTCCAGATATTTGGTAACTTGAAATTTTAGAGCTGGGCTAACTTAAGTTAAATGATGGAAGTTTGTTGAATACCTAGGTCATTCCTAAACCAAATAAGATACTGGAACATTATTTACTGGATATTGGTTTCCCTTTACAGAGAAACTATAAAGGTGTTTAGGACTATTATTAAATATGTTTGGTGCCACACAGATTTTTTTTTTTGTGAAAAGCACATGTTTTTAGAAATTATAATTGGTATTTATGTTTGCCAATCTACAGAATGCTAATGTAGAAGTTCATAATTGCTTCTCTGCACTAGAAATTAAAGCTTTTAAGGGTTGAGGAATCTAATGTAAATATGTCACTAAACTTACTAAAAATAATCAAGGAAACATTTCAGTACACAGTAGGAAAGTAGGTTATATGTTTCGAGTTAAAAAAATGATTTTGCCCTAAAGCTGGCTGTTTCTAGATGAAAAATAAATGAGGGACAAACCCATATGGATACAGAAAGTTGCAGAAAGTTTGTAGAAAGAGAGCCTTAAAAAAAGGAGTTTTGTGCATGGTCGGGCTGAGGTTAGATTAAACTTAAGTAGGTAAATGGATTTTGTCATTAAAAGAAGACTGATGCAGGACTAGATTGGGTTCCTCTCTGTTAAGAGAACAATGTTACTTGCTTGTGATAACAGATATTTCTGATAACAGATTGTGTGGAACTTTTTGATGTTGTTGCCAAACCTATGAAGTTCTAATCAAAGTTCTTTTGACTTCAGCTAACTTTGGGAAGCTTCCGAGGACCCCTGAGACATCTCAGAGGAAAATATTAAACTAACTAGGATTGGTTGGTGTGTTAAATTACATGGCATTGTCAAGTGAGTGATAAACCTCCTCAGATTATACTGTACAGATAAATGTTATTAATATAGATATTCTCGGAATTTAAGAAGGTTTCTGAAGTTTAGGTATGTCCTGGTATAATGCTATCAGCCATAATTCTAGTTCTAGTCTAGTTTTCTTAAAATATCTTATGCCACAGCAACTTGATTAAGCTTCTTTGTCAAAAATGTTGTAGCCTGATCTTTAAACCTGCCTTTTAAAATCTTTTATCATTCATAAACAGTTAGGCTGATGCTTTGCAAAACTGCTTCATCTTCAATAAGATTCATAAAAAAGGAATAGATAAACAAGTTCATACTGCATAGCCCAGGGAACTATATTCAATATCTTATAGTAACTTATGGTGAAAAAGAATATGAAAGCAAATATATGTATGTTCATGTATGACTGAAGCATTATGCTGTACACCAGAAGTTGACACATTATAAACTGACTATACTTCAATTAAAAAATATATATATACAAAAAAATTCATAAAAAGGACTTTTTCACAAGTACCGGTTTCTTTTAAATTATACTGGTGAACTGGGTAAGATATTTTTTAAAAGTCTAATAAACTCTGACCTAGTAAAACTTAGTGAAAAGGATTGATTACACAGGAGTGAGTTAACTGGTGAATTTGGTTATAATTTTTTGCTTTTGTCTGAAATATTACTGGCTTTTCATCTTTATTTTCTAATTGAATTGTTTATCAGATGTTTGTCTCCCTATCAATATTGAAAGTTATTGTTTTACTTCCAACCACACTGTTGGCCTCAATGTTTAGGGTAGAAAGAGAGTTCTCTAGTGGAGTTGTCACGGAGTATAACTGCTCACGATGTACAACAGTGCTTTCTCTGTGTCTGTTGCTCAGAGCACGTGTACAATGCTTGTGTAACAACCGGGTATAAGTGATAAGATGTATGATCAATAATGTGTTTCCCCATTTACATACCTCAACCTGGTCACCATATCTGATCAGTTTTCCCCTAATGCGGATAACGAGGCAAATATAAAGGAGGCCTCACCCCAAAGGACGTGATCTAAACCTGGGGCAGCAGCCATCCCCCCAGCATCAAGGGATGACACGTACTTGCCTTCGGTAACAAATATGCAATGAAGTAAAGACAGTCTTTTCAGCAAGTGGTGTTGGGAAAGCTGGACAGCTGCGTGTGAATGAATGAGGTCAGAACACTCCCTCACTCCATACACAAAACTAACCTCCAAAAGGCTTAGACTTAGACATAAGACAAGATACGATACACCTAGAAGGAAACATAGGCAAAAGATTCTCCGACATAACCCTTAGCAGTGTTCTCCTGCGGCAGTCTACCCAGGCAGTAGAAATAAAAGCAAAAATAAACAAATGGGACCTAATTAAACTGAATAAGCTTTTGCACAGCAAAGGAAACTGTAAACAAAACAAAAAGGCAGTCTACAGAATCATTTATTTATTTTTGTTGACACTGTGTTTTGGGACTTAAGTGATGGCGGAATGGTGGTTGTTACTTGAGAGAACATCTGGGAAAATCATGGAGACTGCCTTGAATTTTATCCAGGGGTGGAGGAAAAACTAGCCCTCAAAACTGAAGACATTATCAGGAGACTGAAGCTAAAGCTGCTCTATAATTTGCTCCCAAAGTTGTCCCCACTGATGACACACAGGGCTCTGTGTACACCATGGGGCCACCTGTCTCTCTTCCTGTGAGTGAGACTGATGCCCAACAGTGGTCCACAGGTGGCTTCCTCAGGGCTGCTCCCAGGCATGTGCTGGGAGAGAAACCTCGTCAAGGTCCCCGAGACCCTTCTTTGGGCTCATTTTTAAATAAAGCCTGGCCAGCCCAGTTTTGGGCCTCAGCATCACAGAAAGCAGCCCCACGCCGACCATTCAGCTTCCTATCAGTCTTTTCTTTCCTGCACGCCCTTTCCTCAATATTTGCCAAAGCATTTCCTGTCTTTGGGCCCCTGGAGGTTCAAAGAGGAGCAGAGCAGAGTCTCTGACTCATCCAGCCCCATCCCTGCCTGGGATCTGGCCTTCTCTGATCTTTTGATAATCATGTTTTTCCTGTTAAAAGTAACAAACCGCTCTTAAGAAGATATGTGGTTGGATTACTGCTGCTTTTTGCAAAGCTATGTGGTAAAGCCAAGCCCCATCATCTGGAGGGAGGGAATGAGGTTGAATTTTAAGATCTGGGCCTTTCTCCTTGGCAAGCAGGGAGGATATAGGGGAGAGGAACCCTGTTATAGAAGAGGCACCCCCACCCCTGGGAGCTGGAAAGGATACCGTGACTGCCTGGACACATGGACAGGAATACTGCCCAGTCCCTGGCCCGGGTTTACTTCTAGCTGGGGTTGAAATTTACAAAATGTCCTTGAGTCTCTACCAGGCAGTGAGGGACAGATGACAAGCCAGAAGCATCCCTCCAGGAAGCCGACTCCAAAGCTCAAGACTTAACTGTTGCACTAACATTCCTGACTCATTTGGCCGCAAGTGTCACTTAACCTTTCTGAATTGAGTTTACACACTTGTAAAAAAGAAGGTGATGACTTCTTTGGTAGGGCCACTGTGATGTGTTGGAATAAATTGCTAGGCCCCCGACAGGCCACTCCTGCCTGGATGCCACCTCAGCCGACCGAACTTCGGGGTTCCTGTAAACGCCCTGCCTGACCAGAAATGCCGTGTAGCCAGCCAGCCAGTCCCTAAACGCCAAGCCCACTTTGGGCGCTAGACTTAATTGCCTTGTTCGTTGATCTTCCTAAATAGGGTCAGATGTGCAGTTCGCGTCGCTCTGCATGGAAGCCTCACTAAGTTCTGGGTCATGTGGGTGGGGAAGCAGCTGGTAAGTTGGAAGCAAGAACCAGTCTTCTTTCTCTCCACAGGGTAAAATACAGGCTGCACTGTGCAGGCCGGCCACTCTCCTGCTGGATGACAGGATGCCACCTGGGATGAGGCAGGGGACAGGCCTGTGGTGGAGTCACTCCAGAATTCCTCTCCTCACTTTGGAATTCTTCCTCTTGCCTCCACTTCCTTTTATTTTCTTCCCTTCCATTTACAAATAAAACTGACCAGAGCCCCAGAAGTAGATGATGTTCTAGGACTTCCTCCTTGTTCCCATCCAGGCCCAGGCCCCTGGTTCCCTGACTGTCATTTGCAAACCAAGAAGACCCTAATGAAGAAGTATCTATATTTTGGGGATTATTAAAGCATTCCTTGTGCAAAGACTGTGTTAATTTATTCATTATTAATTCCACATGTATATGAGTACCTAACAGTAGGAGTGTGCTAGGGACTAGACGATAAAGCATAACTATTGTTCATGATGCGTTCATAATCTAGCTGGGGAAGCAGACACACACATGCATAATGGAGACAATGAATAGATACATACAATGAATACAATGGTAATAAAATCAATAATTATTGGTTTGAAACAGTATTAGGATTTAAGTTATTCCTCCAAAGCCAACTATTTTTGGGGAGGGTATAGCTCACGTGGTAGAGCACGTGCTTAGCATGCAGGAGGTCCTGGGTTCAATCCTCAGTACCTCCATTTAAAAAATAATTCAATAAATAAACCAAATTACCCCCCCACCCCCCCCAAAAAAGAAGGATAAATATAATATGGCAGACAAATAGCACAAATCCAAAGCCAACTATTTTTGAAATAAGAAAGCTCTGAAATAGGCCATGGGTGGGGCTAACGGTCTGGTATATTGAGGTGGAGAAGGGAGTGGGGGGGAGAAATGGTGTCAGGTGCCAGGTTCGAGTGATTTGGGGGTACTTTGGGAGAATAGGCTAGAATCTAGATGATTAGAAAAGCTTCAGGATCTGCTTTGCTTAGAAGGTGCTGATGTGGAGTAAAACCTGCTTAAGGACACTGCAGAGACAGAAAAGGGACAGTTGGAGGAATGCCCTGCCCAGAGCCACCATCAGTCCTGTCTGACTAAACTCGGGTTTTATCTTGAGCCACTCATAACCCTACTCTGAGCTTTAACTCCTTCAGCTATAAAATGAGTGACTTGACTATTCAGTGATTCCCAGACTTTTGGATTTCACAGACCAGTAAAATGTCAAAGAAAAAAAAATTAAGACTGTGAAAGTTTCCAACTTTTTATTTTAATGCCTAAGTATTAATCAAAACAGCTATCCTTTATCAGTATCTCTTCAGAAGACAATTTTTAGCATCAAATTGAAGGTAAGTCATACTTGTAGGATAATACAAAGGAATAGATTTCATTCTGTGAGAAAAAATTTAAACCTTGATTATATTGTCCTTTTCCCATTTTGCTGAGAACTAGTAAAAACTTCATCACAGCCCATCATGGGTCTGAAGACCATTCTTTGGAAACCTCAAGGGAGCTGTTCTGTTTCCCCAGTAACATAGCCAACTTTTAGGATGCCGAGAACAACCCTTCTCAGGCACCAGGAGCTCCACTGTCGGTCCCCTAATTGGACTAACTTTCTCTAAATTTCTCTCTCCTCACCTTGCCGCCCAACTTCTAACATCATCTGACCTCCACCAGCTCACATACATAATTTACCAAAATCACGAAGGAAAGTCAGGGAATTCTTTTTAAGGATTTCATGTTAAACAGTTGATAGCTTTAATGAGCTATACCTTGATATATTTAAAACTCATGCAAACACTCTTAGGTCAAAGGATTTCATCTTTAGTGGTCACATTCCACAGAGTTGGGAAGTTTAAACTTTTAAAGTTCTGTGGGTAGTTAATGGTAACTATCTAGTACTCCAGTCTTCTGTGGGTTTGAAAATGAAGCCAGCTGCTCTAAAGACATCTGCACCACTTGATCCTGTAAATTCACCCTTTGGACTCTACCCTAAAAATACACTTGAATAGAAGCCCTGAACTCCGAAGACCTCAAGGTTGCCGGGCGGCGGAAGACCGGCCCAGAGTGGGAGGGGCGAAGGAGTGGTCAGAGCACCGCCCTCGTCCCACCCCCGCCAAGCTGGCCCAGCCCCTCTCACGCTCCCTTTTAAAAAAAAAAAAAAAAAAAAAAAGCGCGGGCGCTCCTTGCGCAGGTGCAGTACTGCTTGTGTCTGAGCGGCGCTTGCGTGGTGACCACTAGTGGGATGGCGGAGTTGGTGCCTTTCGTGGTTCCCACCCGAAGTAACAAAACCTTGCTGGTGTGGGAGCTGAGCTCCGGACCAGGAACCAAGGCCTTGCAGGTGAGCTGGCCAGAGTGGAGGGAGGGATGGAGGAAGCTGCCCTAGCCCCAATAACTGGGAGTCCCAGGCCAGGTGACCACCCCTCGCCCGAGCCTCGCGCCGCAAGGTGACCCCTGGCTGAGCCCCTGCCGCCATGTGACCCCCACCAAGCCTTGTACTGCCAGGTGATCCCTCGCCCTTAAGGAGCTTATAAATTTCTGATGAGGAAGGGTGCACAAACAAATCAATAAAGAATAGTGCTTTGGCGGAGGGAAGGGAGGCGCCGGTCTTTCTGCGCAGAGCTCTCTGGGACCTCACGGACGCACGCACGCTGGTCTGCATGCCTTCTCCGGGCCAGAGGTCGACTTGGCGCTGAGCCGTGGCCCGGTCCAGAAAGGCGGTGCGCGGCGCCAGCAGCAGGGGCGCAAGGGGCCAGAGCCATTACCCGCTGGAGCTGCGAGGGAGGGATGGAGCGAGCCAGCAATCGGGGAAGGGAGGGGGCCGCACGCGCAGCGCGCCACGCCTGCCTTGTCTGCCTGGCTTCGCGCGAGAGGAGGGAGAGGGAGGGGCGGTGCCGATAGCCCGGGTGCAGCGCGCCCGGTAACGGCCACCGCGCGCGCCGGGGGGCGGGGCGGGGCCGGCGCGCTCTGACCTCCCCGCGCCCCTCCGGCGGCGGGAGGCAGGCGGTGCTGTGCGCAGGCGCGCCCGGCAGAGCCCCTCCCCGCATGGGGTGGGGCATGCGGTAAAGGCCTCCAGCTCCCCCCAGGCCTGAGCGGCGACTGCCAGCGGGCCGGCGGCGGGCGGAACGGCGGCGGCCGCTGAGGAGGCGCGAGCCCCGGTCAGGCCTCCCCACTCCGTGCTGGACCATGTACTCAACCCACGGACCCCTGTTGCCCGCGCGCGGCGCGGCCGCCTGTGCCCTCGGCATGTTGGGTCAGTAGCGCCTGGGCCCTGGGACTGCAGGGGTCAAAGGGGTTGGGGTACTGAGTGCGGAGTAACGGTAATGGGGTATAAGTAAGAGAATGGTGGAGGCAGAGTAAAGGGGGAAGTTACAGAGCTCCGCTGGGCCAAGTGGTTAGTGATGGCAGGTGGGAGTGTAGCGGAGTGATGGGCGTGCAGAGTGGGGAGTGACTGGGGACAGCTGTGGTGTTTAGGTGTGGGGTGGAAAAGGTCTGTTGCCATTGGAGGTGAGGCGGGCAGAGTAGCTGGCTTCGTAGCATGAATTAGAATAGGAGCAGGTGAGACCTGCTGGTGTGGAACAGAGAGGGAGAAGGGGCCAGGAGCTGTGACTGAGTAGTGGGACTAAGGACAGGTCTTGAGAAGTGAGCGAGGCGCTGTTTGCTCAGAACAGAGTGATATGTTTATGGTGTGCTTTACGGAGAGAGAGGGAGAGACCCAGAAACCTGAGGGGAGTGCCCTGGGGAGGTGTTCAGGAAGGGACAGGACGGAAGGATTGTTCCCCCATTGTTTGCTGGGCCCCTTTCCCACCCAGCAGAAGACGAGGAGTTCCTGGTGAGAAAGGTCTTTGTGAAGAGAGGGATGGGCCCAGGTCTCTAGAGGCTGTTAGGGTTTTGGAGGGCCCAGCAGGCTTTTGGGGCTCCATTGCCCCAGTGGTAGGGGATGGGGTTGTCCTAGTGTCTTGAGTCCCTTCCAGTGTTGGCTGTTTTGTTCCTCTCCTGTTGCCTCGATGTGTACTTTTTCTTTTGTCAACACCTTACAGAATCAGGTCTTGAGGCCAGTGCCTCACACAGGGGCCCCCCCAGGCCAGCCTTCTGAAGGTGTGGGCCGGGGTGGGGCAGGGAGGGTCAGCCCAGGTCAGATTGATCTAGACCAGGGGGAAGCATGGAATGATGGGGACCAGGGCTAGGGCGGCTCCATTCTCTCTTCATGGTCTTCCCCTAGCAGGGGCCTCCTCTGCTGGTTCCACTTCCCCCAGGGAGCCCACTCACAGCCTAGGCCAGCCCCAGGAGCCCAGCCAGGGGTGGGACCCAGCCTAAGGCTGGCTCTGCTACCACGTAGCTCCTGGAGCAGGAGATTGGACCCCTTGGACTGGTCCCCTGGTGAGGGAAGAACCGTCCTGTGCCTATCCTCAAGGAGACACCTGGCACTGTTGCCTTCCCTGGGCAGAGACTTGTAATGATTTTCTTGTCTGCCTCTTCGTCTGTGCCTTTTCTTTGGAGGAGTTGACCGCATCCTCCCATCTTTTGGGCAAGCGGGCTGGATGAGAAAAAGAAAAAAAAAAAAACAATAACACTTTGAATTTGTTTGTATTATTTAAATTTTTATGAATGTATTTGTATACTACATCCTATCTAAAGTTGAAATAGAGATTTAAGAAAGAACTAGCAATGTAAGAAATCCACAGTAATGTATAAGTTATTTAGAGAGTTAACACGAGATATTTGCACTCTCAAAGAAGCTTGCTAATGCAGATGATGCTAGAAGAATGCTAATTCTTTTAGTTGTTTATAAAATGTATAGAGGTATGTGTGTTCCTTCTCACAGGGTTTAGTAACTTGGGGCTGCTACAGGTTCAGGTCCTACTTCAGTGGCAGGCCCATCTTATCTCCTCTTCAGGTCATATTCTCAAGCAGGAGCTACAGGATGACATGACTAAAACTGTTAACTTCCTTTGCTTACCCCCAAGCCTGTAAGAGGCTTCTGCAGGACTTCCTTGGTTGCTTGCATCATCACCTTCACCACCAGAGGTCAGGGAAACCTTCCGATTAATCAGGGGCCCTGGAAGTGATACAGAAAAGTATTGATTTAAAAGTAATAACATTTATTTAGGGCTTCCTATGAACTGATTGCTTAAACTGTGGTTCTATTTAATCTTCACAACCACTCTATGAAATTGGTATTGATAAATCTCAGGTGTATCCAAAATAAGTCTCTGTGTCAAGTTGTGATATTTTTAGGCCTGTTAGGTCTTTAGGTTTGTCTGGGCACCAGACGTAAGGCAGTTCAACTTAATGCCCTTGCCCTAAGCAGCTCCAGGTGCCAAGAATTGGCCAATTTCTACTTTGGATTCAATGGATGGTCAAAAAGGATCATAAAGGTAAACTGTAGATTTTCTTTGACTAACCAGACTCCTTTCAACGTTGAAATCCTAGACTTCAGAGAGAAGATTAGAACTGGGTTGTGGGGAGATGTGAAAGACGAGTTTCTGAGCATTGACCTTCCATGTAGAATTAACGATAATCTCATTGACTTGGTGGTGGTGTTCATAATTTTCTCCAGTATCTGTATGGTATATAATAAAAAATAGTTGTCCATATCTAGTAATTCATTTGCGAGCCTTACGTGATTTTGAAGCAACGGGACACCTCTACTATTAAGTGGGCTTACTGGAGTTTAGTTTTTACTCATAATAAGAAAATATCTTGAAGAATTGACTTTAATTCAGAGTCCTGGGTAGGGGTGTAACTCAGTGGTAGAGCATGTGCTTAGCATGCATGAGGTCCTGGGATCAACCGCCAGTACCTCCATTAAAAAAAACTCATCACCAAAATTCTACCGGCTTCAGGATCTTTCTGACCTTGAAAAAGGGGAAATGAAGATACTGTGGCACAACATCGAAGCAAAGCCTGGAGTTCTGTGCTTTAGAGGTGTTGTTGCCGTCCTATGAGGGCAGGAGTCCTGGAGCTGGCATGGCCGAGGAACCCTTGCACAAGCTGGAGGAAGGTCTGATTTCCAGTGTGTGGTGGGTTTGGTGAGGGGGTGGGATTTCTCCTTTTTCCTTTCTTTCTAAAACTGTTTTTTTTCAGTTACATCATCACCCTGGCTAAGCAACTAAATCCCTGAGCAGAATTTTTCAGCCTTGCCATATAGGTTCTTATCTTAGGCAATGCCTGATAGAACCTTTAACTCTAAAATTTTAGAGCTGACGACCTGTCAAGCTTAGGAGGGAAAATTCTTTCCCCCATTTTTGGTTAATAATTTGTTTTGTGCTAAAATAGTCCTTTCCAATACAGATTTCTTGTAGCCTTCAGTTATCCCAATAGAATCATCATCTAAAGATTTAAACTCTTGTGTAAATGTTCTGTCCTTTGCTTCCTATACAAGGACTTGAGTGGATAAAGTCAAATGTAGATCCCTAGAAAGGTTTTTCCAGCTGGAACTGAGTTTTTTTTTCCTAGAACCCGTGGCATTTGGGGTTAGGGTTTTAAGTCAGAGGCAGGTCTGTTAATGGAGTGGAGGAGGCTCCACAATCCACCTGAGTGGCTGATGCTCTGGGAGAGGCCAGACTATCTGCACCACCACCAAATCTGTCTCATTGTACAATTCCAGCTGTTTATGCACGGGAGAGCAGGAGTGTAGCTTCAGCTTGTCCATTTGAAATCTGATGTGAGATGTGTGCCACATTTTTGGCTTGCATCTCCTGTCTAGCACTTCAGGAACTTCCAGAATCGATCTGGGCTGTAAAAAGCTGTCCTGCCAGGATATATTTACAACAGAGCCATTCAGCCACACGCGTGTGTTGTGCCTGCCCTTAGTTGCTGCGATAGTAATCTAAGAATCATAGATGCACTTTTCTTTTTAAATGTATAACAAAAATCAGTTATTCAGATAGGCATTTTAAGTCTTTGTTTTTCTTGGATTTAGGGCCATTACATTATCATACCTTATGAAAAGGAAGATAACCCGGAAGCTTGCTATTCAAAAGGCTATGACAGATGCATTCCAGAAACTGCTGGTTGTGGTTTTAGGTAAGACTTTTTTTTTTTTTTTTTTTGACGAGGGCAGTAATTAGGTTTTCTCATTTATTTACTTGTTTTTAGAGGAGGTGCTGGGGGTAGAACCCAGGACCTCGTGCTTGCTAAGCATGTTCTCTGCCACTTGAACTATATCCTCCTCACTCTAAGACTTTCTTGGTTGTCCTTACCCTTGGCTCTGACCCCTTGTTTGAAATTTGGAGAGCAGAATTGAGGGCCGTCAGTGTGATTCTACAGTTGTGGACACAGGAGAAGACACAGGTCTTTTAAAACTCCCCTCAAGCAGAATCCCAAGCATTTAGGAACCAAGTAACTATGGCCTAAAGTGGGATTATGCTGCAGCATTTGAAAACTATGAATGCCTTTCAAATAAGCTGTGTTGTTACCAAATCTCAGCATCTCATATATATTTTATGTGAAGTATTTTACTCAAAAACCTTTGTATAAATTAATTATATGGATGTCCTGAATTAGGGATTAAGTTGTCAAAGTAATTTCTAAAAGAAAATATTAATGTACTGCATGTAAGATTTTTTTAAGGAGTAAAAATGTGTTTCATGTCATTGAGAACTTCTTGTGCAGCTAGATTTCTAGTTATGTAACTCACCCAGCATTGCCAAGTTTGTTATGAAGGGAACAAAGTAGAGAAAGAGAAGATGGTTACGTTCTGAAAAAGTATTTGAAGTTTCTTCTGCACAAGATAATTATTTTAATTCAATTTATACCAAATTATTTTAAATTCAGGGACACTTGAATCATATCCATGTTTGTGCTTTAAGAAGTCTAGCTTCTTGTGAAATGTGAGAGGAAGGGATTCAGTATCGATGCTAAAATTTTAAGAAAGCCGATTATAACAACAGACCCATTCCTCATTGGCCAATCTTGGAATCAATTCCATTTAAAAACCATCATGTTCTTAACGCTGGGAGAAATCTGAAGCACCTTCTCCATGGAGTTTAGTGGCCAGAGGGTGTGCCAGACAATTAAAAAGGACTAAATTAAAGAGATGATTATAAGGGCTGTGAAGGAAGTAAAGTGGGTGCTATTTGCAGTATTTCAAGAAAATTATTTAACATGCTGACTTTATTTTTTGAGAGGGAGGAGGTAATCAAGTTTGTATTTATTTATTTATTTACATATATTCTATTTCTTAAAAATTATTTTTATTGAAGTATAGTCAGTTTACAATGTTGTGTCAATTTCTGGTGTACAGCACAATACACAGTCATATAGGGACATACATAGATTTGTTTTCTTATTCTTTAACCATAAGTTACTAGAAGATACTGAATATCGTTCCCTGTGCTATACAGTATAAACTTGTTCATCTATTTTATTTATAGTAGTTAGTATCTGCAAGTCTCCAATGCCCAGTTTATCCCTTCCCACCCCTTTCCCCACTATTTTTAATGGAGGTACTGGGATTGAATCCAGGACCTTATGCGTGCTAGGTACACACTAACTGCAGAGCTATACCTCCCCCCAACATGCTGACTTTAACATTCTAGGTGTCTTCTCCGTGTGTGCACACAGGGTAGACCTCTGGAAAGGGGCATTGTAATTGTTTCTAGACTAATGGCTGTGCTGAGACAAGGTGAGATGGGGAAATTTTCCCATGCTAATGTAAAGGGCTGTTCGCTTGGTTTCCAACACTCTTTCTCAGAGTGAATTGCTCACCTACTCCAAAACCCTTCCTGCAGAAACTCTGGAGTCATCACTGATTCAGTGGTAACCCCTAATAATAGAGTGGTGAATTTTATAATCAGACATGGATGCTGAGAGTTCAGAGGACATGGCAACATTTTAGAATATCTAACTGTAAGGTGTATTCCCCTCCCGCCGCCCTAACTGGTGCTCGTTTTGTAGGTCAGCTACTTTTCTTGGAAGCAGTGTGGCCAAGGGGAGGAAGAATGTCTCTCAGATGTCAGCTTTGAGGAGGAGGAGTTCAGATGCCCAGAACTGGGCTAGCACTTCTGAGTCTCCCAGAAGGCCGGGCCCTGTGACTTCCTTGGGAAGCTCTGCACCACCTCACCCCCACCCCTGCACTGCTGGAGTCTGGGGCCACTCTGGTCTGCAGCCCAAATCCTGCCTCGTTGTGCGGGGGGCCAGGCTGAGGTTGGAGAGAGGGCCTGGCAGGAGGTAAGAGTCACCTTTGCTGGGGGAAGGATGGCTTGGGCCCTGGGAAAAAGCCTGACTGTGGTTGCATGTCCACTCTGACCTAATAAAAGAGGTGTCACTACAGGGTGGGGCATGAGGCAGGAGAGGGGCGCACGTGTAGCCAAGCTGGCATTTCGCTTCGGTGTCTGTTCAGTGTGCCTGGCCCGTTTCCTACTAGCCTGTGTCACTGTGCCCGAATCGTCTTTGTGTTATGTTTCCCCAGTATTTTTGGTTGCTGCAGCTCTTTGCTTGGCAGCCACTCTGGCTTCTGGTCCAGGGATGGCCCCTGAGGTGGTCCCTGGGCTCTGTCCAGCAGGCCCCCAACTCACAATCAGGGGACTTTAATTCTTTCACACAGGAGTCTGAGACTTCGCTTCTGTACCCGGACGTGGAGTCAAATGGAGACCTGCCTGCTGGGCCATATCAGGATATTGCTGTTCCACGTCAAGGTGAGAATGACAAGCTAACCCAGCATCAAAAGCTCCCAGAGGAGGTTCCAGTGCTAGGCTGGGATCAGAATCGGGCCCCAGCTCTGTCTCGACCTAAAGGTAATAAGATCAAAGCTGTAGATATAGATCTACCTTTGGATCTTCTGGGAAGCCCAGATCAGCCTCCAGAGCCCCCTGAGGAGGCTGAAATGTCCTCATCCCTGCAGGAGGCCCAGGCTCAGCGTCCAGAGCCCACTCAGGAGGTTGAGTCTCCACCCCAGCAAGAGGGTCCTGCTCAAAATCCACAGACCCCTGAGACGGTTGACTCTTTTCTGCCCCAGGTAGAGGCCCAGGCTCAGCGTCCAGAGGCCACTGGAGAGACAGAACCACCTCCACTTCAGCAGGGGGCTCTGTCTCAGCCTTCAGAGGGCCCTGAGGAAGTAGGCGCTGCCGTCCCTCTGGGGGAGGGAGGGCTTCAGGAGGTTTTAGCTGAACAATTAAGGCCTCATGAGGTAAATGGTCCCAATGAAAATGAAGCTCAGCAGTCAGCCCTGCACAGTGTCACTGTTAACCCTGTGGATCTAGCACTTACTATAACTCCAGAGGTCACTAATGTGGTTGAAACTTCTCCAGTTCCGCAGGAGGCCCCCTCTCAGCCTGCAGAGCATCCTGAGGAGTCGGAACCTCCTCCATTCCCTCAGGAGGCCCAGGCTCAGCCTGCAGAGCACCCTGAGTATGACTCTGCCCCACTCCAGCAAGAGGCCCCAGCGCAAGTTTCAGGGTTCCCTGGTGAGACTGTACCTCAGTTTCCAGCGAGTGAGGAGGCAGCAGCTCGACCTGGAAGTAAGTATCCAGCTCACTCCAACCCATCCAGTGTTACACTTAAACCGGTGGATTTGGAACTTACGGTCACTCCAGAGCCTGCTAAGGAAGGCGACTTTACCACAGCCCAGCAGGAGGCCCTGCCTCAGCCTCCAGAGAGCCCTGAGGAGGTGGAACCTTCTCCTGTCCAAGAGGAAGCTGCGTCTCAGCCTCCAGAGAGCCCCGAGGAGGTGCAACCTTCACTTGAGCAGGAGGCCCAGGCTCAGCCTGCAGAGCATCCTGAGGAGGCGGAACCTCCTCTATTCCCTCAGGAGGCCCAGGCTCAGCCTGCAGAGCATCCTGAGGAGGCGGAACCTCCTCCATTCCCTCAGGAGGCCCAGGCTCAGCCTGCAGAGCGCCCTGAGTATGACTCTGCCCCACTCCAGCAAGAGGCCCCAGCGCAAGTTCTGGGGTTCCCTGGTGAGAATGCACCTCAGTTTCCAGCGAGTGATGAGGCAGCAGCTCGACCTGGAAGTAAGTATCCAGCTCACTCCAACCTGTCAAGTGTTACACTTAAACCTGTGGACTTGGAACTTACGGTCACTCCAGAGCCTGCTAAGGAGGCTGAAAGTTCTCCAGAGCAGCAGGAGGGCTCTGCTCATTTTCCTGTTTCCCCCGAGCAGGCTGAATTTTCTCAAATCCAGTCTAAGCCTCTTTCTCCATCTCCGGAGCACCCTGGGAAGGTTGAATCTTTCCCAGGACAACAAGAGGCCACAGCTCACACTACAGGTCCCCCTGAGGGGGTGGGGCTTTCTTCGGTCCAGGAGGAAGCCCCGGCTCAACCTCCAGAGCCACCTAAGGAGGTTGAGATGACAGTTGGAACACCAGGACAGAATCAAGCTCAGCATTCCAGCTCGCCCAGTGTCACTGATAAACCTTTGGACCTGGGGCTTACCATGACTCCAGGGCCTCTTACAGAGGCTGGACACTCTGCAGCCCTGCAGCAGATGACATCTCATCCAACATACATTGAGGTGACACCTCCACAGGCAGAGCAGGTGCTGGCTCAGCATCCAGCCATGACTGAGTTCACAGTTCAACCTCTGGATCTGGAACTTTCACTAAGTCCAGAATCTGATACAGAGGCTCGCCCTTCTCCAACCATGCAAGGGACCCCAACTTGGCCTCCAGAGCCCCATCAGCCTTCATTGTATCAGGAGGTGACAGTTCCCACACCAGACCAGGATCACCCTGAGCATCTAATGTTATCTAGTGTCATAGATAAACCTTTGGATCTGGAGCTTACCGTGACTTCAGAACCTACTACGGAAGCTGAACATTCCACATCGCCCCCTCCAGAACGCCCTGAGGTGACACTCACCCCTTTAAGCATCACTCCAGTCACAGTTCACACTGTGGACCTGGAAGTTACTGTAACTGGAGCATACAGTGTGGATGTTGAACCTTCTCCAACCAAGCAGGAGACCCCAACTCAGCCTCCAGAGCCACCAAAGGAGGTTGTTATTGAATATCTACCCCATCAGGAGGTGACCATTCCAACTTCAAGTAAGGGTCAAGGTCAGCACACAACACCGTCCAGCGTCACACCTCATCACGTAGACCTGGAGCTAACCATGACTTCAGAACCTGCTGTGGAGGCTCAACATGCTACAGTCCTCCGGAAGACTACAGCTCCTCCTCCTGAGGTGGCGCTTGCACACCCAGACCTGACTCGAGTCGCAGTTCCACCTGTAGGTCAGGGAGATACCATAACTCGGCACCCAGGGTCACTGAAGACACCTGCTTCAGCTGAGCCTTCGGTGGTGCATTCTGTACCATACACCTCAGAAAAGGAGCAACCGAAACAGAGCGCTCCCACAAGTGTGAACATCTGTGAGCTCTGCATCTGCAGTAATGAGGGCTTGTCCTGCACTGGTCTCAGCCCAGAGGAGAGGCTCCAGACGGTGCCCGTGCCGCAGCCCAGCAACTACAACGGCACCTTCACCATCCTGTAAGAACTGCTTTTCCTCGTTTGTTCTCTGCCTCCTGCCTGACCTGGCAGCCTTTCTTTGAGGTCTTCCTGGGTCTTCCTCATCTCCCTAGCTCACACTGGCTGCTGTTTTTACCTTTTGTTTCTCTTAAAAGCAATTTCTTATTTTCATTCGCCTTCTTACTGTTGCTTCTTCTTCTCCAGTCTTTTACTTATAACTGCCCCTACTCTTTTTCCTTCTCCATTTTTTACTCCATTGTTTAATTTCTTAACATCTTCTCTTGTCCCATTTTTGCTCCATCCTCGTTACAGCAACATGTCCCTCTCCCCATCTCATTGGTGTTAATACAACAAAGTGGTTAAGAGTAGAGATTCTGGAGTCAGACTACCTGGGTGTGAATCCAGGTCTGCCGTTTATTAGCTTTGTGACTCAGTTTCCTCATCTGGATAGTGGGGATTATCATAGTCACCGTCTTGTAGGATTATTGTGAGATTTAGATGAGTTAATACATGTAAAGCTCTTATATCAGTGCCTAGCATATATCTGAGTGTTAGCCATTATTTTTATTCAGTCTCTCAGTTATATTGATTACTCATCTTTGCCCTCAGTATTTCTATGTATAGCACCCATTTTATGCCCAACCCAGGGCTAAGTACTGTGGGAGCCACAGAAGTATGGCATTGTCTCCAGAACATCACAGTGATAGGTGGGAGGAATGAGAACACGCCTTAAAAGGGAGGTGATGTGTAATTGAGTATTAACAGATACAGAGAGGTGCTGAAATTAACCAGAACCTGGAATCACTGGGGTGTGGAGGTCAGGGGAAACTGCATGGATAAGCTAAAACTGTCTCTGGAACTTAAAGACTGGCTATGATTTGTTAGATTAAAAATAGAGAGTATAGTCTAGGGAAAGGCGTGGCTGCAGGAATCATCAGGATTTAAGAGATCAGTCTAGCTGTGAAGTACTGGGTTAAGCACCAATGAAAGATATCCTATGAAAAACCTTGACTGTTACAAATAGGGATTTGAAAAATATGGTATAAGATGTGGGGAGCCATTGAAAGTTTTCAAGGTAAAGAGAGAAATGATGAAAACATGAAGCTTATTTTAGATTCCATCTGTAGTGTGATCTAGAGAGGAAGGTTGGATTCAGGGAGACCAAACAGAATGCTGTAGCAAAACCTAGGAGGAGAGTGAGAGCAGGCTGAATTAGCATGGTTGTGATGGGAGGAGAAGGAAATCCTGAGACCATGACAAAGGGAAAACTGACAAGGTTCAGTAACTGCCTAGAGTCAGGGGATGAGGGGTACAGGAGAGAAAAATATGTTGATGAGGAGAATGATGGTGGTACAACAGGTGGAAATACAGTTGGGAAGGAGAGCCAGTTTGAGGGAAATGGATTCAGTTTTATTGATGAACATAAAGCAACCAGAAGGCTTATGTTTGAGTGGAAATGTCCCATAGGCAGGTGGGCAGACAAGTATCTGTTTTGACTTATTTCTGATCCCCCTGAAAATTGTGCATATAAACTAAATCGTTGTGGCTGAGGGAAGAGGACAAAGCTAAAGGTAAAGATTCAAAGCCATCCACAGTTAGTGGTTGAAACTGAACCTCAAGCACTTAACAGCTTCTTTTAAATGTGTAAGTCATGGATGCATTCTCACTGTTTAAAAGAAAATGTCATAGAAGTATACAGGCTAAAATGTGACATTCTCTCCCCACCCTCCCTCCCACCCATAAGATAACTATGTTACTATTTGGATGGGTGTCCTTCCTTCCAGTCTCTTTCCTTTGCATTTTTTCCCCTAAGGAGGTAATAACTTTACTCCTTGCTCAGTGACCTGTGCTTTTCTTTATGCAATATGTCTGAGAGATATTTCCATCTTAGTCTCTAATTTCTAACTGCCCTTGCCCTTCCAATACCTGGAGAGATTTAGAGAGCACTGAGCCAAAGCTTTGGTGTTACCTGTCATAAGATTTCTTTACTCGCTGCTCATGATACATTTCTGCCATTTTTATCATTGATTTGTAGGAGTCATTTTAGACACATAAGTGACTTTGGGAGAAAAAAGACTTACATTCAAAACATTTGGCAATATATATCCAAGAAATTGGACGGATAGGAAGTTCAGGTTCTGAGGAGATGCCTCATTGCTTGTGCCAGTGGTGTCACATTATATCTTTATTGTATCTTTAGGAATTGTGCCCACTAGGAAGCTGAGAAGCTGTGGGAGTTAGAAAGCTGGTCTTTTCTGCATTGAGTATTCCCCACAATGTTGCCATGATTCTCTCACTTATTCTGCTCATTCTCTCCCTACCTATTTAAGGATATGAACTGTGTTTCTTCACAGAGATTTCCGAGGAAACTCAATTTCTTACGTCGATGAGAATACCTGGAAGCCTTACCGCTGGACGGAGAAACTGTGAGTATATTCTCTCCAAATATGCATACAAAACACTGACTGCCTTGTCAGATTCTTCTTGGTCCAGAATTCCGAGGTCAACAGCTGTGTTAAAAGGTATTTCCCCCTTCACATTCCAAACCAAACTATTGATTGAAATTCTGTTTTTATTTAAAAAATTAAACTTGGCAGGCCCTCATTCAAATAAGCAAGAACCAACTTAAACTTATTTTCCATTATACCAATAATACATGATTATATTCTCCATATAGAAGAATGAAATAACATGTGTAGTGAAAACCCTTCTTGTGCCTTAATCCCCCACCCACACAATTTGGAGTTTAGTAAAACAGTCCTTCCAGACTCTTTTCCACGTATTTGACTACATACATATTTACAGATAACAAAATAAGTTAGTTGTGTGACTTTATTATATCTTTTTCCTTAAGTGATAAAATCTTGCAACATGATTCTTTAATGTCATGATACATCTTAGATTTCTTTTCCTCCCAGTACATAGAGGGTTGCCCCATTTATTTAAACTCCTGCATAATATTCCATAGTATGGATGCATCAGTTTAATAATGCCCGTATTGAAAGGTGTTTAGATTATTTCCAGTTTTCTTGTTACAAACACTGCTGCAATGAACATCCTTGTGCACGCATCTTTGTGAACCTGTCAGGTATTTCTGTAGAATAGATATGTAGAAATGGGATTGTTGGGGTGAAGACTATGTAGAGACAAACTTCTAATTGCCCTCAAGCAAGTTGTGCCAGTCTACACTCCAGTCAGCACTCCCTGACGGCCTTTGTTTCCCCACACCCTTCCACTGCTGGATAGTCTCCATCTTTTGGGCTGATCTGAAGGGTGAATAAAAGGGCTTCCATCTGAATTTGAATTTTCCTGAGTACCTGTGAATTTAAATATCTTTATATGCGTGCTGAGCATTTGTATTTCATCTCCGAATTGTCTGTCCTTTACTCATTTTTCTATTTTTTTAAATTGATTTGTAGATAAGTCAGGTTAAATAAGATAATGATTTTAGGGGGAAGGCTATATTCAAAGCAGTTAACTGGCATTTTTCATGGCAGTTTGTATTATTCAGCTTGAATAGACAAATCATGAATATAACTTCCAAATTGCATTGTTGAGAAGATATTCTACATCTTTTTGTATTAAGTCTTCAAAAATATCCAAAGTATTGTCATATCTACCTGTAATCTGTATAAAAATTAATGAGAGAGTCTCCATAGTTTTTGTCCGTACTAACTCTTTGAAATCTCAATTTTGTTGCTAAATTTTATTTGTATTTAGATTTCTTAAAATTTGCAGTTGAAAAGTTGTATCACATACCCAAATTGTTGCAAACACACTTAAAGTTTTCCGATAATTACATTGAGTATCAGTTTTTACATTTTAATTTTAAAAATAAGTAAATTAAATTAGAATTCAACTCCTTAGGCACATTAGCCACTCAAGTACTCAGTAGCCACATGTTGCTAGACATGCAGCACTACATGCTACATGCAAGAATAAAATAAATTTACAAAATATTGTTGAATGAAAGAACATAGAGAATAATACATAAATCATTCCACTCACATAAAGTTCAAGAAGCAAGAATAAATTATATTCTTTGTGGCTGATGTATAAAAGGCAGAACTACATTTGAAAAGGAAGGGAAGTAGTATTAAAGTCAGGGTAGTGGTTCCCTCTAGGGAGAGGGCTGCAGTTGGAAAGGAGCACAGCGGGGGCTCCGGGGGCGCTGGCTGTGTTCTTTCTTGACGTGAATGGTGTTACATGGGGATTTCTAATTATTAAAGTGAACAGGTATGTATATTTTACGTATATTTTAATTTTGAAAAAAAATTTCAGTGGGGAAAAAAAATCAAATGTCTTCATTTCCAGCCCTAATATACTCTGTCTGGGACTTCCTCATACAGTTTGGGAAAAGCGAGAAAGGCATGGCAGCTCTGCAGCGTCAGTGCTGCCCAGAGTTCGGTTCTAACCAAGGACTTGTGATCTGAAGAGTAGGCATTAAATACATGATTTGGTGAGGAAGAGTGGATAGGGGTGTGCGTGTGCGTGCGTGCGTGCGTGCTTGTGTGTGTGCGTGAGATGGAAAGAGATGGACACAAAGGTAGATGTGAGAAGAAATGATTAAATGAAACCGGAGTGGAGAACACCATGTCTAAAATAACAGTTAGGGTATTTAGGTGGCACCGTTACCCAGGTTTCCCCTACATATATGAGTTAGTCCTATGTAGTAAATAATTGTAATTGTTTTGCATTTTGATCCAAAAATAACCTTTTCGTTTTTCAGAATTCTCAGAGATAATTCTTTGACTGAGTTACGTAAGGATTCATTTAAAGGCTTGCTAGTCCTCCGGTATTTGTAAGTTAATTAGTTAATCATTTATTTATGAGTTCTTAGTTATATTATCGATAAAGTAATTAAGGGGTTTAAATTAAATAACCTCTACAGTTTTTTTTTAGCAATAAAATTCTATAATTCTCTAAGTCTGTAGGGTCCCAGCCCATCTCTAGCATCAAATACCTCTTATTCATTTTTAATTTTTAAATTTATATAGACAAGATATAGATTAAAAAAATACCTTTCAGTTGTAGAGGAAAAGTGGTAATGTGGTCTGAGCAACTATAGACACCCATATGAACCTTATTATGTAAGTGTTCATATACCATCCACTTACATTTAGTTTATGGCCCACGGATCAGATCCATCCCATGATCTGTATTTGCACAGCACCCAAGTTAAGGACGATGTTTAAAGGGCTGTAAGTGGGAAAACGGAGGAAAAAAACAAAGGAAAACACACGGCAGAGACTGTGTGTGGCCTGCACAGCCTCACGTACTCACTGTGTGGCCTTCACAGAAAAGGTGTGAAAAAGGTGCTTTAGTAGAATGAGAGGAATTAAAGTAAAGCTCAGATTGTCACCTACAGGACCAGGAAATATAGAACACTTACATTAATATGAATGCCATTAACTCATAATTTTCATCTAAATTAAATTCACATTTAAATATTAAATATTAAAGTAGATGATTTATGTAAACAGTATTGTCCAGAACATTTCAAGTTACCAAGAGAACAGACTGTTGTTAAGGATTCAATGCAGGAATTGTTACACCAATATTAAAAATGTTTAAGATGATGGTTAAAGTGGTATAGTTACAACTGTTTACACCAAATAAGCATATTAGAAATGTCCCTAACTTCACTAGTTACAAAATGAAAAACTCTGCATTTTCATTGTACAAGGAAAGAAATGCTTGCATAGTATTTTTGTTAATTTAGAGATAAGGAGATACTGTGTTCTCTGCTATAAAAGATCAATTTTTATCCTTTGTCCATGGCATCCAGAGCTGTGTATGTCATTAATCGTTACTAAGCTAACTAATGATGTTCTTTAGCAAAGAGATTCTTCTTGCAAATATAGAAGGCTAAGGGAAGTGGGTATAAGGAGCCTCACATGACCCTAAAAATAGTCCTTTTAACTATTAAACCATCCAAGCCTTAAGGGGCAACCACTTTTGTATTAGTCTTCCTGGGTCCCTCTGTCATCTGGGCTCCAAACCTTAGAAACACAGTTTGGAGAAAAATAAATGAGATAACTGCACAGTGGATTGGGCCATTAATTACTTCTACTATGAAATACCCTCTTAGCAGATTATTTCATGTTAGCATAAGTTATTCTCACTTATTTAAAAAAATGTCAATCAGTAAAAAAGAATATGCCGAGCAGTGTGCCTAGTGTTGTAAACACAAAGATAGGTAAAACAGTTCCTTCTAGGAAATCCTGATCTTACAGGGGGGAAAAAAATAACATAAGCTCAAACCGTCATACAGAAACACTAAGTGGATGACAGAGTGCTGGAGAGGTGTAGAAAAGGGAGTGTTTCTTCTAAAACAGTCGTTTTCTTCCTCCTGTTCACTCCTCAGCTAATTGTTTATTTTAAAAATATCTGACTTTGCTTTGTGTCCATACATTGGCTTTAACCATGATAGACAATGCACATGAGCCCGTCTAGTCCATACATTCAAGGAGTTTATACTCAGAGGAAATGGGCTGCAAAAACAGCTATATAAGAAAAAAAGAAGTGGAGAGGGGCAATGAGAGCTCTGAGTTGGTTTTGGAGCTCAGAAGAGGGAAGAAAGACTCCAAACTGGATCAGGGAAAATGTTACAGCAGCGTTGTTTGAATAGGACCTTAAAGGGCCACTGTGTGTCATCAGACAGACATCTTGGGAAGAGCACATTTGCAAAAAGAAGGTAGGAGAGAGGCAAAACACAGGAAGCATGCTTTGAGAACCTGCAGAGTACACGCCGAGGGTAACACGCCAGGCTGCCCCGTTCCCACAGCAGTGCTCTCGGACAGACTCGAGCCTGCAGCAGAATCAGTCACTTGGAGGGCTTGTTAAAGCACAAGTTATGCCCCACAGTTGCTGATTCAGTTGGTCCAGAGTAGAGCTGAGCATTTCTTCAGTAAGTTCACAAGTGATGCTGGTATTTGAGAACCACATCTGGAGAGTTAATCTGGTGACTGGTAGAGGATGGCTGAGAAAGGAAGAGACTAGAGGTGCAAACACCAGTCAGAAGACACTTGCACCACCACCCCCCCCCCAGGAGAAAGGGAAGACTAAGAATCAGTGGAAATAAGATAGCTAGCTATAGTCAAGAGTGGGTGTTTCAAATAAAAGTCAATATTTTGATATAACACTGAATTAGTTCAAATTAGACATTAGTAAGAGGAGCAGTTCCTTTCAAGTCATGTGAAAGGCTATCTTTTATTTCTTCTGGTATTGAATTGGCATAGAAAAGCAGAATTAAAATGGGAGGTGTGTAAATAGAGTATTCATTTTCACATTAAACATTATAATTATATATGGAGGTTAAAAACTTTGAGTTTATAATGCAGAATTTGTTGAGACCACAAATGGTTATCTAATCAATTCTGCTCTGAGGAAACATTACCTCCAAAATCTACCAACATCTATATAGGTGTATGTTTTATTAGTGAACATAACGAAAGTGAGACTCTTAAGATAGGTGAGGGCAGGTTTAGGGGCTTTGGAAGGTTTGAATAACAATTCATAAGGTTTAGATGTTATATAGAAGCTGCTTATTCATTATTATTCTTCTAACCTCTAGTAGTTATTCCTACTAATTAGATATCTAGTAGGTAATTGAGGTAATATTTTCCTTTTCCTTTTCCTAGAGATTTATCTTGCAATAAAATAAAGTTTATTGAACACGGTACATTTGAATCACTACCTTTTCTGGAGTTTGTGTAAGTTACAATTATAACTTCATTATGTTGGGAACTTTTATAAAATTATAAATATGATTATAAAAAATTAATTTGCTACTGATTTGGAAACATTAAAATTTTAGTTTAGAAATCTACTAGAATTATGTAGCTAATCCTTTTTGTCTCTCGCAAATATTTGCACTCAGATGACATTTGGCAATGTCTGGACACATTTTTGGTTATCAGAACTGTAGGTATGCTGCTGCCATCTGGTGGACAGAGGCCAGAGATGCTGCTAAACCCCCTACAGGGTGCTAGACAGCCCCCCACAACAAAGAGTTGTCCGGCCCAAAATGTCAGTAGTACTGCCCTTTGCTAGAGAAGAAAGGATCACTTATCGCAAATATTTATTGAGGATTTACCATTTTGTATCTCATGCACCATGCATATAATCATGAAACTATAACTCTCAAGCAACTATTTTCCACACTGAGATTTCTTTAGTGTATTGAAAGGATAATGAGATCATGTTTCATTGCATATAAATTAGAATTACTGCCAAAGGATAAAGTTCTGATAGAATTTTTTTTCTTCTTCTTTGGCTTGTGTCTTTTTTTTTTTCTTTTCTTTTTTGTAGCAATCTTGGTTGTAATTTAATAGTAGATCTGAGCTTTGGAACGTTCCAGGCCTGGCATGGAATGCAGTTTTTACAGATGATGTAAGTGAAATAGATGAATACATGTAAAAAACTATGTTTTGGTTATTGGTAATTGGTTATCTGGGTGTAAGCTCACTGTGGATTCCAGAAATTATGTCTTGAAATCCATTCTTTTTTTTTCTTTTTTTTTTTAATGAGAAAACTAAGGTACAAAGAGGCCATGAGACTTGTCTAACTCATACATGGAACACTTTGCTTTCCCTAGTACTGATGTTTGGCACGAGCAATAAAATAAAAGGCACCCAACAGAAACACTCAAATTAGCATTGTCACGGAATCCCATTGTTGTTGCTCCAATATGCAAATAGTACTTGAAATTACACTTTTGAATTTAATTCCTGCTCATGTGCAAAATTCCTAACTACTTAAAATTTATGCAGCACAGAGCTGCAAAGAACTCAGTTTAGCCCAAAATTCTTCAGGGAGCAACAGGCATGGGTGCCTTCTCAAGTATCAGCTTCTTTTAAATGGTAAAGCGGAAAGAATTCCTGAACACCCACCTCTCTTCCCAACTACCCAAAACATTATTTTTCAAAAAGTCTATATTAGTCTGAGGTGAATGATCTGTGGCCAATAGGAACCTTTGAGGGATGGATGTTTGTGTTAAGCTGTAATGTGAACAATATAAAGAAGATACCTTGCTATAGCTGAATTCTCTATACTTCCTTTTCTGACTACTTCTAATAAGAAGCGTGGGTTTTTCAGAACCTTGAAAATTCTGTGATTTCTCCATGTCACAAGCAGATGACAGCAGGTAGATTCAGTGGCCTGAAGGGGATTTTAGACTCAAGGTGAAGAGCCTCCTCTAAATCAGGCTTTGGAAAAGAGTCTCCTATTTGTGTTGTGGTTCAGAAATCCAGTTTCACAAAGTTCACTTTGGGTTAATGAAGGTGTCGAGGGTGCGTCTGGAGCTGGACTGACAGTTCTGCAGATGCCCACCAGTGGCAGCCTCCCTCCCCGCTTCATTAGCTTGCTGGTGCCTAACTTGTGGAAAGAGAATGGAGGGTCAGTTTTTCTCTTGCCAGTGCACCGGAGCGTGGGCTTGTTAGGTCCCTCCGCCAAGAGGTTTTAGTAGCATTAGTACCATGTCTTAATCTCATGACCTTTCCTAAACATTTTATAACACCAAGAGTCTCTTATAAGGATCTAAGTTTCCTTATGGTTATGTAGGCGAGCCAGGGGAAAAAGAATTGTGGAATCACAGTCGATAAAAATGACTGAATTTATTGGAAAACATTCACTGAGTGCCATGTGCACTGTGTGTCTGCACTTCACTAAGTGCTGGGGTTACAAAGAAGAATAGGCCAAAGATTTTGTCCCCAAGAAACTTTCATACTGGAAGAAAATTGATGGTAAAACTTATGAGAGCCATGCTAGCATCTCTGCAGCAAGGTAGCCACGTAGGGAAGCAAGGAAGCAGAAAATGAGTGGTGGGTTAGAAAGGATGGTCATGCAAGAGGCACGAGCCTGATCTTCTTGAATTTCTGTGTTCATCTGAAGTGGCAGAAAAAGCTAATGAAAGAATCAGAGCTGGTGTTGGAAATAAATTAATATTGCTTTCCTAAAATTCATTCACAGTTACTTTCAAAAGATTGTGAGAATACAGTAAGTGTGTGTTGGGGGCTGGGCTCCTCCTTTGTTTTGCGCCAAATGTAGAAAGTCTAGAATGTGCCACCCCTTGAGTTGTCATTTTGTTGCCTATTACATTACTGAGGTGTTTATAAGTTCAAATAATATTTATCCCTGCATTAATTAAGTCTGGAAAAGGGCCCCAGCTGAGGTGGATTTATCATCAATTAAATGAAGCTGAAGCTGTAGGGCTCCCCACTTACCTAGGTCCCTTCCAAGGTCTTGGGATGGGTACTAGTGATTTTTGTGTTCATAACTTTGCATGTTTTTATTAGACAGGATTTTTCCAAAGTAGGTGAGGCTCAAGACCCACAAAGCCTGGGTGGGTTTCACGTAATTATAACTCAGATGGTTTCTTGAATGAAACCTCTATGTTATTGACTAATCCCAGGTGAACAAGGGAGAGGTGTGCTAGAGTCTATTTTGAATGTGAAGTCCCCCTCAAAGATGAGCCAAGAGCTAATTAATTAATAAAGCACCGTTTTTACCTTTGTGTTTTGTTTTGGTAGTGGGAGGTAACTCTTATTTATTTATTTATTTATTCTCTGAGGAGGTACTTGTACTGCTAAGTTTAATATTTTCTCCTTATCCTTGATTTTTGTCACTTTGATTACTATGTGAATTGGTGTGCTCCTCTTTGAGTGGATCCTGTGTGGAACTCTGCACTTCCTTCACGTGGGTGACTGTCTCCTTTCCCAAGTTGGGGAACGTTTTGGTTATTAGGACATGGGGTATGTTTGAAGGCTCCCACTGTCATGGAGAGCAAAGGTCTAGGACAAGCTAAAGCAACACAGATCTCACTGTCCTGACAGAAGTTAATGTGTTTTTGTGAAATAAATTGCTCCCCAGATTGCCACAAGCCCGTTGGTTAAATTTCCAGAGTTCTGAGAAAGTTGATTCTGATAATTTTTGTGAGTTTTTTTGTTGTTGTTTTATGGAGGGATGAATTTTCAGATGTCCTCACTCCACCGTTTTTACTGATTAGCCTGCAACATGGTTTAAAATCTCTAAAGCCTCAATGATCATAGGCTAATGAAGTAGTTAATCATGGGAGATAATTGAAGAAAAGAAATATAAGAGAAAGTGTGATTCTCATAGAGGCTCTCCCAGATTGGGAGATGAAATTTGAAAAGGTATTTCTATATTTAGTGCCCTCAAAATTAAGGTTAAAGTAATAAATTATTTTAAACACATTCCTTTTCTTCTTCTTCTTCTTCTCCTCCTCCTCCTCCTCCTCCCCCCCTTCTTCTTCTTCCTCTTCTTCCTCTTCTTTCTTCTTTTAAATACAGGTTAAACACAGGCTTTGCAGTCAGAACTGAGTTCAAATTCCAGCTCTGCTTCTTACTAGCTTGATGAGTTAGGACAAGTTATATAACTTCTCTGTGCCTTGGTTTCCTCATTTGTAAAATGGGATAATAATATTATCTATTGCATAAGGTTACTGTGAGGATTAAATATTAAATGTTGATCATAGATACCTGGCAATCCAAAAGGCATTAGTTCTGATTATCTTTATAATATTCTGCAAAAGTACACTAATGATTCTTGAATAGAGTTAATTAACCTAAAGGCAAATTTTCTTTCTTCTTGTTTCTTTTGGGTTTTTAAAATTTATTTTCTTTTTCTTGTTTGTTTCAAAGAATTGAGAAGAAAATCTATTCCAGCGTTTTGGAATAAAAATTTGTTCAAAAAATGAATTTGTCACTTTGTTGATATATAAACAAAATGATGTTTATTCAACAAACATTTCTTAAGTACCTAATAAATACTAGGCACTGTGTCAGGCACAGAGATGACAATGACAATAAAGTATAGTCCTTGCTCTCATGGAGCTGACAATCCAGGAGACTGACAAGTAAGGAGGTGACCCCACACATGGTAGCAAAGGCTGTGACAGAAGAACACACATGGGAGTGTGCAATGGGAGTGTGGGTCTCCCCAGTTCCTCTTGTATTTTTCTCTTCAGCTCCAGAAACAAGGGATTGGTCCCACTTTTGTCTTTAACTGGGTAGTTTAAAACATGCAATTTAAAAAATTCCTAGAGATTAAAGAAAAATGCCTTGATTTACAGAGGACACTAGAAATAGTATTTCTTACAGAGGAAGGGCTTCCTACCAGCATAGTCCCTTCTTGGGTTTTTGACCTAAAAAGTTCTTTAGCATATTTTTTTCTTTGCTATCCACTTCCCCCTCTATTTTTTTCTCTTTCTATTCTCTAGTTTATCATCTAGACACCTGGGTAGTTCCCAAATGAAGAGAACTTTACAAATTCTAAGGGTGATTTCTAGGTAAATTCAGAAAATGATTCTTTTTTACCTTTAAGTTTCATGCCATAAAAATGAATATAAACTTTCATGAACATTATTGAAAATGCAGATAATTTTACTGCCATTCTATTTTTCAGAAATCTCAGTCATAATCCCCTGAAGACAGTTGAAGATTCTTACCTTTTTAAATTGCCAGCATTACGATATTTGTAAGTATTGCAACAGTCTTATGGCTCTTGAGTTGATTTCTGCTCTTTTTTACTGTCATCAGAGATTGAGGATTTTGGCTAAGAAGTCATAATTTAAATTTTAACTGGGTTATTGAGGTAAGAGTTATTGGTAAAGAAAAGGATTAAGAAAGAATGTATACGTGTAAGACAGCCAGCAGAGGAAGAAAATTGTGTTGAAAAACACTTATAGAGATCAAACATATAAAAATAAGATTTATCCCAGAAAGCAAAATGGAATAAAGTGTACATTATTTAAAAAAAAAACAATAAGTAATCAACAGAGGTGGATGTAGTTGAGATTGAGAGGTAGGATAATGGTTAAAAAAAAAAAAAAAAGATGGTCCTGTTCAGCACCGACCGAGGTCAGTAATTTAATGATGGAAGTAAATTTAAATTTCTTCAATAAGAGCTCCCTGGGATTACTGTCTATGGCAAGTAAGAAGCCAGAATTGAAATAATCACATATTAATTATCTTTTTAAGTGTAGAATTTTTGTCTTTGGGTTTGTATCATGCCTCTTTGGGCTTTTCCTTCAGAGACCTGGGAAAAACAGAAGTCTCGCTTACAACAATTGAAAGAATCCTCATGATAAGCGTTGAATTGAAAAAACTGTAAGTTGATTTTTATTACATTTATTTTCAGTTCATTGTTTTTTATAAGTTTTATTATTTTCTTAAGTCAGGTTTATTGTTGCATAAGTTTCATAATTTTCATATAGTAGAATTCACTCTTTTTACAGAGTTTGCTGTTTTGACAAATGTGTAGTTATATAGCCACTGCCACATCTGAGATACAGAAAACTTCTGCAGCCCCAAAAGTCACCTCATGTGCCTCTGAGGTCAGTCCCCTCCTCCCACCACCAGCCCTGGCAACCAGCAGTCTGACTGTTGTCCCTATAACTTTGCCTTTTCCGGAATGCCTTGTAAGTTAAGTCATAGGGTATGCGGCCTTTTGTTTTTGGCTTCTTTCACTTAGCCAGTCTCTGGAGATTCATCCGTGCTGTTATTCCTGTCCGTAGTTCATTTCTCTTTATTGCTGAGTAGTGGTCCAGTTGTGTGGATATACAGTTGTTTATGCATTCATCAGGGGAAGAACATTTGAATTGTTTCTGGTTTTCTGGCTGTTATGAATAAAGCCGCTAAAACCCCTCATGTATGTGTAAACATACATTCTGTGTGAATATATGTTTTCGTTTCTTTGGGACAAAATACCTAAGGGTGGGGTTGCTGCATCCTATGCCAAGTGCATGTTTAACTTTCTAAGAAACTGCTAAGCTGTTTTCTACAATGACTGTACCATTTTGCATTCCCAATAGCAGAGCATGAGAGTTGCAGTTGCTCCACAGCTTTACCTGATCCTTATATTTCAGGTTTTAAGAAAAATTTTAACCTCTCTATTAGGTATGTATGTATACTTCCATTTGTCTTGGGTAAATACCTGCCAGTAGGGTGGCTGGATCATTCATAGGTGTATGTTTAAATTAAAAGACCATTTTCCGTAATTGTCCAGCCATTTTACATCTCTACCAGCAGGGTATGACAGTTCCATTTTCTTCACATTTTTGCCAACAGTTGCTATGATCATTATTTTTAACTTTAGATAGTTTAATAATTACATAGTGGCATCTCAGTGCAGCATCCCTAATGATTAATCATGTCAAACATCTTTTCATATGCTTCTTTTCCATCTATGTATCTTTGAATTTTTTGTCTATATTTTTGATTGAGTTTTGAGTGTTCTTTATATATTCTGGAAACAAATCCTGTATTCAATATGTAATTTGTTACGTATTCTGTGATTTAACTTCATTCTCTCAAGAGTATTTCACAGGGCTGAAATTCTTAAATTTGATCGTGTCTTATTTGTCTGTTTTTTTTTTTAATGGACAATGCTTTTGGTGTTGTGTCTAAGAAATCCTGTTTAAGTCAAGGTCATAAAAAATTTCCCATTTTCTTCTGGAAGTTTTATACTTTTAGATTTTATGTAAAGATCTTTGAACCAATTTGACTTCATTTATGTATATGGTTTGGATTTTTTTTTTTTTTTTGTGGATATTCAATTGTTCCAGCAAAATTTGTTCAAAAGACTGTGCCTTCTCTACTCAACTGCCTTTGAAGCTAAAAGTCATTAGTTCATATCACTCTAGTTTTGGACTTTATGTTTTGTTCCTTTGATCTTTTTGTCTATCATTCCACTAATATCAGAATATCTTGAAAATGGAGCTTCATAAGTCTTGAAATCAGGTGGTGTTAGTTCTCCAACTTTGCTCTTTTTCATAGTTGTTTCAGTTATTCTAGGAACTTCACGTTTCCATGTGAAGTTTAGAATTAACTTGTCACTTTCTATAGAAAAGCCTACTGGGATTTATATCTGTAAATCAGTTTGGGAAAAATTGACATCTTAACAATATTGAATCATCTGATCCATGAACATGTTATATCTCTCCATTTACTTAGGTCTTCCTTAATTTTTCCCAGCAATATTTTATAATTTTCAGTGTGCAGATGTTCTACATCTTTTGTCAGAGTTTTTCTTAAGTATTTTATACTTTTAATGCTACTCTAAGTAGTGTTTTAAAACTTTAATTTCTCATTATTTGTTGAGAGAAATTAGTTTTTGGTATATTGGTCTTGCACTCTGCAAATTTAGTAAACTCATTTATTAGTTTCAGTAGTTTTTTTTGTAGATTCCATCAGGTTTTCTACATAATCATGTCTTTGCAAAGAAAGTTTTACTTCCTCCTTTCCATTGTGAATTTTATTTATTTGTTTGTTTGTTATTTATTTTTCTTGCCCTGTTGCACTGGCTAGACCCTTCACTGCAGTATCTAATAGAAATAATGAGTGTGGACATCCTTGCCTGATTGTGGAGAGGAAGCACTTTGTCTTTCCCCATTAGATATGATGTTAGGTTTTTTGTAGAAGGCATTTATCAAGTTGAGGAAGCTTTCTGCCATTCCTAGTTTCCTGCGGACTGGTTTTTTCTTTAATCGGGAATGGATGTTAGATTTTGTCCTATTTTTTCTGTGTCTATTTACATGATCATATGGTTTTTCTTTTTTCGTATTTTAACTTCAATAAATTACATTGATTTTCCGATATTAAACCAAGTTTGCATTACTGAGAAAAACCCTACTTGGTTATGATGTATCATCTTTTTATATATTCCTTGATTTGATAGGCTAAAATTTTGCTAAGAATTTTTTCATCTGTGTTTATGAGAAATATTGGTCCGTAGTCTTCTTTTCTTGTAATGTCACTGTCCAGTTTGGATATGTTGAAAGTTGGCCTTATAAATGATTTGAGAACTATTCCCTCCTCTTCAACATTCTGATAGAGTTTGTGTAAAATTGGTATTAGTTGTTCCTTAAATGTTTGGTAGAATTTACCAGGGAAGCTATGCGGGCTTGAAGCTTTCTTTGTGGGAAGATTTTAAATTGCACATCCAATGTCTTTAATAATGCTATTTAAGTTATGTATTCATTCTCAAGTAAACTTTAGTAGTGCACATCTTTCCAGAAATTCATCCACCCCATCTTGAATTTATTGGTATAAAGCATTTTATTATATTCTCATTATCCTTTCAATACTCGTAGTATTTTTCTGTTTTCCATTTCATTTCTACTTTGACCTTTATTATTTTCTTCCTTCTCTTACGCTATGATTAAATTGTTCTTTTTCTAGTTTAAGGTGGAAGCTGAGGAAGCTGAGTATGGCGTTAGCAATATCCCACATGTTGACGTTTTCAGTTTCAGTCAGTTCAAAATTGTTTCTAATTTCCCTTTGACTTATTCTTTGACTATAAGGTTACTTCGAAGTGTGTTGTTTCATTTCCAAATATTTGGAGATTTTTCAGATTTGTTAATTTCTAATTTAATTCCATTGTGGTCAGAGACATATACTGAATGACTGAAATCATTTTAAATTTATTGAGACTGGTTTTATAGCCAGTAATTTGTTGGAATACACCAGAATATGGTCTGTTTTGGTAAATGTTACGTGTCCACCTGGAGGAAAACGTGTATTCCGCCGATTTGGGTGGAGTGTCCTATAAATGTCAATTTGGCCAAGTAGGTTGATAGTGCTGTTCACGTCTTCTGTATCCTTGCTGATTTTCTACCTACCTATTCTATCAATTATTGAGAGGGGAATATTGAAATCCCTAACTATAATGCTAGGTGTTTTGTTTGTTTCTCCTTGCCATTGTCATTCCTCCTTCATAGATTTTGAAGTTCTGTAGTCAGGTGCATAAATTTTTAGGTTATGCCTTCCTTCTTCATTGATTGACCTTCTCTCATAGTGAAATAACCTTCTTTATCCCTAGCAATTCTCTTTGTTTTGACACTGACTTTGTCTTAAAGTAATATAACCACTCCAGCTTTTTTTAGATGAGTGTTAGATTGGAACAAACTTTTCCATCCTTTAAGCCTGTTATTTTTGTATTGAAAATAGTTCTTCTAGACAGTATATAGTTGGCTTTTGCTTTTTTTTGGCTAGTGTGACAACTGTTTTAATTAGGATGATTAGAGTGTTTATATTGAATGTGTTTATTGATGTGATTACACTTAAAATCTTCTATCTTGCTATTTGTTCCGTCTGTGCTTTCTTTCTGTTTTCCTCTTTTTCTTCCTGCTTTTTTTGGATTGAGTACATTTTATTATTTTATTTCCTTTGTTGGCTAACTAGTTATAGTTCAGGTTCTGTTACTTTAGTGGTTGCTTTATAGTTTATAGTTGTACATATTTAACTTATCACAGTCTATCTTCAAGTGATATTATACAATTTCATGGACAATATAGGAACCTCACAGTAGTGTACTTCCATTCTTCCTCTCCTGGCCTTTGTGCTACTGTTTTTGTATAATTTATTTTTACTTATGTTATAAACAGCACACTATATTGTTTTTTTTTTTTTATTTATTTAATGATCAGTTACATTTTAAAGATATTTAATAAGAAAAATATTATTTATGTACCTGTGTGGTTACCAATTCCGGTGTTCTTATTCTTTTGTGTAGACCCATATTTCCATCTGCTTACAAATACTTCCTTTAGTATCTCTTCCAGTGAAAGTCTACTGGTGATTAATTCTTTCCGCTTTTGTATGTCTGAGATAGTCTTTATTTTACTTTTGTTTTTGAAAGATCTGGGTATAGAATTCCAGCTTGGTAATTGTTGGGTACCCCTTTCCCCAGTTGAGTACTTTAAAGGTGTTATTCCACTGAGTTCTGGCTTACATTGTTTCCAACAAAAAAAAAATCGCTATCACTGTTCCTCTTTGTTCCTCTTTATGTAATGCATAGTTTTTTCCTCTGGCTTCTATTAAGAGTTTCTATTTATTGCTGGCTTTGAGCAATTTGATTATGATTTGTGCCTTGGTTTAGCTTTATCCATGTTTCTAATGCTTAATGTTCATTGACCTTGCCTTTGTGGATTTATCATGTTTTAGCATTTTGGAAAACTTTTGGCCATTATTCAAGTTTTTGTATGTCTCCTCCGTGGACTCTAAGTGCACATGTATTAGGCCACTTGAAGTTGTTGCACAGCTCATCAAATGATGCTGTGTTCATTTTTGCTGATTTGTCTTGTTTCTCTTTGTGTTTCATTTTGGATATTTCCTTAATATTCACTGATCCTTTCTTGTGCAGTGTCTAATCTACCATTAATCCCATCCAGTGTCCTTTTCAATTGAAAACATTGTTTTTAACCTCTGGAAGCTCAATTTGGGTCTATTTTATTTCTTCCATGCCTATACTTCACATTTTCAGTCTTTAATCTGAGTTTTTAACATCTACCAGTAGTTATAATATCTATTAAAATGTCCTGTTCTGCTGATTCAAACATCTGTATAGATTTTGGGTTAGTTTTGATCAATGGCTGTTTCTCCTCAATATGGCACTTACTTTCCTCCTCCTTTGCATGCTTGGTAATTTTTCATTTGATTCCAGACATTGTGAATTTTAGTTTATGGTGTGCTACATATTTTTATATTCCTATAAATATGCTTGAGCTTTGTTTTGGGTGAAGTCAGTTTTATCCTTTTGGATTAGGTATGACCAGAAGTAGCCTTTAGCCTAGAGCTTATCATTCACAACTACTGAGAGAAGGCTTTTCTGAGCATCTGGCCTGTAGGGATGGGTCCTATTCCCAACACTGTGTCACATCCAGTTACCCTCATCATTAATCCTTTCATGTGGTTCTTTTCCTGGCCTCAAGTAACTCCTCACACGCATGCACTGACCAGTACTTTGTTGAATACTCGAGAGATCCCTCTGCGTATCTCCAGAGTTCTTTGTCTGTGCACCTCTTTTCTCTCTAGTGCTGTGCTTTGTGAACTCTAGGCACCTTGATTTTCCTGGACTCTTCCAGTTCCTCAGTCAGGGAGTCCTCCAGTTTCTGCCTGAGTCTCTCCTCCCTGTACCATGACCTGGAAACTCTCTGAATGATGTAAACTAGGGGAGTCATAGGGATCACTTCATTTTTATTTCCCGTCTCTTGGGGATGACTGAACTTTATTGCAAGAGGTCCAATTTCTTAAAAACTCTTTGTTTCATATATTTAGTCTGTCCCCCGCCTCAATGTTTCAGATAGGAGGTGAAATGTTTCCCTGTTACTTCATCTGAGCCAGAAGTGAATAACATTCTTAAGTCTGTTTAGTTTAGATACAGGGTCCAATCGAAGATTAGGTATTTCATGTCATGTCTTTGTTTCCTTTAACCTAGAATATTTCTCTACTGCTTTTTTGTCATTGCTGTTGGTCTTCTATGACATTGGCATTTTTGCAGAGCCTAAGCCAGTTTTTTATAAATTGCCCCACAATCTGAATTTGTCTGTGTCTTAATTAGATCCAAAGTAAGCATTCTGAGGAAGAATAGATATCCTGGCGATATATCCTTCCTACTTCATCGCTTCAGGTTGCCTGATGCTAAGCTTGACCACTTGATTAAAGTGGTATCACCGTATCTCTCCATTGTAAAGTTATCTTTTCCCTTGGTAATTAGTAAATATTCTATGGGGTGATAGTTTGGAATCAGTGAAGATCCTACTTTCAAACACTCTTCACCCAAGTGTGCATCAGTGGTAATTTCATTCTGAATTGAGTGTCACACTGTAGTTGCAAATGGCACTTCCCTAATTCTCTCTGTCCTTCTACATTATTCGCTGGCATTGTTCTGTAAAGTGCTCCCCCGACTTTGAGTATTACTATGAACTCATATGCTCTTCTTTAATATAATTGTTTTACCTCAACGTTTTTCTCTTGAATGTTTAGGTTATCCAGACTTGGCGAATGTGATCTGTTATTATTTAACCACAGTGTTTTTTTTAATCCCCAGAGTAATTTCTAATACATTTCCTACTCACAACTAGGAATTGAGAAAGGGACTCCAGAAGTTGGGGACTTACTCAGACTCTTCTTAGAAGTCTGCCCTCTTCCTGTGCACTCTCAACCCAAAGTGAAACTTTTGGGTTGGGAGGAGATACTTCTGAATTAAACTACAGATCAGTGTCACCCAATTCTAATCCCTAGCACCTTTTTTCTAGGCACACCGACACCCACTGCCATCCTTACCCTTCTGTTGGGCACTTCTGTGCTCCTCTGTATTTACTTACAACAGTTAAGAGCAGCAATTGGCCAACTGGCCCCTGTCCAATTCTCCAGGCCATGTGCCCTAAGAACTCCTTTCTTCACTGCCCTATGGTGGCCTTGGCCTGCCTCCCTCCCTACTCAAGTCACTCCTTTACCACTAATTTAATTCTCGTTTTCCATTTATAGGATCTTACCTAGCCATAGGACCTGCTGCCTCTGCCAATTTAAAAAGACTATTGAAGTTGTCTGCAAGACAGTGAAGCTGCACTGTGACAGTGACTGCCTGGCAAGCACCACACGTTGTGGTGAGTCTGAATTGCCTGATAGTAAATTTTTAAATTTTTATTTTTTAAATTTCTATCTTTAATCAGTGATGATAAAATGTTTAAACATATGATGTAATAGAATTATTTTTATTCATTCATTCAGCTTCAATTCCCTAAATTTCTAAGACCCCCCTCCTTTGCTAAAAGTCAGCTTCTCAGTTACATTATGAAACTCATAATACCTCAGTTACATTGTTAGCTTAGTAATGTCACTGATCCACACACATAGAGGAACAAGAGAAAGGCATGGAAGTGGGAAGGGAATTAACATTCATGACCACATATTGTATACTGTGCTCTCTGCTTGATGCCTTACCCCCAAATGAGAACTTTCTCATACAGTGCATCACAGTTTGTAACCTGATTTAATATCCATTAGGTCTCAAGTACGCTTTGTCTTTGGGGCAAGTGTAAATATCTTTTTGTTTATTTTACTTTTGCAGTTTTATAAAAGAATACAGTTGGTGGTGTTTTATGTTTTGTTTGGAGCCTGAGAGTTTCTGGTTCCATAACCAGAAGCTGCTGCCTAGCCCTTCCAGTGGATGGGATGGCTCTTTTATTCTTAGACTGTCCAGCTCTGAACTTGCTCTGAATCTCAAGCATTTCTATCCACAAAACACTAAGATGCTTTCAAAGATTTTTGTATACATTAGATTTACTGGCACATAACTTGATGACTTCCCAAATGTGCTTTCATGCCCAGGCAGCTTGAATACTGGTCCCTATCAATGAGCTGGAGCACATTATAAATAACAGCATTTTGCTACTGACATAAAAATGTTCCTTATTTTCCAGCCTTTTTTTTTTTTTTTTTTTACTGATTATATTAGTTCCTTGTCCCCCTGAAGTGGGCAGAACAGGCATTTTAAATCTCCTTTTACAGTGAGCAAAAGCAAGATCAGAGGTGTTAAGTGCTGTGGCCTAGGGCCTAGATCTTCTGTCCGTGGTTTCAGGCTGTCTGTGACCTCTTGTTCCTCCTTTCTCATGAACCTTCACCTCTTCCTCTGACCCTCACCTCCTCCTCTGACCCTAACCACCACCACCAAAAATACTTTTAATCCTTCTGTAAGAGAGACCCAGCTGCACAGGGGTACACATGACCTTCAGAAAGTTAGAAGCTTTTGTTTTTAATTTTCTAAAAAATGTTTTTGTTTATTTTTAGAGGGGAAGTAATTAAGCTCCTTTATTTATTTTTAATGGAGGTGCTGGTGATTGAACCCAGGACCTCATGTGTGGTAAGCAGGCACTCTACCCCTGAGGTATCCCCTCCACCCCAAGTCAGAAGCTGGGAATACTAGGAGTGAAATGAAATGAAAGCAAAGTAGACATCTGACAACAGTTGCTTTTTCCCATCTGCGTTTTAGGACTTCAAGTATTATTCCACTGATCTGTTGAACATTCCACATTTGCATATAGCCTGGCAAATCGCTTAACCTGCAGCCCTGCCCACATGTTAGCAGAGAGCCAGGGTGGACATGGTGTTTCTCTCTGTATAGAGCCTCCTGTCATGGGGACTGGGTATATGGGAGCAGGAAACAAGGAGTAGAACTGGGGGTAAGTGGAAAAGGTCACATCCAGATGAGGACCTGTTAGCAGCGGGTGTTGTCGTGATCACCTGTGATGGGAGCAGGACACGAGCACACTGAGGAGGCAGAGAGCGGAAGCCTCGCACTCTTCTGGGTCTGAGGCAGGACGGGGCAGTGTGTATGGAAGTGAGTTACAGTGGGGGACAGCTGTCCTCCCAGCCTTGACTTCTCTTGAGTACCCGGCAGTTGGCCCCTTGAAACCAGTGGACTAATCCTAAACACTGTCACTCTGTTTCACACCATGGAATTTTCTGAGTAGATAGCCACTTTTTCAAAATATATCTTTTTCACCTTCTGTTGTGAGGTTTCTTTTCCCCTCTCTAAGTGGCACGCAGACATTTGCTGATTTCTAATTTATTTGACTGGGATATGTGGCTGTGGACTGGCGAAAAACTGTCCATCAGCCTTCAGTTACCAAAAAGGCTTCTTTTTTGACAGGTGAAGAAGCAGCTGTAGGGAACATAGAAGGATCGCTCATGAAGGTGTTACAAGCCCGGAAAAATAATACCAGCACCGAGCTGATTATTGAGCCAGAGAAGGCGTCCTCGGACGAACATGGTGTCAGCTTCTCAGCCTTCGTCGATAAACAGCTAGACTTTAATGACGAAATTGATGTTATCAGTGCACTAAATTATGTACTGCCTTATTTCTCAGAGGGAAATCTAGACGATTTAGAGACAGCATTTTTACCATTCATTAAACTTCTCTTTTCACATCTACAAGATGGAGATAAGTCCCTGGGTTATTTGGAAAAAAACACAAGGGACCGTTTTGTTCAACCTGAATCCAACAATTTACCTTATAAAAATAAATTGCAGAGATTCTATCATCTGAAAAAATGGTCAGATTCAGAAATGCAAAAAACAATCGATGAAGTTGAAAAGAAGGAAAAAGCTGCCAGGCTCGTACGTGCCGACCCTTTGGGTCACAAATTACGGCAGGCCTTTCAAAAGCAATTGGACACTGCCCGACCACAGGAAAAGAGCGCAGCCAAGACTGAGAGTGTAGGGAAAAGGCTGCGGGGAGTGGGCTGGGTCCTCAGGGGCCCAAATGGCATCATCAAAAAACGTGTCAAAAAATTGATGCGTCGGAAGAAACAGAATTCCCAGACACCTGTGGAGAACACTGCCAAGGATGAAAAGCAGTTGGACACTGCCCAACCACAGGAAAACAGCCCAGCAAAGACTGAGAGTGTAGGGGAAAGGCTGCGGGGAGTGGACTGGGTCTTCAAGGACCCAGATGTCGTCATCAAAGAAAGTGTCAATGAACTGATGCATTGGAGCAAACAGGATGCCCAGCCAGCTATGGAGAACGCTGCCAAGGATGAAAAGCAACTGGACACTGCCCAACCACAGGAAAACAGCCCAGCAAACACTGAGAGTGTAGGGGAAAGGCTGCGGGGAGTGGACTGGGTCTTCAAGGACCCAGATGTCGTCATCAAAGAAAGTGTCAATGAACTGATGCATTGGAGCAAACAGGATGCCCAGCCAGCTATGGAGAACGCTGCCAAGGAAGAGGCACACAGGAGGCAGTCCCCAGGAGCGGGGGGGCAGCTTCACATGATGCGGAGGCCCCGGAAGTTAGTGGGAAGCTCGTTCAACACAAAACCCTCACTTATAAATGAAGACAAAGCAGCAGTCTCTTCTTCCGTGCCCCCTACCCCCAGCCCTCCTAAATCTGAGGTTAGACAGGAATCAAAAGACTCCTCCTACAGTATTTTAGAAGATGCAGAACGTATAGTTAGAAATATGGAAGCTTCTAAACCAACCTCACATCCCAGAAAACAACGCCTGTTCCTTGGTAGTCGCTCTTATGCGATGCACAGCTTATTCCAGGCCCAAAGGAATCAAAATTTGAAAAGGAAAGAGCTCCTCAGGAGAATGTCTGCAAGCAGGCCTCCCTCCTCTGCAGTGAGGAGCTTCATAAATTCTCCTTCACGAGAAGCTATTTCTTCAGGAGAACTAAATTCTCATGAAAACCCACCAGAATTATTTTCTTCTTTAGACCCTCTCGCAGGAAAGGCTACTGTGCCGGAAGGAACAGTCTCTATCTCTGAAGTCGCTGCCCGTACGGATGTTCCCAGCGCATATTCTGTTACTACAGGCAACTTTGTGCCAACTGTTGAACACACGGACGAAACACAACGGGAATACCACAACTTGGGCACTGAGTTACCCTCTAAACCCACCAGCTTCACTTCCCCAGGGCTTTCATCCTTGGGTGATCAGTTTGAACTCCAGGTAAACCAGCAGCTACAATCGATCGTACCAAATGGTTATATGAGAGGCCTCATTTCTCATTTGATCCGAACTCTCAAAATGGACTGCTCTGAGACGCACGTGAAGCTGTCCTGTGCCAAGTTTTTCACCAGAACAGGCCTTCTGATAAAGCTGCTCAGTGAACAGCAAAAAGAAAAATTGTCCCAGGCAGAGGGGGATACTGACCTGTGGAAAGCTGAGAACTACATCACTGAGAGCACAGAAGGCCGGAGTGAAGAGACAGGGCAGGAGCCACATGAGGTGAGGGCAATGCCTGACACATGGGGACCTGGACTTCTACTCAGTGTAGGACATGCCATTAAAGTGCCAAAGCAGGAAGACCAGGGGCTCCTGATCTGTGTCTTATCCATGAAACTGGCTAAGACAGCAATTTCCCTCTTTGCTCATTTAGAGAATGGTGCCACTATTCCTAGGGGAGCCTTAACACACGAGATAAATTGTAGGAGAAAATGCTAATGATAAGATTAGTAACACATGAGATCTGGTAGGTTCCTTAATAACCTATAAGCTACTCACCTGAAAGGATGGGGTTTAGAGTAGTTTAAGAACAGTCTGCTACGGGGGAGGGTATAGCTCATGTGGTAGGGCACATGCTTAGCGTGCACGAGGTCCCGGGTCCAGTCCCCAGCACTTCCTCTGAAAAACAAATAAACCTAATTACCTCCCACCCACCCCCCAAAGAAGAAGAGTGAGCTAGTGTCTAAGTAGGTTTAAGAATAGTTAGAGTTCATCTTTTCTCTTTGTTTTTCAAAGAAATTATTCTTTATTTTTTTAGCTCACAGAGGAAGGTCCAGGATCCGGCTATATGAGCAGAGTCATGTGGGCAGTATTAATATCTGTGGCAGTAACAGCAGTAGTGGCGGTCTTGGTTATAACTTTCTGCCTTTTTAAGGTAAGGACAGTTGAGATTCAGAACCTGCAAACTGAAACTCACAGCTACCTTTCCACCTGCTACTACTCCACAGTCCTCTTCAGTCACAAGGGCTGAGATGGGCTTTGGTCTTTTATGGAAAATTATATGCCCGGGATTCTTAAAGGAGCTCCAGTCCCAGGGGGTCTCTGTGGACCTGAACCCAAGGTAACAAGCCATTAGACTATTTTGAAAAGTCAAGTTTATAAGGAGGCCAGAGTTGACATGGCAGTAAAATTTCTTCAACTCAGAACACTGCACCTCACCAGTCATTGTCATCCCTTCACTGCTTTCTGTCCTTGTTGGGTGAAATGATGAGATACATCATCTCCAACCTCCTGGAGCCATCAGTCACCCTGGGAGGGCTGAAAGGACATGGCTAAGAGATAAAAGTGTGATCTTGTCCATTCATTAGGTTTACTTACCAGCTTTCTTCTCCGGTGTGTAGGACATTGTGTAGGTAGGTTCCATCAAAACACTGAATAAAATCCTGCCTCAGGCTCCTCTGAAGTGTGGCCTTTTGTTGTAGTTCTGTTCTCACCCTGTAGTCTTCCAGCTGTGCCTCAGTGTGCCATGGAGGCCTGTCTCTGCAGGAGGATGTTCTTTGCTTGTGTAGACACAGAAGCCCTGTCTGTAGAACAGATGTATTTCTCACTGACGAGTCATAATTTGGCATTCTGATTTCTGATCCATCCTGTGATAGTGATAAAGTGGGACTGCCTCGATAGGAAGACTTGGTGAAGGCAGAGTCTGACTTCTGAGCCTACAAAGCTGCGGGGTAGCGTGGGGTCAGCTTGCTAGTCATTGGCCATTGGCCATTACCCAGACTGTGCCCCCTGCATCTGCCGGTGGCATATGGCCTTGTGCTTTTGTAGAATTTCTATAAACTCCTCTTTTACTGCTTTAATTGCTATGTAGTTTAACCTTGCATTTGTATTTATTCCATTTCTTATTTCCTCTCCCCACTTAGATAAGTTTTTTCAGGACAGGGACCATGTAGTATTTTTCCTAAAGCTGACAAAAATGATGTTCAGTGGAAGAGAGATGAGGCATTATGTCAATTCCACAATGAGGAGTAATGCAACATAATATTTATTTAAAGTAGCTAGACAGCCCAGCAATCGACAGACCCACGTGTTCTTTAGACTTTTGAAATGTCACATTTAACATTCTAATCAGTGGAAGAAAATGAATAAATGGTAGTAGAACAGCTTCCTCACTATTTGGTGGAAAGATAACAGCAGGTCCCCATTTTTTACCTTAAACATATCTCCATAAACATGAAAGAAAAGAACTCATGAAAGTATTAGAAGAAAATAGAAGCAATATGTTTATAATCGTGTGGTGGAAAAGAGCTTTCAGAGCCTGATGCCACAGGCAGAAAGCTTTTGGTGGATTTGACCACCTTGTCTGTGGCACCGACTTAGCGCCGACCTATGCCAAGCACTGGACGAAGAGTCTTCCGTGTATTGTCTGGTTTAATCCCCACAGTCCTGTGAGGACGGCAGTACCATCCTTGTTTCATAGATGTAGGACATTGACTTAAGGCCCCAGTGACAAAACCAAAAGCAGAAGCCAGTTTCGCCTGACTGTAAAGCCTGAGCTCCTTACTCCACTCTTCTGTCTCGTCCCCTCAGAGACAAAAACATTGGGAAGTGTTTGAAACACTGAAAATCAATGAAAGCCCATATTTATTTATTGTAAAGAGTTTTAGAAATGAACAAGAAGACAGACAATCCAGGGGAGGAAAGGGCAAAGGCTCGGAAGAGCAGCCGTCTGTTGACCGTCTGTCCCCGTATCAGCCCGTCCTCGTGGCTAGCGGGTTTTTTCAGCCAGGCCTTTGTCACCTCGTGGCATAAAAATAGTCTCTGATACTTTCTTCTAGTACTTTTATAATCTGTCTAGAATTTGTTTTGTTTTTTAGTGTAGTTGAGGTAGGGGATCTAGCTTTTTCCCCCTGTATGAACATCGAATTGTTTCAAAATTTTCTACTGAATGGTTCATTCTTCACCAATCTAAAAATACTATCTTGACTATAACTCAATACAAAAAAAAAGTTTAAAAAAGTAATAATAAAAATACTGTCCTTATGTGGACTCTGTTGTATTAATCCAGTTATCTTTTCCTAGTACTGGTAGCACACTGAATAATTCCAGTTGCTCTGGAACATATTGTATAAATGGCAGGGTAAGCTCCTGCTGTTTGATCGTCTTTTTCATACGTTTCATAAATATTCATTCACATTTTCTCTCCCAAATGTCAACTACCCAGGATTTGTTGAAGATTTATCTTGGATTTATATAGGACTGCATTGAATCTGTAGATCAATTTGAGAACTGATATCTTTACAACATCCTGGGAAGATGGTATCTCATGCCATGTATACATTTTTCACTTTAATGTCCTTCAGAAGAGTTTTAATGTTCATCACATAGGTCTTATACAGTCTCAGTTAAGTTTATCTCTAGGTACTTTATGCGGTTTTTTTGATATTGTAAATGGGATATTTCTTCTATTTCTTAGTATTCTGTGTTATGTAGGAAAGTTTTTGAAGTTTATATGTTGATCTCTTGATTCTGTATGTAGTCATCTTCCTGAATTCTCATATTGCTTCCAACCTAAAGCTTGTCTATCATTTCATGTGCAAATGTGCTTGTCCTTTCCTTTCCAGTGTTTTTCTTCCTGCAGTGATGAGGACCTCCTCAACAGTGACCAGTAGTGGCCATATGATAGGCATCTGACTCTTGTTCTTGGCTTTAAAATGATGCTGAGGTTCCTGGTAGATACTTTTGTCTTCCTACTTCTAAGAATTTGTATTGGGCATTATCTGTTGAATGTTGCCTAAAACCATCAGTAAAACGTATTGCCAGCTGTGTGCATGATCCTACGTTAGGTACTGTGAAAGAAGCAAAGGATTATTAAGCAAGAGAGCATTCCTTCCACAAAAAAGGCTTCGTCTCACTGGGTAGATAAGACTTAAAATGAAAAGGAATGAATGAATATTTGGAGATAGTCATTGTGATGAATAATTCTGATCATGTTTCTTCCAAAACAGACTTGTTTACACAGAAGAGCAGCAAAAATTCAGAAAAAAAGCGTAAGGTAAATATTACTCTGGTAACTTTTGTAAAAGCCTTTATGTTTTGTTTGTTTTACTTTTGTGGGGGAGGTAATTAGGTTTCTTTATCTTTAGTGGAGGTACCAAGGACTGAACCCAGGGCCTCGTGCATGCTGAGCAGCTCACTCTACCACTGAGCTGTACCCTCCCCCTAGCCTGGTAATTTTTGAAGTAGGATTTTAGAACTAGAGGAGAACTTAGACCTCATCTATTTCAATCTCATCAGTTTATAGTGAAGAAAGCACAAAAGGCAGGAAGAATATTTATTTATCACAATGCTTTACCCGAATTTGTTTACCAGCAAAACTAGCTCCCCAGCCAAAGCTGAGCTGGAATGGGACAGGCCCAGATGCCTCCGCTTTTCCTAGTCCTTTAAGGGAAGAAGAGGGAGGGGAGAGGTTTGGGTTTTCACCTGTTTCTGCTGGTGGTGGCCATCAGGCTGGGCTGGGCCAGTGGCCTTCTTGGAGGTTCTGGGGTAGGGAAGGCCACATGGCTCTAGGGTTTGAGGACCAGCCTCACTCAAAGCTGTTGGAAGGGAGAATATATGAGTCCTTCTTAGAAAGTGGCAGGGAAACTTCCCTTGTCCTCCTGCTGGTTTTCAGACCCCCACAGTCTATTCCCTTTATCCAAACCTCATAGAATTTTAACTGGGAGAAACTTCAGACAGCAGTTTGTTTCTTCCTTTTATATTAAGAAAGTGGAGAAAGAGAAAGGGAAAAGGTCCTGCTCCATGGCGATACTGCTAGTGAGTATCAAAAAGATGCTTCCCTTCCACTGAGGCCTTCATTGATCACACTGTGCTTGGGCTGTGAGCTACATTTTATGTCACAAATCAGCACCACATACTATATGGACACAAGGAGTTTCTAAAACAAACTTATTATGCACTCTGATTTTTTCCTATTCTATGTATATTCAAAAAAAGCATATTTTGTGTTTTAGTGCTAGTCGTGGTCTTTAAACTGATTTCACAATTCACTTAGCATCAGAGACAGCTTGTAGTGTGAAAGTCAGTGAGTCAGATAGCTCTGCTAGTTGGACTCGGGTTTAGATGGTGTGATCCAGCTTACAGGACAAAGCCGCTAGGAAAATAGGGACTCCCTCCCCCTCAGCCCCAGCACGTGCTGCGTATGACTGCGTCTGCAGAGGGCTGGGCTGAACACTTCCAGAGTCACGTTCTTCTGCCTCGCACGGCTGTGCAGGGTCGTCCCTGCACGAGGGCACTTGGCAGGGCCAAGCAGGCGAGTGGGGCTAGAAAGTCTGCCTGAACTCCGTGCTCGGCCACATGCAGAGGCCTGTCTGGGGACACTGGGGGGGCCATCTCAGACAGGCATGGAGAGCTTCTGGGAGCCCAGTGTGCATGGAATTATCATCAGGGTCCAGGTGTGAGGTGCCTTTGCTGGTGGTGAGTGTTTACTGAGGTGCCCATTTAGTCCCAGTAAGACCAGACAGGCACACTGTGTGAGACGTGGAAAGTGGCATGCATCACTAATTGTGCGTGTTTTCTTCCAAGGGGCTTGCTGCGTAGAAAATGCTCAGAGCAAAGTGAGAGCCAGGTAAATCTGAGGAGTATAAAGTACTGTTGCCAGAGAAAGCAGGGTAGATGCAGAATGAATGTTCCCCTTTTTCCGTTCTAGGAGGGCGTCTTGTGGAGAATGTGGCCGCTCTGGCTCAGGGACATGCACAGACCTCTCAGTGCCACACGCAAAAAAAATATGGCGCAGAAGCTACACGATGAGTCTTCTGAGGAAGAGATTTTCAGTAAGGATGCGAGGTAAATGATTGGTGACAACTTAAAGTTCTCATCGAAATGAGGAAAGAATGAAAAACTTAATTGTTCCTTTCAAGACTAAAGGCCTCGGCATTTTTCTTCTTGCCCCAGGGCACCCACGGACCACGCAGCTGACGTGGTCTGGACCAGCGAGCCGGAAGAGCCGGACGATGAGAGCGAGACGACACTGGGGAGCGACGCGGCGTGAGCGCCGTCCCACCTCGGGCCGCCTGTGCATTGTATTTTCTAATATTATTTTTCCACAAAGATTGCTTATAGAATATTTCTTTTTCTCCTATTAAGATGTACAAATTCCAACCAATTCTAGCCATGTGGTGAGGACTTAAAATGTAAATAGCTGAATATTTATAAGCAAAGAACAAGGGCCACAGGCAGGAGAAAGCAGGGCTGTTGCTAGAATCCCTGACAGTAGGCAGTGCTTCCGTGAGGGGTGACGTGGGCACAGGAGGATGACTAGAAGGATGAAGAAGGGCTTCTCTCCCTCGTTTCCCCAGTACAGTCAGTCCCTGGGAAGTGGGAAGCGTGTCGTGCGCCAGGGGCAGGATCATGCAGTCACAGCACAGCCGGCGCCTGCGTCCCCCCTGCTCCGGCCGGCGGCGGCTACTCACAGCCCAGCTGCCCCTGCCGGCGGGGGCCCCGCTCACAGGGGCTGTGGCGGCCAGAAGGTTTGCGTCCCTGGGCTGCCTCCACCCTGAGTCCAAGGCCTGGCTTTTCTCCGAAGCTCTCAAACTCGTGTACAGATGTGTTTCCTGTCATGGTAGGGGATTCTCCACCCTTTCAAGCTGGTGGAAAATTCACATTGAGTTTTTTCTTCTCCAAAGAACCCCCAACCCTTGGAGAGCTACCTGGAGGGACAGGGTAAAGAATGTGTGAGAGCAGCCATTGCCCAAGGTGACCATCCCCAGGCCTCCCCTGGGCTGCCCTGGCCTCTCCTGACCCCACTGAGGGTCAGCCACATGCTGCTCAGCTCCCTCCAGCTCAGCCCAGCACCAAACCTCCCCACTTCCTGCCTCACCCAGCAAAGGCCTGTGGCTGCGTGATTTCAAGCGAGTGTGTAATGACAGTGCACCTCCGTCAGCTGCGAGGTTCTTCCACTCCTGCAAAGAAAACCATTAGTCTGTCACATTTAGTAAGCCAGTGATGGTTAAAGTACCTTAGTGAGTAAAAGTAATTCTGAATGAGTCAATAACGGTGACAACAACAGTGAGGAGAATGACGAGAGCTGTTTACTGAGCACCTGCTCCGGGCCAGGTGCAGTACTGGGCACTTGGGTCATACCATTAGGTCATAAGAGCAGAAAGTCCCCATGCCCGCCCAGACTCTGTAATGAGTCGGGGTTGATGTCAACGAGAGAGGTGGACACGAAGACAGGGAGCTGATGAGAAACCAGGGATAAAGATCCTCGTGTTGCTGGGCTTCCCAACGTGCGGGCCAGGATTCCAAGTAGCTCCAGGTTCCTATGTGGGGATGTTTCCATTATTTCAAAGTTGGTTCATAGAGTGAGGCTTAGGTAATATTTTTTATGTCACACTACCTCCCATCTGCACAATTCTTTATTAGTCTCAAATGCTACCCTAATATAGTTCTAAATAAAAATGCCCAAGAGTAAGGCTCTGCTTTGCCCAGCTTGACCCAGATTGGGCAGTGCTTTTGCCAGAATGCAGAGTCTTCACCTGGCCAGCCTGTCTGTCCTTGGGTCAGGGACACACCCTGACTCTAGGAGTCAGCTGGTACAAAAACCATGGCCGCCTATGGCTGCCTGTGTTCCCATCGTACTGAAGGGCAAACTAGGTCGGAGCCCGGCTCCTTACTGAGATCTGAGTGACAGAACAAGGGAGGGAGATAGAAGGCCAACAGCTACTCAGTGAAAATTCTCACTGATTCTAATGAAATCTGTGAGAGAAATTAGCCATTTTTAAAAAGAAAAAGATGATTCAATGTATGAGTAGAGCAAGAATGACACAGAAAACTTGTAGGGCTCAGAGGAGGGAAGGTTAGAAAGCTGGAGAGAGTCCATGAAAAAGGTGGGACTTGACCTGGGCCCGGGTTACAAGCCAGACACTGTGCCTGGTGCTGGAGGAAGAGTTGGCTAGGACACAGTCCCTGTCCTCCAGGCACTCCTAAGACTGGGAGGAGGGACAGACCCCTGAAGGTGTTCGTAGAAGACAGTGTGTTGACGTGACAATGGCAGTGTGCCAAGCGGTGGTTCAGCTCTTGGTTGGCTGGAAAGGAGTAAATGTGAGGGATGGCTTGGAGGAGGGGAAGAGGAAGGAAGCCACACAGAAGTTTAGGCTGATGAGATGCAGGAAAGGCCTGGTCTAGACAGGACAATGCAGCGATGAGAAGCGTGAAACCCCAGGTGTGCTCGCACGAGCACAGCCTGCTGCTCCCGAGCACGCAGCGCGAGGCGGGAAAGGCAGTGTGTGAGGCCGCGCGGGGAGCAGGGGACCAGTCCTGGGGGGCCTGGCGGAGGCACGTGGGCGTGACCAGGCAGCACAGACTGCAATGTTTCAAGCAGAGAAAGGTCACGATCAAGCCTGAGTTTTAGAAAGAGCAGTTTGCAGGTGACCTGGAAGTAGAGAGTCCGAGAGATCAACTTGGGGGTTTAGACCAAGTAGGAACTGGGAGAAAATGGGGCGCCAGACCGGAGGTTTTGATGCAGCTGAAGCAGGCGTGTGGTGGGTACACATGAGTGGAAACTGGAAAGACAAGTGCTTATGTTCAGAGAAGGAAAGGTTGGACTTTTGAGAGTTTTTATGGTAGATTCCAGATGATAATAAGGTCCAATTGTGACCTGGGGGTGGGGGTCGGAAATATCTGGAATCCAGGAGGTGATGAGAAAGAGCTCGAATGACCTTGGAGACTCACTTGTTTCCCCTTTATGTAGCTCAGCAGAAAGCTAGCTCAGCAGGCACCCGCAGGGCTGGGGTTGGGGGAAACAGGCGCCCCTTCTGTCATTTCTGCCCTCTGGCAGTTCCCAGTATTAGTGGTACAGGTGTTTCCCGCCTCCCGGTCCCTACAGTTGTGGGGGCACTGCCGGCGGCTCGCTCCCTGCAGGAGTGCTAGCCACGGGACCCACAGTCAGAAAATACAGCTCCCGTTCAAAAGGGCTGCCAGAGAAATGGCATCCATATAATTATGAAAAGGGAAGTATAATTTCTCAAAATATGATCTGTAGACCTCTGTACTGAAACGTCCCTGGGGTGCTTATTTAAAAGGTTAATAAATATATAAATAATATGGCTAGTCCTGGACACCTCCCCTTTCCAAACATAAACAAAGCCAGGCACTACTTAAAGTGGTGAAGACAGATTTCAATCAATAATATACAGTAGCAATAATACAGGAAATGGGTCCATCGTGAACTGAACTCAGCTGCACCTGAGGTGACCAGGGTTTTAAAGGGAGAATAAGGGAATAGGAACGGGGAGGGGGGCTCCGTAGAGTGAGAGAGGTGCAAAAGGTGGGAAGGGCGGGGCGTTGGGCACGTGAAACCCATCTGTGTTGGCTAATTGTCGCTTATCGAAGTTAGGCTCCTACCCTCTCACAGAAGCTAGACCAGGGCCCCCTCTTCAGGTGTTGGCTGGGACAAACAGCCAGTTCTTCAGGCAGCCTGGAGTGTTTCTCAGGGAGCTGCGGTCATCCTTGGGATGTGGCCTTGAGCTGTTAGAAACTATGTTAGTGTTTGTTCAAGTCTTTATAGCCCAAGGTTGAATCCTGAAGTCTCAGGGGAACCTGGCTAGAATTGAGTCCAGGAGAGAGCCTGTCACCCTCCAAACCGATATGCCCACCCCTCCTGAGTCCCATGTGAGATCTCCAGAGAGACCCATGTGAACAAGCCCTGTTATGCTCACTAATCTACTGAGGTCTAGAAGGAGGGAGGGAGGTGGGGGGGTGCAGAGGTTCCCTGGCTTCTTCAGGGAAGGGCTTGAGGAGGGGAGAGGCTGGGCAGGGGGGGGTGGGAGGATGACTAGGGGAAGACTGGATTCTTCTCTTGGATGCTGGATGGCAGCCCCCCACCCATGGAGGTCAGGGCCTCTCACTCCTGGGGAGCAGCAGGTCTGACCAGCTCTGGCTCCTGAGGCCCTGGTGGGAGTGGGATGTTGAGACCTGGGGGACGGCAGTGGGGCACCAGATTGGGGACATGAGGGGAGCACACCCGTTCAAGAAGAAGACAAGCCCTGAGGCCTGAAGCAGAAGTGGGAATAGTGGGTCAAGGTGAGGCTTTATGTATGGGAGGGTAATGTTGGAAAGAGAGTTTGGCGCCACGCTGTGGAGTGTTTTGGATTGCAGGGCGGCAGGAAATTAAGACCTCAATCTGTGAATGATATGAAGGCTTCGTGATATGAAGGCTCCACCGCAGAATGGTGGAGCCAGGCTCCCTGACACATGCGCCACCAGACTAGCCCTGGGCTTACTTAACCAGATTCTCACATGAGAGGTCAGTAAATTTCTTTCTTGTTTGACCCGCTGTTGTGTAGGGTCTCTATTGCAGCAGCTGAACTTAAAACCTAATAAAAGAATGACTACACGTACTGCTTAACTGTTGCCACAAGAGCACTGTGTGACAGACAAATCCACCCCAGAACTCGGTGGGTTGGAGTAACGATTGTCACCATGCTGCGGCGTAGCTGGGACAGCTCTGCTCAATGCCCTGCTTGCTGGGTCTGCTCTGTGCCTCATTCCTGGTCTGCAGATCAGCCAGGGCGAGTCTTTTCCATGTGTGTTCATTCTGGGGCCCAGGCTGAAGAGGCAGCAGCTGCTCAAGGGAGGCATAAGAGAGCAAGGCAGAAACCCATCAGGCCTCCTCCGTCCTAGGCACAGAACCAGCACTCTCCCTTCTGCCCATTCCATGGGCCGACGCCCCCTGCCAGGGAACGAGACACTACACTCTGCCGACAGAGAGATGTGGCAAGGGTGTGGACGCAGGGAGAGGTGAGCGCTCGGGGCCAAAAAGTCTATTCCAGGTTGTGACTGAGTCTTGATTTGGGATGTGTGCAGACAATTGTGATTTTATTCAGCACTCATGACCCGCTGGTAAGGTTATTCCTGGTTCTGTAGCAGTAATGAGTGTTCTGAAGAATGCAAATTCCACTCTCCCAGTTGTCATTGGGAAAGATAGTGCCCACCAGTGTGCAGACCCCAGCACTGTTCCCTGTTTGTTCAGGAACCCTGACAAGGCAGGAATCAAATCTCCTTCCTCCGTCCAATGTCTAGCCGCAAGCCCTGCCCAGTGGTGACTCAGGAATATTTCTGAGTGAAGTTTAGGCCATTTCTTCATTCCCCCTATATGATTCCTTGTACAGACTGACCACTCAAAGGCCAGCACGTGCTGCTGTGCACTCGCCCCATAAGCTGCCAAGGGGCTGTGCCAAGTGGATCTGGGATTTGTACCCGGGCCTGTCTGATGTTAAATCGTGCATCCACTGCCTCCTGTACAGACCTCAGAGAAGAAAGGGCTACACGGGGTAAACATCAAAAGAGGTTGGTGAGATGTGCTCTCTAGAGGTCATATGAGACTGGAAAGGTTCTCATTGCCTCAAATATCCTGAAAGGAAGGCTGCCTAAAGGCACAAGCTTAGGGATCCACATGGACTGAAGGAGAATTTTAAGAACAGGGAGATTCACCATCAGAACCCGCACAGCTTCACAAAGTCCCTTGGCCTCTCCATCATCTCTTTGTCCCTCTCATCAGAGCGAAAGCAAAACCAACCTCAGATGCTCTCCATTAACTTCTGCCTTGCCCAGTGCACTTTGCATTCTAAAGGAGAACCACTTGCAGGGAGCCATGATTAACCCTGAGGAATGCCACCCTCACCGTTGACTTCCAGGCACAGGGCATGTGAGTGGACGTTGTATTTTAGGGCAGTGATCATGGTAAGTTATTTCTTCTAGTCCCTGAAAGGGATTATTTCATATCAAACTATCTCAGGCTTAGGCTGATAAAAGTGGAAGGATGAGGAACCCAGAATCGTTGCAAGATGTGTTGGTTATGATGGCATGATGTAAAAGATTTCAGAGCTTTTTATTAAAAGTTGTGCTCCATGGCTCTCCACGCTGAGTAAGGGAATACCTTGCTGGATTACAGAGGATATTATGCAGCAGCTTTTAAAAATAAGGAAGGCCAGTCTATCTTCAAGACATGTGTTGTTAAGTGAACAAAGCAAGATGTGGTACAACATGCAGAGTATGCCACTAGCCACGTGTGGCCATGTAAATCCAAATTTAAATTAATGAAAATGAAATAAAGTTTAAAAGTCACTTCCAAGTTGCACTAGCCACATTTCAAGTGCTCTACAGGCACACGTGTGACTGATGGCTCTTTATTGGGCAGCACAGGGAGACTTTTTTAAAAAATTGAAGTATGGTTGATTTACGATGTGTTTGTTTCTGGTGTACAGCAAAGTGTTTCATTTATATAGATAAATACTTTTTCATATTTTTTCCATGATAGATTATTACAAGAAACTGACTATAGTTCCCTGTGGTATACAGCACGACCTTGTTGTTTATTTTATATACAGTAGTGTGTATCCGCAAATCTCAAACTCTTAATTTATTCCTCCTCCACTTTTCCCTTTGATAACCATAAGTTTGTTTTCTGTGTTTGTGAGTCTGTTTTGTAAATAAGTTTATTTGTGTCACACTAGACTCCACACACTAGTGTTGTCATATGATACTTGTCTTACTTCACTTAGTATGATAATCTCTAGGTCCATCCATCTTGCTGCAAATGGTATTATTTCATTTTTTATCGCTCAGTACTATTCCATTATATGTATACACCACATCTTCTTTATCCATTCAGCAGGTAGGCTGTTTTTACCATGGAAACGATGCTGGTACAGAATATCTCCGGAGGACATACAAGAAACTGAATGGTGGTTGTTTTCAGGGAAGGGGACTGGGAGGCTGCAGCACCATATTTCCTTTTGTACCTTTTAATTTTATATCATATAGTTGTATTAGTAAATTGAAAGATAAACTAAAAAAGAAAAAACAACTTTGGAGTTAGGGATTCCCATATAGGGTCACTAGGTACTAGGACAGTGGTTCCCAGGCGATCCCTTTGCAATCAGCCAAAAAACAAAACCAAATCTTAAGACCAAATTCTTAACAGGTTTTCACATGTTCCTTAATGTTACTGTGGTAAGTAAAACACAATTCATTAAAAACAATAGTGCCTTTACAGTAATTTTTGGTCCTTACATATTTTTTACCAATTAGTATCTACTAAAGATATAACTATTATCATGAGGAGGTCCAAAGACCATCTGTCTGAGATTCCATAAAGCCCAAGGCCATCTGCCAGCGGCCTCTACTTGGTCTGTACCTGTACCTTGCTGGGCTCCAGACCAGGGTTTTCTCAGAAGTGTCCACTGTGGGCCTCCACCTCATGTGAGTGACACATTTCTGGGACAGTCCCTTTGAGCCTAATGGTTCTGCCCAACCACAGGCATGTGGCTTTGGTTTTTGCCACGACCTTGAATGGTGGACGTAGCTGCTCTGGTTTATCATCACCAACTGGCACAGATCCTGACACCAGCCAGCTTCAGGGCCCAGCCCGGCTCAGCATTTACACTGTGGCTCACACCCAGCACGTTCAGCCCTGCTCTCTTCCCAGCCCCTTCTCTGCCTGCAGCCTCCGCTCTGTTTTCTTTTAAGGAGAAGTCTCCATTTCTTGTCTACAAACATGTCCTTCTCATTAATTTTTTAACAATCTCATGTCTACGTGTTTGGGGCAGAAGGACATGGTTTCAATCGTCTTTAACCAGAAGCCATGTGACTTCCCCACACGTGATACAGCCACTGTTAACGCAGAGGGGTTCCACAAGCAGGTCGAAATGCGCACCCCCAGAGCGCAATGTTATTCCTGGACAAGACTTACAACTACTCACATTAGGCCTGTTTGGACATGCTGGTGAGCAGGATCAGGCTCAGCCTGGGGCAACAGCATAAAGGTGAAAGCAACCTGTAATTTTCATTGAGAGTCAAATTTGAAGCATGCATATTTATTAATTTTTATTATTTTATTAAACGAATAGGTTGATAGAGTGCCATGTGCCAGACATAGGGCCTTTGTTTGTAAGCGCCTTACAAACATGGACTAATTTAATCCTTATAACGATCCTGGGACACGGATACTGTTATTATAACCACCGTTTTACAGATGAGAAAACTGAGGTACAAAGAGGAGTGAACCATGACTGAGATTCTGAGTCCCATGCGCTGAGCCTATGCTCCCCTATACTGTGTGAGTGTGTGTGTGTGTGTGCGCGTGCGTGTATGAGACATGTGACACTAGCTTGTACTTAGGAGCAGGGAGCGTGAAGTCAGACTCTGACTGTGGTGTGACTTTCCACAGCTAGAAGTGGAACAAGGAAGGACAGATGGTGGCAGACTCAGGGACCTGGCCCACTGACACAGGCCTGCTGCCCCAAACCAGCTCTGCCCTCTTCCTCCCCGCCTGCTCACGTGGTCATGGGGCTGATTGAGGCCTGATTCAGCCACAGCAGCCTAAGGGCACCAGGGAGGCCTGGCTGCAGCAGGGGTGTTGAGGTCTGTCTTCTCCCACCCTCATCTCAGCATCAGGAAAATCTGTTCCCTGTAGACTGGAGGGACTAGGGGCTGGAGACGGGGGCAGAGCCATGAAAACAGCTCCTTCCTTAAAAGAAAGGGTGGACAAATCACTCCATCAGTACTCTTTGTATCTAGGGAGACAGAGAGATGGAAAGAGAGACCAGGGTAAGGACTGAGAGAAGAATGAAAAATACAGAGAAACACAGAAGTACAGAGAGTCTAGACAGAAAGGTGCCAAGACAGAAATAGATACAGACACTGGGAGACAGAGAAACACACACCTGGAGGGTGTCTGGATGGAAGGTGCTGGGAGACGGGGTGGGGCTGAGTCAGAACTGATGTGGGGGGATGGTCGTGCAGGAAGCCGAGCCCCTGAGGCCCTGAGGGTTTGGGGTCCTTGGGGAGTCTGGGACAGACGGGCCTAGAGCCAGGGGTTCCCCACCTACCAGTATTGCCTATCCAAGGATGGGGCTGGGGCTGAAGTAGGTGTGCGGAAGTGTATCCAGTCCCCTCCGCAGGCTGCTGGCCTGGGGTCCCTGGAGCTGGGGACAGGTGCCTGCCTTTCCGTGTCCTCCTCCTGAACTGTGCCAGCTGGCCCAGTCCCCCCACCCCAGGCCAGTGTCAGGTTCCAGGCTGTTCCCCGGGGGAACTTTGATCTGGAAAGAATGAGAGTGACCGAGCTGGCGGCTGCCCAGGGCTGAGCCATGCCACTAAGACCTGGCCTGGGCTGCCCCTGCCACCTTCCCGCCTGTGGGGGCACCAGGCAGTCACTCCAGGGCTCAGGAGACACAGGTGGGGTCTTTTCTGCTTTCCTGCCCCCCTGTTCTCTTCACTTCCATTCACTGTTCAGTCACTAGTTCCTACACTGCTTCATTAGGTGCCCCTCCCTTCACTCACTCATTCAAATGGCTGATGGAGCTGGGGGCTGGGCCAGGGGTCAGAGGGATGAGAGAGGCAGGGCCTTGCCCTCTCAGGAGCCCCAGAGATCACTACTCAAGACAGACAGCAGCTCCACACTGGAGGAGGGAGCCAGGGCAGGAGAGGAGGGATATATTTCAATGGGCATGGTGGGCGGGGAGGGGAGGGGAGGGGAGGAGTGCTCACAGGCCTCATCAGGGATGGCTTCCTGGAGAAGGTGGCATTTAAACTGGGCTCTGAAGACCTAAAGAAGGGAGTCTGTCAGACAGCATGGCAAGTGGAAGGGATGCTTCAGGCAGTGGGACCAGGGCAGCCACAAAGGCAGAAGTGTGGGAGTTCGTGCATTTTGCTGCAAGGGCCTTGAAATGCACCCTAAGGCATTCAACCCACTGTTGGTGGAGGGGAGTCATGGGTCAGAGGGATAGTTTTGTTAGAGAAAGGAGACTCGGGGGGCTTGCAGGGGAGGTAGCAGGCTGGTGGCCCGGGTGCTGGTCTCCTCCAGGCCTCCCCAAGGAGCTGCTAGCGCCCGCAGAGATCTCCCGAACCGCTCCAGCCCCAAGGGGGTCTCCAGAATGATTCTGAGGAAGCCAGGCTTGTGTGTGGGCTGTAAAAGGCTTTGCAGGGCCCTGGCCCAGGCCGGAGCCCAGCCCCCTGCCTCTGCCGAGACTCCCTACCCCCACTGTTCACTTGGAGTGACACGGCCTTTTGCTGCGCTGAATGCAGACACTGCCCGGCCTGCAGGGCCCCTGGGGAAGGCCCGGGGAGCCACAGCCCTGGAGCTCTGCCTCCCCCAGTCCCTATAAATAGCCCAGGGAGGGGGAGGGGAGGCGGGCCAGGCAGGGCTGGAGGGGGCAGGCCTTGGGTGGGAAGTTGTGGAGCAGCGGGGGAGAAGGGAGGATGAGTCCAGAGTTTGAGGCCCAGTTCTGCCCCTGATGATGACTGCTCGCCCCTCGGGCTCTGGGCCCTCTGGGCCGGGACAGCCCGGCTGGCGGAGCGGAGCGCACGAGCACGTAGACGCAGGGAGTGTCGTTCTAAGAGGACAGGAGGGGCCAGTCCTCCTTCCTGTGTGGCTCTTCAGAGGCGCAAGGGTCAGGGTCTTAGCTGTGAGGGCCCCAGGCCGGGGCTGTCCTGCCCCAGAGACCACAGTGGCCCAGGACAGGCTGTGGTGGGGTGCTGTTCCCAGGGTGGGGGCAGGGCGCTGGGGTGAGTCAGTGGAGACCTTTCCAGGCCATGGGGCCAGGGCTTAGGGGCTGGGACCTGAGTGGGGAGGGGATCCTAGAAATGGAAACTGTGAGCCCCATGGCCTTATCTGGGCTGGAAGCAGCTGTCTCCACTCCACACCCCCCGCAGCCCCTGCCTTTGCTGGGAGGAGGCAGGCCCCTCCACATGGGGATGTGTGCTGTTTGTTCTCTGGGCAGCCTGAGGCCCGTGGGAAATTCCTCCTCCACTAGGACCATGAGGGCCCAACGTTGCTCGGCGGGTTGGGAAGCTCTGCTCTCTCTTACCCTCTGTCCAAATCAAGGCCACCCTTAAAACCTTGTATGCAAGTCTCTGCGGAGCGCCCAGGATCCCTAACTTCTAGAGACAGACTTCTAGGTCTGCTTAAAGAGGCAGCCAGAGATGGGGCACCTGACTTGTGCAGTCAGACACACAGTGATACACAAACGCTTGATATATGGAAGCATATGGAGACACTCAACATACACATACAGGCATGCGTGCGTTCTACGCTGACACATGTGCAGCAGGCATGCATTTGCGTGTGTCTAGAACACGTTCAGCACGTATGAGCACATGCATAAAAGTCCCTCCTATAAAGACAGGTGCTTGGAAATGTACCCACACCCCACACGCCACATACACGTGCAGGTCCTGTAGACTCTGCAATGCCCACATCTTCCCTCCGCACTGACACACCCACACTGGGACACGCAAGCATGATACGTGCACAGACACGTCCTCAGATACGTGGGAGAAAGATGAAAATGTGTGTCCAGCAGAGTGTCCCTGGGATGGAGTTTAAAGCAGGGTTTGGTAGAAGGGAATTGGAGTGACCCAGGGGGCAGGGGTCTCCTCCATCATCCTACGCAGGGGCCTCAGGGTTCCAGGATTCAGGAGAGTTCAGGCAGGCAGAGCTCTGGGGCAGAGGGCAGAGCCCCATGTGCCCCTCTCCTAGTCCTGGCTGGAGATGAGGCCTGAGGCCTCCACGACTGGCCCCCCTGGGCTCCTGCGCAGCCTCCACCACACTCCCACCTCCCTGCTTAGCATTCCTCTTGGCTCCTGAACCCAGCAACCTGGCAGGAAAAGATAAACGTTAGCCCTGCATCCACACCCGTATGGATCTCATAACAAGGCAATGGTTTCCAGGACAGAGGCTGGATTTCAGATTGGAGAGGAGGGGTGGGAGATGGTTTGTTTGCCAAGGGGTCCGGCCCTGGAGTGCATTGCTCCACTGGGTCCTTGTTAGTCTACTCCCTTTGCGTGCCTGCAGCTGGGAACCCTGGGGAGTGGGGAATGACTGGCTTCACACACCTTCCCAATTATGAGAACTCCCAGGCCCATCAGCCACCCAGCAAGCTGAGGGCTGCAGGCAGGCAGGGCCCATCAGGGCCTGGCAGAAAATGGGTGTGGCCGATAATGGGTCTGGCCTGGCCCCTGACCTTCCAACCTGAGCCCATCCCGGCAGAGGGGCTTGGAGGGGTGAGGTGACCAGTGAGGTTGGCAGCTGCCTTTGACTCAGTGCAAAGGCTGTGACCTTCAAGACAGGGTTGTGCAGTACCTGTGAGCCCCCTGTGGCTCATCATGCCCTCTAATGCACCCTCTCTGTCACCCATCTCAGCCCATCCACTCATCCTGGTGGTTCCACTGGCTCCCCAGTGAGTCCCCTTTTTCGAGGGATTCCATCACCCCATGTTCACAGAGCACTTTCTAAAGCCAGTTGTCTCTCCAGGTGTGGGGATGGATGAACAGCTGAGACAGACAGCCCCAGCTCTCTGAGGATGGGGTCCAACGCGTGCACGCAAGTGTGTGCATGCACCTCACCCACGCCTGGGGACTCGGGTGCAGAAGGTGGAGGAGTGGGCCTGACAAGTGGGCCCAGGAATGTAGTGGCCTGCACCATCCCACTTCTTATGCCCTTTCCCCGCCCTGTAAGCCTTGTGTGCCTTCTTAGGACCTGAGGAGTCTGGGGAGGGGGTGGGACCCTCAGGCCTGAGGGCTGGAGGCTGGTGGGTATATGGAGAGGGGCTGGGCTGGGGATGGAGAAGCAGGAGTCATTGGTATGGAGGTGGGGGTGGGTTACACCACCCAGAAAGGGTCTGCCGGTGAAAGGGGCCAGGCCCAGCTCAGAGCCCTGGGGACCACGGTTAAAGGGTGAGGGAAAGAACAGCCACTCAGGAAGGTCCCTGGGGAGGAGAAGCTGAGGGGGTGGGAGGACAGTCTGGACTGGCAGGAGGAGGGATGGTCCTCAGGGGGCAGTGCCGGAGGGCCTGGAGGGGGTTCTGAAGAGTTCTGAGGAGCAGTTCCAGGGAACTAGAGCCTCCAGGCAAACTGGGAGCAGGAGGAGCTGCCCAAACTTGGCTGAATTTGACTGCTGCCCCCAGAGGGGTGCTGGGACTAGAGGCAGGGCCCTGGGTTCTGGTCCTGTCTTTGCAGACCTTACTTGTGGCCTCGGGCCTGTCTCTGTCCCTCCTGGGGCCTCCGTTTCCTCGTCTCATCTCCTGGCTTCGTGGTTTGGGCTTGGCAAGGATTTGACTGCGTGAGGTGATGGCAGGGGACTCAGGAAGCCTTGTCCCACATCCTACTTCCAGCCCAGCAGCAGAGCAGATCAAGGGACCAGCAGGCGGTGGACAGGTCACAGCCAGAAGGGAAGCTGGAAGGGTGGGTGCCAGAGCCCCTGGGACTCAGTGGGAGGTCGGCCTCGCTAGCCCGCTGACATTAGGGCTGGGGAATGTGGAGGGAGTTCAGCAGGGTCCATCAGCCCTCACCTCCTCCACAGTCTGGTAGCCGGCAGGAGCTGGGGGAGGGTTGGAGGAGGGGCCTTGAGGGGATGGCTGTGAGGAGCCCCTGGGGCCTGGGGCAAGCTGCAGCCTCCCCCCAAGTGGCATGGAGCCAGCTCTTGGGTAGCACTGGTCGTCGATCACCCCCTCCCCACCTCAGCATCACCCCCTCCTCCCTCCCTCCTTCTCTCCCTGCCCCTCTGCCCCTCTTCCTCCCACTCCTCATCTCTCCTCCCCTAGGCTCATCTCCTGCTACTGACTCAGTGGTCTGACTGTCAGCAGTCAGAGAAGCCAAGGGGGATGGTTTGATTCTGGTACTGTCTGCCCAAAACCCACTGCAAGCCCCATCTCTGCCCTTGCCAGTCACAGATGGAGCCCTGCCCAGCCCCTCCCAGATGTCATCATGGTACATCAGGAGAGACCAGATAACCTGCCTGAGGTGGGAGAGTGTGGATGGATCCTGGGAAGCTAGTCTCTAGAATCTATTAACCATTAGGGTTCCCAGCCTAGAGACCTGGCCAGCCATCCTTCTCCGGGAAGCTGGGAGAGAAGGCCAGACCCCTGCCTGCTCCCACTCCCCTCTATGCTGCCGGACCAAGCACAGGCCCAGGTGCACATCAGCTATGGGACAAGGGACCAAGCTGTTCAGTCCCTCCCAAACTTCCCTACCTGGTCATTCCTCAGGTCCTGCAAAGGAAGTGGCTGGGCTTTTCTGGCAGAGACCAGGGTCTCCGAACTCCAGGCTCCCGTGCTCAGACCTGGAGGGGCTGAGTGCTACTTGGGGCAGAAGCTGTAGCAGAAGCCTCTCTCCTAGTCTCTATCAAAGATTCCACCCAGAGAAAGAATGCAGGGAGCAGTCTGGCTCACTCTGTGCAGAGAGCTACTTACAAAACACATACACACACAAACACACACACACACCCCATGCACACCTTTTGGTATTTGAGTTTCTCATGAAATAATTGCTGGAAGGCTCCTTGGATTAGGTAACCCAGTGTTCCTTCTTGTCCCTGTGGAGGAGGGAGAGAGGGGGGATTGGCGTTCAGCATCTGTTAGGCTGATCCAGCTCCTTTGGGGCAGAGCAGGCCAGTCCAGGAGGTCTGTGGCTGCAAACGTCTTGGGAAGCCTAGTGTGACAGGAACAAGTCTTTCAGGCCTCTCGTTCCCCTGCCACCTGGCTGTGCCTGCCCAGCCACTAGCCCTCCTTCAAGTGGGCCAGGCCTGGGAAGGAGAAGGCTAATCAGGAAAGGCTTTTTGCACAAAGAAGGATGAGATGCTCCCACTTTTTATTTTAAATCAATTTTACATTGTAAGTGAGATCAGACAGCACCTTTGCCCATCGTTCTGTCATTCTGAAGCAACAGCTATTTTCACTCCTCCCTTTCTCGTGATGTTTGGAGGTTGGGGGATATAGAAGGAAGGAATATCTGGGTTCCAGCATGAAAGGAGTGTTGAGAGGGAATCGAGGTGGGAGCCTTGGCCTGTGGATACAGGCCAGGGACCGAGACTGATGGAGGGAGAGAGGTGATTAGTCTCAAGGTCTCTGACCCAAGAATTTGGAGATTCGGTCCTAAGCACACCTTCTCTTCTCTGTCTGACCTCAGTCACTTGTGGATGCCCCAACAGGGGCCACTCAGTGAGCTCGGAGCCCCGTGACCACTGGCAGGAAGGACACAGGAATCTTGTTACACAGAGTGGGGCTGGGAGGGGAGAGTGCATAATTGCAGAGACAAGGAGGGACCTCACCACCTGTGTCCCTCTCCCTTAGGTGCAAGAAATTCCAGGCAAAGATGCCACACGTAAGTATGTGCTTGTGAGGGCCGTGTGTCCACGGCTTAGAGCGGGCAGTCATGTGCACAGGGTGACAGTTCTGGGGGTTACTGCTGCTGCTCTCAGGTACCCCAGAGCAGTAGGGGATCCCTACCCCCAGTAGTACCTGGGCCCTGAGAGTCAGAGCCCCGTGGGAACGCATAACCCACGTCCGCTGTCTCCAAAATCAAGTCCACTTGGGGGTCGAGGCCTTCCTCTGGTGGCCCGCAGTCCCGCCCACATGTCGCACACTGCTTCTCCAGGGTCAAGGGGGTCTCCGCCTCGGCACTCCCCCTGAGCTCCGCACCGAGGGAGACGAGAGGCTGGGCAAGCTCTTCTCCTCCGGCGCCACTGGCGACACTCCCCCTCGCCGCATCGCGTGGGTCACAGGGTCTGGGGTTGGGGGGTGACCCCTAACCGCCAGGCCCCGCCCCTCGGCCCCGCCCCCAAGCGGCGCCCAATCCCGGGGCTCGCCGGACTCGCCCCGCCCTCTGCCCGCCCCTTCCCACCGCCCCTCCGGCGAACCCAGCCCTGGGAGGCCAGCAGCGGTTCGGAGCTGCAGAGCTCGGCTGCTCACTCGGCCAAACCCGCTCTCCTTGAGACCCGCCCGCCCGGCTCGGCCATGGAGCCGGCCCCTGACGCCGAGGAGGCGCGCACGGTGCGCGAGGCGCTAGGCCGCTACGAGGCGGCGCTGGAGGGCGCGGTTCGCGCACTGCACGAGGACATGCAGGGGCTGCAGCGCGGCATGGAGCAGCGCGTGGCCGAGGCGCTGCGCCTGGCCGGGCCGCTGGCGCGCACAGTGGCCGAGCTGCAGCGCGACAACCAGCGACTGCAGACGCAACTCGAGCGCTTGACGCGCCAGGTGGAGGCGCTGGGCTTGGCGACTGGGCTGACCCCCGCGCCCGGCACGCCCAGCCCTCCGCCCGCCCCCGGCGTCCTAGACCGTGCGCCCCGCCTCGGCACCGCGCGCTTCGCCAGCCACGCCACCTTCTCGCTGTCCGGCCGCGGCCAGGTGAGCCTCGGCGAGCGCGGGCGTCTGTGCTCAGGCGCCGGGAAAGGGGGACTCCGCGACCCCTGCCGCCGCTAGGTCCAGAGTGCGTGCGGGTGCCGGGGCTCTCCCGCCACCCGCCGCTGCGACTCGGTTGTGGGGGTCCGGCCATCATTCGGAGAAGCCGGCTTAGCCTGCCCTCTGCACCTGTCTCGGGCCTCTCCCTTCCTTGCAGGCGTGCCCTGTTCAGTTCCCGTCTCTTCACTGTGCCTTGGCACTAAGGGCTTGGGCGCTGAAGTGCTGCCCCTCACTGTTCGACACTGCCCCGGGCCTGTGTCTTGGAACAGCCAGCAACCCTCTCCCCCCCACCTCCATTCACGCGCTCCCCGCGTTGCCGCTTCACTGAACCCTGACGGCTTGAGTTATTGATTAACCTGGATTGAGAACTCAAGCCTTTCTGTGTGTTGAGCGGAGGAGAATGCAGACTGTTGGGGTGCAGCCGAGCATTTGGAAACTTGCAGGGGTAAATCTTTACGGTGAAAGAAGAGACAGGGGAACCAGGGGGAAAGAGCCGTGGGCAGTCTAGATTTCTGGGGTCAGTGACCGGCCAGAGGCCCACACCGCGTGGGGGTGGGGCGGAGGCCGGTGTGCACCAGTCACTCCCCTGAGCGTGGGCCCTCCTGGAGTGGCAGGTTAGAATGTTCCCATGGTGTGTGCAGTGGCCCTTAGGTGGGATTTTCCACCCTGCCCAGGCATGTGCTCTGGTGTTGGGTTTCCAGGGTCTGGGTAGCCTGCACCTGCTGTCCCTCCTTGGTTCAGTCCATCACACACGCAGAGTCCTTGTGTAGGCTGGGCTGCACCTCAAGGGACCAGGAGGAGGGGGATCAGGTTAGCCCTTGCCCCTGGATGTCCCAGCCTGGGTGGGAGATGGCCCAGACCAAGCAGTACCAGCAGTGCAGGCAGCCGGACAGTAGTCCCGTCCTAGTGGGCGTCTCAGGCCGGCTTTGTGCTGGAGGTTTAGGGTCTGCTGCTGCTGGTGCAGGGGCGGGTGTGGGGGGCTGTGCCTAGAGCCTCTAAGGGCCTGAAAGGACTCACTGACCAGAGGGACCCTGATGGGTATGAGAGTGGACGGGCGAGTTGTAAAGGCCCCCGTATGCTGGGCCAGGGAGTTGGGCTTTGCTTTGGGGTGGAGGTTCTTAAACGTGCTGATGGCTGAGCCCCCGGGTGTCCCAGTGCTGTGTGAAGTGTCTGGAAATGTGGATACACTTAATTCTGTCCTACAAGCATCAACACTCCTTGGCCACGCTATAAAATCACCACTGTGAGCTCACATGTGCCTGATAAACTGTGTCATCGGCTGGTTCTGAGGTTTTATTTTAACACACATTTGCTACTCATCTGCATGTGGAGGCAGCTGTCCAAGTTTTAGAAAACTACTCTTGGAGTCACATATGAATACGTATATGTACACGAATCCACGCGTTCATGTGAGAGGTGTCTCTTCAGTCATCTAACATTTTTTCGGTGGGAATTGGCCTGTGTGGGGTAAGCTAGTTCTCTGGGTTATGGGGATAGTGGGGCACTGGGCAGGGGACAGACAGGGTCCTCCTTGTATCCGACAAGCGCCCTCAAGGATGGATGGCAGGTTGGAGGGTGGCTGGAGCTAGGGGGACTTAGTTGTGATGGTCCAAGAAGAGAGGACGGCCATAGCAGGAGCAGCGCTGGGGAGCGGGAGAGCTGGGGTGCCTTGGACGGAGATCTCCAAGGGGGAATCATCAGGGTGAGATGGTCTTTGGATATGAGCAGGGGGGCAGAGAGCGAAGCCCTGCCAGGGGACTACTGGGGCACAGATCTGGTGGAGATGCCAGTTTCCATCTGGGTTGTGTTGAGGGTGAGGGGCTGTGGGACATCCAGGTGAAACTGTCCTGGAGCAGATGGAGTCACAGATCTGGTGGGCTGAGAGTAGCCAAGGCCAGAGGTTAGGGAGATACCAGGCCAGAGCTGGTGGTTGAAGCGCAAGATCAGGTGAGGTCTTCCAGGCAGCTGTGCAGGAGACGGTGAGTCAGGAGCCCTGGGCAGAGGCTGAGGAGCGGCCAGGGAGCTCAGAGGCTCTGGAAAGCCCATTCCTAGACATTGAGAGAGGGGACCCCTTCAGGAAGAAGAGATTGGGTGTCAGCAGGAATGCTGTAGCCTGCTGGGGGTTGAGGAGGGAGACACGGCTGGGGAGTAGGTTCTGGATTTCAGAAGGCCTGAGAGGAGGAGGGACCCAGGCGTAGTTGAACACTGCGGGTGGAGGACGGTCAAGGTGTCCATTGGGGTCAGACGGACGCTCTGCAGCCCCTGAGCACCAGCTCCCTGGGCCTAAGACCGCTTCCCCCGCCCGACCAGCGGCACTGCTCCCCACTTCTCTTGCAGCCCACCTCTCAAGGGTGCAGGCACAGGCTCCCAGCCAGTTTCTGGCAGTGAGGGGTGCTACACAGAGTTGTCCACATGTTCTTGCTCGTGAGCTGTGACTGGCAGCTTGTGATCGGACACTGGATTGTGAACAAGGAATCGGGGCTCCGGGGCAAGACTGGACAGCCACAGCTGGGTGCCGGGGCTGTCTGACCTCTCATACTCCTGTGTCTGTGCCCCCAGGGGGTCTGGGTGTGAGGGTCTCATCCACACACGAGAGCCAGTGCTCGCGATGGTCAGGCATTGCGGGGGCTGCTGTTACACTGCTCCTCTGTAACCAGCAATGAGACTTAGAGACCCTTTGCTGAGACCCTTTTGTTTCCTTCTGATTCAAACGGGACTGCCGGGGTTGGAGGTGGGGCATAGCCAACCTATGTGTATGCCTTGGGGTCAATGCAGAAAGAGTTGATCTAGTAATCTGCTTCTGTGTGGGCAGACCTTGACCTTGCTAGGCAGTGAGCAGCAAGGGAGGCTCCAGGAGGAGCGAGAGGGCAGGGCAGTAAGGTGGGAGAAGTCAGGGAGGACTCCCTGTAGGAGATCTGAGACCCTGGAGCAAACAGGAACTGCTTTTGTTGCATTTTCTGTGAGGCCTTGGGGACACTTCTCAGTTGGACCTCAGTTTCCTTGTCTCTAAGGGGGATTGGCCCTGCCCTGCTTTGCCCCTTGTGCTGCGCGGGCTGGGTGGCTATAACAGTGACATCAGCCAAGTCGGCTTGTAAGCGTGTCCACGGAGCCACAGCGGTGGTCTGGCTAGTGGAGGGAGCTGGCTGGGGACCTTCAGTGGATGGTAGCAGCCTGAGGCCAGGCCTGGAAATGTCCCTCGGCTGAGCAGGAGCCACCAGGTCCCATGTCAGAGGCAGTGGAGCCTCTCAGGAGTGACTGGTAGAAGCAGCGTCGAGGTCTGGCTGTGAAAGAAACCAGACTTGCCTTATCTGCCTTCCTTTCCCAGACACACTGTGTGATAAGAGCGCTAAATGCTTTGGGGAGAAGTTTGAAATGAGTCCTTAAAACCATGGTGTGAGCCAGGAGGAGGCAGAGGGTGGGGCAGCCAAGGTTGGGGCTCAGGCTGGGGACTCTGGCCGCACACACGTCGGGGGCTGTGCTGGGCACACAGACACTCCCCTGTCCATGCATGAGCCCGCGTGGGGTCTGGCAGCACCAGGGATACCCAGGCTAAGATTCCTGCCCTCACAACAGTGTATGCAAACTTCCCCAGGGAGAAGGTCGCCGAACTCGGACTTACCCATCCCCTGTCTCTCTTCCTGACATTCCCAGGCCTGGGCTCCCTCCTGGAAGCCTCCCCCTTCTTAAAACGAAGCCCAGATCTTGGAGATGCTCCAGCCAGCTCCCCAGGACCCATCCCGTCCTCTGGGCTCTCCAGTGATTTTATCTTGGCCCCAGCACACAGAGGTCCCCTCCCCTGGTTCCCTTCCTTGTGGCTGAAGCGAAGGAAGGCGCTGGGGGCCCTGTGGGTGGGCTTGGGGACCACGGCCCAGCCCAGCTCTGTGGTTTGAGGCTCAGGTCGCGCTGGGGTGGTTACCCCACTCTCCCCACCCCACTCCCTCGGCCTCACAAGTTTGTCTTGAGTTGTCCTTTCTGCTCTTGGAAGGCATGAGTGCTTTGTGGACAGAGAAACCCCAACCTGACTCTACTGCTGCCTTTAGTCATGGCGTAAGGTTAGGGGTGACCCCTAAGCTTGTGTGGTGGGTTGGAGGGTGGTCTCTGAATAGCCCTTTGGTCTGAGGCGTGGGTAGAGCCCCTTCCTTAGGTGAGCAGGAGTTCCAGTCCCCGGGCGGGGGAGGGGGGAGGGAGGGGCAGGGGGAACCTGGGACTCCAGCCTCCCAGCGTGACTCAGCCCCATCCCCTTTCCCTCCTGCTTTGCTGGAGACCCCTTGGCAGGAATCCACCTGGTCCAGAACCTACTTCCTGTCTGATTGTGGCTTCTGGTCCCCTGGGGCATCCTGGGGGGTGAGGGGCCTGCAACGTGCAGAGGCAGGCGTCCCCCAGAGAGACCCACATTCCTGGGAAAATGGTTTCACCATCAGCGCATCCCTCCAGGCCCCTTTGTAGACCTGTGGAACCTGTTGGACCAGAGTATGGGGGGGGGGACACGGCCCCCAGAGCTGAGAGCCTGGTGACAGGTGGGGTCCGGGATTCAGGATAGACTGGCTGTTTCTCCTCCCTCTGCTGAGCTGGCTTCAGGTTAGGCTCGTTGTGGCTCTAGGGGTGCCCTCCACACTCTGAGGCACAAGGAGATGCCCCCCCAACTTCTCCACTGTTCCTGCCAGTGAGCCTAGCCCCTCCCGCTCCGTCCTTCTGAATTGGAAGTTGAAGGGTCACCTCCTCTCCAATCCCAGTCTCTCCCCGGGCTCAAGTCCCATCCTCTCCTTTCTCCCCAGGGTCCCAACCTCTCCGAGGGTCCCTCCCCCTGCTGGAGCCTTTCTCTCAGCCTATAAATGTTGTCCTACCTCTTCCATCAGGGAGAGTCCCTCAGACCCCTTCCCCGCCTCTCATGGCTGCTGTTCCCACCAACCCCCCCCCCCAGGTCACGTCAGCCAGGCCCAAAGCCCCTGCCTAGAAGAGGTGTGATGTCTCCCCCTCCTCCACATTCACTTACTCCCTGCAAACCTTGGAATCCCTTTTGCCCTCCACTCCTTCACTGCCCCATCTCTCCTCCCTGGGTCCCTACCCAGGACTAGGGAGATACCTGGCCATCTGGTCACCCCCTTCCATGCCACTGTCTCACTGGCTTCTGAAGGATGTTCCTAAAACACAGAACTGATGACCTTCAGTTCCTTCTTGTCCAAGGAGTCAAGTCCAAGTTCTCCCGGCTTGGACTGTGTGCTGCTTCTCTAGCCACTGGATCTGAATGCTTTGTGTCTTGATGTCTCTGGCAGACACTAGTCTCTCTGCGGGGCATGGCTTCCGCTCCTGGTCTGCCTGGCTCACTCCAGGCTGGCTCAGCCCCCCTGCTTCTGGGAGGCTCTCTCTGACCTCCTGGGCTGGGTGAAGTCTGTCTCAGGCATGTACCCTCATGCTAGCCTATCACCGCCTGCTCAAGGTGCTGGCTCCCCCGCCAGACTGATTCCCCCATGGATGGGTAGGGTGGCATGGATGAACCGTCGGGGGCCAGGGATGGGCTTTTGTCATTTGGGAACCTAGCAGACAAGGGGACCCATCTGGAGATGTGTGGCCATCTAAGGAGAGGTATGGCCAACCTCTCAAGCCACCCGTTGTGGGCTCTTGGTAGAGCCCCTTCTAAGCGTCTGCCCCTGTACCCCTCTTGCCAGGCAGACCCAACAGCCTCACAGATGCTCTGAGCCCTCCACCCTCCTTCACTGTGAGAAAGGCAGGGCCAAGGCCTCCTGGCCACATCTCAGCTGCTTCTCACTGTGTAACCTTGGACAGCACACATCCCCTTTCTGAGCCCTCGGGTCCCATCTGTAAAATGGGTGTGGTAGCACCTACCTGGGAGGACAGAGCATGTTGGTTTAAGTGGCATGGCCAGAAAAGGGGTTCAAGTGGTAGATGCTTTTTTAGCCTACTCCCTTATCTCAAACAGGGAAACTGAGACCCAGGAGGGGTTACCCTGGGGCCGGCGGCACAGCCAGGATGGCGGGTTCCCCTGCTGGCCCTTGGTCTGGGCTCTCTCTCTGCATGACACTCCCCACAGCTGTAGCCCAGAGGGGATGGAGGGACCTCAAGGAGCCAGTTAGGCCCCAGTACTCTGGACATCCAGGCAAATCTTGTGACCCTGCATCCAGTGGAAAGGCTTCACCATTGGGCTCCAAGGCCCATTGTTGGCCCAGGAAGACCGTGTGTTGCTAGGTTAGGCTGCTCCCACACAGGCAGCCCCTGGCATGAGCAGGGGCCAGGCTCTCCCAGCCCCCGTCACCCGGTCCAGCCTTGGGGAGGGGTAGGGCCACCTTGAACAGTCCTTTGGAACTCTGTCTTGACTTTTGTCCCTAGCATGTTGGGGGTCTGGAATGTGTCCAGTGGAGCCATTTGCCTCCAGGATCTCAGGGGCTCAACTGCTGGGGCTGAGTCCCCCTAGCCTCCTGGGTGACCCTGGCCCATCACCATACCTCCTGGGGTCTGTCTCTCTCAAAAGCATTTGCCCTGCTCGAACCAGGGGGAGCTTTGGGAAGTGATTTCAGGGGTGGGCCCCAGCTGACTGGGCCTCCGCGGTGTTTGTCTCTCTGTAGAGTGTGGATCACCATGACGAAGCCAGCGAGGCGGAGATGAGGAGAACCTCAAACTCGTACATCGTGGAGAACGGGCACCAGCCTGGGGCAGGTGGGGGCTGATGGCCCAGGAGGGCTGGCTGGAGGAATACCCGCAGGGACTGGGGAATTGTCCAAGCACTGAGCAGGGTAGAGAGTGGACTGACAGGCAACTATTTCTTGAACTCTCTATTAGGGAAAGTTGGAGCAGGCATCACCTCTGGTTGGAGCAGTGAGACTTCCCCAGTAGGGGGAGATCAGGGAGGCAGGAGTGGTCAGGGAGGCCTTCCTGGAGGAGGTGAGAGGAGAGTTCACAGAGGCTGGAGTCCTCCTGGGTGGTTCTGAGGCCCCTGTCAATGCCATGGCTGAAACCCCCCAACCCCTGCTGGTCACCTGTTCCAGGTCTGGGTGATGGGCCCCCTGAAGCCGCCCAAACCATCCCAACACCAGAGCCCCTCAAGCCTCGCCCTGTGAGTCTCTCCTTGCAGCAGCCTCACCAGCCAGTCACAGCCATCACACGAGTCTCTGAGAAGTTCTCTGGGGAGACCTCAGCCACAGCTCTCTCGCCCACGTCTGCTGCCATCCTGGGGGGCCTCAGCTCAAGCCCCAGCGAGGCCACCACATCCTGGACTCCCAGTCCCAGTGGTAGGAGCAGGAGACCATGACCTCAAAATGGGAGGGAGGGCAGGGGCTCGGGGTGGTTTGCAAGAGACTCAGAAAACCTGGGGCCGGGCCCTACCCGCTCTGCCCGTCACTGCCACCCCCATCCCCAGCTCACCTGCTCCATCAGATGGGGCCCACCTTTCCTGGCTCCTCTCCCAGAGATGCTGTGAAGTAGCCTCATCCTGCGGGGTACGACCATGGCTTTTACTGCAGATCAAGGCTGTGGTTAGAAGGTGGCTGCCTGCCCTGCACACTTTGTGTGTAACAGACCTGGAGTGGTCCCCCTGGGGGACTGTGATCAGGCCCCAGTGCTGTGTCCTGGGGTCGGGCTGTGTGGATTTCCAGAATGAGGACTTGGTAACATGGTATCTACTGGATATGCAGCACAGGAGGCCCTGGGCTCTGTGCTCTCAAATGCAGTGAGGAGTACTTTAAAGGACCTCTTTTATGTCATTGCTCTATGTTCCAGCATCCTTTCTCCTCAACTGTTGGCCCAGGCAGGGTCAGCTTAGCCCAGAGGTCCTGCCAGTGCCCAAAGCTGGGTGAATAGCTCAGGGCAGGGTCAAAGGATGGGAGGCAGGCAGTGGTGGCCCTCCCCAAGGCCAGGGTTTGTTATTTCTCTCCCTCCCTTTGTCCCACAGAGAAGAATTCTTCCTTCCCACGGTCTTTGTCCAGCTCTGGCTATGGGGGGGTGACGGCCAGCAGGAATGATAACAGGTGAGTCAGGGCCCCTGTTCCCGGTAGCAGGGTCGTCACTCCCCAGGAAGTGTCTGGGCTTGGCCTTGGACCCAGGCTACCCAGGCCCCTGCACGGAGCTCCCAGTGCCAACCCCAGGAGGAGGCACCTTCCTTGGCTTGGTGCCTCTGGAGAACTAAGGCAGCGGTGTCGCTGGGTGGGGTTTGAGAGGAGAAATGAGGCAGCGAAGCTTGGTAGAGAGTTTTGTTTAGAGCAATACGGCGGAGGGCTGATTTCTTTAAGGATCATTCAAAGCAAGTCTGTCCAAAGATTGGAGAGAGTTTCTCAGTCTCCACAGGATGGATCTTCAGCCATCCTGGCTAGGCTCCCTCTGAGCTGGGGGCTTCCTGCTTGTGGACTGAGAAGTTACCTGGAGAGGCCCTTACCCTGGGGGAGGCCTGTGGGGGCTTCTCTGTGTTACAGGCTGCCTCCTGGCCTCTGGTTGTCCCCATGCGCTGCCCCCAGGCCCTCTGGACTGTGATCGGAGCTGGGTGTTGGGTGGGGGCTGGCTTGGCTTTTTTCTCCCCCTCTTAATAATAAAAGAAGAATTGTAACTTTCTGACAAACTGTTTTAGGGGGGAAACAGAGGGAATCTTATTTAGTGGTGGCCAGGAGGGGGCCTGATCCTGGTGGGGCTGGTTCTGGGTGCTTGTCCTGCCAGGAGGATGCCCCTGCCCACCGCAGGCGTGGACACCTGCCGAGGGGCGATTATGTGCAGAGAGGGGGCCCACTGCTAGCCAGGCCGGCCTCAGACAGCAGCTCAGTTCCAAAAACCTGCGGAACTGGTTGGGGGCTGGAACAGGGGTGCTTCCTCTCTGCCTGTAGCCCAGCCGCTGCCTCATTTCACATTCAGTGGGGTAGAGGCCCGGGGCCTGTGTGAGCTAGTGATGGCCAGATCTGTGCTCCTGACTAGGTGGTTCTCTCCTCAGCCCACATCGGGTGACGCCACCCCAGTCGCCCCCCTCCCTGCAGTCACCAGCCACGACTCAGGCCCATCGGCAGGGGGAGCATCGCCGGGAGCTGGTGCGGTCACAGACGCTGCCCCGCACCTCGGGGGCACAGGCCCGGAAGGCATTGTTTGAGAAATGGGAGCAGGACACAGGAGCCGGCAAGTATGGATGCTCTTAGCACCCTCCCAGACCTGTCTGGGCCCCCAAAGAAAGCCTGAGCCCAGACTGGGGTCAGGCAGGCAGAGCAAAGCTGGCCCTGTCCTGTTCCCCCGAGGGCAGTTCCCCAAGATGTGACCTCTCAGGCAAGACATAGGTCAGGGCTGGCTACAGGGCCGGCTGAGGGGCAGGTGGCTCCAGTTGTGGGAGGGAGGCTGTGATGAGACCCCAGCCCCTCTCCCACATTCCCAGAGGGAACTCCAGGCACCCTCACACCCACATCCCTCATCCAACTGGAGAGGTTAGTTTCCAGGCATGACTGGGGAGACCAGAGGGCAGTCACTGGGATTCCCAGCAGAAGCTGGAGGTGACACAGTGAGACCCCAGTACCACTGGCTCCCTGCCACACTACACCGCCCGCCCCATTAGAAACAGGGCCACCTTTGCATGTTTATCCAGCCCTCCTGTCAGTGAGTGGTGTTGACTCATGTTACGTTTAGGGTTGGCCCAGGCCTATGAGACAATGACCCCCCAGTCCTGGCTCCCAAGGCTCTGACTCTGGTGGGGGGGACAGACCCAGGAACTGTCCCACGGACCCAGACAACCTGATCTTGGCCGATAAAGAGTGTCTCTGGGGCCTAGAATAGGAAACCATGAGGGAGGGCGGCCTCGGAAGGAGCTCAGAGGAGGGGTGGGATGGAGGAGGCGAGGAGGGTTTTCCAAGCAGAGGGCAGGGGCATGGGCCATGTGGGCTCAGGTCCTCTGCCGCAGGATCACCAGTGTGGGAAGTACACAGGGGGCCTGGAGGCTGGAAGGGGGCTGGTCCTGCCGGACCCCATCACTGGACGCAGTGCAGCTGGGACACGGGGTTCACGCCTGGACGTGGGCATGGGGCTGGGAGGTTGCGTGCCGACAGAGCATCTCCCTGGGTGAGCAGAGCTGGTGGGGCACATTCCCGGAGCAGATGGCAGCTGAGAGGCAGCCCCCTGGCCCCCAGCCCCCAGCAGGCCTTCCCTCTCTCCACAGGGGGAAGGGCGAGACCCGGGCAAAGCTGAAGCGCTCACAGAGCTTCGGAGTGGCCAGTGCCAGCAGCATCAAGCAGATTCTGCTCGAATGGTGTCGCAGCAAGACCATCGGCTACCAGGTGAGGCAGACTGGCCCGGCTGCTGGGCCCCGTCCAGAGGCTGCAGTGGGCATCTCCCGCCTACCCTGCTCTTGTTCCCTGAGCCAGACAGCAATCCCAGGCAGAGGCAGACGGATAGGAGCAACAGAAGCTCAAGAAACTGTGTCCTCCCGATAGGTCTCCAGCCACCTGCAGCCAGTGCTTAGAGTCCCGGGAATCCCATCCCTGGGCCTGAGCAGACTGTCCAATGCCTCCAATGGGGTGAGGTCGGCAGCTGTGGCTTGTTGCCGAGCTGGGTGGATGATGGGCCTGGGGAGGGTGTGGGAGAACCTGTTTATGGTGTTGAATCAGGTAGGGGAGCTGAGGCAGGTGCCGTCACCCCCCTCACCCCCCCGCCTTGGCCTCACAGCACGTGGACCTGCAGAACTTCTCCTCCAGCTGGAGTGACGGGATGGCCTTCTGCGCCCTGGTGCACTCCTTCTTCCCCGACGCCTTTGACTACAGCGTCCTGAGCCCCACGCAGCGGCGGCAGAACTTCGAGCTGGCCTTCACCATGGCCGAGTGAGTATGGCCGGGCCGCTGGTGGCCAGCCCCGCCTGGTCCCCGAGCCTGAGTTCTGCCCCATGTCGAGCACGGGGGTGGGCAGGATCCGAGGCAGAGCCGAGAGCCTTTAGGCCATCCATCCCGTCACCCGCACAGATGGGAAGACTGTGGCCCAGAGCGGGGATTTGCCCAGGCCACCCAGCACTCGGTGGTACCGTTCTCCTTTTCTAGTGCTCCCGCCCCCTTTGCTGGTGTCCCGCCTCTGGTGTGCAGTCTGTGAGACCAGCCACAGACAGAATGTGAGGGGCGGTGGGACAGGGTCCCCCAGAGCGCTGATGGCGGCTTGAGCCAGCCCCAGCTGCAGATCGCAGGAAATTGAATAATAGCTGCCTGGGGGACGTTTTAACTTCTCCTGTCGGTAGATTTTGCTTCCCTAAATGTCATTCCAGTGTTTAATGTGAAATTGCTTACCTTCTTAAGCCCCGCTCATAGGGAGAAGATTGGGTGGGGGGTGATTCCCGGGTCAGGAGGCGCTCGGGGAGGTTGGGATTTGGTTATCGGCTAACAGCAACCCCCAGGGCATCCCGGAAGCGACAGTCAGGGCTGTGGCCGGGGTGCCTTCCAGCTGTGCAGGCAAGGAGAGTTCAACAAAGGGATTCCTTACAAGAGTGTGGGCTGGAGCAAGGCTCCAGTGAGGCGTGAGCCCAGAGCAGCCCCGTGCCCCAGGGTTGGGAAGAGCTCTGTGGGGAGGGCTGGCTGATGGGAGCTGTGCTTCTGGGCGGTGGATGCTACCGGCTCACAGTGACCCGGCAGGAAGGGAGCTGAGTGAATAAATACTCTGCCCTCACCCTCCTCCTGCCCTCACACCTGGACCTCCCGTGGGCTAAACACAGAAGGGCGGGGTTCCTCCCCAGGGAAGGCACGGGGCAGAGATGAGGGTGCTGAGGGCTGCTTGGTGCTGAGCTTCGTGGAATTAGGGGGAGGAAGGTAAGAGGGCAGGAAGGCCTCCCCAGACCTGAGTTTCCCAGAGGAGACAGTTATCATCCTCTCCGCCCTTTGTGCCTGGTGGAGTGAGCCTCTGCAGTCCGTGTGTGCCTGACCCGTTTTGTGTCTTGTTTGCGTCGCCGATGCCTGTGTCCAGAAGGAGCTCTTCTGTGCTGGTTGAATTGGAGGAGCCCTCCTCACTGAGGAGCTGGTCACTGCCCAGAAGCATAGCTCCCTTGCCTGCCCTCAGTCCATTCCAGCCCCCATCCCAGCCCGACCCCTGGCCCCAGGCCTGGCCAGGGAAGGAGTTGGAGCTGACAGGGTCCAGCCCTGTGCTCGGTGCCGCAGGTCCTGCTCTGGGGACAGAACGGAGACCCTGGCTCTGAGCTCCCTGGCCTGAGCCATCGGAGTACCAGTATTGACCCCGTGGTGTTGTCTCGGATGACGTGCGTGGACTCTTGGCCCCCTTGGGGTCATAGGAACTCCTTGTATACTTTAAAAGCCTTCTCTTTCTTGGCTGCCTGGGATTAGCTGTCATCCTAATTGCAGAAACAGCTTTGGACGGAGTGTGTTACACAACCGGATCCAGACGACGGCGAAGCAGAGCCAAGTGTAGCGGCATGATGTTGGGGAGGGGGCCCAGCTGCTTGGAAGCCTAGACAGAGTGACTGTCAGGGTGTGCGGGGCCAGGACTCTGACGTGGGCACCCCAGGACCCCCCACCGCTGGGTGAGGCTGCGCTCAGCTGCCAGCGTTTTTCTCCATCAAGTCCAGTGGGCCCCGCAGTGCCGGCTCATGCCCTGGCTGCCTTGGTCACCCACAGCCCTGGACCAGAGAGAAGGTGGCGGCCCTGCATCCCAGCTCACAGGGAACACAGCTTCCCTTGGCAGCCAGAGCCGGGGCGGTTCGTGGCTGTGCCTTCCCAGCACGAGGTTTGAGCTCCAAACAGATGTTTCTTCTATTCCCGAGGGTGGGGCAGTGGGGGAGCCTGCTCCAAGATTTTGCCTCCCTCCTCCCCAGAGCAAACAGCAGGGTGAAAACTTGGCCCTTCCTCCCCCATGGCCTGAGCCTGCTCCCGGCAGGGAGGGGAGGATGGTCTGGAGGCCCCTGAGATGGGGTCGTGTTTTCTGCTGACTGCGAGAGGGCCGGGGTGGAGGCGCCCCGGGCAGGCCTGTGTGGGAGTCTGGGAAGGTGCCTCCCTCGTGAATCATCCGGGAGATTGGCTCACAGGTTCGGGGGACGGCTGGGAAGGTGGGCCCGCCTGCCCGAGGCCTCTTGGGAGGACGGCAGCTTGACACACCTAGTTTCTTGGACAATAAGCTGGTTGGAAAAGCTGGAAAGCAAGCATAGGGACACTTCCATGAGGATACTGGCTACCAGTGTCTTAACCGATGCTCATTAGTTTTGCCAGCAAAAGGCAAGCGGACACGGGGGGCTGTTAGAAGCCGTCCAGAGCTACACAGGCAGCAGGACAGAGCTGAGAGAAGGGCAGTCTGTAAATGGGCAGAGTCGGGTGACCGGAGCCCGGGCTCTGATGAAGGCACAGCCTTTGGGAAGGAAAAGAGGACATGGACAGGGCCCCCAAACACTGGATCCACCTCCCATCAGGAAGGAGATGTTTCCAGACTCTTCTGTGAGCAAGGGCCTTAAAAGCCCAGAGATGAATCTGGAGCCTGTGAGGTGGGAGTGGTTTGGGCTGCCCCTTCTCCCAACAGTTGACCGTCACAAGCATTCCCGGGGCCTCCTCTGTGTGAGTGATGCGGTGTTGACAGCGAAGCAAGCTCCCCGCGTTGGACAGGTGTTCAGGACTTGGAAAGCGGGAGGACTAGCCCCTGTTCTGGGTGCTTAACCCTCTGAACCCTTCTCCCCACACCTCCGGGCGGAGTGCGGGCCCGGGGCCGGCCCTGCCGCTGAGGCTCCCGCTGGCCACGTGGGGGATGTGTTCTGCTCTCCGGTTACGGCCGAGCAGAAGGAGCTTCCAGGCTATTTGTAGTGCCCATGTGTCTCTAAAACCAGAGAGGAGGCTGGAGTCCAAGCCCGGGCGTCCCAGTCTGCATGTAGAGAAGGCTTAAGACGAATAAAAATAGCCCCTCAAACACCTCCTCCATCTGCCGTACAGGCCAGCCTGTAGATCACAATAGCCATGGTAGGAGGACACCCTCCAAACCTCTTTTAACCCCAGACGAGGTGGGACTAAGCAAATTCATTTCGAATTGCTAGTAGGCAGATGCTAACGCTGGTTCTCGCTGTGCGGTGACACTGAAGTAACTTGTACTTTCTCCTTTGGCTGTGATTCCATGTCGTTTGAACTATTTGAAACAAATTCGTATTTTCACAAAAGCAGTTTTGTTTTCCTTTGAAAGGCCATGGGGGCCTCTGATGCTTGGAGACAGAAGGGTTTTCTATAAAAGTCAGTGCTCATCATCATTCTGCCTTTCCCACCTCCTGTCTCAGGAGCCGCGTCCGCAGCTTCTAGGAGTCTTTTCGCTACCATCAGAGGTGGTTGGGGTGGGTGGGGACCAGATGGCTATGGCTCGGTCCCCTGGTTGCATGCCGGGGAAGCCAGCACCTTGCGCATGGCTTCCTGTCCGGAGTCAGGCCTCAGCACCCATCCTGACTGCCACCCTGCACAGGGGCAGGGATGCCATTCCTGGGAGGGTCAGTGTGGCCTCTAGAATGAAGAACGGGGTCAGCCTGTTCTCCCTGCACAAGTTGGACAACACCTGGTATGTGCTAGTGATTCTGGGTGCCCTCCATGAAGAGGGCTGGAGAGAAACCAGAACCAGCTCAGAAGAGAGGGTCCCAGGTACCCTTTGGAGGCGCAATGAAGGAACCAGGGAAAGATGGGGATCTAAAGATTCTCTTCCAACAGGACTCTTTTGTGGGGCAAAAAAAAATTAGACTGAGTATAGCCTCATGGGGCCAATAGGTTAGAAGTACCAAGAGGCAAAACAGCATAAGAAATATGAGGGAAACATCCCTGTGGCCAAAGCCACCTGCAGAGGGATTCGAGCTGTCCTTGGAGGAAATGAGGACCCCTTCCCTGGACCTGGAAGTGAGCATGGCTGGGGCAGGGCCTCCACTGTCCAGCTGGGCAGGGGTCGGGGTTTGGAAGGTGGGATCTCAGTTCTTACCCACGGCTGCGGGTTAGGGTTCTGATGCTGCCCTTGCGTCCTGGGGGGACTGCTGAGGCCACTGGTGTCGTGCTGATACCCTGGGCATGTGTGCAGAGCTGTTTACACACACCTGGGATCTCTGACAGCAGCCCTGGGAGGAAGGGAGGTAGGAGCTCTCCTTGTGCTGCAGGTGAGGAGAAGGGCAGCAGGTGCTATGTGATAGCATCTCAAGAGGTGAACCCAGGCCCCCGGCCTCTCTAGGAACTCAGATTTTCAATCCTCGACTATCGACAGAGCATCTTTGCATGTGCACCCTTATCAGAGCTCCGACTTCCCTGACCCTGAGCCCTGCCCTGGCCCATCCTGGGAGCAAGGGTGCCTGCTCATTGGGCCAGAACCACTCGCAACCCCACGAAGCCACTGGATTCCCTTACCAGACCGAGGGGGAGGCGGCAGTGGGTTCCAGGACAGATATCTCTATTTTGCCCTGACATTTGGTTTCTGATAAGAGGCCTGGCGTCAGGCCAGCACCACAGAACAGGGCCCCATGCTAGTGTTACAGGGAGCAGGTGGGGCCTGGTAGGAAGTGCTTGGGGTACAAGGCACCTGACAATACACCAGCTCCCACCAAGAACCAGCCCGCCAGGAGGGGGAGCAGAGGTGGGAGTCGGATTAAGCAATGGGCAGAGCCAGGGTCTGAACCCAGCTCGTTAGCCTTCCAATTCGGGGCTCCTCTCTGATGACCCACCCTGCTTCTGAGAATGACGTGTGATCATAAAAACAGCAGCAGTGATCATGTCTAACGCTTACTGAGCTCTTTCTACGTGCCGGACACCGTTCCAGCTGGCTTGCATGGTTTGCTCCCTCATCCTCACACCACCTTGTGAAGTGGCTGCTATCTCAGATGGGGAAACTGAGGCCCCAAGAAGTTGTGTCTTGCCCAAATCGTATCACTAAGAAGGATGCAGCTGGGGCATGAACCCTGACACTCACACACTTACTGATACAGAGGGAAAATCCGAGGGACCTTAGTATTACACACAGCTGTTGAAGGAAGGACACTGAGGATTGGACCAAGTGCGATCACTTTGGGCCTTTCGATTTGGCCTGATAAGGTCAGACCGGCCACATCTGGCGCCGGTGGGGAGTGGTGGTGGGATGGGGAGCGCTTCTCAGCACTGCTGAGGATCCCTGCTGTTACTTCCCGGTGCAGCACTGAGATGCTGTGATGCTCAGTGCTGTATCCCTTAAGGGAGATGCTCATCTTTCCGCTTCCTCGAAACCTTCAGTCCCCCCTCCCAGCTGGGATCGGTGGAGGGAACAGCTCTTTTTCCAGCTCAGTGAAAGCCCCCAGTTTCTACGCACATCTACACCAGTGGGCCAGAAATTAAACCAGTATTTTCCCAGAGCCTGATGCCCAGGGCCCAGGGCCGGCTGGCACAAGATGATTTTAAGCAATTTTTAAAACTGAGTTGTGACACTTGAGTGGATAATAAAGTCAATTTTGTAGCTCATGACCAGTATTTAAAAAAAAAAAAGAGGTGGGAAGAGAAATAAAGATGAAATATAGAGAATATGTGAATAATATAGAGTATTTTTGTGAAACTTTATTTCAACATATATGTATGTGTGTGCTGAATCATGATGATGAAAAATCTCTGTGGGTCGTGGTGAAGAAAAGCGTTAAAAACACTGTTTTAGGAGGCATGTGGGTGGATTTACTTTTTACTTTATTCATTTTCCATTCATTTTTATAGTCTGTGCTGATTTTCCATATACTGCTGGTAAATTAAAATTAAATTTTTAGTGAAATTTAATTTCGAAACTAAATTTTTATTAATAAAATTAAATTAAGTTAAACTAAATGAATAAAATTTAATTTTTTAGTGGAGAACTTAATGTAGTAAAAGTTCAAAGCGACATTGAATTTCATTGAAAATTTGAAGTAGGTCTAGTTATGGAAAAATACAAGTTGTGAGGGTGGTTTTGGATGTGGGATTTGGGGGAACACTGTGTTAGATGAAGTAACTCCAAAAGCTCTTCTGGGGTTATGTGAATTCCCTTCTGGGGGTTCCAGGCTGAGTTCTGTTCTTTGCAGTGATGCTGGCAGATGGCAGGGGGCCGGCGTTCTGATGGGGCTTCTGTGTTTCAGGAATCTGGCCAACTGTGAGCGCCTCATTGAGGTGGAAGACATGATGGTGATGGGCCGCAAGCCGGACCCCATGTGTGTCTTCACTTACGTCCAGTCGCTGTACAACCACCTGCGCCGCTTTGAATGAAGCCCCTTTGGGGCTGGAGAGCCGACCCCTGGAGGAGATGGTGGGGCCGCCTGTGTTCCCAAGTCAGGACGCCCCCCCCCCGGAAGAGTTGCATTCTGGTGTGAGAGCGCCGTTTGTTCTGTGCCACGTGACCGCGCTCCCCCACCTGCCCAGCTGCGTTACCGATGGGAGGTACCACTCAGCTGCGCTCGGACTGCAGCCATCGCAGCTCGAAGGAAAAGGAAGTATTACCAGAGAAAGAGAGAGAAATTGGTGCTAAGTCATTCTCTTCCTTAAAAAAATGCTTGCCTGTAGGTTCTGGAAGGTTGAATCGCAGTGTTCCCTCTGCTGAACTAGATCCATTGGCTTCACAGGGTTGCGCTGATTACCGAGTGCTTTTTTTTTTTTTTTTTTTATCAAAATACCCAGAGTTTTCTACTTCCTCACACTATTGTAGGTTCTCTTCCTCCCTCCCTCTGGGCCACTGCCAGGAAACAGACGTTTAATCAGCAACTTGACAAAGACCGAAGTCTTGGGAAGAAGCCGTTTAATCACTCCCAGGTCCTGGGCAACAGATGACCTTTGAGTCACCTCGGCTCTCTGGGGAGATGGAAAGGCTCTCTCCTGGTCCCAGAGCGGTCCTGTCCTTCCCAGGAGGCCCCACAAGTGTTTGGCTAAGAATAGGCTCTCGGGAAGTTAACACTTCTAGGGAAGGACGGACAGGCCTTTGGTGCTGCAAGGTGGTTTCTCTCCACAGCTTTTTTAGGAGTTTTGCTGCAGATATTTATAAAAAGTAACGCCATCTGTACCCACTGACCGTTTGTACATAAAAAGACGTGTCTCACTTTGCTTGGGATTTGTCATTTCTGTTGGGAGATGGGGGACCTGGGAGTAAGAGATTTCGCACACATTCCGAATGAAAATCTACTGAAGTCCCCCCTTGACTATTTCTGTACCCAAATCACTGCCCAGAAAGTTGAAACTCACATTTTCTGTTTCTGCCTTTGCCGGTCAGCCACCCATCTCCGTGTCATCGAAGGAGTGTGGACATAAAGTTCCCCCTCACAGATCTGTCCCCTGGATGTTGACTGACAGATCTGTGACCAGCAGTGGGGTGGTCCCGCACGTGGGGGAGCCCCTCGAGGGGCGCTGGTTTATTTTCACAGATGTTTGGTGGTAGGCTTTTAGTAGAACATCTTTTTATTTTATTTTTTTTGAAGTGTAGTTGATTTACAATGTTAGTTTCAGGTGTACAGCAAAGTGATTCAGTTATACATATATATACTTTTTTTTTCAGATTCTTTTCCATTATATGTTATTACAAGAAATTGAATATAGTTCCCTGTGCTCTACAGTAGGTCCTTGTTTATTTATAGTAGAACATCTTGAGACTCTATAAAGCCATGGCCATTAGCTTATTCTTATTCAAGAAGCATTTTCTAATGGAGTTGGGTTTTAGCTATGAACTTGGAGAAGTTCCCTTTAAGGAGCTAATAGGCATCTTCAGCCCATGTAGTAGGTTCTAAACACCAGCATGTGTGTGCCTTCCCAGAGTCACCTGTGGTCCCTTGTGTTGGGGGACAGAGCTCTTCGGGGGGTATCGGGAGGAACGCAGCAGAGCTTGCCAGGTGGGTGAGCCGTAGCGTAGTCTCGGCAGATTTGTTTGTTCAGGCTGCAGCCCTCGTTCAAGCCTTTGGATACTCCCACAGTGGGAACCACTCCCTTTCCAGCTCTCTCATCTCTCGGAGGCTCGGGGAAGGTGAGCTCTATTATTAGCAGAGACACAGCGCCTGGTCTTTTTTCATACTGAAGCTTAGGGTTTCAAACCTAAAGCCAATTTGGGAACACAAGGGCTCTACAAAAAGCCTGCCTATACGTTACGAGTCCTCACGCGTGTTCAGTGGAACTCCCCTGAACTGCAGACGGGGGCAGCACCTCTGCACATAAAACAGCATGTCCTACTGGATTTAGAAACTTCTCTTAAACTTGAGGGAGGGTGTCTGTCATATCTTGCATTCAGAATAAACACAGACTAGATATTTTTAAAGTAGGTTCTGTGATGTTATCTGTGTTTTGGGAGGAAGGGGGAGACCAGGGCTCATCAGCTTTAAGGGGTTTTAAAACTTGATTACCTCCAGGACTAAAGCCTGAGGCTTCCAAGGCGAGGGAGCGGGGCTGGATACAAGAGGGCTGCACAATCTCAAGACATTTGGAAACCATCCTTTTAGATCAGGCTTACATGACATTTCCCATTTGTGAAATTTGATTTTGAGTTGCCTACCATGGTACAAATGGTTTCATGTGGTTGGGTTGTTTTTTTTTTTCCATCTCTCTCCTGAGAATTATTTCTCAGAGCTGCTTATAAGATTCTCCTGCTTTTCCAGGTAGATTCCTTCACCTGGATTTGGTTAAAACTTCTTGGGTCTGACCAAATTGGCTTGTGTGTTTCCCCACAGTAAATGTGTTGCCGGAGCCAAGAGGGGTTTTGGCTTTTTCTGACAGCTGACGGAGATTTTTCAAGGCAAATGAGAGCTTATGAGCACTTTCTGAATATGATATTGTGTATGCTGGAGATTAGAGGAGAACGTTCAGGCCAGGTGTTTGGGGAACAGCCTGTGAAGGCCAATGAATTTCGCAAATGTGTCAGATGAAGTTCTCAGCTTTCGCCGTTGCAGTGGTCAGCGCTCTGTAACTGGAGGAGACAAGTATGAGAGGACATTTTCTGCCATCCCTGGTCTGAGGGATGCCAGACAATTGGCTGGCAGGCTAAAAATGCTGATTGCGTTGGTCGGTTTGCGGTGGGACATCTTAGCAGCCCAACAGAAGCAACTCTGAAACAAACACGCTCGGGACCCTTATAACTGTTGGAGTTGCTCAGACTTGCTCAAACAGCTGACCAACTCGTTCTGATGACTCGTTGCTGGTCGAGATGGCCAGCTTGTTTCCTCTTTGTTTCCTAGCTACGCTCTCAGGATCCACACGATCCTCTGCTCTTGCTGAACAATGCATGCTCTTGGTAGGGTTATTATCCATCTTGATCTCTCTTGCTTTTAAGATTTGGCTGAGGCTTGCTTTCAGAGCCTTTGATCTCTTATCTCGCAGGTCTTGGACTTGCTTTGACATCAAACAGCCCCCTATTGCCCTTTGAAAGAACACTCAGGCTTGCCTCCTCCCTAGAAAGCACCAAACAAGAAAAGGAGGGGGCCAAGAATGCTGCGCTCTCTGGGGCATCCAGGCGGCCTCTGTGGGAGGGAGATGGTCTGACCAGGTGCAATAAAGAGCTGATGGAGGCTCTGAATCAGGGCAGGTGATATGGGTGGTGACACCTGATAGATGCCAAATAGTATTTGGGTGCATCTTGACTTTCTCCCTGGTCCCTTGAGTTGACCCACTGCTGTCACACAGGCAGGGGCAAAATCTGTATGTTTTACAAACCCAGTTTTTAATCATTCACAGTTACAAGTGTCCTGAGTGTGTTTGATGTCTCCGTAGTAGTGCATTGTTGGACCACCCACTTCCTGACACCTTTGACCCAAACTCTCAGTTCCCCCTTACCTGTTAGTCTCCATCATAGCTTCCTTTCTCTCCATCCATTGCTCCCCAGTGCTGCGTCTCATGCTCTGTGCTCTGTCTTCTACATCAGGGGTTCATAACCCAGGGCTGGCGTGGCTTTGGAAGTCTGGATGTCCAAACTGAAAGTTTTACCTCCCTTTTCCCTCTAAAACTGGTTCCTTCTCCAATGTTTGCTACCTCGGCAAATAGCGACATAATCACTACCCTTCATCCATGCCAGGGACCTGAAAGTCACCTTGTACCTGGCCATCGCGGACCGACTGTCCTTTCATGCATCGTGAACCAGGCATTTGTAAAACCCTCACCCATGAAGCCTCAAGATTTCTACTGAGTGTCCTGGAGCATCAGAGCTGTTAGTTTTCCGCAAGGTTTTATTCTGAAAATCCTCAAATTTACAGAAAATTGAAAGGAGAGTTCAGTGAACATTGTGTGTGCCTTTGCCTTGACAACAGTCTGCCATGTTTGTGTCCTGTCTCTCTCCGTTTCTCTGAGCCACTTGGAAGTAAGGTACCGACATCCTGACACTCAGCCCTAGATCCTTCAGCAGGTATCGCGCGAGAATAACAACAGTCTCCCACATAAGCACAGTATATTAGCACACCCAGGAAATCGAACATTTATTCACCTCATGTACAGACTACATTCAAATTTCCCTGTTTCCACATGTCTTTTATGGCTGTTAAAGAATTTTCAAACTCCAGGTTCCAATCAGAGTTCACACACTGCATGTGATAGTTATGTCTCTTTAATCTCTTTTCATCTAGAATGGTCTCTCCACTTTTTGTTCACTATTTTTCACCTAACTCTTTTGAAGAGCCCAGGCCGGATGCCTCATAGACTGTTCCCCATTCCGCTCTTGCTGGTCACCTCCTGAGGAGATTCAGGTGAAACGTGTTTGGCACCAATACAGCCCAGGTGATGGGTATCCCGTGGCGCCCATCAGGAGAACATGTGGCAGGTTTGCCCACTGTGGGCCACGGGAGGGTTGGTGGCGTGGTGAAGGGGCTCCAGCAGACCCCTCCCCTGCCTTCTTTCCCCCTGTAATTAGTTAGGAATCTGTGAGTGATGTTCTTGAGACCATGTGCGTATCCCATGTCAGTGTCCCGTCCCCGGACACTTTTAGGATTATTGAGTGATGATTTTTGCCTGATTCTATGATTAGACAGGAGCTGAAAAGGGTGCTTTTTTAAAAATTGTTTTTAAGTTACTTTTTGTTTGTTTTTTTGGGGGGAGGTAATTAGGTTTATTTGCTTATTTATGTGTTTATTTAATGGAGGTGCTGGGGGTTGAACCCAGGACCTCATGCATGGAAACACGTGATCAGAACAATTACCTCCTAAGCCGGCTTCCAGGCCTCCATTCATGGCCTTCTCTAACCCATCCTCTGTGCAGGGCCACCAGGGAGATCTTCCAGCGCAAATCTGACTGCATCACCACCTCCACTGAATGGATTCCTGTCACCCGTAAGATAAGCGATTCCTCATCAGGGCATTGAAAACCACCTAACCTGGCTCCAACTCTCACCTTTACCTTTGTCCCCCACTGTTCACCTGAATCCTTCATGTTCAGAGCTCACTCTAAACATCACCTTCTCTGGGAGGCCTTCATGGACAGCCCTCCACCATCTCTGTTCCCAGAGCGCCATAAACTTACTCTGTCCTCTCACTCACCACTCTTGTCACTAGACTGTAAGCACCAGGAGGTCAGAGAGCGGGCCTGGCTCCCTACTGGGTGCCCATGACCTAACAAGAGCCTAACACACAGTAGGTGCTTCATGAGTATTTTTTGAATAGATGCTCTGTGCCAGGCGAGCACAGGAGGAATGGGCTGAATGAATTGGCTGTTCTGGGCGCCTCGACCCCGGCCCAAGTTTCTGAAGGTTAAGTGCTTCCTTTCAGAATGAATCAGGTGCCGCTGCGTCTGCTTCCAGCAGGACGTGCTAACCCAGCATTGCTTCAGTTCCAATCGCAGGAGACTCCTGACCGGCAGCGGGCGGAGCAGAGTCAGGTGTTTGTTTGTGGAGCAGATGTTGCTAAATGGAGGCGAAGGGAACAGGCTGTCACTGAGCTTCTCCAGGCTTGAACTGGAACCACCATGGGTTAAGAGGTTCAGATTTCAGCTCCCAGAGGGCAGCGTCCCTGCCTTGGATGAGGAATGGGAATTAGTGTCACGGAGAGTCCACTGGGAAGGTTTCCTTCCCTTGGGTCATTAGCAGAGCCTGAAAAGAAGGAAAATCACGTTCGGTTAGAACGGATGAGTGCTGAGAACACCGCGGGGGTCTGCTGCACTGGCCAGAAGGCAAGGTGGGGTGGGGGATGGGGTGGGAAAGCAGACCACGGCCAACCCCCCCCCCCCCGCCCCGCCTCCAGACCTCCCTGAATGACCCGCAGGGCAGCACCTTCCGGTGCCTGAAACCCCGCCCGCAGCAGAGTACAGCATCAGATCCGTCCTAGTGGGACGAAGCAAATTGCATTAACCACGTGGCACGTGGCAGAATCACAGAGCAAACCACTGCCGAATTTATGCATGGATTCCCTGGGGGGCAGAGAGAGGGCTGTGTGCTCATCCCCCTCCCCCCTGCCATCCCAGCCTTGGACAGACTTTGCACACAGTAGGTGCTCGGGGAGGCTCTGTTGATTGGACTGGGACAGATCATCTGCCCACATGTTGACACCACTCCACTGTCCTGGTTCCTATCGTATTGCACGTTGGCAAGTTTGGGGGACGCCAGGCCACTTTATCCCTCTATTAAAGGCTTGGACAGAACTGAAGCAGGTCTGCGAAGGGGAAGCTGATTCACAAGGATCTTGCCTCCCACTGTGGCTTTCCCTCTGCCCCCCCCCCCCCCGCTCCCTGGGGCAGAGCTGGGCTCTAAGCACAACCAGGCCCACCCCCACGAGAGGCACTGATTCTCCAGAGAAAAACTCAAGGTTCTGTCCAGAACTGTGTCCCCTACCCCGTCGCTGCAGTTTTCGTCCGGACCTAGGAATCTCATTCCAAAGGAGATCTGTTTGTTTCTTTCTGTTACTTTATCCTCAGGCTTACGCTACCCAAAGAGAGTGACTAAGGGGAAACAGAATATTTTCAGCCAGGGGCCATCACAGTTGCTGTATCAAGTATCTTTTGGGGCAGTGGATTTCATGACAGGTGTGTTTTTATTCGGGAAAAATAATGCACTTAATTTAGAGGGATGGACTTCCCTTCCAAGAACATGCCCTCCCTCTCTCCCCTGCCCCCCTCCCACCTTCCAGTATCGTCTACAGTGATGGCAACCACCGTGTTTAGCCTGGAGAGACCACGACACCATAAGCCAGAAGACCCCGCTTCCAGTCCATATTTTTAATGACCATATAAACTCACGGAGCCATAGTTTTCTCCTCTTTCAGGTGAGCATCAGCCCTGCACCACCAGCGTGGAAGGGATGGGGGGGGATTAGTGAGATGATCTTGAGGGGACAGCGGTCCTCACTGGGACAGCAAGATGTGAATGGTGCCCTGTGTTGGTCTCAGCCCTCTTTCAGGCCAGAGACCTGAAGGCCAAGGCCCAGAGTGGAAAGGGGACTGGGTTGGGTGTTTTCTGAAATTGCCCTTGCCCTATGATTGGGTATTTTTTCCTTTATTTAAAAAAAAATTGATTTTAGTAAAACAAAACCTACATCCTTTAAAAAACTATTTTATCAACGTAATACAAGTACGTAGAATAAAAAGTCAAATGGTACTAAAAGACACACTGAAAAGCACTAGCCTTTTCCCCTCCCACACCCTCGCCCCCTCTTGCTCCCCAGAAGGACCCATTCTTACAGTTCTTTCTTCTATTTCCCTTTGTATTTATCGCTCTATTTCTAATTGACATTGTTTCACTCTTCTCTCTCGATTTTCCCTATGAATACATCCCTTGACCTCCCACAATGGGAGGTAAGAATGTGCTTCTTCCACACCATGACACCATCACTTTCTCCCAGTCAGTCCCCCCACTCTCCCAACGTGGTCACATCACAATTTTTGGTCAAAGCAATGGTCACTGTTCACTTGGTTATGACTGTGCAAATAGTGTTCAACTCAGATTTTTCCCCAACCAAATTCTTATCTTCTTCCCCAAACCTGCTGTGGTGGTTTTAAAACATATTCACAAATCCTTGGACTCTCCTTGCATCAAGAGAGGGAACTGATCCCCTGCCTACTTGAATACGGTGACTTGATTCTAAGGAGTAGAATGTAGCTGCAGAGATGCTGTGCTGCCTCTGATGCTGGGTCATAAAAGGCGATGTGGCTTCCCTCTCTGTTGTGGGACACACTCTGTGGAGCTCTGGGCAACCATGTAAGGAGTCCAGCTCTTCTGAAGCCACCATGGTGGAGAGAGCATGTCGAGAGACCACGGTGGGAGACATAGAGAGGGAGAAAGAGAGAGAGAAAGGGACAGAGGCCATGAAGATACGGATGTCTGAAGAGCCCCACCTGGTCCGTCCTCCAGCTATCCTAATCTTCTAGTCCAACCAGCAAGTCAGACATGTGCAACTGAGCCCAGTCAACCCCCAAAACCATGAGAGCTAATAATAAATAGATGATGGTGGTGGTTTTATGCCACTAAGTTGGGACTGGTTCGACAAGGGATAACAAGGTCATTGCTTCAACTTTGGTCTCCTCATCTCGTTGACTGCCCCTTCATCTTTCCAGTTGCTCAGACCAAAAATCTTGGGGCCACTCTTGACTTCTCTCTTTCTTTCATACCTCACATCTGTTATGTCAAGAAATATTTTGGCTCTGCCTTCCAAGTGTACCCAGAGTCCACTCACTTCTGTCCACACACCTCCAATCCTGGTCCAAGCTGCCATCAATCCTCTTGGGCCATCATGATTGGATCACTGTACTAGCCTTCTAACTGCAATAACATCTCTTCTTTTCTATTTTTTTGAGGGGAAGGGAGGTAATTAGATTTTTTTTTAATGGAGGTACTGGGGATTGCACCCAGGACCTCGTGCATGCTAAGAACACGCTCTACCACTGAGCCATACCCTCACCCTGCAATAGCATCTTACTTCTACCTTTCTCCCTGCTATAGTTTATTCTTCACACATCAGGCAGAATTTTCCTGCTAACATGTGAGTCAGATCACAAAACCCTGCGGCAGTGCCCATCTCACTCAAAGTCCTCACAGTAGTCTGCAGAGCCTTCACATCCTGGTCCCTCTTATCTCTCTGACATCATCCCCTAGTCTTCTTCTCCCCCTAATTCTGCTCCAGCTCCACTCTTCTTGCTAGTCCTCAGATGCATTAGGCTCATTTCTATTTTAAACCCTTTACATGAGTCATTCTTTTATTTTATTTCCAGAACTAATCATTACTTTTTGTTTTTTATTTGCTTAGCATTCCATATACCAATCACTAATTTTTTCCCCAAGTGCATCAGCATTTCTGGATACTATTTTCTATGTCCTCAAACATGTCCTTTTCTTTATTCCTTGGGTGCCTCCCTTCTGGTCCCCTCTCTATGTAATCCTGGCATTTCCTTTCACTGCCTTCCTGTATTGAATCCCATGAATTCTAGTTCCACAACTCCTTTCTTAATTTACTTTCTCATTTGGTTGGCACACATCCTGCAGTAGCTGTTTCAGAGAAGATACATGTGTGAGGTAAAATTTAAATCCTTGCATGTTTGAAATGTTTTATTCTACTTTTATTCTTTATTGATCATCCAGTTACAAGTATTCCAGGCTGAAAATCATTCTCACACAGGAGTTCAAAGGGACTGCTCCATTATTTTCTAACGTCTTTGTGGCTATTTAGATGTCTAATGCCATTCTGATTTTCTGTACTATTTTTTTTTTCTGGAAGCTTTGAAAATCTTTTCCTTATTCAGGGTCTTCTGAAATTTGTGCTGGCATATCTTGGTGCGAATCTTTATTCATGATGTCAGGCACTTAGTGGGACCTTTCAATCTGGAGATTCATGTCCTTCAGTTCTGGAAAATGGTATTGTTTTTGCTAGAACTTCCTTCCTCCCATTTCTCTTTTCCCCTGTTCTCTCTTGAATTCCTACTAGTTGGAAATTGGAATTCCTGGACTGGTCCTCATTCTTATCTTTCCTCAATTATTATTATTTTTAAACCTCTTGAACTCTTATTCTGCATTACCTCTCGAACTTTCTTTTAAGTATTTTCTTCTTACTCTCCTTTTTAAATATTTCCAAAATCTCATTCTTGTTTTCTCATTAATTCCCTTAAAAATAACATCCTACTCTTCTTTAATGACTATAGCATCTTATTTTATTTCTCTGAAGGAATTATTTAAAGAACTTTTATTTTTTCACATTTTTTTCCTGCTCCCATCAGCTCTATTTCCTCTAGATTCCTTTCTCCTGCTTGTTTGGGTCCCTGTCTTTCAAATGTTTGATGATCCTGGGCTGCCCATTCTTGTCTAAACCCGATTCACTAAAAAGATGAATAGAGGCTGTGAAGGAGTGGCTGGGTTTGTCAATGGGAAGGACTTAGTACAAGGTAATTGAGCCTTTTCAATGGGGGCGTGACTCCAAAATGTCAGACATCAGAGTTCTTTTCTCTGAAGCCATCAGTTCTCCAGAGAACTTCTCAGATCTGCCGGCAGTGCAGGTGGGAGGGGCACGATGGGGGTGTGGAGAGGGCTGGGGTGAGCCTGCCTGCAATTCCTGTTCATTTTCAAAAGCAGAGGAGGTCTAACCACCCCCTCACATGACCTTTAGCCCCCAGTTTTCGTGCCAGGCTCATTCCCAGCTTCTGGAGACCTTGGTCCTCCAAGACCCCTGAACTTAGAGTTCAACAGAGCCAACCCCCTTCTGCTGGTTGGTCTCCTTGTCTGCAGAGACACAGAGAGTGGTCCCCAGTTCCACCAAATCAGCCATCCACCTCTCCATCTTCCAAATGTTTGTGGGACTGTCTTAGCCATGCTGTCTCTTCTCCCATTTTCTCCCTTATAGGTTTATATGTATTTATTTTTATTCCTTTGCTGCCATTTTAGGAAGGCCTTGGAAGTGGGAAGTCAGCCGTCTGCCATGCTTCCTAAGAAGTGGGTTGCATTTAATAACAGAATTTGCTGTATCGCTCAAAGAAAAGGGAGGGCAGTTAAAATACTCAATTTGTGTGCAGGATGTATCTTCTCGCTCATAATCCACACGTGCTGTCCGTGAGGGGCCAGCACATCAAATTCCCAGATGATGGACTGCCCTCCGAGGGCTGTTAGGAACTTTCAGTGAACTAGGACAAGAGAGATGTGTGTTAGCGCAGTGCCTGTATTTGAGTACCGAAGTACAATTACAGTTTGGAATGTACTTGACTAAGGGCTCTGGAGATTTCGGTGAACGCCTAACTATTCTGTTCTGTGTCCAAAAGCAAGAGCAGTCTTCTGTGAGCTTCTCCTGGGAGGTCCACCAGCCCCTGGGTCTCAGGCTCTGGATTTTGAGGAGGCGGTGGGGCAGTCCCTCCGGTCTCGGCCACTCATGTACTGTGCAGAATTGGCATACATGGGGCATCCCGGCTCAGCCAGAACGTTCTTGCTTCTTGGCATGAACCCATCTCTTTGCAAACCCAGACACTGTGTGTCTTTCTCCTCAGCCCTCTTCTAAAGTTTGCTTCTACCCATTCTTGCCCGTACACATCTTTTTCAACATTCAAGTCACTCTTTAATTTGTGACAAAGAGAGCTGGGTTCTAGTTCTGCCCTTGCCATAAACTGCCTGGAAATAGCTCAGAGGTGGCATCTAGATTCAGTCTGCCCCAGTCTGAATCCCAGCTCTGCCACCAATTAGCAGTGTTCCGTGGGTAAGCCCTCAATCCTCCACGGCCTCAGCCTCCTCCTCCGTCCAAAGGAGATGATAATAATAGGTCCTAACACAGAGCCCTGCTGCGGGGATTAAAGAGCTAATCCACTGTGAAGTGCCCAGCCTGGTGCTCAGCGTTCAAAAAAAGCCAGCTGTAACTCTGATTATCTTTCCCAAGTTAAACCCTCAGGCAAACTTTGTTGCTTCGAGCACAACTGGAGATGAGGACTCTTAGGGGGGATGAAACTTTTCAAACGGCTGAGGCAGAGGAAATGTGATCTCCTTGATTATGTCTGTAGCTTCTACCAGACCACATAGCAACAGAACAACATAGCAACTAATGAAAGCAATTCCGTTTTGTTCAACCCGTCAACTTGATTTTTTTTTTAATGTCATTCTGACTTAAAAAAAGAAAAAACAAAACCTCCCTGAGTAGTTTCCGCATCACATAGACAAACCCCCGTGGTAAAAGTGGCATTTGATTTTTGTTTCGGCTCAAAAGCAGTACTCATCACAAATTTATAAACGAATCCCAGACTCCCTCGTTTCTCATGAGCCTGTTATTTTATAAGCTGGTTGCGAGATTGTTACCACAGTGCCCTCTAGTGGAACATAATGATTTCCTTGAGTTAGGTTGCTTAGATTTTAAATAGGAGTCCGTTTATTTATTATTCATAGTATTAGGCTCATTTGAAGATAGGACTTATCCACATACTTCACGAAACTTTAAAAAAATTACTCATGATTTATTTTTCAGTCCTTTGAACTGTAAGGCTTGGTTTTCACCATCTAAGTTTCTACCTTCTCGCAGAGCTGTTCCACCACGTGGGCACATCCATCCTACTGTCGTGGTTCTCTGGGTTCAGAGAGATGCTCTCAAATTAGTCCACAGGAATTCTGGAGGAGCGGGGAGAGCAAGCCAATTGTTCTGCACAGGATAGGGGGTGCAGTTAGAATTCCCAAGAAACTGCCTGAAATCATCCTTTTGTGCCAGCTCCTATCCAACTTCTCCCCAGCTGGATGCGCTGAAGATCCCAGAAGGGCTCAGAGTATGATGCCCCAAAATATGCCATGTTGGCACTAGGATTATTTTGAGATGAAGGTAACTGAGAAACAGCAGATCCAGGAAAAGTTCTCTGCCCTCCCCTTATCTGCCTAAAAGTAGGGCATGGATTTTCCTTTAAGGAATGTGTCCCTCTGTCTCATGAAGAAGAGACTAACTTTTAGCACTAGAGACTGGGGTCACACTGAGATGGAGCTGCATAGACAGACCTCACTAAAATAACCCTTATCGTCCATTAGTTTCCCCATACATTTCCTAGTCACTTTTCCAGAATTTATCACCCCTAGAAGCCCAGGTCTCCTTCCCTTTGTCTAGTCACTTCTCCACAGTGTATTGCCCTTTGTTAAAATGGTATATAAGCCCCCGTGTCTAGCTGCTTCTTTGAGTTTTCACTTCTTTTTTGGGGAAGCTCCCATGCACACAAACATGCTAACATCAATAAAAATTGTACTTATTTTCTTCTACGCGTTGTCAGTTTAATTTGCACATCCCCAGAGATAGAACATAAGCGGGTAGAGGAAACGCTTTTCCTTTCCTACAATCCCAGGTGTGGAGTTAATTGTGAAAAGGGCAGGAGGTGGGTTAGCAGCCTTTGCTCCACCCACCAGGGAGCATCTTGCAGCTGGTTTGACTCTTGAATGTTACTGCTTCATCCAATTCAGCACCTTCAGCCGCTGTGCCTGACAAGTGGCTCAAGACAAGAAACCAACCACACAAAGAGCCCAGTGCACACTTTGTCCTGCCTCATCTTGACTTTCAAGGAGCTTTGTGTGTTCTATGAAATGCTAATCCTCCAGGGTGAAATCCAACCTGGTTTATCCTCAGAGCTACCAGGGCCTGCAGTGACGGTGAGCAATGAAGCACTAAATTTCTTCTCCTAAAACACAAGGGGTCTATTCAACAAACTCAGTGTTGCAGCACAAAAAGCTATTCTTGTATCAGATCAACAAAGGGAACTGGTCCAAGTGCAAGGACAATTTGAGGTTTATGTTCTGTTTTCTGTGGAAAAGTGAAACCCCAGGGAAGACCACTGGTAGGACCAAGCAAGCCCCACGAAGGGGCAGCATTTCCTAAACCTAAGTTCTGATCCAGCAGGTTGATGATGGGGCCTGGGAATCCATCCTTGACCAAGATCCCCCTGGAGAGGTTCTGATGCGATTACTGGAGGGTCGCCCACATTCTGAGAAGTACTCGATGATATCTGCCAAGGCTCAACAGCAGGTCCCATGAAAACGATCAGATGCACAAGGTCATGACCATATAGTAAAAGAATAATTACATTTTCCAGGGTTTGGCTCAATCAGACTTTTCTTGGCCCACATAAACGCTAGTAGATAGGTATTTATAAACAATAAATGTATGTTTAGCATCCTGAACTGTACTTTAAAAAATTTTTTTTTGAAGTATAGTCGATCCACAATGCTGCGCTAATTCCTGGCTCACAGCACAGGGACCCAGCTGCACGTGTATATGCATGTTCCCCTTCATACTCTCCTAAGAGCTGCTGGAAAATATTGAATACAGTTCCCTGTGTCATACGGCAGGACTCCGTTGTCTGTCTATTCCGTATATGGTACTGAACTATACTTTTAAATAGAACATTAAGAAATAGTCATTACAGAACATTAATAAGTTGCAGTATACAAAATCAATACACAAAAACCTGGTGTGTTTCTCTTTTTTGTAAATATATATTTTATTGAAATATAGTCAGTTTACAATGTTGTGTTGATTTATGGTGTACAGCATAATGCTTCAGTCACACATGAACATATATACATATTTGTTTTCATATTCTTTTTCACCATAAGTTACTACAAGATATTGAATATAGTTCCCTGTGCTATACAGTATGAACTTGTTGTTTATCTATTTTATATATATTAGTTAGTATCTGCAAATCTTGAACTCCCAATTTATCCCTTCCCACCCCCTTCCCTCTCTGGTAACCATAAATTTGTTTTCTATGTCTGTGAGTCTGTTTCTGTTTTGTAAAAGTTCTTTGTCCTTTTTTTAGATTCCACATATAAGTGATATCACATGGCATTTTTTTCTTTCTTTCTGGCTTGCTTTACTTAGAATGACAATCTCCAGGTCCATCCATATTGCTGGAAATGGCAGGATTTTCGTTCTTTTTTATGGCTGAGTAGTGTTCCATTGTATACATCTACTACATCTTCTTTATCCAGTCAGCTGTTAGGTGGTTTCCATTATCTCACTGTTTTTAATCCATGTTACATTTTATATCATCTTGTTTCATTTTATTTATTTTAGTGGTTACTCTCTCATGCAAGTGATACTAGTTTTCTGTTTATGGGAGTGATGTAGGGTCGTCTTTTAAAATAATTTTGCTTACATGTAGATATGAGTGTGTTTGAAGAAAAATATCAAAATAATTTTACAGGTGGTGCATGGATATGTCAAAAATGAAGAAGTTGGCACTAGACTGACTGAAATTTGGGAAACATAGTTTTATTCCGACCAACAAAAACCTCAGAATCACTTAAAACTCAAATGCATCTTGCCTGAGGATTCCTAACTCTGAATATAAGCTTTGGCTGTCCACTTATTAATTTAGCAAATTCTAAGTCTTGAGCTGTGTATCTGCTTTACATACTCTTATTCCCTACCCAATACTGATGCCAGATACACTGAGTAATTATTGATAATAAGCTGTTCCACACTTGATTGGACTCATTCCTTTGCTGGCCTGTGTGGGTGCAAAATAAGGTTTTTCTTTTGAAAATATTTTCAAATAGTTGCAATTACACTTAAACTATAAAATAAACAGTTGAAGGAGAGTTCTTTTTTTCTTTTTTTTTTTTTTTAAGTGTATTAGGAGATGCAACAGACTCCAAGTTTAGTCATTTCAGAGGGCAGAAGCAGCGGAGGAGAGCCCAGCTGGCAGGACTCAACCATAAGCATTAGTTCTTTGGTAAGGGTCTCAGGGTTTTTCTAGTTCCCTCCACCCCATGGGGGAGGGGGGAGGATTAAATCTGTCTACGGATGCAAAATACAATGGCGACCCATGATCATAATTCATACAGCTAATTTCATGTACTTTGACCAATTCTATCACATTCCTAGCAGGTCCAAGAAATTTCCCTTCCTGTAACCTGCGGTGGGGGGACCCCAGGGTCGGGGCCTCCAAAGGAAACCATTCAGGGTTAGTTCGCTACAGGTTGCCGCCCCTTTTTCTCGCCTAAGTAGGAAAGGAGACCCGCCTGCCCCACGCACTCAGGAGCCGGACCACCTTCTTCAGGTGTCCTTGTGAATACAGGGCTGGGGCTGGGACTCGGGCCCTTCCCCCGGTGGGAAACCCGGGCTCCACTCCCTGCACACCCACCAGCAGCCGAGACTGGGGACTCCCCTGCTGGGGTGTGGGTGGGGCGGGGCAACTTCGTTCCGAGAGTAGCCCCTCCTCTGAGGGGTGCGGAATATGAATATGCAACACGAGCTCCTGGGCGCACACCTGGACCAGCCACGTGTTTAATATTCATGACGCTTCGTGGTTTCCCCAGGCGCTAACGAAGGGCTCGCGAGATGTTAACGGGGCGGGCTACACGAGGCAAAGCCTCCTCTGACTGGTTGCCCTTAGAGGGAGGCTGTCTTTGATTGGCTGGCATAAAGGGCGGAGCTGCAGGTTTGCCATTTGGGCGGGAGATTTGAATACCCATTTTCTTCATTTCAGGCCGTGTGGACAAGGACCTAGGCCAGCAATCCGCATTTCCCCCCAAACTGTGTAATTCCTTTATTTTTTACTTATTAGTACCTTACCAATACTACAACCATAAAGAACATACTCCGAACACTACTCTCAGTCTGGGAGCTCCAATCCACTCCTTTTGTAGATGTAAAAACTACTTCTGACTCCTAGTCTGAGTCCGGCCACCGCCCTAGTCTGTCCTCTGAGGGGCAGGCCTGGGGTGCGAGGACCGGTGCCTCCGCCCACCTCCTCTCAACCCCCTCGCAGCCGCGGCAAACCCAGGAATCTCTCGCGCCTAACTCCCTGTAGCGCCAGGTTTGTGGCTTAGCGGTCCCGGGCCAGCCGACGGCTGCGAGGACGGACGTGGAGGCACCGTCCAGCCCAACCCTGAAGCACACCTGGGGAGTCCCAGATCCAGTGAGAGCAGTGCGGCCGGAGGTGACCCAACCGCAGAACTCCCGACTCCTAGCTTGGGGTTTTGGTCGCTGTCTCCTGCTTGGTGTCCCGCGTCTTCGTGGTAGGTTGAGACGGCCGAGCATCTGGCCCGAGCTCTCCCAGGCCACATTCCTGTGTCTCCAGAGCTGGGAAAACATAGAACTCGCGCCTGCGCAGAATCTTCCAGCGATGCTGCTTCGCGCTAGACCGCGCCCCCTTTGCCTTGGTGACGCGTCATTGGTTGCCATGGAGACCGTGCTGTTAACCTCCCAGTTCTACAAGAGCCCCGAGCTCCAGCTAGGGTAAGGAGCCTCCCACCCTGAAGTTGCGTAGTAGTTCTGTCCTTGAGGTAAGTAAACCCCGGCCCCACCCCATCAACCCTTTACTGCAGCCTCAGACCTACCTAAAGTCTCGTGCCCACTGGGATCAGGCCGAATTTTGGTTTAATTTCGACCTCATTTAGCCCTAACTTCGATTTCTCTGGGAGCTACTCAGACGTATCGAGGAGTCTTGGGTTAAATTTTGAGTCCCACACGCAGACAAACTTGGCAGGGGCCATAGGAGGGACTGGATTAGGAGACCCATGTTGTCAGAGGGTGCTGGGTGACCTAGGGCTCAGCCTGGTCCAGATCTGACCCCATTTCCATCCTTGTATATTTCAAAGACTTTAGAGATCCAGAAGCCTTTAGGGACAGGTGCTCAGATTTGGGGGATGGGAATGTGGCTGGGGGCAGACTTTAGCCCTGTCTGAGGAAGGCAGTTCTCACAGACAGAGCTGTGTGCAGATGAGGTGGTGAAACAGTCGTCTCTCTGTTGCTGCTGGCCTCTGCCTGCTGACTCCTCATACATTCTTCTTCTTGTTCTCTCCTTTTCTTTGTCCTGGGAAAGTTTTGTTTCTTTCATCTGCTGAATAGGCTCAATACCCAATTGTCAGTTTATAGATGTTATGTTTGTCCATTTTTTTAGAAACATATCTGAGTTCATCTGTTTAGCAATCCCTACTAAAACTGAACACTGCCCTATGACCCAGAAATTCTAATGAGTCATAAAAAATGCATGCATGTGTTCACCAAAAAACATTTATGGGAATATTCATAGCATTCTCATGATAGTCCATAACTGGAAACCACAAATAATAGAAAACAGAGATAAATATTGGTATATTCATCCAATGGTATACTACACTTCAACGAAAATGAACAAACTACAGCTGAGTGATACTGATAAATCTTAGAACATGATGTTGAGTGAAAGGAGTCAGATATAGAAAGGCACATAGTGATTCCATTTATATTGAGTTCAAAAACATGAAAAACAAACTTATAGCATTAAAAGTTGGAATAGTGATCACTGCGTGGTAGGGTAGTGGGGGTGGGTGGGTGAAGAATTGTGGCCAGAGGCATGAGGTGCTGATAATGCTCATTTCTTGATCTTTAATAAAAACTGCTGTTAAAAAAAAAAAAAAGGACAACTTGCTTTCAGTGAATCTAAAAGAAATTCTACTTTTGATCAGGACTTTGGAAACCTCAAATGGCCAGAATACTACAACCTCCACCCAAATTCCTGCCCTCAGAGTGGCACATTGCTAACAAGAGCCAGTACCACAGAGCAGAAGCCCAAAGGTCTCGGTCCGAGCGTCTGGTGGCAGAAAGCCAGAGGCTTGTGGATGAAATTGAAAAGACCACAAGAAAATCTCAGAGCGATGTGAACAAGAAACTAGGTAAGATAAGGCACTTGGTAAATCTGAGAACATGTCTGGATGATACTGTCGACGTATAGCCTCTAAACTGTCATTTGCATTTCATGTTCAGGAGTGGCAACATATTATCTTGAAATATTAGTGAGAAATGTGTATTCTCCAGGTTCTATATTTAAGTTCACTGATAACCCACTGATTTTCAGCTATCCATCATTCACTATTTTATTGATTTGATACATATCTGTTGAGCATCTAAGAACATCCATGGACTCAGCACTGAGACTATCACAGAGAATGATCAGAGTCTCTGTTTTTTAGAGACTACTGGATTGAGGAGGAGAAAGCTACAAAAATTAATAATTAGAATATAGATGGGTGCTGGGGGGAAAGGGTAAATCAGTAGGGCTGGGGGAGGCACTGGGGGGTTGGGAAAAACTTCCTAGAGAGGAAATTTGAGCTAAGTCTTAAAAAACAGTAATGCTCTCTTGACAATTTCATTCTTGCAAACATGATTTAAAAGGTGGTGCTCTTAAATGAGCAAAGTAAGAATAAACATAAAGTGAAATAAACAAAACCTCCCAAATGCCAAGAAATGATAAATCAGAGGTTACAAACTCAACAGTCTATCACGGTTGGACAGGTACCATAAGTGTTTGAATAAGACCTAACCCTAAGGCAGTAGGGAGTGGTGGGGACTGCGGACACTGGGAGAAAACATGCTCCATGTAAGGAAGCAGCTGCTACTTAACTTCAACCCATTTTTTTCCAAGAAAGAATATGGATCCACTATTGCCAAATTGCATGATTTTTTTTAAAGAAAATCTAGAAAGCTGGAATTTTACCCATTTTTTAAACACTGTATTGATATATTTATAACACTGAGCAGGATGAACAAACACATCTATAGATAAAATCTGGTCTAAGGGCTGCCAGTTTTTCAACCTCCAGGAAACCAAAGCTTCCTTCAGGCCTGCAAAGCTAGATGTTAAGCTTCTCCTGATGGGTTGATCCTTACCCCTGATACCCATCTATAGGCAGGCACATTCTAAATAATTGTGCAGATAGGTAGGTGTTAGAAATGAGGATAAACCATTCTTTTTTTTTTCTTCAGTAACTATGTTTTAATAGATATGAGAACAAAGTTTTCAAGGTCTGAATGTTAACTTCATTGATTCTTTCTTTTTTAACATTTTTTATTAATTTATAATCATTTTACAATGTTGTGTCAAATTCCAGTGTTCAGCACAATTTTTCAGTCATACATGGACATATACACACTCATTGTCACATTTTTTTCTCTGTGAGCTACCATAACGTTTTGTGTATATTTCCCTGTGCTATGCAGTATAATCTTGTTTATCTATTCTACAATTTTGAAATCCCAGTCTATCCCTTCCCACCCCCCGCCCCCCTGGCAACCATAAGTCTGTATTCTCTGTCTATGAGTCTATTTCTGTCCCGTATTTATGCTTTGTTTTTGTTTGTTTGTTTGTTTGTTTGTTTTTTAGATTTCACTTATGAGCGATCTCATATGGTATTTTTCTTTCTCTTTCTGGCTTACTTCACTTAGAATGACATTCTTCAGGAGCATCCATGTTGCTGCAAATGGCATTATGTTGTCAGTTTTTATGGCTGAGTAGTATTCCATTGTATAAATATGACTCGTTTGAAAAATCAGCCATTACAATGGCATTGAAAAACATCAGATATCTAGGAATAAATCTAGCAAAAGATATGTAAGAGTTCTACACTGTAAACTGTGAACTGATATTGAAAGAAGTTAAAGAAATTCTAAATAAATGCAGGATAGATCAGTTAATGGATTGGAAGACTCTGTATTTTGAAGATGTCAATTCTCTTTACATTAGTCTATGGGTTCAGTGCAAAGCCAATGGAAATCTTGGCAAGTTTTTTGGTGAACTTGGCAAACTGCTTCTAAAATTCATATGGAAATGCAAAGGGTCAAGAATGGCCAGAGCTGTCTTGAGGAAGAACGAAGCTGGAACACTTCCACTGTAGACTCTAAGGCCTGTTATAAGTGTCCTTAGTGCAACACTGAAGAACCTTACTGAACACACCTCTCTAGTTTGTATATCTTTCAATTTCATCCAGAGAGACCTTACACAAGGTCTCAATTCTGACGACCATATCAAATAACTCCTCAATTCTGAAGTCTTTGTTGACCTCCCCCAGCGTCCTGCCTTTGAGCCACTGCTGTACATTTTTACAGAGTTTTTACACTAGTCACATCGAGTTAAAATGATCTGTTTACATGTCTGCCCCACTGATTTTGAGTAGGGCAGAGGCTGTACATCACTACTGTATCTCCTGGACCTCGTGCAGTGCCTACATATTGTAGGTGCTCAATAACAAATATATTGGATTTTTGAGTGAACTTTAACAACAGAAGGCCAGGAGATACTGTTCTAAGCCAAGGAGCTAGCTTGGACCAGGTAATAAAGGCAGGATGCATGTAGTATTGATGAGGTTCAAGTTGATGTATAGAGTCCGTGAGGGGAACAGCAGGATGGAGATGAGAGGGAGATGAAGCTGGAAGACCTTGAATTTGGAAGGTTCAGCTCAGTAGGTAGCCAGTTAGAATTTAGGAGTTAGAGGTAGAAATCTGGGCATCATCACATAATGATAGTAAGAGAAGCCAGAGGTGTGGATTAGATGACCCAAAGACTATACTAAAAGAGAAGAAGAGGACATAGGATGAGAAGGGGCAAGGGAAGAGATGGGGAACAAAAGTTCAGGCAGATGGACAAAGATGAGACAAAGATCACGTCACTCCTTTCCTTCCTTCCTTCCTCCCTTCCTTCTTCCTTCCTTCCTTCCCTTCCTATAAATACAAAGAGGTAAAGATGCCCCAAGTAGCGCCATTCTAAGAAGAAAAGGAAATATCTCAGGTAGTTTTACAATAATCTTCAAGTTTCTAATCCAAGAGTTGGCTGCACTGGGACCAGATTAACCCTGTTATAACTTCTCTGTGTGCCTCAGAACAGAGACTTGAGGAAGTCAGTTTCTGGAAGAAGGAGTTGGATGACAAACTTGAGCAGCTTGTATATGCAACTGAAGATCTGCTCGCATATCAGACCAGATTGGAGAAAGCCCTGGAGAGCTTTAAAGAGCCCTTGCACATCACTGAGAAGTGCCTGGAATACAGGTAAGAGGGAAGGTTCCTCTAATGAATCATCCGTTGTGAGAAATGAAATGCTGGGTGGAAAAAGCTGACTGTGCTAGGTGGTGGATTAGAATGAGGCAAAGGAGCATATGTTCTTTCAGAGCCTGCAATTACCTCACCATGCCCGTGGTGCTGGGCCGTGCAAGGAGCACTGGGCTTGGTTCATTTCCAAACTCCACTCTTGACTAACTTAACTTAAATAAAAGTTAGGACTAGGTTTGGGTGTGGGTATCAGAAACTGGCAAATAACATTGAACTTAAATGAGGTAGTTTCTTTGTCTCTCACATTTAAGGAGTCTGGGATAATTCAGGGTTGGCACAGTTTGCCACAGTGGTCAGGCTTCCAGACCTTTTCTATCTTGTTGCCCTGCTGCACATGGCTTTCACTCCCAAGGTTACCTCATGATTCAAGATGGCAGCTGTAGCTCCAGCCATTATGTCTACCTTCCAACAAGGAGGGATAATTAGGGTTTGGCATTCAAATTTCTATTTGCATCCCATTGACCAGAGTTTAGTCACAAGGCCACATTAATAGATACTAGGAAATGGTGGTCTTTATTTGGGGCAGGCAGAGCAGATACAGTTACTAGAGGACAAGTCTGCTCCCATACACAGAGCCACACGGAAGCACTTTGTAATCCAGAGAGCACTGTGCAAATGTACCTTTTTATTGTAATTTCCCTCTTGCAAGTCCTGTGAGTAGAATGATCCTCTCTGCTCTGGAGTGATACTGATTTCCAGACCTAAAACCTGCTGCAGCCCTGGCCGGAGCTCCCTAACAGGTCTTTTCACTGCCAGCGTAGCCCCTTCCCATCAAGTGCATCCCCCGTACTGGCTTTGAGTGAACCTTCCCAAATGCAGATTTTCACAGGTCACTCCCATGCTTCAAATCCTTTCATTAACCCTATGCCCTAATACCTTCAAGATAAAGTTCAAACTTCTTAGCTTCGAAAATGAGGTTCATCATGGATGGGCCCCCAGTGACCCTTCCAAGCCAGTATCTCTTCCCAACAGTGGGATGTGCTTTAGATATGCTGAGCTACTTCAGTTTCCCAAACGCACCATGGCTCTGTCCACACAGTTCCTCCCTCCTGGAAAGCCCTGTGCCCTCAGGGAGCTTAGCCAGGACCCTCTGCAGCACCTAGGCAGCCATCCCACAGCCAGATTTAGAGAGTTTGTGAAGCAAAGAGAAGTAGCAGGTGCTCAAAGAGGCCCACATCTGGTTGGCTCAAGTCCACACCTAAGGGAGATTAGGATGTAGAGGTTGCTAAGTGGATTGAGTACGTGCTGCTCTGTGCCAGGTACCATGCTGTCTGCTTTCACATCTCCGTCGTTCCTTGCCACAGCCCTAGGAAGTACTAATAGATATCCCCATTTCACAGAAGAGGAAACAGAGGCACAGATAAGTTAGACAACGTGCCTGAGGTCACACAGCTGGTGAGTGGTGGAGCCTTCCTCCCCGGCACTACCACGCAGGTGGGAAAGAATGAAGTGTCAGCCAGTGACCGGTCAGTTCTGGGAGCAGGTGTTTAGAAGCGTGTGTAATGCCCAGTTCTGTGACATTGGCTAAGTTACTTAACCTCTCCGAAGCTCAGTTTCCTCACCTGCACTTGAAAGGTTACGTAAGGATGAGTATTCCTGTGAAAAGCTCAGCACGATGCTGGTCACATAGTGAGTGCTCAGTGGTGGGGTGATATTAATGGTGGCATTACTATTGTTCATTATTATTATTATTATTATAAAGCGTCTTTCTGGATTAGTCCTTGTCAAAAAAACAGGACTAAGATCAAGGAGGAAATAGATGTCTTTAAAATTCTAAGTTAAAGACAATGTTTCCACTAAACAGTAAGAAGGAAAAGGCTTCAGGACTGATGGCCACATTGAGGCCAAGTCCAGCTGGCATTTTTCAAACCAAGTGACCAGTCACCGATTAATTTTCCTCCGTCGTGTTTTGGCTATTTTGAAGTTGCATACACACCAACTGCACGTACATCTCCATCATGTCGTCTAGATGGATCGGGTGCTACTCAACCCAACTGTCCAGATAGTTTTAAAAGTTAGCAAATAGCAAGTAGCCTTGCTTCACGGGGGCTGACAGCCCGCCATTCCCTCCATCAGGGAGAAGCGAGTTGGCATCGACTTGGTCCACGATGAAGTGGAACAGGAGCTGATCAAGGAGGCCGAGATCATCCGGGGGGTGATGGCCCTGCTGACCCGCACCCTGGAGGAGACGTCCGAGCAGATCAGGTGTGGCTGTCTGGGGCCTGCCCTCACATCTGCACTGGGAGTATCTAGAAAAGGCGGTGCCCACCAAGGCTGTGCTCCATGAAACCCCAGAACGAATGGGGTTTCATGTCCCACAAGCCCTTTCCATGCCCCATGGTGGCCCAGGAACACCCAGAGTAAGAACTGGACCACCTCTCATGCGTGACAGTCGCCCTCTGGTGGTATGTTTCACTCTGATTATAAAGCCATTTGCTGGCCGGGAGCTGACTTCTCACAAACAGGATGCTAGGACATCAGAAAATGGTCACAGTTGGAGGGAAGAACATTGGGGGGGGATTAGGTTTTTTTTTTTTTTTTTTTTTTTTTTTTTTTAGAGGAGGTACTGGGGATTGAACCCAGGACTTTGTGTTTGCTAAACATGCGCTCTACCACTTGAGCTATACCCTCACCCTGGAGGGAAGATATTGAAGTCCAGGCTTGGATATGTTACTTTGTCACGAAGTGTCTAATAGGGTGTGTGTGTGTGTGTGTGTGTGTGTGTGTGTGTGTGTGTGTGTGTGTGTCTGGGGGATGGGAAGGCAGAGGAAGTGCCACCATCCTGCACTAGACCCCACTTTAGCTTCATTTTCCAGGGTCTCCCAAGAACTCGGCATAGGTACCACCTGGGCCTTTCCGAGGGAGAAACCGAGTTTACCTTCTCCCTTTAGGCTGAACCGCTCCTCCAAGTACAATCTTGAAAAAGATTTGAAGGACAAGTTTATGGCCCTGACCATTGATGATGTCTGCTTCTCCCTCAACAACAACTCGCCAAACATCAAATATTCTGAGAACGGCGTGAGAGTTGAGCCAAAGTGAGTGGGTCGCTGCTGGCCCAGCCATGCTGTCCTCCTCCCTGCTGTGTGACGTCCCAGGGCTTCGCGGACAGGCGGGCAGGACCTCACACATCATCCTGACCACAGGCTGAGAGCCAGGAAGAGGCAGGCCTGGGGCAAAGGCAGGCGCTGAGCAGGGACTACCCTGACCCAGGGCCCAGAGGCTCCTCGGTCCTCCAGGTTGGGCCCCACTTTAAGAAAGTCTGATATAAAATCTCTAAACCTCTGGGATTTGTTTATTTACATATTTTCATTTTTAACAAGTAAAAGAATTTAAAAACATATAAAGGGCAAGGTGATAATTTCCCCTTATCTACTCCTTTCCATTATTACACCCCCTGAGATAACCAGTGTTATCTGTATGTTCATACAAACATGTATATACTCATGTACACAAATAAATTTTGTTTCTTTACAAAAACGGGATTATATCACATACCTTTTCTGTAACATCTAACTTACATTTTTAAGTAACATTACATCACAAACCTAACTCATCATAATTTCTAAAACATTCTTTTTGAACTAAGGAATATAGATAGAAAAGCACACAAATAATAATAAATGTGGTTTAATGAATTATTGTTTTCACTGTCTTTTGCTGTATTAACAAGTTACCCTCAAACTTAGCAGCTTAGAAGCAATAAACGTGTGTTATCTCCCAGCTTCGGTGGGTCAGGAACCCAGGCACTGCTCAGCTGGATGCCTCTGGCTCACGTCTATAGTCAAACTGTCTGCTGGGGCTGCAGTCTCACTGGAAAGCTGGGCTAGAGTGGGGTGGGGGATCCACTTCCAAGCTGACTCATGTGATTATGACGTCTTGCCACCTGAGCCTCTCCACGAGGCTGACCCATGACAAGGCAGCTGGCTTCTTCTGCAGTGAGTGATTCAGAAGAATGCAAAACAGAGAGGGCACCCGAGATACAATCCACAGTCTTCTTTCAGCCTAATCCCAGAAATGACCTCTCAGCACATCTGTCTGTGAGAAATGAGCCAATGAGGTCCTCCCACACTTCAAGGAGAGGGGACACTACAAAGGTGAATTCCAGGAGACACAGGGGTCACTGGGGACCGTCTGAGAGGCTGCCACTAGCCACACAGCAAGCAATCTCCATGTAACCACCAACCAGATCAAAAAACAAAACATTACCACCAACACAGAAACCTCCACCCTGTCCCCTCTTGATCAGTGTCCTCTCCCTCCTCATCAAAGATAACCACAATCCTGACTTCCAATAGGGTTGTTTTTTCCTGCTTTGCATGTATTAAACAGCATCTTAAACTATGTATTTTATGTGTCAGTTTCCTTCCAATCAACCTTATTTTGAGATTCCTCTCTGTGATATAAAGCAGTTCCTTGTCAAACTAGCAGTTTATTCATTTATTTATAGCTTTTCAGTATAGACTCCTGTTTTCCTAGTTTATTCAGTGTGTTATCATCTGTGACTTTAATAATTTATTTTGATACTTAAATTGGCCCTCCCTGTGTGATCGTGACCACGTTACTCCACCTTTCTGAGCCTCAGTTCTCGTCATCTGTCAAATGGGGGTATGAAAATTAGCTCACTCGGCCATGGTGAGGGTTAAATGAGATGATGTCTGTAAAGGGCCAGTCCAGTGCCTGGCCCAGAGCACATGAGTTTCCCCAATGTGGCAGCTATCACCGCTGACGGACAACCATTCAGTCTCCCTAGAGATGGGGAAATCTAGGTGCTCCTGAAGACAGGGGGAGGCCTAGCTTCTCAGGGGCTTCCAGTAGCTTGTCCCTTCCCCACACCCCCACCTGTAGTCCAAATATGTGGTGAATGAATGCATGGGTTCTGTTTCAGTTCTGTGAGTCTGGAGGACTGGCTGGACTTCTCCAACACCAACGTGGAGAAGGCAGACAAGCAGAGGAACAACTCCCTGACGCTGAAGGCCCTGGTGGACCGCATCTTGTCCCAGACTGCCAGCGACCTGCGCCGGCAGTGTGACGTGGTGGACACGGCGTTCAAGAACGGGCTGAAGGAGACCAAGGACGCGAGGGACAAGCTGGCTGTTCATCTGGCCAAGGTGAGCTCCCTGGAGGGGACAGGGAAGAGCACATTTGGAAGGTTTCACCCTGGAAACCTAGGATGGCCTCTGAGCGCATCATCTCGCGTTAACTGAGGAGTAAAGGCCATTCACCTCTCTCCGTCTCAGCAGTGGGCTTCGGGCTTTGGGGGGCTGCAGCGGGACTTGGCCCCACTCCGGGCCTCCTTTGTCACTCACTGCTGCAAAGAACAGGCTGTCTCCTCACTCTGGGCCTTAGCTCCTCCTTCTGTGGAATATCTTAGACATTTATAGACTCCTGTTAGATTGTTCTCCTGATGTTTACCTTTTAATTCTCCATCACCTTTCAGATTAATCACTCCCAGTCGAAGGGTAGTTAGAAGTTCTTAATTGTGTAGTTAAGTGGATTTTGAAGTATGGAAATTTCCTTTGCACTTGCTTTGGGGTCCAAAAAAACACTTCTGGAACTTGGAAAATATTTCTTCTGCAAACGTGCATGGGAATGGAGGTCTGGCTTCGTGTCTTAACGTTTGGCAGCGTAGGAAGCGAATAAAGCAGCTTGATAATACTTGTGATTCAAATCATGCTAGTTGTTGAAATGTCTTTTCCACAGTAAGCATATGAAAGCACTGTCTTGCCTTGTGATTTTAAGTTGACTCATTAAGAAATATTTTTAAGCGTGCAGCAAAAGCTCATCTCCAAAGCCCCTCAGTGTTTGATAAAATTGGGTGAGAGTGGTTATTTTCGTTCAGAAAAATTTCAATCTTGGCCCCAAGCTAAAAGAAATCACAAGAAAATTTTACCACTACTAAACCAATATGCTGCGGAGCAGTCGGGCCAGCCAGGATAATCAGCTTGCATTTCTGAACATCTTCTGTATGAGACTGTAATGGTGGACACGTGACATTATATGTTGGTCAAAACCCGTAGAATGTACAATGCAAAGAGTGAACCCTAATGTAAACAATGGACTTTAGTTAATAAATAATGTGTCATTGTTGGTTCATCAGCTGTAACAAACACACCACACTAATACAAGAGGTTAATAATAGGAGAAACTGTGTGTGGGAGGAGATAGGGTATATGTGAACGCTATACTTCCTGCTCACTTTTGCTGTAAATCTAAAACTTCTTTTAAAACTAAAATCTATTACTTAAAAAAAAAAATTCTTGTTTCACAGTTTATACAAAAACAGGGAGCAGACTGGATTCGGCCCCCAGGCCATCGTTTGCTGATTCCTGATCTAACCCACAGTATCAGTAATTTTGTTTTAAAGAATCTGTGTATTTTGGAATTTAAGTATTTGTAAAATGTAAGAGAATTTAGTCTGATGTTTTTAAACTATGACTTAAAATACGTAATTAAATAGTTAATCCAGCCTTATGATGTTAAGTTGAAATTTTAAATTTGAAGTCATTGTTAGAATAGTGGAGAACTTAAGATTAATTCTTTTTACTAATTTACTAGATTGGCAAGATCTTTTAAGAACTCCGGAAGGCCTTGTTTAAGACAATTCAAGTATTTATAAAAGTTATATATCACATTTATAAATTCTGCTTTACACAAATGTTCAAACACAAACTAAGTTTGAAGTGGGAGCAACTATTACTCATATCAATTTAAAGTGATTGTTAACATTTGCTAAATTTAAAAATAGTATCATGTCTATGAACTGAACTTAAGAAAAGTATAAGAAATGTTAAGAAAATGTTAAAGAAAACCAGATGTAATGTGTGGACCTTGTTTGGCTTCTAATTTGAACAAACCAACTCTTACTAAAAATATATGAGACGATCAGGGAAATTTGAACACTAGGTTATTAGGTGATAACAAAGAATCTTTCTTTTGTTTGTGTGTGTGATTAAAGTATTGCATTTATGTTTAAAAAGAGTCCTTATGTCTTAGAAACACAAACTCAAGTATTTAAGACTGAAATAATATCTGGGATTTACTTCAAAATAATTAAGCTAATGGCAGGGGTGGAGAGAGAGTATTATAGATAAAACAAGATTGGCCTGTATTGATCATTGCTTAAATTGATGGTGAGCCCATGAAGTTCATTATACTATCTGCGTTCACATATGTTTGGACATTCCTATGATGCAAAGCTTAAAAAGAGGGGAAAAAAGCTTACAGAAGAAATAAAATTTTAAACTAAATATTAACCTAAAAACCCGAGTAACTCCTGAGTAATCTTTTCTGTGCACAAAGCTGCCGGCAAAGAAACCAACAAAACTCAGATTAAACTGCTCACTCTTTCTTCAGGCCTCTAGGGGGCAGAACTGGTAATAGCAGGTGGATTGATAAGGAAATGGGCAGCTTTCTGCCCATGATACAAAGGTACTTTGTGCCAAGGTAAGTGGGCAGCCTCCAGCCTTTGCTGAGAGCCTTCTCCAGGGAACCCAGACATTTGGGAAGGAGATGAGGCAACAATGGCCACTCATGCCCATTCCATCCGTGAGGTTCTGAGGTGGGGTGAGTTACCTTGCCCACCAGCAATCACCGCTACAGGGAAGAATTCTGGGGCCCCGCTTGGAGGTCCCCTCTCCCCAACCTTCTAAGACTGTCTGCTGTTGAGTTTTGAGGAACACAGCCTGGCCTCACCTACTCTAATCCTCTTTGAAAGGTCATGGAAGAGATTGCCTCCCAGGAGAAAAACATTACAGTTCTGGAAAAAGCCATCCTCGACCAAGAAGGGCCCGCCAAGGTGGCTCACACACGCCTGGAGACCAGGACACATCGGCCTAACGTGGAGCTGTGTCGCGATGTGGCACAGTACCGACTGATCCAGGAGATTGGCGAGATCACCCACAACGTTGCGAGGTAGGCAAAGGGTTCCTGGGGCCCCATTTAAACCCGGATCGTGAGCAGGGCGGGGCAACGTCAGCGTGGGTGAAGGCGGCCGCGCGCCAGGGCCTTTGCATCTATAACGTTTGAGGGGCTCTTCCTAGAGGGCAGTCTCTCCTAACTCCAGCCAATTGCAGGGAATGGATCCCAGAGTTTAAATGTTTCCAAAGTCCAAATCCAGATGCTCAGGTAAAATCTTTAAACATTGGCAGTTCATGGGTTTGTCTGCCTTGTGTATCTGGCCTGCGGCCACCAATTTGAAATCTCTGTCTTAAGGAGGAGACGGGGGAAGACACATCAATTTGGAGTCTGCACTGCAGAAGGGAATATATACCTCTTTCCTCTGAAATAGTGACGTGGAGGGATAAATTATTCCTTTACATTCTCCCTCTTGTCCTAGATTAAAGAAAACCTTAGCCCAAGCTCAAGCAGAGCTGAAAGGCCTGAATTGCAGGCAGCTCGCCCTGCAGGAGCAGATCCAGGTCAAAGAGAACACCATCTACATCGATGAGGTGCTGTGTATGCACATGAGGAAGTCCATCCCCCTGCGGGACGGCGACGACCATGGGGAGTGGGCCCGGGGCCTCTGGTCCGATGCCGTCTGCTGAGAGGAGGCTTCTCGTTAAGCCATTCTTAATAAACCATGTCATAAAACAGTAGTACGGAACTCTCATTTCAGCTGGTGTGGTGGTTGTTTAAGGGTCCAATTCCCTGTATTTGCACAGGCCATTCTTATGAGATCACAGGACTTGAGGTCTGGGGGAGGGGTCCAAGACATTTTCATTTAGATTTATTTCAGTTCAGGGGTTGGGCTGGATCCCCTATTCAGACCACGCCCGGCTTCCTCATGAGAGGACATGCAAACATTGCTCCTGGCTCTCAAGATTTCTCTTCCCTAGAAAATAGTGCGGTGATTGCTGCCTTAGACCCCTGCCTGGTCTACAGGAAGCACGTGCAGGTCATACAGAACTTAGATGAGAGAGGAGCAGCCCTGGGTCAGGAGTCCCCTGAGGTCTTCCCAGCACCTGTAGGCATCTCTCTGGGCCCTCTCCTGGGTGAAACTAAGACAGGCTGGGACCTGGGACCCTTTACTGCAGTGCTTGCACCTGGACAAACACCTCCTCGAGCAACAGAATACAAAGAAACTATAAGGGACTAAAAATAACGGGACACATGCCCAGTCAGGGCAGTTATGAACAAGAAGATACAAAAAGGCCACAGACCAACTGCCATTTCTGAGGTGCCGGGAGCAAAAACAGGACTGCCCATGATCCCTGCACACAGCACCACCGAGGGGGTGAGCAGACCACCTAAGCCACCCTCTGGGCCTCGCCCACAGACTTGCCCCTGTTTTTACCCCATTTAAGGAACCAGCTTGCCCCTCCCCAAGCAAGGGCACCTGTTACTTGTTTTCACTCCCTCGTGCTGCAGCCTGCCTTTCTCACCTGGCCTCTTAGCAATTTCTATTGATTAAAAAGTCCAATAACCTGGGTGGGTAACAAGTTGATGAGGAAGGAGAAGCCCCAAGGGCCCTCCAGCTCCTAGGAGGTCAATCCTAGTGGGAGGGGTTGAGGAGCAGGGGAACCAGGTTGCTGTTTTCTGGGGTCATGGTGTGACAAAGTCACGCGTGCACGTGCGTACACGCACACGCACACTCAGCTTGAGGGGACTGGAGGAAAGCTGACTGCTGGGCCTACATCCTTCCTTGCGTCTTTTTTGTAGGCGCAGCCAGGACTGCTGGGGACAACTAACCTTTGACGAGTCCCCCAGCACAGGTCCTCAGAAGAGGGACTCAGTGATTGCCCGGTAAACGCAGCTATGAGGGAATTAGTTGAAGCAGCACTTCTCAATTCTCAAACCTGGCTACATATTAGAATCACTAGGGGAGCTTTAAAAACTATCCTGATGGCTGAGGCTCACTTCCAGAGATGCTGACTCCATTGCTGTGGGACAGGGGAGGGGAAGGGACTAGGATGTCGACATTTAAAAAAAAAACAAAAAAACAAAAAAACAAAAAAAACAAAAAACACTGGAAGTGATTCCAGTTGCAGAAAGCACTGGACTAGCTGGCCAGATAAGGTGGGGGTTCTCAACCTTGGCTGCACATTGAAATCCCCAGGAAGCTGGGGGGAGGGTACAGCTCAAGTGGCAGAGCCCATGCTTAGCATGCACAAGGTCCTGGGTTCAATCCCCAGTACCTCCATTAAAAAATAAATAAGTAAACCTAATTACCTCCCCCTTGCCAAACTAAAATAATTAAATAAATAAATAAAATATTTTTTAAAAACACTCAGAGAGCTTAAAAAAAAAGATCTCCAACCTAACGATTCTGATTAAATTATGTAATTGGTCTGCCTGGGTATTAGGAGCTTTTAAAGCTTACAGGTGTTTCTAATGTGTAGAACCGTTAGGACAGAGTTGAGAACTATTAGGATAAGAGAATGAATGAGCGAGGAAATGAGGAAATGGGCGAAGACATCAGTATAGCTGTTTTTTATAATTTCAATGGAATACGATCTGAAAATACTGAATCACTATGTTGGAACCTGAGACTAATATAATATTGTAAATTAATTATACTTTAATAAAAAATAAATGAATGAGTGCATGAAGGAATCTACAGTCCTACACATCACTCAGAGGACCCTGTGAGAGGGTGTGCACGTGTTTGTGTGTGTGTGCGTGATACGTGTGTTTAGTTGCAGGGACGAGGCTTACCCACGTCATTTTAGCATTGTAAGGCTCACATGACTAGCCAATCTGCTTAATCATAGGGTTTAATCAGTAACTACCTGTGCGCTTGCCCCCTGCCCCAGCCGCCGGTTTCCCTGGTAACTAATGAGCCAATCTGACATCAACTCCTGCTAGAAATGGTAGCCTCCTCCTCCCCTGAGTAACCAAGCTTGTTTCCACATCCTGCTTGCTGTCCACTGTCCATGGTGTGCTGTCGCTCCAGGCATTCACTTTGGACTCGTAAGAATCTCTACCCAATAAATCATTGATGTCTTTCTTTGGGCTCGTGGCTGGGCAATTCTGAGGCCTGCAGACCTGCAGGGTTTAGCCGACAGAGGCCTGTAGAGAGAAAGGAACTCATGTTTTTGGAGGGTCCACTCTGTAGCAGGCATTGGTCTAAATGCCCTAAATGTATTTCCTTGTTGAATCCTCACAACCACCCTGGGCGGATAGATCCATGATGGACCCTGTTTATAGGCATAGAGTCAAGATTCCCAGACGACTTGCCTGCAGTCACACAGGAGTCAATGGTAGAAACTGGACCAGACCCAGGTCTCCAGAAGCCAGGGCCATTCCCAAGTCCCACAGAAGTGAATGGCTCCATCTGCCCCTGGAGCCCCTTGGCCTGACCACCATTCATCCCCAGAGCCTGTCGGGCATCTAATTGCAGCTTAGCTAATAGACATCCCTGGGGGTGTGGGGCAGTCCTGTCCAGGCTTAGTGGGAGTGAGAAAGACCACATAGGGAAAGGTCCCAGGACCCAGTCAGTGGAGGTCTTGGTCCCAAAGAGCTTGCCAGGGGATCATTCTAAGGACAGGAATGTTGGCTGGACAGATGCTAAAGAATGTCTGCTGGACCAAAGGAGCCCAGAGGCCAGGCTGAGGATGGGGCAGGAGATGGGGCCAGTATAGACACACAAGGTTCCCAATTGCCTTTTATTAGGAAGGAAGTACCGACCTTTATTCTGACGTTACAACCTTCCCACAATCATGTTCACAGAAAGTGAAATCAAATTATATTATGAAATGGGAACAGATGGTAATTGTGATTTGTCCCAACCCTTGGCAAAATAAAAAATTGACCACTCTATACTAGTATATCCAGTTTGTTGTTTGGTTAGTTGGTTATTGAGTTAAGAAATTAGAAAACCTAGAAACTGAAGTTTTCTCTGGGGGGTTGGGGGTGGAAGCCAGCTTGTAGTGGGCTGAGGGGGAAAATAAGAGGCAAGGCAGAGGAGACAGCAGGTGTACATCTTTTGTAGATCAGTGTTAGTTCTAAGATTGGTGGCAGCAGCATCACCTGGGAGTCAGGAAAGCAAAGTCCTGGTCCCTACCCCAGACCTACAAAGTCAGAATCTCGAGGAAAGGAAAGTGGTTGGAGAGATAAATGGGATTAAAGGATGGTTTCTGTGGTCGTTGTTGTAATGTAGAAAACACTTGAGCTTTTTTCTAACAACTTTTTATTGAAATGCAACATACCTCCAGAAAAACACACGTGTCACAAATGTACAACAGTTGGGTGCACTTCCCTGTTGAGGAAGCCACGTAACTAACCTCAGACTGGGAAGCAGAACACCAGCAGCCCTCTCATGCCGCCTTCTTTCTGACGTATAATGACAGAGACGAGTTTCACCTCTTCTTGGACTTGATATAAGTGGAAGCAAATAGGATGTGGTCTTTCCTTCCTGGCTTCTTTCACTCCCCGTGCGTTTGCAAGATCCACCTACGTTGTTGCATCTGCCTGTAGAGCCCTCGTTCTCACCGCGGCGAAGCAGTCCACCGCGACGACACCACTTACTGCTGAGTGTGGGCTTCCCAATACGGGGCTGTTGCAATCAGTGCAGCTATGAACATTCAAGTCCATGCCTGTTGTGAGCATACCTAGAACCTAGGAGAGGAATTTCTGAAGACTCGATCCTGTTTAAATGCTGTTAAGAGAGAATCAGCAGAAAAGACACGAAGCTAACAGGAGAGAAGGGGTCAGTGAGAGAAAGAGGTCCCTGGGGAGGCGGGAGGCAAGAGATGCGAGGGGTGGGGGCCAGAACCAGAGGCAGGGAATGGTTTTTCCATTGCAACAGGTGGAGCGGTGTGGAAGGCGGATTTGTAGCTGGGGGTGTGCACGGGGGCTCCTTGTGTCTGTCTTTCCTACATGAAGTAGGACAGATGGTGTGCTGAGAGTGCATGGTGGAGATTTCAGGGTCTGAAGCAGGGGAGATGGAGGTTTGAAGTGGTCATGGTAGAGCGTGGTCAGCAGACAGATGACTAAAGAACAAATGAGACTGCAGCACTCTTTGGCGCTATACGATTTTGCCACAGAACAGCTCCTTGATGGGAACCCCAGAGAGAAGGAACTTGGAAATGCCTAGTTTCCAGGCTGTCGCAGAGAGAAGGAACTTGGAAATGCCTAGTTTCCAGGCTGTCGCTCTCCAGGTGGTCTATGGCGCCACCTGCTGGACAAGAGCCACATGACGTGCCCAGGGAGTTGACTTCACCACCCAAGTTGCTCCCCAGATAGAGAAACCCAGACCTGGAGTGGCCTCTGGCTGAGCCTTAACCCCAGCTGGAGATGAGACACCCCTACACTGGAACCTAGTCACATGTTGAGCCCTGGTCCAAGCCAGTGTAACTCCAATTCTCATTCAAGCTCCCCTGGCCCTAGATTAGAGCCAGAACAGGCCAGGGGATCCAAGGACAGCACCCCCTAAAGCGAAGGGCCAGCAGGTGCCTTGGGTCCCAGGGCCTGTGGCTGTGGCCCTAGGGCTGGGCTCCTCCTTCCTTGCTGAGCTGTGTTCCCTGACAAGGTCCCTGCCATGAGAGACCCTCAGGCCCTGTGCCCCAGTGCGGCAGGCTCACGCACTGCCTACCTGGCCCCATGCCCTGCCCAGACCTGTTCTAATTCCACACCACCCTTCCCCAAGGCTGCCTCCACCTCCCACCCACCGGCTCGGGCAGGGCCTGCCGAGACTCAGCTGGGAAGGCCGGCAGGAAGGAGGCTGGGGCAGGTGCTGTGGGGCCATGGAAACCGAAGCAGGGCCTGTGCTCTACCAGAAGCTGCTGGTCTGGGAGCCAAGCTTAGAGTCCGAGGAGGAAGAGGAGGAGATATCAGAGCAGCTCATTCCGGATCCCTGGGGGCCCCAGGACTCCTCTGGGTGAGTCTGGGGGCAGCCTGGGCACCCAGCAACTCAGACCTGAGGCTGGCAAGTCCCTCCCTCTGGAGCCCCTAAGGAGGGCCAGACAACCCTGTGCTTGGCCAGCTCAGGAAACTTTCTGGCTGAAAGAGGGGAGCCTGGGCTACAGCTCCAGGCCTGGCCTGTGCCAGTCAATCCAAGGCCTGTGCATCTGAAGGGACATCTGTACCAAGCCAGCCCTGCCAAAGGCTCCCAGCCCCCACCCCCAGCAGGAGACACTTGCTGGGCAGGTTGGGCCTGGCTACACCTGGCCGGCCCCTGCTCCTCCAGCCTGCCAAGGCCCCCTCAGGCATCCCTCCAGACTGGCCAGACCCTACCTCTCCAGCCCCCTCTCCAGAGACTCAGTTTCCCCCAGCTCACTCCCACCTCTGTCTTCTGCCAGGAGGCCCTTTCTCTTGCAGACTTACACTCTCACAAGCAAGACCAAACCTTTTGGGAATTATTCCCTGGGTTCTCATGGGGTTCTTGGGGGGTCCCCCCACCTGGCCCTGGCTCAGGACATCCCTCTCTGCAGGAACAAGGCTGGAGGTCTGCCCGGGGCCTGGGCCCGACTCGTGGCTGCCCTGCTGCTGCTGGCCGTTGGTTTCTCCCTGGCCGTGAGGCAACTCCACAGCAGCAGTGGCTCTCCAGGAACATTGGGCTCTGGGGCCCCTCCACCCAGCAGGCATTCCCACGGCCCTGGCGTGTACCCCCATGGTGCCATCATCAGCCCTGCAGGTCAGTGCCAGGAGCGGCTCAGGGGACGGAAGAGGCTGGGGTCACTGGTCCCAGCCCGCCTCTCCACGACAGTCCCTTTCTTGCTGCAGCCACATGCTCCCACCTGGGCCGGGAGTTGCTTGTTGCCGGGGGCAACGTCGTGGATGCTGGCATTGGAGCGGCTTTGTGTCTGGCAGTGGTGCATCCACACACCACAGGGCTAGGTCAGTGACAACCCCAGATGGTGACCCCAACCCTGGGTCTGATCAGTAACCTGGAACTCAGGCAGTCAGTGGCCTTGACCTCAAGGCTGGCTAGTGGGTAGGAGCCAGGACTTGGGCAGTAGCCCCCACCTTAGGCTGTGACCCTTGATTCCAGATCAGTGCGATCTTGACCCCGGGCCTGGTTATTGACCCCTGTCTCCAGACCTAGTCAGTAACCCCTGACCCCAGGCTAAGTCACTGACCCTTCACCTGGGACTACTGAGTGCCCTTGTCCCCAGTCTGTGCCCCTGACCCCTGTGTGACCCCTTTGTCTCCTCCCAGGTGCCATGTTCTGGGGCCTCTTCTACAATAGCTCCTCAGGCAACTCAACTGCCCTGACATCAGGCCCAGCCCAGACCCTGGCCCCCGGCCTGGGGCTGCCCTCGGCTCTACCTGCCCTGCGCCTGCTACACACCCACTTCGGCCGCCTGCCCTGGCCACGCCTGCTGGTGGGCCCCACCACGCTGGCTCAAGAGGGCTTCCTGGTGGACACACCCCTGGCCAGGGCTCTGGCAGCCCAGGGCACAAAGGGCATCTGTCCACTCCTTTGCCGTACTGATGGGACCCCCCTGGGACCTGGGGCCCGAGCCATCAACCCCCAACTGGCAGCTGTGCTACACAGGGCTGCACTTGCCCCCACCCCAGACCTCACTGGGGATGCCCTACTGAGCCTTCTGGCCCGAGACCTGGGGCTGGAGGGCCCCTCAGCTGGGCCCAGGCCCACCTTGGAGCCAGCACTGCGACTGCCTGTGCCGCAGGGCATCCTGTTCACCACCCCCAGCCCCTCAGCTGGCCCAGAACTCCTAGAGCTGCTAGAGGCAGCTCAACAGTCTGGAGGGCCCACCACATCTGGTGACCCCTGCCCACCACGCCTCCCAGCTGCTGGGACCCCCGGGAGCAGTGTCCTGGCCACTGTGGACAGCAGCGGCTCTGTGCTGCTTCTCACCTCCTCGCTCAACAGCTCCTTCGGCTCTGGACACCTGTCCCCAAGCACTGGGGTTCTACTTAGCAACCTGGTAGCCAAGTCTGCTGCCTGGGCCTGTCCTCTGATCCTCTGTGGCAAGCTGGATGACAATGAGGCTGACGTGTTGGGGCTGGTGGCTTCAGGGACCCCCGCAGTGGCCAGAGTCATGACTCATACCTTGCTCAGCCACCTGGTAAGGCCCCAAACCCATGCTCAGCAAGGACCCACCAAGAGCCCCAGACCTTGTATCCAAGGGACCCTGCTCCAGGTGGCAGCCCATGCAGAGCATGCCCATGTCTCCAGTGTCCCCAGTGGCTGCTGCCCCTCCCAGGGGTTTTAAGGTGGGGGGAAGTGTCTGGCAGGGAGGGCGGTGGGAGTAGAGGTCTCAAGCCTGGAGACAGGGGCAGGGCAATGGAGTGCATAAAGAATGTGCATCGGTTATGTGTTCACTGCTGGCTCGGGCCCTCAACTTCCAGCCTGGTCAGTTGCCTAGAATTGAGTTCCAGGTCTTTTTTCAGCTAAGGACCCTGAGGATAATGAGGAAAGAACACCAGGGCCTGGGGACAGCCCTGAGTTCAGATCCAGCTCTGGGAAGGACAGGTGGCAGAATGCCACACCCCTGCCTAGGCTCTGGGATCATAGGCAGAGCATGCATCTGGCATTTCCGTCTTCCCCTTCAGGCCACACTCTGCTGATCGCCCTCAACTGGGCTGGAAACAAAATAAAGAGCAAGTCTCCTGGACACCATGTGCCGTTCCGCCTTCTTGGTTAATTTCACATCAGCGTTTGAGGCAGCTGGTGTCTGGGATTCTTCGTGGGCAGCGCAGGAGACTCACAACCAGGGATGCGGAGCCAGGCTCGTGTCTTTTCAGCTTTCCCTTGCTCTGCTCACCTTCTCTTCCTCCTGGGGCACCAAGTACCAAATGTACATAGTAAATGGTTTATTCTCACTTTCTGAAATACAGTAGAGCAAGGAAGGGGTTGAGAGGGTGAGTAGGGAGTGACAGGGGCAGGGGCTGGAGCTGGGTGTGTGGAATTTCAAGGCTGGCGGGGTTGGCCCTCGCCTCCCCACCTCTCCAAGGGTTGGGGTCTCTCTGAACTACAATAACCCAAAGACAGCTTCTCAGGCCAAGAAACAGGAGTGGCCAGTAGTACTCCTCCCCGGCACTGTAAAAGGTATCTCTGATGTAACAAAAATCTTGGTCCCATCGCCTCTGCCTCCCCCTTCCTCCAACAAAAACAATTCTCTCAGCTCAGTAAATGGTACACAATCTACCCAGTTATTTTAACCCCCAAACCTAGCATTCCATAACCCACTACCAGCTCCAGATCAGCTGGAACTTTCTCACGTTACCTTGGTCCAATCCACCATTGTCTCCAGCTGGTCTTCCTGCTTTTACCCTGGCTCTCCTACAATCCATCCCCCACATAGCAGCAGAATAATCTGTTAAAAACGTAAATAGGATCAGGGCTCGTTCCTGCATAAAATCCTTCAATGACCTCCCATCACACTCAGAATGAAATCCAAACTCCTGGGCTGCCTGATTGAGAGCAGAAGGGCCTGGCAGCCACGCCCGGCTCCGCCTCCAGCCGGCTCCGCTCCCGTCTAGCCCCGCCCCCAGCCGACCCAACCCAGTGCGCATGCGCCGGGACCTGACCTGGAAGAGGCAGTCTTTGGAGCCCACGTGTTCGGCCAGCATGGCGGAGATGGAGAATATGGGAGTCGCTGAGGCTGTGTCTACTGGAGAGGCCCCGAAGAGCGGCGCCCGGCCTGCCGACCGTCATGGCCTGCTGAAGCACAGCCGCGAGTTCTTGGACTTCTTCTGGGACATTGCGAAGCCGCAACAAGAGACGCGGCTTGAGGCCACAGAGAAGCTGCTGGAGTATCTGCGCACAAGGCCAAGGGTATGGTAGCGGGGCCTGAGGCAGGAGGTTGCGTAGATTCCGGCAAAGATGTGGCGGTGGGACTTGGGGCACGGGGTCGCGAACCTGGATGCCCAGGTGAGCGCGCGCTGAGGGCCGACGTGGGCGGGTGCCAGATGATTCTTCTCACTGGCCCACCTGAGGTTGTGCTTGATTTTGCAGGGGTCATCCGAGATGAAGTACGCCCTGAAGCGCCTAATCACTGGGCTCGGCGGCGGACGGGAAACCGCCCGGCCCTGCTACAGTTTGGCCCTGGCACAGGTGAGTGGTCGGTCCTGGAAGGGAACCAGCCGTGCTGGTCAAAACGCTAGGGAGTGAGGAGGGCAGATGCCTCAGCTGCAGGGGAAGTGGCAGCTAAGAAGTTGTGGGTGGGGGAGGTGGCATCTGAGCAGAAGGGAGGTGTCCCCACGTGGATGTAAAGAAAGTGTGGGAGCAAGTCCTGTCTGCAGAAAAGCCCAGGCAGGTGGGGTAGGAGGTTGAGCAAGTTTGTTTTGGGGTACATGGATTGACCAGCCACCAAGGTACATTGATTGAAGGCAATAAGCTTTGGAGTGGGTTCCCTTATCTTTGCAGGGTTCAAGGCCCTTTCCCCTCAACGGGCACTTAGCTAATTTTAGGCCACCTGTAAGGAGTGTGGAGTGATGAAAGGGCAGTAGAGACCCAAGCCCTTTAGGATCTAGGGGCAAAAGTTACTTTCTGAACCCCAGTTGGACATGAGGCAGGGAGACAAGATTCAACTCCATTCACAGCAGTGTTCCATCAGAGACATCCTTGGCCTCGGCCAAGGCCTCTGGGCAGAGTTGAAGGGAGAAGTGGGAGGAGGTTGAGGTCTGAGGAATGTGGCTGGACCACTCCCCTGCAGCCCTCTCTTCGTCCTGGCAGCTGTTACAGTCTTTCGAAGACATCCCCTTGTGCAGCATCCTGCAGCAGATACAAGAGAAGTATGACCTGCAGAAGGTGAAGAAGGTGAGAGTGAGTGGCCCCAGGGAAGTCAGGAGCCCAGGGTGGGGAACACTTGGGCCCTTCTCACCAGGGCCTGGAATCCTTTTTCTAGGGGATGGTGAGACCAGCTCTCTTCGCAAACCTGTTTGGGGTGCTAGCCCTCTTTCAGTCAGGCAGGCTGGTGAAGGTAAGAGCTTTGGGGATGTAAGGAGGGATGTGGGCTGGCTTGGGAGTGATGGGGAAGGGTGGCACGCCCTGCTCATCCCCTCTCCCCCTCTGGGGGTACCAGGACTCCGAGGCACTGATGAAGTCGGTCAAGCTGCTGCAAGTCCTGGGCCAGCACTACAACCACTTGCAGGAGCAGCCCCAGAAGGCCCTGGTGGACATCCTCTCTGAGGTACAGGTTTCGCAGCTGTGGGGCAGTGGGGCCTTGGGTAGCACCACCTGTTACAGAACAGGGAGAGGATGCGAGTTGATGCATGGAAATGTAGCACCATCTGGTGGAAATAAAAGCGTATAGCTTGACATTTCATAGTAACTATGTTTATAAAAAGTTAAAGATAAGTATAACTTAGTAACATATTTTACTTGATTTAACATATCTGAAGTGTTACTTTAATGTGTAAAGAGTATAAAAAAAACTGTAGAGGTTTTTTGGGTGAGGAGGGGTGCGTATTAAGTCTCAAGTCCAGCGTGTGTTTTACACTCACAGCGTATCTCCATTCAGATTAGCGCATTCTAAGTGCTCAGTGTTCCTGTGTGGCCAGTGGCTCCGTATTGCACAGTGCAGCTCTAGAACAGCACCTGGCATGTGACAAGGGGGTTAAACACATTTGCCATTGTTATTTTGGGCAGAACTGGCCCCTCAGAGACCCCCCGTGCCCAACTTGGGAAACGGAGATGGGCCAATACCTAGAATCCTTTGTTACTGGGGAAAAGGAAGGGATTGGCTGGCATGTCCCAGGCTGGGCCTTTCTGCACCTGAACTTGAATCCTAGCTCTCCACTTGGGGTTCCTTGTATAAGAAATGGGATAGTCCTGAAAAACCTGAAAGAGGAATAATTAAAGGAGTGGCCCCGGGCCAGTTAACATCAGTGGGATGCTTGTTAAAGACCCAGCTTCCTGGGACTTGGGAATTTGAGCATTTTAACAGATACCCTTTGATGGTTCTGATGCCCAGCAAGGTGGATTGTGGCTGACCCTTCTCAGGCTGGCACTGTGCCAGAATCCTCGTGGGAGCCTGGCAGGTGGAATAAGGCCCAAAGCGTTCACCCCCACGGCAGGGAGACAGGATGCTGTGAAGGAGCCCCCCTCCCTCATCCTGTCTCCCCACACCAGGTCCCAGAGGCTGTGTTGCAGGAGGTCCTGCCGAAGGTCCTCAAAGCTGACTTGAGTTCAGTACTTGGCTCACCTGAGCACCTGGAGCTCTTCCTCTTGGCGCAGCAGAAGGTGCCCGAGAAGCTGGAGAAGCTACTGGGACCAGTCAACCTGTTCTCGGATGAGAACATCCCCAGGTGTGAGGGAGGTGGGCGGCTGGGCTCTCTGGTCCATGGGGGTGGGCGTCCCTTCAGTCCCAGGCGCCTGGCCCTTTAATTGTTCTGGGGGTGCCCTCTGAGTCCCCTCTGCCCTCCTCAACAGGCTGGTGACAGTGCTAAAGATGGCAGCCTCCTCTATGAAAAAGGAACGCAAGCTGCCTGCCATGGCCCTGGAGCTGCTCCGCCTGGCGCTCCAGGAGGACGTGTTCTCACGGTTCTGGAAGGAGGTTGTAGAGCAAGGGCTCCTGAAGAAGCAGTTCTGGCCGGTCAGGTGCGTGGACGCGTGGCCTCTCTCCATCCTCTCTCCCCTGTTAAGCGGGGGTGGGCCAGTGGTCCCTGGGGACCGAGGGCTCTGACCAGGCTCTGTCATGCACCCCCTTAGCTACCTGTGTTTCCGCCTGCTGGGCACGGCCCTGCCCCTGCTGTCCAAGGAGCAGCTGCAGCTGGTGATGCAGGGAGACCTGATCCGACATTATGGGGAGCACGTGGTCACTGCTAAGGTGGGTGCCACCTCCTGTGGTCCACACTGCCAGAAAGGGCCAGGCGACGGGGCTGCTTCCTGCACTGTTGTGGGCGGTGGGCCTCGGGTGTCAGCCCGCTGCCGCAAGAGAGGATTGCTTTTGGTGTCAGTGGTCCTGCCTGGGACGGGCAGTCACAGCTGCTGTTGGAAGGGACTTGGGATGTGGGTGTCTTTTTTTCCTCTGGGTAAAGTGAGCTACCTGAGCCCCCCTTCCCATCTTCCTCTCTGAACGGAGTGTGGCAGGGCCAGCCCTTCTGCCTTCACGCCCCTCAGCCCAGGCACGGACAGCCAGCGGTCTGTCCAGACCCCCCTCCCCCCCCAGCGGTCACACTAAGAACAGTCATCACTGATGCTGTTTTCAGCACCGTCCACGCACCCCACACCCCAAAGTGCTCGACAGGAGAATCAAGTAGTAGTTAAGAGCATGGAATCGGGGACCAGACGCCGGACTCCAGCCCTGACACCATAGCAGTTAGCTGTGTACTGTGCACAGGTGGCCTCCCTTCCCTGTGCCCGCCTCTGCTTGTTCCGGAGACAAGAGGAGCAGTTCCTTCCTCTTGTTACGAGGATAGCCAGGCTAGCATCCATGGGCGCTTAAAGCAGTGCCCCGTGCACAGAAGCACAGCTGGGCTTGCTGGGTGTGCTCACTTCATCCCTACAGCTGGCTTGGGAGAGCTGACATTCCGGTCCTCGGGGTGAGGGACAGGCGCAGAAAGTACGGAGCGGTGATTGAGAGTGCAGACTAGGGGGCCCGACTGACTGGGGTCAGACCCCAGCTGCACCGTTGGAGCCCTGTGACCCTCAGAAATTACGTCTAAGCTTTTTTGTGCCTCATTTTCTTCATCTGCAAAACAATTACACCCTTTGTGCGAAGGGTCGTTACAAAGATTAAGCACTGGAGCAACAGGGCAGCCCAGCCTGGTGGGGCGCCAGGGAGGAGACTTCCCGGGCCCTGATGTGACCCAATGTAGAAGAGGCTGGCGGCGGGGGCTGTTCGACCCCTCCCGGCCAGTGACCCCCCAATCCTGTACCCAACTCTCTGCAGCTCCCAAACCAGTTCAAGTTCGCTCCAGAGATGAACGAGTACGTGGAGGCCTTCCTGAAAGGCTGCCAGGATGACCCTGAGCGGCAGTTGGACATGGTGGTGGCCTTCACGTCCGTCACCAACCAGGGCCTCCCTATCACGCCTACCTACTGGCGGGTCGTGCGGTTCCTGAGTCCCCCGGCTCTCAAAGGCTACGTGGCCTGGCTGCGGGACATGTTTCTCCAGCCCCACCTGGACTCCTTGGTGGACTTCAGCACCAACAACCAGAAAAAAGCCCAGGACGCTTCGTTCCACGGGTGAGGGGGCCGGGCAGAAAGGGGCCTCTTGGGCCCGTAGACCTGGACCCACCCTCCCTCCTGTCATGCCAGGTTCCACGGGAGGGGGCGGGGAAGGAGAGGAGCCAAGCTGAGCCTTCACTCTTAAAGAAGACCTTCTTGGGCGTGTTCCCATGCTGGTGATAAGGGCATTGGGGAGGTCTTGGTTGGTTTTCTGTCTCCAAGATGCAACCAAGGAGAATGGTTTTTGCCATCTCTAAATGGCCTCTGTGACCCGCCTCCTACCTGCAGGCCTGAGCGAGCTGTGTTCCGGCTACGGAAGTGGATCATCCTTCGCCTGGTCAGCGTCGTGGACAACTTGCACGTGGAGAAGGAGGAGGCCTTGACTGAGGAGGTGGCCAGGTACTGAGACATGCTTGAACCCCAGCTCCCCATGGGTGTGGCAGCCGAAGAATTGGGCCTCTTGCCTAATCCTGGTTTAGGTCCCCCTGGAGCCAGAAGCCAGAGGGGATCAAGTCGTCACAGGAAGCAGGCCATCCTCGCCTCTTGGGGCAGAAAGAGATTTAGGGAAAGGCATTTTGGGAGCTCACGGAAGGAAGGGACCCAAGGAGTGTGGGGCTGCCGGGGCAGCAAAGGCCCCCGGCTGGCTCTGCGCTCCCCGGATGCCTTTGTGCATCGACGGTGTTGGGGGCGCCTCTGGGCCGGAAGCTCCTTCGCCCTCACCACAGCCCTGAGAGCAGCAGCCGTGCTGGCAGAAGCAGTGGTGGCCTGGCCACCAAGATAACACGGGTTATTCTGTCCTCCCCAGGTTCTGTTTTTTCCACTCATTCTTTGAGACAAAGAAGCCCACGTCCCAGATCCCGGAAACTGAGCAGTCCTTCTCCCCTCCTCTGGAGAGCCGGACCCGGGAGGTGGTGGGCAATGCCTTCTTCAGGTGGGCACTGGGCAGCTTGGAGGGGAGGTCTGAGGGTGGGCGAGCAGGTGGGAAGGGGGCCTGGGGAACACTGCCCCCTCCAGTTGTAAGCGGCAGCCCAGAGAATTGGGGTGAGTCAGGGCGTGGGGGTGGAGAGAGGTGGCCGTGCTCACCAGCCCATGACACTGACTCTCCTCCCTCCAACCACCACCAGCCTGCTGCAGACCCTCAGCACACAGTTCAGGCAGGCGCCGGAGCAGACCCAGGACAGGAGGCTCTGGACCCATCGCCTGGTGCAGTTTGCAGACATGCTTTTGAGCCATGGCCGCAGCGTGGCTCCCCTGACGCCCTTCACCACTCAGCAGCGCCAGGCCTGGGACCGGTGAGAGGGTGTTGGGGTTTCCAGGGCATGTGCAGGGCGCTCTGGGGTCTGACACTGCCTTCAGGGGCTTAAGAGTGTACCTGTCTCACCCAGGATGCTAAAGACTCTGAAGGAAGTGGACGCACGGTCCTCAGAAGCCAAGGCCAAGGCTGCTGCCTTCCAGCACCTGCTACTCCTGGTGGGCATCCACCTCTTCAAGGTACAGCGGCCTGGAAGGGAGGTCAGGGACCTGGGGTCAGTGGTGGACAAGAGAGGCTCTAGGGAGTTGGAATGGGGAGGTTTCCTAGGCCAGCTGCTCCTGACTGGAGTTCCAGCTCGAACAATCACTCCACCTGCTTAGTGGGCACCAGCTACATCCGGAGTTTTCCCTGCAGCATCACTTATTTGTAATCCCCACACTTATGAGGCAGGTGCTTCTGTTTGACAGGTAGGGAAACTGAGACTCAGAGAGGCAAAGTAACTTACCCCAGGCCACACAGCTGTTGGCTGGGATTCAAGCATAGGGGTCTGACTCCACTATCTCACAGGGCCTCCCCAAACTGCCTTACTGACCAGAGGTGGTGAATGTAAAGAGAGAGGGGGCGCTGCTTCCTTCTGTCTGTCACAGTCAGTTAGAAGTGGGGTCCTGATTTTTCTGTTTAACTCTCACCCACCCGGATTCCATGGTAGTGGGTTGGGGTTAGCGTGTTTCTGTCTGGTGCTCCCCACGTGGGGTTCTGCTCCTGTCACAGTGTTCCTCGTGTTGTCACTCACGCTCCTTCTAATAACGGGTCCTCTGGAACCAGCTCTGTCTCTCTGTTCTCTCCACCAAGAAGCCTTGACCACATTTGGCGCTCACGGCAGCAACTCTTTTGACCCTTGTGTGGTTTCCTCCTGACTCCAAACCCTGGTCTCTCTAGAAGTTTTCCTTGCGAGTTGTGTGAGGCCCTCGAACTCTTAAGGAGCCTGATTAGACAGCGCTCTCAGTTGCTCCTTCTGGCCTCGTGGCTGTGGTTTCTGCTTTCAGGCCCCGGTCACTCCAAGCCCCACTCGTAGACAAGCTGTGTGGGTGATGGATTGGCCACGCCGCCCCTTCCAATCCTTGGCACTGGGCGTCTGGAGCTTGGCTTGGGTTAGAGGTGCCCAGCCACAGCAGGGGAGCTGGAGACATAGATGGCCAGGGCTTTGGGCCCCTGTTCTGGCCTTCATTCTGCCACTCCTGTCCCAAACATTGAAGCCACCCACCACGTTATAGGGAAGAAGTCTGCCTTTTGGGTACCATTGATCACACACGTTAATTTCAACTCACTGGTTGGTAACTGGATTCTGGGTTTATCCCCTGGCAAGATGGGCTTAAATTGGTTTCAGTTTAAACTTGTTAAAATTAATGGTTTTCAGTTCTTTTTCTGTAACGACATCAAGGCAGGTGTGGGAGGGAAAATCTAGAATTGCGAACTAGGAGGCTGGGCACCGATGGGGAAGTTGGGCGCCGTGTTCCCTGAGGGCTCTCAGGCCATGACTGCAGTTCAGTGTAAGAGGTCATCAGCTCTTGGACTCCTGGGGTCTGGCTGGGCTCCTCTGTTCTGGATGGTGAGGGTGACCAGCCAAGGCAGTGGGGAATCTTCTAAGACCTCAGATGCCAGCTCCTCTCACTTGGCTACCCCTCCCCTGGCTCAGCAAGGGCTGGGAACAGAGCCTGGCTCCTGATTTTAATCCTGCCCTACACAGTCCCCTGCAGAGAGCTGTGACCTGCTGGGTGACATCCAGACCTGCATCAAGAAGAGCCTGGGGGAGAAGCCTCGCCGGACCCGCTCCAAGGCCACCGGTGGGTCATTGCTCCGGGGAGAGGGGCAGGGGCAGGTTCTGGGCACAGTTGGGACCCAGCATGGGGTGGTGGTGCCCTGCCCAGACTCAGCCCTCTCTCTACTTGCAGGCCTCCAGGAGCCACCGTGGGTGGAGGTGCTGGTGGAAATCCTGCTGGCTCTCCTGGCCCAGCCCAGTCACCTGATGCGCCAGGTGGCCCGGAACGTGTTTGGCCATGTCTGCTCCCACCTGACTCCACGTGCCCTGCAGCTCATCCTTGATGTAAGTCGAGGCCTTTGGGGAAGTGGGTCCCAGGATGGGGCTCTCCAAGCACCAGGCTGCACCAGGGCTGCCCCTTCACCCCTGGTCCTCACATAACCTGCACGGTGGTGAGGGCTTCTGTCAGACTCTGCCTGATACAGTGTGTGCCAAGGGGTTGTCAGGTCTAAAGGAGGTGCTAGAGGGAGTGGCCTTCTCTCCTGGGCTCTGCTTTCCTCCCCGAAACAGAGGCCTTTTGGCCAGGACTAGACGGCGTGGTCAGCAAAGGCAGTCAGCAGGGCCTGGTTGTCACAGAGCGGGTGAAGGGGCAGGATCAGTAGATGAGTCTGGAAATCCTTATAGGTCCTCAAACCTGAGGGGAGCCAGGACGAGGACGACAACGTGGTGGTCATGGATGACTCTGAGCAGAAGCCACTGGAGGATGAGGAGGTACTTGCCGGCGAGGGGCAGGGCAGCTGGGCAGACGCAGTGGGCGATGGGGAGACGTGACACACGGCGGCCCACCCACAGGACAAGAGCTCAGATGGCGAGGACAACAAGGGCAGCAAGAACTCGGAGAGTGAGGAGGAAAGCGATGAGGAGGAGAGCAACGAGGAGGACCTGGACGGGGACGTGGACCAGGGCTTCCGGGAGCAGCTGATGGCGGTGCTGCAGGCAGGGAAGGCGCTGGTGAGCAGGCGCCCGGCCGGGGCTCCTGGGTCCATCTGCCCACACGCGGCCAGGCTGCTCACAGCGTCTGTCCCTCAGGGCGGAGCGGACGGCGAGGATGATGAGGAGGAGGAGCTGGGGGATGAGGCCATGATGGCCCTGGACGAGAACCTGGCCAGCCTCTTTGCCGAGCAGAAGCTGCGCATCCAGGCCCGGAGGGACGAAAAGAACAAGCTGCAGAAGGAGAAGGTGCTCCGGCGGGACTTCCAGATCAGGGTGAGCCTGCAGCTGCCCACCGGACCACCGTGGTCCTCGGGTCTAGTCGCCCCACCTTTGCTCCCATCCCCACACCTGGCTGAGCCCACCCATTGCGGCCGCAGGTCCTGGACCTGATTGAAGTGCTGGTGACGAAGCAGCCCGAAAACCCCCTGGTCCTGGACCTGCTAGAGCCGCTGCTGCTCATCATCCGGCGGAGCATGCGCACCAGCAGCACCAAGCAGGAGCAGGACCTCCTGCACAAGACGGCCCGCATCTTCACGTGAGCGCCATGGGCACCGGGGAAGCCGAGCCTCTGGGGCTTCCCAGATGGAAAGGGTGGGAGCCAGGATCCCTGAGTGGGCCTCCTTGGCTGCCCTAGGGGGCACACTTCACTAGTTGTCACGCAGCCCTCGTTCATCCATCTGTCCTGCGACTATCAGCACAGGGTCTGTATCAGACCCACGGTCCTTGGGGCCCCCTAGTCCCAGCCCTGCTTTCATGGTCACTGCAGTTGGGAAACCAGACTGGTCGCCAGCAGTGACGTCCTGGGGCTGTAGTAGGGAGTGGATAGGAAACAGTGGAGACACCTAACTCAGTCTTGAGGTGCCAGAAAAGGCCCCCTGGGAGAGGTGTCAGCAATACTGGGAGCTGTAGAGCTAGTCAGGCCCAGAGGCCACAGGCAGGGGAGGAAGGCATGTCCAGAAGGAAGCTAGTCAAATGCAACGGGAACAGAAGAGGCCTTGTGGCCCAGGCCTGGCAGGATCGGGGCCCTCAAAGGTATTCACACCAAGACATGGGCAGGGCGCGGGGCTGGTTTGTCTTTTAGGAAAGGTGTAGCAGGGTGGGCTGTGCTCGAGCACATAATGAGAGACGAAGCAGGTGGCAAATTGAGCCGTGCCTTCCAGAGAGCAGAGAGGGTGGTGGAGACAAAGGCTCAGGAGTTGAGAGGCCAAGTGTACAGCACAGGGTGGGTGAGGAGGGCCGGATGCCCCCCTCCCCTGCTGGCCCCAGGTCACTTCTTCGCTAGTTCTCCCCGCCACCTGCTTGGGCGATGTTGAGTTTGTTGAGTATCCTGTCTCTCATCTCAACTCTGCCCAGCCACCCAGGGTGCTGAGCACACAGACCCTGGTTTTGCTTTACAAAGGGCCTGGGAGTCACTGTCCCCCAAGAGACAGGTGCAGGGGGGAGATGTGAAGCAAGGGGGGGTGTTGGTCCATTGTGGAGCCTCACCCAGGGAGGCCTGTTCTCCTCTGGCTTTTCCTCAAGGCAGATCCACATGTGGCCCTGGGCCTCCTCCAGCAGCTTTAATCAGACCCCTTTCTTTATGTGTCTGTTTCCTGCCTGTGAAATGGGATCCGGGGTGCCAACTCTGGGGCTTGGCTCTGCTTGGCAGGGAGCAAGGCAGGGAGAGGACGTTGTAGCCAGCTCTGCCCGCTTCCTCTCCACAGGCACCACCTGTGCCGCTCCCGGCATTACTGCCGCGACCTGGGCGACCGCGTGGAGACTCTGTATACGCAGCTAGAGCAGCTGGTGCAGCAGGCCGGCCACCAGGCTGACTCCTCCATCTCCCTCTACTACTTCAACGCTGCCCTCTACCTGCTCCGGGTCCTGAAGGGCAACACTGTGGACAAGTCCACCCACAAGGCCCAGAAGAAGGAGAAAGCCAGCGCTGACACCAGCACCCAGCCTCAGGGCCCAGAGGTGAGCAGGCCCTGGCCCGGGAAGACTTGGCCTGGAAAGTCCAGTGTCCACAGATGGGAGCGTGTCCCAGGCGGCGGTGGGACCATCCCCTCGCTTCACAGATGGGGAGTTGAGGCCGAGCCTTCCTTGGGACCCAGCTTCCAGCCTTCTGAAGGCAGCCAGGCTCTGCCCCCATGTCAGGGGCCCCTACCCCTGGCATCACAGCAGCTCTCTCTCACCTGGCCCAGGCTGCCAGCTGCTTGGATTTGAGCCTCGTGACCCCGGTCTATTCATCTGCACTGAGCTCCTTCCTGACCAAGCGCAACAGCCCGCTCACCGTCCCGATGTTCCTCAGCCTCTTCACCCGGCACCCGGTGAGTGTCGGGCCAGGCCACCTCTGTGGGGCCCCCGCTTGGGCCCAGCCCTCACAGCCGCCTCACAGCCCTGTCTTTCTCTCCCCAGATGCTCTGTAAGAGCCTGCTCCCCATCGTGGTCGAGCATGTGGCAAGCCCCACACGGTCCCGCCATCAGGTAAGGGGCTGCCCATATCCCAGTCCAGGGCCTGTTTGAGTTACCCGCTTGACTCATCTCTGGCTGGCTGTTCGCGAGGCCCAGGAATGCTGCCCTGGGGGGCGGAGGGTGGGCCTTGCCCCTCTGCCCTGGCCAGCGCCACCCACCCCACCCCCGACTATAGGCCCAGAGTAGCTGAGGGTGGGGGACACTTCCCACATGCCCCGGGCCCTCTGGCTTCTCAGAGCTCATGCTCTGGCCTGCACGGGGGAAGCCTGGGGGCTGGAGAAGTTGGAGGAAGCTGCACCGAGTAGTAGAGGGCCAGGTCTCCCACCTGCCAGAGGAAATGGGGCAGGAGCAGTTGGTTGCTGAGCCCAGAGCTTCTGTGGTGACAACCCAGGGAGCTTGGACCCAGAGCAGCAAGCAGACAGCTCCCCCCCACATAGCCTAGAGTTTTCTCAGCCTGCTCGGGTGCCCAGCAGGCTCCCAGAGCTCATGGGGTCCCCCTGTAGTTCCCTAAGCCTTGGCCCCACATGCCAGGGCTGCTGGTCACCACACTGTCCCCCACCCCAGGCCCAGGCCTGCCTGCTGCTCCAGAAGACCCTGCCCACACGGGAGCTGAGACTGTGCTTCAAGGACCCTGAGTGGGAGCAGCTGATGGGTCAGATCCTGGCAAAGGTCACTGAGGTAACAGCCACGGGGGACCCCCACGCACACCCCCACCTGCAGTAGTTCTCTGGGACCTGAGGGCTGAGAATTGCTGGTACTCCGCACCTCGGGTGGGTTTGGTGTTTCTTCCCTCGGGGCCTTCGTCTCTGACGTGGGAGACAGGAAGGCCTCGGGCAGCTCTCCGGAGTGGCTCAGCCTGGCCGCCTTCTCCCTAGAACCTGCGGACACTGGGTGAGGCTGAGACCAAGTCGGAGCAGCAGAAGGAGCTGTCCTCCTTGGAGCTGCTCAACACTCTCCTCAAGAACATTCATCATGAGGTGAGCTTTGGGCTCAGGAGGGAGGTCACCAGGCCGAGCAAGCAGCCTGAGCAAAGGTCTGGGGGCAGGTGGGGAGCCACGTGAGGAAGGTTCTGGATGGCGAGGTGAGGAATCTGGGCTTTTTTTTTTTTTTGTAATCTGGGAGAGGAGAGTGTCGCACCCATGCCTGGCCAGTTGCGACTACTGAGCTCCAGTAAGAAAGCTGAGAAGGGGCGGGAGCGCTGGCCACCGCGAGAGGCGGCGATGGAGATGCCTGGTGGGCAGCTGTTAGGAGGAAGCCCAGGTGTCCAGGGCTGCGAAGTGGGGGGTGCTGGTGGGCCGTCAGGGTGGGGGCCCAGAGGCAGCTGTGGGTGAGTAGTTCCCCCCAGGTCTGGCCCAAAGGGAAAGGTTTGGGGGTTCTTAGTGTAGACACTGGTCAAAGCCCAGGTGCGGGGTAAGCTCGCCAAGAGGGCGCGGCAGCGGGGAGACGGGGCCAGGGCTTTGAGAATGGCAGGTGGGCTTGAAAAGCTGTGCTCAGAGTGGTAGTAAAAACCAGCAGAGGGGTGTTCTGGAGGCCTATGGGTTTCAGAAATAACCCACTCAGTACATGACAGGGATGGGGAGATGGGAAGCAGGGCTTTGGTGACCATGACGTCACTACGTGGTGCCTTCCATGGTGGGAGGGCCTCCTGGCTGTGGGAGAAGAGAACAGAACCTGGCACCTGGGCCTCTGTCCCTCCTGGGGTAAAAGACTAGTAATTTACGGCAGAAGGAGTGGCTGAGGGGCCACAAGGGGGGGGTGTGGGCTCCCAGAAGGCGTGAACTGGGCAAGGGTGGGAGGATAGGGACCGGTGGCCAGGGAGAGGCCTCTGGTCACCGCTACAGCCACAGCCTTCCCGCCCCTCTGTAGAAGCTGACCCTGGACCTGACCGCCACCCTGGGCGTGCTGCAGAGCCAGCAGCAGAGGCTGCAGCAGGGGGAGCACCCGACCGGGTCCAGCCGCCTCCACGACTTGTACTGGCAGGCCATGAAGGTCCTCGGAGTCCAGTACGTTAGGGATGGGGGCTCCCACCTTGGGAGGGGCTGGGAAGTCCTCATGCTGCCCGTGTTCTGATGTGCACACCCCACCATGAGAGCTCTGGGCAGCTTGGGGACCACAGAGGCTGAAGTCATTTTGCCCTCTCCGCACGCTTCCTTACTTTGCTCACTTCCTCCTAGGCGCCCCAAGTCAGAGAAGAAGGATGCCAAGGAAGTCCCTAAGGACGTGCAGAGCCCCGTTAGCCTGAAGCGCAAGAAAAAGGGGTTCTTGCCAGAGACCAAGAAGCGCAAGAAACGCAAGTCTGAGGGTGCCACGCAGGAGGAGGGTGCCAAGCCCGCAGCCACTGATGGGACTCAGCCCCCCAGCACTGGCAAGAAGAAGAGAAACAAGATGAAGTCCAAGGTCCCAGCCCAGTCCCAGGTGAATGGGACGCCACCTACCAAGAGTCCAGCCCCTGACCCTCCTGCCACGAGCCCCGACATCCCTGCCAAGACCTCAAAACCACAGAAGAAAAATCGGAAGTTGTCCCAGGTAAATGGAGCCACCCCTGTGTCCCCTGTGTCCCCCACGGAGCCGGCTGGCAAAAAGCATCAGAAGAATCTGCCCAAAAAGGGGGTCTCGGGCAAGTCACCGCAGTCCGCGCTGCCACGGAGGAAGGCCAGGTTGTCTCTGGCCAGCAGGAGCCCCAGCCTCCTCCAGAGCGGGGCCAAGAGGAAGGCCCAGCTGAGAAAGGTGAGGAAGCTCTGAACACCAGCCCTGCCCCACTCACCCTAGAGACTCCGATTTTTTCATCGCAATTTTGATAAACCAGTCTGAGGTACCACTTCCAGCACTGTGGGGAGAGGGCCTGCCGCCAGCCCCCCGAGAGGTCCCGATGCGCTGGTGTTTGGGTGGGTTAGGATGACCCCGCCTCGTGCCCCCTCCCCACCCTTAGGCTGCTTTGCTGCAGGAGCCACCAGGGCATGATTTAAATAGCTTTATTTCTTCATTTACAAGAGGAATATATTTGGCTTCTCTCTTAAGACTCTGAGATTCACAATCAGCAGCTCTAAAAAATAAAGGAGCAGTTTGGCTTCCGGAAGGAAGAGGAAGCAACACACAGACCTGGTTCTTGTACAACAAGAAAACATTGCTGGGGCCCCAGTTGAGGCCGGGGTGGGAGTGGAGGCCAGGCTGGTCTTTGGGGGATCCCACCCCTCCCTAGTCAGGCCCCGCAGGGTGCCCCAGAGCTTGATGGGGAGTGGGTATTCCACCAGTTTACCCACCACTGAAGCCATGCCAGCAACTACAGGCAGAGAGCTTGAAGCTGGCTCTGAGAGACTCCTGCTGGCCACAGGGGCGTCCCCAGACCAGAACCACCTTGATTCCAGCGAAGGTACAGGGAGGGAGTGTGTGGAGCAGAGAGGATGGTTAAGTTCCACCCCAGGGGCCGGCAGCCTGGTGTGAAGTTGGCAGCTGCACCCTGGTGCGTGGCGACTAGGGAGGCATGGTCAGAGGCTGGGTGAGTCCTGGGCTGTGGGGGAAGCAGCAGCCGGTGTTTGCATGGAGGTGGCTCAGGGCGTTGGCCTCTCCCCATGGGCCTCAACCTCTACCAGGCTAATCCCTGGGACAGGAAGCTTAGTAGATGGCTGCTTCCTCTGGCAGCCAGAGCCCTGGCTGCTGCCCCATGGATTCTGGGAACAGTCCCCTGTGCCCTGCCCCTGGAAAGGGGCCCAGCCTGGGGGCAGGAGTCAGTTCCTGGCTTCTGTGGGGGGGGGTCATGGAGGAGATGGACAGTGGGTTGCTACAGTGGATCCAAGGAGCCCTGTTAGGGGTGGGGAACCCCCAAGGTCTCAAGCCTGGGGCACAGGTGGTCTGTCTTTGTCACCAAGGCCTTCACCCCTGGTGATGCCCACTCCAAGTCTGGGGATGGTCCCCACCTGGGAGACCTCCAGGCTGAGCTGACAGCCAGCTCAAGGTAGGGAAGACAGCTGTCCTCCAGAGTGACCAGCCTGGCTGGAAGTGCCCAGTCCAACATCCCCGAGGTCAGAGGCTTAGCTGAAAAGCTGTAGTCCTCACGGGCCAGGCCCTTAAGGGCGCCTCAGAGCCTGAAGCGCCGCCCTGCGGCCTGGGCCACCCTTTCTCTGTGCAGTCCATGGGCTGTTGGATCTTCCAAGCTGCAGATAGTGCCTTGCCCAGCAAGCTGGGTAGGAAAATCCAGCCCCCTGGCCCCACGGTCTGGCGAGGGCAGAGACGTCCCCAGGATCACATAGGCCGAGGACAGGCCAGCCTCTCCGCACGCACCCACCGGGGTCTGTCTTCTTCCTGGGCCCCAGGACTCCTGCAGCCCAGACCCAGGCCTGGGAGTCTGACAGCGTGGCTCCAACAGACATAGCCTTCCAGGTCAGTCGAGGACATGGCCTCTGGGAGCCACGGCCACTCAGCAGTCCCAGACCAGAGCCGGTGGGTGCCCAGCTGTGGGTCACACGGAAAGCTTCGGGACAGCCCAGCAGGGCCGGGATGCCGTGGGACACCTCCCAGACTAGGTAGGAGCAAGGGTTCTTCGTTGTCCCAGCGGCACCTGGAGGGAGGGGGTCAGAGGTCAGAGGTAGGGGCCAGTTCCAGAGTTTCCCTCCTACACATTCCTCGCTGTTTGGAGAAACCGGCCTTTCTCCGCTTTGGTGGCAGGAAGGGTCTACTGGAGCCAAGGCGTGGGGGCAGTGACCTTAGATCTTGCACTGCTGGGAAGCTGCAGCCCCCAGAGGCCAGGCCCAGAGAACGGTCCAAGTAGTTGTCGGGACCTGGCACTTGGAGGAGGATTCCGGAGGACAGAATCCGGAACAGAGCAGGGAGTTCCTGGCCCGTCCATCCCTGACCTATGCCCCCAGCCCTTCTAAGAAGGGGGAGCCAATTTACTGGAAGAGGGAGCCTGCCTCCCTTGCCCTGGATCCACCAGTCAATTCAGGCAACATTTCGGGAGGAAGAGGACCAAACCCAGGGTTGGGATGTGCTTGGGCAGGTGACTCATGAGGAACTGCCCCTGCTTCCAGAATCTCCCCCATCATGAGCCGAATGCTCCCCCTCTGTGCTAACCCCGCCCCTTCCCTCCCCCAAGGAGTCCCACCCTCAGCTCCCCTGGCCTGCACTCACCGCCTCAGACTTTCACAGATGCTGGCGGCATCACCAGCTGGTTCACCCTGGGGGAGAGACGGGCGGGGGTCAAGGTGGCGGATCAGCGGGGGCCGGGCCTGGGCACTGCTCTGGCACATCGCATCACGGGGGCCGGTGGACCGGACGTGCTGGGCAGGGACCTCGTCAGCCCCAGAGGGAGGTGGGAGAGCCCAGGGGTGGGGAGAGGAGAGAGAGGAGTAAAGAGGAGAGGAGAAAGAAGTCAGAAAACAAGAGGAAAAAGCAAAGGTGGGGTCCCAGCTCTGAAAACTCTTAATTCCAGAGAAAAGCTCAAGTATAGAACCACCAGGAGAACCCCAGGTCATCACGGGCTCCCCACCTGTGAGCCGGAGGCAGCATCACGAGGCTGGAAGGCTCGGGGGCTGAGGACCCCATCAGCCAGGTGACCCACCCGCCTCACCCGAGTGGGGGCTGTCACAGCCGAGGCAGCAGGCCCACCCCCAGCCCCACTCACTGCTGCTCAGCCTGGGCGCGGTCGCTGAGGAAGAAGAGTGCGGTGGCGAGGAAGAACATGCCACCCAGGACCACGACGAAGGGGCAGAGCATGAGGGCGTAGCCCAGGCTCAGGAACTCCCAGAGCGGGGAGTCCTTGGTGCTCTGGCGGATCAGGTCGGAGATCTGCGGGATGCTGGGCGTCAGGGCAGGGCCACCTCCCCAAGCCCGGCTCCCAGCCTGGTCCCTCCCGCCCCCACTACTCACAAAGCCGATGAGGTAGGGGCTTCCGGCGTCCCCCAGCAGGTGGGAGGTGAAGCTCTGCAGGGCCACAGCAGTGGCCCGTCTTGTGGGGATGACCACACACTGTGCAGGAAGCGGCAGGTCAGAGGCCAGGAGAGCCAGGCGCACCCACCTCGCCCCATCCCAGAGGTCACACTTCAGAACCTCCCACAGCCTCAACTCACTCTGCCTGGTGCCTTGACCCCTCTCTCCTGGGCCCTCCCCTCTCCTCCAGCTCCTGAGACCAGGCTGCCCTTGACAGAGAGCCAAGTGCAGAGGTCACAGAGAAACCAAGGCCCGGAGGCACACAGATCACACGTGGAAGCCCAAAGCTCACACGCGGGGCCAGGCAGCCCTGGGACCAGAACCCTGGCCTCAGTCCTGCCCCCGCCTCCCCACACACTGAAGACCCACCTTGGTTCCCCCTCCACGAGGACCTGCCAAAGCCTAGGCTGACTGGGGTGGCCGACAGTGGTCAAGCAGGACCCTGCCTGGGAGAGCCTCCACTTTTACACCGAGCACTGATTGCCGGAGCCACGGGCCCCCAAAACCCCACCAGACCAAGCAGACCCTGACCCACAGGGTCTGTAGCTCCAAAGCTGGGCGGGCCAAGGTCACACGAGAGGCATTGGTGGCAGAGGAGCCACCTCAGTGGGTGCCCTGGGCAGCCCCCTGCCCCTAGCTCCAGCTGCCTTATCTAGTCAGAGCCCCGGCCCCTGTGGACAGTCTGTGCAAGCAGCCAGTGCCCACCCAGCACCCCACTACTCGGGGGGAGGGGAGACCTGGATTTCATGGCCCCATTTCCAGGAATAATTAGTCACTTGGCTGTGACACTTAATAATAAAATGGGACACAATTTCCCTGGGACCCAAACCCTGTCAGCAGCTGGGGCTGCCCCTAGGGGTGGAGACAGAAGAGGAGGTCCTGCCCGCTGCCAAGGACACTTGATTCAGACACACTCCCTTCATCCAGCGTGTGCAGGGACCCCCGCCCCACCCCTGCCACCCCATCTGGCTCCATGTTGGGGCACAGATTTGAGTCAGTCCTCCCCCACCACCACCTCCCAGCCTTGGACTAGTGGGGAGAGAGGAACACCTCCAGATGAAGCAGATACGCAGGGGAGCTGGGGTGGGGCAAGGCAGGCTTCCTGGAGGAGGGGAGCTAGCAGAGACCCGATGCCCAGGCAGATGCCCAGGCAGACTCTGATCTGCAGGCTGACCCACACTGTGGCACCAAACCCCAAGCTTCCTGAAGGTCGACCCATGAGTACTTCCTCCCCCTGCCCCCAGGGCCCACCCTGGCACCTCCAAGATACCCTCCCCACTGCTGGTCCCCTGCACTCCCCTTCTCCCAGTCCTCTCCTGGCCTTGACTTGGAGGATCCCTGAGGACAAGACCAGATGTCACCCCTGATTGCCACCCCCTCAAGACTCCTGCCAGTTAGCAGGGCCACAACCCCCTCCTGGTTCCTCCTGGGCTGCACCCATCCCCGCCCAAGGACCCAAGCCCCTGCCACCACTCAGACGGCCCTTTGTCCCCGGCCGGCTGGTCTGGAGCCCATTGTTGGCCCTGTGAAGACGGCCTCTGTCTGCCCGGCCCAGCCGCAGGCACTCCAGCAGGCGCGCCTGGGACCCAGGCTGAGCTGGGAGGGCAGAGTCCATGGAAGCTAAGGCCCTGGGGGAGGAGCGCTGGCAGGCAGCACCACCTCGGTGCCAGCCTGGCACTGCCAGCCTCCCAGCCACAAACCTGAGCCTCCAGACATCCCCCTCCCCACCCACAATCCCCATGTCCTTCCCTTCTGCCTACTCAATCCTCTGATGCGAGGCCCTGCCCCGATGCAGACCCCAAATCTCCGATCCCCTCCTCCGCCTCCACGCTCACGTTCCCAGTACGCCTTCGTTCCCACGCACCCCCGACAAGCCCTGCCGGCTCTGCCCCCTCTTCACCCGCCCCGGCCCCGTCAGCATGAGGCAACCTTGGCCTGCCTCACCATGAGGATGTCCGCAGTGATGGCCCAGTTAGAAAACAGCAGCGTCTCCCCAACAAAGATGCAGATCTGCCCGGGAGAGAGCAGAGCGACCATCAGGGGGCGCTCCACCCAACATCGACCCCAGACTGCCCCCTGCACCCCAGCTGCTGGCAGGGAGCCCCTCCAAACCTCCCACTCCTCCTGGCAGTCAGGCTGACAAGGAATTTGTGGATTATCTACAGGCTTCAGGTCAGGTCCACAGCTGTGAAGGACACCCAGAGCTCTGGGCAGGCCCTGGACAGAGCAGGGGCAGGCAGAGGGCTGGAGCCTCCCCGTGGGCAGGGAGGAAGGGCCTCTACGAGTCGGACTGCATTTCCTTTCCCAGGACCCAGCTCCCCCCAACACCCTGGCACCCCTACTGCACTCACATAGGCCCCCACGATGCTGCTCTTGGCAGCCACGAAGATGAGGCAGATGAAGATGGCAGAGCCCAGCATGCCCACCGCACACACCAGTGGGTCGGCCCGCTGGGTCCTCAGGCGGCACCAGCGCGTGGCTCCTGCCCCAGTGACCACACCGAGAAAACCCGTAAAGCAGGTGATGGCGCCAAAGATGAGGCTGTGTGGACAGAGGGCAGTGGGGCCGGGGTGAGAGGGGCAGGGCTGGGGTAGAGGGGCTGGCAGCAGCCCTCACCACCCCGCCATCCCTGCCCCCGCTGCCGGCCCCACCTGTCCCTGGCCCCACAGGGCGGGTTGCTGCACGTCTCTGCCGTCTTCTGCACGACTTGGGCGCGGTGCAGGTAGAGCGGGATCCACATGCCCAGGGCCCCTGTGGCGAAGGACACAGCCGACGTGGCCAGGGAGGAGAAGACGTAGCTGCGGCTGGGGAGAGGCCGGGGCAGCGACACTGAGCGGGGACCAGCACCCCTGCAGCTGGCAGACTCGGGCCCAGGCGTCGGGGCCCGGGAGGCAGGCTTTTCTCCCTCACACCTTCCCCATAAGGAACGGAAGGCCTCAGATGCCTTTCCTGCCAGCCCCAGTAGTGAGGACTCCAGCTTCAGGAATAATAAACACTAGTAACCAAAATGTCCCTCTCAGCCCTGTGGGCAGTGGAGACAGAGGAGGAAGTCTGGCCAAGAGCTCTGGGTGGGCTGCCCTGCGAACAGGGGTCCTCATCTCGGCACCCCTCCCTCCTCCCACCAGACCCCTCCCAGCACCACTCACTTTCGGATCAGAGCCTTCATGTCTCGGAGCCACGATGTCCGTGCCTTGAGCTGCCCGCCGAGCTGGTCAGCATGGCCTCTCTTAGTGGCCGGGACCAGAAAGAGGATGAGTGTTCCTGTGATCATGCCCAGGATGGGGGACACCTGGCAGGGCAGGGGGCACCAGGTTAGAACACCAGGGCCCAGATGTCTGTTTCTGCTGCACCAGAATGGCGCGGTGCAGGCCAGCCGCGCCTTCCCTGGGCCCCGGGTTTCTCCTCTGGGCTAGAATCCCCCCAGCCTTCCTGACTGGGCAGAGCCACTGTGGGTAAGGTCAGCACAAAGGGCTTGGGGGCTCCAAATGGGCTCTCCAGACCAGGGGCAGATGGGAGGGGAGACTGAAAGTAGAAGGGAGGGAGGGATGGTCAGATGGATAGAGGAGGGAGGACAGATGGCTGGATAGATGGACAGAGAGATGGATGGATAGATAATGGATGGAACAAAAGGAAAGCAGGTATATAGGCAGATATATAGAATGGTAACTGGGAGAGGAGAGTTCCTGGGGGCAAGGAACCAGATGCCATCTCCTGCCCACCTCTTTGGGTCTAGGAAAGTTTCCCAGGCCAGCTCCTTGTCCTGGGGGGTGCTGGGAAGGGACTGGCTGGGCATGAAGCTCCCAGCTCATACATCAGGTAGGTTATCATTTGCAAGGGGCCCATGTGAGCCCCAGGAGATCAGAGGCTCAGGGGCCCCTTTGGGTCCTCCTTGCATCCAGCCCAAGAACAGAATCTCCCAGGCCCCAGGCCTCCTTCCAAATGGAAGGGGCTCATCTTGACAGCCTGGATTCCAATATACCAGCTCCTCCACCAGCTCACGAGAACAGGGAAATCAGTCCCCAACCCCACCAGGCCTGGAGCCCATGGGCTGGGGAGTTCCTCTCCTTTTGCCCCCTCCCACCCTCAATCAAGAAATTCCACGGAGGCTGCTTCCTTCCTGCTTTTGAGGAAAAAACACTTTGTCTCAAGCTTCCTCTCCTATGCGAGACTGGGGATCTCTGTTTCCTCTGATTTCCCCCCTGTCCTGAGGCCTTGGCTGACTTTTGTCGAATCCTCCTGCAGGACAGGAAGTGGCTCCAGACCCCGGGGGCTCCCACACAGAAGCCTTGTCTCAGCCCCACCCTAGCGCGGTGCCGGGGCTCAAAGCAGGAAGTGCCATCGTGGACCTGGAATTTCCTGACATGGTGGGAGAGTCCTTCGTCCTCTCAGACTGGGGGCCCCTGAGGATGGCAGGGCTGAGTCTGGCTCCCTGACACCTCAATGTGGACAAATCTAGAAGACCCAGGTATGAAGCCTGGAGTCCAAGGCCTGCGTCCCAGACTGGGCTCTGTCCCTGAATCTCAGGGTGACCCTAGGCAAGAGCTGGTCCGGGACTGTCCTTACCCGCAAGGCCCAGTGCCAGTCTCCAGCCGCCTGCTTCACACTGGAGCCGGTGATGTAGCCCAGGCCGCTGCAGAGAAGATGGGCTCAGTCAGGCAGGGATGGGTGGGGTGTGCGGTGGCACAGAGGATGCTCTCTGGTCTAAGAGGCCGCCCGCCCCTGCCACCCAGCCAGCCAGGGAACTGGTCCAGGCGTTTCTCAAGTCACAGGGGGCCAAACCTCAGGGAGAGGGAGTAGCCAGAAATCCAAGGGGACATTGCCCAGATCCTCACCTGCCCAGTGGGATGGCGAAGTAGAAGACAGACAGCATTAGTGTGCGGGTGTTCTTGGTGAAGAGGTCGCCGATGATGGTGGGTGCGATGGTGGAGTAGCTGGCCTCGCCGATGCCCACCAGCCCGCGAGACAGGACCAGCAGCCAGAAGTGCTGTGGGGGAGGGGTGGAGAATGTTGGAGGACTGTCCTGCTCCTCTGCCTGCTCATCTTTGGTCCCCATTTTGCTCCCCATCCCCTGCAGGGTCTAGGAGCCAGGATAGAGGATGGAGTCCAACCCCTAGACCCTCAGGCCACTCCAAGCCTGGTTTCCCACTCTGTGTAGTGGGCCTGCTGGCTCATGCTGGGGTGAAGCTGGACTTTCTCAAGTGGAGAGTTGTAGGCATGGCCTAGACAGGACCCCTCTATCCCCACAAGCATGCGTCTCCACAAGACATAAGCCTGCGTCTCCACTGCCACCCCCACCAATTGAGAGACCTCCTCTCTGGATTCTGACCCCACCTTGGGAGCCTCAAGCCACCCCAACTCTGTGTCCCACCCCCTGGCAGAGAAGCTGGGCTGACCCTGGCAGCATTGAAAACCCAGTGTAAATGGGGAGTGGGCAGGGCAGCCCAGTGAGCTCAGTGCCCCTCCCCCATACACACATCAAAGAGCAAAGCGCAGCTGAGCTGGGAAGGGTGGGGCCATGCCAGCTGCCAGTGGTACTAGCCCTTTGATGTGGACCCAGCCCCTCCATCCCCCCAGCTGCCCCGGGCCTGAGAACCAACATGGGTCATCTTTCCCCAGCCCCACCCGGACCACCCATCCGGCCAGCTTCACCCACGTCCAGCCATCCTCCGGGTCTCCCTGCTGCCCTCTCTCCATCTGCCCATATCTTTCCTGGTCCTCTCTCTGCATCACTGGTCCTGCCCATCCATCTCTGAGCCTCTCATTTCCATAGTCCATTCACTCTCACTCTCCATCTCCGAGCCTTCCCCTGGCTCCTTGCCTCTGCTTCTCTCCCTGAGAATCATCTGCCCACAGCCTTTGCCTATTTTTCTGTTGGGTTATCTTTCTTGTATGTGTTTCTACTATATACTATTTTATAGATCATGGGTATTAACCTTTAAGATAGGTTATAAATATTTTAGGTTATCTTTCTTTTCCACTTTGTTTACAGGAGGTTTCACCATACAGAAGCTTTATTTTGTGTTGTTTGATTTGATGCTGTCCAATCTGTTGATTTTTCCTTTAATGGCTTCCCTTAAAGGATTTCATGTCTTGCTCAGGAAGGGCTAGCCCATACCAGAATAATAAAAAAAATTCTCTTATCTTTTATACTTGTTATATTTGAGAAAGAGAATGAGGGCAACTTCCTCATTCGCCTCAGTATAAGGGCAGGCAGATAAGACCTCTTGGACAAGAGATCTCATTGATTCCCCGCCCCCTCCCCCAGGAACCGGCTATACTGTGCGGTGGTTTTTGATTCTCTCTACCTTTGCTTGCACATACACATACCAAGGAGCAACATTTAGGGTCCCCTGTGTGCTTTTAAAAAGTAAACATCAAAAGACCATGCACACATCTTGTCCCACAACTTGCTTTTTTTTCCCCTCAGCCTCTGGAAAGCCATTTGTGTTGGTTAATTCTAGATCTAGTTCATTCATTTGCTGCCAAGAATCTCACAGTATGAATACACCCCATTCTATCTGGGCATCCCCCAGTCATGGTCATTTAGATTCTCTCTCTTTCTCTCTCTCTCTCTCTCTTTTTTTTTTCTATTACAAAACTGCAACAAGCATCCTTAAGATGCACCTGTCACTTCGGGTCCACGAGTTGGGAGTTTCTACACAGTGCGTACACCTCGAAGTAGAAGACTGGGCTGTGGGATGCACACAGAATTTTACAAAATCCTGCCATTTTACTCTTCAAAGAGGCTCTCCCAATTTACACTCCCACCAGCAGCTTTAATAACACTTGGTATTGTCAGCCTTTTTAATTGCTGCCAATCTGATGGGTGTGAAATGGTACCTCATTGTGGTTTTAATTTGCAGTGCCCTGATTATTTGAGAAGCCAGGAACCATCTCTTTCTACATCTACTGCCCATTTGGGGATCTTCCCCTGGGATTGCCCATCACTACCCTTTGCCCGTCTTTCTACTGGCTTATTTGTCTTTTTCTTGCTGATTTATCATTCTAGATTTTTATAGTTTGCTTTTTTTTTTTTCACTTTACTCTCACCTGTCTGGGACTGATTTTGAAGTATGGTTTGAAATACAGCCCAGACTTTATCGTCCATCCAGATGTATCCATTCTCTCAAAACCATTTATTTGAGATGCAACTTTCATCCCACTCACTTCCCAGAGAGGAGGACACTGTTGCCTTGATCTCTGAGTTTATTCTTCTGCTGTTTTAGTTAGAATAGCTGTATTGTGATAACTGATAAGGCAAGGCCCTTTCATTGTTATTTTTCACAATGTTCTTGGCTATTCCTGGGCACTTTCTCTGCCAAATTAACTTCAGAATCACATTGCCAATGTCCACCAAAAACCCCCGTGGGACTTGGATCGTGATTGCAATGAATTTCTAGATTAATTGGGGGTGAGCTGTCTATTCCTCTGTCTGCCTCTGCTCATCTCTCCCCAGCTCCCCCTCCCTTCCACACACCCAGAGCGGGGCCCAGCCTTGACATCGTGGTCCTGGGGTCAAGCCCAGAAACAGCCCTGGAGGCCAGACGATCAGGGCCCTGGCCCAGGAAGGACAAGGCCCTGAGGGGTCCTAGAAGCTTCTTCTGGTCCCGTCCCCATTTTTGACTGGCCGTCAGGCTCTACCTGACACTCCAGGTCTGGAGTTAACCAGGCCTGACCCTCCTCTGTGAAGCTGCCCTGTGAAGCAAAGTTGTATCCCCTAAACCTACCAATTCTCTCTGCCCTCACCTCCAGCCTCCACTGGATTCAGTGTAAATCTGACTCACCACTGCCCTACTTCAGACTCTTCCAGGGTCCATATCTTCCCTCAGGAGGAAGCTCAGGCCTTCCAACCCGGCCTTCAAGGTTCCTCCTGATCTTATCCTGCCTTCCTTTCCAACCAAAGCCCTCTCCTCCTCCAACTATCAACACACTCCATCATTTCTGCATCCCTGGGATGGCTCCCTCTGCCTGTGCTATCTTCACCGAAAGGCCTAATCTCCCTGACTTGCCTGCCCAGCTCAAATGCCACCTCCTCCAGGAAGTCTTCCCTGACCACATGGATGTCAAGAGCCTGCTCTCTCTTCAGTGACGACTTTCAGCACTTCGCACATCTTGAAGGCTCTGAGCATGGGAGCTCCTGTCACATCTTCCCACCCCTAGCCTGGGTGCTCCCAAGGATGGGGCCAGGGTCTCCTCCTCTGTCCACTAGGCTGAAAGCTCCCTGAGGATAGATCCTGGTCTCCTCCCCTTCTTCCTCTATGTCCCTCTACAGTAGCCATCATGTGATTGTCCTTGCTCTGTTTGAACATCCCTACTGATGGGACACTCACTACCTCTCAAAGCAACATACCTCCTCTTTGGAAGAAAGAGCAGAAATAATGATTTGTTGAACACCTGCCATGTGTCAGGGTCTGAACATTCATTAGTTCAGTTATTTCTCAAAACAAACCTTCAAGCTGAGATGTATTATACCCATATTCAAGATGCGGAAACTGAGACTCAGAAAAGTTAAGGAAGTCTCTCCAGATCACAAAGCTGAGTGGGCAACAGAACTGGGATATTCAAACCCAGAACTGTGGGAGCCAAGCAAGAAACATCTTCCTTATGTTGAACTGATGTTTACCTCCCTATGACTTTGACCCAGGGAGTTGGCTGGTCTTCGGACAAACAGCAAAGGCCCAGAGAAGGGTAGTGACTTACCTAGGGTCACACAGCAAGATGATGGCACAGCCAGGTCTAGAACCAAGGGTCCTGACTCCTTGGCCAGCCTTGCTCGCCCTGTTTCTTGCATCTTCCCAAATCAGAGGCAGCTCAGAGAGAGGCAGGATGCCACAAGGGGCTGTGAGTCCCTCAGTTCAAGGCCAGCACAAGAAAGGCCCCACATGTAGGACCAGTGTATAGAGGTACCCAAAGACTCCCTTATCCCACTGCACTTGGAAGACACTGTGTGGGATTTGAACAAAGGGTCTGGAACCCCAGTCTAGACTAGTACAAGTCAATCAGACTAGCCACCCGCTGGAGGAACCAGGACACACGGACGGGACACGCAGTGGTGCTGGGTGGGAAGCCCGGGCAGGCCTCACCTGCTGAGGGATGAAGGAGCTGGAGAACGTGACCGCCGACCAGAAGAAAATCCCGCAGCTGAGGATGACCTTCCTGTTGAAGCGGTCGCCCAGGTAGCCAAAGATGGGGGCAGCCACCATGAAGCTGCAGATGAACACTGTGCAGGGAGAGGAGAGCTGCAGGGGTGGGGCAGGGGCCCGCGGCTGAGCCCACCAGCCCGGATCGCCCCAGCTTGAGGCCAAGGGCCCGTGAGACGAGGCTGGGCCTGGGCCAGGGGCTCAGGAAGCAGCCCTCAGTCCCGCCAAGAGGGGCAACCTCGGCCGGGCCTGGGCCCAAGGGAGGCGGGACAGGCCCTCTGGGTTAGGGTGACCCCACGCCTCCATCATCTTTGGTGTCCAGCTGCAGGTGAGCCCTTTGGGTACTTTTTAAAAGAGTAAATATTTGTTTATTGAACACTTTTTAGGTGTCAGGAGCTTTGCCGGGGGCTCAACACACAGCATTTTGTGTATCCTTCCGACCCCTGTCCCACCTCACAGATGGGGAGACACTAAGAGAAGAGAATGACTTGCCCAAGGCCCCACAGGTGGTAAATGCCCCAGTGGGGATTGGACACTCTGTCTGTCTGACTCCAGAGCCAGTGTTCCTTATACTTGGCCACACTGCTTTCCTCATTATACTTGAAGAAGAGGTTCAGAGAGGGAAAGAGGCCTATCCAAGGTCATACCGCAGATTGACGCAGAACTGGACCTGGAACCCCAGGTCTCCTACCTGCCAGGTAATACAGCCACCCTCACTCCCAGCCGACTGCAGAGGCTTCCCTGACATTTTGAAACATTGTCATTCATTTGTTCATTCACCCATTCACTCATTTATTCATTCATCCTTTCATCCATTCAATAAAGACAAAAATTCCATTCTAGTGAGAAACAGACCATAAAATAAAAAAGATGGTACATCAGGGGGTGACTAGTGCTGAGGAGGGGAAAAGGACAGAAACAGGATATAGGAAATGTGTGCACATGAGAGAAAGACAACAGATGTTACAGTTTTAAATAGAAAGGTCTGAGAAGGTGACATTTCAGCAAAGACCAGGAGGAGACGAATCTTGCAAATATTGGGTAGAGAATAGCAAGTGCAAAGGCCCTGGAGCAGGAGTGCACTTAGCATGTTTCAGGAACAACAAAGAGGCCAGAGTGGCTGGAGCAGAGGGACCCAGGGGAAAGGCCAGATAGGATAGGGCCTTGTGGCCAACTGTGGTGACTGTGGCTTCCATGGGTGAGAAAGGAAAACACCAGAGGATGCTGACAGAGGAGAGCTGTGACCTGGTTTTGTTCTTCCAGAACAAGAGAGCAGCAGTCTTAGAGGACCCTGTGGGGACGGCGCTACCAGTGATGGGAGGGGCCTTGGAGGTCCCAGGTGGGGGACGAAGAGGCCAGCAAGGCAGGGCAGGCACTAGGCCATGTCATGAGGCAGCCCCAGATTCCCCCTCCCAGAAGGCAGTCCCACAGCTGTCGGGCAGATGGCCAGACAAAGGCCCGGTGGGCAGACCCGGCGGCCAGTTGGCCGGCCTCTGACCACCAAGCTGGCTGCTCCCTCACAGACGTGAGTCCCTAGGAGGCAGGCCGGACTAGAAGAGACCGAGGGTGCGGAGGAAGGAAAGGAGGAAGTGGACAAGAGGGCAACGGGCTGGGCTGGAACAATCTGACTGTCTCTTACCTAAATGAACAGGACGTGGGTGTATGAGTGCGGGGGGAACCTTTTAATCCCAACTGTGTGATTGGAGCCTCGGGCAGAATCAGCGAGTGATGCCCGAATCTAGACACCAGAGACATACTGCCTGGGCTTGAATTCAGCTCTGTTCCTTCCCAGCTGGGTGACCCTGGGCAGACCACAAACCTCTCTGTTCCTCAATTCAGTGCTGTGCTGATAAACATTTAACGACTGGTCTTCCAAAAAGGGAGGAGCCCTGATGTGCAGTGTTTGCCCGTTTTCATGGTGCAAACATTCCCACGATGGCCTGATTTCAAGCTACCAATATGATGTCACTAATCAGGGTTGGGAAGAGACATGCAGTCACACAGCGCTGCACATGTAGTTCTACCATCCAGGTACAATGGGCATAAATAACCTTGAGAAAATAAATAACGCTAGATAATAGCAAAATGTAGTAAAATCATTAGGGAGGGGTGAATTTTGAGTATTTGTTACCTTTGTTTTTAATATGTAGTTTAATTGTAAGTTTACATAATTTAGTTTTTAATAGTGGTTGTATTTAACAACAAGCTCACACAATTCCTGAAAATTTAACAATCAGTTCTCATGAGCCTGTCTAAGCCAGCTCCCGTGCGCCAACTTCCTCATCTGTAAAGTGAAGATAAAAATAGCAGCTCCTTGCTTGCTCTGAACACTGGATGAGATAATGCTTACAAGGTGCTTCATGCCACGCCCTGCCTGGACTGGGTCAGCCTTGGTCAACACTGGGCCCTTGTTTAGATTAGTCAAGGTGGAAATTATTTCCTCATATCTCGAAAAAGAATTTTTCCTGCTGGCTCTGTCTCCCAGGACCTGCCTGAGATCAGATCAAGATATGGGCAGGAAAGAGATTTCAGTCTCATCAGGACTCACATGTGTTCAGGGCAGGAGGAAGAATTGTTCCGTCTATGCCTGTCTGTGTTAGATGGGGAGTGCGCAGAAATAATCAGAGTAGGAGTTGCCCCTTGTCTGGCCAGAGAGCAGATCCTGCCCGTGGGTTGCCCAGCTTAAAAAGTTAAAATGCCAGGGAAACAGCAAAGAGGGCCAAATCCTACCAGGACAGTGAAGGGAGGCTTCATGGAGGCAGTGATGACAAAGCTGGGCATTAAAGGATGCATAGGAGTTTACCGTGATAATACTTAAAATCAAGGATGCTAAAATACAAATTACAAATCGTACAAGACTGTAAAATGATGAATGAAGCATGATGCTTATTGTTAATAATAACTGCAGTTACCCATTTATGGAGAGTTTATTACAGGCAAGGCCCAGGGATGTGCCCTGGACACAAACACAGATTATCTCATTTGATTCTCACATTATCTTCATCTCACAGAGGACACGGTAGAGGCGAACAGGAGTGACATCGCGCAGCTAATGTGTGGCTGAGCCAGACTTTAAACCCCGATGCACCTGACTCCAGAGTCCCAGCTCTAAATCACACTTCAGACTGCCAGGCTAGAACAGAGGACGATCCCAGCTGATGTTCCAAAGGTCAGAGACAGTTCAGGGTGTGCTGGGGACAGTGAGAAAGCCGTCAGGCTGCAGGATGGGATGGGGATGGAGGGGCAGTGGGAGGAGGGTGGAGGGAGACCCTAAGCCCTAGGACCAGGTTTGGTGGTTAATTAGAGGGTCGTGGAGATCCACACACAGCATGCTCTTCTCCCCTTCAAGGGGGAGCACTGGACAAGCCGCCACTGGGTGGGTGGACAGGGGCTGAAGGAGTTGAGCCAGGCCTTGGCCAGACCTCGGCCATCTTGGTCCATCCCTACCCTCTTGTCTGGAGCAGAACAGGAAGGCAGCCGCCCTCCCCCACACTTCCCCCCTGGCTTTCTGCCAGCTCGTTTTCATGGGCAGAGGCATCCAGGACTATGGATGTACTCCTGTTGGAATGGCCACACCCTGTCCCCACCCCCAGCCTGCCAAAGGTCACCAAATCCCAGCCTGAGCTTTCCTGTCGGTCCCATTTTACAGCTGGGGCCACTGACAGGTGGAGGAACTTGCCAAAGATGACACAGCAACCCTCCTAACCCTGGACTCCCTTGTCCCTAAGTGCCTGCCCCTTGGGGACAAAGGAGTCCAAAGTCAGGAGGGAGACACAATCCATCTTTACGGCCCTGCCCTCTGCTCAGGGGAGACAAGAGAAAGGACCTCTCCCGGGCCTCAGGGATGTCACAGGCCAGCAGAGAGGCCTGAACACAACCAGGTAGGGACAGGAGGAAAAACATTCTGGCAGAAGGTTCCAGCACAGACAAAGGCCTGGACATGTGAACCTTGTCCCAGGTTGGGGCGCAGAGGCTTCTCCAGCCAGCAAGCAGCTCTGCTGAAAATAAAGACCAGCTGGGGCTGGAAGCTTCCCGGGCCCACCAGCCCCAGCCCCTAGTCTTTGTTTATTTGAGGAGAGCTTTCTGGGCAGACTGGCTGCCCCTCCCCTGGTCTCGGTAGGGCCAGCTTTCCCAACACGAGGACATCCTGTGGTTGGGGTGTGGGGAGGCCCTCAATCAGCTCACGTATGCTGAGCCCACAGGTCTGGGACAATGGAGCAGCAGGCAAGGAGCCAGGGCACGGGGGCAGGGCCGCAGAGGACAGTGTGGGAGGAGTCAGAGCCCCTGGCTCAATCAGGAGAAGCTGGGTCTGAGCCTCCTCTGTAAGACTGGCGATGCCCCCTCCCCACAGGGCCAGCAGGAGGTCGTCACGGAGACAGGGCGTGGACAGCATACCTAAGGCGCAGTCCACTTCTCGTGGTGATCCCAGGGCTCAGCAGGCCGGCTGAAGGCCTTCTCCCTGTGGGCCCGCTGAGGAGGCCAGAGCCCAAAGCTCTGAATAACCCCACTGGAAGTTCTGTACCCTGGCAGGCAGCCCCAGGACCCAGCCACCCACCCCCAGCCCCCCAGGGCTGCAGAAATGGTGGTCCCAACGCAGGAGTGGGTGAGGTCTGTGCTGGGGGAGCCCCAGGCTCCCACACTGTGGCCTTGGAGCTCACGTCCTGCCCCACCTCGGCATGGGCTGAACCAGGGCTATTTTTACAAAGTCTAGATCCGGCCGATCTGTTATTTGGAGAAGACTCGCCATCCGCCACATCCTGTGGGCAGGGAGGGTACTCAAGCAGGCATAGGGTGGGCAGGGGTCCGGCTCTGCCCGAGTACACTGTCTGCCCAGAGGATGTGGAGGAGGGCAGCCCAGGCCAGCCAAGACGAGAGGAAAGACCCAGGAATGCCTGGCTTCATCAATGCCTGGAAGCCCACCACGCTCAGACTTCCTGCAGGAAGAATGGCAAACATTCCTCCACTCAGGATATAAACTCTACGTTGGCCACTCAGGCTTCAGGGAGAGAGGTTCTTGGGCCTCCTTCCTGACAGGAGGGCCCTGGGGGGAGAGCCACAGGGGCTGCCCAGCTTTGCCTTCAGAACTCGGGTCTTTGCCAAAGAGGAAGGATGAGGGAGCGAGGCCAGAAGGAGACTCAGCCCCAGAGCAAAGGCGTCGTCTGGTTTCAGTCTGAGCTGGCTCTTCCTCTGTCCCCTCTCCCCGCTCCCCATCCTGGCACTTCCTCGAGATGCCACGAACCCCAGCCCTGAGTGGCCTTCCAACTTCCTCTGCCATCCATTCCCACATTTGGCCCCAGAGTGAACCTCCTGCTGCACACATCTTACAAGGACCTGCCCTGCTCCGAAAACTTCTCTGGCTCCCCACTTCCTCAAGACAAAATCCAGATGCCTTTCACCATCAAACTCTGCTGTCCAGCCTCCTCCCCTTCCACTCTCCCCACACTCCTGCCCACAACTGACAAAACACATATCAGAGCCAGCAATGCCACAACCTCCACTCTCACTGCCCCCTTCCCCAGAGTTGCATTTATGCTGATTTCCTCAGATCCAGCTTCTAATTTGCTTATTTTCTCTTTAACTGGGTCTAATCTACTTGTTAACTTGGCTAATTATTACATTTTTTTTACTTTAACACTATATTTTTCACTTCTGGAATCTCGATCTTTTAAACATCTCCCTGTCCTTTTTTTCTTTTTTTAATAATGTGCTATTCCTGTCTTATAAACTCTACTCTTTCTTTACAGTTTTGAATGTTAAGCATAAAGTCCCTTCAAATGAGTCTATTCTCTGCAATTCTTCAGAAGTTGGTTTCTCCATTTCCTGGGCTGGTGGACTGTCTCCCACAAAAGTAGGAGCAAAAGTGTGAGAGCACACTCATTTTGAACTTGGGTTTGTCTTCAGTGGGACTTGTCGTCTGTGTCCCGTGCCAGCCCCGGGTCATGAAGGCTTCCCTAAAGAGCAGTTTGGGATTTGCCTCCACTGGGGTCCCTCCCTGCAGAAGTGGTGGAATTCCCAGGTCTGTACACAGCAGGGGCTGGACTAGGCTCCCCGCACAAAATCAGAGCCAGGAAGGAGACGTCCTTTCACGGGTGGGAAAACTTCCCACTGGCCTGGGGACACAGCTTGAAATCAGGAAACTTACCCTGGGCTCTGGGTGGAAACTGAATCACCCCTGCAATACAGAGCAAAGAAATCTCCAAGCCCTGAAACTAGGCCAGACTTGTCATACTTTGATGAACCTGGGTGATGGCTATACGTAAATGTGTTATACTAGTCTATGTTTTACATGTATTTACATTTTTTCAGGATAAAAACGTTTACATTAAGAATACTGTAACAAGCTTCTAAGACACACACTGGGCCCCGCCTGCCTGCAGTATCAGCTCCCACCCCTGTGTTTGAGTTCAACTCTTTCCTTCTGGCACCTGGAAATTTCCCTGCTAGCTTTAGCTTTCAAACTCAACTCTGTCATTTAATTATGTTTTCTTGGCATATTTTATCCAGCTTGGAGGGGGGAAAAACATCTGACAAACTAACAAGCTGACTGGAACTCCTTTTTCCTGAACAAACTCCAACTCATCCTTCAAAGCCCCACTTAAATGTCCCCTCCTCGGGGACGTCTTCTTCACCTGCTACCAGGCACAGCTAGGCGCACATTCACTACTACCACCGCCACCACCCTGCCCTGCGTTCCCATAGTCCCCCAGGGTGGGGACTGGATACATCTACTCCTATAGTAAAAGATGTCCAGGGGGAAGGTATAGCTCAGGTGGTAGAGCGCATGCTTAGTATGCACAAGGTCCAGGGTTCAATCCCCCAGTACCTCCTCCAAGGGTAAATAAACCTAATTACCCTCCCCCTGCCCCCTCTCCTCCCCCCAAAAAAACAAACAAAAGGAGTACACCTGAGCGCCGGGACAGAGTCCATGGCAGAGCCCAGTACAGGGTCTGCCAAGCAGTGGGTTTGGCAGCAAGACCCAAGAGCTGTAATTCTGCCCTGGGCTCTCACAGAGGCCGAGCTACGGCCACTGCAGGGACCTCAGGGGCCAACTCAGAACTAGCAGCCACCTGCGGGGGGCTGCCGAAATCAGGCTCTTCCCAAGCCAGCTTTCAGGCTCTCGTCCCAAGCAGGGGCAGGCCCAGGCCGAACCCTCAACCGCCCCCAACCCTGCCTCCGGGCCCAGCAGCCCCTGGTGCCCACAAATAAGCAGGCAGGCAACCCAGCTCTCAGCCCTGGCCCTTTGATCTGGGCAAGCAGCAACACCTGGCTGGCGCCCTCCCCCTGGCTCCGACCTTATCAGGGCTTGGGGAAGAGACAGGTGCCTGGGGCCCGGGCCAATTAGGTGATTTACTTGGTAGCCCGCTGAGTCACATCCTGGTCAAGCTCGCCTGGTTTCTTGGCTCATTTGGCCAAAGGGGCAAGGACACTCCAGGGAGCCATCCCAGCTGTGTCCGGGGTAGGCGGCAGGGTGAGGGCCGTAGGGTCATGACTAGAGGGTCTCGGAGACTCACCACGGCTCAGAGGCACCCACCCTGAAAACACTGAGACACCAGACACTCAGGTGCCTGGGATGAGCCTCCCCAATCCAGTGACCATCGGTGCCCAATTCCAGGCCAAGAGAACCGCATACACAGAAATCCCAACATCCGGCCTGCTGCTCTCACCAAGGGACCTTAAGCAAGTCATTTCCTCTCTCGTGACCCACCTGGAAAGGGAAGCTGATCAGAGAGAGCTTGTAGGAGGAAGAATCAAACAAGATGATGCTGTGGTGATTTGGCCACCTCAGGCCAGGTCGCCAGGGAGAAGTAGGGACTTCTGGGACTTCTCTCTTAGCCAAGAAGGACAAAACTGTGGCGGTGCTATGACCCTCGCGGCCCTCTCACTGTCTCCCTGGGCGGCTGCACTGGCCTTGACCTCAGTCAGTGGGGGCTGAATGGAGGAGGCTGGGGCAGACCAGTCAGCAACACTAAGACCAGGAGAGGGATGAGGCTTGGGCTGGGTCACCAGTGACTCAGGGGCCACGGAGGGAGGGGGCTCGACAGCCACTCTCCCTCCTGCCTTTCCCTCACCAGCTCGCTCGGCAGCCTGCTCCTTCCCACGTGCCCTCTGGGCTTGAACTCTGTCTCCCCACTTTAAGTGCTGGTCACTATATTGCATGGAGCCCAGGTGGATGGAGGAATCTGTTCCAGGCCCCAGGGCAGGATGACTTGGTCTGACCCAGGCCGGGGAGGCCAAGCAAGGGTGGAGGAGCCAGTGGAGGGGCTTGGGCTTGAGGTGACGTCTGCAGGGGCAGGGACCTGGCCACACTTAGGAGGCACTGGACCCCACAGCCTTGCCTCAGTCTTACCTCGGTAGTTCTCACATATTAGGACCGAACCCTGGAGCTATCATCTCACCTCTGTGAGTCCTGAAGACCCCTTCTGGGAAATGAGGACGGTGCTGAGTCTGGCTGAGTGGCTGTGGCCACCGGTCGTGGAGGGCTGGCACTGTGCATTCTGGAATGCCACCTAGACAGGTCAGGCAGGTTCCTAGGCAGAGCCAGCTCACTCCACCCCTCCCTCCCCGGAGAGACCGGGAGGGGAAGGGGTTCAGACTGGAATGCAGACCCTGTGGACCTTCTCCCCTACATCTAACCAGGCTTCACAGCCAGATGGACATGAGGACAAAGGGGAATCAGGGCCAAGGGAATTAGCCACACGGCAAGGTCAGGCAGGAGACAGGACCAGCCCTGTCTGGCTCTGAATCTCTGCCCAGGCCTGAGGTCCTGCTGAGGGCACGGCCAGCACGGCCAGCATGGCCTCAGCCAGTGGGAAAATCAGGGAGCCAGGAGCTCAGGTCCCAGGGCCATGTAGCAGGCAGGGCAGGGACAAGGTTGACGTGGACCCTGGAGGTAGGGGCAGATAACTGCATAATCACCTGCCAGCTGCCCTGGCCCGGATGGGGCTTGGGCCCTGCCTCCCCACCAGTCGCAAGGCTGGGGCCCCGGGGGAGAGGGGCCGAGGCCCTCAGATCCAGGTCTTGTCTGGGACCCAGGTCCTCAGGCTCCTGCCCTGAGTTTGCGGACCAGGTGGCATTTCCAGCTTTGGCATCTACAAGGTGATTCCCATTCTTGCGTATCACCCACAGCCCCTCAGGGCAGGTGTTGTTTGTTTTGTTTTACAAGAATAGAAGCACAGGCTCAAGAAGTGGTGCCTTCTGTGAGTGGCAACAGCGGGATTTGGACACAAGGCCCATGCTCTTTCCAGCGAGTCAGGACCTGAGAGAAGGCGAGCAGGAGCCCCCCACACCAGCAGGTGGAGACCACATGGGGGCCAGGGCGGGAGGGGGGCCTCACCTGACTGCAGCAAGCCGGCGCCACGGTCCTTGACCCCAAAGTGCTGCTGGATGTCCAGAAGGACGCCTGGGAGGAGAAGGCAGAGGGTGCTCACTGGCACTGTCTGATGCCTGGGTGCCGCCATCCCCCCGACCCCACCTACGTGACCCCCAGTCCCAGCCCTAGACCAGCTCTCTTTTCACCTTATAGGGCCCAGCCTGGCCCCATCTTGAGAACTCCACCCTGCCCAGTTTAGCCAGGCCACTGGGGACCCTGGAGGCCAAGCTTCCACCCGGCCCCCACCGGGGCTCCCGTGCTCACCCGGGGAATAGGACCCCACCCCCTCACTCAGCCAATTCAGGGTTAGGGGGTGTCCAAGGCACAGAGAGGCAAGGTTCCTCCCAGGTCCCTCAGCCGGGTGGCACAGCCAAGCCTCCCACTGCCAGCCTGGACCTCTTGCCCACCTGGGGCCTAGCTCCAGACTAGGAGCTGGGACCCCAGACATGGACCCTGCCCTCAGGGGAGACCACACAGCCCACAGCCCAGGGAGTGTGTGGGCAGCCACTGAAAGCTGCAGGGAAGCCCTCTGGCTGAGGAGGGGCGGGGAGGACTCGCAGGCAACGCTCATACCTGCTCACACGCACGTGTGCACAGACCCACGCTCCCCCAGCTGTCCTCAGGAGTATAACCAGGACCCCAACTTTCCAACGCAGGAGCTGAGAGGCAGAGGGAGGCAGGTGGGCTCTGGGCCTGCCTTCTTGGGGGAAGGGGAGCCCTTGAGGCCACGTCTGCCCTTCTCCCAGCTTCCAGCCACCTCTGCTACCTCATCAGGGCTTTATATACCAAAAGGCGGCGGCAGCCAGAACAACTGGAAACTATGGGCAGCTGTGGACAGACCGAGCCATGGCTGTATGGAGGCCAGCAACCAGGGCTCCTGGTTGAGTAAGCACAACCCCCAGCCCCGCAGGCCCAGGGCCCCCGCCTCCACTTATCTCTGAGAACAGCAGGAGGCCGGGCCACAGGCCAGAGCCCCCCTGACCACTGCACGTCTGCACTGAGAAGGGCTGGGGAGAAAAGAGACAGGGGCTGCCCCAGGAGCTCCCCATGGAGGGGTCAGAGGAAGGACCGGGCTCCTGCCTTTGGGGGACTCCCAGAACTATTCCACGTGATGAGGGTGACGTCAGCCTTTAAAATGTCGATGGTCTGCATTATTGAGAATTAAGCGCTTTACTAGTTTACCCCTACTAAAGCATCGTCCCACAGGATAGGTGAGGAAACTGAGGCACAGAAGGTTAAGTCACATGTTCAGAGTCACACAACAGGGAAATGGGTGAAATTGGAATCTCCAGACAGTGCAAGGGTCCCATCTGCTGGCTGGGGCTGGGGGAATGGGGGCTGGGGGGAGTGGAGTACCCCTGTGCCCCTACTCGAGACCCAGGGCTGGGATGCTGAGGGATTTCCTGGGCTGCAGGGTCAGCCCGGCTGGTGTTCTAGCAGCCTGACAGCCCAGAGAAGCTGGTCTCCTCCTTGTTAATACCCAGAGTGGATTCACCCTAATTACCCATAATGAAGAGACTGTGCAAGACCCAGTTAATGACTTAATAACTAGGGCGGTCTGTGACCTTGCCTTGAAGGCAGAAGCCAGGGGCCAGTCCTGGCGCTGTGGATGGCAGGGCCACCAAGTGGGACCTCCGAGGTGCCCTGACCCGGCCTCAGAGGCCCCGAGTCCCATCAGGGCCTGTGGGTGGCATGGCTGGACCTGACCTTGGGGAGCCACCCACACTCACCTCCCAGCCCCACAGCCCATTCCCGGTCCTGAGCGAGGGCTCTGTAGCCTCCTGATCTGACCACATCCCTCTCGTATAATCACCATCACCTGTGACTTCCCATGCTCAGGGGAGGAGCCAGGCCCTTCACCAGGCCATGAAGTTCAGCCCCGCCAACCCCGCCCCCCAGCCTCACTTCTCAGGAATCACCCCTCCACCCCATTCTCCAGCCACCCTAAACTACTCATGGCCCCCCAACTACATACCCTCCCTCTCCTGACTTTGGCACAGTTTTGTTGGCTGAACTAATTCCTGCCATCTCTCTAAGACTAGTTTAGATGCCTCCTTTTCCGGGAAGTCTTCCCTGATCTCTCTCCATCCCACTACCCTCAATAAGTTAGTTGCCCCCACTCCCCCCGTCCATCCTTGTTTTAGCATTTGTCACACTAGGACTAGTTAGCTCTACAGAAAAGACACAGAAGGATGTGGATATAAGCTCCTTGGACCCACTGTGCCTGGGAGCTAAGAGCTGCTAGTTGCTGGTTCCTGCTAAGTTCCAGCCACCATGTGAGGCTCTACAGATGGTACTTCTATCCCTGCTATCCATGCTGATCTATGACTATCATCCCATCTTACATGTGAGGAGACCCAGGTTCCAAGAAATAAAATAACTGTTCATGCAGCACATAAGATGTCAGAGGTGAGATTTGAAATCAGGTCTATTGCCAAAAACCAAGCTGTTCTTCTACTGCAGCACCTCTGTGTGGTCCCCTCTAGACCCTCAGCCTGGGGTCTGGCACACAACTAGCCCACAGTGACTTTGTGGAGTGGATATATAAGCAAAGATGGGAGAGGCTTGCCTCATCCACTACTAGACCATGAACCCCTTGAGAGCTGGGACCATGGCCAGTCATCTCCAGAACCCAGGACAGGGACTGTCACAATTTAGGCATTGGGTAGACAGAAGGATGAGCAGAGTCAGGAGATGGTAGGAGGGTAAAACTCCGCCTGGGTCCTGCACTGCGGGTCCCCACCTACAGCCCAGAGGAGGGCATGGATCTGTGGTAACCACAGGGTCACTCTCTGGGAGGGAGGCCATATCAAAATGGTCATCATGAAGGTGGCAAGTGTCCACAGCAAATCGAAACACTCTTGCTTCCTCCCTGAGGCACATCCTAGCCATCTGACTAAAAGTACTCTCCCCACCATACTCCGAGGTCCAGCATTTGCCTCTGCCTCCAGGAAGCCTCCCTTGACTTCCTCTACTACACAGAGTTCCTGGTAAGGGGGAGGAATGGACATATCCAGATGGGCATCCAGGCTCCCCAGGAACTCCTGAACAGTCTAGATCCCAGGAAGCTTTGAATGCCCCCACCTCAGCACCTCAGAGCCTCAGACTTGGGTCCAAGGCCTGAGTTCCTGGCAGAAGGTCAGGGAAACCCTTCCAGGGAACAGGGGCTCATATAGGCCTTAAGATCCTAGGTCAGGCCCTGCCTGAGCCTTTCTGGGTTGCTTTTCCTCTCCGAGGCCTGGTAAAGGCCACAGCCACAGGCGAGTGAGACCCCACTGGCCGCCGGCACGGGGAGCGTGTGTCATAGCAGCTCGGCCGGGCGTCTCAGATTTTCCTCTGGGCTCCTGGCCGGCTTAGACCCACACACCCCCGCCCTTCTTCACCACAGCCTTATTTTTAGCCTCTTTCCTGGAGGCTGAGGTTTAGTGGGTCACAGGATGGGCCTCACGCCCAGGAGCAGCCTCCTATAGCTCAGACCAAGCCCACTCCACCAGCCCCACCAGCCCGGGGCAGGCAAGGTGGGGCTCCCACCCCACACGCAGCCCCCCGCATCCCACGGCCACAGATCCCAGTCCAGGCCTCTCCAGGCAGTCACCCCAAATCCACAGCCAGAATCGTCCTCTGCCCACAGGGGCCTCCTCCCTGGGCCAAGAAAACATTCTGGAAAAGCAAGAGCACCTGAATTTTCTTACCCATTGACCCTAATTACACCCCTGTCAAGCCTCCACGGGGCTTGCCTCTTGTCCCAGACCAGCTGGCCCTCCTGCCTTTCGGGGCTCTTGGCCTGGGTCAGCCGCTGGCTTGAGCTGTCCTGTCAGCATTTCCGTCACTTTTGTCCCCTATACGCCAGCCCACAGACATGCTCACCTCTCTCTCATCCTGGTGGTGAAAGCAATCCTTCTTTGTCCTCACTGCCAGCGGCTCTTTCTCACTCCCCCTACTTCACAGCTGAAGTCTTAAAAGAGTTCTCGCCCCTCCCCAACTCCATGTCCTCACCTCCATCACCCTCTGAAACCAATCACCTCATGGTGGTCCAACCCCACAGGCTCTCTCATCCCTCAGTGTCCCAGCTACCTGGATTCTGATTCCACGTCTCCACTCCCTGGTCCACTACCAGGCCGTGACACCCTCCTCGCCTCCCATGAATGGGCCCCAGCAATTCTCTCTCCACCACCTGTCCTCCTATCTGGGCTCCCTGCCTCCAGCCTCTCCCAGCCCATCCAGCATCCTTCCTGCAGCCTGGTCTCACAAACACTTGTCAACTACCTACTAAGTCCTGGGTTGGGGCTTCAGACGCCACAAGATAGTTTCTGGACTCAAGGAACTAAGGCCATGACCCAGTGGTTGCTCAACTCTGCTCGGGCTCAGAGGTGCCCAGGAGTTCTTCAGCATGCACTGGCCCAGGCCCCTGGGTCAGTACTACTGCTACCAACAACAACAATCATATGGGTATTAACACATATTGAGTGCTTACTACACGCCAGACACTGTTCTGAAAGTGTCACCTGTGTCAGTTCACTGAGTGTGGCTCCCCACTGCCACACAAATTAAGCCCAGACTTCTAGCATTTGCGGCCTCCAGATCTGCACAATCACCCTGTGCAGAGGCAGGAGCGAGGAATCTATTTACACATTGCCCAGGTAATTGGAAACCACTGGTCTGGATGGTCTGAGGCCCCCGTGACTTGTGCATTACAGCCCGCAGGTCTCCAAGCCTTGACTACACCTGTATCCTCTTCCTGGGCTGTTCCTTTCCCCCTGCTGAGATCCATCTCATCCAGGGTAGGCCACCTGGTTCCCAAGCTCACTCCCCCAAGCACAGTCATCATCACCCCATGTTCACCCTGCCTCTCTCAGAGCAGCAGGCAGCATAGCTGAATTCCCAAGAGCATGGGCTCCAGAGCCAGAGCATCTGGGTTCAAATCCTGGCTTTGCCACCTTCCCTGCTGTGTGACCTTAGGCAAGTTACTTAACCTCTCTGTGCCACTTTCCTCCTCTGTAACATAGATTATGGGAACTCCCACTTCTGTTCTTTTCTCCAAAATGGGGGCAGATGGCTAGAAGGACGGGGCCTAGGGATCTGAAAGGATGGGTGATGCCTGCCATTGGCTAGTCCCTCTTGGAGGGACCCTGGTCCCCCTGTGGAGGCCTCAGAGCTGGCTCACTCTGGAAGTCTCACTCCTGCTCCAATGCTGGGCTACAGCTCCCGCCCCAGTAATTATAGGGGCCTGAGGGCCTGGCTCTGCTGACCTGGCTCTGGATGGCTAAGGCTGGGAAACCACAGCCTGGCCCCGCCAGCACTTCCCCCCACCCCCCCGAGCCTAAGGGGATCAGCCAAGGCAGGGCTGTCAAGCTCACTCACGTCTACCTGCCTCAGAGCTTCCACAGGGCAAGATCCTGCCCCTGGCCCCCAGGGACAAGCCGAGTGGCCTCCAGGACCATCCGGCCCCCACTCGGAGCCCCAGGTTGCCCACTTGAGTGTGACATCCCTGCTGGGTCCATCCTAAGTCTTCATCACATTTGTTCTACATATGCCAACCCTCCTACCCCCATGTCAGCGCACAAACCTGGGTCATCAATGGCAGGACAACACAGTGGTCATCTCTGCAGGGACCGTGAGGATGGGACCCCCAGCCCCAAAGCCTCAACCCTCAGAGAGGCCCCACCCTGTCCCTAGAGAACCTAGATTCCAAACTCGTCCCCATAAAGAGGACCCCATAGCACCTCTCCCTGCCCAAGAGCCCTGACCGCAGACCCCATCAGTCCAAGAGTAGAACCACCCCAGAGCTCAGAGAGCCCTGCCCCCGCTCCCCACCAAGCCTCTCTGCCCGGAGTGGGCGGCAACAGGCAGCCGGGCCTCTGGCCTGTGGTTCTAGTCTATCATTTGGGGCCGGCTTTCCTGGAACCAGACTCGGCCTTAGCAATTTGGGGGCTTTGCACGGCCACTCCTTTCCCATCTCAGCCTCCCCAGCCCTATCCTGGCTCAGGGACTCCCAGGACCACCAGGGGCCGGAGACAAGGTGACCACACCCTTATCTGGACCCATGGAGGGCGTGGCCTATGTGGACACAGACCTACGATAAGGTGGGGGGTGTGGGGAGAAAGGGGGTGGAGAGAGATAAGAGACCTCAGATCAGCGTAGCTCAAGCCCACGAACCCTCAGCCTTCCCTCGTGTGCTGCTTCAGGGCCGAGGCGACCTGCTCCCACTTCTCAGATGGAAAATTGAGATTCAAAAGGTGAAAGAAACAAAGGCCACAGACAGAACCAGGCAGGAGCTAGGCTGAGCTGGCCTCCAAGCTCCCAGACCTGGCCTGTGCTCCCTGTCTTACCCCAAAAAAGGCCAGAAAGAGGCAGTTCTCAACATGCACACCAACCGCCCTCACATGGGTGTTGGAAACACTGTGACTGAGTAACACCCTCCCTCCCCAGGCACCATCCTTTACAGTTTCCAGAGCTTAATCGTGCTCCTTGCCACGTGGGACTCCATCTGGCAAGTCCATGCTGGGCAGAGAAAGGACCATGAAGACCCCATGGGGCTACCAGGTTGTGGGTGGGAAGGGGAGACCCCAGCAAGGTCTCCATGGAGGCAAAGAACAGAGGACAAGCAGGAGGCCAAGACCCCACCTCTAGCCTCCAAGCTCTGGCTACTGCATCCTTCTCACTTACTTCTTGCTGTGATGTATCTTACCTGAGACTCCTCTCACCAATCCCCCAACACCAGGAGAGGCCCAGGCCCGGAGCGGACCAGCATCCGGCTTCACATCTCCTCACAGAGTAACCTGAGGCCAGCCCTTCGCCTCCAGTGCCCTGTCTGCAGAATAGACCAGGCAAAGCCACCACAGTGCCCTCCTGCATGTACAGGAGCCATTCTGCCCAGTGTGGGGAAAGGAGGCCCCACGATCAAGGCTCCGGGCTGGACAGACAGGGACCATACGGACCACTGCCGCTACTTCCTTCCCGGAGACGCGAGGCCTGCAGCTTGTTGTGTGCACCGCTCAGGACCAAAGGGCAGCACCACGAAAGAAGCCCCAGCCTCGGCTACGGGCGCCTGGTCTTGTCCAGGGTTGTCCAAACCTACCAACACACCTTCAGCCCAGAAGGATGGGCTTTGGGTCAGGCAAGGCTGAGTCAACACAATTCTGCTACTCAGTTGGCCAACGAGGGCCAGGCTTGTGCCAGCTCCCCACACATATTGGGGCCACAGAGATGACCGGGCTCAGCCCCTTGAGGCTGCAGGGAGAAGCCACCCTACCTGGGAGTAGATGCAGTGATGGTGGGACAGGGAGCTGTTGAAAACCGGGAGTTAGGTGCCCAGCTCAGCCCAGAGAGTTGGGGAAAACTGCCTGGAAAGAGGGCAGAGGCACCACTGAGACCAACCAGGAGATACGAAAGATGGCTGCTATAGCAGCTGGGAACAGACCTGCTTATCCCGGGAAAGGCACGTGCAGGCAGAGCCGGGGGCCAGCAGACAAGAGTTCCTGAGACCAAGTCCTGTGCCCCATACAACCCTTGGGAGCAAGTCTCTGACCACAGAAAGAGAGGAACAGAATCATCAATCTTGGATTCAGGGCTCAGAGAGGATCAGGATCTGCCTCAGGTCACACAGCCATTCTGACAAAGCCAGGAGCAGGAAGCTCAGCCCAGGAGACATTCAGAGCCCAACAGGGAACCCAGCCCCAAGAGCCTGGGGAGCAAGACAGTGTCCTCTTTCCCGTCTTCTACCCTCAGGATTTCAGGCCCCCACACAAGGGCAGAAACAAAAGCCATTTCCTGTCTGGGGAAGGGACGCGGAACTCCTCCTCTCTGAGCAGCTCTGACGCAGGAGGCCTCGCTCTCAGACCAGCCTGCACCCTGCAGGCTGTGGCCCTCCTGCCCCATTCACAAAGTGGGAAACTAAGGCACAGGCTGGGCCAGTCACCGGTCCTAAGTTCCAGACTAAGGTAGTGAGTTTCAAGGCGCTTCTCTGACAGGTCAGCGGCACTGCCGAGGTGCTGGCAGAACCAGCCGAAAGATGCCTGAGGAGCAAGAAAGCAAGGAAATGGGCAGCTGGTGGTTAGTCACTGGGGTGCTGGCATTCCAGGCCGGCCTGCGGTGCACCTGGGCATGACCTACCAGACAGGCATTCTGGAATGTGGCCTTGGGACACCCCGCCCCGCAGACCTTACATGGTGCTGACCTGGCAGTGGCCAGGGCAGGGCCACTCCAGGGGCCAAAGCCACCTGAGGGGGCGGGGTGGGAGCGGTGTTGATATCCTTATCCACAAAGATAGCCACGGAGTTTGGGGCTTGACTTGGCTTCTACGCACCCGCTGACATTGTAAAAGGCCCTGGGCCTCCGTTTCCCCAGCTGTTAGCTCTAGATAGACTCAACCAAGCAGATAAAAAAAGAGCCAAGAGCCCGTGCCTGCAGCCCCTCCTGCCCCCAGCTCAGGTGTTTGGGGAAGGTCCCATTCCTGCCAGGCCTCTGTTCCGGGCTGGATCCCTGTACTCCTCTCTCCTTCTGGGTTTATGTTAGTGAGTGGTTGCCATGGATACCAGTCTCAGCTTCTTTGGCAGAAAAGGACTCCCCTAGGGTAGGGCTCTGCCTGTCCTCACCAGCCCCCTGCTCTGCCCAATTTCAAGTGCCTGGCTGGCCAGGGGGCTGGATCAAAGGAAAAGGCAATAGGTCTCAGGAAGGCAACAGGTGTCCCAGAGAAATTGAGGGAGGATCTCTGCTCTCAAATAGCCATTCACCAACCATGAACAGGGCCTGCGCCAGCTCTCTCTGGCTGGGCCTGGTTCCAGAGCAGAATGCTGCCACCTATACCCTCAGCTCGATTTCCATTTCACAGATGGAAGAATGGGAGCCTAGGGGCACAGGCAGCCCTGGCACCAGGACGCAGGGCTGGGAAGCAGGGACCCAGGACCCTTGCCTGAGGAGCTCCCTCCTTCCCCTGACCTGGCAGCCATGAGTGGGCTCAGAATGGAAAGTAGGTGGCTGCCAGGCTGGAAGAGGCCATGGGAGCAGGAGCCACGTGCCCTAGGGGAGCTCGAACTGCCCTGTTTAACTGAGCTGAAATTCATCTGCCCAGAGGGCTTTTGCCCATGGCCAGCAGAATCTCTGAGTTTCCAGGCCAGAAGCAGGGCGCCTGCTTTCACCTTGACCGAGAGAAGACAGCACTGGGGGTTCTGGTCCTGCACTGCTGCTGTGTGACCTTGTATGAGTGCCAGCGTTCTCCTGGCATCAGTGTCCCCGTCCACCCAAAGAGGTGGAGGGAAGGACTAAGAGGTGATTTCTGGGCTACTTCAGTTTCATCCAACTGAAGCAATGCTCAGTAAGAAAAGCAAGAGTCAGAGCCTGGCCCTTCTCACCTGCTTTTCAGACCTGCTGCCCTCAGGGGGTTCTCATGGGGAGGAGGAGAGGCCATAATTAGCCGGATCACAGGGTGGCAGGGTGGCGCTGGGAATGCTAGAGCAAAGGCAGAACCTACTGGAGTTCCCAGGATGAAGACCAGCGCTGGTGAAGAAGGGAGGGGTTCGCCAAAGCATCCCAAAGGGGACTGTCAGAAACTGAGAAACAGGAGGACACCATGGCCAGGGCACAGCTTGGGCAGAGGCATGGAAGAGCAGTCTGCTGACATTTGTGAAGCTCTCCTAGGAGTCTGGCCTTTTCCCCCGCTCTTAAGAGACAGTCTTAGTTATGCTACACATCCCGGGAAGTGGAGGGATGAAATGACCACTCAGAAAGCTCAAGCAACATCCCCAAGGTCGCTCTCAAGAGCCTGGACTTGAACACTGGCATCAAAGACTCTAGACCTTCACCGTCCACCATGGTGTCCCCTAGCCACTGTGGCCGTTGGGCACCTGAAATGCAGCCAGTGCAAACTGACATGTGCTGTAAATGTAAAACACAAACTGGGTTTCAAAACTCAGTAAGAAAAGTGGGCAAAATATCCCATTGATAGCTTTTCTACTGATGATATGTTGAAATATGTTAGATATATTGAGTGCAATAAGACACATTATTCATTCATATTTCCCATTTCTTTTTACTTTTTTAATGTGGTTACTAGAAAATTTTAAGTTCCAGCCATAGCTTGCATTATATTCCTTTTGGACAGAGCTGGTCTATACCATGAAGACAGAAATGCACAGGCTTAAAGGAAGAGAGTAGGAACTTCCCCCATTTTTGATGGGGTGCCAGGACCAGATGGTGAGGTTCTCAGGGATCAGGGGGGTGCAAATATCAAAGGTGACTGAGCAGTGGAGTGTCTGCATGCCCTCCTCTGCCCCAGCTGGCCAGCCAGCAACAGGTGGGATGACCACTCCCCTGCTGTGTCCCCCAAACCCCTAAGACACGTCAAGCCACAGTAGTTGCCATAGAGATAGTAAATCTTCCTGAAAACAGCTTGGCAGCAAGGGGCTGGTGGTAGGAGAGTCTACCATAAAGAGAGAGGGAGGGAGCCAGGCTTATCCGGAGAGGAAATCTGTGATGCTGTGAGTTGGGGGCGGGGTGGTGCACGAGCTCCCACCCTAGCAGGAATGGGAAGGATGCATGGTGTTTGCACAGAACTTTCCGGGCCTTCCTCTCCACTGCCCCACCCCCCTTACCAAGTCACCAAAAATTTGCTATGTTGTTCTCCCATTCTGACTCTCGGACCCAAGTGGGGGTGGAGGCAGAAAAGCACTAGACCTCCCTGATCCCACCCTCCCACCTCAGCCCCTAGCAGTTTCCCTAAGAATAAGGCGAGGGGAGGGTCAGGAGGCTGAAAAAAATGTTTCAAGTTGTTACAGAAGCAGACCATTCATTGCCCAGCTGAGAGGGTGGAAAACACGGAGATCTCACGCCACTTTGCAGTGCACTCTCCGGACCACCTTGGACAAGGGTCGCCAGTTGCCTCGGTTCCCCAGTCTGTGTACAGAAGTCCATATTGAACTAACTACAGGCCCCCGATGTTCTCTGACTTCTCTCCACTATGTGGTGACACCTAAGCTCCCAGGTCCCAGGCAGCATGGCCCAAGCATGACAGAGCCTGGTGCATTTGGGTGATGCTGGGTATTCCTGTTCACCAGACCCAAGTAAGAGCCTTTTGGGGACAGCCCAAACCAGAAACTGGTGCCACTGGTACCCATTTCCAACTCCCCGCAGGAAGAGATAGAGAGAAAAGGGGTCTTGAAAGTGGGAGTCGGGGGAGGGGGAAGCCTCTACGCTTGCATCAGAATTCTCCCTTCCACTTGACACAAAACCCCATTCAACAGAGGGGGTGATTGAGTCCTGGGGAAGGGGACCCAGATGGCGTATGGTTTATGCCAGGGATCTCCTCCCTCCATAAGCACAAAGTTTTCTTTAGAGTCAGTCCCAAATTCCACCCGTTATCTTTTTTTTTTTTTTTCCTCCTTGCAGTTTCAGATTTTACTAAGCTGTGGTTAGGCAGGTTCTGGCCAGCATGCCAGGTACACAATCACTGCTCTCCTGTGGCAGAGAGCCTCCACAGGCTAGCTTGGCCAAAGTCCTTTTCTCCCCAGGCTGCACCATTCCCACCGAGGGCCAGCTCAATTTAGGGAAAGTTCCATACTCACAGACCCCTGAGAACTGGGGGAGGGGAGCTAGCAGACTGGAATCCCAGAACACCCTTCCATCGCCAAAGGGACCAGGGATCAACCACCTCACGAGGGGGGAAACAGACCTAAACACAAGCTAAGACCCGCCCAAGGTCACACACCAAGCACAGGAGGAGCAAATATGGGACGAGAAGAGAACTCAGTTGTTCTATCGACCCGCAACCCTTCCCCAAGGCTGGTTCCAGGAGATGCTCACAGAGGATGAGGCAGCCCCTCTCTATCCCTAGTGGCCTGCGCCCTACCCCAGGCCCCAAGCGACATGGAGCAGGAAGAGGCGTCTTCAGGCCTCTCGCAGGGGCCAGCTGCAAACCGCATCCTGGGTCCCCAGGCGCCGCGGACCCGCCCCGCCCCTCCCTCCGCTTCGCTCGTCTCCCCGCAGCCCCAAGCCTTTGTCAGCCATGCGCTCACACACACACATATCACCGCCGCCCGCGCGCACACACTTGGTCTCCTCGGGAGCACACCCGCAAGGGGCGCGCGCACTCGCCGCACGCACGCAGGGGAGTGGAGGTGGCGGAGGAAGGAAGGAACTGACGGCTACTGACAGACAGACCGCCTAGGCTGGGGGAAGGGGAGGAGAGGCCCGGGAACCTGAGGCTGGGCGGGAGAGGGCGCGGAGGCCAGAATGCAGAAAGGCGCAAAGGAGACTCGGAAAAGAGGACAACGGATGAGATGTCAAGGGCTGGCGAGGATGCGCCGGCTACTCCAGAGGTGGGGACTCTCCCAACCCCTAGTCTGGGGGTGCAGGGGGCAGTCCTTAAATTGAACCCATGGAACATGGGGCATCACTTGCCCAGTTGTGCCTAAGCGGAGGACCCTTAGGGGCCCCCCGAAAGGCTTGGATATAGGGAGCCTCGGACCAAAGGCTCCCCGGGCTACCTCAAGGTAGAGGGTCCTGGTTCTCGGGCTGGGTGGGGCACTTGCTCACCTGCTACGGTGTACCTGTCCAGGTAGTTGAGCACGTTGCCCAAGCTGAGGATGGCGGCGGCTGCTCCCCGCCCGCGGCCCAAGCTGGCTGGTTTGGGCTGCTGAACGCCGGGGCCCTTGCCAGCGGCTGCACTGCTTGGGGTGCTAGGGGTGCTGGGGGTGCTGGGGGGTCCGGACGGGGCCCCCCTCACGCTGCCCGACAGCGTTTGCACTTCATCGTCTGCAGCCGCGACTCCAGCGGCGCTCGCTGCCCGCGCCCCACAGCAACCGCCACCGCCAGCCCCTCGCTGCGCCCCCCGGCGCCGGCGCCGCCGCTCCGCGTCCGCCTCCTCCTCCTCCGCGCCGCCCGCCGCCGCCGAGGCGCATTCCAGGCACATCATGCCGGCCGGGATCGGGGCGGCGGGGGGCGCGGGGGACGCGGGGCCCAGCTTGGGCCCACTCAGTGCGTGCGTGCGCCCCGGAGCCGCCGCTGCACCATCCCGGCCGGGCCCCGTCGGCTCCTGCGCTCCGGCCCGGCTGCGGCTCTGCCACGGTTTCAACGAGACAAGCCGCTGTCGCCGCTGAGACACTGACAGCTGCGGCCCGGCCCCGCCCACCAAGCTAGCGCCCAATCAGCCCCGGGCTCGGGCCAGAGCCCCGCCCCGCACGTGCTGCCCCCGGGGGCAGGGGGGGGCCAGGCCGCAGAGCCCCTCCCGCCCGACGGGGGCGCAGTCACTCCGGAGCCGAGTGGCCTCGGAGGCTGGCAAGGGCCAGAAGGGGTTTGGGGGAGCTACGGAGCTGGGAGTAGCATGCGGGGAGCCGGACTCCCCAGCACCCTCTCAGTGCCCTCCCTCCCCATTCCCTACCGTGGCGGAGACTCTGGGAGAAAGCTGAAGGCTCGAGCTCAGGGCATGTGGACATCCTGGAGAGAGGGTCTCAGTTAAGTCAGGGGCGCCAGTAGGAGAGCCCGTGGCCGCTCCAGCAGCTACTTATCCGCCATGATTTAGTTCAGGGAGGGCTGCATAAGAATCAAGTAGCTTGACTGTGGGGGCTTGGTCCAGGACTCAGGCCTCCACCAGGCACAGAAGGCTATGTCGCCCACCTCCCCAGGGAAACACAGATCCAGCCCCCAGTCTTCCCCTGGGCCTATTCCTGTGTGCGCACCGAGGCCCTACCCCTGCCTCACAGAGAGGCAGCCTCTGGCAGGGAGAGCCAGGGCTGCAACTGGGACCCACCGGAAACAGGGCATTAAAAAGGGGCCTTCTCTCCTGAGGGCACACCAACTGTAAGCATCAGACTTCCAGCTGTGCACTGGGGAAGGGACAAAGCCCTGAACAGGAGATAGGAGGTTGGGTCATACTGCAGTGGCATGACCATGGACAAGATCCCTAACACTCTCTGGGTCTCAGTTTCTCTCTGTGTGGGAACCAAGGAGAAGACGATTCAGATGATCCAAAAGTCAATGCATGCTCACTCCCCGTTGGGGGAGAGGGAAAGTCCTGTGTCCTGAGGAGAGTGGCTGTGTAGCTTCTGTATTCAGGGACTCAATCTCCACTTTCACCCATCTCAAAGACGCTGTGGTTCTAGGAAACCCCACCCCACCACCACCAATTAATTTGTTTGAGCCTTTGATTGAAATGAAGATACCGTACAAAGTGCTGAGGACAGAATGCTAGAACTAGACACCAGGAAACCAGAATTATTCCCTGTGTTTCACACACATGTCCCAGGGCCCAGCTAGCTGCTGTCAGGGTTGGCCCTGACCCAGGTTGGTGTGACAACACTGGCCTGGGCTAGGAGCTCAGTTCCCACTTCAGGCTGCTCCAGATCCCACGTCCATCGGCAGGTGTCTCTCGAGAAGGTGTCGGCCACAGTGAGTCACGGCATAGCCAAAGGGTGACGCAGCACAAGGCACTCCCCTCCCCCTCCTGCCCCACTCTCTTGTGAGCACAGTTAATCCCCAAGCTGGTGTTTCTTGGCACCTTCGAGGTGTATTTTAAATTCTGTGAAGTGACTAAAAATATGCTTCGTCGTGTTGGGTATGAATGACTGTGACGGGAGGGTTAGGAAAACAGATTTCATTCTGAAAGTTGCCTTGCTGCCTCTTTGCAGCTTGCTGGGTGCAGGCCTGCAAAGCTAGATGGGGGAAGTTCCACTGGGTGGCCCAGGATGACAGGTGATTAACAGGTGAGAACAGACCTAGGAGCTCCATAGGGATGGGACTGAGCTCTGGCAATGACCTTCATAACTGTGTGATGGTGCCAGCTAGAGGACAGTGCCCAGCTGTGGGATGCAGCCAGCTGTGAAGGAGGCGCAACCATGGCACTAAGGCCAAGACAGTATAAGGAACTGTCCCCTTCCCACTCCCCAAATTCCTCATCCTTTCAGCCACAGCCCTGCACAGGGAGGCAGTTTTAGCCCTAGACCAGAAAGGGAAGCACTCCCTTTTCACAGCACTGCCTTTCCACCACTGGCTAGGCTCCAAAACAGGGGAAGATGACAGAGTTTTGAGCCTTTTAAATTTGGGGGACCTCTGAGCTGCCACCAAACAAGTCAGTCATTCCCACTCTGTGGGTTTTTCTGGGATTTTAGTTCAAAGGCACTCTCTAGAGTGGGTCCTTGAGTGGGATAAGGGGCCACCAAGGGCAGAGTGGTAGGGAGGACAATAAGCCCCTTTGAGTTGTGTGGCCCTGGGCAAGTCACCGTGGCCTCCTGAGAGCCTCAGCTAGCATCATGGGACCATCAGCTATAGAACTTGTAGGTTCTTATGTCCATCTCACCAATAAAGAAACTGAGACCCAGGGAAGAGAAGTAATCTGCCTAAGGTCACATAACTAGTAAATGCCAGGGCTTGCACTAAACCCAGGTATGTCTGCCCCCTAATCCAGTGTCTCCCCTACTGCTCCACAACGCTGCTTCTCCAGGCCAGAGCTTCCTCACCAACAGAACGGAGGCTGATCTCAACAATGGCTAAAGAGCCTCCTAATACTCACTAAGACCAGACCATAATTTCAAAACCAGTGGGACACAGGACATTAGTGGCCAGTGTTCCAAGGGCATACTGGGGAAATGGTGGGGATAAACATAAATAAATAGGTTTCCTTACTGAGGAACGTATCCAGGCCTTTAACCTGAGACTGTACATTGGGAATCTCCCACAGAGAGGTATAGGCTGCCGTCTCCCCATGTGTACTTGACCACTGAACATCTTGTAAGGGGACTACAGCTTTGCAGAACACACTCTGGGAAACACTGGCTCCTCCATGGCTGCTAACTGGGAGCTCAGTCCACCTCCCCTCTGCCCATCCCCCCACCACAGGAGCATCTCCAGGGCGCAGCCTCAGTCTCCCCTCTTCTCACGTGGCACACTCTCTTGGCAGCCTCTCACCCATGCTTGGGCTTTCAACAATCATCCACATGCCCAGGATACCCAGCCTTCATCTCTAGATGTGGCCTCATCTCAAGGGTCCGAATGCGGTCTCCTACACACTCCCCCTAGATATTCCCCAGCACTTAAACTCAGCACACCCAAGACTGAACTCATCCTCTTTCCCCTCAACCTGCTCCCACCCGGTATCCATTACCTCTTGACAAATAGCAGCAGCATCCACATTGTCCCCAAATGGAAATCTGGGAGCCATTTGGGATTCCTTCCCCACTTCTATGGCCTGTCCATTTTTTCTCTTTAATATCTCCCCATTGCTCACAGACTTAGCTCAAATTTCTCCATGTCTCACTTCAATCCTTTTAAAACTCAACACCGCCTACTCCAACATACCCCTCTGGTTTTTTCTCCATATTACTTGCCAGTAATTTTTCTAAGTCACACATGTGACCCCATCACCAACTTGCACACAACCTTTCCATGGCTCCCCACTGCCTATAGGATTAAAAATATCTAAATTGCTTAACATGATCTCCATGACCCTTTATAACCCTTCATGACCCATGCCAATCTCCAGCCTCAGATCCCACTGCCTGTCTCTCAAAATTACACTCTACCACACTGAAGATGAAGCTTCCTGAACTCACTCACAGTTACTATACTTCCTGGAGCCTAGAGGAGTGGCTGGAATTGGGGGTGTTTATCTATAGTCCCCCCTCTCCCCTTGACACAAAAGCCCTTGTCCTATTAACACAATGATGATTCAGGACCACGGAGAGCGTCACCTGGGCATCCCCCTCCCCTGGCTTTTCAGTCCTGCACTGTCTATGCTGTCTACCTAGCGCACTCCTCCCACTTATGCTTCAGAGACCCAGCACAGACATGACTTCCTTCAGGAAGCCCTCCCTGACCCACCTGAACAACTGTCATTTCCTCCTCTGGGCTCCTTAACTAACCTGGGTATCCCTCCATCACACCAAACTCACTGTGCTAATTACACTTGTACATGAGCCCACCACTCCCCCCTCCACGAGCCCCACAACAGACCATGAGCCTGGAGGGCCTATACCCTGTCTGATTCATCCCCGCAGTCCAGGACAGAGGAGGTGCTCAGAGAATGTTTGTTGATTGAATGAGTAAATGACACTTAGCAGGTGCTCAGGAAATATGTGCTGATTTGCATCATGTATCTGCTGCTCTGTGTGACTCAGAAGCCAGCCAAATTCCTCTCCTAGCCTCTCTGGAAAAGGCATCTTCTCCCTGATTGGCTCCACCCTCTACTAGCTTCCCTGTGCCATTTGAGTACCTTCTCCACAGGTCACCACCCACAGGTGGGAGAGGGCATCTTCGTTCTGCTCCTGCTGTTGCCAAGCCAGGGACTTGTCAGAGCCCCTCCATTCCCCAGCCTGGGCCTGCCTCATAAGCTCTGCTCAGAACGCTTCGTCTCTGCCTCCCTCTCCAGCTCTGAACAGATGGCTCTGAGTCCCCACAAATACAGAAGTTCCTGTTCTGTCATTTGAATATTTTTAATGCTTTCTGAATTATAGAAGCTGGACTCAGACTATCAGAAATGAAGACTCCCTTAAAGGACATTGAGTCTGGCCTCTTCCCTGTCCCATGGAGAGGCTGCATCTGAGTGGCCTGCCCAATATCATTGTAATGGACACTGTCTTTGGTTCTGTGTGTCTTTTGGTCTTTTTTTTTTCTTTCATTGCTGTTTTATTTTGATGCTCAGTGTCCATTCCCCTTCATAATTGCACCCTAGTTTCCTGGTCTTAATGGAGCTATAAATCAAGGGATGGGCATAGGATCCAACTGGGCTCTCTCATCCAGGGCTTTAAATCTTGAGTAGAGTGGGAAAAGAATAGGGAAAAATTGCCTGGAGCTCTGGCGAGGGCCCCCCAGTAAGATGACTCAGGAGCCCTGGCTCCTGAATCTCCCATCTTCCCATAGATTTTGTGAGCTCCTGGTTTGCTTCAACAAATCTCTTTCTTAAGACATCAGTCAGCTTCCATTGCACACAACCCTACAACCTTAACCAGTGCGGTCTCACAGAAGGAGCACATGGAGTCATTCACCTCCCTGTGTTGGATAAAGCTTGGCTCCAACAACCTCTGGTGCCTCCAGCAGCTGCGTTGAACCAAACAAGCTCACAAGCCCACCCAGGCATGGAGGAAAGAAGACACTTCAGGGAAGGAAACAGACAGACTGATGTCTGGTGTTGCAGAGGGACAAGCCAGGATTGAGGGGTGATCCCCCTGATGCATGTGCTCAACCCTCCAAGCCTGAGGTCAGGGTGGAAGAAGAGTGTTATCACCAGTACCCTAGAAACACATCCTCAAATGAGACGCCCAGGCACACACACACTGACAGGAACACCTGCATACTGGGATGACACCTGGGAGCTGGAATGCAGCATGTGTCCAGGAAGAGCAATTAACACAGAAAGCGAGCAGGTCAGGCTTGAGGGCCTCGTCCTGCTCAACAGCATGTTCCCCCGTCAACATTCCCAACAAGTGAGTCTAGCGTACCAGGGACTGGGACCACTCAGCAAGTGACCTTTTGGCCAGAAAAGTTTGTGTTCTACTGACCACTCCTCCTGCCTAGCCTGAATGGCCAGGCTCTCATAGACCTACGCCTGTGAACTCAGCCTGGTGAGGTCTGAGGGCCCAGCCCCAGACAGGAAGAGGGTGGGGAGCTGAGTATAGCTGGGGCTTGGGTTGGTTGCAGAACAGATACTGGGCTCTCCCTCCCAGAGTCCACCAGTCTCGGAGCTCCCACCCTGCCTCCAAACCTCCTATAAACTCCCGGCAGGGCTTTCTGTCTAGCTCAGTCTCAGAAAGCACCACCCTGCCCTGCCTGGCAACCCAAACCTCAGAGTGCGCTTGAGTCAGATGGGACTACCCTGATCACAGGATCCGGCCCCATCTGAAGCCCTCCAGCCCCAGGCAGTCTCTCCTGCCTCCTCTCCCTCCCCCAGAACACATAACCCCTGCCTCTCCGACCAACCACACCCCTCCATGATTCATCACCAGTATCTTCTGTCTCAGCCCCCTGCACCTTTGACCGATCCCTCCACCAGGAATTCCCTTCCCCACACCTTCTCTGGCTATTTACCAGCTCTTAGGCCACGTCCTCAAAGCTTCTGAGGGATGTAGGCCCCCCTTCTGCCCACAGATGTGCCTCCCTTGGCCTTGCAGAGTGTCTCCCTATTTTTTCTAGGGCTGTGAGGTCCAGGGCAGGGTTGGAGTCAGATTCACTGCCCAACACCAAAACGGGAACTCACTGATACCAATATATGTTTCTGGAACTGGCATCAGTGAGGTTTCTGATCTTTCTCCCCAGCCGCTGGACGCCGGGATGGAGGAGGCAGGGTGGCTGGTGCCTATTTCCTGGGGGGTAATCTTCACAGAGGTCCTCCCCAGGACTGTACGGAGGAAGATTCAGAACTTACTGCTGAGCTTCTGTGGAACTAGACCCAGCCTGTGAGAAATCACATGAGGCCCAGGTTCGAAAAACCACATTCAACACACCTCTTAAATATAACTGGGGCGTCCACAGCTAGGAGCTGACAGGAAGTGGCCCAGGTACACAGCCAGTGAATGCCATGGGGGGCCATGACATCCTGGCTCCTGCACAGACTGGCTGCCTCCTTCTTAGGAGAAACCAAGTGTAATACCATGATTTATAATAAGAAATATATATTTGGTCTTTGTCCTGTTTCTGACACAGAGCTCCTAAAATCCTTGGAATTTCCTAGGTGATGGGAGCCTGCACAGTGCCTTTTGTTTGTTAATGAGGTGACTTTTGGAATTCACCTAAGGACGGGGCTGGTTGCCAGAGAGCCAGCCACGTGATGAGAGGGTTGGAACTTTGAGTACTAAACCCCCACCACCTCCAGGGAGGGGAGAGGGGCTGGAAGTTGAGCTCAGTCACCAGTGGCCCATGGTTTAATCAACCATGCCTAAGTAATGAAGCCTCCATAAAATCCAGAAGGACTGGGTTGGGAGAGCTTCCGGGTTGGTGAACACATGAACATCTGGGGAGAGTGGTGCATGCAGAGAGGGCATGAAGGCTCCACGCCCTTTCCCTAGACCCTGTCCCATGCATCTCTTCCATCTGGCTGTTCCTGAGTTATAGCCTTTATAATAAACCGGTCATCTAGTGAGTAAATGGGTTTCCTGAATTCTGTGAACCGCTCTTGCAAATTAATGGAACCCAAGGAGTGGGGCGTGGGAACCTCTGAGGTCACAACCTGGACTTGTGATTGGCATCTGAAGCGTAGGGCGGGGGTGGCAGGGGCAGTCTTGTAGGACTGAACCCTTAACCAGAGAAATCTGATGCTCTCTCTGGGTAGACAGTGTCAGAATTGAGTTGAACTGTAGGACACCCAGCTGGTGTCAGAGAACTGCTTGGTGGTGAGGGAATGCCCCCCTCTCACCTGTGCCCACATTATAATTGGCTATAGAACCCTTACCAAATACCCCCAGGAATCCTTTTTCTTGTAACTTCAGAGGCAGCCTGTTTCATGAGCTCCAAGTGTCAGATCGTGGGTTGAGGGGCTGGTCAGCCCGGTGATGGCTGCTCCTGAGGGAAAGCTGAGACTTGGGTTGTGGGGGAGGTGTGGGCTGAGCTCAAGAGTCCAGCTCCTGGAGCTTGTCCCATCCAGTGATAAGGGGCAGGGATGGAGCAAGCAAGGGTCAGGAGGTGAGCGTGAGTCTAAATCACTGCTCTGCCCACAGCTGCTGGGAGGCAAGCCCAGCCTGGCACAGCGAAGGTGGCGATCAGCGAGCGAGCAGTGATTGCCCGGCAGGGCACTGGGGGAGGGGGAGAGGCACTCATGCTCATGGCAGAAAGAACATGCCTCCCCACTGCTGCCCGCCTGGAAGCTGTTGGTTTCCTGCAGGGTCCACTGTGTGCAGCTGCTCTGAACCCAGTGGCCAAATGTGAGTCCCACAGAGCCAGCTTTCCCCATGGGCTGGGCTGGGGCCAGAGCATGGGGTTGAGGTGGGGGTCAGGGCGCAGAGCAGGGCACAGGTACAAGGCCATGCGAGTCCCCTGGTGTGGCTCTGGGGCAGCGGGGTCTGTGCAGGCTTGGGCACTTCTCAGAGCGGTTCCCTACATCTTGCAGCCACACCCCCACACCAGCCAGAGGAGAAACCCACCCTCAACACTGCTGATTCAGCCCCATCTTTTGCTCAGAGGGTGAACTCACACAGAGCGGTGTCCTGTGCCCTCCTGACCCCTCAGAGTGGGGAAGCTGGGTCAGAGCGGGCAGTCCAGGGTGAGGACACCTAGACACTCATGCTGAGCAGCCTCCTTGGTTTCCAGAGCAGCAGCCCTGCATCCTTGGCCCAGACTGCCCACCTCCGCCTCTCTTGCTTCCAATCCCAGCAGAGACACCTTGAGGCTATAAATAACAGGATTGTCTACAGGCCTATATCCATGGGCTTTGTACTGGCCATACTTTAATCGGGGCCCACAGGCAGCCAGGCTGAGAACCCCAGGCTGGAGCGGCCTCGTGCTGGGTGTAGGCACAGGCGTGGGCCTCCCGCGGAGGGTGGTGGCAGCTCAATTCCCAGCCCAGCCGCAGGCGCTGCCAGCTATCTAGCCGGGAGCAAAGAAGTGGCAGGTGCAGCTCGGCCAGGGCCTCAGAACCACAGCCAAAGGTGGGCAGAGGCACTGAGGCAGTGGAGGCCACCGGGAGGGATCCAGGCCAGGTGGGTGGGGCCTCCTCACTGCAGGGCAGGGGCCTCAGTGGTCCTTTGTGGAGGCACTCATGCCAGGAAGTAGGGGTTGGCTCTCCATGGCCTTGCCATCCATGTCCTTATTGTCCGGGGTCCCTGTGGGAGGAAGGAGCTCAGCCAGCCCCAAAGGAGGCAGAAGGTGTTTTGGGACCAGGTCTGGGCACAGGCTTTCACAAAATACCCTAGCTTCCATTTTCAAAATAAATTCCAGATCTGACTCCTTGTCTCTGCCTTCAATGTCATCACCATGGTCCCAGCCCCGCTGCTCTCCCCTGATGGCTGCCAGCCTCCTATAGCCTCTTTGCTTCAACACTGACCCCCTACAGTCTGTTCTCAACACAGCAGCCAAAGTGGTGCTTTTATGATGTAAATCAGACACCCTGGGGCTTGTCCACTGGAAACTCCATAGCAGCTTCCATCTCACTCAGAGGTAAGGCCTCAGTCCCTACATAGGCTCCCAAACTCCCCATGCTCTGGCCCCATTACTACCACCTTCGTCCTTACCACTGGCCCCTTGCTCCTGCTGCATTCACACTGGCCTCCTTGCCCTCAAACACATCAGGTACATTCCTACCTCAGGGCCTTTGCACTGGTTGTTCCCTCTGCCAGGAGCACCTGCCCCAAAACAGCTGCATGACTCACTCCCTTATCTCCTCCAAATCTTTGCTCTAAGGTCACCTGTGCAGCAAGGACCTCTCTGACCACCCTTTCAAAAATTGCAAACCTGCCCCGACCTGTTCCTCTCTCTCCACTTTCCTGCTTAACGTCTCTCCATAGTACGTATCACCTCCAACATCCTCTATCTTTTGCTTCTTCTGTTTGTTTCTTGTTTATTTCATTTTCATAAGGGCTTAGACTTGGCCTTCACTCCCCAGCATCTGCAGCCTTGCCTGGCACATAGCAGGGGAGTGATAACTATTTTTGAATAAATACATAAATGAAGGAACAGATGAATCAACTGGCCAGGGGCTCAGGGGGTGGCTGGTGCTCCTTGCTCCTCTGGGGTCAGCCCTGAGCCTGGTATGGGTGCAAGGGGCAGGGCTACCTGGGCCAGGCTGCTGGGCCAGGGCCTGGTCTCTCTCCAGGTGCAGCGTAGTCAGCCAGAAGCAGCCGCCACCCAGGATGATGACGAAGACAAGACATAGGAAGCTTCGCCGGAGACTGAGGAAGTGCTGCAGGTGGGAATCAGGGCCCTCGTCCCGCAGGGCGCTGGAAATCTGCAGAGAAGAGAAACTGGGTCTGCCAGGCCCACCAGGCCAGCCTCCAGGCCTTCCTCCAGGACAGTTCCTCCCCTAGGCCCTCCCCATTCCCTACCCACTTAGGCCTGCCTGGAGTCACCCAGTCTTACAAGTCCAGTGAGGTAGGGGCTGCCGGCATCTCCCAGGATGTGGCTCACTGTGATCTGAAGTGCCCCTGCTGTTCCCCAACACCTGGGCACCACCACAGACTGCAAAACACAGGAGAACCAGGGGAGCTCTGCAAGTGAGGGCAGAGAGCAGGTGCCCCCTCACACCCACTCCTGTTCCCCACCTGCCACGGGCCTGCCTGGCAGCGTGAGAGGCTGGCAAGGGAGTCAGCAACTTCAATGCCTGAAGCACCACCACCAGGACATCAGGCCCCTCCTCGGTTCAGGAAGGTTCCCCAGTCCCCTGGGATGGAGCTGCCAGGCCCCTGATGGAGGCCACCCTTCTTGAGGGTTTTCCTGGAACCAGGGAGACCAGGCCTGCCTGTGACAACACTGATGGGGCTGGGGCGTCCCAGCTTAGAGGCCCAGGAGGCGTTAGTGTGGGCTGTAGGGTGAAGCAGGTGCACGGCTAGGTGTCTGCATGTGTGGGCACCTGGGTGGGGTGGTGTGGGGGCTCAGCCTCTCTCTCAGGAAGTTGAAGCCCCTCTGGGCAGAGACTAAAGGCAGCCTTGCTGGAAAGACCTACATCGTAGGGGGTGGAAGGTTAAGAATATGAATTCCGGAGTCAGGTTGTCTTGGGTTCTAATCCCACGTCCCCCACTCGCTAGCTGTGTGACTTTGGGCCAGCCACTCCACTTCCCTGTGCCTCAGGCTCCTCATCCCCATATGGGGCTAATAGCACCTGCATGGAGGATTTTGTTTATTATCATTCTCCATCTGCTACCTGGAGGCTTCAGGTGGACATCAGACAGAAATAACGCCCTATGAGTCCAGGAGGCAGAATGCTTCTGGGCATTTGAATATGCTGTGCCTTCTGCCTGGAGAGCCTTCCCCTCTCTGGTCCAGCTGGAGCATCCCTATTTGCCCTTCAGGACTGACTTTGGGCTCACCTCCTCCGTGAAGCCTTCCAGAGTTCAGGTGCCTACCCTGAGCTCCCACAGCCCCTGTGTGCATTCCTAGCTGAATGCACATTCCCCACAGCTGGAAGGGTTCCATCTTTGTCCACCTCCCCTCACCCCTACAGCGTCTGGGCAGCAAAGCTCCTGCCTAATTTCTCCCAGGCTCCCTGGGGTACAGCAAGGCGCCAGGCACAGAGGGGACTCGCTGAGAGTCTGCCAACTAAGTAAGTCAGGTAGAACCATCTGGGACACTGGTCCCAGGAGAAACTCTGCCAGAACCCAGGGGTGCAAGGAGGGACGGGTGTTGGGGGAGGAGGGGTTCAAGTAGAAGCCACATGGTCAAGTGGTCCCAAAAGGGCAGCCACAGGGGAGCTTTCCACCCCAGAGTCTTATCCCCAAGGACTAGCTGTCCATAATCCAAGCCCATCAGAGAATAATAACAATGATAGTTACTGACATTTATTAAATGCTTCCTGTATGCATTTTATATATCTCCTATATATATTTTCTATATCCACTCAACCAACCCATGAGGGAGATACAATTACAATCCACATGTTACAGATAAGGAAACCCTCCACAGAGAGGGTGAGTAACTGGCCCAGGGTCACCCAGCCAGGAAATAGCAGGGCTGAGATTTGATCCCAGGCCTTCTCCTCCAGGGTCTGACCATTGATTACTCTGCCATTAGGAGCAAGGAGGAGCCTCTCCAGCAATATTTATGCATTTGCTATAGAATGTTTGAACAACAGCAAGGGGAACTAAGAGGACAAACTCACCCCTAGCCTCACAAGTGGGAAATTGTTAGCGAGAAGAGGGAAAAGTGCTCCTGGCAGGGGACAGGGTGAGCCAAAGTGGAGGCAGGAGCCCAGGGACTGGGAGCCGCAGGACTGGAGAGAGGAGCCCTGTGGGTGGGCAGGGCACTCCCGAGGATGACCGGCTGGTCCTGGAGTCACTGGCACTGAGCCACTCTGTCCAGGTGATGAGAGAAACCGGGCCTCCCACTCATCACTGGGACCTGCCAACAAGCCTGAGAAGGAACTGACCACAGCTTTGCACCTTCCCCAAGTGCTTCCTTCTCACCCCATAATTATGTGATTACTCGCTGGTGGTTCTGGGCAGAAGGGCAGGGCCTCCTAGAACATGGGCCCTAAGCATCCAGAAAAGTCCATGCAGGGGCTAGGGCTGCTTGGATCCTCAGAGAGCCATCCCTTTCTCCCTTCCCAGGAACTCGGACCTGCTGGAGCCAGACCAGTCCCTGTTGCTGGTGGTGGGAGAGGTCTGTCTCCCCAAGCCAGTTCAGGGTCCCCAGGTCTCCATACAGCCGAGGGGCCAAAATTGGGCCCCCCACCAGCAGCTGGAGAGCCCAGAAGGTAATTTTAGAAGTTCAGAGGCTTTTGAGTTCCCAAAATGCCAGGCTCACTCTATTCTGAGACAAAAACACCTCTGTTTTTGACTCACCCATCTTAGAAGAGCTGTTCCCTTTATAGCCTGGGGCATAACCAGCGCCGATCAAGGGTCTGCACAAAGTCTGAGTGGCAGCCACCAGGTGCAGACTCCCTGGCAGCCTGCCTCCCATCCCCGACTCAAGCCTCACACCCAGACACCCCTGGGAGTGTGAGACAGACAAGAGAGCAGACGGCCACCTAGGGGCAGGAGGCAGTGCGGGAAAGCATGGAGACACTGATGGAGAGAGAACGGAAGAGTGACTGACGACCACCCATCTGGGCTAGGGGATGGTTGCCAGGGGTGGTCTGAGGTGGGTCTTGGCTGTGACAGGGCCAGATCCTTTTTATTAACTGACCTAACAGGAGGCAAGGTCTTCCCAGTGCGCAAGGAGTGAACTCCCCATTGGAGGGTGTGTGAACAAGGGGAGGGACTGGGCTAGTCAGAATTTTGCAAGGGGTTCATGGGCTGGGCGGCTGGCTGTGCTAGACCAGCGATCTCCAGGTGCCTTCTGAGCAACATCGCCATCAGGATCCCATGGGACATTCATTAGAAATTCAGACCCCTGGACCCCAACATAGACCCAACCAAATTAGACTCCAAGGACAGAGGGCCTGGAAGCTGAGCTTGTAACAAGCTCCCCCAAACCCAGTTCTTATGCCCCATGAAGCTTGAGAATCACTGGACCAGAGAGCCCCTGAGGCCCATCCCCCAGAGAATCTGGATTCTCCTCCTTGTGGAGAAGGGGGGCAATGAGAGGAGTGTCCTTGAGGCAGGACTGACGTGCGGCCCGGGGAGTCCTCAGCGACCCTCAGGAACACCTGTGACGCAGACACTAGCTCACTGGTCCCTGGCAGCCTGGGCGTAACTGGTAGGTCCTGTCTTTCTACCTACTGCGCACGTGAGCAAACCAAGGCCAGAGAGGTTGCTACTTAGCCAGCCAGAGAGCAGCAGAGCTGGGAGTGGAAACAAGTGGGCTGTTCTAGAACCCTGGTTCTTGGGCTCTGCTGCCCTCTCACCTTCTCTGCCTCAGGAGCAAGGGCAGGCGAGCAGATGGGACCTCCCTGCACTTCCTGCCACACCAGTGTCCCCTACACACTTCCTGCCCCTGCCTGCTTCCTCCCCAGCCCCCATCCCACTCCCTGCTGGCCCCTCTCCACCCACCTCCCCTCCTGCCCCCTGGAGGCTGCTCCTGCCTCACCTCTAGAAAAGGAACACCTATGTCCTATGTGGAACCTATGTCCTGCCAGCTCCAGCTGCCATCCTCCTCAGTGCAGCTTCTTACAGGAGTTATACTCTGGGTCTCCTCGCCTCCCACCTTTCCTCACCCTGCTCTGAGCTGGCATCTGTCTGCCTCTCCACTGCACAGCCCGGGTCCCCACAGCCCGCCCCTCACTAGCATTTGGCCCAAGACCACTCCCTCCCCAAGCCTTCCCCTCTCTGCCAGAGAACTGGGCTCCAGGAACTGCAGGGACTGGTCCAGCTCTGGCCACCAAAGTGTCACAAGGCCGTCCTTCACTGAGGGCCTTCGGGAAGGTGGGCAGGTGGGGGAAGGGGAGCAGAAGCTTTCCTGGGATGACAGGTCCTGGCTAAGCTATGGGGGCTGCAGGCCTCTGAGCCTGGGGAGGGGGGTGGGGAACAGCGGGTGGGCTGGATCACGTCCAGCCCGTCCCCCAGGGCAGCGCCAGTCAGCTCCCCAGCAGAATCAGATGGTTTAGACTATGGCTGACTGGCTCCCAGCCCCTCCTCTCCCCTGACCCCTGCCCCCAACCCAGACACAGCTCTGCAAAGAGCCTGGCTCTGCCAGGTTAATCATTCTTGCAGACACAGACACTGGGGAACACGGGCGCAGTCCTCACATATCTGGGGGCTACCATGTGGAGCAGGGGGCAGGAGCGTAGGGGACAGGCAGAGGGAGCTGGGGCAGGTTTCAGAGCACAGGCTGGGGGGTGGGTAGTTCATTCCCTGTGCCTGCAAGTGGGCGACCCCACTCAAGCCAACGTCTGCCAGCACGATCCCATGTACCGAGGGCTTTCCCTCAGGCTAGCTCGCTCACCCCGCCAGGCCGGTTGTGATTACCCCTTTTTATAGGCAAGGAAACTGAGGCCCAAGGCCATTCAGCAGGTCTGTGGCTGAGTCTGGGCTGCAGACCAAGTCTTCTGTATGAAGGGAGGAAAAGAGAAGATCCACCAGCCCTGCAGCTGATACACCCACCCAGGAGTCAAAGACAGGGCAGCCCTGTCTACACTTGCTGAGCCTGGGCCGTGGGGACAGGGAAGAACATCTAGACAGAGAGCGAGCCTCCGGTCCACAGTAGTATTCAAGCAGGTCTTGCTGGCTAGTTAAATGACTTCCCTTCCTCACAGCCCTTTCAAACCAAGATTCCAGGATGCCAGGCTTTCTTTGGGAGACGGACGATGAGAGAGCAGAAACCTCTGACCTGCTATCAGAACCCAAGCCAGCATTCTCGGTGCTGGACACCAGGCAAAAGCTCCACACAGTTCATCTCGTTTCACCCACACAATAATCCATGAGGTGTTTTCATCTCCATTTTCCACACACAGAAACTGAGGCTTGGAGACACAAAGTGACTCGCCTAGGCCACACACAGTAAGTGGCAGAAGCAGAGCAGAAACCCAGGCCTGTTTCCTGAATCCAGGTTCATGCCCCTGCACTAGACAGCTCTCAGCCGACTGCCAAGCTGCTCTGGTTCCCTCACGCCCAGCATTAGACCATGCCAGGCTGCCAGGAGGCAGGAGGAGGGCTCTTGGGGTCCCCCTCGGTCTGGGACCCTGCATAATCCACAAGGGCATAGCCCTTCAGTGTTCAAAAACTTCCCCTGCACGTCTCCTAGAAGGAGGCAGGGAGGCTGGGCAGAGAGTGTGCGGCTCAAGAAGGGCGGTGCTAGACTCTGAACCCAGCAGTCGTGTGATCAGGACAGCAGCAGGCCTCGCTACAGCCTGAGCCGGCCCCTTGCCTTGCAGCCCCTGATACGGAAGCTGGGGCAGCCTGGACCCACCTGGGCTCAGTGGCCTTGAAGTCTGGCATCCCTGTCTGCACACCGAAAGCAGAGGCCTGCTTACTGAGAAGGAGTATGGTCAAGAAAGAGGGAGGGAGGGAGCCCTAGAGACAAAAAGCCTGGGCCCCAGTCCTGGCTCAGCCTCTGCATGCTGTGTGAGCTTGGTCCAGGCACCTGCCCTCTCTGAGACTCCATTTGCTCATCTACAAAATGGGAGTGATGGTCAGAGATATGTTTGAGAGTGTCAGGGAGGCCCCTGGTCCAAGGTAATTGTTCATTGACCTTGGTTCCCTAACCCATGGTCTCTGAAGCTCTCCCAACCTCCAGTGGCCACTCAACAGCAGAAGTCCAGTGGTGAGTCCACAGTGTTCAAGAGGCCCCAGGACCAGCCCTCCACTCCAACTGCCACACCTACCAGCAGGATGTCAGCGACCACTGCGCAGCTGCAGGATAGAAGCAGCTCCCCAAGGGCCAGGAACGCCTGTGGACACAGGGCAGCCAGGGTGAGGCTTTCTGGACCTCGCGCCTACCCCTCCCCATGTTGTTTCTTCCTACCCGAGGAGAGGGAGATTCAGGCGGCACAGAGGAAGGCACTGTTGAGACTTACTGGGGTGGATGAGGACTGGAACTATTTTCCCAGTTCCAGCAGCCGCCAAGATGGGTAGACATTCTCATGGGCAGACAGGCAGCCATGACCCAGACGGGAGTGCCAGGGACGAGCTCTCCCCCTGATGGATGGCCCCCAGGGTCCAGCCCTTGAGGTCACCCAGGGGCTGCAGGAGGAGGCAGTCAGGACTCCCAGGCCACTTTTAAAGATGGGGAAACAGACTTAGAGGAGAAAGGTCCAGGGGCTGCTTCAGGCTGCCCACCCCTCCCCTTGTTCCCTGAAGGCCTGTGTACACCAAGGAGGTGCCTACTGAATGCCAGCCAGACCACTTGGCCCAGGCACCCCATCGACAGCCCCGCCCAGGCCATCCCCCTCCCAGACCCCTAGAGCGGCTCAGGGAGGTAAGCAAGCCTGGCACAGTGAAACTGCCGGGTCAGAGCCGGGGCTTGCCAGAGGTCGATAGCTGGCCCAGGGCAAAGCCAGCCTGGAATACTGGGGGCTTCCGGCCCCATCCAGCACCCACCCCCACCCTGCGCACCTGTGGGGCTGGGATAACCTTGTGTGCCAGCCCCCTGCCCCGATATCTGCCAGCAACAGGAGGCCCCTGTGGGCCTGTCCCTCCCAGCTCCCCGAACCCCCCAGCTACTAACAAAGGATTAGGACAATCCTCATTGCACTCACTCAAGAAGAGTTTAATGAAGCAGCAAGGAGGGATAAAAGGCTCATTTCTCAGAGCTTCTAAGAGCTTATTGCGGGAGTGGAATTAGTCATTCTTGGAGTCACGGGACTGTGCCCAGGGCAGCCCAGGCTCCAGCACCCAAAGGCTTGCAAACACCCAGGACAGAGGAACCAAAGGAACTGAATACTTGCCAGGCACGTCCACCCTTGTCACCCATCTAACGCTCAGCCACCTCATAAGACATATCATTACACCCATTTCACAGATGAGAAGACTCAGGCCCCAGGTCACACATCAAGCCACTCTCCGGTGAGCCCCTCACCCCCGTGGCTGACCCTGTGCGAGGTGGGGGACAGGAGGCTGTCCGAGAGGCCCCAGCAGCCACAGTGCTGGGGAAGGCTGGCACAAAGGAAGTCAGAGGAAAGCCTAGAATGGGGAGGGCTTCCCAGTGGAGGTGGCGCTGAGCAGAGCCCTGAAGGATGCGCAGGATCAGGATGGGCTAAGAAGAGCCCCCAAGCCACGCCAGACAGAGAACCCCCATGAGCAGAGGTGAGGAGGCTGGGCAGGCAGGAATGTGGCCCAGCGCTGCAGAGAAAGGGCTGGATGCACCAAGGAGGGGGAGCAGCCGTGTGTCCTCCCAGTCTCACCAGCCCTTAGGCCGCCACAAACTGGGGAACCCTGAGGGCAGGGCGGGTCTCCCTCTGGGCCTGGGGCCGGGGCCAGGCACCCACAGAGGTCTGAATCAGGAAGCGGCTGGCGGGCGAGTCTTAGGCGGGGCCCAGGCAGTCTGCAGACCCACATTCCAGCTTGACAGGGTCTGCCAACCCGGCCTCCTGGAGCCACATGAAAGTCCTGGCAGCTGACACCCATCCTTCCCTCAGACTCCCACCTCCACCGGGGCTGCCAGGCCGCTGCCCTCCTCACAACTGCCGCTCGAGGGCATCCCGCCCTCCATGCCCCGGGCACCAGCCCCTCCAAGCTGTGCTCTCTGCTGGAGCTGAGGCCCCCGCCTCATCTCTCCCCGGCTCCTTCACGCCCACAGGACATACTGAAATACACCTTTTCCTTCCTCCAGCTGGAGTAGGGTGGATCCTGACCCCAAAATAGAGCCGACAGGAGGGAGGCTGCAGCCACAATGGGACCTTTCAGGTGAAGAAGCCGCCCCAGGAGGCCAGGTTTCCTCAGACACACCTGGAAACCCACCCCATGCCACCAAATCCTCGTCTCCACGGGATGGCTTTGAGGGGTGAAGGGCCCAGCTGCGGAGAGGCTGCCGCCTAATCCTGTAATTACAGAGTCTCTTGAGGCGGCTGCCTGGGCTCAGGGAGGGACACTCCATCAGAGAGGTGCGCCCTCCTGGGGGTGGACGGCCTGGCCCCACCCTGCCACGTGGGGCCACCCTGGGAGGTCACCACCCCTCTGGGCCTTGGTTTCCCCAGCCCTACAACGGTGGGGTAGCTCAGATGCCACACCAGGTGCCTCCAGGGCCAACTGCCTAGGCTGTTAAAGCTGGGAGTTTGTGTTCCCCACGGGCTGCGTGTGAATCGGGTCTTAGAGTCCGAGGGCTTCCACGACCACTTCAGACTTGGGTTCCGTGATCATAAAACAAAACAAACAAGAAGAGCCGTGGTTTGAGGTCAAGTCACGGTGAAGAATGAAGCCAGCTGTTCAAAGCTCCTCTGGCATAGGTCCCTCAGCCCCACCCCGGACACCCTCTCCTGCATGGCCACAGGCCCTTTGCACTGTCCAGGTCCCCAAACCAGCTCTCTCCTGCTGTCCCCGCCCATCCCCCTACCCTGCATTACTGTCCTCACCCAGGGCAGTTGAGGCAGCTGAGACAGGCCCAAGGCATGGACTGGCCCTCAGCAAGCTGCACAAATTGCTTTTCCCCAGAGGTGTCCTCTGTCGCTCAGACCAGACACAGAGAGAGGGAGGACACATGCCTTGTTTGCCCTCCAGTCACTGATTCCTGTCCATTCTGCATCCTAAATGTCCCTCAGATCTGCTCCCTCCTCCCATCCACTGTGGGAGGCCTGGTCCAGGCCACCCCGGGTCCCTCCTCCCCACCACTTTCCCAGGCCCCATCATCCCTCCTGACAGCAGCCCCGGAGGGGACTTCCAAAAGGGAAATCTGACTCTGCTCTTGTCCCCTTAGCGCCTGTGCAAGCTCCCCTGCACCCTGGCTCAGTCCCCCTGGGCGACAGGGCCTGGGAATGCTGCCTGGAGCCTGAGAAACGTGGAGCCCCTCAGCCCCGGGCCTTTTCCATTTCAGACTCAAGAGGATTTCCCTCAAGCTGGGACCACGACAATGAATACTTCTGGCCTGAGTCACCCCTGGCCGGAGCAGCGTGCGTAGACACACAAGCTCACACACAAGAGCTCCAACACATGTGCACTCATACCTAGACACACAACCTGGGAGACACACACAAAACTCACACACCACAAGGACACGCATATGCAGGGCAAAGGGATGATATTCTAAGTATTAAAACGTGTGGCAAGAGTACCAACCAACCAGACGGCGGCTGCCAACACTGGTGCAGGCTTGCTGGGGTGAACTTGCTGGAAAATGGCCTAGTGTGTATGCTTGCAGGCTTGTGGTCTCATAACACGGACGGCAAGTTGTCCACACACAGTCACACGGGCACATACACGTATGCAGGTGCGCAAGCTTGCTCCTCCTTTTGTACTCATGCACGTACATGCACACAGATGTGAACACACTCATACCTTCACACACACACCCCCCTCCTCATGCACACCTGCACACACAGGTAGGCATGGGGAAGGAGCAGGAGAGAAGCTGGGGCACCCGCCCCAGAGAAGGCTCAGCCCCTGCCGGGTAGAGAGGACAATGTCTTTACCCTGGCCCATCTCAGTCTTCCAGCTGGGCAGTAACTGAGCTCTGAACTACAAAGAATGGATTCTAGGCGTCCCCAGGAAAGGAGAAGGCAAACATCTCCCAAGGGCTAGCTAAGGTCCATCCTCCCCTTGCACGGGTCACCTCTTCGCTCAGTGTGTTTGAGACAGATGGGACGCAGGCCCCCAGCACAGAGTGGCTGCCAGCAAGCTGCCGGGCTGGCTGGCACACTTTGCCCCTGGGCCTGCCAACCTGTAATTGCAGGCCTGGCTTCAGGGCATAAGGGCACCGCCCAGCTACCCGGGGGCCAGCAACAGCCCAGCAGCCTGGTAGGCAGGCGGGTGGGGAATGAGCTCCAGTCCTCCTGGAGGATTCAGCTGAGACTGCAGGCTCTCCATGAGGGCTCTGCTGCCCATCCAGGAAGAGACCTGTTAGATCCTGGCAGGAAGGTAGGGCCCTCCAAGGAAGGAAAAGGGGGGCCTCTCTCAGCCCCCCTGAGGCAGCCCCTGGCAAGGCCCACTTCCTGTAGCCCAACATGCAAGAGAAAAAGGGCTTATCCAAGAAGCCCCCCAGGGCCAAGTGGTAGGAGAGATCCCCAGAGCTGGGGCACCTGCACAGCCCAGCTGTCTGGGCTACCTGGGGTGAAGGCAGATCCTACAGCCAACCCTAGAATCCTTAGCTGACCCTGACTACAGCTATGATGGACACACATCCTGGCTGCTCCCCACCAACCACCGCATAAGGCTCCCTTGTGGGCACCAGGCTGGGCAGACACAGGGCCTGCACCTTTGGTCCTTGCTCAGGAGTCTTCAAGCTAAGAAGGTAACATTCTGTCCCAGATGTAAAGACCTTGGTGACAGCCAAGCTGGCTCTGCTCTGTGTGGTGGTGGCCACATCTCTCCTTGTGCAAACAGGGAACTCAGAGTTATGATCTAGCTTGGGCTGGAAGGAGCCTTAAAGATCATGTAAGGCAACTCCTGTATAAAGATGGAGAATTGCAACTGCATATTTCCCTTCCCCCTCAAAGTGAAAAACAGGAAGTCAAGGGGGAGGGTTTAGCACGCATGAGGTCCTGCGTTCAAGCCCGGGTACCGCCATTAAAACAAACAAACAAAGAAACATAATTACCACCACCACCCCCCAAAAAATAGGAAGTCAGGGGAGAAAATATTTTTCACCAAGGAAAAGAACAAAGCCTAATGAGGTAAGTATAAAATATTGGCAGCCAAGAAAACAAACAAACAAACATATGATTCTGGAGTATAGCCCTTCTCAGCTTCCCACTCCCCAAAGCTGTTCTCCAAAACCCCCACATCTGGAGGGAAATAAACTGAGTAGGGGTCTCTTATACCCACTCTTAACTAAGAACCCAGTGGGAAAAGCTACTGGGGAGAAATGGGTAAAACTGGAGAAAGTGAATAATGACTCCAGTTACTGACTCCACCTGAAAACGGCCCTCGTTTCAGAAGGGAATCCTGGTAATTAAGTAGAAGGAACCCTGTGGTAGAGCATTTACCTAAATCCAAGGAGAGCAGAGCCCAGGTGTTCTGACAAAGGCTCCTCCTGCTTCACCTGAGCCCTGTAATTTCCTCAGGCAACAAAACCTAAGACTCAACTCTCAAACTGCAGCCCCTTTGGAGAAGAGAATGGTCACAGAGAAGGCTGGAAGAGAGTCAGAAACAAGAGTCCCCCAAGCTACATCAAAGCAAACCTGCTATCGGAGCAAAGATGTCCAAAACCAGACAAGGGAAAAGCACTTAGCATGTGAACTGTGCAAACGTACAGAAAAAAGAAAGACAGAGGGAGGAAGGGATTGGGGGGAGGAAAAAGAAGGAAGGAAGGAGAAAGAGGAAAAAGAAAGAGAGAGGAAGGGAAGGAGGAATGGGGGTGGAGGAGACGAGAAAAGAGAAAGAAAGAAAGAGGAAGGGACAGAGATGGAAAAGGAGGGAGGGAGGGTGAGAGGGAAAAGGAAGTGAAGAAGAAAGGAAGGAAGGAAGGAAGGAAGAGAGAGAGAAATGGGAGAAGAGGAAAGGGGGAAAAGTGGAAAAGGAAGAAAAGAGAAAGGGAGGAAGGAAGAAAAAAGAATACAACCTAAAAGACAAATAAGAGAAGGAACAGGAAGAAATTCCTTATAATTGTTTCAAACCATATTGAACATTAATTCAGTAAGGAAAGAGCTCAAAGATGAAATGAACCCCCAAGAGGATGTAAAAGATATCACAGGCCTATGGAAATAAACGGAGGAACAAACATTATTACAGAACTAACAAAAATGTTTAGAAACAGAATAGACATCAAACGAAGTAGAGTCATGGATACAGAGAAAAGACTTGAGATAATCTCACAGACTGATTGATTTTTGAAAACATTTAGAGAGGAGTAAATGATACGGAAGACAGACAGAGAGGATCAGGCCTGGGACTATGGTGTGGCAGGGAAGCATCTAGGGTACCAAACTTAAGGAGGCACTCAGTCTCTGAGTTGCGGAAGTACAGAGTCAGCCCCTGAGAGTGAGTGCCTCCTTAAATTGTGTGACCTGTATGCCTTGCTGGCCTCATCCTAGTCCCAGCCCAGAAGATGATCCAATACAGCTAAAACATCCAACAAAAACAAACAGAAGAAATATTCAAAGAGATGAGACAGGGAGGGAGGATACTCAAGACTGCTTCAGCAGATAAGAACACTGTTCTGAAGAAATTTTTATGTGATGTAGAATAGTTAGCATCAAAACATAGCCAAGTTGTTGTGAGCAGCTACTAACATGGCTCCAGAGAACCACACCTCTTTTCTCACCCTTGTGTAGTCTGGACCTAAGGGTGTGATTTTAATGAGCAGAACACAGCAAAAGTAATGGGATACCACTTCTGTGATTAGGTTACAAGAGATTGCGACTCCCCTCAATAGACTCATCTATTGCCTTCTCAGCCTGCACACTTTCATGAAGGGAGGTGCCATATGAAAGAGGCCAACACAGCAAAGGACCCGAGAGCAGGCTCCAGCCAACAGCCAATGAGGAGTTGAGCCCCCAATCCAACAATGTACAAGGGTCCAAATGCTGCCAACAACCACGGAGTGAGCTTGGCACTGGATCCCTCCCCAGTTGAGCATTCAGATGAGACCACAGACCCTGGACTAACACCTTGACTGCAGCCTGCAAGAGACCATGAAGCAGAGCACCTAATGAAACTATGCCTGGATTCTTGACCCACAGAAACTTGGGACATAATAAACGTGTGCTGTCTTAAACAGCTACATTTTGGGATGAATTGTTATGCAGCAAGAGATAACTAATACACCAGCTAAGCTACTGAATTTCAAGAATAAATCCTGAAATCTCCAGGTATCCAGATGGAAAAAATGAATCAAATGAAAGATTTTTAAAACTTTATTCCCCAGTTTATTGGCAATATTTGATATCAAAAGACAATGGAACAAATGTCTGCAAAGTCATGAGAGAAAGAAAATGGAAGCCAAGAATATCATACCCAGTTGATGTTGCTCAGCTAAAGAGGAAAAGAGGAGAAGACAATCTCAAATATGAATGAATCAAAGGAATACAACCTCTCTAGGTTTTTTTTTGAGGGGGGAGCACAGAATAGATTAAAAACTATTTAACCACAAAAAACTGGATAGACAGTTACGAGCTGAACCATACTAATGAACTCAGGAATGGAGAATCTATGTAACAGACTGACAATGAGTATTAAAACTATTTAAATCTGAGACTACTATCAAACAACTATTAGGACTATGTTTATAGAATAGAGTGTGAATGTTATAAATCTAGAAAAAGTAAAATAAATAATGTAACTAACAAAAGTCAAGAGGCTGGGAGAGAAGAAGGTGGGAGATGAAAAAGGCTGGTCAGAAAGAAGGCAAGAATATACAATGCAGAAAAGACAGTCTTTTCTGCAAGTAGGGCTGGGAAAGCTGGACAGCTGCATGTAAATCAATGGAGTTAGAACACTCGCTCACACGACACACAAAAATAAACTCAAAATGGCTTAAAGACTTAAATATAAGACATGACACCATAAAATGCCTAGAAGAGAACATAGGCAAAACATTCTCTGACATAAATCATAGCAATGTTTTCTTAGATCAGTCTCCCATGGCAAAAGAAATTAAAGCAAAAATAAACAAGTGAGACCTAATCAAACTTACAAGCTTTTGTTTTGTTTCATGAGGGGGAGGTAACTAGGTTTATTTATGTGTTTATATTTGGAGGAGGTACTGGGGATTCAACCCAGGACCTAAAGCTAAGCATGCACTCTACCACTTGAGCTATACCCTCCCCCTCCAAACTTACAAGCTTTTGGACAGCAAAGGAAACCATAAACAAGATGAAAAGACAACCTAGGGACTCGGAGAAAATACTTGCAAACCTTGCAACAGACAAGGGCTTAATTTCCAAAATATGCAAACAGCTCATATATCTCAATATCAAAAAAACCAAACAACCCAATCAAAAAATGGGCAGAAGACCTAAATAGATATTTCTCCAAAGAAGACATCCAGATGGCCAATAGGCACATGAAAAGATGCTCAACATCGCTAATTACTAGAGAAATGCAAATCAAAACTACAATGAGTATCACCTCACACTGGTAAGAATGGCCATCATTAAAAAGTCTACAAATAATAAATGCTGGAGAGGGTGTGAAGAAAAGGGAACCTTCCTACACTGTTGGGTGGAAATGTAAATTGGTGCAGCCACTATGGAAAACAGTACAGAGATTCCCTAAAAAACTAAAAATAGAGTTACCATATGATCTAACAATCCTACTCTTGGGCGTATATCCAGAAAAAACTAATTCAAAAAAATACACGCACCTCAGTGTTCATAGCCGCATTATTTACAGTAGCCAAGACATGGAAGCAACCTAAATGTCCATCAACAGATGAACTGATAAAGAAGATGTGGTATATACATATACTTCAGCCATAAAAAAAAGAATGAAATAATGTCATTTGCAGCAACATGGATCGACCTAGAGATTATCATATTAAGTGAAGTTAAGCCAGAAAGAGAAAGACGAATATCATATTGATATCACTTACATGTGGAATCGAAAATATGATACAAATGATACAAATATTTACAAAACAGAAACAGACACACAGACATAGAAAACAAACTAATGGTTTATAGGAAAGCAGAGGGAGGGATAAATTAGGAGTTGGGATTAGCAGATACAAACTACTACATATAAAAGAGATAAACAACAAGGTCCTACTGTACAGCACAGGGAACTATATTCAGTATCTTGTAATAAACTATAATGGAAAAGAATATATATATGTCTAACTAATCACTTTGCTGTACATCAATAACTAATACAACATTATAAATCAACTATACTTCAATTTTTTTGAATATATATGTTTAAAAATAAGAAGGCTGGTCAGGATTCATCAATAAGTCCAAAATTTTAAAATTAATTTCAAGTTAAACAATTCCTCTAATTTCATTTCAGTTTCTTCAGGTAAATTCACATAAATGAATTAAACATTACATGATTCCATTTATATGAAATATCCAGATTAGGCAAGCGTTTAAGACAGAAAGTAGATTAGCAGTTACCTAGAGCTGGGATAAGGGAAAGGTTGGGGGAAAATGGTGAATGACGATAATGAAAATGAAGTTTCTTTTTGAGGTGATGAAAATGTTCTAAAATTGATGTGACGATTATAAAACTCTGTGAATATACTAAAAACCCACTAAATTGTGCACTTTAAATGGGTGAATTACACCTCAATAAATTTGTTTTTAAAATTACCATAGAACCTCAGCTTAATAAAAAATATTTCAAAAAAAACACACAAATCTGTGTGTAAAGACAGAAAGACACATATAGAATGATGATCCATAACAAAAGTGGAAGTAAACAGGCCAAGATGTTAAGAGTAACTAATTCTGGGGGAGGAATAAATGGGAATCGTTATTGTCTTTGCTTTTGTGCTTTTCTGGTTTTGCTTTTGTTTTTCAGTTTCCCCCAAATCAAGATAGAAAGGTTACTGGACAGAGTGCAGTGGAGTGACTCGTTGGCCCCAACTCTTGTTTTCACAGTGGTAGCGCGATGCATCCACATCCCTGACATGTCAAGTGCCCCAGAGCATGATCCTTGGTCCTTTTCCCTTTCCATCCAAGCTCAGTTCCTCGGTGATCTCATTCGGACTCATGGCTGTAAATAACCAGCCTAGACCTCTCTCCCAAACTCCAGACTCATACATATCCAACTGCCTCTGAACATCTGCAGTCAAATGTCTTCAGAGGCATCTCAAATTTAACATGTCTAAAATTGAACTTCTAACCCCACCCTTTCCAAAAAAAACAACTCCACACTCCTCTCAGCCTTCTTCATCTCAGTAAATGGCCACTCCATGTTTCCAGTCGCTCAGGCCAAAAACCCTGAAGTTACACTCGACGAATCACTTTCTCTCACACTCTACACCCACCCAGTCAGGAAATCCTGTTGCTGCCACTTCCAAACATACCCCGAATCTGACCACTTCTTCACACTTCCTCTAGAACTAGCCCACGTCAAGCCACAAGCATCTCTTGCCTGTATTATTGGAAACCCTCCTAATGGGCTTCCCTGTCTCTATCTTTGTCCTTTTTCACTCTGTTATAAACACAGCAGCTGGAGAGACCTTGGTAAACCACGTGGTGGTTAGTTACAAAACAGCCTCCAAGGAATCACGCTTCTTGGTATTCACACCCTTGTCTAGTCCTCTTCCCCGGTGAGACTAAGCTGGCTTTGCACTTGGCTTCTGCCAATAAATAAGGCAGAAGTGACGCTATGCTGTTCTTGGCCTACGCCTTAAGAGACACGGCAGCTTCCATTTTTGCTTTCTTGGAATGCAGGTCTGAGACCACCCTATAGGTAACTGGGTTAGCCCGGGAGAGGATGAGAAGCCACATGGAGGAGCATGGAAGAACCGACAGCCAGACATGAGTGAGGCCAGCTTGGCTGTTCCAATCCACCCAGTCTTCCAGGGGAAGGCTGCCATAGGAGTGAGCACAGGTGAATCAGCTGAGAAGCCATTCAGCCAACTCAAAGAATCATAAGGACTAATAGGGTGGGGGTATATAGCTCAGTGGTAGGGCATGTGCGCGGCATGCATGAGGTCCTAGGTTCAATCCCCAGTACCTCCATTAAAAGAAATAATAAATCATTGTTTTAAGCACCAAGTTTTAAGTCGATTTGTTACTCAGCAAAAGGTGACTGATACAAAGCCTCACACAGATCATCTCACTTCTGTGCTAGAAATCCTCTACTGGTTTCCCATTTCACTTAAATTGGAAGCAAAGTCATCCTATGTACAGGGCTCCACACCATCACGGCCCCCACCACCCTGCCATTCCGTCTGAGCTCATCAACTCTGCTCAACCCAGGCTCACTCCATTCCAACCCATGTCCTTGACTGCACCAGCCATGCTTTCCCCCACAGGGCCTTTGCACTTGCCATTCCCTCTGCATGGAGGGCTCTCCCCCGCTCCATCCCCGTACCCACATGCCTTCTTCCCTCACTGGCTTCAGGTTGCTGCTGAAGGATCACCGACTCAGTGAGGCGTCCCTGACCACCTTGCACAACCCAGTCCCTCTTCTTGTCCACTTTCCCTGCTCTGTTCTTTTCCACAGAACTCATCCCTGTCTAACCTACCATTTATCTGATGTTTATTTTATTACACATGTAATTTTGCCTTTTCTGTTCAATGCTGCCTCCCCAGAGCCTAGAGCAGCACCTGGCACACCGGAGGTGCGCTGGGGAATATTTGAGAAGTGAGCAAACATTTCTGCTCATCATGGGTGGGACCCGCCTCACAGCCACCTAACCAGGGCCTCGGCTCAGCCCGTGAGGCACAGCAAGGTTTTGGGGTGAAGATTCCACTCTCAGGTTTCTCACCTGTAATGCGGAAAGAGCAGCAGGGAATTAGAGACCCCTCAGGTTGGGGCGGGGTGGTGGTGATGGGGTTTCCTGGCCGCTTGCCCAGACACTCCTCTCTGTAATGTTGGATATCAGCAGGACCCAGGGCACTACGGAGACTGTCTTTTCCCAAAACAGCCACTGCAATATTCTCACATGCTCTTGCAGATCACTGCTAATCTCCACCAACAGATTGAATTCATCCCCTCTCCCCTCAGATCTGAGCAAGAAGTCGTAACTCAAGTCAAGAACAGGATGCAGTGAAACTGATGCTGTGTAACTTTCAAGGTAGGTCATAAATGCAACACAGCTTCACCTGGCTCTCTCACGACTCCAGTCCTTGGGAGCCGGCCATCACGTTGTAAGGAAGCCCAGGCCACATGGGGAAGTCACGCGCAGCTGGTCTAGCCAGTAGCTCCAGCTAAGGTTTCAGCCAACAGCCAGCATCAACCATCAGACGGCCCTCAGCCTCTGATGATCCAGACCTCCGCCCCTATTCTGCCTTGTTAACCCCAAATGGAAGAGATACGTTATCCCTACCCTCCAATCTTGCCCAAATTGCAAATTCTTGAGCAAAATATGTGTTTTTGTTGTTTTAAACCACTAAATTTCATTACATATCCATAGTAACTAGAACAGGTCCCAAATTAGCAACTCAATGAAGCCAAGATGAAAGGACTAGCACTCCCATTTCATAGCTGAGGAAACTGAGGCTCAGCAAAATTAAGACCTTGCCCTAGCTCACACAGCTAGTAAGTGAAGAAACAGGAATGATGTCCAGGTCTTTCAGATACCTCAATGCATGCTCACTCCCATCTCCTTCCCTTCCAGCTGCTGCCCCTCCCTCGGACCCCAAAGCACACCCAGGGTGGGGCTGCCAATGGTCAGCCATATCCTCCAGCTACCAGGCCAGCAATGATGGAGCGCCTGCCCTGGACTCAGTCCCTCCTCTGAGCACAAACCCCTTCTCCTCTGAAGGGCAGCAGCTCTGGGAAAAAGGCCAAGGAAGAGGGTATGAGCCAAGACCTGCTGTGTGTGTCTGGATCCCAATTAACAATCAAGAAGTCAAGTTCCCCTGCCAAGGGGACTGGAAGGAGGGAAGAGACGGAACCCTCTGCTCCTGCAGGTGGGCCCCAGGGCACAGGCTCCCCGAAGGAAGGCCCCAGATCAGACTTTATATGCTCAGGAAACCTCATTGCCATGAAACATACAGCACAACTTGGCCCCACTTCAGGAAATTTAGGGACAGGCACACCCACGATGCTGCCAAAAACCCCTCCTTCTCATGCAATGCAGTGACAGCCACAAAAGCAGTGGGAGAAAAGCTATATGCAGCTGAAGACACACATGTACACACACTTCCCACACAATCTGCTTGCCCTGATACACATGTATATGCACACTCATGCACAGCCATGTATGCAAAACAGCACACATAAGCCATGTGCACATACAGAATGAATATACATGTACACACAATATATGTAGAGCATGACTGTACAGGTACAGAGATGTATACATGCAAAAGCACACATATCTGCATTCATATTCACAGGCCTGCCTGCATATACTCACACTTAGATACATACACACACTAGCACACATGCCTTCCCAGGAAGCCCTATACATTTCCCCTGGAACCTATCAATCTCTCCAGGACTTGTAGAGAAAGTATGGGAAGAACTTTGGTTCCTGCAATCTGAGAAGGTGAAGGAAGGGATGGACTGACAGAAAGATGGGTGGATGGGTGGATGGGTGGATGGATGGATGGGTGGATGAATGGATGGATAGGTGGATGGATGGAGGAAGGATGGGTGAATGGATGGATGGATGGGTAAATGGATGGGTGGATGGAAGAGACTCAAATGACTCTATTTTGAAACTATTTTGAACAGAAGCCAATTCCTCAGCCCTCTTTGATCACCCTTTCTGATATTGGTCCCCATAGGTCCCCCAAACCTAATGACTATCCTTCATGGTGGAATGCCACCAGTTTCCACCCACTGAAGTTTTAGAGGTAATGTCATGTCCCATGGAATCCAGACTCCTGTATCCAACTCTCTACTAACACTTGTACTTGGTTGTCAACCTCTCACCACAAACTCAGAATGTACAAACCCAAGTGTTCATCTTCCCCCAAATCCCACTGTTCCTGTCTACTTTCCTATCTCAGTTAATGGCGTCTCCCTCCATCCAGCTACACAGGCTAATATCCTAGAATTCACCTTCGACTTTCTCTCACACCCCACATTGAATCCATCAGGAAACTCCGATAGCTTTACCTTCAAAATACACCTATAATTCAACCACTTCTTACCACCTCCACTGCTTCTGCTCTTGCACCCCTAACCACCCTCATAGTAAATATTCTCAACAGAGAAGTCAGAGTGATTCTATTAAACATAAGCTGATAATCGGAAAACAATAGAGAAAAATCAATAAAACCCAAATTGACTAATCTTTAGTTAAACTGACTAAGAAAAATGGGAGAAGACTCAAATTACTAAAATCAAAAATGAACAATACTACCGACCTTACAGAAATTAAAAAGATTACAAGGGAATACTATGAATAAAATTCCTTAAAAAATGCAAACTACTGAAACTGACTTAAAAAGACATAAAAAGTCTTAGTTGACCAATAACAATATTGAGTCAGTAATCAAAAAGCTTCCCACCAACAAAAGCCAGAACCAGATGGCTTGACTCATGAATCCCAACAAATGTCTAAAGACAAATTAACACAAATCCTTCACAAACTCTTCTGAAAAATAGAAGAGGAAGAAACACTTGTCAACTCGCCCTATGAAACCAAAGACATCACAAGAAAACTACAGGCCAATATTACTTACGAACATAGATGCAAAAATCCTCAACAAAACACTAGCAAGCTGAATTCAGCAACACATAAATCTGATTATACATTGTGACCAAGGGAGGGTTTATCCCAGGAATGCAAGGTTGGTTAAACATACAAATATCAATCAATGTAACATACCTTGTTAATAAGGGACAAACCACATGATCATCTCAAAGATGCAGTAAACGTAAGCCAGATCTCCCAATCCTCAGTACAAAACCTTGTCTCACTCTTAGTAACAGCCAGTTCCACCTAATGTCTACAAGGTCCTACCTGATCTTATCTCCATCACCTCTGTCCTTGTCTCTCTTTCTCGCTTCACTCCACACCAACCACAGTGTCCTTCCTGGTGTTGCCTAAATCCACCAGATACACTCCTACCTTAGGGCATTTACAGAGTCTGTTCCCCTAAATATTCACCGAATTCGCTCCTTCACCTCCTGTAGGTCTTTACTCAACAACTATCTTCTCAGTGAGCCTCCTTGGTCACATTATGGAAAATTGCAGCCCTCTCCCCCCAACACCCACACTTTCCCTACCTCCCACTCTATTTATCCCAAGCATTTCTTATCATCTGAAATATTGTGAACTTTACCTATATATTTGGCCTGTTGTCTGTCTCCCTCAACTAGAACATAAGCTCTCTAAGGACAGAGATATCTTAGTCTGGTTTACCCACTGCTGAATCTGCAGCATTTAAACTAGCATGCTGCTTTACAGTTACTCAATAAATATATGTTGAATGAATGAAAATAGCTGGTCACTTAACTACTCACTCAGCAAGCAGTGATTACCCCACCCCAAGTGCCTGACACTCTGCTTTGGGCTGGAGCACTGAGAAAGATGGGAACCAACCTGGGTCCAGCTGGGGGACAGGTCAGAACATAAGTAACCAGGACCCAAGGAAGACAGTGCTGAGGAGCAGCAAGGATGAGGAGAGAGGATCAGGGAACCTAGGAAGGCTCCAGGGAGAGGTGGTGCCCTCACCGGCCCCCGAAGGCACAGAATGACCCCGGCATATGGAGAAGGGGTGGGAGGAGAGGGAACAGAGGGAGAGCCCAGATGTGGGAAGCATGGGGCATGTCCTGGGAATCAGGAAGGGACCTGCATGGCAGTACTGTATGGGGGATGAGGCTACTAAGGCTGCCAGGGAGGTTCATGAGAGGCCTTAAGTGTCAGGATGAGGAGCCAGGCTTAGTTCCAGTGGCACCAAGGCCTTTGATGGGGAAGCTCCGCCGTGTCACTCTGGCAGTGTGGGAAGAACAGGTTGTAGTGGATGAGCAGGAAGGCAAGGAGACCCGGAAGGTGGCTCCCAGGACAGTTCTGGAGAAAGATGGCAAGGCGTGAGCCAGAACAGGACAGAGGGGACCACAGAAGAGTGGTACTTTGGAGGTGTAAAGGGTTTTACGACTGGTGCGGGTGGGTGGGAAGGTCAGGCAGTGCGGGGGGAGCTGAAGCCTGAGTCTCAGGACCTCAGAGGCACAACAGAGCCCTGGAGCGGGGATCTGGTCAGGGGGTTCAGAAGGAATCACACCTCTTCTAGAAGGCTGGAGTTCTGGTCGCAGGGCTCAGCGCCGCTGGGGATCGTGCAAGGCCCAAACTTGAGCCACAGGGAGGGGCAGCCTCCCAGCACTGGAGGATGGATGCACCCTGGCCCTGCCCACCTTCCTGCCCCTCAGCCCCTCACTGCCCAGGGCAGGCCTGGAGAAGAGATTCTCCAGCTGGCTTTGTCAGCCAAGATGCAATGTCATTTCTAGATGAGCCATCCAGCTCTGGAGATGCGCCAGGCTGCAGAGCGGGGGACAGCTGTGTCCCCGAAACACAGCCAAGGAGCCTCTTCCCGGAGCCAACCAAGACAGTGGCAGAAGCAGAACTGGCAGGGGGTCCGAGGGCCCAGCCATTGTGGGGACAGGCCTTAAATGGGGCCTCCATCTGCCCGGGCCCCAGCCTCCCTGCAAGGTTGGGCCCATCCAGCCCCCACCAGCTGGAGATGATGGTCCCAGTCACACTCCCTCAGCCATTAGGCACTAAGGCATGTACTTAGTGCCTGGTGTCTGCCAGGCTCTGTTTCTCTTCCACGGGGGTGACAAGGGTCAGTGCAGCATGAAGGACACAGACTTTGGAGTCTGCGGAGCTGAGTCTGAGTTTCATCTGTCCTACTCTTTGTGCTGCTGTCTCTGGGCCTCAGTATTCCTATCTGTCGAGTGGGAACGAGAAATACCTTTTGGCACAAGGGCACCGTAAGGATAAAATAAGAGCACGTGCAGAAGGGAACACTAACGGGACTTGTCTATTTCCCAGGAATTTCAGTGGGAGCCCAACGAAGGCTGAGGACCCACACCTTAGAACAGGACCCACACCTTCAGGACTAGAGAGAAATGGAACTGTCTCATGTGGCCCCGCAACTTGTACAGAAGAAGGCTGGAGATGCGGGCTGGGGGGATTTATGTGAAGAGTGAGAAAACTGAGTGAGGGGCCACGGGCGGCTCACCCATGGAGGGGCAGTGCCTATCAGGAAGGACACTCGCCTTTCTCCCTGGCCAGACGCTGACAAAAGCTAACCTTCCTGCACCAGGGCCACCTGAGGGGCATTCACAAAGTCCATCCTCAGGACACCCCAATGCACGTCACCTGGGAGCAGGAAGGTGCACGAGGGCGGGGAGGGGGCTGCTGCACCCTAAGTTCGTCCAGTGGGTTAAACAGGCACCACAGAGAGGAGACAGGCTTGGTGGCCACAAGAGGGGAGCCCCACAGGGTGGCTGCCCAGGGCGACAGGGTCCAGCAGGAAGAGCTGGAAGGGCAACCCCCAAGGAGGAGTAGAGGGAAGCTGTGACAGGACACAGGTTAACCACGTCACCTGCATCAAGGCCAGGGGCCCGCAAAACCCACAGAAGTGCCCCCAAGAGACAAGTCGGCCAGCATCTGGGCGTCAGCCGCAAAACAACTCCAGACACGGATAACACGTGGCCTGTTTCCAGTCATCCTTCCTGGCCCGCCCAACCCTGGAGGGGCCAGGATCTCAGGGGAGGGGTGGTGTCAGCGACTGGGGTCAGAGATGGAACAAGAGAATCCAATCAAGTGGAGCTCTCCCTCTTCCCCGTGCAATTTCTGGGCCTGGATAGAATATTTATCTGGAAATAGAACCAAAGTTTTGATTTAAATGGGACTTCATGAATGTAACTAGAAAAGCTGTGGGGTCTGGTCATAGGCAGGAGACACACCCGAACTGACAGGAGAACAATAAAGCTGTTACTGCTTTGCTTTCGGAGTCCAGCCTGCTCAGTGAGCCCTGCCCACATGTGCCGAGGCTTCTGTGTCCCCAGGGCCTTGGGACCAGGGAGTGGGAGGGTAAAGGAGGGGAGTTTGACTGGTCTGCCTGGGGCTAGGTGGGCACCTGCTTCCCAGAGTCAATGACTCCTTCTCATTGTGGGACAGTCAGAACCAAGGCTTTGGGGAGCCAAGGACACTGCTGCACACATTTGGATACACCAGGGTGCCTGGTGGGACACCAACATGCACGGAGCCCAGCGGGAAAAGCAGATTCTGACGTGAGCATAGTAGTCTCGGAGGGCTTTTGGAGGAGGTGGCCTTTGAGTTGGATCTTGCAGCAGGAGAAAGATTTCAGGATGCACAGAAGAGGGGAATGGTGCCCCTGGCGGAGGGAATGTTCACACGCAAGGGAGGTGTGAGCACCTGTCACCAGCACAGCCGGATAGTGAGGGGCATGAAGGTATGTGATGGGATATGGATCTGGAAGATGGGATATCATCACTATTGTCACCTTTAAAGCAGTGTCTAGGCTGGCTATGGCCAATCTGGGCCTCACTTTCCTCATCTGTAACCTGGGGAGAATTAACCTAGTTTTTCTTGGACTCACATCCTGGGAATAAAGGGGTCGTAATCTCTCTAGTCACAGCATTAACCAGGAGCTCAGAGGATACGCTTTAGAGTCAGAAAGGCTTAGGCTCAAATACCAGTCCTGCGCCTTCCTAACTGTGGAACTCTAGGTGAGCCTCAGTTTACTCATCTGTAAAATGGGGATAACAAAGCTCCACTCGGAAGGAGTGATCAATGATGTAATGTGCATAACATACATAAACACCGGGCACAGCATAAGCCTGTGTGGAACGCGATTTCCCTACCCACCCCACCCAACTCCCACCTCCGAAGGAGCCCTCACTTACATAAGAGGCCTGGAGGGTGGCCGGGGCCAGGACGAAAGCCAAGTAGAAGGAGACGGCTGCGGCAAACAAGCTGACGGCACAGATGAGGGGCTCAGCCCTCGGGTTGACTTTCTTGTATCTCCTTGAAGCCTCTGCTCCCAGGATGACCCCAATAATGCCAGTCACAACAGTCAGTGCCCCCAAAATCAGGCTGATGGAAAAAAGCAGAGAGGGGTTAGTCAGCCAGTGGGGCTAGGATAGGGGTCTAGCCACCTGCCCCCAGTGCATGATCTGGTACCACAGGGATGTGGCTATGGGTCCCTTCCCCTCCCTCCTGAGCAATGCTAGTGGCTCCTTGGGACACGGCTCAGGGACCCATGTAGTCCCCTACTCATCCCATCCCCTTTCCTGCCTCGTCCTGCAGATGCCACTGGCCACGTGGGTGATCTTCCCAGCACCCAGTACCCCAGCTCCCAGCCTGCCTCATCTCCGGTGACCTCCTCCACTGTCTCACCACCTGAAACTGCCCCACTCAGAACACTTAATTCTACAGTCCCACTCTGGCTCCAACCTCCTTGCCTTGTAGCCTCCAATACTAATGGGAGTGGAAGCAAATGAACATTTACTTGTTGAGCTTCTGTAATGCACCGGCCCTCATCTGGGCATTGTACACACCCTCCCTCCTTGAGGCCCATCCTCCCACTCTCCATCTTTGAACACCTCTCAAGTAGCCCCCTCCTAACTTCCCTACTTTCCCACCTACTCCTGGACCTACTTCGACTCCACTTGGCCTCTCTTGCACCTCCCTTCTGTGGGCACCTGCCCCTCCAAGACAACCTCCAGATAGGTTCCCAGAGGATGCTGTCTAGAACACGGATCTGACTATGCCCCTGCCTAAAATTCTCCACCAGCTTTTAAACACCTTCCAGATTTGGCTCCAACTCATTGTGGTGTACATGGACCTTCATGATCTGACCCTGTATGGCCTCAACCCAAAACCCCAGTTCCATCCTCCTTGGCCCCCAGACTAGTTGCTATCCCCACTTTGTACTTTTATTCCTCCCTCTGAAACACCTTTCACTAATTTTTCCACCTACCAAACTCCTACTCATCCTTCAAGACCCATCACAAATGTCCCCTCTTTGGGGATGCCCTCCCCTGTCCCTTTGTTGATTCCTTCACTCTTCTCAGATCCCATAGCACCTTTTGTGTCTCTATCATCAAGGTCATTCACTAGGCTGTGAATTCCTAGAGAACAGAAACCAGGTTTGGTTTACTTTCTCGACTTCAGGCTGGGAGCATAGCGCCTAGAACACAAGAGAGATACATCTATATTTTTTAAGCAAATGAGCTTACTGATCCTTCCCGGAATTGCCAGGTGGACAGCTGAGGAAGGTTAGGCTAAGAAAGGTTGAGGCCAAGGTTACCCAGCTAGTGAGCTGCAGAGCCAGGATTTCAACACAAATCTTCAGCCTCCTGGTCCATCCTACTCTCCAAAGCCTCCTTTTAAAGGAGCTCAAAAGGATGCTGAGACTAGTATGAACTCTTTAAAACACAAATGTAACTAGGACCTTTCCAGCCCCTCAGAGCCTCCCTGTTGTCCTCAGGGCAAGTTCCCAGCCAGCACAGCAGGACTGGCCCCTGCTGACCTGTGTAACCTCCTGTCTTTTCCCCCTCCCTCACTCTGCACGAATGACCAGGAATTCTCTAAACTTTACCCTACACCTTCCAGCTTCCCTGCCTTGGCCCACACTCTTCCCTCGGCCTGGAGCACTGCTACCCTCACCATCATTCTGCACCTGGCCAGCATCTCCTCCTTGATCCAAACATTTCCAAAGTGCCAGGTGCCTGCTGTTACCTCCATGGCTCCCACCAAGATGTAAGAACAGACGGATGCAAGACTGTGGTTACTGACAAACGGAGTGTCACAAAAAATCCACCTCACCTCTGAACAACTTCTGTGAAACGCCCATCCCACAGGTGAGGACTCATGGGTTTCTTCCCCGGCCCCATCCCCTTGGTTTACAGGAGATCATGTAAAGCCCAGAGAGGCCAGGAAACTGCTGGAGATCACACAGCCCTTCACTGGAAGCGCCAGGGTCTCCTGGCCCTCCGCCTACCAAATGAAGCATGTGTGTCCTTAGGCAGCTTAAAGGTGCTCACCAAACCTTCCCAGCCTTCCAAGCTGTACCAGGCTCCAGCTCAGACCAGTCAAGTGACCCCTATTCCCAGATGAATGCTATCTGTCTCTGAGTCCTGGTGTGAGCCGGCCTTGGCAGGTTCTTAAGACCTTTGTAAGACAGGATTGATTATTCAGAGAGGCGATGTAGAGGAGGCGAGGCGGGCGGGGGTGGGGGCAGCCCCTGAGCAGGAAGTGTGGCCAGAGGACACATTAACCATGAAGTGCCCCGACCCCGACAAGGCCTTCCCAGAATCAGACTCTCAGAGCCAAGAGGGCCCTTAAAGGCCTTCAAGTTCTATGCTGTACTCCTCTGTACAACGGCCCTGGCAAGCAGCTCTCCAACTCCTACTTACATGACCCCAGGGGTGGGAAGCTCATTACCCCCATGCTGCCCCTTCCATCTGGGCCAGCTCTGAGTTTTGGAAATTCTCCCTCTGGCAGAGCTAGAATCCTGCGTCCTATAGCTTCGAGCTCCAGCCCCACCCTCACCACCCTCACCGTGGGGCTTAGCCTAACCATGGAGAGTGTATTAACAGCTGAGGTCTGTGCAGAACCCCAGCACCGGGACCTCCTACCACTCTGTAGTGGGTTGATTAATGCCCCCTCAAGACATCTATGTCCTAATCTCTGGTACCTTGTACGGCGAAACAGACTTTGTAAACGTGATTACATCAGTGATTGTGAGACAGGGAGATTATCCTCCATTTTTCAGGTGGACCCTAAATGCACTTGCAAGTGTCCTTATAAGAAGGAAGGGGAGGGAGATTTGAGACATAAGAGGAGAAGGCAACGTGACAACGGATGTAGAGCCTGGAGTGACGCAGGAAGGCCAGCCGCCACCAGAAGCTGGAAGAGGCAAATCCCAGAGAGCCCCCAGAGGGAGTGAGGGCAGCTGAACTTGGTTTTGGCCCAGTAAAACCATTCTGGACTTCTGGCCTCCAGAACTATGAGAAAAATTTCTGTTTCAAGCTACCAAGTGTGTGTGTGTGTTGGGGGGGGGTATGATCTGTTCCATCAGCCCTAGGACACTAACACAAACAGCCACGTCCATTTCTCATCCAGATTCTGTGAAGGAGCTGAGTTAGAGGAGGAAGGTGAGCCGAGAAAGGGGAGGTGACTCGCCCAGGAACACACAGCCAGTTAAGGCCTGAAGTGGGATGGAGTCCTGTTTTTTCTCCACTTTTTCAAGCTGCTGTGGGACTTCTAGGACTCAGTCTTTGCCTCCAGGGAGATAAGAATCTAACTGTAGAGCCAAGACAAATATAGGTATCCTTTGATGCATTCATTCATTCACTCGCTGGAGGCTTCCTGAGCACCCACTGTGTGCCAGCTGGCGGGAGAGATGTTCAAGTCCATTAACAGTACCAGGCAGTCTCCAGGGGCAACAGGAAACAGAGCTGAAGAGCACCAGCTTTGAAGTCTGAATCCTGGCTCTGCTACTCGTTAGCTGTGTGACCTTGGACAAGTTATTTACCCACTCTGATCTTCCATCTCCTCATTTGAAGGACAGGAATACTAGGGTTTATTATCATAAAACCTCAGACGGTTTGTCACATAAGATGCTTAGCTCAGGGACCAAACTAAAGTTACAGCTTAAGAAGCAACAATGAGAAAAGGGAAGGCAGCCATGGGCAGAGGGCCCAGCTTGGGCAAAGGCAGACAAGGGAAAGGGGCAGAGGACATTCTGGAACTTACGCAAAGTTCTCTCTGGGCATCAGGGAGGGAGGGAGAGGCAAGAGAAGAGGCTAGGGAGAGGGGGTAGTGTCCCTGAGGCCTCAGGGCAGAACACAGAGCCCTGAGGAACTCGGAGGAGCACATCGAGGCAGGATCAGGGAGGAGGAGGGGTCTGTAAGGAGTCTGAAACGCATCAGACAGAGGAGGAAACTGGGCTAGAGGGCTTTAAAGAGGAGGCGGGAGCAAGTAAGAGGACTGAGATGTTCGCTCTCCATCAGGGGGTCATGAGGCCCTGGAGAACGGGGTCAGGTGGTGGAACAGGAGCACAGCAGGGTGAGGGGGACAGGGAGTGGGCGGGCAGTCCCAGGGCTGAGTGCCTGCCCTCCATGTGGCTTCTGCTCTCCCCCCAGCCCACTCTGCCAGCAGCTTTCCCAGGGCTGTCAGTGCCTTAAAAGAGGCAGAGAACACACGAACGCCTGTGAAATCCCTAAACCCGGTTAAGTGATGAATCATCCCAGTGCCTCAGTCTGCCCTCTGTAAAATGGGATGACCCACACTACGGGTCCCTCCAAAGGAAGGTTGCTAAGAATCCCAACGTCTCACAGGCCCCACAGAAGCCTCACTCACCCCAAGTGCCTTCTGGATCCCCAGTGTAGGCCAAGAGTTGGAAGACAGGGACTGGGGCCCAGAGAGGACAAGGGAGCTGCCTGTGGCCATTCAGTGCAGCACAGCTCAGCCCGAGCTAGAACCAGGCCAGCCACCTGCCAGAGGAGCCCCAAGCCCTGGTGTCTTCACAGAGCTCTGTAAGCCCACACAAACTGAGTCTGGGGGCTCAGAACTTCCCGAGAACTTCCCCACCAAGAGCCCCCCACCCAGCCTGGGTGCCAGAGGCCCCTCACCTGTCCAAGCTGTTGCACGGCCCCAGAAAGCAGGGAAACTGCAGCCCGTGCACCATACGGGCCTCGAATAAAAACTTGGGGGCCCAGAAGCCCAGGGCTCCAGTCACAAAGGCCACGGCTGTCAGTCCAAAGTTCGAACACACAAAACTCCAACTGCAAGAGAAAGTGCTCTGGCTGGAGCTGGCAGAGGGCTGGGGCTGGGGCTGGGGGGGTCCTGTCTGCTTCTGCTCGCTCCCCTCCCCTCTCTCCTGGGTACTCGGTCACCCTGGCACTCGGGTGGCTCCAGGCTCCACATCCTCCCCGACACTCATTAAGAAGCCCTCCTCCCTCCTCTCTGCAGGAGCAACTCTCCCCAGCCTGAAAGGCTCAAATCCAACATAATATTGTCCATCCAGCAAGATGTCCCTGTTGCCTCACTTTCCTCTAAGTACCCTCCACTCGGCTCATGGCTCTGTAACCAAGAGAGTGGGGGTCCTCTCCATGCCCCACATTTTGGTAAATCATGAGACCTGGGCATGCAAGTGACTCCTGCCTGCCTCCCCAACCATGCCTAGAATAGAGAGGGATGCACTCCCATGAGGCTTGGAGAGGTAAGTGATTCACCCCGGCATCTTCCCAGCCACCCTGAGAAGCTGGCAAGGCTAGAGAATTATGTCCATTGAATCAATGAGGGAAGTGAGGTTCCAAGTCTCAGGTCACTCAGGGATAAGGCAGAGGCAGAGCCAAGGTTGGAGCTCACGCCGCCTTCCTCCCTCCCTCCCTCCCAGCCCACATTCTGTCACATGGCGAGGTGAAGGGGGCCTCCAAGTCGGGGAGGGACATCTCAGTTGGTGAATGGGAGCTCAGAGGAGGAAGAAGGTTGTGAATGTTGGGACAGTCAGGGAGGGCTCCCTGGAGGCAGAGGGAGGTCAGTGATTCTAGGTCAGACATAGGGGTTTTCAGTGACATGAAGGGAGAAGCAGGGACACTCACTTTCTCCCCAGGTATCTGACATCTTCATACCAGCTGCTCTTTGGGCCCCCCACGGCCATTACCCCCTGCTTCTCAGCAGCTCCCCGGGGTGGGTTTGGAACCAGCACGATAAGAAGGATCAAGGCCAAGACTTCCAGGGGAGACATGACCTGGGGATAGGAAGGTCCAGGAAGCTCAGGGTCACACACTCCTGCAACCCAGGAGATCCCTTGGGTGGCTGAACTCTGTGGTCCAGGCTCTTGGGATGCTCTGTGCCCTGGAGGCGGGGGGTGGGCAAGGGGGGAGAGGGACTCATTTCCCCGGGGTTGGTTATGCACAGAGCTTAACATACCACTGCTCCCAACCCCTCACTCTGAGTACAGCCTCTCTGGGGAGTGGGGTGCCCTTGGTACTTGACTTAATACCCGTTTGTCCTGTACAGACGCTACTATTGGGAGCAGTGAGCCTGACATGGTGAAGAGCTAGAGGCCTGACTACCCTGGCCCTGACTGCTGAGGACTTGCTGCTCCAATAACTGTCCCTTTTCCCGGTCCACGCCTCCACCTGCCAGGCCAGCCCTGCCCTAGTGTCCTTCCATCCCTGTCTCACAAATCCTCAAGATTCCATAAGGCAGCCTTTACTCCCCCCCACTCTACAGATAGGCAAAGTGAGGCCCCGAAGAGGGAGGGGACTAGCCTGAGGTCACACAGCTAGCCAACTGAGCAGCTGGGATTTGATCCCAGGGGCACGACTTCCAGAGGCCACGTTCCATACGAGGCCCCCAGTGTCTGAAGCTGCTGACATCTGAGCACCCCCCACGGCGCCAGGTACTGTGCCAAGGGGCTAAGGCCACTAGAGGCTGGAAAGTCCCTGCTGGCCCAGTGGGAAAACAGAGGGAAGAAAAGGAAACTGGACTCACTCGGAGGGCCCAACGCCAGTTCCCGGTCAGCTCCGTCACAGCCGACCCCAGCACATAGCCCAGACCACTGCAGCAGAGGGGCGGGGAAACAGCAGTGAGGGGAAGGAGGCAGGCCCGGGGCCCCAAGACCAACCTAAGCGAGGGTGCGCCCACCCTAGGGAGCCAGCTCTCTGCAGCTCATGGCCATTTCACTGGGAAGAGTGAGCCATGTGAGACCCAGATGGCCACTGCCCTTGGTCAAGTCACTGGTGACCTCTGGCTCCAGGCCCAGCCCCAGCACCACTGTGCACTGTCTCCCAATATGAGGACCATGCACCTCCCCAAGGCTCAGCCCTGCCCCAGTGAGGCGATTTCAGGAAACCTGAGTCAGAGCTCAGGGTCCTGACTGCAAATCCCATTCTGCCCCACCCCACTGTGGGGTACACGCCCGACCCCAACACACTTCCCTGCCTCCCCTCCCAGAGCCGGCCCCTCCCTGAGCAGGCCGTACGGCCAGGCTGCACTATCTCACCCCTTCCTGGGGTGGACTAGCAGGTAGGGAGCATCCTCATTATGTATCTCTAACTCCCACCATAGCCCATCGGTCAATGTTACTGGCGCCATTTTTACAGATGAGGAAACTGAGGCTCAGAGAGCTAAAGGGACACAGGGAGGAAGGGGTAGAGTTGAGATTCCAAACCTAGCCCTCCTGCTCTGACGTCTCCTCCACCCAGCCCAGCCCCTGTTCTGACTCCTCTGGGCCTCAGTGTACCACCCAGGGAAGTGGATCCAGAGTAATACCAACCTTCCAACAGCAATAAAGATATAGAAGATGGTCAGCACTTGGGTCCGCTGGTCCCTCACGAAGAGGTCACACAGGATGGTGGGCGCAATGATGGAGGAGCTGGCCGTGCCGATGCCCACCAGTCCCCGGGACAGGAAGAAGAGCCAGGAGTACTGGGCAGATGGGGACAATACCACAGTGAGTTCCAGAAATCACACCAGGAGGATTGTTCTCAGAGGGACAGAGGGCATCTGGTAGCACGAGCCCCAGGAGAGGAGGAGGTGTCAGGGCTCCAGACACCTCACCATCCTCCCAGTCCAGGTTCCCCAAATCACACGGGTGCCCCCTGCTGGAGCCCACAGCTGCTACCTGCCCCCCACCGCCCAAAGGAGCTCTCTTCCTGGGCATCGTCTTGGCTAACCAGGCCAGTTCCCGCAGACGGGAGCGATTACCCTCACCTCTAGCCCCAGCACAGCCAGGCAGAAATAAAGCCACGGTGCCAGAGAGGAAGGCCTCTGTTAAGAAAGTCCAACGGGCTTCTCTCAGCCCTGGAATGCCCCGCCTGGCTCAGCAGGGGCTGGATCAGGGAGGAAGCAGTTTGGGGAGGGTCCCCCAGGGGCTTGGGCAGGGGTGAGAGCACCTACCTGGGGGGGGGATGAAGGAACTGGAGAGGCCTGCTCCTGACCAGAACAGGATACCGAAGCTCAGCACGGCCTTGCGGTTGTGCCGGTCGCCCAGGTAGCCAAACACGGGCGCAGACAGCGTCAGGCAGCTGATGAAGACTGGAGGAGACATGCAAGGGACAGCCTGCAGCCCCCCAATAAAGGCGGGGAGCAGATGGGCCCAGCAGGCTCAGAGAAGGGAACTGGCTCAGATACTTAAGCTTGGCAGTGAGTGGAGGCCAGAAGGAAGAAAAATAAGGTGAATCCCCAATCTCCATCATTGCCCAGTCAGGAGGACTGGGAGGGAAGTGTACGGGCTGGGCCTAGGCTCAAAACCCAGGCTGCTCGCTCACTGTGCAACCTTGAGTTACTAATTCCACCTCTCTGAGCATCAGCCCAACACTGGAGAAGTCAACATCCCCCTATGAGGCTCTGCAAAGGTGAGACTACAGTGACACAGAACATCATCCCCCAAGGCATGGAGCTGCTAGTGCGGGGTCTTTAGGAGAATTTCAGCCCGCTGTGAGCAGGATGTTGGGACTAGTCTGATTTTGCTCTCAAGCCTCTGCTGGAGGTTGGGGGGGGGGTGGAAGGCAAGGGGAGGGGGAGGCTGCAGGTGCCACCTTTGAGCAGACAAGTACAGTTTAGAATGAGCGCAGTGTTTATAAACCTGTGGTCCCTGGAGGCTGGAAAAGAGTTGGTTTTCCTAAAGCTGGTAAAATATTCCCCTGATGCTGCTGTTGTACTTATACATGTTTTTTTTTTTTAAGTAAAGGCTTACGAATTGGCCTCCGGACTAATGAGTGCGTTTGCTATTCTGCGAAGACGAAGAAACTGCCACGTTTTTTCTTGACTGTACCACGTGGATAATTACCCTCACTGCTTCGGTTCAAATAAAAAACGCCTCCACCCTCCTCGGTGTGTCCTTGGCCTCCGAGAGCCGGCAGGTGGCGAGGGGCAGTCTGACCCCTCCTCCACCCGGTCGCACCAACCGAGGCCCTTAGGCTGTGAAGGCCCCGCCCAGCTCCAGGGTCTCCATTCATTGAACACTGATGATTGACACTTCCTGAGCCCAATGAGTGTTCAGACTCTTCCCAGCTCATCCCACTCCGCCCTGACCCGCTCCGTTATTGGGTTGAGCCCCGCGCAATTGCGGAAATTAGGCCAGTTTTGACCTACAAAAACGACAACTTAATATGGCTTGGCCTAATACTCCACAGAGAATGGTCTTTGGTGTCAACGGCATTTAAAAATTTAACAGCTACTGCCAAAACAGGCCTCCAAAAAGGCTGTATCAATTTACACTTGCGTAGAAATGGAGTACATATATGCCAGCACCCTTGCTGAAATTTGATAGGATCAATCGATTTGTGTTCATTTAATGGTTGAATAACAAATAGCGTCTCGCTGACGTTTTGATCTGCATTGTCCTTATTCACAGTAAGGCTGAGCAGCAGTTCCTGGGTTCACATCTGCCCATTTTTCAATTGGGCTGTTTGTTAATAATTTCTCCCAGTCCTTTATATTTGTTTTAAGGATTTAAAATGCAAATTCGGAGGTGGGAGGGTATAGCTCAGTGACAGAGCGCATGCTCAGCATGCACAAGACCCTAGGTTCAATCCCCAGTACCTCCTTTTAAAAAATATTATAAATAAATAAACCAAATTACCTCCCCCCCAAAAAAAGTTTTAAAATAAAATAAAACGCAAATTCTGCGACTAAATACCTAGGCTCACATCCTGACCCCACCACTTCCTAGCTGTGTGACCTTGGGCAAATTCCTTAACTCTCCCGTTCCCCTTTTATCAACTGCACAGTAAGATATTAATAGTCCTAAAATAAAGCATCTAAAAGGCAGTGATACGCTTTATGTAAATACTCAACAAAGTTACCTGTTACTATTGCTAATTGCTTTTATAATTTCAATCACCATCATACAGAAGAATTTAGCTTTGAGGTAGTCAAATTTATCAGTCTTCTTCAGGGGAGGTTATTTCGTGTCTTGTTAATGCATATCTACTTTACCTAAAGATTATAAAATATTTCCCCAAATCTTCTAATGCTTTTATGAGACTTGGGGCAAGAATCCTTTATAGGTTATAAACACCTTAAACCTGCAGATCTCCTGGGGTGGAGAAGCCTACACCCAGGGGGAAGGCAGGCACCCCTTCACTCCCAGCATCTCCAGATTCACATTTCTGTCACAAGGTGGGAGTAATTAAGGAGCACAGGGCTAAGGGAAGGACGCTATAGGCAGCTACCTGGATTTGAATCCCAACTCTGTGACTTACTAGCTGTATGACCTTCAGCAAGCCCCACAGCCTCTCTGTGCCTCAGGTACGTCATCCGTAAAATGGGCATAATAATAATCCCTGGCTCGAGGGCTTGTTGTGAAGATTAAATGAGTTAATGTTACAAAGCACTTAGAATAGTGGCACATGGTCAGGGTCACATCAGTGTTTGTTAAATACTGTAAATCAATTAACGGAGTCTAGTAGCTTCTCGGTCCCGTGGTGGTGGCGGGGGAGGGTTGTCTGACCACTGCTTCCACCCACCTTCCACCCCACTCTTATAGCTTGATGAGCCCTCTGAGTCATCAGTTTCCTCTATTCTGCAGCCCTGCGGACAGACAGCAGAGTGGGTCTCAGGGCCTTTGCACAGTGACCCAGAAAGGTGAAAAGACTGACCTGAGGTCACCCAGGACAAGCCTGGTCATCTGGCCTCCAAGCCCACTGTCCTTTCCACACGCCTTTTTGGGCTGCCTCTGCAGAGAAGACCCTTCCCTTCATCCAGTCTCAAACACACACACTCACACACACACCTCCCCACCACACACTCATAAACACATCCTTGCATTCACATGCTCGCTCACTCTCATACACACAAACTTCTCCCTCCCTGCAGCTCACTTATCAGGGGCCTTGTAGTAGTAATCCTGCTCACCACGGTAAGAAGCAGGGCATGGAAATGTTGACTCAGCTACCATTATCTGTTCAGTCTAGAAGGTTGTGGGTATTGAGCCGAGAGACTCTCTTTGGCTACAAATATGACTGGGAGAGCAGCACCAGCTGCCGGCCTCAGCTCGGAGATAGGAGTAATTGGAAAAAAACCATGATCTATCATGATCTACTAACTCTTTTGCTCGGTGCCTATTAAAGAAGTTTGTAGAACTGTGTACCCCTTCACACATTTTTGGCTGACATCTAAAATGTTTTTATCGTCAGTTTAAATAGGGGCAAAGGATGTGATTTCTAGCATTCTTGTATTTTTTTTTAACTATATTGTCATCCAAATCCTTAGGGCTGCAGATTGAGTTCATTCAGTTTATGGGAAATGTCCATGCTAGAGGCTAAGGGGCAAAGCCAGTCCTCATTTGCCAAATCAATCAAACAAATCAGACTGGTTGTCTGTAAGAGAGATATTAAACTGTTGGCTCCATTTTTTTTATTGAAATAAATGTGTTGATACCCATCCCTGAGACAACCATCTCATTTATGAATTCTCAGTTATAGATTAATAGTAGACTGTCACACTCCAGCGGGACAGCTAGATAAGGCTTGGCGCCTCACCATCCTGGGTTTGTGTGGCCTGGAGGAAACATCTCCAGTCAGTGTCTACCGATGCTCTCTCTGTCCTGCTCCCGGGGCCTTGTCAGCAGAGGCCTAGCCGCCATGATGGGCCCCTCTGTCCAGCACCCGGGAGATTTTTACATCCCAGGGCAGTGTACCATATTAAAACTCAGAAAGGAGGGAGGGTACAGCTCAGTGGTAGAGCACGTGCTTAGCAAGCACGAGGTTCTGGGTTCAATCTCCAGTACCTCCACTATAATAAATAAGTAAATAAATAAACCTAATTACCTCCCCCCCCCGCAAACAAACAAAACTCAGAAAAGGGGAGAGATGTTTGGCACTTTTTCCTGCCAAAAGTGGTGGGCAGGGGATTATTATTTTTCTGTCTGGGTTTTTTGTTGTTGTTGTTGTTGTTTTTGGTAGGGGAAGGTAATTAGGTATATTTCTTTATTTTTAGAGGAGGTACTGGGGATTGAACCCAGGACCTCATGCATGCTAAGCATGCTCTCTACCATTTGAGCTGTAGCTTCCTCAAGTGGACAGGTGATTATTAAAGGGGAGGTGGGAAAGAAGAACCAGAGGCTTGTTCTCTGACAGATATATTTTAAGAAAATAGAAGATCTGGACATGGATTCTCTCAAAACTGGAGCGAGCATACGTGAATCCTGTGTTGTGACAGTGCGTGCACACATGTGGGCACGTGCGTGTGCATGTGTGTGTCCCCCATCCGGGCACCCACAGGGGAAAGGTTAGTGCCTCATGCCCCAACCACCACCCACCTTGAAGGGGAAGGTCTGATTGCTCCCCACTGCTGGACAGTAGGCCCCAGTGGGCCCAGACCTCATCTGAGCCCGTGCAGAGTGCACGTGTCTCTGTCCGTCTCCTGGTCATCAGGTTTTTCAGGTCCGTGAGAAGAAAGCACACACGAGGATTTGTCAACCCCCAGCTAGTCTCCAGGACAAAGCCCAAACAAACATGAAGAATGAGTGACAAGTCCACAGTCAGGATCTGAAGCTCCGGAGACTTCTCCGGCCCCTCCGCGTCTCCCCTTGCCGCAGCACTTACCCTCAAACAGTGAGAGGCTGTTCAGGCACCAGATCTCAATCTGTACTACCTCCTTCTCCAACCCAGACTGTCCCTCCCACCCAGACACCATGCATCCTCAGTGCCCCCTCCTCTGTGCTGAGGGACTCAGGGAGGCTCAGCCTGGCCCCCTTTTCCCAGCAGCTGGAGCTAGACACTGCAGAAAAACCCCATCCAGCCCAAGCCCAGGGCCCCGGCTCCAGGGCAGGGGCCTCCCTCCTTACCTGTATGAAGCAAACCAGCAAGGTTCTCACTGAGCTGGAAATACTTCTGTACATCCAGCAGTATTCCTGTGGACAGACAGACAGTGCTCGGGAAGTGGGAATAGCCTGCCAGGCCTCTAACAGCAGCTGCCCCCGCGTTTGGAACAGGCCCACAGCTGACCAGCACAGCACAGGTGTGACCCCTGGGCCCACCTGTTCTCCCCATTCCCGCCCCCTACATGCATGCGCACAACCACACACATGCGCAGACCCAGCTACAGGAGCCGGCACGCAGAGACGTGCGCACATCAAACACACCTGGAAACACACATCCATGCACAAGCATGCATGCCCAGACACAGACACACAGTCATGCAGATCCACATAGGTACCTACAAACAGGCATGCCCAGAACCACACACTCACAGAGGCAGAGATACTGATACACACACAGGAGCCTGCACGCACCGACATGTAAACCCAGTCTCAACACCCAGACACACATACAGCTAGATGTACACATAGAGACGCCCCACATCAGAGCGACTGGCAACCATCACTTAGATTACACGGTAAACGGAAGTCCCTGGGATCATGCAACACAGTGGCCCTGCTGGTGTCCAAACTCCAGACAGCCACAGACCTACGTACACACACATGAGCGTGTACACATAGTCATACGTGCTCTGGCCTGCATGTGTACACACACAAGCACGCTTTTCCAGAGGCATGAGCACCCAGACATGAGAGTGCCCGTGAGTGCCTCAGAGACAGGTCCCACTTAGTCCCATCTTAGCCCCACCTCCCTGAGGGTGGCAGGCTCTGGCTCTGTGCTAGGAGTCTCTGAAGCTAGGCCATGGGGTGCTGGAGTGGGGGGCGCTCAGCCTAATGCAGAGAGAGGAAGCGGGCCACTGGGCACCAGGCTCTATTGCCTGAAATCCCCTCAGCCCCTTGGTGGTATTTCAAAGTTAGTCAGGATGCGAGGCACCTGCTTCTCTGAGCTGTGAGGCTCTGGCCCTGTCATTACTCTGATTGAGTTATAGGATGGTTGAGGGCCGGGTCCTGAGCTGGACACAGAGTTGCTTCCCTAAGAGGAAACTATCACTGTCCCCATTATACAGATGTAGAAACAAAGGTCTGGCCACCCACGGTGGTGCAGCTGGAACTGGGGGAGCCAGGACTAGCATCCTAGGCAGAGGCAGCCCGCCCTCCACCCAGCGTCACAAGTGGGGCCCTGCAGAAACACCCCACAGCAGGAATAAAGGCCTACAATCCACGCCCCAGAGACCTGCCAGTCAGTGAAGAAAAACCAAAGAATCAGCGAATCAAAGTAAAAGTAAAAGATTTTTGTTCTGACATTCACTTTGGACCCAATTGCCACAGAACCCAAATGCCCACTTGTACGTCTTCCCTTTCAGTATTTTTCATTACACAGATGAGACATAGTCATTGGAAAGAAACAGAAACACAGATAAGCAAGTTAAGTGGCTAAGTAAAAATGATCTCTAATTGCAGTCACGTTGGGGAACGGGACTCTGCCCCTAGTTTTGGCTCCTCCCAGCCCGGTGCTGCTCTGTGGGCAGCCTGGGGCCAAGTGTGGGTCTGGCCTCCCAAAGACCTGCTTCCCACAAGAGAATTCTCCTTGCATGAGAATCACCTGCCCCCAGCAGTCCCCAGGCACTCCTGCCCCCAGGAGTCCCAGGGCCTCCCTCAACCCAATCACCTGGGCCGCTTCTCACACAGCCAGAGGAAGGGCCTCAGGCCGGCAGGACTCAGGGGCTGCGAGTCCAGCCAGGGCCTCTCAAGGCGGGTGACAGCGAGAGCAGGGCCCCCAGCCTGCGCAGCTGTGAGAGCACCACACCCCTGGTTGCCCCACTCTTGCCCTCTCCCCTCCTCTTCACGCCCCCTGCCTCCCCCGAGTCTGGGACCCTCAGCTTCAGCCTGATCCACCGCAGTAGCCTCTGATACACCTCCCTGTCTCCTTTAGCCTCCGATCTCCCCACTTGAAAAATGTTCCACGGCTCCCCATTTCCTCAGGAGAAACAGCAAGCTCCCAGCCTGGCACCCAAGAAGACTATGATCAGGCCCCAAACCCCCTTTTAGAATAATTTCCTGCTTTCTTCCCCTCCCTCCAGCCCAGATCAGAGGTGCACTTTCGCCCCATGTGCCTTGGCTCAGGCTGACCCCTCTCTCTGAATGCCCTGGCCTCACCCCATTCCTTCCCTGCCTTACTGGTTTTCTCAGCCTTCAAGACCCAAACCATATGCCCCTCCTCTGTGAATTCTGCCGGAAGCCTCAGTTTTTCATCCTGGGACTGCCCAGCTGATGCCCTCCCAGCTGTCCTGGATTAGAGTTACTCATGCATGCGTTCTGTGTTGCCCTGAGCTTGTCCAAGACAGACACCCACCGGGTCTGGTGCTGTCTGTCTGCAACCTCTGAGTCCCAGTCAATCCATAGCTGCGAGCTGCTAACTGATGAATCAATATTCTGGGTGGCGCGGCCAGGAGCTCTCCTCCCCCCCGCAGGCCTCAGAGGCTGGAGATGGTGAAATCTCACCGGCGAGGCTGCAGGGGGCTCAACAGGGACCTGCGATAATATACTCAGTGGTTAGGGAAGCTGCTTTGAGGTTGGGAGTCTGGGACCCCACTGGAGGTGACTCAGCTGATGTGTCTTTGCCCCGGCTGGGGAGGCTAGGGGCATGCCCATGAAGTGCGGGGAGCCTGAGCTGGAGGGACCTCAGGGCCAGTCCCCAGGGCTGGGCTCAGGTCAGTGTCCCTCTCCGACCACTCTCGCCCCCTGGAGCCTGCCTCGCTGGAGAGCTTACCTGGCTGGCACGGTGCTCTGCTACATCAACCTCCTGCACCACATGAACTGGTTCATCATCGCAGGTGAGGAAGGGGACGGGCATCCTGGGTGGTACCTGCCCATCTACCTGCTGGCTGTCCTGTATCCACAGCGGCCTTCTGTCCAAAAAACTTTCTTCTTGGGGAGCACATCCATGCTGTTCTCACCCCAAGGGGTGGTTTAAGCTCTGCCTGCCACCCAGAGTAAATGGCCCTTTTGACCTAGGCTGCAGCTGCCATGGCCGCAGTGAGGAAGAGATGCTTTGCACGACAGGAAGTGAGATGAGTCTCCCAGAGTCCTGTGCACTGTGAGAGGGTCTGTGAAGGAGGGACTCGAAGCCGGGTCAGATCAGGAAGGCTGGATGTGGGCCAGGAGAGTGCGCTGAGCTGGACCGTCAGAGGAGGCCAACACCTGCTCCTAACATCCCACCTAGAGAAACAAAGACAGTGAGTGGCTGCCGAATGGGAAGGCAGCCTGTGGGCAAAACTCATTCATGGATGCAAAATCTGGGGGGAGGTTTTTGATGAGGGGCATGATATTGGCATGGTCTTCAAGTGTCTCCTTATGGATTGTTTATTAGTAGCAGGTGGGAGGAGGGTAACAATGCAGGAGACGAATTAGGCAACATTTTGACGGAAGGACTAAAATGGCATTACCAGATCTTTAAGGGTTGGGGAAGGAAGTGTTTGGCCTTGGTAACCCTGTCTCGATGTGGTTCAAGAATTCTCCTCTGGTTCACCGTCACGGCCACGTATTTGTTCATTCCTGGAGCAGCCACTGTGCACATCCACAGGCTCACTAACTGCATGGATGGTCTTGGGGAAACCCAGGGAAGTTCAAAATCAGGGCCTCCAGCACGAGCACATGGCTGGCAGGCCGGTGCTGGCTTTGAGTCCTCTCCGCAGGACCGCCTGAGTGTCCTCACAGTCTGGCATCACGGCCAAGACCCTACTCCAGAGCTGGACTCACCACTCACCGACCCTCTGATCTTAGGCAAATCAACCTCTCTGTGCCTCCATTTCCTCATCTATAAAATGGGGCTGATAATAGTACGTAACTCACAGCGTTGTTGTGGTTTAAATGAGTTTGAAAAGAAGTACCTAGACCTTCACCTGGTAAGGAAGAAGTGCTATGTCACTGTTTGTTAAATAAAATAGGGTTTTCCCCGGCACACGTAGATGAGGCTTTGGTCTCAGCCCTGCCCTCAGGGCTGAGGAGTGACCAGCAGAGCTATGTCCTCAAGTAGGAGTGAGAACCCAAGCACACAAGTGCGCACCTGCATTGCAACTAGTCAACACCAGGACAGACCTGCCACCATCTGGACGCTACTGCCCCAGGCAAGGCTGGTCACAGTCATCCCTTTCTAGAGTCCAGCCCTCACTGTGCCAGCCCAGAAGGCCACCCTGTCTTGGCTTTCAGAGCAAAGGAGCAGCTGAAGGAGTCAGAATCCCCAGCATTAGTCAAATCCAGGAGGCTGGGTGTCAGCCAGGAGCACAGCATCGGAATACGATCAACTGCCCTGGACTCCTGGGCTTCCAAAGTCGGGATCCCTCCAGGGACCCAGGATTTGACCCCCAAAAGGGTTCTGGAAGAAGAGACTTTGTCCCAGAGGCATTTTAGGAACAAATTGGAAGAACATCATGTTCCAGGAGCAGGAGGCCAGCAGGGGGCAACACAGTGTCCTAGATGACCAAGAAAGAATCCTGGGTTCCCACACCATGAGGCGCAAACAGGATGCCTTCCCACGCTTAGCCTCAGCTTCCCTATTTGGTCATTGGTGGTCATGGTGGCGGAGGGACTGGATGGCCCTCAGCTTCACAGTTGGTGTGTATGTCTCTCACTTGAAGGGTCAGGAAGTAGAAGGTTTCAGGCTTGGTTAACTCAGTAGCACCATGATGTCATCAAAGACACCAGTGTTAGAGGGGAAGGTATAGCCCAAGTGGCAGAGCGCATGCTTAGCATGCATGAGGTCCTGGGTTCAATCCCCAGTACCTCCTCTAAAAATAAATAAATGAATAAACCTAACTACCTTCCTCCTCAAAAAAAAAAAAAAAAGATACCAATGTTTTCCATTTTTCCTCCCGGAAATCTTTATAGAGTTCACCTTTGAGTACATATCCATTGCTGCATAACAAACTTCCCCCAGTACGTGTGGCTTTAAGCAACAAGAGTTTTTTATTATCCCTCATGGCTCCGGTGGGTCAGCAATTTGGAAGCAGCCTATTGGCCATTCTGGCTCGGTCCCTCAGGTGGGTGCAGCGAGATGTCCACTGAGACAACACTCATCCGAAGGCTTGACTGGGGCTGGAGGGCCCCTTTCCTAGGTGGCTCACCCACGTGGCTGGCACACTGGTGCTGGCTGTTTGGTCCTCTCTGCAGGACTGCCTGAGTGTCCTCACAGTAGGGCAGGTGTCCTTGAGTGTCCTTACAGTGTGGTGGCTCGGTCCACCAGATGGAGCAATCCAATAGGGGCCAAGGCAGAGACGCCAATACCTTTCACAACCTAGACTTCTAGGTCTGTATTCTGCTGTGTTCTAGTCGGTCACACAGGCCAGTCCTGATTCACTGTGGGAGAGGACCACACGAAGGCATGAACACCAGGAGGCACAGCTCACTGAAGAGCCTCTTGGAGGCTGGGGACCACAGCCTTCACCCACTTGTCATCTCACATACAAGAAGGAAAGAATGTGCAGCAACATGGATGGACCTAGAGATCATCTTTCCAAGTGAAGTAAGTCAGACACAGATAAATCTCATATGATATCACTTATATGTGGAATCTTAAAAAATGACAGAAATGAACTTATTTACAAAACAAAAGTAGAGTCACACAGAAAACAAACATAGTTACCAAAGGGGAGGGAGGGATAAATTAGGAGTTTGGGATTAACAGATACACACTACTATATATAAAATAAACAACAAGGTCCTACTGTTTAGCCCCGGGGAACTATATTCAACATCTTGTAACAACCTATAATAGAAAAGAATCTGAAAAAATAGATATATATTCTATTATTTTATATATATATATACACACACACAGACACACACACACACACACACACATACACATATACAACTGAAGCACTTTGTTGTACACCTGAAACTAACACAACATGCAAACCAACTACACTTCAATTTAAAAAAAAAGAAGGAAGGAGATTTCTCCTGAAATATGTTCATGTATATTTATCTGGGAGGAAAACCTTTCCCAGAAATCCCCCAGCTGGCATTCCTTCAGGACCCTCCAACCAGGTTTCAGCCACACGTCCATGCCCCCGGTGCAAAAGAAGCTGGGGAGGAGGTCACCATGGGAGGCTGCCTCCGTCAGTGAAGAAGAGGAAGGAAAGTAGCCGTTGGATGAGCAAATAAAGCCTTTCACAGATAGCTAACCACCTCGGTGCCTGAAAGGGTCGCCTGCCCCACAAGAGGAAGGGAGCAACCTCACTCCCAGGAAAAGGGGTGTCATGTGACCCCTTATGTTTGGAGAGTTTAAACAAGTCCTTGGTGTGGGTTCCCAAGGAGAAAAGGAAAACAAGTTCTGGATCTAGACAGCAGCAGATGCCAAAAACTGTCCAAACCCAGGGCTCCTGAAACTAGCAGTCACCCTAGCTGGTGGGAAGTATACAGGAAAGAGAGTTCATGAAATTGAGAGCCACAAGCTTGGAATTTCAAGCCTGGGAGCCTCCAGCTGACTTTAGCCCACATTCTCAGAGACACACCAGCATCATTCGCCAAGTCCTGCAGACAGGTTGGGACCAGGCTCCAATAGCGGCACCATGTGGCCATAAGGAGCAACAGCAGTCATGAACTACTCCAGGCAGTGTTAAGTTCCTGAAGTTCACAGATAATTCAGAGTGGGTCTCAAGATCCTGGATTTCTTGCTAATAAGACATGTGCATCATGAAAAGATGCTCAGTGTTGCTAATTATTAGAGAAATGCAAATCAAAACTGCAATGAGGTACCACTTCACACACGTCAGAATGGCCATCATTAAAAAGTCTACAAGTAACAAATGCTGGAAAGGGTGTGGAGAAAAGGGAATCCTCCTGTACTGATGGTGGGAATGTAAACTGGTGCAGCCATTATGGAAAACAGTATGGAGGTTCCTAAAAAACTAAAAATTTGAGTTGCCATATGTCCAGCAATCCCACTCCTGGGCATGTATCCAGAGAAAACTCTATTTGAAAAGAAACATGTGCCCAATGTTCATAGCAGTACTATTTACAATAGCAAAGACATGGAAGCAACCTAAATGTCCATCGACAGATGAATGGATAAAGAAGAAAAGAAGATGTGGTATACATACATAAAATGGAATACTATTAAGCTATAAAAAAGAATGAAATAATGCCATTTACAGCAACATGGATGGACCTAGAGATTATCATACTATGTGAAGTAAATCAGACAGGGAAAGACAAATACTATATGATATCACTTATATGTGAAATCTAAAATATGACACAAATGAACATATTAACAAATCAGAACAGACTCACAGACATAGAAAACAAACTTATAGTCACCAAAGGGGAATGGAGTTGGGGGAGGGATAAATTAGGAGTTTGGGATTAGCAGATATATGCTACCATATATAAAGTAGATAAACAACAAGGACCTAGCATATAGCACAGGGAACTATATTCAATATCCTAGAATAAACCATAATGGAAAAGAATATGAAAAAGAATATATATATGTATAACTGAATCACTTTGCTGTACACCAGAAACTAACATAACATTGTAAATCAACTATACTTCAATAAAAAATAAAATAAAAAAGGGAAGACGGGAAAAGAGAAGGAAAGGAAGAGAGGGAAAGAGGAAGTGGGCAGAGTCTGATGGAAATGAGGAAGAGAATTTTCTAAACTCCTCCCTTCCCTCGTTCTCACTGTTCCCTGAGGGTTTGATATCCATTCATTGGCTTCATGATGCCTTCTCCTACTGGTGTTTCCAAACCCCTACTCAGAAGTCACCTCCTCTGGGAAGTCAGCAGGCTTGACTGAGTGCTTATCTTCTTTATTGGGATTTTCTGTCTTCCCCATGGGTCAGCGAGCCCCTAAAAGGAAAGGCACCCTTTCTGCCTCCTGCAGAGTCTGGCTCAGGCCTTGACCAGAGCAGGTAGACAGAAAGGGTGTTCTGAATGGATGAATGAAATAGGCTTCTCAGGGACCTCGGGGAGCCACTCCTGTAGTGGTGTTCACAGATCCCACCCTCTTTGGTATGGCCTGGGGTCTGAGGAGCAGGACACAGCCTAAGTGGTGGGCTGGAGCTGTTCACAGCATCACTCTGCCCTCCAGCACTGGAGGTCTGCTCCCACCAAGCAGAACCCCGACTCTCTCGATACGTATGTAGGGTGAACTGTTTTCCAGGGGACAACCTAGACCCTCATGCAAATAGACAACACCTGTCTTCCTCATGTACACGGGAAACACTGAAAGCTTCAGGAGGACATATTGAAACTCAAGCTGAGTCATCACTCCCAATGAAAGAATTTGGAGACCCCAGCACTTGGGGCTCAAGTTCCAGTTCCAGCTCTGTGTCCAGGTGACTCATGTCAGCTGTAAGAAGAGGGAGTTTCTGGCTCCTGGCTCCTGTGAGATCATCCCACCACCAAGTCACTGGAGAGAAGAGGTCCTCACAGCTGCCCAAGAGAGCAGACACTGGAGACGGTAACTGCCCTACTCTTGGCCACTTTCTCCTAGGAGTTAAAGTGGCAAAGAGGAGCCCATGGCCCTATACCAGGCAGCCTGAACTAATTAGCTATTGCTGCTTAGCAAATTGCCCCTAAATTTCATGGCTTAAAACAATAATAATATTTTTTATTATAAGAATGATATGAGGGGAGGGTACAGCTCAGTGGTAGAGTGTGCACTTAGCATGCATGCACAGGGTCCTGGGTTCAATCCCCAGAACTTCCATAAAAATCAATAAATAAATAAAAACCTAATTACCTCCCTTCACACACACAAAAAAAATTAGGAAAAAAAAAGAAAATATGTGCAAGTCATATATCTGATAAAGAACTTGTCTCTAGAATCTATAAAAAACTCTTGCAATTTAATAATAAAAAGACAATCCAGTTTAAAAATGGGCAAAGAATCTGAATAGACAGTTTTTCAGAAAAGATATGCAAATGGCCAATAAACACATGAAGAGATGACATCATCATTTGTCAGGGAAATGCCAAGCGAAACCACAATGAGATACCACTTCATACCCCAGATGGAGTAGATAGTAATAGGCACTGGTAAGGATGAGGAGGAACTGGAACCCTTGGGCACCACTGGTGGGAATATGAAATGATGCAACTGTTTAAGAAAACAGTCTAGCAGTTCCTCGAACAGTTAAACACAGTTACCAAAAGACCCAGCAATTTCACTCCTGGGTAGATATCCAAGGAAACTGAAAACATATATCCACACAAAAACTTGTACATGAATTTTCATAGCAGCGTTTTTTTGTAATAGCCAAAAGGTGGAAACAACCCAAATGTCCATCAACAGACAAATGGATAAATGAAATGTGGTATATGCGTGCCATGGAGTATTATTCAGCGATAAAAAAGGAATGAATTCTTGATACATGCTACAATGGGGGTGAATCATGAAAATATTATTAAGTGAGAGAAGACAGTGAAAGACCAAATATCATATGATTCCGTTTAGATGAAATGTCCAGAATAGAGAAATCTATAGACAGAAAGTAAGTTAGTGACCACTTAGGGCTGGTGGGGGGTTAGGGGGATGGGGAGATAGGGGGTATAGCTAAAGGGCATAGGGCTTCTTTTTGAGGTGATGAAAATGTTCTAAAATTGACTATGGTTAGGGAGGGTATAGCTCAGTGGTAGAGCACATGCTTCGCATGCATGAGGTCCTGGGTTCAATCCACAGCACCTCCATTTAAATAAATAAATACATACATAAATAAACTTAATCACCTCCCTCCCCTCAAAATTGAAATTATTATTTTAAAAATAATAATAATAAAATTGACTATGGTGATGGTTGCACATGTCTGAATAGACTGAAAAAAACAAAAACAAAAAACTGCAGTTTATGCTTCAATTGGATGAATTGTATGGTATATGAATTATATCCCAATAAGGTTGTTAAAATATTAGTAATTTATTATTTCATGGTTTCTAGGGGCCAGGAATTCAGAAGCAGCTTGGCTAAGCAGCTCTGGCTCAGAGTCTGAAGGTTTGGCTCAGGCTGGAGATGTTTCACTCACACAGTTAGCAAGATAGCGCTGGCTGTCTGATGGGAGGCCTCAGTTCCCCTCCAGGCAGCCCCTTCTACGGGGCTGATTGAGGGTCCTCATGGCATAGCAACTAGCTCCCCCTAGAATGAGCAACCCAAGAGACCAAGACGAAATCCGCAATGCCTTTTATGACCGTGCCTTGTAAATCACTCTCCATCATCTTCACCATGTTCCACTGGTCCCATAGACCAGCCCCGATTCACTGGGGGAGGGGACTCCACAAAGTCATGAATACAAGGAGGCACGGCTCCTGGGCAGCCACCCTGGAGCCTGGCTATCGTAACTAATTTCCCACTTTTCTGCAGACCACTGAGCCCCTCCCCACCTTCGTCATACCCCTCATCCCGGACCAGTTACCATCACCCCCTGAGCCCTTCAGCCGCTTCTCCTATTCTCTCTCCTCTATTTTGATCCAATTTCCTGTCCTTCATCCCTCTGAGACCCGTGGTCCACCAGCACCAAATTCCCCTCCACTCTTCACTTCTATTTACAATCCCTTGACACCGTTTAGCCCCAAATGAACATAATCATCACTTGACGACATGGCTTTCCCTGCGAACTCTCAGGAGGAAGGTGCTTGCTTTTATCCCCTCCTCCTCCTCCTTTCACAGAACCTTGGAGCCTGGTGGATGTCTCTCCTGCTCTGCACGCCACTTCCACACCATCTTCCTTCCTTGTCTTTCAAAACCCCAGCTCCTGTGATGCTCACAGCGTCAGACTCAGCCCTGCAAAATCACTGTCCGTCCTCAGGCCTCCGTTTCCTTGTCTTGTACTCTTGCTCCTCTGTCCTTGGTTTTGTCGTCACCTCTCAGCCAAGACTGCTCAGGGTCTCAGCAGATCGAGGTCACCACATGGCCTCCTGATAGTCAGGCCAAATGACCTTATTGCTCCTGGCTTCTCAGCAGCAGAGGACCCAGCGGACCTCACCCTCTTTAAATACCTTCTTCTTCCAGCCTCTGTGACCCACGTGCTCCTCTGGTTTTCCTCCTGCCTCGGGGTCTCTGCTGTTTCTGTAGTTGAATTCCACCCTCTGCTGTCTGGATGTCCTGGGTCACCTGGACACCCAACAAGCATCGCAAACTCACCACAAAACAGAATTCTTGGTTCCTCCTCCCAAATTCCTCCTCCCTCAGTCTTTTCACACTACAAAGGCACCATCATCCACCCAGACACTCAAGTGAAAAACTGGATGAGCTTTTGCACACAGCCCAGGTGAGGTGTGCGCGTGCGTGGACATCCCTCACCAGGAGCTCTGGTCTGAAGAGCCAAGTGTGTGGCCTCTGGACGTGGAGTTCTGTGAGTGAGTGGAGCTGGGCTCAGCACAGAAAAGAAAAGGAACCCATGACCGTTGAAGTGCTGAAGATTCCCGGTATGCAGAGAAAAGAAATAGGTGAAAATCAGCCAAGGGCAGGGACCTCTGGGGCAGAGCCCAGGAGCGTCCAAACAAGAGCCTAGGTCTGGTCATCCGTGTCCCAGTCACGATGTGACGTCAATGCCAACCAGGGAAGCTGACCAGGGCCTTTAGCATCACTGTTGTTACCATGCGCTGCCCTCGTGGCCAGCCTTCAGTCTCTAGCCCCTCCTGGAGGCTGGGCTGATACCTGCTGTCTCCAGCCCCTTCCAGAGGCAGAATGATACCATGAAGCCCAAAGTCCCCATCATAAATCACATTGCAAGACTGTCTAGCTGTCAATGCTCCCAGGAAAACAAAGACACTCCCATCACGCAGGACATTCCAGAGCCAGGAGACCACCTCCCAGTAGCCAAGGGCAAAGGCTAGACCTCTCTTTGGATTCCACCCATATGAGATCATGCAGTATTTGTCTTTCTCTGTCTGACTTGTTTCACTTCACATGATGCCCTCAGAGTCCATCCATGTGGTCACAAGTGACATCTATCACGTTTCCTTGATCCGTTCATCCCTCAACAAACGCAGAGAGCCAATAACAATAACATCTTGAATAACAAAGCTTCATCTGGGTCTGTTGCCAGGCGACCTGATTGAAGGCAACAATTAATCACTTGTTTCTCCTTAACCTGTGACAGTATTTCCCAGTCTTTTTCTTCTCTTTTTCTCCTTTTTTTTTTTTGTTATTTGCAGATGCTACATTTCAAAATGTCGTACTTTAAAATAAATAAATAAACCCAAATTAGTCTTTTCCTCCCTTCAGCAAATCCTGCTGACTCTTCCTCTAAAATACATTTTTTGAGGGGGAGAGGAAGGTAATTAGGTTTATTGATTTATTTATTTTTAGAGGAAGTACTGGAGATTAAACCCAGGACCTCCTGCATGCTAAGCATGTGTGTACCACTTGAGCTGTACCCATCCCCTCTTAAAATACATTTTGAATCCATTCTTTTCTCCCTACCTCCAGCACTTCTGGCCGAACCCAAGCCACCATCATCCCTCACCTGGACCACTGCAATGGGATGTTAACTGTCCCCTCTGTTCCCACCACCATCAGTCCATGAGCTACATAGCAACCAAATGATCTTTGTAACATGGAAATCAAGTAAAGTCACTCCCCTGCTGAAAATACTCCAGGGGCAGAGTGGAGTGGAGGAACACTTCCCAAATGCTTTCTACCACAAGTGGAGTAAAATCAAATCACTTTCCTTGCATTCAGTTCCCAGTGATCTGACTTTGTTGTCTTGACCACACATTTCTTATCAGCCTCCACCTTGCTCACTCTGATAAAGTCACCGTTTCTGTCCCTCAAACACAAAAGCTCATCCCCATTTCAGGAGCTTAAACAATCCCCTCTGCCTGAAATGCTGCTCCTTGAGATCTTTGCACAACCAGCTTATTCTTATTCAAATATTAGCTTAAATGTAACCTCTTCCAAGAAGCCCTCCATGACCACTCAATTTAAAGAAGTCACATAGTCACTCTGTCCTTGCTCCACAGTTTAATGCTTTTCATAGTTCCTATTAATATCTGATCATTTCCTGATTTATTTCTTTTCCTTCTCCCCAGTTTTAACAGCTGCTGTCATCACCAGTGCCTGGCACTCAGGCCATGATCATTCACATTTTAATAAAGGAATGAATTGTTGTGTGTTTTCTGGCAGGTCAGTGCTATTCTTTGAACTTTCTCTGGGAAATGAAGTTATGTGACTGAATAAACTTTGTTTCTGAGGATGGATCAGCCTTTAAGGCAAATCATAGTTATGATGGTCAGTGACCACCAGGTGTCGCTAAAGACAGCTTCTCTAAGAGGCGGGATGGGTGGACTAAAAGGGTCTCTAAGAACACTTGAAGTCAGCACAGGTCTACTAGGGGCGACCCTGCAGTGGGGGTCTCCAGTGATTCAGCCAGCCAGGCAAAGCTCCTGGGGCTGGGGCCTCAGTCTTACCATCTGTCCATTGGCTGTAGACTCATTGTCCAGGTTCTAGGTCAGACCCTTCTTCTGTGGCAGAATCAGGGTGGGAGGAAGGGGGATGGAAAAGGAGAAGAGGGTCCCCTTTCCCTCCCTCTTCTGCTCTCAGGGGCCCTTCCCTTGGGGCAGGGACATGTCTTTCCCTGGGTGTGCTCCGGGTGCCCACACACTCAATGAGAAGCCACCTCTAACAGGGTGACTTCATTACCCCAATGCCTGTGGTGAGGCAGAAGTAATCATACTCCGCAGAATTCCTTTTGTGGGAGTTGGGGAGTCCCTGAAGGAGGAGGGAAAACATAGTTTTCTAAACAAACAAATGTTAAAACCATTAGTAGCTCTGGGTTCAACAAAAACAGGCTACCAGCCAGACTCGCTAACAGACCAGAGTCTGCAGACCCCTGCTTTAGACGAAACCCCAAGATGAAGCATTTGGGGTCCCAGGCGTCCCTGAAACAGAAGAGCCTTGGGGAGATGCACTGACTTGTGCAAGGTCTTCAGTTCCTTCAGATAAAACACACAAAAGAGAACAGACGCAACTATGCATGAGTCCAGAGAAAGATCAGTTTGGGCTCTGGGAGAGGAAGGGGAGACAGGGAGCCAGAGACAAGGGGCTTCGGGGTGACTCTTCCCAAGACCCCAAGTCTGCAGGAAGAATGAATTTTCCTACACACATCCAAGTGGTCAAAAAGGTTAAAGTGAGGGGGGTTATGCCTATTGCCAGAACCCTCATCCTCATCCTGGTTCCATCAAGTCCCCAGAGAAAAGGGGGCATCCTTTTAGGGACACATTCGGACCCCAGACCAACGAAAGGCCTGGGAACACAGTCTCTCTCCTCATCAAATACCCCAGGGTGAGCAGGGGAGGAGTTTTCTTCCAGCACAGGGACGACAGGCCAGGCCGGGCCTTCTCTGGGGAGTAGACCCCAAGTCAAAAGGCAGAATAAACTGAATTTACATATCTATCTATATATCAGTATCTATATCTGCATATAATCAGCCTTACTGATGTATAATTCACATATGATGTTTTTACCCATTGAAATTGTCCAGTTCAGGGTGGCAAGGTATAGCTCAAGTGGTAAAGCACATGCTTAGCATGCATGAGGTCCTGGGTTCAATCCCCAGTGCCTCCTCTAAAAATAAACTAAGTACGTTCCCCCATTTAAAAAAAAAAAAAGGAAAGAAAGAAATCGGCCAGTTCAATGGTTTTTGTTAGTCTATCCACAATTAAGAATCATCACCACGATCAACTTAAAAACGTTTCATCAACATAAAAAAAAAAACCCTGTACCCAGTCACTCCTCATTGCCCCACAACTTCTACCCTTTAACCCCCCCAACCCCAGCCCTGGCAACCACCAGCCTATTTTTTGTCTCTATGGATTGGACATTTCTGGACATTTCACATAAAAGGAGTCATACATGCGGCCTTTTGTGTCTGGCTTTGTTCACTTGGCATGTTTTCAAGGTTCATCTGAAATAGAGCCGGACACTGTGGGGGTCCTCCCTGGTACAAATCCTCTCCATGTCCCCCTTTTCTTGCTAGTAGGACATAGGTTTCCTTCAGCCTCCTTGACCTTCCCTGAGTTCCAAAGCGCAGGTTCAAACAGTTGCCAATCAGGGAAGGGAGGAAATGCAGAGACAAGGGAGGAACAGTCAAGAAACAATAGCGCGGCCTTGCGGCACAGGGTCCTGGTTCCTCCTCAAGGAATATACACAATATCTTTGAGTTCTTCTGCAAGAACTAAGGCCTCCACCCAGGTGGAGGATGATAACTTCAGGCTGAACACAAGGTTGATGAACACCACCCCATCCCTCACCACCAACCAATCAGAAGAAAGTCACACACCTGCAGCCTCCATCCCAAACTTTGCTTAAAAACGCTCCTCCTCCCAAACCATCAGAGTTCTGGTTTTTCAAGCCGGAGCCACCCGTCTTCCTTGCTTGGCCCTGCAAAATACCTTTCTCTGCTCCAGACTCCGATGTTTAGGTTTGTTTGAACTCACTGTGCGTCCGGCACACGAACTTAGAAGTAGAGTTTGCTGGGTCAAATGGCAGCTCGGTATTTAACAGTTTGAGGAACTGGCAGACTGCCTTCCACGGTGGCTGCACCGCTCCACACCCCCACCAGCGATGCGCAAGGGCCAATTTCCCTACGTCCTGCAAACATTTGTTATCTGCCTTTTTGATTCTAGCCACCCTCGTGGATAAGCAGTGCTATCTTACTGTGGTTTTGATTGGAACTTCCTTCATGACCAATGATGCTGAGCATCTTTTTCATGTGTTTATTGGTCATTTGCATATCTCCTTCAGAGAACTGTCTATCCAAATCTTTCGTCCGTTTTTAAAATATCTTTTATTCATATTTATCGTTTTATTGTTCGGTTGTAAGAATTCTTTATGTATTCTAGCTAAAAATCCCTTCTCAGCTGCACGATTTGCAAAACTTCTCATTCTCCCACAAGTTCTCTTTTGACTTTCTCTGATATCTGCTTCATACATTTTAAAGATACGTTATTAGGTAACACAACTTGAGAACTGTTTTATCTTCGTAGATTGTTCCTGTAATCATGATGTAGGCACTCCTGTTTTCCCTCATAAATATTCTTTGTCTTAAATAATATTTGGTTTGATGTTTATGAAGATACACCAGCTTTCTCGTGGCTGGTATCATCTAATTACTTTCAACCTTCCACATCCTTGTTTTAGATGATCCTCTTGTAAACAGCGTGAGTCTGGACTCTTTTTATAATCCAATCTGACAGCCAATCTGGCCAAGTTGGTGCATTCACAGTTATCGTGACTCAGGCTAATGCGAGGTGTCTGCAGTCCGCCAGGGGCTGGACGGGAGGAGGGAAAGGAACTGCCATTATCACTTGTGAGTTTTGTGCCAGCCCTGTGTCAGGTGTGTCCCACAGGTGGCCCTGCTCAATGCTCACACCATGTTGGCATAAATGTCATTACTCCTATTTTATAAAGGGATGAAGGCTGTGAAAGGTTAGGTCACCCAAAGCCACACCGCTAGTAAGTGGCAGAGTCAGGGCCCAAGCTGGGCTCCAGACCCCATCCCCACTACCTGCAGGGCATCCAGGAACCCTCCCATAGTGGGCAGGAATCCAGCTGCCCCTCCAGGGTCAGACTGCAATAGAGAAGGAAAAGGGTTTCTAGGCAAAGGGAACAGTCACAACTGGGTGCCGGTGCCCAGGTGCAGCCTGGGCAGGAGGGTGGGGCCCCTGTTCCCCACAGGTCTGCTCCCCACACTGCCTCCCACCTCCCACCCCATTCCCCCGCATTTCTCCTGCCTGAGATGCGCCCAGTAGGTCAGGCAGAGAGCTTCCACAGGAACCTGAGAAGCAAAACAATTCTGTTCTGTTCCAGTTGTGTTCTAGGGAGATGTTTAACAAGCCACTGAGTGGGGAAGAGGACTCGTAGTATATGCCAACTACCTTGGTGCAACTACTCTCACCGAGGCCAAACTAGCAGCATCACTAAACACACAGGGTACCTAATCTGCTCCCGCAAACCCAGAAGAGCCCACTCCAGCTGGCTGCCCTCCCTGCTCCCTCCCAGAAGAGTCTGCCAAACGGAGGGTGGGAGCATGTACCAGAGGCTCTGCCTTCCCAGTGGGGTACTTCGTGCCCCGCCCCCCCCCTCCAGCTGGGCTTAGCATTCTCTGCCCTTCAGGTCGGGGTACAGAGACACAGCCTGTCAGCGGGGCTGGAGAAACTGAGGCTGAAAGGTAGCGCTTGCCCTGGCGAGAGGGGCCGGGTGTTGTGGAGACAACAGATGCACCTACGAGTGTTCATGTGTACGCTGAGCACACGCACAACTCCTTGGTGTCCATGCGTGCCTGTGCACACTCACGTGTGTATGTGCGTGAACACACCTGTGAGCTTAGGGGCTGTTCTTGAGGTTGAACCACAGCATGAACCTGTAAGTCATGATTTTTTTTTTTAATGTGATGCTTTATGAAAGTACCCCCGTGCTAATTATGCCCACAATTGTGTCCTAAGCTATTAACTGCAAGCGGCTTCTCTCTGCCTTGCTCTTCTGAACCTCTTCCCACCTCAGTCCCCATGGATACAGGAAGTTCATTCAGCCTGGGTCTCACATAGGAGACAAACCTAGAAACCGGCTCCTGGTGATAGGGTTGGGCCAGGTAGATGTTCATGAGACACACCTGAATCCGCAAATCCGTAGGTGAGTGGGAACCAAGGTCAAGGAGGACAGGGAGTGGGAGGAAGCTGGGGGCTGGGGGGCAGGCTGTCGGCAGGAGGTAGTCACGGAGGGGAAGGAGCACAAGTGGCAGAGCCAGTGATTCAGGAAAGGGATGCTCAGGACCCCTCCACCTGTGCAGGGGAAGAGCCTTCACTCCTCTGTCTGCAGGCACCCTTGGCCCCACTGCACAGAGGTTGTGGGAGGCAGGGGATGGACATGTGTCTCTATCAACTCAAGGGACCAGTGCCGGCCAACTACCAGCTGACTCCATCACTTAAAATGAATGGCATTTTCTTGGCTCCAAATTTTGCTGGTGGGCAGAGCCCCAGGGAGAGACTGAATTCCCAGAAAAGGAGCTGGGAGTGCTATGCCACCTGAGGTCCCCAAATGCTGCTCAGCCTCTCCAGAGGCACCATTCCCAGGACTCCCCCCTCCCCTCCCCTCCTTGTGCCTCCCTTCCCCCCTCCCCCCCAGCTCACTGCACCCATCATCACAGGGCTGGTCAAAGTTCTCCCAGAGGACTGTCTGCAACACATGTGCATGTGTGAATGTGAGTGTGCACTGACAGTGCACGCACAAATCTGTGTGCGTGTCCATGCCTGTGCATGCCCAGGTGTGTCTGTGTGTGCATAACACACCCAAGACATACACACACACAGACCATATGTGCCTAGACCTTGAATCCTCCTGGGGGGTGGTTATTTTGCCAGTATTCCATAGATCACCTACAATGGATGTCACAATGACAGTCACTTATATTTAAAGTCCCTCAGAAGCACCCAGTTCAACCCTAGCAGTGCTCCTCAGGGGAGGTCACCATTGCTATTTGAGTAGAGATAATTCTCCTGTGATGGGACCAAGTCCCAACCCGCGGCATCAGTTTTATATCCCTGGTCCCAAAATTCTAGGCACAAAATGTTAGTAGTGCCCCAGAAATGCCCTCACAAGTTTCCAACCTCTCGTGGAGGTGGGACAGCAGAGTCCCAGGTGAGGGCACCACAAGCTTTGTCCAGTAGCTGGATATTCTCCACAGAATCTCTGGAAAGGTTCTGACCCCTGCCCTTCAACTCCCAGGGATTGCTCCTGCCTACCTCCTGAAGCCCCACCCACAGACAGCGCCACCTGGAAGAAAAGTCCACATCACTCATCCCACTTCCTTCCTCAGGGGCCACCCAAGGGCTGACCCCACTCACCGGGGCCTCACAGTGCTCCGAGGAGGAGGCCAGGCTGGGAGGCAAGAACTGCTGTGCGGTGGGCCTCACACACCAAACAGGTGGGCTGGGGTGGGAGGGCGTCCTGCAGACTCATCCAAGAAGAGAAGCCCCATCTGACCAGCAGAAAGCTGCAGAAACCAAGAGGAGTGCTGAGCTAGGCCAGGTGGCAGCTCTCAGGCCTGAAGCTTCTAGAAGCAAGAGATGCCCACAGACATTGAAAGTGCTGCCTTCCCTCCTGCCTTCCTGTTACCACTCCTTCAGGTGGGTGAGTATGGTAGGTGGAGACGAGGGTTCGCTAGGAACTGAAACTAGAGAAAAACTGCCCCCCACTCAGACCCAGAGGGGCCCTGCCAGGCTAGTGTGCGGTGTAGCATGTGGTGATGAGGGCGTGGGAGGGGTGGGGGTGCTGGGAGGGTTGGTGGTGTACCCTGCCCACGTCTTTTGATGGGTCTACAAACTCCATTCCCTTGGGTGCATGCTGAGGAGCCCAGTTACTGAGGTTCAGAGTGAGCTACGTGGAGCTTGGCAAAACTCCCCAAATGCTTCCCAATGCAGTGTCCCAGCGTCCAGTCCACTCCCCAGTGCACTGCACCCGCCGTCCAGTCACTCCCGTCCTCCAGGGCACCTTTTACAGGTGAGACCCAGAGGGCTGGGACCTGGCTGGATTGGGACTTCACTGTGCCAACTGTCCCACATCCACCTGGGGCAGAACTTTTTTGCCTGATGTAATTCCTGGACCCTTGAGTTCCTAGCATCTGATTTAAAATATTGGAGTAACTTTAAGTAGATTTTATTGAGAGGAAGACCTCTGGAAGCCAGATCTGTGCACACAAACATCTTCCATCTGGCAAACAGGCTAATGATGCTTACCCAGATTTTTAAAAATCTACTTTGATGATGATTATCTAATAATTTTTTTTCCATATGCAATCTTTCCGTTGGTTTTTCCCGAACTATCTTCCCTTGCAGCAGATTTGAAAGAAAAATTTTAACTTGGGGTCACATCAGCCCGTCTTCTGCCCTCTCTTCTCATCAGCTTAACAGACTACACTTTGGACAGAGCTGCTTAGGGGAGAAAACTGATTAAGAAAAAAACTATAGACTTATCAAAACAGAAATTGTGGGCGGAGATTATCCATATTTACATCTTCTTTTTCTCTTTCTTTCTCTCCTCCTCCCTTCCTTCCTTCCTCTCTCACTCTTTCCTTCTTTCTCTCTCTCTCCTGTCTTTGTCTTCTTTCTCTTCCCTCTCTCTCTCTTTCCCTTCTTTCCTTCTTTCTAGTTTTTCAGGAAGATTCTCTAAGGTTTCTCGCACTCCTTAAGCCCCTGGTGGCCTAAAGCGCACCTTCCACCTCTATCCCTCCCCCCACCAGCAGCACGTGGCACGTAAAAGAGAAGAAAAACCCAAAACTCAGGTACTGAGCAGTCTCTGCCCACTGCAGGTGAGAACCTGAGGTCAAGGATCCGAAAGGATCCTGTGAGTCAAGGGGAAAATAAGGGTTAATTTACATAAGTCTCCTTTTGACCAGATTTTCCCCAACGTCTTCCCATCCACCTCCACCAGAGCAGGGGTTTCCAGCCCCTCCCCACCCGCCGCCCCAGACCCACCTTCAGGCCGGGCTCCCAGTCCCCTCCCAACCAAGTCCGACCAGACCACCTAGGACCGTTGGCTGGGAGCACAAACGGCCACACGGCCCAGCAGGAAGTGTTCCGAACCGATCTGCCCCACGCGGTCACACCCAGTGCGTCATCCACGCGGACGCGGGCTCTGAGCCCGCCCAGAGCCGCATCCCGAGCCCCGGGGGCCTGGAAGTCGGCGGAGAGGGTGCACCCGCTCCCCACTCTCTCCCCGGCCCCTCTCTCCCCTCTCCCCTCCGCCACACTCGCCCTGAGCTCCGGAAAAGTCCGGGGGCCGGCTGCGGGGTCCCCAGGCGTTCCCTCTCCCATCTGCTTTCTTTATTATTCTAATCGACCGCCGGGGACACCCTTTGTCAACTGCAGAGAGAATAGAATAGAATAGAAGCCCTGGTGCCTGAGCTGTAAAGGACCAGGGCCTGTGAGAGGCGGGTGGTCATCTCCACCGGCTGTGGGAGGACTGGCAGGGCTACTGGCTTTAGCAAATTTTTAAAAAAAAGGATGCCCAGTTAATTTCAGATAAGCAACCTTTTTTTTCTAAAAAATATCTAAATGTGTCCCATACAATATTTGGGATATAGTTATGCTAAAAATGATTCTTATTCATGACCTGAATTTCAAATTTATTTGCAAACCCTAAAAGAGAGACTTATAATGGGTTCTCTCACATCCACGTGAGAGTTTTCATTTGGAATTCGAAACTCTGGGAGAGACGGGGTGAGAGCCACTGGAAGAAACTTTGGCTGGATCTAGAACTTAGAGTCCTGGAAAGTGCACTGGCCTCCAGGCCTGGGTGACCTGCTCTCAGGCCAGAAGTAAACACACTCTTCAAGCCTGGATAGGGGCTGGGCTCAGTGCGCCCCAGTTTCTCCCTTCCCCGCACCTCCAATTTACTGGCTCCTCCTCCAGCTCTGGCTGGTCTGACCATCAAGCCAACAGCCCACTCCCCAATTCACCATTCCCTACTCCAGAGGGGCAGCAGAAGGCATCACAGAAGAAGCTAGAAGGAGGTAGTAAGTCAGGAGCAAAGCTAGCTCTGTGTTCATTACCTTCCAGGAAACCAGGTTGTGTCACTGCAGAAAGCAAGGAGCACAGGACACACTCCAGAATCGGTTTAACCTGCTGTGGCCAGACTGGCTGAATTAACCATCCCTCAGTTGGGCATGTGACCACTCCATTTCTATGGCCACTGGGAGGACATTCATCCTACAAACATTTTCTCATCTCCTTTGTCCATCCCACAGGCAAGCTTCAAGTCACACCTCTTCTTCCATCCTGACTCCGCCCCCTCACCTGTCTGCCTCTCTCCCTTCTCCACCGCACCTAGTAGGTCCCTCTGCGTCCATCCCCAGGCCCCACTGCTTGGCTCAGACTCAGCAGCGCTCAGCTGAACTACTGCAGCCTCTTCCCCACTCCCCAGCTCCCCCAGCTCTCGCCCTATAAAAGCAGGTCTCACCTTGCCACTGCAAATCCTCTGTTTTGCATCAGAGGCCAAGACCCAGCCCTCAGGGATGGAAAAGCAGGACAAACCAGGGTACCTGAATAAAACATGCCTCTTCCAGTCACCCAGGAGAAGCTGTTACTATCCCAGGTGAGGGGGCAGGAAAGACAGCTCCTGGGAGGGCTCCAGCCCAGGCTGCCCAGCCAACTCTCATCAGCTGAGGTGAGGAAGTGGGGGCACAGCGGCTCAGCCTAGCGTAGGGGCCAGACCCCACTCCAGTTAAAAACTGTCCTCTGGGTTTCTATCTCAGATGATCAGCCTCATTCGTAATATAAGAAATGTAAATGAAAACTGCGAGATACTATCTTTCACCTATCAGATGGGTAAAAACAAAACTAAAAAAACAACAAAAGGGGATTCATGTTGGTCAAGGTGTCTGAAAACAGGCCCCCCACATACATTGTTGGTGGCAAAGCTAATTGGCACAACCTCCTTAAAGGGCCAACCGGTAATATTGATCAAAAAATGAAATATATAAATTCTTCAAGATCCCAGCAATTCCACTTTCAGAAATTTACCCTACAGGTCTACAGGTGCCTGGCGACATATATAATATGCACCAGGATATTCACTGAACCATAGTTAAAGTTTGGGACATAAACAGGAGTGTAGTTAATAAATTATGCTCCAGCCATACAATTAAATATTATGCCCTATTAAAACAAAACGAGGCAGCTAGGTATTAAAATTAAGTGATCTTAATTAAGATTCATTATGTGCAAAAACAAAGTGCTGAACAGTTAGTACAGCATATAAAGTCTGTGATTTTTCAAAAATGTGAATGTTTGAGGGGGAGGGTGTAGCTCAGGGTAGAGTGTGTGCCTAACATGTACAGGGTCCTGGGTTCAATCCCCAGTACCTCCATTAAAAAGAAAAAAAAAAAAGTAAATGTTTGGTAAGTATTGAATACCTCTGGCAGGAAACAGTTGACAACAGTGTCCTAGGGCAAATTGCTAAGGACCAAAAATGGCAATGGGAGGGAGACTTACTTTTTTGTGTCTTTTGAATTTTGTGAAACATCAAATTGACCAAAATATTATAAAATAAACATATGTTATATACATATAATATATATGTGTGTATTAACTAATTTTAAAAGTAGGTGACTTTTCTACCACAGTGGAAAGTCCAGGATCCTTCCAGACCTCAGTTTTCCATCTAGACAGTGGGAATTTGGGACCAGAGACTGTTCCTGTAAGATTATTTCTAAGACTTAGAGCTAACCAACCAAACAAGTACTGGTGTGGTAGCCACAAGATGACATTTGATGGCCTGGGGAAGGGGACAGTATGAAGTGGCATTAATGAAATCAGGATCAGGATGCAATGCCCATCACCTAATGGACAGGGTCACTCCTCTGAATCCAGAGAGGGTGGCCATGGGAAAAGCTGCATGCGCCTGCAAGGGGGGGACACTGCAGACTTCAGTTCCCCAGGGCTTGGCAGCTTCTTCTCTCCCATCACCTGTCTGCTTCTCCTCCTGTCACTTCTCTGCTCACCTGCCTCCACCCCTGAGGCCCTTGGTTGGCCCAGGGGAGGAGCTGAAGACAGCAGTGGAACAGGTTCTGTAGGGCAGAGGGAAGGTGCCTGCCTCTTCTCTGACTGAGGTCCTGGCCTCACTCTGGCCCCTTCCTAGGGGACCAGGCTCTGCCTAGCTTACCCTCTGGCCTGCACTCAGCACTCTCCTCCCCACCTCCCTGTGCGCATTTCAAAAGAGGCAGCTCTCCTACTTCCGGAGTCCTACCCACCCAGCTCCTTCCCACAGCCAGGCCTCCTCCTTTAACTGAGGATGTCTGTGCCTGAGGCTGGGAGACCTGAGATGCCCGCTACACTGAGCCTCCCTGGGAGGGGAGAGGCTGCAATCTGAGCCCTCAGAGCACACTCAGAGGCCCCAGTAACAGAAAGCCACCTCCCTCCCAAGACTCCTACTGGGGTCCAGGTCCACTCTGGCCTTTTCTCTTAATGACTGGGAACCAAAGGGATAATACAGGGGAGTCTGAGGAGCAGAGGGTGGATGGGTTTCTTGCCCCTCATTCTCTCTCCCTTCCTCCCTGGGTTTTCTGTCCTAGATCAATCCTGGCTCCCTCTCCTTCCTGGGGCCTCAGAGTCCACCTGCAAGAAGAGGGGTTTGGGCCCAGAAAGCTGCATGTGACCCGGTGCCCCTGGTGGTTCTGATGCAGGTGCTGGTGGACAGGCGTAAAGCAGCAGACTGCCTGTACACTGCAGAAAGGTTTTGTCTTTCTCCTGGTGTGCCCTCAGAAGCCAAGGGTCCAAAGTGAGCAAGCAAAGTGGGGCTCCTGGCAACGAGACAGATGATCCTCTGGGTGGGTCTTGACTCTGAAAACTGCTGCCATCATTGGGTCTTTACCTGAAGCTTGAGAAGGAAGCCAATGAAAAAAAAGAGAGCAGAGCCAAGCAGAGAGAGATGGAGACCTGCCAAGGCCTGGGGATGGCTCTTAAGCCCTGATTTAGTAGGCAAGCCACCCTAACTCTGGGAGTCAGGGGACCCAATACATCCTTAGGCAGTAGGAAGATAATGGAGATTAACATAGCAGAGAGAATGACATGCAAATTTCTATCAAAACAACTTAAAGGAGAGGCCCTCAACTGGGTACTTATCCTCTCTGAGCCTCTGTTTCTTCATCTGTAAAATGGGCATGATAATATCTACTTCAAAGAATTGTCAGAACTAAATCAGACGACCCAAATAATAAATAATGTGTTTGGGAGGGGTGAAGGTCGTCGAAAGATACAAACTTCCAGTTTTAAAATAAATCAATTCTGGGGATTAATGGACAGCATAGTGACTATACCTAACAATACTGTATATTTAAAAGTGCCTAAGAGAGAAGAAAGTCTTAAAATTTCTCATCACAAGAAAAAAATTTGCTACAACCAAGAATACTCTATCCAGCAAGGCTCTCATTCAGATTTGATAGAGAAATCAAAAGCTTCACAGATAAACAAAAGCTAAAAGAATTCAGCACCACCAAACCAGCCTTGCAACAAATGTTAAAGGAACTTCTCTAGTCATCAAACCATAAGAAAAGAGAACAAAAAGAAGAAAGAGGGGGGAAAAAAAAAGACCTACAAAAGATGCTTTGGCAATTTGGGGTCCTTTACGGTCCCACATAAATTTTGGAATTGTTTGTTCTAGTTCTGTGAAGAATGTCGTGAGTATTTTGACAGGGGTTGCAGTGACTCTGTAGATTGCTTTGGGTAGTACAGCCATTTTGATCATGTTGATTCTTTCAATCCAAGAGCACAATATACCGTTCCATTTCTTTGTATCATCTTCAATTTCCTTCATCAATGTTTTACAGTTTTCAGAGTATGGGTAGCCTCCTTGTTTAAGTTTATGTCTAGGTCTTTTGTTGTTTTTGATGCAATGGAAATGTTTATGCCAGTTATAAAATTCTAGTTTTTGAAGTGAAAAAAAAAAAGTGAATGAAGGGCTACAGATGGCAAAAATCCTTCTTTCTTATCGGTGAGTTGTATTCCATTAGATAAATATGCTGTATCTTTTATAATCTGTTCATCTATTGATGTGCACTTAGGATGCTTCCATATCTTAGCAATTATAAATAATGTTGCTGTCAATAGCAGGATATATGTATCTTTTTGAATTAATTCTTATTTTGTGGTTGACTTTATTCTTTGATAACTATGTAAGTTTAAAAAGCTAAAGCTCTAAACATTCTTAGAAACAATGAACAGTACATATATGTAAATTTTAAAAATATGTGCAGTATATTTTGTATATGTATTTACACGCAATATATTGTATATGTGCAGTCAAACTGTAACAATTTTACCTAATAAAACTGAAAAATGAAAAAAAATTTTAATAGATAAAATAAAGAAGAAAGACACATGTTCCTAATGGCAAACATTTGTTGACTCTTTTCTACTTTACAGAATGTATTGAAGTTTTCTTTTCTGCCTTTGATCCATTTTTGTGAGGGTTCCATGATATTTGAAAGGTGTGTGTTCATTGTGTATAAAGTTCTGTACAACAAGTTGCAAACTGTCCACTATACATACAGTATGGTCAACAAATAATAAACAAAAACAAACCAAAAAAAAGAAAAAAAGAAAAAAAATTTGTAACTATGTGACATTATAGACGTTAACAAAACTTATTATGTTAATCATTTTGCAGTATATAAAATCATTATGTTGTACACTTTAAACAGTATGTCAATTATATCTTAATAAAACTAGGGGAAGTTTTAAAATAATGCATAATATTCGCTGTGATAAATGAACCTTTCCTCACACCATATACCAAAATTAACTAAAAAATGGACAATAGGCCTAAAAAATATAAGACTATATAAATATACTCCTATATAAATATAAATATAAAACTTCTAATGTAAATCTTCTGTGAAAATACTAATGGTCTTGGGTTTAGCAAAGATATCTTAAATGTGACACAAAAAATACAAACTATAAAAAAATAGATAAATTGGACTTCATTAAAATAAATACTTTTGCTCTTCAAAAGACACTCTTAAAAAAATGAAACGGTGAACCAGATTGGGAGAAGGTATTGCAAAATATGTCTAAGAAAGGGCTTATAACTAGAATATATGAAGAATTTTTTACAACTCAGTAAGAAGACAACATAATTTTTTTTTAATGGGCAAAAAATTTGAAGAGATCCTTCATCAAAGAAGATACATGGATAGCAAATGAACATTTGAAAAAGATACTCAACATCATGAGTCGTTAGGAAAATGCAAAGTAAAATCACAACTATGTACCACTAGAATGGCTAAAAACTTTTTAAAAACTGACCTTACCGAGTGTTGGCAAGGATGTGAAAACTGGAACTTTCGTACACAGCTGGTTGGAATATAAAATGGCAAACACTTTGGAAAGCAGTCTGGCATTTTCTTTAGGGAGTGAAATAACTATCATACAAGGCAGCCATTCTCTCCTTAGATACTCACCCAAGAAAAATGAAAATATGTCCACAAAAGCTTTACACAAATGTTCACAGGAGTTTTCCTAGTAACAACCCCAAACTGGGAACAACCCAAATACCCACCAACAGAATGGATAAACAAATTATGATATATCCATACAGTGGAATGTTATCTGGCAATTAAAAGGAGCAAGCTATTGATTCACACAACATGGATGAACCTCAAAATAACTATGCTGAGCAAAAGGAGACCAAAAAGAGTGTATTTGATTTCACTTATGTCAAATTATAGAAAATGACAGAAAGGGTATCAGTGGTGCCTGGGGCTGGGGTGGAGGAAGAGAGAGATTACAAAAGGGCACGAAGAACTTTTAGGTATGATTCACTGCCTTAATTAAGGTGATGGATTCATGGGTGTTTACATGTGTTGAAACTCAAATTATACACTTTGAATATGTATGGTCAATTGTCTGCCCATTATATTGTAATTTTTAAAAGGTGATTATGAATGAACATGTGTTGAGCATATCTAGGTACACCTAGGCACTGAAGGTGCACACAGAAGTCAATCCAGATACTTTTAAACACAAAGAACAGAAAACCCAACTTAAAGCGGCATAAACAATAATAAAATGCATTATGTCATCTACCTGGAAGGCCAGAGGCTTCAGGTAGAGTTTGATCCTTTCCTTACGACTAGACACCCTATCTAGCTACATCATGGACTCCCCATAATTGTCAGGGAAATCAGTTGCAAATAACAGAATATACTCTAACTAGTTTAAGCAGCCACATAAGTTGCAAAAGGTAAGTCACAATTCTGTTTGTTCCATCACAGTGTAAACATCTTAGTTTTTTTCCTAAATCAACACAGAAACTAGAACATAAATAAAAACCAGATGAATGTACCTCTTCTTAGAAGTCCCCAATACCATATATAAGGAGTCTTGGAACAAAATCAAACCCAAATCTGATCTGATCTCTAGATCTGATTACCACTTCACAGAAAATAGAGAAAGCAGGAGAACATGTTAAATGATACCATGATGATGTGGTCAGTAAAATACTGTAATATCAGGAAATTATACAAGAACAAATGACTAGATTTCTTCAGCAAATAAATTGCAAGAAAAGACAAACAGAGATGGGGGGAATCTAGAGATTAAAAAAGACTTGAGGGGGGAGGGTATAGCTCAATGGTAGAGCGCATGCTTAGCATGCATGAGGTCCTGGGTTCAATCCCCAGTACCTCCATTAAAATAAATAAATAGACCTAATTACCACCGCACAAAAATTTAAAAAAAAAAAAAGATGTGAGACATATAACCAATCAAAATATACAAACCTTTTTTAGATCATAATTCAAATAAACTATAAACTAGTAAGTAGTTTACAGTTTTAAATAGTAATAATGATAAACTATAAATAGTAATAGTAACAATAATGATATAGCTGGGGATATTTGAATACTCAATATTTTATAATATTAAGGAATTGTTAATTTTTAGATGTGATAATGATATCCTTATGCTTATAAAAAAAGAGTCCTTATATTTTAGAGATATTGACTATTACAGGTGACATAATATGTCTGGATTTTACTTTAAAATAATTGGGAGTGGAGTAGGGAGATATTGGCTGTGACTTGATAGTTGCCCAATCTGATAATGGGTACACAGGGATAATTCATTATTCTGCTCTCTGGGCCTTTGTATATGTTTGAGATTTTCCATAGTAAAGAGCTCTAAACCAACAGTGAACTTCAGGTGGGAGAGTATAGCTCAAGTGGTAGAGTACATGCTTGGCATGGACGAGGTCCTGGGTTCAATCCCCCGTACCTCCTCTAAAAGTAAATAATAAACCTAATTACCTCCTCCTCCAAAAAATTAAAAAAAAAAACCCAATGAACTTCAGGGTGTGAGAAATGACACCACTATCCCACTGGGATGTACCCAATACTTACTCCAACCTTAGATGGCACACTCTGTCTCTGCCCCAAAGAGTTCAAATTAAAAGTAATTGGGAGAAGTAATACAGCGTGCAGTCTCCTTTCCTCCCACAAGGCACACGATGAGTGAGTAAAATGATCTTATGGGATAAGAGAGAGACTCTGTAATAATGAGTATCAGCTGGGTTTCCAAGGGCTTTTGTTGCTACTTGGCAACGTGCCCCTCCCTTGGTTTGGATTCCCCCAGAAGCAGGTCCCAAGACAAAGATTTGAATGCAAGAGGTTTATTTGGAAGATGATCTCAGGAAAACCTGTAGAGGAGTGGGGACGCCAGTAAAAAGCATTATCAGGTAGGTGACCTCTGTGGGCAGCAGCGCTCCAGTTTGCAGGGGGACCTCCGAGGACCAGCGCAGAACATGCCTCTCAGAACCTCCCCACCTGCGGGGTCATGAGCTGGAGCAAACACCGACTCAGATCAGTTGCCGACTGAGGACTGCTATGGGTAGGAAGGACGGGTTTGTTCTCCCTCACTTTGGGCCATGATGCTGGTAGAGCCGAGCGCAGCCAGAGAGAGAAAAATCCTCCCACAGACAGACGCAGAGTGTGTTGTCCAAGGTGCCCGACCTTGAGAAACCCAGCGGGGCCTGGTAGCAGCAGCTATAGTTCCTCTAAAAGAATGACTGTTAGCATTTTGATCACCTAATCATATCAATATACCCATTGCTTAAGTCAAGCTAAACAAGGTGCCCAGGTGCAGTAGTGCTTTTTTAGGGGGAGGGGTGGTGATGCTTGTGGGACTTTGTCAAAGATAAATGGCTGTGAGCTTGCTTTTATGCAAATCAGCACGCTCTGTCCAGAGCCAACCACTGTGGTGGGGGACATAGCCATTCAAGTGCCTCCCTGCTGAAGAACCAGACACAGTTCTATCTCAGAATGGGAGCAGAATCTTTAAGGCCATCGGGTTAAGAGCCCTTTATTTTCTGTGGAAAGATAAGCTTTTTTTTTTTTTTAATGGAGGTATGTGGGATTGAATCCAGGACCTCATGCATGCTAAGCATGCGCTCTACCACTGAGCTATACTCTCCTTCCAAGGAATGATTACCTCTTAAGGATGAGATTTATGTCTGCATGGAGGGTAGGAATTAGGTCCTGAATGATGCAAGATCCCCTTTCACCTCCAGACTTTTCTCCTAGGCACACACCTGCCAAATGGATGTGTGAAAAACAAGTGAACAAATGACTGTCTGAAGGAGTGAATAAAGTGCATTTTTAACGGTCAGGACTATAACCAGGTCATCGTCTCATCTATCAGCCTCCTTTGGGCCCCCTGAAGTAAACAACTTTTTAAAAAATAGACCTTGTTGTTTAGAAATGTTAACCTCAATAGCCACAGCCCTCAGAATTTGAACCACTAGGAAATCAACTCACAGGCTCTTCCTAGTCATTAAACTGTGTGTTTCCTTTATTTGCGCGCGTGTGTGTGTATGTACGAGCCCCTTTTAAGAATGGACAAACAGCCTTGGGATTCCAGAGAAGGGTGGATTTTTGTGTCTGGGTGGGGGTGATGTTTTAGAGAAAGTTAATGTAGCAGGTAACCTGAGTGTTAGGCTTTAAAGGACAAAGAAGGGAATTTCTGAGCATCTACAGCGTGCCAAGCACTGTGCTGAGCCTTGACCTCGGTTTTTCATTTAATCTTCGCAGTAATCTGATGAGGTTTTATTCCCCTTTTATTAGATGAGAAAAGGGAGTTGGCAAGTTGGGGATTAAGGGTGTCAACATTTCAGAGCCAGCTTATTGGTCTCCGTGCGGCTGTTTGCGGGAAGAGAGACAAGTAAATGGGTGGTTTCAGTACAAACACTGCTTCTCACCAACCAGTGCTCAGCAAATCACTAAAAAGCCAGAAACCTGGGAGCCCCAAGAAGGGACCTCCTCTGCCAGGAGGGTGAGGAAGCCTTGCCTGTCATCCCAGCAGCCGGGAAGCACCACTGCTTCTCGGGCTTCTGCAGAAGACCCTTGGAGAAGAGTGTCAGGTCATTTTCTGAGTTGAAACAGCTATAGAATTTTCTGTGCACAGCACATTTATGGACCTGGAGAAGTGGCATCAACACCAGTGCCCTGAGCCTTGGACCCTGGAAAGTGTTAAATACACATTGAATTTCAAAGACTTAGTATAAAAAAGAATATCAGTTTCCTCATGCATACTTTTTTATATTGAATACATGTTAAAATGATAAGATTTTTGGATATATTGGGTTAAAGTATATTATTGAAATGATCTCACCTTTAAAATTTGGGTGGGGTTTGGGGGAGGTAATTAGGTTTATTTACTTTGTTTTATTTATTTATTTTTAATGGAGGTACCAGGGATTGAACCCAGTACTTTATGCATGCTAAGCACGTGCTCTACCACTGAGCTATACTCTCCCCTCTAAAATTCTTTTTAAATGTGGCTGTTAGACAATTTAAAGTTACTTATGTGGCTTACTCTAAATTTCTATTGGACAGTACTTCTCTAGAGCTAGGAATAATATGCCAATCTCACAGCTAGGCTGCTCTAGGCAGGAGGCAGGGCTACCACCACTGGGCACTGGCACATTAACTCGGTTTCTGAGCATCATCTCTGATGCTTGGACCCCTACCACCTTGGAGAGCCTTGCCAGTCTTGCCAGCCTTGCCAACAAAAGGGATTCTGCAAGGCCAATGTCGCCTTTCTCATGACACTGTGTTCTGAGTTCAAGTTTATATGGGTGCATCTGATTGGTAATCAGGTCACACTTTTGAGTCCTGGCTACAAAGGAGGTGGGACAGGCAAGTCCTGGCATCTACCTTTGGGAGATGGGAAATGACCAACGTATAAGAAATGGGTTCAAAAGATGCTAGGTAGCTACACATATAACAAATTCTATTACAGGCACCAATCACTGTTCTGCAACATTTTTTGCAGCATGTGGATGACCAGGTCATGAAGTTCCTCTTCACTGGATAGGCACACACATTGAAAGAATCTTGTCTGAGATTTCCTATCAACCTGGAAGAACGGTGCCAACAAACAGATTCTTCTGAGTATAGTTGTATCTTCAATAGCAGGGGTCTCTGGTGAAGCAATATCCTCAATACTCTTGCCCAGTTGTCTTTCTGCCTTACCAGCCCTAAATCATCCAGACGCCCCATCTTCTCTGTGCATCTGGTCAAATGAGCACTGCTGAAAAAGATCCCCTATCTGGGCAGGTTGGTGCTGCCATAAATAATATTCCAACATCAAATGGAAGGGGGTGACTATAGCTCAGTGGTAGAGCACATACTGTTTATTGTTTCTATTCTCAATCTTATGCTTTTGTTTTCATTATTTTCTTATTTCTTTGGATATATTTATTCTTTTTACAATAAATGTATTAAGGTATAATTTATATAATGTAGTTCACCCATATAAAGTGTACACATTTCCATGGTTGTTAGTGTGTTCACAGAGTTGTACAACCTCTGCAATTAATTTTAGAATGTTTTCATCACTCTACAAAGAATTCTCTATCCATTAACAGTTCCTCACCATTCCCCTCCCTCCAACCCTTTCCCTAGACAATTAATTTACTTTCTGTCTCTACAGATTTGCCTATTCTGGTTATTGCATATAAATAAAAGGATATATGATCTTTAGTGTCTGGCTTCCTTCAGTTAGAATAAGGTTTTCATCCATGTCATAGCATGCAACAGTATATCATTTCTTTTTATAGCTGAGTAATATTCCACTGTATGGATAGATCAGATTTGACTATCTCTTCATTGGTTGATGGACATTTGAGTTGTTTCCACTTTTTGCTTTAATGAATAATGATGCTACAAACATTTGTGTACAAGTTTTTGTGTGAACATGTTTTCAATTCTATTGAGTATATACCTGGGAGTAGAATTGGTGAATCCTATAGTATTCTATATTTAACTTTTTGAAAAACTTCCAGATTGTTTTCCACAGTGACTATACCATTTTATACTTCTACCAAACATGTACGAAGGTCCCAATTTCCTTATATCCTTCCCAACACTTTTATTATCGGTCTCTTTTTATTTTATCGGTCTTAGTGGGTGTGAAATAATACCTCATTGTGGTTTTGATTGCATTTCCCTGATGCCTAATGATATTGATATCTTTTCATGTGCTTACTGGCCATTAATATATCTTTAGAGAAATGTCCATTTAGATCCTTTGCCCACTTTAAAATTGGGTTTGTCTTATTAATGAGTTGAAGGAATTCTTCATGTATTCTAAATATATCTCCTTTAACAGATACATGATTTATAAACTTTTCTCCCATTTTGGGGGTTTTCTTGATGGTATCATTTAAAGCACAGAAGTTTTTAATTTTGATGGTGTCCAACTTATCTATTTTTCCTTTTGTTGCATGTGCTTTTGGTGTCTTATCTAAGAAACTACTGCCTAATCCAAAGTCGCAAAGATTTATGCTTATGCTTTCTTCTAAGGGTTTTATAGTTTTAGCTTTTATATTTAGAATTTGATCCATTTTGAGTTAATTTTTGTGTATGGTGCAAGGTAGGGATCCAACATCATTCTCTGGTATGTGGATATCCATTTGCCCCACTACCATTCTGTGGGTTTATTTTGCTATTCTCATTCTAATTTTTTTACGATAAATGCTTAGGTCTTTAAATTCTCAGTATTTCTTCTTTTCTAATATAAACATTTTGAAGTTGCACATTATTTCTTACTTTTTAATCTCAAAAAGATTAGTAAAATTAACAATCCAAGAGAGGCTTATTCTGTGGCTTCAAGAACATCTCAGCACTAATTAGCTATTGCTGCTTAGCAAATTGCCCCTAAATTTCATGGCTTAAAACAATAATAATATTTTTTATTATAAGAATGATATGAGGGGAGGGTACAGCTCAGTGGTAGAGTGTGCACTTAGCATGCATGCACAGGGTCCTGGGTTCAATCCCCAGAACTTCCATAAAAATCAATAAATAAATAAAAACCTAATTACCTCCCTTCACACACACAAAAAAAATTAGGAAAAAAAAAGAAAATATGTGCAAGTCATATATCTGATAAAGAACTTGTCTCTAGAATCTATAAAAAACTCTTGCAATTTAATAATAAAAAGACAATCCAGTTTAAAAATGGGCAAAGAATCTGAATAGACAGTTTTTCAGAAAAGATATGCAAATGGCCAATAAACACATGAAGAGATGACATCATCATTTGTCAGGGAAATGCCAAGCGAAACCACAATGAGATACCACTTCATACCCCAGATGGAGTAGATAGTAATAGGCACTGGTAAGGATGAGGAGGAACTGGAACCCTTGGGCACCACTGGTGGGAATATGAAATGATGCAACTGTTTAAGAAAACAGTCTAGCAGTTCCTCGAACAATTAAACACAGTTACCAAAAGACCCAGCAATTTCACTCCTGGGTAGATATCCAAGGAAACTGAAAACATATATCCACACAAAAACTTGTACATGAATTTTCATAGCAGCGTTTTTTTGTAATAGCCAAAAGGTGGAAACAACCCAAATGTCCATCAACAGACAAATGGATAAATGAAATGTGGTATATGCGTGCCATGGAGTATTATTCAGCGATAAAAAAGGAATGAATTCTTGATACATGCTACAATGGGGGTGAATCATGAAAATATTATTAAGTGAGAGAAGACAGTGAAAGACCAAATATCATATGATTCCGTTTAGATGAAATGTCCAGAATAGAGAAATCTATAGACAGAAAGTAAGTTAGTGACCACTTAGGGCTGGTGGGGGGTTAGGGGGATGGGGAGATAGGGGGTATAGCTAAAGGGCATAGGGCTTCTTTTTGAGGTGATGAAAATGTTCTAAAATTGACTATGGTTAGGGAGGGTATAGCTCAGTGGTAGAGCACATGCTTCGCATGCATGAGGTCCTGGGTTCAATCCACAGCACCTCCATTTAAATAAATAAATACATACATAAATAAACTTAATCACCTCCCTCCCCTCAAAATTGAAATTATTATTTTAAAAATAATAATAATAAAATTGACTATGGTGATGGTTGCACATGTCTGAATAGACTGAAAAAAACAAAAACAAAAAACTGCAGTTTATGCTTCAATTGGATGAATTGTATGGTATATGAATTATATCCCAATAAGGTTGTTAAAATATTAGTAATTTATTATTTCATGGTTTCTAGGGGCCAGGAATTCAGAAGCAGCTTGGCTAAGCAGCTCTGGCTCAGAGTCTGAAGGTTTGGCTCAGGCTGGAGATGTTTCACTCACACAGTTAGCAAGATAGCGCTGGCTGTCTGATGGGAGGCCTCAGTTCCCCTCCAGGCAGCCCCTTCTACGGGGCTGATTGAGGGTCCTCATGGCATAGCAACTAGCTCCCCCTAGAATGAGCAACCCAAGAGACCAAGACGAAATCCGCAATGCCTTTTATGACCGTGCCTTGTAAATCACTCTCCATCATCTTCACCATGTTCCACTGGTCCCATAGACCAGCCCCGATTCACTGGGGGAGGGGACTCCACAAAGTCATGAATACAAGGAGGCACGGCTCCTGGGCAGCCACCCTGGAGCCTGGCTATCGTAACTAATTTCCCACTTTTCTGCAGACCACTGAGCCCCTCCCCACCTTCGTCATACCCCTCATCCCGGACCAGTTACCATCACCCCCTGAGCCCTTCAGCCGCTTCTCCTATTCTCTCTCCTCTATTTTGATCCAATTTCCTGTCCTTCATCCCTCTGAGACCCGTGGTCCACCAGCACCAAATTCCCCTCCACTCTTCACTTCTATTTACAATCCCTTGACACCGTTTAGCCCCAAATGAACATAATCATCACTTGACGACATGGCTTTCCCTGCGAACTCTCAGGAGGAAGGTGCTTGCTTTTATCCCCTCCTCCTCCTCCTTTCACAGAACCTTGGAGCCTGGTGGATGTCTCTCCTGCTCTGCACGCCACTTCCACACCATCTTCCTTCCTTGTCTTTCAAAACCCCAGCTCCTGTGATGCTCACAGCGTCAGACTCAGCCCTGCAAAATCACTGTCCGTCCTCAGGCCTCCGTTTCCTTGTCTTGTACTCTTGCTCCTCTGTCCTTGGTTTTGTCGTCACCTCTCAGCCAAGACTGCTCAGGGTCTCAGCAGATCGAGGTCACCACATGGCCTCCTGATAGTCAGGCCAAATGACCTTATTGCTCCTGGCTTCTCAGCAGCAGAGGACCCAGCGGACCTCACCCTCTTTAAATACCTTCTTCTTCCAGCCTCTGTGACCCACGTGCTCCTCTGGTTTTCCTCCTGCCTCGGGGTCTCTGCTGTTTCTGTAGTTGAATTCCACCCTCTGCTGTCTGGATGTCCTGGGTCACCTGGACACCCAACAAGCATCGCAAACTCACCACAAAACAGAATTCTTGGTTCCTCCTCCCAAATTCCTCCTCCCTCAGTCTTTTCACACTACAAAGGCACCATCATCCACCCAGACACTCAAGTGAAAAACTGGATGAGCTTTTGCACACAGCCCAGGTGAGGTGTGCGCGTGCGTGGACATCCCTCACCAGGAGCTCTGGTCTGAAGAGCCAAGTGTGTGGCCTCTGGACGTGGAGTTCTGTGAGTGAGTGGAGCTGGGCTCAGCACAGAAAAGAAAAGGAACCCATGACCGTTGAAGTGCTGAAGATTCCCGGTATGCAGAGAAAAGAAATAGGTGAAAATCAGCCAAGGGCAGGGACCTCTGGGGCAGAGCCCAGGAGCGTCCAAACAAGAGCCTAGGTCTGGTCATCCGTGTCCCAGTCACGATGTGACGTCAATGCCAACCAGGGAAGCTGACCAGGGCCTTTAGCATCACTGTTGTTACCATGCGCTGCCCTCGTGGCCAGCCTTCAGTCTCTAGCCCCTCCTGGAGGCTGGGCTGATACCTGCTGTCTCCAGCCCCTTCCAGAGGCAGAATGATACCATGAAGCCCAAAGTCCCCATCATAAATCACATTGCAAGACTGTCTAGCTGTCAATGCTCCCAGGAAAACAAAGACACTCCCATCACGCAGGACATTCCAGAGCCAGGAGACCACCTCCCAGTAGCCAAGGGCAAAGGCTAGACCTCTCTTTGGATTCCACCCATATGAGATCATGCAGTATTTGTCTTTCTCTGTCTGACTTGTTTCACTTCACATGATGCCCTCAGAGTCCATCCATGTGGTCACAAGTGACATCTATCACGTTTCCTTGATCCGTTCATCCCTCAACAAACGCAGAGAGCCAATAACAATAACATCTTGAATAACAAAGCTTCATCTGGGTCTGTTGCCAGGCGACCTGATTGAAGGCAACAATTAATCACTTGTTTCTCCTTAACCTGTGACAGTATTTCCCAGTCTTTTTCTTCTCTTTTTCTCCTTTTTTTTTTTTGTTATTTGCAGATGCTACATTTCAAAATGTCGTACTTTAAAATAAATAAATAAACCCAAATTAGTCTTTTCCTCCCTTCAGCAAATCCTGCTGACTCTTCCTCTAAAATACATTTTTTGAGGGGGAGAGGAAGGTAATTAGGTTTATTGATTTATTTATTTTTAGAGGAAGTACTGGAGATTAAACCCAGGACCTCCTGCATGCTAAGCATGTGTGTACCACTTGAGCTGTACCCATCCCCTCTTAAAATACATTTTGAATCCATTCTTTTCTCCCTACCTCCAGCACTTCTGGCCGAACCCAAGCCACCATCATCCCTCACCTGGACCACTGCAATGGGATGTTAACTGTCCCCTCTGTTCCCACCACCATCAGTCCATGAGCTACATAGCAACCAAATGATCTTTGTAACATGGAAATCAAGTAAAGTCACTCCCCTGCTGAAAATACTCCAGGGGCAGAGTGGAGTGGAGGAACACTTCCCAAATGCTTTCTACCACAAGTGGAGTAAAATCAAATCACTTTCCTTGCATTCAGTTCCCAGTGATCTGACTTTGTTGTCTTGACCACACATTTCTTATCAGCCTCCACCTTGCTCACTCTGATAAAGTCACCGTTTCTGTCCCTCAAACACAAAAGCTCATCCCCATTTCAGGAGCTTAAACAATCCCCTCTGCCTGAAATGCTGCTCCTTGAGATCTTTGCACAACCAGCTTATTCTTATTCAAATATTAGCTTAAATGTAACCTCTTCCAAGAAGCCCTCCATGACCACTCAATTTAAAGAAGTCACATAGTCACTCTGTCCTTGCTCCACAGTTTAATGCTTTTCATAGTTCCTATTAATATCTGATCATTTCCTGATTTATTTCTTTTCCTTCTCCCCAGTTTTAACAGCTGCTGTCATCACCAGTGCCTGGCACTCAGGCCATGATCATTCACATTTTAATAAAGGAATGAATTGTTGTGTGTTTTCTGGCAGGTCAGTGCTATTCTTTGAACTTTCTCTGGGAAATGAAGTTATGTGACTGAATAAACTTTGTTTCTGAGGATGGATCAGCCTTTAAGGCAAATCATAGTTATGATGGTCAGTGACCACCAGGTGTCGCTAAAGACAGCTTCTCTAAGAGGCGGGATGGGTGGACTAAAAGGGTCTCTAAGAACACTTGAAGTCAGCACAGGTCTACTAGGGGCGACCCTGCAGTGGGGGTCTCCAGTGATTCAGCCAGCCAGGCAAAGCTCCTGGGGCTGGGGCCTCAGTCTTACCATCTGTCCATTGGCTGTAGACTCATTGTCCAGGTTCTAGGTCAGACCCTTCTTCTGTGGCAGAATCAGGGTGGGAGGAAGGGGGATGGAAAAGGAGAAGAGGGTCCCCTTTCCCTCCCTCTTCTGCTCTCAGGGGCCCTTCCCTTGGGGCAGGGACATGTCTTTCCCTGGGTGTGCTCCGGGTGCCCACACACTCAATGAGAAGCCACCTCTAACAGGGTGACTTCATTACCCCAATGCCTGTGGTGAGGCAGAAGTAATCATACTCCGCAGAATTCCTTTTGTGGGAGTTGGGGAGTCCCTGAAGGAGGAGGGAAAACATAGTTTTCTAAACAAACAAATGTTAAAACCATTAGTAGCTCTGGGTTCAACAAAAACAGGCTACCAGCCAGACTCGCTAACAGACCAGAGTCTGCAGACCCCTGCTTTAGACGAAACCCCAAGATGAAGCATTTGGGGTCCCAGGCGTCCCTGAAACAGAAGAGCCTTGGGGAGATGCACTGACTTGTGCAAGGTCTTCAGTTCCTTCAGATAAAACACACAAAAGAGAACAGACGCAACTATGCATGAGTCCAGAGAAAGATCAGTTTGGGCTCTGGGAGAGGAAGGGGAGACAGGGAGCCAGAGACAAGGGGCTTCGGGGTGACTCTTCCCAAGACCCCAAGTCTGCAGGAAGAATGAATTTTCCTACACACATCCAAGTGGTCAAAAAGGTTAAAGTGAGGGGGGTTATGCCTATTGCCAGAACCCTCATCCTCATCCTGGTTCCATCAAGTCCCCAGAGAAAAGGGGGCATCCTTTTAGGGACACATTCGGACCCCAGACCAACGAAAGGCCTGGGAACACAGTCTCTCTCCTCATCAAATACCCCAGGGTGAGCAGGGGAGGAGTTTTCTTCCAGCACAGGGACGACAGGCCAGGCCGGGCCTTCTCTGGGGAGTAGACCCCAAGTCAAAAGGCAGAATAAACTGAATTTACATATCTATCTATATATCAGTATCTATATCTGCATATAATCAGCCTTACTGATGTATAATTCACATATGATGTTTTTACCCATTGAAATTGTCCAGTTCAGGGTGGCAAGGTATAGCTCAAGTGGTAAAGCACATGCTTAGCATGCATGAGGTCCTGGGTTCAATCCCCAGTGCCTCCTCTAAAAATAAACTAAGTACGTTCCCCCATTTAAAAAAAAAAAAAGGAAAGAAAGAAATCGGCCAGTTCAATGGTTTTTGTTAGTCTATCCACAATTAAGAATCATCACCACGATCAACTTAAAAACGTTTCATCAACATAAAAAAAAAAACCCTGTACCCAGTCACTCCTCATTGCCCCACAACTTCTACCCTTTAACCCCCCCAACCCCAGCCCTGGCAACCACCAGCCTATTTTTTGTCTCTATGGATTGGACATTTCTGGACATTTCACATAAAAGGAGTCATACATGCGGCCTTTTGTGTCTGGCTTTGTTCACTTGGCATGTTTTCAAGGTTCATCTGAAATAGAGCCGGACACTGTGGGGGTCCTCCCTGGTACAAATCCTCTCCATGTCCCCCTTTTCTTGCTAGTAGGACATAGGTTTCCTTCAGCCTCCTTGACCTTCCCTGAGTTCCAAAGCGCAGGTTCAAACAGTTGCCAATCAGGGAAGGGAGGAAATGCAGAGACAAGGGAGGAACAGTCAAGAAACAATAGCGCGGCCTTGCGGCACAGGGTCCTGGTTCCTCCTCAAGGAATATACACAATATCTTTGAGTTCTTCTGCAAGAACTAAGGCCTCCACCCAGGTGGAGGATGATAACTTCAGGCTGAACACAAGGTTGATGAACACCACCCCATCCCTCACCACCAACCAATCAGAAGAAAGTCACACACCTGCAGCCTCCATCCCAAACTTTGCTTAAAAACGCTCCTCCTCCCAAACCATCAGAGTTCTGGTTTTTCAAGCCGGAGCCACCCGTCTTCCTTGCTTGGCCCTGCAAAATACCTTTCTCTGCTCCAGACTCCGATGTTTAGGTTTGTTTGAACTCACTGTGCGTCCGGCACACGAACTTAGAAGTAGAGTTTGCTGGGTCAAATGGCAGCTCGGTATTTAACAGTTTGAGGAACTGGCAGACTGCCTTCCACGGTGGCTGCACCGCTCCACACCCCCACCAGCGATGCGCAAGGGCCAATTTCCCTACGTCCTGCAAACATTTGTTATCTGCCTTTTTGATTCTAGCCACCCTCGTGGATAAGCAGTGCTATCTTACTGTGGTTTTGATTGGAACTTCCTTCATGACCAATGATGCTGAGCATCTTTTTCATGTGTTTATTGGTCATTTGCATATCTCCTTCAGAGAACTGTCTATCCAAATCTTTCGTCCGTTTTTAAAATATCTTTTATTCATATTTATCGTTTTATTGTTCGGTTGTAAGAATTCTTTATGTATTCTAGCTAAAAATCCCTTCTCAGCTGCACGATTTGCAAAACTTCTCATTCTCCCACAAGTTCTCTTTTGACTTTCTCTGATATCTGCTTCATACATTTTAAAGATACGTTATTAGGTAACACAACTTGAGAACTGTTTTATCTTCGTAGATTGTTCCTGTAATCATGATGTAGGCACTCCTGTTTTCCCTCATAAATATTCTTTGTCTTAAATAATATTTGGTTTGATGTTTATGAAGATACACCAGCTTTCTCGTGGCTGGTATCATCTAATTACTTTCAACCTTCCACATCCTTGTTTTAGATGATCCTCTTGTAAACAGCGTGAGTCTGGACTCTTTTTATAATCCAATCTGACAGCCAATCTGGCCAAGTTGGTGCATTCACAGTTATCGTGACTCAGGCTAATGCGAGGTGTCTGCAGTCCGCCAGGGGCTGGACGGGAGGAGGGAAAGGAACTGCCATTATCACTTGTGAGTTTTGTGCCAGCCCTGTGTCAGGTGTGTCCCACAGGTGGCCCTGCTCAATGCTCACACCATGTTGGCATAAATGTCATTACTCCTATTTTATAAAGGGATGAAGGCTGTGAAAGGTTAGGTCACCCAAAGCCACACCGCTAGTAAGTGGCAGAGTCAGGGCCCAAGCTGGGCTCCAGACCCCATCCCCACTACCTGCAGGGCATCCAGGAACCCTCCCATAGTGGGCAGGAATCCAGCTGCCCCTCCAGGGTCAGACTGCAATAGAGAAGGAAAAGGGTTTCTAGGCAAAGGGAACAGTCACAACTGGGTGCCGGTGCCCAGGTGCAGCCTGGGCAGGAGGGTGGGGCCCCTGTTCCCCACAGGTCTGCTCCCCACACTGCCTCCCACCTCCCACCCCATTCCCCCGCATTTCTCCTGCCTGAGATGCGCCCAGTAGGTCAGGCAGAGAGCTTCCACAGGAACCTGAGAAGCAAAACAATTCTGTTCTGTTCCAGTTGTGTTCTAGGGAGATGTTTAACAAGCCACTGAGTGGGGAAGAGGACTCGTAGTATATGCCAACTACCTTGGTGCAACTACTCTCACCGAGGCCAAACTAGCAGCATCACTAAACACACAGGGTACCTAATCTGCTCCCGCAAACCCAGAAGAGCCCACTCCAGCTGGCTGCCCTCCCTGCTCCCTCCCAGAAGAGTCTGCCAAACGGAGGGTGGGAGCATGTACCAGAGGCTCTGCCTTCCCAGTGGGGTACTTCGTGCCCCGCCCCCCCCCTCCAGCTGGGCTTAGCATTCTCTGCCCTTCAGGTCGGGGTACAGAGACACAGCCTGTCAGCGGGGCTGGAGAAACTGAGGCTGAAAGGTAGCGCTTGCCCTGGCGAGAGGGGCCGGGTGTTGTGGAGACAACAGATGCACCTACGAGTGTTCATGTGTACGCTGAGCACACGCACAACTCCTTGGTGTCCATGCGTGCCTGTGCACACTCACGTGTGTATGTGCGTGAACACACCTGTGAGCTTAGGGGCTGTTCTTGAGGTTGAACCACAGCATGAACCTGTAAGTCATGATTTTTTTTTTTAATGTGATGCTTTATGAAAGTACCCCCGTGCTAATTATGCCCACAATTGTGTCCTAAGCTATTAACTGCAAGCGGCTTCTCTCTGCCTTGCTCTTCTGAACCTCTTCCCACCTCAGTCCCCATGGATACAGGAAGTTCATTCAGCCTGGGTCTCACATAGGAGACAAACCTAGAAACCGGCTCCTGGTGATAGGGTTGGGCCAGGTAGATGTTCATGAGACACACCTGAATCCGCAAATCCGTAGGTGAGTGGGAACCAAGGTCAAGGAGGACAGGGAGTGGGAGGAAGCTGGGGGCTGGGGGGCAGGCTGTCGGCAGGAGGTAGTCACGGAGGGGAAGGAGCACAAGTGGCAGAGCCAGTGATTCAGGAAAGGGATGCTCAGGACCCCTCCACCTGTGCAGGGGAAGAGCCTTCACTCCTCTGTCTGCAGGCACCCTTGGCCCCACTGCACAGAGGTTGTGGGAGGCAGGGGATGGACATGTGTCTCTATCAACTCAAGGGACCAGTGCCGGCCAACTACCAGCTGACTCCATCACTTAAAATGAATGGCATTTTCTTGGCTCCAAATTTTGCTGGTGGGCAGAGCCCCAGGGAGAGACTGAATTCCCAGAAAAGGAGCTGGGAGTGCTATGCCACCTGAGGTCCCCAAATGCTGCTCAGCCTCTCCAGAGGCACCATTCCCAGGACTCCCCCCTCCCCTCCCCTCCTTGTGCCTCCCTTCCCCCCTCCCCCCCAGCTCACTGCACCCATCATCACAGGGCTGGTCAAAGTTCTCCCAGAGGACTGTCTGCAACACATGTGCATGTGTGAATGTGAGTGTGCACTGACAGTGCACGCACAAATCTGTGTGCGTGTCCATGCCTGTGCATGCCCAGGTGTGTCTGTGTGTGCATAACACACCCAAGACATACACACACACAGACCATATGTGCCTAGACCTTGAATCCTCCTGGGGGGTGGTTATTTTGCCAGTATTCCATAGATCACCTACAATGGATGTCACAATGACAGTCACTTATATTTAAAGTCCCTCAGAAGCACCCAGTTCAACCCTAGCAGTGCTCCTCAGGGGAGGTCACCATTGCTATTTGAGTAGAGATAATTCTCCTGTGATGGGACCAAGTCCCAACCCGCGGCATCAGTTTTATATCCCTGGTCCCAAAATTCTAGGCACAAAATGTTAGTAGTGCCCCAGAAATGCCCTCACAAGTTTCCAACCTCTCGTGGAGGTGGGACAGCAGAGTCCCAGGTGAGGGCACCACAAGCTTTGTCCAGTAGCTGGATATTCTCCACAGAATCTCTGGAAAGGTTCTGACCCCTGCCCTTCAACTCCCAGGGATTGCTCCTGCCTACCTCCTGAAGCCCCACCCACAGACAGCGCCACCTGGAAGAAAAGTCCACATCACTCATCCCACTTCCTTCCTCAGGGGCCACCCAAGGGCTGACCCCACTCACCGGGGCCTCACAGTGCTCCGAGGAGGAGGCCAGGCTGGGAGGCAAGAACTGCTGTGCGGTGGGCCTCACACACCAAACAGGTGGGCTGGGGTGGGAGGGCGTCCTGCAGACTCATCCAAGAAGAGAAGCCCCATCTGACCAGCAGAAAGCTGCAGAAACCAAGAGGAGTGCTGAGCTAGGCCAGGTGGCAGCTCTCAGGCCTGAAGCTTCTAGAAGCAAGAGATGCCCACAGACATTGAAAGTGCTGCCTTCCCTCCTGCCTTCCTGTTACCACTCCTTCAGGTGGGTGAGTATGGTAGGTGGAGACGAGGGTTCGCTAGGAACTGAAACTAGAGAAAAACTGCCCCCCACTCAGACCCAGAGGGGCCCTGCCAGGCTAGTGTGCGGTGTAGCATGTGGTGATGAGGGCGTGGGAGGGGTGGGGGTGCTGGGAGGGTTGGTGGTGTACCCTGCCCACGTCTTTTGATGGGTCTACAAACTCCATTCCCTTGGGTGCATGCTGAGGAGCCCAGTTACTGAGGTTCAGAGTGAGCTACGTGGAGCTTGGCAAAACTCCCCAAATGCTTCCCAATGCAGTGTCCCAGCGTCCAGTCCACTCCCCAGTGCACTGCACCCGCCGTCCAGTCACTCCCGTCCTCCAGGGCACCTTTTACAGGTGAGACCCAGAGGGCTGGGACCTGGCTGGATTGGGACTTCACTGTGCCAACTGTCCCACATCCACCTGGGGCAGAACTTTTTTGCCTGATGTAATTCCTGGACCCTTGAGTTCCTAGCATCTGATTTAAAATATTGGAGTAACTTTAAGTAGATTTTATTGAGAGGAAGACCTCTGGAAGCCAGATCTGTGCACACAAACATCTTCCATCTGGCAAACAGGCTAATGATGCTTACCCAGATTTTTAAAAATCTACTTTGATGATGATTATCTAATAATTTTTTTTCCATATGCAATCTTTCCGTTGGTTTTTCCCGAACTATCTTCCCTTGCAGCAGATTTGAAAGAAAAATTTTAACTTGGGGTCACATCAGCCCGTCTTCTGCCCTCTCTTCTCATCAGCTTAACAGACTACACTTTGGACAGAGCTGCTTAGGGGAGAAAACTGATTAAGAAAAAAACTATAGACTTATCAAAACAGAAATTGTGGGCGGAGATTATCCATATTTACATCTTCTTTTTCTCTTTCTTTCTCTCCTCCTCCCTTCCTTCCTTCCTCTCTCACTCTTTCCTTCTTTCTCTCTCTCTCCTGTCTTTGTCTTCTTTCTCTTCCCTCTCTCTCTCTTTCCCTTCTTTCCTTCTTTCTAGTTTTTCAGGAAGATTCTCTAAGGTTTCTCGCACTCCTTAAGCCCCTGGTGGCCTAAAGCGCACCTTCCACCTCTATCCCTCCCCCCACCAGCAGCACGTGGCACGTAAAAGAGAAGAAAAACCCAAAACTCAGGTACTGAGCAGTCTCTGCCCACTGCAGGTGAGAACCTGAGGTCAAGGATCCGAAAGGATCCTGTGAGTCAAGGGGAAAATAAGGGTTAATTTACATAAGTCTCCTTTTGACCAGATTTTCCCCAACGTCTTCCCATCCACCTCCACCAGAGCAGGGGTTTCCAGCCCCTCCCCACCCGCCGCCCCAGACCCACCTTCAGGCCGGGCTCCCAGTCCCCTCCCAACCAAGTCCGACCAGACCACCTAGGACCGTTGGCTGGGAGCACAAACGGCCACACGGCCCAGCAGGAAGTGTTCCGAACCGATCTGCCCCACGCGGTCACACCCAGTGCGTCATCCACGCGGACGCGGGCTCTGAGCCCGCCCAGAGCCGCATCCCGAGCCCCGGGGGCCTGGAAGTCGGCGGAGAGGGTGCACCCGCTCCCCACTCTCTCCCCGGCCCCTCTCTCCCCTCTCCCCTCCGCCACACTCGCCCTGAGCTCCGGAAAAGTCCGGGGGCCGGCTGCGGGGTCCCCAGGCGTTCCCTCTCCCATCTGCTTTCTTTATTATTCTAATCGACCGCCGGGGACACCCTTTGTCAACTGCAGAGAGAATAGAATAGAATAGAAGCCCTGGTGCCTGAGCTGTAAAGGACCAGGGCCTGTGAGAGGCGGGTGGTCATCTCCACCGGCTGTGGGAGGACTGGCAGGGCTACTGGCTTTAGCAAATTTTTAAAAAAAAGGATGCCCAGTTAATTTCAGATAAGCAACCTTTTTTTTCTAAAAAATATCTAAATGTGTCCCATACAATATTTGGGATATAGTTATGCTAAAAATGATTCTTATTCATGACCTGAATTTCAAATTTATTTGCAAACCCTAAAAGAGAGACTTATAATGGGTTCTCTCACATCCACGTGAGAGTTTTCATTTGGAATTCGAAACTCTGGGAGAGACGGGGTGAGAGCCACTGGAAGAAACTTTGGCTGGATCTAGAACTTAGAGTCCTGGAAAGTGCACTGGCCTCCAGGCCTGGGTGACCTGCTCTCAGGCCAGAAGTAAACACACTCTTCAAGCCTGGATAGGGGCTGGGCTCAGTGCGCCCCAGTTTCTCCCTTCCCCGCACCTCCAATTTACTGGCTCCTCCTCCAGCTCTGGCTGGTCTGACCATCAAGCCAACAGCCCACTCCCCAATTCACCATTCCCTACTCCAGAGGGGCAGCAGAAGGCATCACAGAAGAAGCTAGAAGGAGGTAGTAAGTCAGGAGCAAAGCTAGCTCTGTGTTCATTACCTTCCAGGAAACCAGGTTGTGTCACTGCAGAAAGCAAGGAGCACAGGACACACTCCAGAATCGGTTTAACCTGCTGTGGCCAGACTGGCTGAATTAACCATCCCTCAGTTGGGCATGTGACCACTCCATTTCTATGGCCACTGGGAGGACATTCATCCTACAAACATTTTCTCATCTCCTTTGTCCATCCCACAGGCAAGCTTCAAGTCACACCTCTTCTTCCATCCTGACTCCGCCCCCTCACCTGTCTGCCTCTCTCCCTTCTCCACCGCACCTAGTAGGTCCCTCTGCGTCCATCCCCAGGCCCCACTGCTTGGCTCAGACTCAGCAGCGCTCAGCTGAACTACTGCAGCCTCTTCCCCACTCCCCAGCTCCCCCAGCTCTCGCCCTATAAAAGCAGGTCTCACCTTGCCACTGCAAATCCTCTGTTTTGCATCAGAGGCCAAGACCCAGCCCTCAGGGATGGAAAAGCAGGACAAACCAGGGTACCTGAATAAAACATGCCTCTTCCAGTCACCCAGGAGAAGCTGTTACTATCCCAGGTGAGGGGGCAGGAAAGACAGCTCCTGGGAGGGCTCCAGCCCAGGCTGCCCAGCCAACTCTCATCAGCTGAGGTGAGGAAGTGGGGGCACAGCGGCTCAGCCTAGCGTAGGGGCCAGACCCCACTCCAGTTAAAAACTGTCCTCTGGGTTTCTATCTCAGATGATCAGCCTCATTCGTAATATAAGAAATGTAAATGAAAACTGCGAGATACTATCTTTCACCTATCAGATGGGTAAAAACAAAACTAAAAAAACAACAAAAGGGGATTCATGTTGGTCAAGGTGTCTGAAAACAGGCCCCCCACATACATTGTTGGTGGCAAAGCTAATTGGCACAACCTCCTTAAAGGGCCAACCGGTAATATTGATCAAAAAATGAAATATATAAATTCTTCAAGATCCCAGCAATTCCACTTTCAGAAATTTACCCTACAGGTCTACAGGTGCCTGGCGACATATATAATATGCACCAGGATATTCACTGAACCATAGTTAAAGTTTGGGACATAAACAGGAGTGTAGTTAATAAATTATGCTCCAGCCATACAATTAAATATTATGCCCTATTAAAACAAAACGAGGCAGCTAGGTATTAAAATTAAGTGATCTTAATTAAGATTCATTATGTGCAAAAACAAAGTGCTGAACAGTTAGTACAGCATATAAAGTCTGTGATTTTTCAAAAATGTGAATGTTTGAGGGGGAGGGTGTAGCTCAGGGTAGAGTGTGTGCCTAACATGTACAGGGTCCTGGGTTCAATCCCCAGTACCTCCATTAAAAAGAAAAAAAAAAAAGTAAATGTTTGGTAAGTATTGAATACCTCTGGCAGGAAACAGTTGACAACAGTGTCCTAGGGCAAATTGCTAAGGACCAAAAATGGCAATGGGAGGGAGACTTACTTTTTTGTGTCTTTTGAATTTTGTGAAACATCAAATTGACCAAAATATTATAAAATAAACATATGTTATATACATATAATATATATGTGTGTATTAACTAATTTTAAAAGTAGGTGACTTTTCTACCACAGTGGAAAGTCCAGGATCCTTCCAGACCTCAGTTTTCCATCTAGACAGTGGGAATTTGGGACCAGAGACTGTTCCTGTAAGATTATTTCTAAGACTTAGAGCTAACCAACCAAACAAGTACTGGTGTGGTAGCCACAAGATGACATTTGATGGCCTGGGGAAGGGGACAGTATGAAGTGGCATTAATGAAATCAGGATCAGGATGCAATGCCCATCACCTAATGGACAGGGTCACTCCTCTGAATCCAGAGAGGGTGGCCATGGGAAAAGCTGCATGCGCCTGCAAGGGGGGGACACTGCAGACTTCAGTTCCCCAGGGCTTGGCAGCTTCTTCTCTCCCATCACCTGTCTGCTTCTCCTCCTGTCACTTCTCTGCTCACCTGCCTCCACCCCTGAGGCCCTTGGTTGGCCCAGGGGAGGAGCTGAAGACAGCAGTGGAACAGGTTCTGTAGGGCAGAGGGAAGGTGCCTGCCTCTTCTCTGACTGAGGTCCTGGCCTCACTCTGGCCCCTTCCTAGGGGACCAGGCTCTGCCTAGCTTACCCTCTGGCCTGCACTCAGCACTCTCCTCCCCACCTCCCTGTGCGCATTTCAAAAGAGGCAGCTCTCCTACTTCCGGAGTCCTACCCACCCAGCTCCTTCCCACAGCCAGGCCTCCTCCTTTAACTGAGGATGTCTGTGCCTGAGGCTGGGAGACCTGAGATGCCCGCTACACTGAGCCTCCCTGGGAGGGGAGAGGCTGCAATCTGAGCCCTCAGAGCACACTCAGAGGCCCCAGTAACAGAAAGCCACCTCCCTCCCAAGACTCCTACTGGGGTCCAGGTCCACTCTGGCCTTTTCTCTTAATGACTGGGAACCAAAGGGATAATACAGGGGAGTCTGAGGAGCAGAGGGTGGATGGGTTTCTTGCCCCTCATTCTCTCTCCCTTCCTCCCTGGGTTTTCTGTCCTAGATCAATCCTGGCTCCCTCTCCTTCCTGGGGCCTCAGAGTCCACCTGCAAGAAGAGGGGTTTGGGCCCAGAAAGCTGCATGTGACCCGGTGCCCCTGGTGGTTCTGATGCAGGTGCTGGTGGACAGGCGTAAAGCAGCAGACTGCCTGTACACTGCAGAAAGGTTTTGTCTTTCTCCTGGTGTGCCCTCAGAAGCCAAGGGTCCAAAGTGAGCAAGCAAAGTGGGGCTCCTGGCAACGAGACAGATGATCCTCTGGGTGGGTCTTGACTCTGAAAACTGCTGCCATCATTGGGTCTTTACCTGAAGCTTGAGAAGGAAGCCAATGAAAAAAAAGAGAGCAGAGCCAAGCAGAGAGAGATGGAGACCTGCCAAGGCCTGGGGATGGCTCTTAAGCCCTGATTTAGTAGGCAAGCCACCCTAACTCTGGGAGTCAGGGGACCCAATACATCCTTAGGCAGTAGGAAGATAATGGAGATTAACATAGCAGAGAGAATGACATGCAAATTTCTATCAAAACAACTTAAAGGAGAGGCCCTCAACTGGGTACTTATCCTCTCTGAGCCTCTGTTTCTTCATCTGTAAAATGGGCATGATAATATCTACTTCAAAGAATTGTCAGAACTAAATCAGACGACCCAAATAATAAATAATGTGTTTGGGAGGGGTGAAGGTCGTCGAAAGATACAAACTTCCAGTTTTAAAATAAATCAATTCTGGGGATTAATGGACAGCATAGTGACTATACCTAACAATACTGTATATTTAAAAGTGCCTAAGAGAGAAGAAAGTCTTAAAATTTCTCATCACAAGAAAAAAATTTGCTACAACCAAGAATACTCTATCCAGCAAGGCTCTCATTCAGATTTGATAGAGAAATCAAAAGCTTCACAGATAAACAAAAGCTAAAAGAATTCAGCACCACCAAACCAGCCTTGCAACAAATGTTAAAGGAACTTCTCTAGTCATCAAACCATAAGAAAAGAGAACAAAAAGAAGAAAGAGGGGGGAAAAAAAAAGACCTACAAAAGATGCTTTGGCAATTTGGGGTCCTTTACGGTCCCACATAAATTTTGGAATTGTTTGTTCTAGTTCTGTGAAGAATGTCGTGAGTATTTTGACAGGGGTTGCAGTGACTCTGTAGATTGCTTTGGGTAGTACAGCCATTTTGATCATGTTGATTCTTTCAATCCAAGAGCACAATATACCGTTCCATTTCTTTGTATCATCTTCAATTTCCTTCATCAATGTTTTACAGTTTTCAGAGTATGGGTAGCCTCCTTGTTTAAGTTTATGTCTAGGTCTTTTGTTGTTTTTGATGCAATGGAAATGTTTATGCCAGTTATAAAATTCTAGTTTTTGAAGTGAAAAAAAAAAAGTGAATGAAGGGCTACAGATGGCAAAAATCCTTCTTTCTTATCGGTGAGTTGTATTCCATTAGATAAATATGCTGTATCTTTTATAATCTGTTCATCTATTGATGTGCACTTAGGATGCTTCCATATCTTAGCAATTATAAATAATGTTGCTGTCAATAGCAGGATATATGTATCTTTTTGAATTAATTCTTATTTTGTGGTTGACTTTATTCTTTGATAACTATGTAAGTTTAAAAAGCTAAAGCTCTAAACATTCTTAGAAACAATGAACAGTACATATATGTAAATTTTAAAAATATGTGCAGTATATTTTGTATATGTATTTACACGCAATATATTGTATATGTGCAGTCAAACTGTAACAATTTTACCTAATAAAACTGAAAAATGAAAAAAAATTTTAATAGATAAAATAAAGAAGAAAGACACATGTTCCTAATGGCAAACATTTGTTGACTCTTTTCTACTTTACAGAATGTATTGAAGTTTTCTTTTCTGCCTTTGATCCATTTTTGTGAGGGTTCCATGATATTTGAAAGGTGTGTGTTCATTGTGTATAAAGTTCTGTACAACAAGTTGCAAACTGTCCACTATACATACAGTATGGTCAACAAATAATAAACAAAAACAAACCAAAAAAAAGAAAAAAAGAAAAAAAATTTGTAACTATGTGACATTATAGACGTTAACAAAACTTATTATGTTAATCATTTTGCAGTATATAAAATCATTATGTTGTACACTTTAAACAGTATGTCAATTATATCTTAATAAAACTAGGGGAAGTTTTAAAATAATGCATAATATTCGCTGTGATAAATGAACCTTTCCTCACACCATATACCAAAATTAACTAAAAAATGGACAATAGGCCTAAAAAATATAAGACTATATAAATATACTCCTATATAAATATAAATATAAAACTTCTAATGTAAATCTTCTGTGAAAATACTAATGGTCTTGGGTTTAGCAAAGATATCTTAAATGTGACACAAAAAATACAAACTATAAAAAAATAGATAAATTGGACTTCATTAAAATAAATACTTTTGCTCTTCAAAAGACACTCTTAAAAAAATGAAACGGTGAACCAGATTGGGAGAAGGTATTGCAAAATATGTCTAAGAAAGGGCTTATAACTAGAATATATGAAGAATTTTTTACAACTCAGTAAGAAGACAACATAATTTTTTTTTAATGGGCAAAAAATTTGAAGAGATCCTTCATCAAAGAAGATACATGGATAGCAAATGAACATTTGAAAAAGATACTCAACATCATGAGTCGTTAGGAAAATGCAAAGTAAAATCACAACTATGTACCACTAGAATGGCTAAAAACTTTTTAAAAACTGACCTTACCGAGTGTTGGCAAGGATGTGAAAACTGGAACTTTCGTACACAGCTGGTTGGAATATAAAATGGCAAACACTTTGGAAAGCAGTCTGGCATTTTCTTTAGGGAGTGAAATAACTATCATACAAGGCAGCCATTCTCTCCTTAGATACTCACCCAAGAAAAATGAAAATATGTCCACAAAAGCTTTACACAAATGTTCACAGGAGTTTTCCTAGTAACAACCCCAAACTGGGAACAACCCAAATACCCACCAACAGAATGGATAAACAAATTATGATATATCCATACAGTGGAATGTTATCTGGCAATTAAAAGGAGCAAGCTATTGATTCACACAACATGGATGAACCTCAAAATAACTATGCTGAGCAAAAGGAGACCAAAAAGAGTGTATTTGATTTCACTTATGTCAAATTATAGAAAATGACAGAAAGGGTATCAGTGGTGCCTGGGGCTGGGGTGGAGGAAGAGAGAGATTACAAAAGGGCACGAAGAACTTTTAGGTATGATTCACTGCCTTAATTAAGGTGATGGATTCATGGGTGTTTACATGTGTTGAAACTCAAATTATACACTTTGAATATGTATGGTCAATTGTCTGCCCATTATATTGTAATTTTTAAAAGGTGATTATGAATGAACATGTGTTGAGCATATCTAGGTACACCTAGGCACTGAAGGTGCACACAGAAGTCAATCCAGATACTTTTAAACACAAAGAACAGAAAACCCAACTTAAAGCGGCATAAACAATAATAAAATGCATTATGTCATCTACCTGGAAGGCCAGAGGCTTCAGGTAGAGTTTGATCCTTTCCTTACGACTAGACACCCTATCTAGCTACATCATGGACTCCCCATAATTGTCAGGGAAATCAGTTGCAAATAACAGAATATACTCTAACTAGTTTAAGCAGCCACATAAGTTGCAAAAGGTAAGTCACAATTCTGTTTGTTCCATCACAGTGTAAACATCTTAGTTTTTTTCCTAAATCAACACAGAAACTAGAACATAAATAAAAACCAGATGAATGTACCTCTTCTTAGAAGTCCCCAATACCATATATAAGGAGTCTTGGAACAAAATCAAACCCAAATCTGATCTGATCTCTAGATCTGATTACCACTTCACAGAAAATAGAGAAAGCAGGAGAACATGTTAAATGATACCATGATGATGTGGTCAGTAAAATACTGTAATATCAGGAAATTATACAAGAACAAATGACTAGATTTCTTCAGCAAATAAATTGCAAGAAAAGACAAACAGAGATGGGGGGAATCTAGAGATTAAAAAAGACTTGAGGGGGGAGGGTATAGCTCAATGGTAGAGCGCATGCTTAGCATGCATGAGGTCCTGGGTTCAATCCCCAGTACCTCCATTAAAATAAATAAATAGACCTAATTACCACCGCACAAAAATTTAAAAAAAAAAAAAGATGTGAGACATATAACCAATCAAAATATACAAACCTTTTTTAGATCATAATTCAAATAAACTATAAACTAGTAAGTAGTTTACAGTTTTAAATAGTAATAATGATAAACTATAAATAGTAATAGTAACAATAATGATATAGCTGGGGATATTTGAATACTCAATATTTTATAATATTAAGGAATTGTTAATTTTTAGATGTGATAATGATATCCTTATGCTTATAAAAAAAGAGTCCTTATATTTTAGAGATATTGACTATTACAGGTGACATAATATGTCTGGATTTTACTTTAAAATAATTGGGAGTGGAGTAGGGAGATATTGGCTGTGACTTGATAGTTGCCCAATCTGATAATGGGTACACAGGGATAATTCATTATTCTGCTCTCTGGGCCTTTGTATATGTTTGAGATTTTCCATAGTAAAGAGCTCTAAACCAACAGTGAACTTCAGGTGGGAGAGTATAGCTCAAGTGGTAGAGTACATGCTTGGCATGGACGAGGTCCTGGGTTCAATCCCCCGTACCTCCTCTAAAAGTAAATAATAAACCTAATTACCTCCTCCTCCAAAAAATTAAAAAAAAAAACCCAATGAACTTCAGGGTGTGAGAAATGACACCACTATCCCACTGGGATGTACCCAATACTTACTCCAACCTTAGATGGCACACTCTGTCTCTGCCCCAAAGAGTTCAAATTAAAAGTAATTGGGAGAAGTAATACAGCGTGCAGTCTCCTTTCCTCCCACAAGGCACACGATGAGTGAGTAAAATGATCTTATGGGATAAGAGAGAGACTCTGTAATAATGAGTATCAGCTGGGTTTCCAAGGGCTTTTGTTGCTACTTGGCAACGTGCCCCTCCCTTGGTTTGGATTCCCCCAGAAGCAGGTCCCAAGACAAAGATTTGAATGCAAGAGGTTTATTTGGAAGATGATCTCAGGAAAACCTGTAGAGGAGTGGGGACGCCAGTAAAAAGCATTATCAGGTAGGTGACCTCTGTGGGCAGCAGCGCTCCAGTTTGCAGGGGGACCTCCGAGGACCAGCGCAGAACATGCCTCTCAGAACCTCCCCACCTGCGGGGTCATGAGCTGGAGCAAACACCGACTCAGATCAGTTGCCGACTGAGGACTGCTATGGGTAGGAAGGACGGGTTTGTTCTCCCTCACTTTGGGCCATGATGCTGGTAGAGCCGAGCGCAGCCAGAGAGAGAAAAATCCTCCCACAGACAGACGCAGAGTGTGTTGTCCAAGGTGCCCGACCTTGAGAAACCCAGCGGGGCCTGGTAGCAGCAGCTATAGTTCCTCTAAAAGAATGACTGTTAGCATTTTGATCACCTAATCATATCAATATACCCATTGCTTAAGTCAAGCTAAACAAGGTGCCCAGGTGCAGTAGTGCTTTTTTAGGGGGAGGGGTGGTGATGCTTGTGGGACTTTGTCAAAGATAAATGGCTGTGAGCTTGCTTTTATGCAAATCAGCACGCTCTGTCCAGAGCCAACCACTGTGGTGGGGGACATAGCCATTCAAGTGCCTCCCTGCTGAAGAACCAGACACAGTTCTATCTCAGAATGGGAGCAGAATCTTTAAGGCCATCGGGTTAAGAGCCCTTTATTTTCTGTGGAAAGATAAGCTTTTTTTTTTTTTTAATGGAGGTATGTGGGATTGAATCCAGGACCTCATGCATGCTAAGCATGCGCTCTACCACTGAGCTATACTCTCCTTCCAAGGAATGATTACCTCTTAAGGATGAGATTTATGTCTGCATGGAGGGTAGGAATTAGGTCCTGAATGATGCAAGATCCCCTTTCACCTCCAGACTTTTCTCCTAGGCACACACCTGCCAAATGGATGTGTGAAAAACAAGTGAACAAATGACTGTCTGAAGGAGTGAATAAAGTGCATTTTTAACGGTCAGGACTATAACCAGGTCATCGTCTCATCTATCAGCCTCCTTTGGGCCCCCTGAAGTAAACAACTTTTTAAAAAATAGACCTTGTTGTTTAGAAATGTTAACCTCAATAGCCACAGCCCTCAGAATTTGAACCACTAGGAAATCAACTCACAGGCTCTTCCTAGTCATTAAACTGTGTGTTTCCTTTATTTGCGCGCGTGTGTGTGTATGTACGAGCCCCTTTTAAGAATGGACAAACAGCCTTGGGATTCCAGAGAAGGGTGGATTTTTGTGTCTGGGTGGGGGTGATGTTTTAGAGAAAGTTAATGTAGCAGGTAACCTGAGTGTTAGGCTTTAAAGGACAAAGAAGGGAATTTCTGAGCATCTACAGCGTGCCAAGCACTGTGCTGAGCCTTGACCTCGGTTTTTCATTTAATCTTCGCAGTAATCTGATGAGGTTTTATTCCCCTTTTATTAGATGAGAAAAGGGAGTTGGCAAGTTGGGGATTAAGGGTGTCAACATTTCAGAGCCAGCTTATTGGTCTCCGTGCGGCTGTTTGCGGGAAGAGAGACAAGTAAATGGGTGGTTTCAGTACAAACACTGCTTCTCACCAACCAGTGCTCAGCAAATCACTAAAAAGCCAGAAACCTGGGAGCCCCAAGAAGGGACCTCCTCTGCCAGGAGGGTGAGGAAGCCTTGCCTGTCATCCCAGCAGCCGGGAAGCACCACTGCTTCTCGGGCTTCTGCAGAAGACCCTTGGAGAAGAGTGTCAGGTCATTTTCTGAGTTGAAACAGCTATAGAATTTTCTGTGCACAGCACATTTATGGACCTGGAGAAGTGGCATCAACACCAGTGCCCTGAGCCTTGGACCCTGGAAAGTGTTAAATACACATTGAATTTCAAAGACTTAGTATAAAAAAGAATATCAGTTTCCTCATGCATACTTTTTTATATTGAATACATGTTAAAATGATAAGATTTTTGGATATATTGGGTTAAAGTATATTATTGAAATGATCTCACCTTTAAAATTTGGGTGGGGTTTGGGGGAGGTAATTAGGTTTATTTACTTTGTTTTATTTATTTATTTTTAATGGAGGTACCAGGGATTGAACCCAGTACTTTATGCATGCTAAGCACGTGCTCTACCACTGAGCTATACTCTCCCCTCTAAAATTCTTTTTAAATGTGGCTGTTAGACAATTTAAAGTTACTTATGTGGCTTACTCTAAATTTCTATTGGACAGTACTTCTCTAGAGCTAGGAATAATATGCCAATCTCACAGCTAGGCTGCTCTAGGCAGGAGGCAGGGCTACCACCACTGGGCACTGGCACATTAACTCGGTTTCTGAGCATCATCTCTGATGCTTGGACCCCTACCACCTTGGAGAGCCTTGCCAGTCTTGCCAGCCTTGCCAACAAAAGGGATTCTGCAAGGCCAATGTCGCCTTTCTCATGACACTGTGTTCTGAGTTCAAGTTTATATGGGTGCATCTGATTGGTAATCAGGTCACACTTTTGAGTCCTGGCTACAAAGGAGGTGGGACAGGCAAGTCCTGGCATCTACCTTTGGGAGATGGGAAATGACCAACGTATAAGAAATGGGTTCAAAAGATGCTAGGTAGCTACACATATAACAAATTCTATTACAGGCACCAATCACTGTTCTGCAACATTTTTTGCAGCATGTGGATGACCAGGTCATGAAGTTCCTCTTCACTGGATAGGCACACACATTGAAAGAATCTTGTCTGAGATTTCCTATCAACCTGGAAGAACGGTGCCAACAAACAGATTCTTCTGAGTATAGTTGTATCTTCAATAGCAGGGGTCTCTGGTGAAGCAATATCCTCAATACTCTTGCCCAGTTGTCTTTCTGCCTTACCAGCCCTAAATCATCCAGACGCCCCATCTTCTCTGTGCATCTGGTCAAATGAGCACTGCTGAAAAAGATCCCCTATCTGGGCAGGTTGGTGCTGCCATAAATAATATTCCAACATCAAATGGAAGGGGGTGACTATAGCTCAGTGGTAGAGCACATACTGTTTATTGTTTCTATTCTCAATCTTATGCTTTTGTTTTCATTATTTTCTTATTTCTTTGGATATATTTATTCTTTTTACAATAAATGTATTAAGGTATAATTTATATAATGTAGTTCACCCATATAAAGTGTACACATTTCCATGGTTGTTAGTGTGTTCACAGAGTTGTACAACCTCTGCAATTAATTTTAGAATGTTTTCATCACTCTACAAAGAATTCTCTATCCATTAACAGTTCCTCACCATTCCCCTCCCTCCAACCCTTTCCCTAGACAATTAATTTACTTTCTGTCTCTACAGATTTGCCTATTCTGGTTATTGCATATAAATAAAAGGATATATGATCTTTAGTGTCTGGCTTCCTTCAGTTAGAATAAGGTTTTCATCCATGTCATAGCATGCAACAGTATATCATTTCTTTTTATAGCTGAGTAATATTCCACTGTATGGATAGATCAGATTTGACTATCTCTTCATTGGTTGATGGACATTTGAGTTGTTTCCACTTTTTGCTTTAATGAATAATGATGCTACAAACATTTGTGTACAAGTTTTTGTGTGAACATGTTTTCAATTCTATTGAGTATATACCTGGGAGTAGAATTGGTGAATCCTATAGTATTCTATATTTAACTTTTTGAAAAACTTCCAGATTGTTTTCCACAGTGACTATACCATTTTATACTTCTACCAAACATGTACGAAGGTCCCAATTTCCTTATATCCTTCCCAACACTTTTATTATCGGTCTCTTTTTATTTTATCGGTCTTAGTGGGTGTGAAATAATACCTCATTGTGGTTTTGATTGCATTTCCCTGATGCCTAATGATATTGATATCTTTTCATGTGCTTACTGGCCATTAATATATCTTTAGAGAAATGTCCATTTAGATCCTTTGCCCACTTTAAAATTGGGTTTGTCTTATTAATGAGTTGAAGGAATTCTTCATGTATTCTAAATATATCTCCTTTAACAGATACATGATTTATAAACTTTTCTCCCATTTTGGGGGTTTTCTTGATGGTATCATTTAAAGCACAGAAGTTTTTAATTTTGATGGTGTCCAACTTATCTATTTTTCCTTTTGTTGCATGTGCTTTTGGTGTCTTATCTAAGAAACTACTGCCTAATCCAAAGTCGCAAAGATTTATGCTTATGCTTTCTTCTAAGGGTTTTATAGTTTTAGCTTTTATATTTAGAATTTGATCCATTTTGAGTTAATTTTTGTGTATGGTGCAAGGTAGGGATCCAACATCATTCTCTGGTATGTGGATATCCATTTGCCCCACTACCATTCTGTGGGTTTATTTTGCTATTCTCATTCTAATTTTTTTACGATAAATGCTTAGGTCTTTAAATTCTCAGTATTTCTTCTTTTCTAATATAAACATTTTGAAGTTGCACATTATTTCTTACTTTTTAATCTCAAAAAGATTAGTAAAATTAACAATCCAAGAGAGGCTTATTCTGTGGCTTCAAGAACATCTCAGCACTAATTAGCTATTGCTGCTTAGCAAATTGCCCCTAAATTTCATGGCTTAAAACAATAATAATATTTTTTATTATAAGAATGATATGAGGGGAGGGTACAGCTCAGTGGTAGAGTGTGCACTTAGCATGCATGCACAGGGTCCTGGGTTCAATCCCCAGAACTTCCATAAAAATCAATAAATAAATAAAAACCTAATTACCTCCCTTCACACACACAAAAAAAATTAGGAAAAAAAAAGAAAATATGTGCAAGTCATATATCTGATAAAGAACTTGTCTCTAGAATCTATAAAAAACTCTTGCAATTTAATAATAAAAAGACAATCCAGTTTAAAAATGGGCAAAGAATCTGAATAGACAGTTTTTCAGAAAAGATATGCAAATGGCCAATAAACACATGAAGAGATGACATCATCATTTGTCAGGGAAATGCCAAGCGAAACCACAATGAGATACCACTTCATACCCCAGATGGAGTAGATAGTAATAGGCACTGGTAAGGATGAGGAGGAACTGGAACCCTTGGGCACCACTGGTGGGAATATGAAATGATGCAACTGTTTAAGAAAACAGTCTAGCAGTTCCTCGAACAATTAAACACAGTTACCAAAAGACCCAGCAATTTCACTCCTGGGTAGATATCCAAGGAAACTGAAAACATATATCCACACAAAAACTTGTACATGAATTTTCATAGCAGCGTTTTTTTGTAATAGCCAAAAGGTGGAAACAACCCAAATGTCCATCAACAGACAAATGGATAAATGAAATGTGGTATATGCGTGCCATGGAGTATTATTCAGCGATAAAAAAGGAATGAATTCTTGATACATGCTACAATGGGGGTGAATCATGAAAATATTATTAAGTGAGAGAAGACAGTGAAAGACCAAATATCATATGATTCCGTTTAGATGAAATGTCCAGAATAGAGAAATCTATAGACAGAAAGTAAGTTAGTGACCACTTAGGGCTGGTGGGGGGTTAGGGGGATGGGGAGATAGGGGGTATAGCTAAAGGGCATAGGGCTTCTTTTTGAGGTGATGAAAATGTTCTAAAATTGACTATGGTTAGGGAGGGTATAGCTCAGTGGTAGAGCACATGCTTCGCATGCATGAGGTCCTGGGTTCAATCCACAGCACCTCCATTTAAATAAATAAATACATACATAAATAAACTTAATCACCTCCCTCCCCTCAAAATTGAAATTATTATTTTAAAAATAATAATAATAAAATTGACTATGGTGATGGTTGCACATGTCTGAATAGACTGAAAAAAACAAAAACAAAAAACTGCAGTTTATGCTTCAATTGGATGAATTGTATGGTATATGAATTATATCCCAATAAGGTTGTTAAAATATTAGTAATTTATTATTTCATGGTTTCTAGGGGCCAGGAATTCAGAAGCAGCTTGGCTAAGCAGCTCTGGCTCAGAGTCTGAAGGTTTGGCTCAGGCTGGAGATGTTTCACTCACACAGTTAGCAAGATAGCGCTGGCTGTCTGATGGGAGGCCTCAGTTCCCCTCCAGGCAGCCCCTTCTACGGGGCTGATTGAGGGTCCTCATGGCATAGCAACTAGCTCCCCCTAGAATGAGCAACCCAAGAGACCAAGACGAAATCCGCAATGCCTTTTATGACCGTGCCTTGTAAATCACTCTCCATCATCTTCACCATGTTCCACTGGTCCCATAGACCAGCCCCGATTCACTGGGGGAGGGGACTCCACAAAGTCATGAATACAAGGAGGCACGGCTCCTGGGCAGCCACCCTGGAGCCTGGCTATCGTAACTAATTTCCCACTTTTCTGCAGACCACTGAGCCCCTCCCCACCTTCGTCATACCCCTCATCCCGGACCAGTTACCATCACCCCCTGAGCCCTTCAGCCGCTTCTCCTATTCTCTCTCCTCTATTTTGATCCAATTTCCTGTCCTTCATCCCTCTGAGACCCGTGGTCCACCAGCACCAAATTCCCCTCCACTCTTCACTTCTATTTACAATCCCTTGACACCGTTTAGCCCCAAATGAACATAATCATCACTTGACGACATGGCTTTCCCTGCGAACTCTCAGGAGGAAGGTGCTTGCTTTTATCCCCTCCTCCTCCTCCTTTCACAGAACCTTGGAGCCTGGTGGATGTCTCTCCTGCTCTGCACGCCACTTCCACACCATCTTCCTTCCTTGTCTTTCAAAACCCCAGCTCCTGTGATGCTCACAGCGTCAGACTCAGCCCTGCAAAATCACTGTCCGTCCTCAGGCCTCCGTTTCCTTGTCTTGTACTCTTGCTCCTCTGTCCTTGGTTTTGTCGTCACCTCTCAGCCAAGACTGCTCAGGGTCTCAGCAGATCGAGGTCACCACATGGCCTCCTGATAGTCAGGCCAAATGACCTTATTGCTCCTGGCTTCTCAGCAGCAGAGGACCCAGCGGACCTCACCCTCTTTAAATACCTTCTTCTTCCAGCCTCTGTGACCCACGTGCTCCTCTGGTTTTCCTCCTGCCTCGGGGTCTCTGCTGTTTCTGTAGTTGAATTCCACCCTCTGCTGTCTGGATGTCCTGGGTCACCTGGACACCCAACAAGCATCGCAAACTCACCACAAAACAGAATTCTTGGTTCCTCCTCCCAAATTCCTCCTCCCTCAGTCTTTTCACACTACAAAGGCACCATCATCCACCCAGACACTCAAGTGAAAAACTGGATGAGCTTTTGCACACAGCCCAGGTGAGGTGTGCGCGTGCGTGGACATCCCTCACCAGGAGCTCTGGTCTGAAGAGCCAAGTGTGTGGCCTCTGGACGTGGAGTTCTGTGAGTGAGTGGAGCTGGGCTCAGCACAGAAAAGAAAAGGAACCCATGACCGTTGAAGTGCTGAAGATTCCCGGTATGCAGAGAAAAGAAATAGGTGAAAATCAGCCAAGGGCAGGGACCTCTGGGGCAGAGCCCAGGAGCGTCCAAACAAGAGCCTAGGTCTGGTCATCCGTGTCCCAGTCACGATGTGACGTCAATGCCAACCAGGGAAGCTGACCAGGGCCTTTAGCATCACTGTTGTTACCATGCGCTGCCCTCGTGGCCAGCCTTCAGTCTCTAGCCCCTCCTGGAGGCTGGGCTGATACCTGCTGTCTCCAGCCCCATCCAGAGGCAGAATGATACCATGAAGCCCAAAGTCCCCATCATAAATCACATTGCAAGACTGTCTAGCTGTCAATGCTCCCAGGAAAACAAAGACACTCCCATCATGCAGGACATTCCAGAGCCAGGAGACCACCTCCCAGTAGCCAAGGGCAAAGGCTAGACCTCTCTTTGGATTCCACCCATATGAGATCATGCAGTATTTGTCTTTCTCTGTCTGACTTGTTTCACTTCACATGATGCCCTCAGAGTCCATCCATGTGGTCACAAGTGACATCTATCACGTTTCCTTGATCCGTTCATCCCTCAACAAACGCAGAGAGCCAATAACAATAACATCTTGAATAACAAAGCTTCATCTGGGTCTGTTGCCAGGCGACCTGATTGAAGGCAACAATTAATCACTTGTTTCTCCTTAACCTGTGACAGTATTTCCCAGTCTTTTTCTTCTCTTTTTCTCCTTTTTTTTTTTTTGTTATTTGCAGATGCTAAATTTCAAAATGTCGTACTTTAAAATAAATAAATAAACCCAAATTAGTCTTTTCCTCCCTTCAGCAAATCCTGCTGACTCTTCCTCTAAAATACATTTTTTGAGGGGGAGAGGAAGGTAATTAGGTTTATTGATTTATTTATTTTTAGAGGAAGTACTGGAGATTAAACCCAGGACCTCCTGCATGCTAAGCATGTGTGTACCACTTGAGCTGTACCCATCCCCTCTTAAAATACATTTTGAATCCATTCTTTTCTCCCTACCTCCAGCACTTCTGGCCGAACCCAAGCCACCATCATCCCTCACCTGGACCACTGCAATGGGATGTTAACTGTCCCCTCTGTTCCCACCACCATCAGTCCATGAGCTACATAGCAACCAAATGATCTTTGTAACATGGAAATCAAGTAAAGTCACTCCCCTGCTGAAAATACTCCAGGGGCAGAGTGGAGTGGAGGAACACTTCCCAAATGCTTTCTACCACAAGTGGAGTAAAATCAAATCACTTTCCTTGCATTCAGTTCCCAGTGATCTGACTTTGTTGTCTTGACCACACATTTCTTATCAGCCTCCACCTTGCTCACTCTGATACAGTCACCGTTTCTGTCCCTCAAACACAAAAGCTCATCCCCATTTCAGGAGCTTAAACAATCCCCTCTGTCTGAAATGCTGCTCCTTGAGATCTTTGCACAACCAGCTTATTCTTATTCAAATATTAGCTTAAATGTAACCTCTTCCAAGAAGCCCTCCATGACCACTCAATTTAAAGAAGTCACATAGTCACTCTGTCCTTGCTCCACAGTTTAATGCTTTTCATAGTTCCTATTAATATCTGATCATTTCCTGATTTATTTCTTTTCCTTCTCCCCAGTTATAACAGCTGCTGTCATCACCAGTGCCTGGCACTCAGGCCATGATCATTCACATTTTAATAAAGGAATGAATTGTTGTGTGTTTTCTGGCAGGTCAGTGCTATTCTTTGAACTTTCTCTGGGAAATGAAGTTATGTGACTGAATAAACTTTGTTTCTGAGGATGGATCAGCCTTTAAGGCAAATCATAGTTATGATGGTCAGTGACCACCAGGTGTCGCTAAAGACAGCTTCTCTAAGAGGCGGGATGGGTGGACTAAAAGGGTCTCTAAGAACACTTGAAGTCAGCACAGGTCTACTAGGGGCGACCCTGCAGTGGGGGTCTCCAGTGATTCAGCCAGCCAGGCAAAGCTCCTGGGGCTGGGGCCTCAGTCTTACCATCTGTCCATTGGCTGTAGACTCATTGTCCAGGTTCTAGGTCAGACCCTTCTTCTGTGGCAGAATCAGGGTGGGAGGAAGGGGGATGGAAAAGGAGAAGAGGTCCCCTTTCCCTCCCTCTTCTGCTCTCAGGGGCCCTTCCCTTGGGGCAGGGACATGTCTTTCCCTGGGTGTGCTCCGGGTGCCCACACACTCAATGAGAAGCCACCTCTAACAGGGTGACTTCATTACCCCAATGCCTGTGGTGAGGCAGAAGTAATCATACTCCGCAGAATTCCTTTTGTGGGAGTTGGGGAGTCCCTGAAGGAGGAGGGAAAACATAGTTTTCTAAACAAACAAATGTTAAAACCATTAGTAGCTCTGGGTTCAACAAAAACAGGCTACCAGCCAGACTCGCTAACAGACCAGAGTCTGCAGACCCCTGCTTTAGACGAAACCCCAAGATGAAGCATTTGGGGTCCCAGGCGTCCCTGAAACAGAAGAGCCTTGGGGAGATGCACTGACTTGTGCAAGGTCTTCAATTCCTTCAGATAAAACACACAAAAGAGAACAGACGCAACTATGCATGAGTCCAGAGAAAGATCAGTTTGGGCTCTGGGAGAGGAAGGGGAGACAGGGAGCCAGAGACAAGGGGCTTCGGGGTGACTCTTCCCAAGACCCCAAGTCTGCAGGAAGAATGAATTTTCCTACACACATCCAAGTGGTCAAAAAGGTTAAAGTGAGGGGGGTTATGCCTATTGCCAGAACCCTCATCCTCATCCTGGTTCCATCAAGTCCCCAGAGAAAAGGGGGCATCCTTTTAGGGACACATTCGGACCCCAGACCAACGAAAGGCCTGGGAACACAGTCTCTCTCCTCATCAAATACCCCAGGGTGAGCAGGGGAGGAGTTTTCTTCCAGCACAGGGACGACAGGCCAGGCCGGGCCTTCTCTGGGGAGTAGACCCCAAGTCAAAAGGCAGAATAAACTGAATTTACATATCTATCTATATATCAGTATCTATATCTGCATATAATCAGCCTTACTGATGTATAATTCACATATGATGTTTTTACCCATTGAAATTGTCCAGTTCAGGGTGGCAAGGTATAGCTCAAGTGGTAAAGCACATGCTTAGCATGCATGAGGTCCTGGGTTCAATCCCCAGTGCCTCCTCTAAAAATAAACTAAATACGTTCCCCCATTTAAAAAAAAAAAAAGAAAGAAAGAAATCGGCCAGTTCAATGGTTTTTGTTAGTCTATCCACAATTAAGAATCATCACCACGATCAACTTAAAAACGTTTCATCAACATAAAAAAAAAAACCCTGTACCCAGTCACTCCTCATTGCCCCACAACTTCTACCCTTTAACCCCCCCAACCCCAGCCCTGGCAACCACCAGCCTATTTTTTGTCTCTATGGATTGGACATTTCTGGACATTTCACATAAAAGGAGTCATACATGCGGCCTTTTGTGTCTGGCTTTGTTCACTTGGCATGTTTTCAAGGTTCATCTGAAATAGAGCCGGACACTGTGGGGGTCCTCCCTGGTACAAATCCTCTCCATGTCCCCCTTTTCTTGCTAGTAGGACATAGGTTTCCTTCAGCCTCCTTGACCTTCCCTGAGTTCCAAAGCGCAGGTTCAAACAGTTGCCAATCAGGGAAGGGAGGAAATGCAGAGACAAGGGAGGAACAGTCAAGAAACAATAGCGCGGCCTTGCGGCACAGGGTCCTGGTTCCTCCTCAAGGAATATACACAATATCTTTGAGTTCTTCTGCAAGAACTAAGGCCTCCACCCAGGTGGAGGATAACTTCAGGCTGAACACAAGGTTGATGAACACCACCCCATCCCTCACCACCAACCAATCAGAAGAAAGTCACACACCTGCAGCCTCCATCCCAAACTTTGCTTAAAAACGCTCCTCCTCCCAAACCATCAGAGTTCTGGTTTTTCAAGCCGGAGCCACCCGTCTTCCTTGCTTGGCCCTGCAAAATACCTTTCTCTGCTCCAGACTCCGATGTTTAGGTTTGTTTGAACTCACTGTGCGTCTGGCACACGAACTTAGAAGTAGAGTTTGCTGGGTCAAATGGCAGCTCGGTATTTAACAGTTTGAGGAACTGGCAGACTGCCTTCCACGGTGGCTGCACCGCTCCACACCCCCACCAGCGATGCGCAAGGGCCAATTTCCCTACGTCCTGCAAACATTTGTTATCTGCCTTTTTGATTCTAGCCACCCTCGTGGATAAGCAGTGCTATCTTACTGTGGTTTTGATTGGAACTTCCTTCATGACCAATGATGCTGAGCATCTTTTTCATGTGTTTATTGGTCATTTGCATATCTCCTTCAGAGAACTGTCTATCCAAATCTTTCGTCCGTTTTTAAAATATCTTTTATTCATATTTATCGTTTTATTGTTCGGTTGTAAGAATTCTTTATGTATTCTAGCTAAAAATCCCTTCTCAGCTGCACGATTTGCAAAACTTCTCATTCTCCCACAAGTTCTCTTTTGACTTTCTCTGATATCTGCTTCATACATTTTAAAGATACGTTATTAGGTAACACAACTTGAGAACTGTTTTATCTTCGTAGATTGTTCCTGTAATCATGATGTAGGCACTCCTGTTTTCCCTCATAAATATTCTTTGTCTTAAATAATATTTGGTTTGATGTTTATGAAGATACACCAGCTTTCTCGTGGCTGGTATCATCTAATTACTTTCAACCTTCCACATCCTTGTTTTAGATGATCCTCTTGTAAACAGCGTGAGTCTGGACTCTTTTTATAATCCAATCTGACAGCCAATCTGGCCAAGTTGGTGCATTCACAGTTATCGTGACTCAGGCTAATGCGAGGTGTCTGCAGTCCGCCAGGGGCTGGACGGGAGGAGGGAAAGGAACTGCCATTATCACTTGTGAGTTTTGTGCCAGCCCTGTGTCAGGTGTGTCCCACAGGTGGCCCTGCTCAATGCTCACACCATGTTGGCATAAATGTCATTACTCCTATTTTATAAAGGGATGAAGGCTGTGAAAGGTTAGGTCACCCAAAGCCACACCGCTAGTAAGTGGCAGAGTCAGGGCCCAAGCTGGGCTCCAGACCCCATCCCCACTACCTGCAGGGCATCCAGGAACCCTCCCATAGTGGGCAGGAATCCAGCTGCCCCTCCAGGGTCAGACTGCAATAGAGAAGGAAAAGGGTTTCTAGGCAAAGGGAACAGTCACAACTGGGTGCCGGTGCCCAGGTGCAGCCTGGGCAGGAGGGTGGGGCCCCTGTTCCCCACAGGTCTGCTCCCCACACTGCCTCCCACCTCCCACCCCATTCCCCCGCATTTCTCCTGCCTGAGATGCGCCCAGTAGGTCAGGCAGAGAGCTTCCACAGGAACCTGAGAAGCAAAACAATTCTGTTCTGTTCCAGTTGTGTTCTAGGGAGATGTTTAACAAGCCACTGAGTGGGGAAGAGGACTCGTAGTATATGCTAACTACCTTGGTGCAAATACTCTCACCGAGGCCAAACTAGCAGCATCACTAAACACACAGGGTACCTAATCTGCTCCCGCAAACCCAGAAGAGCCCACTCCAGCTGGCTGCCCTCCCTGCTCCCTCCCAGAAGAGTCTGCCAAACGGAGGGTGGGAGCATGTACCAGAGGCTCTGCCTTCCCAGTGGGGTACTTCGTGCCCCGCCCCCCCCCCTCCAGCTGGGCTTAGCATTCTCTGCCCTTCAGGTCGGGGTACAGAGACACAGCCTGTCAGCGGGGCTGGAGAAACTGAGGCTGAAAGGTAGCGCTTGCCCTGGCGACAGGGGCCGGGTGTTGTGGAGACAACAGATGCACCTACGAGTGTTCATGTGTACGCTGAGCACACGCACAACTCCTTGGTGTCCATGCGTGCCTGTGCACACTCACGTGTGTATGTGCGTGAACACACCTGTGAGCTTAGGGGCTGTTCTTGAGGTTGAACCACAGCATGAACCTGTAAGTCATGATTTTTTTTTTAATGTGATGCTTTATGAAAGTACCCCCGTGCTAATTATGCCCACAATTGTGTCCTAAGCTATTAACTGCAAGCGGCTTCTCTCTGCCTTGCTCTTCTGAACCTCTTCCCACCTCAGTCCCCATGGATACAGGAAGTTCATTCAGCCTGGGTCTCACATAGGAGACAAACCTAGAAACCGGCTCCTGGTGATAGGGTTGGGCCAGGTAGATGTTCATGAGACACACCTGAATCCGCAAATCCGTAGGTGAGTGGGAACCAAGGTCAAGGAGGACAGGGAGTGGGAGGAAGCTGGGGGCTGGGGGGCAGGCTGTCGGCAGGAGGTAGTCACGGAGGGGAAGGAGCACAAGTGGCAGAGCCAGTGATTCAGGAAAGGGATGCTCAGGACCCCTCCACCTGTGCAGGGGAAGAGCCTTCACTCCTCTGTCTGCAGGCACCCTTGGCCCCACTGCACAGAGGTTGTGGGAGGCAGGGGATGGACATGTGTCTCTATCAACTCAAGGGACCAGTGCCGGCCAACTACCAGCTGACTCCATCACTTAAAATGAATGGCATTTTCTTGGCTCCAAATTTTGCTGGTGGGCAGAGCCCCAGGGAGAGACTGAATTCCCAGAAAAGGAGCTGGGAGTGCTATGCCACCTGAGGTCCCCAAATGCTGCTCAGCCTCTCCAGAGGCACCATTCCCAGGACTCCCCCCTCCCCTCCCCTCCTTGTGCCTCCCTTCCCCCCTCCCCCCCAGCTCACTGCACCCATCATCACAGGGCTGGTCAAAGTTCTCCCAGAGGACTGTCTGCAACACATGTGCATGTGTGAATGTGAGTGTGCACTGACAGTGCACGCACAAATCTGTGTGCGTGTCCATGCCTGTGCATGCCCAGGTGTGTCTGTGTGTGCATAACACACCCAAGACATACACACACACAGACCATATGTGCCTAGACCTTGAATCCTCCTGGGGGGTGGTTATTTTGCCAGTATTCCATAGATCACCTACAATGGATGTCACAATGACAGTCACTTATATTTAAAGTCCCTCAGAAGCACCCAGTTCAACCCTAGCAGTGCTCCTCAGGGGAGGTCACCATTGCTATTTGAGTAGAGATAATTCTCCTGTGATGGGACCAAGTCCCAACCCGCGGCATCAGTTTTATATCCCTGGTCCCAAAATTCTAGGCACAAAATGTTAGTAGTGCCCCAGAAATGCCCTCACAAGTTTCCAACCTCTCGTGGAGGTGGGACAGCAGAGTCCCAGGTGAGGGCACCACAAGCTTTGTCCAGTAGCTGGATATTCTCCACAGAATCTCTGGAAAGGTTCTGACCCCTGCCCTTCAACTCCCAGGGATTGCTCCTGCCTACCTCCTGAAGCCCCACCCACAGACAGCGCCACCTGGAAGAAAAGTCCACATCACTCATCCCACTTCCTTCCTCAGGGGCCACCCAAGGGCTGACCCCACTCACCGGGGCCTCACAGTGCTCCGAGGAGGAGGCCAGGCTGGGAGGCAAGAACTGCTGTGCGGTGGGCCTCACACACCAAACAGGTGGGCTGGGGTGGGAGGGCGTCCTGCAGACTCATCCAAGAAGAGAAGCCCCATCTGACCAGCAGAAAGCTGCAGAAACCAAGAGGAGTGCTGAGCTAGGCCAGGTGGCAGCTCTCAGGCCTGAAGCTTCTAGAAGCAAGAGATGCCCACAGACATTGAAAGTGCTGCCTTCCCTCCTGCCTTCCTGTTACCACTCCTTCAGGTGGGTGAGTATGGTAGGTGGAGACGAGGGTTCGCTAGGAACTGAAACTAGAGAAAAACTGCCCCCAACTCAGACCCAGAGGGGCCCTGCCAGGCTAGTGTGCGGTGTAGCATGTGGTGATGAGGGCGTGGGAGGGGTGGGGGTGCTGGGAGGGTTGGTGGTGTACCCTGCCCACGTCTTTTGATGGGTCTACAAACTCCATTCCCTTGGGTGCATGCTGAGGAGCCCAGTTACTGAGGTTCAGAGTGAGCTACGTGGAGCTTGGCAAAACTCCCCAAATGCTTCCCAATGCAGTGTCCCAGCGTCCAGTCCACTCCCCAGTGCACTGCACCCGCCGTCCAGTCACTCCCGTCCTCCAGGGCACCTTTTACAGGTGAGACCCAGAGGGCTGGGACCTGGCTGGATTGGGACTTCACTGTGCCAACTGTCCCACATCCACCTGGGGCAGAACTTTTTTGCCTGATGTAATTCCTGGACCCTTGAGTTCCTAGCATCTGATTTAAAATATTGGAGTAACTTTAAGTAGATTTTATTGAGAGGAAGACCTCTGGAAGCCAGATCTGTGCACACAAACATCTTCCATCTGGCAAACAGGCTAATGATGCTTACCCAGATTTTTAAAAATCTACTTTGATGATGATTATCTAATAATTTTTTTTCCATATGCAATCTTTCCGTTGGTTTTTCCCGAACTATCTTCCCTTGCAGCAGATTTGAAAGAAAAATTTTAACTTGGGGTCACATCAGCCCGTCTTCTGCCCTCTCTTCTCATCAGCTTAACAGACTACACTTTGGACAGAGCTGCTTAGGGGAGAAAACTGATTAAGAAAAAAACTATAGACTTATCAAAACAGAAATTGTGGGCGGAGATTATCCATATTTACATCTTCTTTTTCTCTTTCTTTCTCTCCTCCTCCCTTCCTTCCTTCCTCTCTCACTCTTTCCTTCTTTCTCTCTCTCTCCTGTCTTTGTCTTCTTTCTCTTCCCTCTCTCTCTCTTTCCCTTCTTTCCTTCTTTCTAGTTTTTCAGGAAGATTCTCTAAGGTTTCTCGCACTCCTTAAGCCCCTGGTGGCCTAAAGCGCACCTTCCACCTCTATCCCTCCCCCCACCAGCAGCACGTGGCACGTAAAAGAGAAGAAAAACCCAAAACTCAGGTACTGAGCAGTCTCTGCCCACTGCAGGTGAGAACCTGAGGTCAAGGATCCGAAAGGATCCTGTGAGTCAAGGGGAAAATAAGGGTTAATTTACATAAGTCTCCTTTTGACCAGATTTTCCCCAACGTCTTCCCATCCACCTCCACCAGAGCAGGGGTTTCCAGCCCCTCCCCACCCGCCGCCCCAGACCCACCTTCAGGCCGGGCTCCCAGTCCCCTCCCAACCAAGTCCGACCAGACCACCTAGGACCGTTGGCTGGGAGCACAAACGGCCACACGGCCCAGCAGGAAGTGTTCCGAACCGATCTGCCCCACGCGGTCACACCCAGTGCGTCATCCACGCGGACGCGGGCTCTGAGCCCGCCCAGAGCCGCATCCCGAGCCCCGGGGGCCTGGAAGTCGGCGGAGAGGGTGCACCCGCTCCCCACTCTCTCCCCGGCCCCTCTCTCCCCTCTCCCCTCCGCCACACTCGCCCTGAGCTCCGGAAAAGTCCGGGGGCCGGCTGCGGGGTCCCCAGGCGTTCCCTCTCCCATCTGCTTTCTTTATTATTCTAATCGACCGCCGGGGACACCCTTTGTCAACTGCAGAGAGAATAGAATAGAATAGAAGCCCTGGTGCCTGAGCTGTAAAGGACCAGGGCCTGTGAGAGGCGGGTGGTCATCTCCACCGGCTGTGGGAGGACTGGCAGGGCTACTGGCTTTAGCAAATTTTTAAAAAAAAGGATGCCCAGTTAATTTCAGATAAGCAACCTTTTTTTTCTAAAAAATATCTAAATGTGTCCCATACAATATTTGGGATATAGTTATGCTAAAAATGATTCTTATTCATGACCTGAATTTCAAATTTATTTGCAAACCCTAAAAGAGAGACTTATAATGGGTTCTCTCACATCCACGTGAGAGTTTTCATTTGGAATTCGAAACTCTGGGAGAGACGGGGTGAGAGCCACTGGAAGAAACTTTGGCTGGATCTAGAACTTAGAGTCCTGGAAAGTGCACTGGCCTCCAGGCCTGGGTGACCTGCTCTCAGGCCAGAAGTAAACACACTCTTCAAGCCTGGATAGGGGCTGGGCTCAGTGCGCCCCAGTTTCTCCCTTCCCCGCACCTCCAATTTACTGGCTCCTCCTCCAGCTCTGGCTGGTCTGACCATCAAGCCAACAGCCCACTCCCCAATTCACCATTCCCTACTCCAGAGGGGCAGCAGAAGGCATCACAGAAGAAGCTAGAAGGAGGTAGTAAGTCAGGAGCAAAGCTAGCTCTGTGTTCATTACCTTCCAGGAAACCAGGTTGTGTCACTGCAGAAAGCAAGGAGCACAGGACACACTCCAGAATCGGTTTAACCTGCTGTGGCCAGACTGGCTGAATTAACCATCCCTCAGTTGGGCATGTGACCACTCCATTTCTATGGCCACTGGGAGGACATTCATCCTACAAACATTTTCTCATCTCCTTTGTCCATCCCACAGGCAAGCTTCAAGTCACACCTCTTCTTCCATCCTGACTCCGCCCCCTCACCTGTCTGCCTCTCTCCCTTCTCCACCGCACCTAGTAGGTCCCTCTGCGTCCATCCCCAGGCCCCACTGCTTGGCTCAGACTCAGCAGCGCTCAGCTGAACTACTGCAGCCTCTTCCCCACTCCCCAGCTCCCCCAGCTCTCGCCCTATAAAAGCAGGTCTCACCTTGCCACTGCAAATCCTCTGTTTTGCATCAGAGGCCAAGACCCAGCCCTCAGGGATGGAAAAGCAGGACAAACCAGGGTGCCTGAATAAAACATGCCTCTTCCAGTCACCCAGGAGAAGCTGTTACTATCCCAGGTGAGGGGGCAGGAAAGACAGCTCCTGGGAGGGCTCCAGCCCAGGCTGCCCAGCCAACTCTCATCAGCTGAGGTGAGGAAGTGGGGGCACAGCGGCTCAGCCTAGCGTAGGGGCCAGACCCCACTCCAGTTAAAAACTGTCCTCTGGGTTTCTATCTCAGATGATCAGCCTCATTCGTAATATAAGAAATGTAAATGAAAACTGCGAGATACTATCTTTCACCTATCAGATGGGTAAAAACAAAACTAAAAAAACAACAAAAGGGGATTCATGTTGGTCAAGGTGTCTGAAAACAGGCCCCCCACATACATTGTTGGTGGCAAAGCTAATTGGCACAACCTCCCTAAAGGGCCAACTGGTAATATTGATCAAAAAATGAAATATATAAATTCTTCAAGATCCCAGCAATTCCACTTTCAGAAATTTACCCTACAGGTCTACAGGTGCCTGGCGACATATATAATATGCACCAGGATATTCACTGAACCATAGTTAAAGTTTGGGACATAAACAGGAGTGTAGTTAATAAATTATGCTCCAGCCATACAATTAAATATTATGCCCTATTAAAACAAAACGAGGCAGCTAGGTATTAAAATTAAGTGATCTTAATTAAGATTCATTATGTGCAAAAACAAAGTGCTGAACAGTTAGTACAGCATATAAAGTCTGTGATTTTTCAAAAATGTGAATGTTTGAGGGGGAGGGTGTAGCTCAGGGTAGAGTGTGTGCCTAACATGTACAGGGTCCTGGGTTCAATCCCCAGTACCTCCATTAAAAAGAAAAAAAAAAAAGTAAATGTTTGGTAAGTATTGAATACCTCTGGCAGGAAACAGTTGACAACAGTGTCCTAGGGCAAATTGCTAAGGACCAAAAATGGCAATGGGAGGGAGACTTACTTTTTTGTGTCTTTTGAATTTTGTGAAACATCAAATTGACCAAAATATTATAAAATAAACATATGTTATATACATATAATATATATGTGTGTATTAACTAATTTTAAAAGTAGGTGACTTTTCTACCACAGTGGAAAGTCCAGGATCCTTCCAGACCTCAGTTTTCCATCTAGACAGTGGGAATTTGGGACCAGAGACTGTTCCTGTAAGATTATTTCTAAGACTTAGAGCTAACCAACCAAACAAGTACTGGTGTGGTAGCCACAAGATGACATTTGATGGCCTGGGGAAGGGGACAGTATGAAGTGGCATTAATGAAATCAGGATGCAATGCCCATCACCTAATGGACAGGGTCACTCCTCTGAATCCAGAGAGGGTGGCCATGGGAAAAGCTGCATGCGCCTGCAAGGGGGGGACACTGCAGACTTCAGTTCCCCAGGGCTTGGCAGCTTCTTCTCTCCCATCACCTGTCTGCTTCTCCTCCTGTCACTTCTCTGCTCACCTGCCTCCACCCCTGAGGCCCTTGGTTGGCCCAGGGGAGGAGCTGAAGACAGCAGTGGAACAGGTTCTGTAGGGCAGAGGGAAGGTGCCTGCCTCTTCTCTGACTGAGGTCCTGGCCTCACTCTGGCCCCTTCCTAGGGGACCAGGCTCTGCCTAGCTTACCCTCTGGCCTGCACTCAGCACTCTCCTCCCCACCTCCCTGTGCGCATTTCAAAAGAGGCAGCTCTCCTACTTCCGGAGTCCTACCCACCCAGCTCCTTCCCACAGCCAGGCCTCCTCCTTTAACTGAGGATGTCTGTGCCTGAGGCTGGGAGACCTGAGATGCCCGCTACACTGAGCCTCCCTGGGAGGGGAGAGGCTGCAATCTGAGCCCTCAGAGCACACTCAGAGGCCCCAGTAACAGAAAGCCACCTCCCTCCCAAGACTCCTACTGGGGTCCAGGTCCACTCTGGCCTTTTCTCTTAATGACTGGGAACCAAAGGGATAATACAGGGGAGTCTGAGGAGCAGAGGGTGGATGGGTTTCTTGCCCCTCATTCTCTCTCCCTTCCTCCCTGGGTTTTCTGTCCTAGATCAATCCTGGCTCCCTCTCCTTCCTGGGGCCTCAGAGTCCACCTGCAAGAAGAGGGGTTTGGGCCCAGAAAGCTGCATGTGACCCGGTGCCCCTGGTGGTTCTGATGCAGGTGCTGGTGGACAGGCGTAAAGCAGCAGACTGCCTGTACACTGCAGAAAGGTTTTGTCTTCCTCCTGGTGTGCCCTCAGAAGCCAAGGGTCCAAAGTGAGCAAGCAAAGTGGGGCTCCTGGCAACGAGACAGATGATCCTCTGGGTGGGTCTTGACTCTGAAAACTGCTGCCATCATTGGGTCTTTACCTGAAGCTTGAGAAGGAAGCCAATGAAAAAAAAGAGAGCAGAGCCAAGCAGAGAGAGATGGAGACCTGCCAAGGCCTGGGGATGGCTCTTAAGCCCTGATTTAGTAGGCAAGCCACCCTAACTCTGGGAGTCAGGGGACCCAATACATCCTTAGGCAGTAGGAAGATAATGGAGATTAACATAGCAGAGAGAATGACATGCAAATTTCTATCAAAACAACTTAAAGGAGAGGCCCTCAACTGGGTACTTATCCTCTCTGAGCCTCTGTTTCTTCATCTGTAAAATGGGCATGATAATATCTACTTCAAAGAATTGTCAGAACTAAATCAGACGACCCAAATAATAAATAATGTGTTTGGGAGGGGTGAAGGTCGTCGAAAGATACAAACTTCCAGTTTTAAAATAAATCAATTCTGGGGATTAATGGACAGCATAGTGACTATACCTAACAATACTGTATATTTAAAAGTGCCTAAGAGAGAAGAAAGTCTTAAAATTTCTCATCACAAGAAAAAAATTTGCTACAACCAAGAATACTCTATCCAGCAAGGCTCTCATTCAGATTTGATAGAGAAATCAAAAGCTTCACAGATAAACAAAAGCTAAAAGAATTCAGCACCACCAAACCAGCCTTGCAACAAATGTTAAAGGAACTTCTCTAGTCATCAAACCATAAGAAAAGAGAACAAAAAGAAGAAAGAGGGGGAAAAAAAAAAGACCTACAAAAGATGCTTTGGCAATTTGGGGTCCTTTACGGTCCCACATAAATTTTGGAATTGTTTGTTCTAGTTCTGTGAAGAATGTCGTGAGTATTTTGACAGGGGTTGCAGTGACTCTGTAGATTGCTTTGGGTAGTACAGCCATTTTGATCATGTTGATTCTTTCAATCCAAGAGCACAATATACCGTTCCATTTCTTTGTATCATCTTCAATTTCCTTCATCAATGTTTTACAGTTTTCAGAGTATGGGTAGCCTCCTTGTTTAAGTTTATGTCTAGGTCTTTTGTTGTTTTTGATGCAATGGAAATGTTTATGCCAGTTATAAAATTCTAGTTTTTGAAGTGAAAAAAAAAAAGTGAATGAAGGGCTACAGATGGCAAAAATCCTTCTTTCTTATCGGTGAGTTGTATTCCATTAGATAAATATGCTGTATCTTTTATAATCTGTTCATCTATTGATGTGCACTTAGGATGCTTCCATATCTTAGCAATTATAAATAATGTTGCTGTCAATAGCAGGATATATGTATCTTTTTGAATTAATTCTTATTTTGTGGTTGACTTTATTCTTTGATAACTATGTAAGTTTAAAAAGCTAAAGCTCTAAACATTCTTAGAAACAATGAACAGTACATATATGTAAATTTTAAAAATATGTGCAGTATATTTTGTATATGTATTTACACGCAATATATTGTATATGTGCAGTCAAACTGTAACAATTTTACCTAATAAAACTGAAAAATGAAAAAAAATTTTAATAGATAAAATAAAGAAGAAAGACACATGTTCCTAATGGCAAACATTTATTGACTCTTTTCTACTTTACAGAATGTATTGAAGTTTTCTTTTCTGCCTTTGATCCATTTTTGTGAGGGTTCCATGATATTTGAAAGGTGTGTGTTCATTGTGTATAAAGTTCTGTACAACAAGTTGCAAACTGTCCACTATACATACAGTATGGTCAACAAATAATAAACAAAAACAAACCAAAAAAAAGAAAAAAAGAAAAAAAATTTGTAACTATGTGACATTATAGACGTTAACAAAACTTATTATGTTAATCATTTTGCAGTATATAAAATCATTATGTTGTACACTTTAAACAATATGTCAATTATATCTTAATAAAACTAGGGGAAGTTTTAAAATAATGCATAATATTCGCTGTGATAAATGAACCTTTCCTCACACCATATACCAAAATTAACTAAAAAATGGACAATAGGCCTAAAAAATATAAGACTATATAAATATACTCCTATATAAATATAAATATAAAACTTCTAATGTAAATCTTCTGTGAAAATACTAATGGTCTTGGGTTTAGCAAAGATATCTTAAATGTGACACAAAAAATACAAACTATAAAAAAAATAGATAAATTGGACTTCATTAAAATAAATACTTTTGCTCTTCAAAAGACACTCTTAAAAAAATGAAACGGTGAACCAGATTGGGAGAAGGTATTGCAAAATATGTCTAAGAAAGGGCTTATAACTAGAATATATGAAGAATTTTTTACAACTCAGTAAGAAGACAACATAATTTTTTTTTAATGGGCAAAAAATTTGAAGAGATCCTTCATCAAAGAAGATACATGGATAGCAAATGAACATTTGAAAAAGATACTCAACATCATGAGTCGTTAGGAAAATGCAAAGTAAAATCACAACTATGTACCACTAGAATGGCTAAAAACTTTTTAAAAACTGACCTTACCGAGTGTTGGCAAGGATGCGAAAACTGGAACTTTCGTACACAGCTGGTTGGAATATAAAATGGCAAACACTTTGGAAAGCAGTCTGGCATTTTCTTTAGGGAGTGAAATAACTATCATACAAGGCAGCCATTCTCTCCTTAGATACTCACCCAAGAAAAATGAAAATATGCCCACAAAAGCTTTACACAAATGTTCACAGGAGTTTTCCTAGTAACAACCCCAAACTGGGAACAACCCAAATACCCACCAACAGAATGGATAAACAAATTATGATATATCCATACAGTGGAATGTTATCTGGCAATTAAAAGGAGCAAGCTATTGATTCACACAACATGGATGAACCTCAAAATAACTATGCTGAGCAAAAGGAGACCAAAAAGAGTGTATTTGATTTCACTTATGTCAAATTATAGAAAATGACAGAAAGGGTATCAGTGGTGCCTGGGGCTGGGGTGGAGGAAGAGAGAGATTACAAAAGGGCACGAAGAACTTTTAGGTATGATTCACTGCCTTAATTAAGGTGATGGATTCATGGTTGTTTACATGTGTTGAAACTCAAATTATACACTTTGAATATGTATGGTCAATTGTCTGCCCATTATATTGTAATTTTTAAAAGGTGATTATGAATGAACATGTGTTGAGCATATCTAGGTACACCTAGGCACTGAAGGTGCACACAGAAGTCAATCCAGATACTTTTAAACACAAAGAACAGAAAACCCAACTTAAAGCGGCATAAACAATAATAAAATGCATTATGTCATCTACCTGGAAGGCCAGAGGCTTCAGGTAGAGTTTGATCCTTTCCTTACGACTAGACACCCTATCTAGCTACATCATGGACTCCCCATAATTGTCAGGGAAATCAGTTGCAAATAACAGAATATACTCTAACTAGTTTAAGCAGCCACATAAGTTGCAAAAGGTAAGTCACAATTCTGTTTGTTCCATCACAGTGTAAACATCTTAGTTTTTTTCCTAAATCAACACAGAAACTAGAACATAAATAAAAACCAGATGAATGTACCTCTTCTTAGAAGTCCCCAATACCATATATAAGGAGTCTTAGAACAAAATCAAACCCAAATCTGATCTGATCTCTAGATCTGATTACCACTTCACAGAAAATAGAGAAAGCAGGAGAACATGTTAAATGATACCATGATGATGTGGTCAGTAAAATACTGTAATATCAGGAAATTATACAAGAACAAATGACTAGATTTCTTCAGCAAATAAATTGCAAGAAAAGACAAACAGAGATGGGGGGAATCTAGAGATTAAAAAAGACTTGAGGGGGGAGGGTATAGCTCAATGGTAGAGCGCATGCTTAGCATGCATGAGGTCCTGGGTTCAATCCCCAGTACCTCCATTAAAATAAATAAATAGACCTAATTACCACCGCACAAAAATTTAAAAAAAAAAAAGATGTGAGACATATAACCAATCAAAATATACAAACCTTTTTTAGATCATAATTCAAATAAACTATAAACTAGTAAGTAGTTTACAGTTTTAAATAGTAATAATGATAAACTATAAATAGTAATAGTAACAATAATGATATAGCTGGGGATATTTGAATACTCAATATTTTATAATATTAAGGAATTGTTAATTTTTAGATGTGATAATGATATCCTTATGCTTATAAAAAAAGAGTCCTTATATTTTAGAGATATTGACTATTACAGGTGACATAATATGTCTGGATTTTACTTTAAAATAATTGGGAGTGGAGTAGGGAGATATTGGCTGTGACTTGATAGTTGCCCAATCTGATAATGGGTACACAGGGATAATTCATTATTCTGCTCTCTGGGCCTTTGTATATGTTTGAGATTTTCCATAGTAAAGAGCTCTAAACCAACAGTGAACTTCAGGTGGGAGAGTATAGCTCAAGTGGTAGAGTACATGCTTGGCATGGACGAGGTCCTGGGTTCAATCCCCAGTACCTCCTCTAAAAGTAAATAATAAACCTAATTACCTCCTCCTCCAAAAAATTAAAAAAAAAAAACCAATGAACTTCAGGGTGTGAGAAATGACACCACTATCCCACTGGGATGTACCCAATACTTACTCCAACCTTAGATGGCACACTCTGTCTCTGCCCCAAAGAGTTCAAATTAAAAGTAATTGGGAGAAGTAATACAGCGTGCAGTCTCCTTTCCTCCCACAAGGCACACGATGAGTGAGTAAAATGATCTTATGGGATAAGAGAGAGACTCTGTAATAATGAGTATCAGCTGGGTTTCCAAGGGCTTTTGTTGCTACTTGGCAACGTGCCCCTCCCTTGGTTTGGATTCCCCCAGAAGCAGGTCCCAAGACAAAGATTTGAATGCAAGAGGTTTATTTGGAAGATGATCTCAGGAAAACCTGTAGAGGAGTGGGGACGCCAGTAAAAAGCATTATCAGGTAGGTGACCTCTGTGGGCAGCAGCGCTCCAGTTTGCAGGGGGACCTCCGAGGACCAGCGCAGAACATGCCTCTCAGAACCTCCCCACCTGCGGGGTCATGAGCTGGAGCAAACACCGACTCAGATCAGTTGCCGACTGAGGACTGCTATGGGTAGGAAGGACGGGTTTGTTCTCCCTCACTTTGGGCCATGATGCTGGTAGAGCCGAGCGCAGCCAGAGAGAGAAAAATCCTCCCACAGACAGACGCAGAGTGTGTTGTCCAAGGTGCCCGACCTTGAGAAACCCAGCGGGGCCTGGTAGCAGCAGCTATAGTTCCTCTAAAAGAATGACTGTTAGCATTTTGATCACCTAATCATATCAATATACCCATTGCTTAAGTCAAGCTAAACAAGGTGCCCAGGTGCAGTAGTGCTTTTTTAGGGGGAGGGGTGGTGATGCTTGTGGGACTTTGTCAAAGATAAATGGCTGTGAGCTTGCTTTTATGCAAATCAGCACGCTCTGTCCAGAGCCAACCACTGTGGTGGGGGACATAGCCATTCAAGTGCCTCCCTGCTGAAGAACCAGACACAGTTCTATCTCAGAATGGGAGCAGAATCTTTAAGGCCATCGGGTTAAGAGCCCTTTATTTTCTGTGGAAAGATAAGCTTTTTTTTTTTTTAATGGAGGTATGTGGGATTGAATCCAGGACCTCATGCATGCTAAGCATGCGCTCTACCACTGAGCTATACTCTCCTTCCAAGGAATGATTACCTCTTAAGGATGAGATTTATGTCTGCATGGAGGGTAGGAATTAGGTCCTGAATGATGCAAGATCCCCTTTCACCTCCAGACTTTTCTCCTAGGCACACACCTGCCAAATGGATGTGTGAAAAACAAGTGAACAAATGACTGTCTGAAGGAGTGAATAAAGTGCATTTTTAACGGTCAGGACTATAACCAGGTCATCGTCTCATCTATCAGCCTCCTTTGGGCCCCCTGAAGTAAACAACTTTTTAAAAAATAGACCTTGTTGTTTAGAAATGTTAACCTCAATAGCCACAGCCCTCAGAATTTGAACCACTAGGAAATCAACTCACAGGCTCTTCCTAGTCATTAAACTGTGTGTTTCCTTTATTTGCGCGCGTGTGTGTGTATGTACGAGCCCCTTTTAAGAATGGACAAACAGCCTTGGGATTCCAGAGAAGGGTGGATTTTTGTGTCTGGGTGGGGGTGATGTTTTAGAGAAAGTTAATGTAGCAGGTAACCTGAGTGTTAGGCTTTAAAGGACAAAGAAGGGAATTTCTGAGCATCTACAGCGTGCCAAGCACTGTGCTGAGCCTTGACCTCGGTTTTTCATTTAATCTTCGCAGTAATCTGATGAGGTTTTATTCCCCTTTTATTAGATGAGAAAAGGGAGTTGGCAAGTTGGGGATTAAGGGTGTCAACATTTCAGAGCCAGCTTATTGGTCTCCGTGCGGCTGTTTGCGGGAAGAGAGACAAGTAAATGGGTGGTTTCAGTACAAACACTGCTTCTCACCAACCAGTGCTCAGCAAATCACTAAAAAGCCAGAAACCTGGGAGCCCCAAGAAGGGACCTCCTCTGCCAGGAGGGTGAGGAAGCCTTGCCTGTCATCCCAGCAGCCGGGAAGCACCACTGCTTCTCGGGCTTCTGCAGAAGACCCTTGGAGAAGAGTGTCAGGTCATTTTCTGAGTTGAAACAGCTATAGAATTTTCTGTGCACAGCACATTTATGGACCTGGAGAAGTGGCATCAACACCAGTGCCCTGAGCCTTGGACCCTGGAAAGTGTTAAATACACATTGAATTTCAAAGACTTAGTATAAAAAAGAATATCAGTTTCCTCATGCATACTTTTTTATATTGAATACATGTTAAAATGATAAGATTTTTGGATATATTGGGTTAAAGTATATTATTGAAATGATCTCACCTTTAAAATTTGGGTGGGGTTTGGGGGAGGTAATTAGGTTTATTTACTTTGTTTTATTTATTTATTTTTAATGGAGGTACCAGGGATTGAACCCAGTACTTTATGCATGCTAAGCACGTGCTCTACCACTGAGCTATACTCTCCCCTCTAAAATTCTTTTTAAATGTGGCTGTTAGACAATTTAAAGTTACTTATGTGGCTTACTCTAAATTTCTATTGGACAGTACTTCTCTAGAGCTAGGAATAATATGCCAATCTCACAGCTAGGCTGCTCTAGGCAGGAGGCAGGGCTACCACCACTGGGCACTGGCACATTAACTCGGTTTCTGAGCATCATCTCTGATGCTTGGACCCCTACCACCTTGGAGAGCCTTGCCAGTCTTGCCAGCCTTGCCAACAAAAGGGATTCTGCAAGGCCAATGTCGCCTTTCTCATGACACTGTGTTCTGAGTTCAAGTTTATATGGGTGCATCTGATTGGTAATCAGGTCACACTTTTGAGTCCTGGCTACAAAGGAGGTGGGACAGGCAAGTCCTGGCATCTACCTTTGGGAGATGGGAAATGACCAACGTATAAGAAATGGGTTCAAAAGATGCTAGGTAGCTACACATATAACAAATTCTATTACAGGCACCAATCACTGTTCTGCAACATTTTTTGCAGCATGTGGATGACCAGGTCATGAAGTTCCTCTTCACTGGATAGGCACACACATTGAAAGAATCTTGTCTGAGATTTCCTATCAACCTGGAAGAACGGTGCCAACAAACAGATTCTTCTGAGTATAGTTGTATCTTCAATAGCAGGGGTCTCTGGTGAAGCAATATCCTCAATACTCTTGCCCAGTTGTCTTTCTGCCTTACCAGCCCTAAATCATCCAGACGCCCCATCTTCTCTGTGCATCTGGTCAAATGAGCACTGCTGAAAAAGATCCCCTATCTGGGCAGGTTGGTGCTGCCATAAATAATATTCCAACATCAAATGGAAGGGGGTGACTATAGCTCAGTGGTAGAGCGCATACTGTTTATTGTTTCTATTCTCAATCTTATGCTCTTGTTTTCATTATTTTCTTATTTCTTTGGATATATTTATTCTTTTTACAATAAATGTATTAAGGTATAATTTATATAATGTAGTTCACCCATATAAAGTGTACACATTTCCATGGTTGTTAGTGTGTTCACAGAGTTGTACAACCTCTGCAATTAATTTTAGAATGTTTTCATCACTCTACAAAGAATTCTCTATCCATTAACAGTTCCTCACCATTCCCCTCCCTCCAACCCTTTCCCTAGACAATTAATTTACTTTCTGTCTCTACAGATTTGCCTATTCTGGTTATTGCATATAAATAAAAGGATATATGATCTTTAGTGTCTGGCTTCCTTCAGTTAGAATAAGGTTTTCATCCATGTCATAGCATGCAACAGTATATCATTTCTTTTTATAGCTGAGTAATATTCCACTGTATGGATAGATCAGATTTGACTATCTCTTCATCGGTTGATGGACATTTGAGTTGTTTCCACTTTTTGCTTTAATGAATAATGATGCTACAAACATTTGTGTACAAGTTTTTGTGTGAACATGTTTTCAATTCTATTGAGTATATACCTGGGAGTAGAATTGGTGAATCCTATAGTATTCTATATTTAACTTTTTGAAAAACTTCCAGATTGTTTTCCACAGTGACTATACCATTTTATACTTCTACCAAACATGTACGAAGGTCCCAATTTCCTTATATCCTTCCCAACACTTTTATTATTGGTCTCTTTTTATTTTATCGGTCTTAGTGGGTGTGAAATAATACCTCATTGTGGTTTTGATTGCATTTCCCTGATGCCTAATGATATTGATATCTTTTCATGTGCTTACTGGCCATTAGTATATCTTTAGAGAAATGTCCATTTAGATCCTTTGCCCACTTTAAAATTGGGTTTGTCTTATTAATGAGTTGAAGGAATTCTTCATGTATTCTAAATATATCTCCTTTAACAGATACATGATTTATAAACTTTTCTCCCATTTTGGGGGTTTTCTTGATGGTATCATTTAAAGCACAGAAGTTTTTAATTTTGATGGTGTCCAACTTATCTATTTTTCCTTTTGTTGCATGTGCTTTTGGTGTCTTATCTAAGAAACTACTGCCTAATCCAAAGTCGCAAAGATTTATGCTTATGCTTTCTTCTAAGGGTTTTATAGTTTTAGCTTTTATATTTAGAATTTGATCCATTTTGAGTTAATTTTTGTGTATGGTGCAAGGTAGGGATCCAACATCATTCTCTGGTATGTGGATATCCATTTGCCCCACTACCATTCTGTGGGTTTATTTTGCTATTCTCATTCTAAATTTTTTACGATAAATGCTTAGGTCTTTAAATTCTCAGTATTTCTTCTTTTCTAATATAAACATTTTGAAGTTGCACATTATTTCTTACTTTTTAATCTCAAAAAGATTAGTAAAATTAACAATCCAAGAGAGGCTTATTCTGTGGCTTCAAGAACATCTCAGCACACCACTCTGTACCACCCTCTGCCAGGTACACAAACTCAAATTTAATAATCATAGACCTATACTGATCTTGAATGATTATCCTACTATTAATTTAATAGGATTGACTCATTCATTCAACAGATATTTGTTGAGGGTCTACCACATAGTATCATTATATTAAGTTCTGAGAACAGAGAAGTAAAATAGAGTCCTGTTATCACAAAGCTTACTGACAACTGAAAAGAAAAAAATTGAAATACTGCATGATAAATGTTAGGATAGGATATGTAATATACGCTGGAAACAGGAAACCTAGGAATATGATTAATTTTGAGATTGAGAAAGGTTTTCTGGAGGAAACTGCTTCCTCCAAGGGCAAGAAAGATGAATTAGTAGAAGTTTGCCTAGTACGTAGCAGAAAAGAGTGTGCTGGGCCATTGGAACAGCAAGTGGAAAGACCCAGGGGTGTTAATAAAAAACCTTGACCTTTTGGAGGAAGGAAAAGAGGTGCACTGTGCCAGGAGGGCAGAGTGTCAGGAAGAGGCACAGGATGAGGGATTCAGGATAAAGCCAGAGAGGCCCAAACACTAGACTGTGAAGGGCAATTAAACCATATCAGGGGGCTTGGACTTCATCCTAAAACAGTTGGGAGGCCACTGAAGAGTTCTGAGTACGAGTCGGACAATAGCAGATTTGCATCTTGAATGTTTTGCTGTGGCTGCAGAAAACAGATGAAGGGAGAGAGGGTCAAGACCAGTGGCCAGGAGACCCTTACAGAGGTTGTGGCTGTCATCAAGGCCTGGATCAAGGAGTGCCCATGCAAATGGAAAGGGGGGAACACTTAGGCTGTGGGGATCAATCAGATGTAGGGGTGAAAAAGGGGGAGCACTGAGGCTGATTCTCTCATTTCTGACCCTGGTGACTGGGTGGGTTATGGTTGGTTGTGACAGAGCAGGTCTGGGGAGAAGACAGTGAGTTTTTTTGCTTTTTTTGTTTTGATTGAAGTACAGTCAGTTTACAGTGTTGTGTCAGTTACTGGTATACAACAGTTAGTTCTGATCAGGGTAATTTGAGGTGCTCATGGGACACTTCTCCACCCTCTGGCCTTATCTGAACCTGGCCCTCTTCTGAGGACTCAGTTTCCTCAGTGCTCTCAAGGGAAGGCTGTCTCCTCTCACATTTCCTGGATCTCAGGGCCAGTAGGCTTAGCATGTTCTCCAGGTTCCTCCTTGCTGCTTCCCAACCTTTCTTCCCCCTTACTGTCCCAGACCCTGGCTCTTTTGAGGTTAATGCCATCTGCTGTACCACTTACTACTCTCTTTGTTGCTATTACCTGTGGACCCATTCATCAATGACTTTGGCTCCTGGTTCACAGCCTTTCCTTTCATCCTATTCCAGCTTTTGTCCTTGAGGACTTAATTACCCACATGGATGGCTGATCCAGTACTCCTGCCTGTCACCTCCCCACCCTGCCAACAGCCAGCCTCTCCCATATACTCAGAAGCCCCCCTCACCACCCATAAACAAACTTTAACCGAAGGCTGGATTTCAAGCCACCCACCCTTACCACCATTTCCTATCCTCCCAGCCCATTTGCTTTAGTGTCTACACCACATGATTCTTCACCTCATCAAGACCCATTATTTGTATCACTTTTTCACTGCCCATCCGCTCCCTCATTTTCACTTCCTTCTCTACTCAGCTTAGAGAAGAGTCCGTTACTACAGTTACTCTCTTCATACACCCTCGACAAACTAGCCTGTCTGTCTCCATCTCAACCTCTATGTACTTGATTGGCCAGCCCCCAACCCTGAAGGTACCCCGACTATCAGACTTTTTCATGCCTGTGCCTGAACAAAAAAAAAAAATTATTGAGTTGGACCTACTGGTTCCACTTTCAGTTCATGACCACAAACCTCAAATAAGCACTTAACCCTGAGATCGCCATTTTTCCATCTTGCATTCAGCCTTCAACCTACTTTGCTCTGCCTGCTGTCAACATTGCTCCATCAGAACCCTTCTATCAAGGTCAAAAACAGCTTCCCAGTTTCAAAATTCAGTGCATACTTCCCAGTCCTCATCTCTCTCTACCTCTTAGGATCATGGGACAGCTGACCATCCCTTCCTCCTGGGAACCTTTTCTCCCGTCTTGGCTTTTGTAACACACCACTTTGGTTTTTCTCCTTTTTGTCTGCTTTTTCTCAGCCTCCATTGCTGGCTCCTCTTCTACAGGCCTCTAGTCTGGGTACTTCTGGGCTCATTTTTAAACTAAAAAAAGTCTCATATTGTACAGCAACTATATATTTATTAAAAAAAAAAAAGCCTTGAGGGAGGGTATAGCTCAGTGGTAGAGTTCCTGCTTAGCATGTCGAGGTCCTGGGTTCAATCCCCAGTACCTTTATTAAGAAACAAATAAACAAATCTAATTATCTCCCATCCTCCCCCCTAAAATCTTGGTTCACCCTCTCCCTAGGAGATCTGATCTCTCCAAATTTGTATCTATTGCCTCAGCCTCTCTTCTGTGCTCCAGTCTTATGTATGCATTGCTAATTTTTCATCTTTGCTTGGATGCCGAATAGAGAGCTAAAATATAACTCATTCAAAATGGATCTCTTGGTATCCCCCAGCAACCCTGTTATTCCCTTCCCCCTTTTTGAAACCAGGCCAGTTATTCCAGGAATCATAAACCTAGGAGTTGTCTTTCCCCTTGACCAACATTCAATCCATCAGCGAGCCCTTTCTATTCTGCTTCCAAAATTTATCTCAGATCCATTCCCAATCTCCCCTCCCCATACCTGCTTTACCATCCCTGCCCCCATTCTGGTTCAAGCCACCTATCTTTTGCCTCATCTTCTGCAATAGCCTTCTGACTAGCCTTCCAGCAAAGCTTTTTCTTTTCTATAAGCACCAAAGGGAGCTTTAAACAATGTAAATCAGATATCATACCCCTTTCAAGGCTTCTGCTATAACCAAACTAAAATCCATCCTCTTTTCTGTGGTCAACAAGGCTCCTGTAAGATGACCTCTGCCTGCCTCTCTAACCCCCTTGGCCCTTATTTTGTCAGGCTCCAGTAGAGCTGACGCACCCATGCTCACCCACGTTCTAGTCTTCAAACAAGCCAGGCTCTTTCTTACCATAGGGTCTTAGCAGTACCCGTTTCCTTGGCCCGGAATGCTCTTCCCCAGAATCCTCAAATGGCATCTCCTACTTGTAATTCAGATCTCAGCCTAAAAGTAATTATCTTGAGAGAGGACTTCCCTGACTACCTTATCTAAAATATATTTATTCACTTACCCTATTTATTTCCATCATATCACTTATCATAATCCAGTGATGACTTTCATTTACTTTTTTAACTGACTGTCCTCTCCCACTGGATGTCAGTGCCATGTGAGCAGGGACTTGGTCTGCCTAGTTTACAACTAGACCCTAGGTTTTAGAATCACCTCTATCTCCCAGTAGGTGCTCAATGAAATTTGTTAAATCAGTGAATACAGAGTTAGGCAGTTGAATGTGCAGATATGAACTAGTGAAAGATTTGGGCTGGAGACAAAGATTTGGGAATTATAAAAAATAAATCTTATACACAACAAGGTTCCACTGTATAGCACAGGGAACTATATTCAATATCTTGTAATAACCTATAATGAGAAAGAATATGAAAAGGAATATACGTATGTATAATTAAAACACTATGCTGTACACCAGATACTAACACAACCTTGTAAACCAACCATACTTCAATTAAAAAAAAATCTTAATAAGCCAGGAGTACAAGGGAACTTCCTTGACCTGCTACAAGGATCTACAAAAAAATCTACAGCATGAAAAAAACAATGAAACATCAAAATAGTCCCTTTAAGAATGGAACAAGACAAAAGTGTCCACTAACACCTTTTCTACACAACTGTGCTGGAGAGCCTAGCCAGCACTGTGAGGGAAAAAAGAGAAACAATGTTTCAAAAGAAAGAAATAGAAATGTCAGTATCTGGACATATATTATTTATGTAAAAGAGCAAAATAATCTATAGATTGGTTGTTAGAATTCAGTGAGGTTGCTGTATAAACACACACAAATCAATTGCTTTTTAAAATAATTTTTTATATACCAGAAAAATGCAGACTACTTCAGTATTCTAAGCTTATCTCTGTATGTAAATGAAAACAACCATTCTATCATCACAAACATCTACATCACCGTGAACACAATGAATTAAAAAAAGAAAACAGCCTATAGACATACCAAAGCATGTTAGCATGATACTTTAAAATACCAAAAATAACCAAAAAAGCATAGGATTACCCCAGAGAAGAAAAAAAAATAGGTCACTGACAATGGAACAAGAATTAACAGCAACATTGGATGCTAAAAGAAAATGGACCAATGCTTTCACATATCTGAGGAAAAATTATTTGATTTTTAAACATAAAATTCTATACCCAGCAAAACTGGCAATAAATTATAGATGTTGAAAATAAAGGCATTTTCAAATGTATAAGGACTTGGAAAATTTGCCTCATGTATACTCATCAGAAGTTATCTGATAATAGGCTCCAGGACAAGAAGGGAATAAACAAAAAAGAATTGGACTTGATTCAGGACATAGTAGACTTAGTCCAGGAGAGCAGCCAAGGGGAATGCTAGGAAGACTTCTATGCAGCAAACAGAGCCCAAAGCAACCAGCCCAAGTTAGAGGGTAATATGGAGATTTCTAAGAGGGAAATTCCCAAGAAAAAGGGTTTGAAAGAGTAACTGATACAATAGCACTGACAAGGGATTGGGAAGGGAAGGATATTAATTATAATCAAGACAGCGCAGGGGGTGGGTATAGCTTAAGTGAAAAAGTGCAAGCTTAGCACGCAGGAGGTCCTGGGTTCAAGCCCCAGTACTTCCTCTAAAAATAAATAAACCTAATTATGCCCCCCTCAAAAAACCCAAAAAACGTGCAAGAAAAAAGAAGTATAATTAGAAAGCCTAGGACTCCAAAGAATTTGTGTAAGGAATAAATATAATCCATTATAATACCTGGTTTCCTATTCAACTTGTATAAAGTCACAATAGTGTAAAAACTACTGATGTAAATATAAATATGATAATTTAATGAAACTAAAAGAATAAAAGATGGAAGCTGGCATGACAGTTAAATCCTTATCAGTTATAATAAGAATAAAGATATAAGGCCTGGAATTTGTTCTAAGTGAAAGAGGAAACCACGTTGTAACAAGGCAGAATTTCTGATAACCTGCCTAAAGAGATCTCAGAGAAAGGCACCAATTCTCCAAGCCTATAGTTATTTGTCATTATTTCCTCATTCTAAATAGACAGTCATATCCAAATCTTACTTAAATTTTTTATTCCTTCAAGAGAATCCTTCAAATGGGGTAAATTTTAGGCTTCATAAAACCTGGGTTAGACCCCTGGGGTTTGTTTTTCCAAAGGTGTGGGGACTCACTCTTAATGTTTATCTGTTCCTTTTAATTCTTGTTCTAGAAGGGAGAGTGCAGCCAGTTTTTTCAGTAATGTTTATTTACTTACTTGTTTTTTATTGAAGTATAGTCGGTTTACAAAGTTGTATTAATTTCTGGCGTACAGCATAGTGATTCATCAGTAATTTTTAGAACCAAGAAACTGTATTAGAAACTGCTTCTCCTCTGGCTCCCTTATCTGGAGCTCACAGAGACCGTAAACCCTTTGAGGATAGGAACAGAGCTGTATTCTCTGTGTCTTCTACAGTCCAGGTACAAAGTTAACACAGGTTTAATAAATACTTGCTGAAAGAACAGATACATTTTAGTGCCATTAGGTATCACTTTTCCTTCTGCTCCCTCTATTGAGACTTTGTGTACGCAAGGCAAAAGGCTATGGGAATGAAGAGAGGAACTAGAGCTGGGTAAGCTTGCTTTTTCCAAACCCTATAACCCACATTTTGGTTGTACACATTTAGATACCTTTCTGGACATTTTGTACTGTGTATATTAGATTTTCCTAACCTCAGCTCACCTTACACCTAGAGATTATTACTAATGATGTTTAAACACTTCATACTATGAGATGCAGAAAAATTTATTTCAAGAATCTTTTTGTGCGTTCTTTCGGTAAAGTGAATTGCCAGCATATGTTAGGCCTATTTTGGGAGTGTACTTAAAACGGGGCTCCCCAATAGTAAGTTCGTCTTTAACAATGACTAATTCGCATACCACGTGTGGAGTGCTAGATGCCTGTTGGGCACTCATCAACATCTAGGCACCTACCACTTCTTTTGGTCCCTTCACACCCAGACCACCTGCTTCAATCCGGAGGCGGTGTCTTGACCCTCCGTGACCTCTTTGTCATGGCGTCTGCGGGGCGTCTGCCGCCGAGGCCTTGGCACTGGGCCGGGAGATGACCTTCCCAAGATGGCGGCGACAGGCGCAACTCCGCGTAGGGGGCAGGGTTCCGCCTCCGGAGGCGGGGCGGGGAGGCAGAGGGGTCGGACTAGCAGGCTGGCCGCTTCCGAAGTAGACAGCCCAGCGCGCCTGCGCGGAGCGGCCCTGAGCGCAGTGAGGCAGTGGCGGGGGAAGGCACCGGTGGGGCCGACGGGCGGGTTGAAGGAGGGAAGCGGGCGAGCGAGGTCCCAGTGCGCGCCGCGGCCGCACGGGTACCCTCCCCTTCCGGGCGTGAGGCGCTGTGAGGAAAGCTGAAGCGAGCGGACTCGCACCGGCAGCGAGGCGCCGCCACAGCAGCCTCAGCCCGGCCTCCCTCGGCTTCGGCGCTCCCGTCGTGGGGGCCCGGGTTCCTCAGCACACCCAGCTCCAGCAGCCTCAGAGTCTGTCCCCCGTCCTTCGAAAGCCCCGGCGCCAGCCTGGGCCCTTGGCGGGGAGGATGACGGAGCTGCAGTCGGCACTGCTACTGCGAAGACAGCTGGCAGGTGAGCGAGCGGGCGGCGGGGCGCCGGGCCGGGCCGCGAGCGCGCCAGCAGCTGCCTGCTCCTCCTCCCTTGCTCCCGGCGCTCCTGGGCCGGCCGCCGGACAGCCGAGGGAGCGCGGGCCTGCGAGGGTGGGGAGCCCGGGCGCTCGTCCCGGCCGGGCCCAGCACTTCTTCCTCGGCTTTCTGAGAGTGTTGGGGGCGGGGACGCGCCCCAGCCTCGGCCCCACGACTGGGCCTGGGCCCGGGGGGAAGGAGGAGGGGTTGCCCCCTCCCCCACTGCTCGGTGGGACGTTGCGGGGGAGGGGCTGTGGGTCCCCAGCCCGGGCCGACCCTCCCAGGAGGGGCGGGTCCAGGCTCAGGTGCGGCCGAGACCGCCGGACCCGGGGGGCAGGAAGGACCGTCCGGGCCCGGCCGGCTGCGAGTTCCCGGCTCGGGTGTCGCAGCCGCGGGCGGGCAGCGGGGGCGAGGGTGGGCGAGAGGAACTGGCCCCCGGGCGGATAGGTGAGGCGCGCCAAACTTCTGCTGGGGCAGCGCCGGGTCCGCGGAGTTGTGGCGGACAACAAAAGCGCCGGCCTCCGCGGCCTGCTCGCGGGCGCGCGGGGGTCTGAGAACCCGGCAGGGCGCGGGACGCCGCCTCGCCTGCCTCCGCCTGTCACTGGCTCCGGCTGCGCCGCCCGGCTGGGGGAGGGTAGGAGCGGGCCGAGCCGAGAGCCGCTCGCTGGCCGGCTCGGGGCTTTGTGCTCCGAGCGATTCCGGCTCCTGCGCAGGCCTGCAGGTTCCCGGGGCTGCGGCCCGCGGGCTCAGGCTTGGGGCGGCGCCCGGGTCAGCCTCCCCAGAGGTGCCTGCGTCCCCCCTCCCCCATTGTCCCGGCCTCCGGCCGTTTGCGGCTTCCAGGTTGACTTTTTAGGGGGTTGGCTCCGACTCTGCTAGGACTGTGTGAACGGAGCATGCGCACTGGAGACGTACGTGTGCGAAGTGTAAGGGGGAGGCGGGTTGGTGGCTTTACAATGCCGCCCCACGTGCTGCCAGATTTAAAGAGAAATGAACCAGCGGTTACCCCTGCTGCCCTACGCCCGGCGGGTGTCCTTCTGGGTCCTGGAGGATCTTCACCTCCCCACACTACAGCCAGCGGCCCTGAGCCCTCGGTAGAAGCCATAGGCAGGAATGGAGACATCTATGTTTGAAACAGGTTTACTAACAGTTTGAGGTGTTAGTTAAATCACCTTTATGGCTTCTTAAGGAAAAGGTTGTTAGGGGCTGTTATAGATTGTATAACTAGGTTTATTATTAGACCATGAGCAAGCAGGTTTGGACAAGTATCAAAGTTCGGGATGCTCAGGGGGAGTGAGTTGGAGTGCATGGAGAAGTTCGAGTGATACCTGTGTCCACGAATAATGTATTGGACAGGCAATGAAAGAATAACAACTTTATTGCATCTTACATTTGCAAACATACCTTACTTTTCTGTGTATTTTGTTTTTGTTTTGTTTTGGAGGGAGGAATTGAGATGTTCTTTTGTCTCCCTAAGAATTCTTTAATCAGGATAAGTTTCAATTATGAGGTGAACTATTAACCAGTATTAAAATACTAAATCGGTATTAAAACAGAACTCAACTCTTAAAATAGTGGGAAAGATACACATTTCAAAAGTGTAAAAGAAGTTATGCAGTTACATAGAAAGTATGACTAATAACAGTGTTAGTAGCAATATTTCAGAACTTTTAACGACCCATTTGTGAACAGGCTCTAAATTTGACAGTCACTTGGTTCACTTTTGCACTTTTAGAAGGTGAAACCCAATATTGATAAAACATTTCCCAAAGTTCTTTATTAATGGTTGACTTTTTGATAAGGCACACTAAGGTATGCTTTAAGGTTGGAGGACAGAATGATTTAGTTTGTAATTTTCCAAGCCTCATTATAAAATTATTTAGCTGCTGGTTAATTTTTCTTGTCTTTTTGATCAGAAACAATGGACTGTTCTTAATATTTTCTTAAACTTTTGAAGGGTTTTAATGAGTATGCTCAAAATGCACAATATAGGCCAAGGCCAGTGCATTAAGTGAAATGTAAAAATATCAGATTTATTGGAAAGACTTGATAACTGCTTACTGAAATAAAGGCCCTGTTGTGTTTTAGTAGTACATTGTTTGAGTGGTTCTTCAAATATCATTTGAAAACAGGAAAGAATGGTAAACTAATCTCTTGAAATCATTTAGAGCTAACTTTTGGAAGGCTTAATAATAAATGCTTTAAAAATCTTAAAATGTATTGAATTCAGTAGGCACATGAACCAGTCAGCCATTCTAGCTGCTAGAATTTCAGAAACTTACAACAGTGACCAACAATGGTTACATTTATTGAGCCCTTAGCCTGCCAGTCCTTAAGGATTTTACTTCATTATTTGAGGGGAGAATTTATTGTGTGTGTATTTTGTTTTGTTGTTAACTGTAATGAAGAACCTGGTTACTTTCAGAGTGAAGCAGAATAGTTCCGTGGGTTGCATGCAGTTTCTCAGCCTCAGCATTGCTGACATTTTGGGCTGATGATTGTTGTGCGGACCTATACGATTCATAATAAAATGTCTAGCAGCATTCTTGGCCTCTGTCCACCAGATACCAGGAGTACACCTCCTCAGCTGTGACAGCCAAAAATGTCTCTTGTTGTCAGATGTCCCCTGAGGGACAAAATCATCCCAGGTTGAAAAATTACTGATTTAAGATGTTTTAGTTAAGACCATAATGGCCATTGTGAAGCAAGTAGAACACCTAACCAATTCATGACATCAAATAGTTTGTGTATTTCTTTGTGGATATTATTAGACTATGACTTACTCCTTTGCGAATTCAGCAGTGACAGTTCAGCTTTTGCAGGGCATAGTGATAAGCGCTAAGAAACCCCACAGCACAAGAGATAATTTAAAATTATTAATTTTTTTGAAAAGGTATTATGAGCACTGGTTAAAAATACAAAGAGTACAAAAAGGTACAGTCTTTCCACACTGACCCAGAGTTCTTTTCTTGGCAGCAACATTGATAATTTCTTTTATGTGTTGTCAGAGAGATTCCTGTACTGTGTATGTTTATATAGGCTAATGTTTACTGAGGACTAACATGTACTAGGCATTATGCTGAGAGGGTTACATGTATTATCTCATTTAATCCTCCCAATAAGGAAATAGAGGCTGAGAGAGGTTAACTTGTCCAAGGTCACACAGATAAAAGTGGTGCTGCTAGATTTACATTCAGGACCTTCCTGTTAGAGACTTTGTTGTTTTTAAGTGGCTTTATTACCTTCCAGGGAGCAACAATTTAGAGCAGACGTGAAATATGGTTTTAAATATTCAGTAAGTACCAAAATGATTGGGAAAATGTTCCCATTTTAGTAAAATTTGTTGTACAAAGTAATGCACGTTAAAGATATTTTAGCCATTGTCAACTTAAGACCAACGTTCTGCATAATTAAGGAAAATATCTTTGAATTTAATAGACAAAGGAGGGGTAAGCTTTTTGTTGTTGGCAATTAACTCTGAGGGAAAAAAATGGACTAATTGAGTTTATTCTCTACTCTAGTGATACTAAGTTTTACTTTATAACAAGCATTTATAAGGAATATAGAGGTGTTTTTTTAAGATCACTTAAGGTTTTTTTTTCAACATTGACAACGCAGATTTTCAGTAGTTACGTCCTCATAGGCACCTGTCATTCCAGAACTAAGAAGAATCTCTTTATGCAGTAACAATAAAATAACTGAACTTATTTTACTATAAAGATTTTGATTGTATTTTAAAGTAATCTGGAACGTGCCCAAATCTTTGTCTCCTTGGCTACCCATGTAAGCAGGTTGTAGTAAGCTAGTTATTTGTGTTCTCAGACTTATGTGCAATAAAATCACTTGGGAGTCTGTTAAAAATACAGATTCCAGGCCTCATCTCCACAGAATATTAGTCTACATGTCCAGATGGGGCCAAAAAAACCCAGTTTTTAAAATATTACTTTGAGTGTCTATGGAGCTGGTGTTCTGAGCCCCACACTTTTGGTAGGTGCCCTAAGCTTTTTTGTTGTCCGCTGGAGGACTGACTACCTGCAGGTAGCCCAGTGCCTGGTTTTTGTGATGTTTTTAGCAGCTCTGGTGTTGGAGGGCATTGAAGAAATACTCTTTAAAAGGGGGAGTTAGATTTAATATTTCTTCATGGCCTTTCTAGAATATATTGGCACTCTTGACATACATTTCCATTGACAATATTAAACAAGCAGAAATAGAATAACTGATTATTGACAGGAATACCCTAGTGGTAGAAGATTCTGAGTGGTGAACATAATGCTAGTATTCCTTGTTTCCCTAGGGGGGAGATAATTAGGTTTATTTATTCATCATCATCATTATTAATTATTATTGTTTTTTATAGGAAGTGCTGGGGATTGAACCCAGGACCTCATGCATGCTAAGCATGCACTCTGCCACTTTAGGTATATCCTCCCCCCAGTATTCTTAATATTAATAGTTGTTAACACACACATTTAGAAATGGAAGAAAAGTCTAAAAGTAATTATGTTGCATCAAACTGCTAATTCTTTAATAGAGTTTGGGAATTTTTATATCTAAAAATCATTAAACTTAGAGAAATAAAGCAGCTATTATACACTGTCAGAAAAAAGGTATAAATGAAACAAACATTGTGGTTGAGGGAGGGTGTCAGATGATTTGTAATCCCTATAGTTTAGGTAATATCAAGGAATTATGCATCTGATGTGTCATGTTACAGAATCTTATTTCAAAATACATATACATATCAAATCATATATGTGTGCCTTAAATGTACACAATGTTATATGTCAATTTTATCTCAATAAAGCTAGAGGAAAATGTCTTTAATTTTTTAATAAATGAATTTTCTTAACATTAGTGGTAAATGATTTTTAAGTTATAGTTTGTTACTATGAATATTTTTGCTATATAATGACATTTAGTTACAAGTATCCATCAGTATTTAATTTTCTATAAATTCAGAGTGAAGCATACTTTCTACATTAGTCTTTTGTAATGGATGACCTCATTTTTAAAAATACTAAATATATTAAATTGTTGACGTAAACTATAATTTGTAGGTATTAGTATATTAGTATAATCTATTTACTGTAAAGTAGTCCCAAAGTATATAGGTTTTTTATATAGTTATATATATAAGTTAATAACACTTTATATTTGGTCATGTGTCCACATATAATTGTGAAATTAGATGCCTTGATTATTAAGAGACGTATCTAATGTGTAAAATTTGAAAACCCACTCACTACCACTGTATTATTGCTGCTTTTTGAGAGTTTGCATTGTCAAGAAGCATTGCAATCCTTGGATTATTTGATCTTGGGAACTTCATTGCAAAGTTTTTTTTGAAGGGGGTATGTTAATTTATGATAAATCGTGGTGTGGATACACTCTTGAAAATGCTAAGCATTCTTTTGTTTTAATGGACTCAGCTCAATTTAGGATGAAGAATTTTGCATTTTGCTATTTATTAAGAACTATTTTTGTTAGAATTTAAAACACTAGAGAACCTCCAAAAATCTGTCTAATGCCATCTTTGGTTTGTAGGAAGTAACTTTTCAGAGAAGAAAGCACAGTATATGCTTATGCAAACAGTCTGGCCAGGTAAACGGAATGTAGTTATATCTGGTTGAGGGCATTTCAGGTACAGAAAAGTATGAATAAGAAAATGCAAATATTTTGCAAATTTTTTAGTAAACATGAATTATTTTTATGAATAGATAAATGAAAGAACAGGAATAAAATGCATTTTTAAGAAATAAGATATATGTATTAAAATGCAGCATTTTAAACTTTCTCATAGTGCAAAATAGTATTAGGCTTATTCAGATAAATCAGAAATTTTTATCAGTGCTGTTCCAGTGAAAGATTCTGGCCTCAGAAACTGCTGGGAAAGATACTGTAATTTCCTGCTTTGTGCTTTTAATTATTTAATTTATTACTTTTAATTATCCCATATGTCCTCCGTTTATACCATGGAATACACTACTCAGCAATAGTAAGAAACATACTATTGATACAGAAAACAATTTGAATGATGTCAAGGGAATCATGCTGAATGAAAAAAAGGTAATCTTAGAAGTTTGCATATTCCATGATTCTCTTTATATAAAATTCTTTTTTTTAATTGTGGTCAAAAGCACATAAAATTGACCATCTTAATCATCTTTAAGTGTACAGTTCTGTAGTGTTAAGTATATTCACATTGTGAAACAGATCTGAACTTACTCATCTTGAAAAATTGAAACCCTCTACCCATTAAATGACTTCTCCTTGCCCCAGCCATTAGTAACCACCGTTTTACTGTTTCTGTGAATTTGATTTATATGAGTTGAATCATACAGTATGTGTCTTTCTTTGACTGGCTTATTTACTTAGTGTAATGTCTTTAAGTTTCATCCATGATGTAGCATGTGACAGGAATTTCTTCCTTTTTAAGGCTGAATAATAATCCATTGGATGTATATACCACATTTTGTTCATTCATCCGTAAATGGTCATTTGGGTTGCTTCCACCTCCTGGCTGTTGTTGTTGTTGTTGTTGTGCAAATATCTCTTCAATACCCTGTTTTCAGTTCTTTTGGATATATACCCAGAAGTGGGGTTTGCTGGGTCATATGATACTTCTATTAATTTTTTTCTTAAGTAAACTTTATTTTTAGGGCAGCTTTGGATTCACAGCAAAATTGAGTGAGAGATTTCCTGTGGTACGCCTGTCCTCATACAAGCATGGCCTCCTCCCCCATTATCAACATCCTCTACCAGAGTGATACATCAAATTGAGTGGTTTTATGTTTAATATTTTTGAGGAGTCTGCATACTGTTTTCCGTAGCATTAGCACCATTTTACAGTCCTACCAACGGTACACAAGGATTCTAATTTTTCCACCTTTTGCCAACGCTTGTTTTTTTTGATAGTAGGCATCCTTACTGATGTGAGGTGCTCATAGTTTTGATTTGTATTTCTCTGATGATTACTGACACTAAGCAACTTTTCACATTCTTGCTTGCCATTTGTAGATTATCTTTGGCAAAATGTCTCTTCGGGTCCTTTACCCATTTTTAAACTCAGGTTATTTGACTTTCTGCTGTTAAGTTCTTTGTATAGTATAGATATTAACCTTTTATCAGGTATATAATTTCCAAATATTTTCTCCCATTCCATAGGTTGCCTTTTCACTTTATTATGTCATTTGCACAAAAGTTTTTTTTTTTTTTTAAGTTTGATGTCCCATTTGTTTATTTTTGCTTTGGTTGCCTGTGCTTTTGGTGTTACATCCAAGGAATTATTTCTAAGTCCCATATCATGAAGCTTCTCTAGTAGTTTTATAGTTTAGGTCTCATGTTTAAGTTTTAAGGTTGAAAAGACTGTCCTTTCCCCACTGAATGATCTTGACACCCTTATACAATTTTTGAAATGTCAAAATTGTAGAGATGGAGAATAGGTTACTGGTGTTTAGGGATTCAGGATAGTAATGGTGTATGGCTATAAGATGGCTGCATGATGAATCTTTGTGGTGATGGAACAGTTTGTATCTTAAACAGTGGTTACACAAATCTGTAGATAAAATTGCATAGAACTAACTTCACACACACACACACACACACACACACACACACACACGAGTGATGCAGTCTGAATAAAATGTGCAAATTGTACCAGTGTCAGTTTCTTGGGTTTTTATACCATAGTGATACAGGATGTTAGCATTGAGGGAAACAGTAAAGGGTATAGATCTTTCTGTACTATTTTTTCCATTGTTCCGTTAATCTGTGTATCAAAATAAAAGTTGAAAAAAGTCACTTGTAACCAAAGCATTTTTATCAGTCTTTTTTCATATAGAGAACTCCTTTTTTAAACTTACTCTTCATAGTTAGAAACATAGCAGCATAGTTGCCATATTAACACTTTCAAGAAATAAAAAGTTGCAATTGAGAAATGTGTAATTTGAGATAGAAATTCCATCTTAATTTAAAATAACCCTCATTTAAACTTCTTGTGCTGTTGTTTGGCAATTGGAAGAAAGGATCAGTATAAAAATTCATTTGTTGAGCTCTTGTGTGCAGTTGTATTGAGAAATGCTAGGAGAATGCAAGGATATTGGTCAGGTATTCCTGCCTTGAGGTGCGACATTTAGTAGTAGGCATTGATGGACATGTAAACAGTTATAATGCAGTATGGTAAATACATATGTATATGTGGAAGGAGCAGAAAGTAGCACTGAGGAAGGCGTGATTAATTATGGGGGAGTGCAGTGAGATCAGGGAAGGCTTCATAGGAAAAGGACTATATTTGGATACAGCAGAATCAAGATGTCAGTTCTTAAAAATCTTTGCATTTATCAGTGTAGAGAAAACAGTAATTAGAATTACTTAGCATTACAAATCTAAAGTTGACAGATTTAAAACAAATATGTGTTTTCGTGAGATAACTAACCCTGTTGAAGATTTCCAAGAAAATAGTCTGGACACAACTTGCAAGGGATGGCAGTAATTTGTAATTTAAAAAATTGTAAAGCACCTAAGCCTGCTTACTTCATGAATATATAAACTTATTTAAAAGAGGAAAGAGGGCAGAAGGGAAACTTAAATCATTGAGTGCCTGTCACATACTCTTCATGATCCTAGGACTTTCCGTATGTGGTCACATTCAGTTCTTACATCAAATCTTTGGAGTAAATATTATCATCTTTTTGAGATAAGGAAATTGCGGTTTATATTATATCTGAAAATTTCCCCAACCTATTCCTGATGGAGCTGGCTGGCAGAAATACATCTGTCTGCTGATGAAACCCTATCCCTTTCCTTTAACATTTTGGGGGTTGTTAGACTCTTTGTAGAATCTAGTAAGCGTTAAAGACCTTCTCCTCAGAAGAGTGTACACCCACAACTTTGAGTATTGTTTCAGAGGGTTTTCTGATCTCTTGAGAGAAGCTCATTTATACATAACATTCAGTGATGCTGTCTCTTACATCATTCATTTAGCAAATTTGATGTCTATTTTGTGTGCTGTATAGGGGTGCCAAATGAGTAAGTTATTCTTGTATTCCAGGAACTCACATTTTGTAGAAAATCCCATCAGTGGACTGTTTTAAAGTATTAAAGAAAAGTCAGGGAAACTTTGCTTCTACCTGTCTGGATCATGGAGGGCTTTGAGGAGTTGGTGGCGTTTGGCTTTTAAACAATATGTAAAATTTGATCACACGAAATAGGAAAGTAGGGGGAGGGTATAGCTCAGCCGTAAAGAGCATGCTTAGCATGCACAAGGTCCTGGGTTCAATCCCCAGTACCTCCCCTAAAAAACAAAAATTAAAAATTAATTAAAAAATGCATAAAGAAATCTAGTTACCCCCCCTATAAAAAAAAAGGTTAGGGGGAGGATATAGCTCAAGTTGTGTAGAGTGCATGCCTGGCATTCATAAGGTCCTGGGTTCAATCCCCAGTACCTCCTTCAAAAAATAAGTAAGTAAACCTCATTACCTACTCAACCCCAAAAAATTAAAGTAGGAAAGTATTTAAGGCTGAGGGAAAAGAACAAGCAAGACAGGCTTGTGCTGTAAACAATTCAGTGTGGTTGGAGTATGTGATAAACTGAACCAGTGGGAAAAGTGGAAAGATTGGTTGGTATTTGTGGAAGACCTTAGAAATACTGAGTATGGAATCTCATCTGAGAAGTTGGAAAGTGATGTGATCAAAATATGTTGGACCATTGCTTGTTATCTGTGGTCAAAGGCCAGTTTAAAATTTTTTCCAATTCATTATGTAATGAACTTAGAAAAACAATAAAGATGAATTATTAGAAAAATAAAATAAAAAAAGATAGAATTGAACCCATACTTTATAATATTAAGTTCATCATATAAAATGACCATCAAAGGGCTGAGTTTCTAAATGCTTGCTCTGGCTGACTGTCACGGACCAATGACATTTTGGTAGATTGGCACCAGGTAATGGACCACAATTTAGCACTGCTTTAGACAAGGTGGAGGAAGGACATTAGACTACAGTCTCTGCATGAGGACCGAGATTTTTGTTTTTATCTATTAACTGACATGTCACAACTGCCTAGAAGCATGGTTGAAACAGCAAGCAACCAATAAATATTTATTGAATGGATTAAAATTACTGTACTAGATCCTCCCCCCTAGCCCCCCACCTCTGGGAGACTTAAGCACATGTGAATGGAATCTTTTTATATGCTACACCCTAGGGATTCAAAGATTCATAATACAATTCCTGGCTTCCCCTTCTAGTAGGGAAGGTAGACTTTTATAAACAAATATTGGTTGAAAATTAGAATATATGTACTTCACTACAGTAGTATGGACATTCTTGCCAACCCCCAACTTGTTTATAGCTTTGATCAAATGATAGTTGTTGGAACACCTTCAGTGTCTGAGCAAGGTCTTTATTTTCTCTCAAAGCAGTTTCTCTAATGGACAGCTCTATTATGATCAGTTTTTCTGACTCTATAAATTTCCACACATGAAAAGTTTTTTCCCTCTGTCTTTTAAAGCTTTTTTTCTCTTTCTTTCTTTCTCTTTTTGGTTTAATATCTTCAAAGTTTCTTTCTGGTTCTCAACCTTAGCTACCAAGCTGGCTGACCACGTTTTCCAGAGGAGGAAACTAAGTTTGGTTTATTCACAATAGTGGAACCAAGACAGCTAGATTTCATTAATTTCTAAGCCTGTCTTTAACAATATTTAAATTAAGTCTATATAGAGACTAAAAAAATGTATTGATCCAATTATACCTTTCCTGCTTAGGTCTCAGGGTGTCTGGGGGGGCATACATTCCTTTGATTTTCTTACTTTTTGGAGCATGCGTGAGATATATTTAAAATAAGCATAAGGTAACCTAAAACAATGTTTTCTAGAGGAAAATGGGATATATATATTTTAATATATATATTTTTGAGCAGAGGATATAGCTCAGGAGTACAGTTCACACTTAGCATGCATGAGGTCCTGGGTTCAATCTCCAGTACCTCCATTAAAAAAATAAACTTGACTACCCCCCCAAAGAATAATTTTTCTAGTTACAAATGAACATATTTATTGTAGATTTGGAAAAGTTAAAACATATGATACAGACATTAGCTATCCCTTTGCAGCCTCTGTTAACATTTCATTATTTTTTTTCCTTGCATTTTGGCTTTTTTGTAAATTGAAATTCTGAAAGGAAGACCTTTAATGTTAAGGATTTTAGTGAAAGTCATAACTCTTCGAAACTGAGTTTGTTAAAAGTTCCTTTTACATACCGGTATAAATGACAAATAGATTTTAAACTCAGGTGACCTTATTACCAAGGCTACTGCTTTTCATACAGTAATACACTGTTTGTTAAACTGAAAACTTTATGTAGTTTGCAAGGGGAACTACTGTTGTTCATGGCTTCATATGATATTTTGAGTTTGTCTATTTCTCATCTTCTATGGTATAGGATTCTAAAACTAAAATGTCTGTTTCACGGCTTATGTAGAGAGGAGGGTTATTCTGAGGCTTTCCTTGAGGATAGTATTTTTTTGTATTTAACAGTGCATAGGATGGTTTATATTGTCATCATTAGCAGTCTAGGACTTTCATCTGTGCTGGTTTCTTTTTTCAAACTGCTGTGAACATCTGTGGTGTGGTAGTACACCAGGGAGACACTGTATTTTTACTGTCTTTTCTGGTTGTTTTTACATCTCTCCCTTAGGATTACACCTTTGCTGCTGCTTCTGCCATTAGCGCTTGCCTGGTGGAAAAGAACTAAACTGTCCCTATCCAATTGGTTTATCTTTAACTCTTACAAGTGCAGCAGCCGCACAGGTGAGGGTGCTATGCTTCTTGCTGCCCTCTTCAGAGTCTATGAATTATGGTATGGCTGTTGGGGAAGCAGTGCCACTGTGAAAGGCTTTTTTTTTTTTTTCTTCAATTTTTAATTTTAGAACAGTTTTAGTTACAGAAAAATTCTAAAGATAGTAGAGAGAGTTCCTATATACCCTGGACACCCCCCACCAGTTTCCCCTGTTACTGACATCTTACATTAATGTGGTTCATTTGTCACAATTAATGAAACATATTGATAGGTTAACTAAAGTTTATACTTAAACTAAAGTCTATACTTTATTCAAATTTTTTATGAATTCAGAATTTTAAAAAAGTTTTTACTTGATGCCTGTTCCAGGTGCCTATCCAGGTTATGACACTGCATTTAGTCATCATGTCTTCTTAGTCTCCTCTGTTCTATGAGAGTTTCTCAGAGTTTCCTTGTTTTTCATATCTGACACAATTTTGAGGAATACCAGTCAGGCATTTTGTAGAATGTCCCTCAAATTGGGGTTGTCTAATGTTTTCATGATTAGACTGGGGCTTTCAGAAAGAGTACCACGGAGGTGAAATGCCCTTCTCACCACATGTCAGCCATAACCACATGACGACACTGTTGATGAGAACCTTGATCCTTTGGTTAAAGTTGGTCAGGTTTCTCCACTGTGAAGTTACTATTTTTCTCTTTTCCTACCCTTTTCTTTGTAAGCTGCTCACAAAGTCCAGTCCACACTCATGTGGGAAGGAGGGATGAGGCTGCATCTCCTAAAGGGGACACTATCTACTGGAATTCATCTGTAAGAAAGATTTGTCACCTCTCCTATTTATCTGTTAATTCAATCATTTATTCAGTATGAGCTTGTATATTTTATTTTGTATTTTGGGTTAAAATATGTATTAGGGTTCTCTGGAGAAACAGAACCAATAGAATGGAGACACAGATAGATCTATATGTCATGTGATAGTAGGGGCTGGCAAGTCCAAACGCCAGTAGCCTGGCATTCTAGAGGTGAGCAGTGTTGTGCAACTCCAAAGGCAGTGTGCTGGCAGTTTCCTCTTGAGGGAGGTTAGTCTTTTTAAAAATTAAGGCCTTCAACTGATTGGATGAGGCCCACTTACGCAATGGAGGGTAATCTGCTTTACTGAACATCTACTGATTTAAATTGTAATCTCATTAAAAAAAAAAACCATCACAGAAACATCTAGAATAATGTTTGACCGTATATCTGGGTACTGTGGCCCAGCCAAGTTGACATAAAATTCATGATTCATTATATATTTATTTTGTTCTTATGTCATTTATTTTGTTCCTAAGTTGTTTCATCTTTGGTCATTGGGAGTTTATTTTTCAGGTTGGCTCTTAAGTCCCTTTGACATGCACTTGACCTTTTAGTTTTTAAGCATCTCTTTATTTTCTGATGACTGCAGTATGTGTCAGACCTGTCTTGCATTTTCTCTATCCCAGCCCTAGAGTCAGCTATTTTTCCAAGAATACATTCTTGGAAACCAAGATCTGAGCATTGAACGTGTGGTGTCATTACCTTACAGGACAGAGGTTGGCAATATGTATACTTAAACTAACATAGGTATGTACACATCTATAATGTTTCTGTATATCCATCTGTATATATATTAAGCTACCCCTAGGTTCATTCTGGTTTCTGACTCTAATCAAGTAGCAGTGTTCTTTCTAGCTTTCTCTTCTTGTTTTTCCTGTAACTTCCCTCTTTGTAAAGAACCTGGCCCCCACTGTTTGTTTAAAAGCAGTTTTAGAAATTTTAACCCATACCCCTGTGGGAAGCAAATTTACACCTAGAGTACAGTGTTTATATATATAGTTCTTTGTCTTTATCTTTTCAGTGTACAGCCAAAACATTGATTTCCAACCTTACTTAGGTCAGCTCCATTCCGCTCCCAACCCCTTCAGTGAGATTATGTCATCCAGTTGTAATACAGCTGGATTCATTTGTCATAGTCTTCATTCCATCCTTGTTGATTTTTAAAATTTACTTTGCATACATCAAAGTTTATTCTTTGAGATACACATTTCTATGGGTGTTGACAAGTGCATAAAGTCACGTATCTACCACCTCAGGGCTATACAGAACAGTGTCACTTTCAAATTCCCCGTGTGTACCCATTGCAGTTGACCACTCCCTCCTTCACCAATCCCTGCAACCACTAATCGGTTTTCTGTCACTATAGTTTTGTTTTTTTCCTAAATTTGTCATATATAGCTCTTAGGGTCTGGATTACACTTAAAAATAACCATTAAAAAATTAAAACAATATTATTTATTTAGGGGTAGGTAGTAAGGTTTATTTATTTATTTATTTTAATGAAGGTACTGGGGATTGGACCCAGGACCTTGTGGATGCTAAGCAAGCACTGTACCACTTGAGCAACGTCCTCCCTCCATCACAATGTAATTTTAGAACATTTCCATCACCTCAGGAAGAAACCTTGTGCCTACTAGCAGTCACTCCTCTTTCCCAGCCCCACACTCAGGCAACTACTAATCTGCTTTCTGTCTCTATGAATTTGCCCTTTCTGGACATTTGCTGTAAATGAGATAATACAATATGTGTTCTTTTGTTACGGCTTCTTTCACTTGGCATAATGTTTTTAAGGTTGGTCTGTGTTACAGCATATTGTATCTGTTGTTCCAGCATCATTTGTTGAAAATACTATCCTTTTCTTACTGAATTACCTTGGAAGTTTTGTTGAAAATCTGTTGACCAACCTATTGTTGGTGTCTCTGGGGACTCTGTATTCAGTTACATTGATCTGTATGTCTATTTTTATGCCAGTAACACAGTTTCTTGATTATTATTGTATAGTAAGTCCTAAAATCATGTAGTGTAAGTCTTCCAACTTTGCTTTTCTTTTTAAAAATTGATTAGGCTTTTTGAGGTCTTTTCAAGTCAGTTTGACACAATTTCTACAAAAGTCTACTGTGATTTTGAGTGGAATTACACTGAATACATAGATTAATTACAGAAGAGTTGACATCTTAACAAAATTGAGTCTTCCATGAACGTCGTTTATTTCTCCATTTATTTAGGCATTTTTAAATTTTAGCAAAGTTTGTAGTTTTTCACTGTATAGATTTTCAACCTGCTTTGTTAAATGTATCCATAAGTATTTCATGTAGAAATATAATTGATTTTTTTGAACTTTGACCTTGTATCGTGTAGCTTTGCTGAATTGTGTTATTAGATCTAGTAGCCTTTTTTTATTTTCTGTAAGATTTTTTTACATCTACAATTGTAGTCTGCAGATAAACACAGTTTTACTTTTTCAATCTGTATGTCTTTATTTATTTTTCTTGTTCCACTGGCTATAATCTGCAGTACAGCATTGCATAGAAGTGGCATAGTGATTCTTCTTGATTTAATTGTTCTGAATCTGGATCACTGTTACTGTACTTTGTTCTTGAACTCTTAGCTCCAGGGCTGTTGGTAGGTCAGTTCTGTATTTCTCTCGTTGTCGTACTGGCAGTTCTTTCTCTAACGCATTTTTTTAGCCCTCTTCACTAATTTCATAAGCACCCAATCTCATTAAATTCTTTCTCAAAACACCAAATGTGTTTTCTTCACCCTGAACCTTGACTGATACACTTCCATTTACCATATGGGTTATTCTTAGGGTCCTTGGAGACAGTTTCTTTATGAGTCAAATACTAATTGACATTGGAGTAGAACAATGAATGTATTCTGGCCAGTCTCTTTTTTAATGGTTCCTTCATGATGTGATAACACTTATGAATGAACTAGATAGAAATAGTTTCTCTATGAAGAATGGGAAGGCAGTATTATCATGAAGATGATATGGTGTTATATTATCTAAGAGTGGTTTAAGTAACAGTGGCCGTGCCATTTAATTATACTTTGCTTCTTTCAGCTTGTGAGTGCACATTGTTACAGATAGTTTGGCGAGTACAGCAGAAAGTAACACTGCTTCTTAAAAACAGACATTGTGAATGCTTCATTACTCATTTTGAAATGTTCAAGGTGGCATTAGGTTTTAACTCCCTTGACAGTATTCTTAGCTAGTTGGTTGAGCCAGACTGTATGGGATAGAAATTTGCTCATTTGTGTATCAGAAAGGAGACTGAAAAATTTCTAAGGGTAATTTGCTTTTCATCAGAGGTAGTCTTGTTTTTCAGGTAGTTATATGAATGCTGACTTTGAATGCTGTTGGGCTTGGGAGACACTGGAGAAATTGCTCCTTGAAGGAAGTACATTCATTTAGCAGGGAAGAAAGTTAAGTTTGTAATTGCCGTAACATATGTGGTTCATATAGCAGGAGGAGTTGGGAAAAACATCACCGAGAAAGTGATATCTACACTAAGACTAAAGGATAATTTTAGGAACTAGCCAGATGTTTGCAAAGGCCAGGACATTGGGGAAACCTAAAGAGGTTCAGAATGGCTGGGAGTGGTGGTGGCATGGGTCAGTGAAGGAGTATTAAGCAACCATTTTAAGTATCCATTGAAATAGTCTTCTGTTTAGTCATAAGACTTGGTTAAGGCTCTCAAGATGTGTACTCTACCATAGGTTTACTCTATGTTGGCCATTTATAGTGTATGTATCTGCACTATAGGTGCTTGGTCATTGAGTATAATTTGAGATTTGCTACTATCATATTCAGTTTAACCAAGATTAAACTATATTTTTTGAGAATTGACTAAAAGTCCTACAGACACTCCTTTCCTCTGGGGATTCTTAGATGGACCTTGTGGTCTGAAATCCCTCTGAAATTGTATTCAAAATTGTACATTTGTGGAGGGAGAGGAGGATCTGTCCCTTAATTTAGATTCTGAGTTTTGAAACCACCTGCCTGCTGATCGCCCTTTATCCCCTCCCCATGCAACAAGTTAAGTATCATTTGGATGCCCTTAAATGCTGCTTCAGACTCTGCACAACGCTGTGCGTCTGCCCTGCTGCACACCCACTCCATATAGAGGTGTTTTCACTGAATTGTGCTTTGGGTGATAACACGACGATCTCTACCTGTGGAAATACGCTGTCAGTGGCAGCCGTGTGAAATTCATTTCGGGTGTTGTGAAGATACTACATAAGGTCCTTCTTTTTAAGGGGATCTTCAGGAGTGAGTTCATTTTTTCTTTAAGCAATGCAAATAATTCTATTTAATCAGAAAAATAATTTTTTCAACCTTAGTGATACTTAGTTGTGTGATTATCTGATCATATTTCTTTTCTCATATCAGCTGCAGAAATCTTGAATTAATTGAATTAGTTATTCATCAGAAATTAAGCACCTACTGGCTTGGAGCTGAAAACGTAGGCTGTTAACCCTGTGAATGTAGACAACTCTGATACGCGTTTTAAATAAATTTTTGTATTACCCATATTTCTGATTCCACTTAGTGCTCCTCCCTTGTTTCTCTTTTTCTCATCTATTTCTGATTTATGTTTTTTTTTGTATTTTATATATCTCTGAAAAGTACTTTATACTTTGAGGCAAGATAGGGTATTGAAAATAAACCCTGAACTTTCTGGTTTAGGAATTTGCCCTTTGGAAAAAATGTTCTTTCTCTCTTGTTCCTTTCCCTATATAACATACTTTTTATTTAGGGGTGTTCCTTTCTTTTTCCCATCTCTGCTTAGTAAAATAAACTCATTCTTTAGGGTAAAAGACCAGTTCAAATGTTTTTGCTTTTTAGAAGTCTTCTTCAACACTCTGTCTCTTGCAAAAATAGTTTTACAAGGTTGTTGGCATTGAGACTGTGTCTGAAGTAAGGCCTGGCATATTTTTAGTGAACTTTTACCCTATTTTCTTTACCCTTAAAGCATTTATCATTTTGTACTTGGCTCTAAATTATTATATATGTGTTTACCCTTGCTCCCTTGTGTGACATTAACTGGTCAATCTACTATTAGTATTCTATTTCTTAATCCTCATTTTCTTCCTTCTCTCCTTCCTCAGTCATATATCATTCTTTGTAGTGATTCTCTTAAGACACTTGACGGAATGGTTTGTGGTAATCATGTGGAAGATTGGATGGATGCTTGTATAGTTGAGCAGTTATAACCCTAGCGGTGTTTGATTGGTTCACGTTAACCAAGATAGACATTTTCCTGATTTACATCAGGTCCTGAACTTAATTGATCCAATTCCAGAAAATAATCACTTGATGAAGACATTAATGTATGTCCTAGGTATGTAGGAATCAAAGAAATTGAATAACCATTAGGTTCGTTGATAAAAATCAGGATTCAGAAAGTTTTCCATAGTTGGGCAGAAAACTTGCTAAAATAACAGATTATTGTATTTGTCTTAAAAAAAGAACTTTGCCTATGTGAAGTCAGGGAGCTCTAGCCTAGCAGTAGGTAGCTTGTGAGATAAGACATATATTGATCACTCTTTGGGTTAGTCAGACTAGACTAGGTTATGCTGTGGTTAAAAAAAACCATGCACAACCCTAAAATTTCAGTGGCTTCAAACACAAAAGTTTATTTCTCATTGGCTCAAGTTGACGGAGGCCTCTGCTCATTGAGATTACTCAGTAATAGTGCAGTCACCATCTCAAACATTGCCGGAGAGACTGTTCTTCTGTTGGCTCTGTTTAACCAACAGTTAAATTCTCTGGCCAGAAGTGAATGGAGGCATTTCCACTTAGAAGTCATTGACCAAGTCTAGACACCTGGTCCCTGTCAACCACAAGGGGGTCAAGAAATGTAATGTTATGTGTGCATGCAGTGGGGGAGAACCAGAGCTATTTGACAACTGCATTAATGACTACTGCATTATATTACTAGCACATAACACAGCAATTGCTTGACATATACTAGGCATTCAGTACATGTATGCTGAATAGATTGCATTGTTCAAGTAGCTACTAAGTTTAAATCTCTGGAAGGGATGTTAGAAAGGGAGTTGCTGGAAGATTATATAGAAGAGCTAAGCAGTCTTTTTCTTGAATTTCTACAGTTGTATTACTTCCTCCTTAGTATATTTTTCTCAAGCATATTTCTTCCTTTTCTCTTTTTTCTTTCTAGACTCCTATGGAAAGTATAAATTATATAGATGAGACTGCAGTATCTTACCTTCTTTGAAGGAACATAAAAACAGTTCACTGGCTATCTAATCCGTATATTTAGATGATTATTTCAGTCTAGATCTGGATACAGTGTTCATATTTATTGTTGACTGGCATTAAATTGATGTTCATTGTTCTACATGTAAAGACTTCTTTTAGTAGACAGAAAATATAACTAAGATCAGAATTAAAATTGGTCTTCACATTAATGGCAGTAAATGATATTTGTATTTTAAGGATAGTGATTTTATAAAGAGAGTAAGTTGTAAGTTGTATAGCAATTCTGAATACTGTGTTGAAATATCAATAGCAGATATTAGCAATCTGTTAGTAATCCTAATGTGAAACTAGTTTTAAAAGTGCAGTCTTGAATTACTCAACACTTCTTATTCAAATTATGGGAAATATCCATTTTATGATTTTGAATAGAACCATAGGTTGTTTACTTAAATAAAGCTTGCTGTGTTCTTCCTCCCCCTTCTCAGTTTGAGTCCCTGGAATCTGTTCTATTTTTACTTGTGGATCTACGTACTGAAGCTGTCTCTGATTTCATGCTCTGAAGATCAACAAGAGATCTCTTGTAAGATGAGAATTGTGTAATAGGTGACTATTAGGAGAGTAGACAAGTCTGAGTAAGTCAGTAAACATTTATTGAGGTTTTTTCAGTAAAAGCAATGCTGTACCAAATGTCTCTTGGTACTTTGACTAAAGATAATAATTCAATGGCTGGCTTTATGCCTGATAAATAATTGCTAGAAGTAATTTTTGTGGTATTGTTGAAGCTTTTTGTTAATGTTAATTTTTAAACTCTTTAAAGGATCAATGAAAATAATGTATATGGAATATTTACAAATTGTTGGAAATAAGTTAGGACTATTGAATTTGAGAAAAGTCTTAACAAATCAAATTTTGTCTTCATTTTTATTATAGAATGAAAGTGAAGCAGTACTGTTTAAAATTCAAATTGGGCAGCATTTATACTTTTCAAGGCATTAGAATCTGCTTGGGGCTTGTTTCGGAAAGATTTTTGATTGTTAGAAGATTACCTTTGCTAAACATTGCAGAGAAGACCTAATGGCACTGTCTTTTCTCTTCAAAAACAGTAATGGACATTGGATTGCTTGTTATGAGACTGAGGCCTGTGTGTTTCCGACTGCCCATCTGGTGCTATTATTCTGCTTGTTCTCTCTGGATCTCTGGCCTAACGTGACATTATATCAGACTCTAATTATGAATCAATTTATTTTGCAAAGCTGGTTTAAAATGTTCAGATAATTATGTTTTCAAGTTGCAGTTTGATCTTTTATTTCTTTGGCACATGAATGCATATAAGCAAAACTTGATTGAATTTTGAATTGTAGGAATTTCTAAAGACAGCAAAACACTTAGTCTTTTCCCACACCTTAACTCTTATCACTCACCTTTTAAATTCTGGTTTGTCTTTATGTACATGGTTTGTTCTTTGAAATTAATATATTCCATTCTTTATTACTATTATTATTGTTACTGTTAATATTATTATTTTTAATGGAGGTACTGGAGATTGAACCCAGGACCTCATGCATGCTGAGCATGCGCTCTACCACTGAACATACCCCCTCCCCATTACATTCTTTATTTTTACTTAAATTTTTGTTTTAAAGGCTGTGGAATCCCTCTCCCCCACCCAGAGATTTGCCTGCTTCCTACTGCCCCCTTTTTTCCCCCCTTATTTTGTGGCAAGGTAGACCTAGGGGCAGATAACCACATGGAACTTGTCTAGTAGTCGAGTAGACAGTTGGGCATACTTTATATTCACACAGGAGCAATGAGAAAAAGGACACAAGATTTCAGGAGAATGTATCACAGGGTGTGGTAACATTTATTATTACCATTTCCCACCAACAGGAACCAGGGCAGCATGGAGAAATGGCTAATAGGTCTGGAACTGGAAATATTCAGAACATCTTGTCATACAAGAAAGTAAGAAAGCTACCAAGATAACTGGGCAGGCAGCTTTGTCACTGGGCAGGGTTCCCATTGTACAAACTTCTCACTAAGACAAGTTGAGTGGATAAAAAGAGTAATGATTATGGATTTAAACACATCAACTATATTGAAGTTTGACATCATAATACCAAGGCCAGTAACAACAGCAATAACAACGGAGTCTTAATGGTCATCTTTGGAAGATGCTATGCAACAGACTTACTCTCAGGGCAAGGGAAAAGAATCAGGTATTCATCTGTTAAGACTCCCCTGGATTAAACAAACAGTTAGTAAAGAGAAGTTTTTCATTACATAGTATTTCAGTTAATAAATGAAGAAATGAAAGAATTAGAATACCACCATTTTGCAGCCTATAATGAGAGAGACCTAGGCAATGATCAACAACTACTGAAGCCAATAAGTGAAAACCCGAATCCACAGATCATAAAAATAGGGACAAATTAGACGTGTGCCTCCTGATGTGATGGAGTGGTGGCACCATCTGTGAAGTTTTATTGCAAAAAATTCACATCTGTATCTGATTAAGCCTCTAGACCTACCGATTAATAGGAAATATAGGGTACAGAAGAACATGTTTGAAGACACCCCACGAGAATACAAACAGTAAAATCTAGAAGGAAGTTCTAAAGGACAACTCTCTTGTTTTTTTCAACAAATAAGTGACAAGAAGAAAAAAAGGCTAAGGAAACCTATAAATTAGAAGAGATATATTAACCATATGCAACGTGAAGTTCTTATTTGGATGGATCCTGATTCTAACCAACTAACTGTAAAACAGTCTTTATGGAGAAAAAGTGAAAATTTGAGCACTGGATATCTGATACTAACCAATTGTTCATTTTTCTTACACTGTGATAATATTGTGCTTATGTTTTAGAACTTTATACTAAAATATTGACAGACAAAAGTATGACATCTGGAATTTAAAATCTATGTTGAGCGGATGTGGGTGAGGATATAGATAAACAAGATGGGCCATGTGTTGATAATTGAACCTAGACATGATAGATCATTTTACCATTCTACTTCTCTGCTGAAAATTGGTAAGTTTAAAAAGGGTCATATATGCTGGTGCTTTGGTCTTCCCGAATTGCATAAAATTCGGTTTTTATAGATGAGGTAAACGAGTTGTCTCTGTTGTTAAATTTTTTCTTGAGCTGTCTTCTTAGACTAAGATCAGAAATTTTTGGTGATAGTATTTGTAATTTGAATTATCTGTGAAACAAATTCATGCCTCATTTTTCGTGTGCTTGGTCTAAGGATTTTTTTTTTAAATAATAGGATTAAAGTAACTGAGATCCATTCCTTTTGACTTTTGCCTCAGTACTAGGGCAAGCTGTTTTGAAAATCTTTTTTCATGTTATTGATTGGGCTTCTTGCTTGAAGATTCTTTGAAGTACAAACTGCTGTGTTGTGTGCTCAGGCTAATAGCAGTAACTAGCTACTCTATATTGCTTGTTTTCTTTTTATACTATTCATCATATTAACTTGCTTGACTATTGAGGAAAACCGAGGCTCTGCCTTCAATAAATGAAGGACTTAGTGCTGTTTAAGAAAGCTGCTAGAGCACCAGCATATTTGTTTGCCTCTGTTTCTTCTTTTGGCTAGTAGTCGTTACTTTTATTTTCCAGAGACATCCCTGGAGCTTTAGTCTCTAGAGTTTATATCTGTTGCAACTGAAGAGAAATTTACCAGTAGTATGTATATTTTTCCCCTTCTTGAAAAGCTTTGAAGAAGAGTATAGTGAAATCTTCTCACCCTCTTATCTAGGAAAATAGGGCTTGGCTTTATTTTAAAGTTTTATAGCTTTTAAATGATAGGAGCATGTAAAAATTATCTTATATGGTACTTTAAACTTAAAGTGCTGACATACCAAATTTAATCTCTAAATTATATAGTCATTTAGTGAATATCTGAGTGCCTACTTTTCTAAGCATTGTTGTACTTTAAAGAACATAACAAAAATCTTGCTGGCACAGACTTTACATTTAGTATGGGAAGACAGATAATAAACTAGATAATTAAGTTAAAGATGTGGTGTGTTAATGTAAGTTCCCAGAAGAGAAAATAAAGTGGGCAAAGGGGATGGAAACTTGAAGGTGGAGCATTGGTGTCTGGGGGCCAAGCTTCGCAGGCAGTGAGGAATAACAAGCACAAAGACTCTGAGGTGGGAGGAGAGAAGGCCTGGTTTGTCAGAGGAGCAGCAAGGTACAGGGGTGGTAGTGTGGTCTTGATAGGTAAGAACTTTGGCTTCTATGCTGAGACATACCATTCAAAGGTTTTCAGCACAGGAGTTGACATAATTTGATTTACATTTTAAAAAGATCATGCTTGGCTTGTGCTGAGTATACAGACTGTAGGGAGACAAGGGCAGAAGCAAATAAACTGATTATGAGACTAGAACAGTAAGTCAGAATAGAGAGAACATTGTCCTGGACCAGGGTGGTAACAGTGGAGATGATAAATGGTTGAATTTTTTTTTTGGAGGGAAGGTAATTAGGTTTAGTTATTTATTTTTTGGAGGAGGTACTGGGGATTCAACCGAGGACCTTGTGCATGCTAAGCATGCACTCTACCACTTGAGCTATACCTTCCCCCCGAATTTTTGTGTATATTTTCGGAGTGGAGTGGTCAGGATTTACTGATGAACCAGGTTTTTGGGGGAATGATGTATCCAGCATGTCTTCAAGGCTTTTGGCCTGAGCAGTTGCAAAGATGGAGTTGACATTAACTGAGGTAAAAAAGACTGCAGGACAAGGCAGAGAGATTACTAGGGGCTCAGTTTTGAATATGCTAATTTTGAACAGCCTGTTAGACATTCAAGTAGAGAAGTCATACAGGCAGTTTATCATGTACAATCAGGAAATTCAGTGAAGAGGTGTGGGTTAGAGACATAAACTTGGAAATTGTTAGTGTATAGGTCTTTAATAAACCATGAGGTCAGATGGAATCAGTAAGAGAAGAGGATTAAGTACCAAGTTTTGGGACACATCAGCATTAAGAAGTCAGAGAAATTATCAGAAACTAGGGAAGGAGTATGAAGGGGTTGGTCACGGAGGTAAGTGGAAAACTAGAGTTGTGGTAACCTGTAAGCCAAGTGAAGAAATTTCAAGGAGGGAGGGAGGGAGATCAGCTGTGTCAAATAAGAGGTCGGGTAAGATAAGGACTGATACATGACACTAGAGGTGAGTGGAGACTTTGAAAAGGACACTTTTCAGTGCCAGTGGTGGGGGCAAAAGCCAGGTTGGTGTGAGCTTGAGTGAACGGAAGAGGAATTGGAGACGGGGAATGTAGATGGGTCCTAAAAGTTGTGCTCTTAAAATGGGGGAGCAGAGAAGGACAATAACTGGAGCGAGTGTAGGCTTCATTTTTGTGTTTGTAAAGGTTGGAAAATGATAGCATGTTTGTTGATGGGATTGAATTCAGTAGAGAGGGATGTTGATGACACACGAGAGGGTAGGAATTTCTGGAGCAATGTCTTTGAGTGGGGGAAATTAGATGGGATCTAAGTACTGCCCAGTTTGGAAGCTGTAGCTAGGAACATGGCAGCTAGCTAGCTCATCTAGATAACATGAGAGAGGGTGGAATAATAAGTTGATGGGCAGAGATTCAGGGAAGAGGGTGGATCTGTGTACAGTGTGGAAAATTTTAGTGCTAAGAGGATCTTTGTGAGTATTAAATAGGTTGCAAAGGGATGGTTATAGAATATAGCACCTAATAAGTGTTCACTGTTGTCATTATCACTTGTAGAGGTAAATGTAAACAATTTAGTATGTGAAATTGTTAGTGTTTTAGTATTTGCTTATAAAGTCACAATGTTATTTATATGACCAGTTTCCTTAAATCACTAGTATGTGTAATACTCTGGAAGTACTGGCTTTTCACTTGAGCCAGATGGATCAGTCTGTAATTTCTGGTTATGCCATCATTTCTTTGCAAAGATGCTGGCCACTAGAGAGGTGCTACTCACACAGACTATCAGCTTAAAGCACATCCCAGAAACACAAGATTTTCATATTTCTAATCAGAAACATTGTAATTTTGTTATGGTTTTGAAGGTGGTCCATTTTCTTAATATGTGAGTAAAAGTCCCTTAAGCAAAATTGTAACATTGTCTGATAGAAAATAGACTTCTTTTTATACTTTGGTTAGAAGTAGCAGAGAAATCCTATATATTTACATAAATTGTGATTGCAGTTTTAGGACCAGTTGTAAAGCTGGAGCGGTTAATGTAGGAATATTAGAGGGAGAGTTGGAACCTGGAGATGCTTGGGAAATCTACTTAGGCTCTTAACCTGGCCTTAGGTATATTCGTACTTTGAAAATGAGATGGAGATTATTTGAAATCTGTAAGTACATCAGTGTCATTTTAGGGTGATATGGGGGATAAAAGGTGAAAAAGAGAGATATGTAGAAGTCTAATCAGAGAGCCCAGAGCTTCTGTTAGAGGCACGGTTTCTCTGATGGAGAATCAGATCTTGGCAGTACAGAATCCTAGATTCTGACTGGGTTGTTGTATAAGAAGTAATAAGACTAAGGTATATGGATTTGATAAGACAAGACCTAGGATGTAAAAACCTTTAGTAGGCTTTTAAATGATCTGGAAAACTTGGAAACTAGAGAGGAAGGTTAAAAGAGGAGTTGATTCGAGTCAAGGGCTGGTAATTGAAAAGAGTTTAAAATTTGCCGTTTGAAATACCTTTGGACCTACATTATTTATATATCTATAAAATATAAAATTATAAAAATAAAGTTAGATGTAAGAATTATATAAAATTATGCTTTTAAGCACTCATCATTTGATAACTGAATGTTCAACATTGGAAAACACTATTTTGAGATACAAAATACATGTTTAGATATAGACCTTGTAGTCTGCAAAAGCATATCAATCTAAAGGAAGTAATATACCGTAAGAAAAATTAAAGTTACGGTGCTGTAGGTTTCTGTAAGAGGAGGAGACGATCTTCAGTGAAAAGGCTGTCATGGAGGAAGTAGCACTGAAGGATGGTCCTTGAAAATGGAAGCAGAAATGTTGATGAGGATATTTCAGGTAGCAGCACGCACTATGAGGCAGGAAAGAATAGTGGTACAAATAGTTCAGGTTAAATCAAATACAAATAAATGTGTCCGAGCGGGATTTTTTTTATTCTTACTTTCCTTTCGTTTTATCCCCCAGTGAGAATCCTTTGGAAGTTTTTGGGTGAGGTGCATAGGAAATGGGAAAGGGTGAGAAGGTGAAGCAGAAATAAACTATGATAACCAACCATATAAAAAATTTTTTTTTAACTATAGAAGAGAATATGCTTGAAAAGCATAGGAATATGGAAATGAAGAGGGAAAAGCTGTAAGCAGAGAGAAATACTGTGAACAATTTGCTGTTCTTAGTTTTTAAAACTAAAATTAATTCTGTTAAAAATTGTAACAAGACAGGAAGTCAAGTTTTCTTGAAGTAAAATTTCTTAAAAGAAATTTTTTTTGTTTTGTTGTTTTGGGGGAGGTAATTAGGTATTTATTTATTTTGATGGAAGTACTGGGGATTGAACCCAGGACCTTGTGCATGCTAGGTGTGTGCTTTACCACTCAGCTATACCCTCCCTCTTAAAATAAATTTCTTAAAAATAAATGAGCACAAGGACCCAGTAGAGAAAAAGACAGGGTCATGGACAGTCTACTTGTGGAAAATTACAGATGGCTTTGAAAAATATTGAGGATGCTAGACTTGACTCATAGAAGCATAAAGTAAAGCTACATTGAGATACTCTTTATCACCCAAACACAAGCCAGACCATCACTATAAGTAGTGAATGAATCTATCAATCCTCACTTCCTACCCACGTACTTAGTTTTCAGCCCGTACCCCACACCTTTCATTTCAGTCCTCCACTCTTAAATATGGACAGTCACGTTTTATCAGATAAGTAAAATAATGCTTCCTCATATGAAAGAAGTCATTAGAGATAGAATACAACTAGGAGGAAATATATCTCAGACAAGAAGAAAGCATTTAAAAAAAAGTTAATGAAGATTAAGTTTATAAACAGAAACAGAATTCTGTAAAGAAGGAAAAGAGGTCTTAGAAGATAAAATTGGAGAAATAATTCCAGCAAGTACAACAAATAGTAAATTGTAAAAGAGGAGCAGATATTTTTAAGAGGAGCTAATACTGTGAAAGTATTTGTGAGTACTATGTGTGAATGTAATGGATTAGAAATTTTTACAAACTTTCGAAGTGTGATGCATTATGAGAAATTAAGTGATCGTTTTCTCAGCGATGTCAGTTTTTTCAGTTTGTCTGTAGAAATTCCCAAAAGTGGAATTTAAATAAAGGTAAAAAAATAAAGTTTAATAATGCCAAATTGCTTTCTGTAAAAATTAAAATCTCAGTTGACATTTCCATCTACTGCTTGTTGGCTCATATCTCTGAATTCTGGTTAAAATTGAAATTACTTTCCGATCTTAAGATATAAGTGATATATTTGCAATTTTAAAAATAGGCTAAACAGTTGTTCATGTATTTATTGGATATTTGTATTTACACCATTGTGGACCTGTTGGATCCAGTCTCTCATTGATTTGTCAGTGCCCTTTACTCATTTAGGGATCAACTCTGTCATGTGTGCAAATGTTTGCCCCTGAGTTTGTCTTATGGATTCCTCTTCTTCTCCCTCTTAAATCTTTCAGAAATTAAAATTTTTTGTGTTGTATTTAAAGTTTTTATTTGTGGCTTCTAGGTTCTTTATCTGATTTAAGACTTTATCTAAATCAGGATTTTAAAAAATGTTCCTCACCCCATCCTCCCATATATTCTTTCTGTACTTCTATGGTTTTGTTTTCTACATTAAATTTTTTCATCCATTTTGACTTTTTTATTGTAAGGAATTAGGTGGAGATTGATTTTGTTTTCTCTAATGAATCAGTTGTCCTAATACCATTTTTGGCTAATCCATTTTCCTTCCTCTTGATTTGAAATGCTGTTAGATTGATTATATACCAAATTTCCGTATGTATTTTGGTTCATTTCTGGACACTCTTCTGTTCTCTAGATCTCCAGGGTCCAGATTATACCAAGTTATTGTAATTTTAGAAGTTTTTAATTTATATGTCATCTTATTTTTTATCAATTATAAGCAAATAGAATTTTGAAAAATTAATTGTTAAAGGGCTTGTAACAAACAGCTGCCTTTGTCTCATCTCACTTGACAAGTTCAGTACCAGTTCTGAAGTTTTGATTAAAACAAAGTCAACTGTTTTTCTGTCTGGAAGCTATTAGAATTTGACGTTCTGAAATTTTATTGTGCTCTTTGTGTGAGCATTTCCATTAATGCTTTGAGCATTTTGAAGACCCTATTATACATTTTGTCTGGCAGTTCTAGGAAAGCTGTATGTATGTATGTATGTATCCATCTCTCTGTTTTGCATGTTATCTCTTTCTGGAACCTAACAGAATGGGATGTTTCAATGAGGGAAGCTTAAGGTGAGAAGTAGGAAGAGAAGGGAGATGGGATCAGACAGCTATAGGGAGAAGATGTCTAAGTGAGGTGAAGAGCCAGGAAGGATTTTCAACAGAGATGTGATCTGACTCTAAAGAGTCAGAAAGGCTGCAGCTGTCAGCCTTTCTGAGTAAGAGAGGGGATTATTCAAAGATGTAGTTAGAATAGTTTTAGTAGCTAGAAAAATTTGTCCCTAAATACTTACAATTCAAGTGGTATAGTAGCTGTATTTTTTTAGATCAAACTTAAAATATTTTTCTTTGTGTTTTAAGTAAATTTTTAATGCAGTGTTTTATTTTTGAATAGCTTATTTTAATTTTATTGGTTAATTGATATTGGATTGTATGTTTAATACTTATTTTAATAGTTTCCATTGTCTTGGTGTTTCACAATTAACACATTTTTGCATTGGGATGAATTTTTTTAAACAAATTTTACTGGTTAAAAATTCTGAGCACTTCAATTAAAATGCAAGTATTAATGCTGGTGTTTTAGTATTAAGTAAATAACTACTGACACCTGTTTGCTCTAGGATTGTATGCACTACAGTCATCTTGTCAAGTTTCACTTAATCACTATCCTTCATCCTACCACTCAAACCCTGCAGTTTTGATTGAGTGTATTGCATTGAATTTATCGATTGATAGAGTGATTTGACACCTTTATAATATTATCTTTCCAAGAGTAAAATCTGGCTTATTTCATACTTTTTTTTGGCTTCCTTTTTATCATCTTATTCCTTCTTTTTTAGTCCTAATTTGATACAGTAATAATTATTATTATTTTTTAGTCCAGCTAATGGTTTATCTGTTAGGGTTTTTTTCTTCCCTTCAAAATGCAGCTTCTAGGTTTTATAATTAAATCTACTAGCTTTGTTTTTCTAATTGAGTAACGTATGAATTTCTTAAAATTCCTTTTTTCTGATTTTTAAAAAGTTAATTTCCTAACCTTAAATGCTTAATATTTTTAATTCTTGATCAGTTGATAGCATTTAGGCTGTGGGTCTTCCTCTGAATATATGAATATTTATGTATCAAAGGCTTTTTTTATATATGGGTAGTTTTTATAATTGTTATTTACTAGATAAATTAATTTTTTTTGTATTAATTTTGATTTCCATCTTTGAATGGAGTAGTTTAGGGAGAGAGAGAGTACATAAATGGTCAAGTCTCTTCCACTAAGGAGAGTAGCTTGCTTCATTTTCAGATTGTTGTCTCTGTTATTTCTTTATATTTTTTAATTTATATTTTTTGAAGGAGGCAGTAACTAGGTTTATTCATTTATTTTTAGAGGAGGTACTGGGGATTGAACCCAGAACCTTGGGCATGCTAAGCATGCACTCTACCACCTGAGCTATACCCTCTCATGATCTCTGTTATTTCTACTTTTTAAAATTTTGAGGTATGATGGCCTAAATAGATGATCAGCTTTTATAACTGTTCCATAGGGATTTGATCTCATCCCATAATATGTTCAGCCATTTTATCACTTAATCTGTTTGATCTTTATGGACTTGAAATGGTAATTGCCTTCTACTTTTATTTCTGCCCAGTTTTCTTGTATTTCTTTTAAGTTTGGACTCCAAATATATGTATATATATTTTGAAGGTTTTGTTTTATATAGTTTTATATGCATCATATATTCTTTATAGATTATAATCTTGAGCATTCTAAAAAGTGATCCTTTTTGGCCACCTTTAATGTTTTTCTACTTTGAATTCAACTTCCCTGATATACTTATGTCTCACCTTTTACTGTTAACCTCTCAAAGAGCTTGTTTTAGGTTTGTATAATGTAGACCCCATATAGTTGGATAAAGTAAGGTTAGTCTTTTTGGACCCAATCTGAGATGCTTTTAATCATTTGTATTAATGTTGTATGTTTGGTTTTGCTTCTGTAATACTGTTCTTTTCATTGCCTATCTTTTTGTTTGGGTTTCTTTTTTATTCCTTAAACTACATGGTTCATTGTCTTTATTTTCTCTCCCTTCTCTCATTTTGGAAGTTATGGACTATATTTCATTATGTCTAAGGTACCATTGATTTTAAGATGCCTTGTTATTTTGACAACCACTAACATGGTTAACCTCTGTCAAAGAAACTTGACATACCATTGATTGTAATATGCATGCTGATTTTAGATATACTAAAACATAAAAAAAGTGCATCTTAGAATATGGTAGTATATAGTTCTGTAGCTGTTGTTATAAAGCTGTAGCTTTAATATATTTTTGTTTATCAAATAGATTTTTCTGTTTGAGGAGTGGTTGTTCAAATGCTTTATTCTCAGGGTTCTTGTATGTTTCAGAATGTCAATGGCTTTCACAAATGAAGTCATATTTGGACGTTACAGAATTTTTGAGCTATGTTACTGGCCCCTTAATATCCAGTAGACATTATTCCATTATTTTCTGGCATCTGGGGTTTCTCTAGAGAAGTCTAGGGCCAGCCTGACTTTTTTTTCCCTTTGTAGGTGACCTACTTCTGCCTGGGTATTGGTAGAATTCTTTCTTTATCCTTGAAGTTTAGTAACTTCATCGGGATATATCTCGCTCTTGGTGTGATTCTCTGTTACATTTTCCTGTTACATGGTAAGCCATTCAATCTGCGATTCAGGAATATTTTCTTATATATCTTGTAATATGCTTTCATTTTTATTTTTCTTTCCTTAAGGGACATCAGTTTTATTATTGTTCATGTTCATTTCCTGTTTTCCGTTATATTATTTTTCTAAATACTTCCTTTGTTCTCTTCTGCAGTGTTCTAGGTTTTCTTGAGATTATCTTTCATTTCATAAATTTGTTTTCATCAATAATCAGGTCTACTGCATCCTTTATACGATAAGAGTTTTCATTGTGCCAGTGCCTTTAGTAATTCACTCAGTTTATGTCTGTGAGCCACCCATCCAACTTGTCTCATTTATTTCCGTCTTTAAAAAAGTCTTTACTTCTTGTGGTAAAAACAGGTAAAAGCACATTGGTTTTGAGAAGATGAGTAAAAATATCAAAATTTATTCTCTAAGAACCTAAAACAAGTGATTAGTGAAATTGTTTTATCAAGTCATGCTGTTAAATGTGCTTTATTAATGGCATGAAATATGGAAAAACTGTTACTCACTTGCAGGCCTAAAGACATTTCTTTTTACAGTTGGATAAGCTGCTTTTGTATACACTAGAAATCTGTTCTGCCATGTGTGCTTTTGTGTGTATGAGGGAGAAGTGTTTGAGGATTTTTCTGATTAATCACTGAAAATCTGTTGACGATTTTTGTTTTTATCCTGTGAGTTGTAATGTAGACTAGAAAAAAAATTCATTGAAGTCATGATCGAGGCTCTTGTCATCCCTGTGTAACACAGTAAACGACCTGCTGTGTGAAATTCTAGGGAATGCTAATTTGCACTTTGTTTTATTCTGAGGAAATGAAAGTGATCAACAGTATGCCCTTGGGTCTACATTTGGGGTTAAAGGAAATAGTGAAAATTGTCAGTGTGTGCACTTGGTGGTAACTGAGCATGAGACTTTCACTGTGACTTATTAAAAAAGGTACAAGACTTCTGCATGTTAAATTATCTTAGCCGTCTAGGGGATGGTTCTCCCTTGGGTTTTTTGGGTTTTTTTTTAAGGTTGCTGAGAAACCAGCATTTTTAATGTTACTGTTGATGTTAACAAACGTTATTTTAATTATTTCAGTAGACTAGCACATTCAGAATGGCCCAGTATGTGAGCAGCATACTCAGTATTGTGAATAACTTGAATTTACTACTCCAGAGTCCAAGTCATAGCTTATCCTTACAATTAAAATTACCAGAATTTCTTAAAGGTTCCAAACTTTTGCACTTGATTGCCAATAATGTAGCATCTTCCTAAGATGAATATATGTTTTGCCTAATATGTTAATTCCACAGATACTTAATAGAGGGCCTGTTATATGCCAGGGACTGTAGCAGGTGTTGGGCCACATCAGTAAACAAACAAAAATCCATGCGTTCTATTGGGGGTGGGAGAGATAAACAAAATCATAGAAAAGTTGTATGCTGTGAGGGAAGTAAAACAGAATAAAATTGGGAGTATGTAAGAGTAAAGAGTAAAGGATAAGGGGATAAAATAAGGAGTACAGTGTAAGAGAGTGGGGGTTATAAGTTAAAATAGGATGACGTTTGAATAATTGAGTTAGATGAGGAAAGGGGTCATGCAGAGGGTACAGCAAACATAGAGGCCCTGACGTAGGGACAGACTTGAATGTTGGAGGGAGATGAGGGTGAGCAGTTAGCTGCAGCCATGTGAAAGAGGTAGTAAGTAAAAGGTTGAAGAGATGCTGGTTAATTCTGAAGGACCTTTTAGGCCATTATGCAGGCCATTCTTTACTCTGAGGGAGAACTCAAAGCCATTGGAATAGTGACATGATCTGAATTCACAGTTTGACAGGATCATTCTGAGAACAGACAAAATGAGGAAGAGATTTTATATAGTACCCCAGCATATACATTTAAGTAAACATTTATAACTGAAGTGAAAGCTTCACCAAAAATATCTCTATTTTATTTTTCCTTTGTATTAGGAAAAGGAAATGCTATCTATGTCCCACTAGATCTATTTCATGACTGCACAACTTGTAATTGAAAAATACTGCTAAGTGAGATTCAGCTTCTGCCTTGGTGGGAAGGAAGTAGGATGTAGGGTGCTGTGCATTAAAGGAGAATGAATAAAGTGTAAAATGGAAAACAATTAAAACTTAAAGTCAATATTATATACACTCTTAGCTTAAAAAAAAATCAAGTAATCAAATACTGGTGATACAAGAGGCCTAGTAATGAAGAGCCCCACTCCCCAGAAGCAGCTGCTTCAGATACCCTGGGGCTTAACTCCATGTTCTAAATAATATGCTTATAGTGTTTATTTTTTGGTTTATCAACTTTAGACATTCTCTGTTGACTTCTTGCTATGACAGATGTTTTCAGTCCCACTTCTCACTACTGACCTTCCTCGTACGACGGTCACTGAACTGGCGCCTCTCTGGGGTTCTGCCCAGAAGATTAGCCTTCCTCCTTCGCTGCACCCCCTCTGTGAGTATCTGTTCTTCTCCCTCCGCTGTGCTTAATCAGTTCACATTCTTTCATCCGGTTTTCATCTTTTCAGACCGTGGGTAACCTACCTAGTCTTTTTTTTTTTTTTTTTGGTAGGGGGAGATAATTAGATTTGTTTATTTGTTTATTTTCAGAGGACATACTGGTGATTGAACCCAGGACCTTGCACATGCTAGGCAAGTGCTCTCCTACTTGAGCTATATCCTCCTCCCTCTACCTAGTCTTTTTTAAAAAGCGTTTTTAATTAAAAGTTTATTTTAAAATTTATTTAGAAAAGTTTAAGTTATTAGGAAGGAGAAGAGATAAACACATGTCCTCATACTGGCACCTTGAACTGGAAGATAGAGGTTTAGGCCAAATTTTTTGTGTTTCGTTTTTTAAAATATCTGTGTTGTGTGTGTGTTTTTAAGAGTTAGATATATTTATAGTATTTTATCTTCTAAAAACAAATTGTAGCTATTTCCCCATGTCATTAAGCTTCCAAAGTATTTAAAATAGATTAGTAGCATTCTTTCATATGCTAATAGCACATAATTCCCCCAAATTTGACTTTTAGGTTTTTATATTATAAGTTGATTTAAAATTAATTTTTAATTTTATTTTAAAATTAATTTGAAAAGTAAAATTATTTAAATTATAGATAATGCTTCTGTGGATTTTCCTTATGAAACATATTACACATACTCTTTTATTATTTCTCATAGGATAAATATCTAGGAGTGGTCACTGCTGAATCAAAGAAGATAAACATTTTTTGAGGTTTTTTTCCCTCTCAGTTTTATTGAGATAACACACAGCACTGTAAGTTTAAGGTGTACAGCATAATGACTTGATTTACATGTATTGTGGAATGATTACTACAATAAAAATAGTTAACATTATATAGTTATTCCAAAAAGAGAAAAAAAAATTTTTTTTCCTTGTGGTGAGAACTTAAAGATCTATTCTCTTAGCAGCTTTCAGGTATGCCACACAGCAGTGTTAGCTACAGTCCTGCTGCTGTTCATTACATGCCCAGTACTTCTATATCTTATAACTGAAAGTTGTACCTTTTTTGAGTTTCTTAATATCACCAAGTACCTTCTAGGAAGATTATAGCCCCACTATCATTGTATTAAAATTGTATTTTTTACTATATTCTTAATACATATCAGGGACTTCTAAAAATGTTTGACTCTGCTAGATAAAAAAAATGTTACTTAAAAACTTCCCAAGAAAGCTGAACACTTCTTGACAGTTTTGAAAGTGTGTGTGTGTGTGTGTGTGTGTGTGTGTGTGTGATCTTAAAGGTTTGTAAGAGCAGTTGTTTGTCTTTTAATTTTTTGTAGTGATTTTGACATGGAAAATTTTCTTTAGTTGTCCAGTTAATTAGGCTTTCCTGTGTTTTCTTCCTTTCCTTTAACATTTAGAATATTACTCCTAAGATCAGATAAGACTATGGAAAATTTGAAGATAGCTTTGAAATGGATGGTGAGGAGAGAAACTTTTGGGGGGGAGGGTAATCAGTTTTATTTTTTAATTATTATTATTTTTTTTGGCGGGGGGAGGTAATTAGATTTGCTTATTTTCAGAGGAAGTACTGGGGATTGAACCCAGGGCCTCGTGCGTGCTAACTAAGCATGTACTCTGCCACTGAGCTATACCCTTTTACTGAGTTGACCTTAGGCTTGTATTGAGAAAAATCTATTATGATAATTTAGATTTTGGATTGTTGCTACTTCTAAATATGATCAATTACCTTGTGCTTTAGAAGTGTTAAATTGTTAGACATTTCCATGACAGTATAATGTATAAAGGTTTTCAGGTATATGAGGTGTTACTAGTACTGGTAACTCCGTGCCAGGGTAATCTGGCTAAACTAGTCTTTCCACCCACAGGGCATGCATGATACTCAAGCTTTCTTTTAGTGAGTCATGAATGTCACCAGGGAATTTGTCACTATTTGGCATAATTCCATTAAGAACTGTTGATAATTTAGTCCCTTTTGGGGAAAAATTAACTTAATTTTAGAGTAAGAGAACTTTACTGACATTTTAAACTACTTATAAGTAGCAACATATTATAAAAATATTTTTTAAAAATCTTACAAAAAACCTAAATGGCAATGGACCAGGCTTATAGTAAAAGTTTTAAGCTACTTATAAGTAGCAACATATTATAAAAATATTTTTTAAAAATCTTACAAAAAACCTAAATGGCAATGGACCAGGCTTATAGTAAAAGTTATATTGGGAAGAGAGAGATTGGTTTATGAATTGGCTGTAAGAGATAGATCAATATTATTTTGACAGGATCTGTTTTCTGGGGTTGTTGAAATCCTTAACCATTATAAAAATTTTCAATATATTAAAATTTTGCACTATAGAAATAAATTCCTGTTTATGGGCAGTTGATAAATTGCAGAGAGAGAAAAGAAATCTGTCTCATTTCACCTAAACACAGTTATTCATGGTTTTAGTGTATTTTTTCTCCTCTAACCTTTTAAATATGCACTTGTTTATATATTTTATAATCACATATGTGCTACTCTACTGAGTAATATAAACAGCTTTCATTTTGCTACACTGCTGTCATTATTGTCATTTTTAATGTGGCACAAGAGCCCACCAAGTGGGAGTCACATGGTTTTTCATTTAGACTCCTTTTTTTAAAAAAAGTTTAGTTAAATTCCAATTTTTTGTGTAGGTGCTTAGGTTTCCCTTATACACTTGAGTAAATATATAAATGGTTTCAGAGTTGTCTCATGGATTCTTTACCTCAAGGAGATAAGTGGTTGTGTAGCAGGAGGAAGGGTAGGCACTGATGCAAAGGAATGAAACTGGAATCAAGGAAACAAGTGTGACAGCATCCTTTTGTTTCACATCCTTCCCCCCTCTCTCTAGTAGTCTGGGTACAAGGCAGTGAATTCAGACCAGAATCTTAAGTTTTACTATATCCCTTGTTAGCTAAAATATTTGTTAATTTATTTGGCATTTATTATGCCCATTAGAGCTTTTTGGTATGCATAAGGAACTAAGTGCTTTTGCAAAAAACCATGTCAGTATTTTTAGCATGTTAGTACTGAAGAACAAAATTGCAGCTTGTGCACTTACTTAATGTTAATTTGTGAAAAGTATTTGTAGCTTTTTTGATTTTTGATTTTAAATCAAGACTAGTTCATCATCATGTTCTGGTTCTCAGCTGGAGAACAGGACTAGCCATTATTTTTTTCATTCAGGCTTTAAGTTCCTACCCCATAAGAATGATGACTTGCAGCTTGGTGGGATTTGATATCCCTCACAAACCTAGAAAGTCTGTTTAGTGATCCATTTGGAGTTTTTCTTAATATTTATGTTGTCAACAATGAGAATGAGGGTTTTGACTTATTTGAATCTCACACAGACCAAAATGGGCCTTTCATCTAGGAGAAGCTCCACAGAAAACAAGGCCTTGAGAATGAGTTCCCACATAGGAAGAGAAGGGCAGATTTGTTTCAAAGGGCACTAATATTAAGAAAATGATAGCAAATGTCTCATCATGTGTTTGACTGGAGTGGCTCCTGAGTACTACCTTGAGAAATTTTGAGTTCTGTGATTGGTTATTAATGGTGCCTTCCTTAGATATGGGCCACAGCAGAGCTTTGAGAGTGATTAAGAGCAATGATGTCCTCAATCTATACTTCAGGATCCGTAAAACAAGAGGTACGAAGACGTTTGGCTTCCATTTGAAGTGCTCCACATTTATCTAATTTGTATATTGGACTTTTTTCTATTGTGATAAAACACACATAAAATTGATCACTTTAACCATTTTTAAGTATATAGTTCATTGGCATTAAGTACATTCATATTGTTTTGCAACCATCACCACTATCTATTTCTGAAACTTTTTCATCATCTCAAGCTGAAAAACTGAACCCACTAAGTAATTTAACCCATTTCTACCTTCCTCCAGCCCCTAGTAACCACCATTCTACTTTCTGTATCTGAATTTGACTACTCTAGATCTTCCTGTAAGAATCACAATAGTTGTCCCTTTGTGTCTGGCTTCTTTCATTACCATAATACTGTTTTAAAATTTCATCCATATGATAGCATGTATCGGGATTTCTTTTTTTTTTTAAAGCCAAGTAATAGTCCATTGTATGTATATACTACATGTTTACCCATTCATCTGCCAGGAAATAGTTGGGTTGTTTTCCCATTGTTTGGCTGTTGCATATAATGCTGCTGTGATGTGGGGGTGCAAGTATCTGTTTGAGTGTCTGCTTTTAAATTCTTTTGGGTATATACCCATAAGTGGAGTTACTGGGTTACGTGGTAATTCCATTTTAAATTTTTTGAGAAACTGCTATACTATCTTCTATAGCGACTGCACATTTAACATTCTCACCAGCCGTGCACAGGGCTTGTTATTTTGTTTTGATTTTTAAAAATGTAAGAGTCAACCTAATGAAGTGAAGTTTATGAAGTGATACCTTGTAGTTTTGATTTGCCTTTTCCTAATGAATAGTGATACTGAGCATTTTCATGTTCTTATTGGCCATCTGTATAACTTCTTTAGAAAATTCATTCAAATCCTTGCCTACTATTTTGTTGTTGTTATATGAGTTTTGTATATTCTGAATGTTAATCCAATATCAGATATGTGATTTGCAGATTTCTCCCATTCTGTGGATTGCTTTTGATGCTCAAGTTTTTAATTTTGAGGAAGTTGAATTTATATTATGTTGCCTATGCATTTGGTATCATATACAAGTAATTGTTGGCAAGTCTAATATGAAGATTTCCCCCTATGTTTTTTTCTAAGAATTTTAGAATTTTAGCTCTTAATGTTTAGGTCTTTGATTTCATTTTTAGTTAATTTTTGCATCTGATGTATGGGAAGAGTCCAACTTTATTCTTTTGCATATGGTTATCCAGTTTTCCCAGCACCATTTGTTGAATAGACTGTCCTTTCCCCATTGAATAATCTTGACATCCTTGGGGAAAATTGATGATGTATGCAAGGGTGTATTTCTGGGCTTTTATTCTATTCTGTTGGTCTTTGTGTGTTTTTATGTCAGTACTTCACTGTTTTGATAATCGTAGCTTTGTAGTTAAGTTTGGAAATCAGAAAATGTGAGTCCTCCAACTTTGTTCTTTTTTGAGATTGTATGAAGAAAAATTCAGTTTAAAAGTTTCTCTTTTTGAAATTTTAAAATTCTCAGTTTCCCGTGTTTGTCTTTTTCACTCTTATGCTCTATAATCACATCTACAGAATAGTGTGTGTGATGCATGCAATATAAAGCATGCAGTTTAAAGTATTGTTATAAAGCAAGGTATACCTACGACCCAGATGAAGAAATAATTGTGTGAAGTTTTAAAACCACTGCACTAGAGCATGGATAATCAAGTGATTCTGTCAGCCGAAGTCAGAAAACAGAACCATGTTTCTCGGGGTGCACGAGGAATAATAGTACATCGAGGATGCGTTATTAGCTAGGGTGATTGGAGCCCTGGGGACACAGGAGGACAGGATTTCCTAGAGCCAGGTGGTGTAGCTAGAGCAGGGACCCTGTGAGTGCCTAAGTCTGAAAATACTTTGCTCTAGAGACCAGTTAGTGACTAAATTTGTGGTCTGTTTTGCCCAGGTTAAGAGGGAATGAGATTAAGAGTAATGTAGCTAGAAAACAGTGCCTCTTAAAGCTGAGTCATAATGTAATAAAAATTGAAGCTACTTTGAAACCAGAGTAAGTTAATCTGATTCTTCGTAATCACTACTGTCAAAATCCCAACTTCTTTACGTAATTACAGTCAAGTGTGATTGTGCATACAGTTGAAATGCCTAGATTTAAATGTCATTTTGGCAAACTATAATGGGTACGTACTTAATAAATATTCTGGAAGTCAACAAATAAAATATGTTTACCATGGTTCTTATTTAAAAGTAAAGGGTTTATACTTATGGTACCTATATTGTAACAGTCAGGTGAGCTTTTGGATTTTTGTTCCCCCAAATAAACGGTGCCCTTTGGGCATCTTACAATATAGTTGAGTTATAAGGACAAACAAATTAATTCATACAGCCAGAAGGTAACAAATTCACTAAAATAAAATGCCAGGGAACACAGATGAGAAGGTTAATTTACATTCCTGATTTGGGAAAGTTTATAGGGGGTTCTGGCATTTGAACCAGCCCGTTAAGATTTTGTAGGCTTTCAACAAGCAAAGATAAAGGGCTAGTTGAAATGTGAATTACTGTTTAAGGATAGGGGATTGGCATGAATAAAAAGAGGGAGAGGATATGGTTTAGGAGGAGTTCAGTGGTTGTAATCTGAGTATGACTGTGTGTGTAATCAGAGGTGGGGAGGAGGTATAGTTAAGAGATAAAGATGGAAAAGTTTCTTTTGAAATCAGATCATAGAGGACAGTGAGTGTTGGGTTCATGACTAAAATTAATTCTAAGAAAGAGTAATCTGGTGTCAGTTTGTTGGTCTAGTTGTTAGGGAAGACACTGGAAGTAGGGGCATCATCAATTAGTAGGCTAGTAGGAGGTTAAGGAAGGGGTGAGGAAGAGGGAGCCAGTAGGTAATAATCACCATGTTTCAAGGTTAGATGACTGAGGGGAGATTAGTGAAATAAAGCCAAGTGGATGAACATGTTTGGGATGAGTTTGGGATGAGGTCCTGGTAAGATATCCACTGTTGGGAAATGGATTCTGAAGCTTGTGAGAGGTAAATTTTAAAGTGATTCCCTAGAGAAGATAGTATTTTGAAGCCTTTGGTGTGTATGCAAGTGCCTAGAGAAGATTGTTGAGCAAGTAGAAGAGGGCAAATGATGGGTTATTCTTGGAAGGCTGTATTTGGAGGGCAGATGGAAGAAAACAAGCCTTTAAAACACTGAGAAGTGGTGTTCAGAGAGAGAGGAGAAAACTAGGAATAAAAGGAGAGTCACCAAAGCCTGAAGGAGGAAAGTCTGAAGTGAAGTGGGGAGTGTAAATCACAAGCCCAGATTATATTAGTGTCAGTGATTCAGGGAAATTTGGTTATATGCCATGGAGAATTAGAGGATCAGAAAGGCTTTTTAAAAATTGCAATGAAATATATATAACACATAAAATTTACAATTTTGACCGTTTTGAAGTATATGGTTTAGTGGCATTAAGCACATTCATGTAGTGCAGCTATCACCGTCATCTAGAAAGGTGAGTAGGGAAAATGATGAGATGAAGTGTTGCATAAATATTTTTTGGTTCCATGAGTTGTTGGAGTATTGTTTTGTTAAAAAAAAGTAGGTTTAGGGAACCCTCCTACACGGCTGGTGGAAATGCAGTTTGGTGCAGCCACTGTGGAAAACAGTATGGAGATTCCTCAAAAGACTAGGAATAGACTTACCATATGACCCAGGAATACTACTCCTGGGCATATATCCAGAAGGAACCCTACTTCAAAATGATAGCTGCACCCCAATGTTCATAGCAGCACTATTTACAATAGTCAAGACATGGAAACAGCCTAAATGTCCATCAACAGATGACTGGATAAAGAAGATGTGGTATATTTGTACAATGGAATACTATTCAGCCATAAAACCCGACAACATAACACCATTTGCAGCAACATGGATGTTCCTGGAGAATGTCATTCTAAATGAACTAAGCCAGAAAGAGAAAAAAATACCATATGAGATCGCTCGTACGTGGAATCTAAAACAAAACAAAACATAAATACAAAACAGAAACAGACTCATAGACATAGAATACAAACTTGTGGTTGCCAAGAGGGTGGGGGGGTGGGAAGGGACAGACGGGGATTTCAAAATGTAGAGTAGATAAACAAGATTATACTGTATAGCACAGGGAAATGTTATACAAGATCCTGTGGTAGCTCACAGCAAAAAAAAAAGAAAGTGACAATGAATGTATGTTCATGTATAACTGAAAAATTGTGCTCTACACTGGAATTTGATGCAACATTGTAAAATGACTATAACTCAATAAAAAATGTTAAAAAGAAAGTAGGTTTGGTTTGATGTAAAAAAAAGTAGTTTGGTTTGATGAGTTGTCAGACTATTGTTAAAAAAGTAGTTTATGATGGATTATGGGGATTTTTGGAATATCTAAATTTCTGCATGCACTGCCTGTTGAAGATTCTGTAAGCTACCACCTCCACCCCCATGCCTCTCTCTGTCTTCTTATCTTGCTTTATTTTTCTTTATGGAAGGTGTCACTACTTGATATACTATAGTATATCTTTCCCCACCAGAGTGAAAGATCTGTGAGACCATTTTGTCTCAAGAGCAAAGAGAGCAGGGGACTTATATTTTGTTCATTGCTCTATTCCCAGTGCCTAGCACATACTTAAATACATTTTTGAATAACTTCAAGCAAGGTGACATCAATTAGAAGTGAGAGTGAAAGGAAAAAAGTGGATACAAGCATAAACTCTTCATTAGAATTAGCTTTACTAAAAACACATACAAAATATTTCTGTGTACTTATCGCTGGTATAAACTGGCTGGTGTAAGTTCCTCACAGCCAAAGTGTAAATGCTGATTTGATCAGTTACACAATTCATGGTATAGGTAAGATAAAAATAATAAATCAGAGTCTGAAGAAGCCTACGTATTACTGAGATCAGAAAATGATGTCTCCTGAATACCTTCTCTCATAAGGAAGGTACTGTTTGAATATAACAATGTAACATCCTCAAAAAACATCCTTACAGTTAATACAGAAGACAGCCTTCAGTAGGGTGGAAAACGGTTAGGACAGTTTTAATTGTATTTTCAGATTAAACCTAGACTGATGATCTTGACAGGAATGCTGAAAGGAGATGGACACTAGAGACATTTTGGAAGGAAGAAATGTCAGGGATGGATGAATAGATGGATTTTTACATTGAATGGCCAGGCAGTAAATGAAAGGAGTGATCAAAGATGATAAGCCTTGAACCTACATGATTGATACAGAAAATGGGGAAGTTGAGAAGGGAAAGAATGCATAGGGTGAGAACAAACTCAGTGCTCTTCCTGCCTTGGAAATAGCTTTATTTTCTGATTATAGAAATACTTTTTAAAAAGTGCCCCCTCAGTTAGGGTAGTGCAAATAGACACCCCCATTTATCTGCCTTTGAGGTGATCATACCCTGTCAGCCCTGCTGAAAACCACTGCTATAAAGTATTAGAGGGGAGACTTGACTAGAGACCAACTAGGAAATAAGCTTAAAAATTGTACTCTTTGAATGGAGGAAAAAGGTACGCTTAGTTGGAAGCAACAGGAATTGAGCTAGAATAAGTTTAGACAAAAAAAGAAATTTGATTCTTAACCAAGTTTATGGAAGGGGACAGGAGTGGTACCAGATGTAAGAAACTAGAATTCTGTTAGGACCTCTCTTACTGTTGCCTGCTTTTGCTTATTTAACTTCATTTTGGCTTCATTTTCACATAACTGCTTTCTCCTTGAGATTTGTGTTATGGCTGTGGGCAACTTCTGCATAGATTGGGGCTCCTTTTCTTTAATTCCAGTTTGAAAAATCCTCCACAAAATCTCATTCTCCTGGCTTGTGAAGTATTCATTCACTCATTCTTATGGCCTAGGGGTATGGAGTACAGAATAAACTGGTACAATAAACATCACCAAAACAAGTAGTTGGGTGTGATGTTCAGGGGTGGGTAGTGTTTTGCAAAGGTTAAGGCTTATTGTTGAGATTGTATTCCTTTTATAGCCTATAGTCTAATGAGCAGTAAGGAAGAAAATGGACAATTGACATTTATTGTACTCTGAGGTGATCAACATTTTGCATATGCAATATCTCTCACCTGTCCTGCAACACTACCATGGTTTACTATACTTTACTGATGAGGAAAATGATACTCAAAAAAGAAAAAGAAATAACTTGTTCAAAATGATAAAGCTAGTGAGAATTCGCATTCAAAGCTGGGTCTGACCGACATACCATACTCTGTGCCCAAAACTGGCCCAGATTTTCTGTTGTAAGATAAAATTCACAAATTTGCCCCCATCATGTCTTTATCCAATTATTTCTAAAAAATAGATGAGAAGTTTATATAAAACCATAGACTATTGTGTCAAGGCGCAGCAGTTTACATATGGTGGGGAATTCTTGCAGAGACCTATGCTGCTGCTGTATTTAAGCATAAGCAACAATGTGTTTAGGGGTAAGTGTTGAAGAAACCCTTGGATCATAAGTGTTTGAAGAGGATGTAAGCAAGGTTTCAGGTGGCAGAACTTCCTCCTTAAGTGCTATTTTAGGAATATGGCCCAGAATTCTGCCAAGCATATCCTTTCAGGAGCATATTGGCAAAATTTTTGTAAGATATGATCTCCGACCTCTTGCTTGTCCGCTCCATATTCCTTACATTTTTGAAGCATGGTAAAAGAAATACATCTAGGTTGAAAATATTTTGGATTAGGAAATCAGCTAGCACTACCTACCCCTAGTCCATGGCATAGTGTAAAGACAAAATTTCTAATTTAATTTTTTTATTTTAAAAATTTTAATAATATCTTACTTTTTTCATTTTTCAGTCTTATTAGGTAGAAGTGTTAGTTTGACTGCCAATATACAATAAATTGCGTGTAAATACATACACAAAATACGCTGCACGTATTTTTAAAAAATTTACATACAAGTACTACTGTTCATTGTTTCTCAGAACATTTAGAGCTTTACCTTTTTAAACTTACATAGTTATCAAAGGAATAAAGCCAATCAGAAAATAAGAATTAAAAAAGATACATACAGCCTGCTATTAACGGCAACATTATTTATAATTGCCAAGATATGGAAGCATCCTAAGTGCACATCAATAGATGAATGGATAAAGAAGATGCAGCATATATATGTCATGGAATACAACTCACCCGTAAGAAAGAAGGATATTTTGCCATTTGTGGCCCTTCATTCCCTTTTTTCTTTTTTACTTCAAAAACCAAAACTTTATAACCAGCATAAACATTTCCATTGCATCAAAAACAACAAAAGACCTACAAATAAACTTAACCAAAGAGATTACGTATACTCTGAAAACTGCAAAATATTGATGAAGGAAATTGAAGGTGATGCAAAGAAATGGAAAGATATCCTGTACTGTTGGAGTATAAGAATCAACATTATCAAAATGGCCATACCATCCAAAGCAATCTATAGATCCAGTGCAACCTCTGTCAAAATACTCATGACATTCTTCACAGAACTACAACAAACAATTCCGAAATTTATGTGAGACCATAAAAGATCCCAAATTGCCAGTGATCTTTTTTTTTTTACTTCTTTTTTTTGGCGGGGAGACAGAGGTAATTAGGTTTGTTTGTTTGTTTGTTTATTTACTTACTTACTTATTTATTTTTGGAGGAGGTACTGGGGATTGAACCCAGGACCTTGTGCATGCCAGGCATGCACTCTACCACATGAGCTATACCCTCCCCCCTCAAAGTGATCTTTTGTAGGTCTTTTTGTCTCTTCTTTTTGTTCTCTTTTCTTATGGTTTGATGACTGAGAAGTTCCTTTAACATTTGTTGTAAGGCTGGTTTGGTGGTGCTGAATTCTTTTGGCTTTTGTTTATCTGTGAAGCTTTTGATTTCTGTTTTAAATTTGAATGAAAGCCTTGCTGGATAGAGTATTCTTGGTTGTAGATTTTTCCTTTTCATCACTTTAAATATATTGTGCCACTCCCTTCTGGCCTGTAGAGTTTCTGCTGAAAAATCATCTTATAACCTTATGGGAGTTCCCTTGTGTGTTATTTATTCCTTTTCTCTTGCTAATTTTAGTATTTTCTCCTTATCCTTAATTTTTGTCAATTTGATGACTGTGTGCCTTGGTGTGTTCCTCTTTGGGTTGATCCTGTGTGGAGCTTTGTGCACTTCTTGGACTTGGGTGGTTGTTTCCTTTCCCAAGATGGGGAAGTTTTCGGTGATTATCTCTCCAAAATTTTTCTCAGATCCTTTCTCTCCTTTTTCTGGGACCCCTGTAATGCGAATATTAGTGCAGTTCATGTGGTCCCAGAGTTCTCAAACTATCCTTATTTCTTTCCATTCTTTTTTCTTTTCTGCAGTAGTGATTTCCACTAACCTGACTTCTAGCTCACTGATCTGTTCTACCTAATTTAGTCTATTCTTGGTTCCTTCTAGTGTGTTATTCATTTCATTGATTTTATTCTTCAACTCTGTTTGGGTATTATTTATATTTTCCAAATCTTTGCTAGAAACTTCACTCTGCATCTATACTCCTCTTGAGTTCTCTGAACATTTTTGCCATCATTACTTTAAACTCTTCCTCAGTTAAATTGCCTATCTCCTCATTACTTACTTCTGGGATTTTATCGTGCGCCTTGGCTTGAGAGATATTCCTCTGCCGCCTCATACTGTCTATCTTTCTATTTGTATTTTTAGGTAGGTTAGTTATGTTTCTTGACCTTGGAGAGGTGGCTCTCTGTGGGAGATGTCCTATACGTTGCAGCAGTACACTTCTCTCTTGTCACCCAAGGGCCAGGGTCCAGTCAGTCCCAGTGTAGAGCCTGGCTTATGTTGATGAATTTCTTCCACAGGCTTTGGGATTACTGTTTTCTTATTCCTGGTATCTGCCCCCTGGTAGATGAGGCTGGACCAGAGGCTTATGCTGGTTCCCTGGCAGGAGGTTCCCTGCCCACTGCTGGGTGAAGCTTGGTCCTGGACCTCTGGTGGGTAGGGCCATGTCTAGAGGTGTTTGTGGCTTAGGAAGTCTCCAAAATTTCTAATTTTAAGCGAACTTTTAAAGTTTGCCAGAAACCTGTAAAAGTGATTAAACTGACTCATCTTCAGAATCTGTAGAGGAAATATAAGCAAACCTTTGATTGTTTGCTGATACATTACTTTTTTTCAATAATGATTATTAGTTAATGGAAGCTTGCAGGAAAGGAATATTTTCCCAATTAATTTTGGTGACTTAGTTTCTGGCGATTTATGTTTTAAAGTGATAAGGCAATTCAGTCCTCTGATAATAAGGTCAAAATTATTTTGACAAACCATCTCAGTACTTAGGAGGAGTAATTAGATAGTGTCTGGATAAGTAGTTCAATCTGAGATTTCAAAAGTTCAAATTGAAGCCAGTGTAAAAATAGTCACTCTACAGAAATGCACCTTGCAGCCAGCTGCGTGTTACATAAATAAACTTGATAGGAATGCACATTCTCTGGAGCAGGAGACCATAACCATTGAGACACAAAGCAAAATCATTGCTAGGATATAAATAACAGTTATATTTGGCTTTGCAGTCATTCGACTTAGTCACCTATTGGTCTTGGTAAAGTGTATGTACAGTTAAAGTAGCTTATTTTCTTAGTAGTCAAGTGTAAAATGACATATAGTTGGGTCTTTGAATGTTGTTATTCTGAGACATCTTGTATTTTTTCTGAGGCTCAGTGAAGGTTTATTTTCACATGATCGACAAGTATTGTAAACCATTATTTTAGTCTGAACTGCTTTAAACATTTTAAAAACTTTTGAGAAATAAATTTAAACATAATAATAATAAAATTGACTGTACAGTGAACCACCATGTATTCACCAAGCATCAACAGTTATTAGGTCATAACCAAACTAATTTGATCTCTCTCTACCGCATTATGATTTTGAAGCATATCCCAAACATCACTGTCATTTGTAAATATTTCAGTATGTTTAATAAAAGGGGGGGGGAACCCAACACACTACCATTACCAATTAAAAAGTTAACAATAATTTAGTATTGTTAGATTGAGTCAGCCTTCAAATTTGTCATACATTTTAAAAAGTCTTTTTAATTCAGTCTTCTCTTTTGTTTCCCTTGCAGTATATTTATTTAAGATTCTAGGTCTTGCCCTTTAGAATTTCCCAAAGTATAGATTTTGCTAATTGTGTCTCAGGAATGTCTTTAAACATAGTTCTCTGTGTTTTCTATAAATTGATAATTGTGTCTAGGGACTTAAACAGGTTCAACTTTGAGAGTCACATGAGATCACTTCTTAAGTGGTGGTTATTTTATCAGGAGACATGCTAATGTCTGATTGTCTTTCTTTCTAAAAAATGCCTAGGTTAAAATGACAAAATGGCAATGTTTCAGTAAGTTTTCATTTTTTAACTGGACTATTCTTAAATTTTATTTATTTATTTTTACAAACATATGTTCTTTTTCAGATTCTTTTCTTTATAGGTTGTTACAAGATACTGAATATAGTTCCCTGTGCTATACAGTAGACCCTTAGTATTTATCTATTTTATATATAGTAGTGTGTATATATTATTCCCAAACTCCTAATTTATCCCCCCTACCCCTTTTTCCCCTTTGGTAACCATAGTTTATTTTCTATGGCTGTGAGTCTATTTCTGGTTTGTAAATAAGTTCATTTGTATCATTTTTTTTCCTTTGAAGATTCCACATATAAGTGATATATGATATTTGTCTTTCTCTGTCTGACTTCACTTAATATAATTTCTGTCCACCCATGTTGCTGCAAATGGCATTATTTCATTCTTTTTTATGGCTGAGTAATATTCCATTGTATACACATACCTCATCTTTATCCAGTCATCTGTGGTAGACATTTAGGCTGCTTCCATGTCTTGGCTATTGTAAATAGTGCTGCTGTGAACATTGGGGTGCACGTATCTTTTTGAATTAGTGTTCTCTGGATATATGCCCAGGAGTGGGATACTGAATCTTACGGTAACTATTTTAATTTTTTTAAGGAGCCTCCATACTGTTCTTCATGGTGACTGTACTAGTTTATTTTTCCACCAACAATCTTAGGAGGGTTTCCTTTTCTCCACACCCTCTCCAACACTTCCTATTTGTAGACTTTTTGATGAATGCCATTCTGACTGGTGTGAGGTGGTACCTCATTGTAGTTTTGATTTGCATTTCTCTAATATCAGTAATATTGAGCATCTTGTCATGCGCCTATTGATAACTGGTCTATTTCTATAGAGAGATACTCATTTGATCAAATAATAGTTTCTATTTGATTACTTGGCAATACAATTTATATAGAAAAAGAAGAATAAATCTTGATTCTTTGCTTTTTTTAAAGGGGTTTTCAAGATAACAAAAGTGGTTTACTAGTGTCCTATAATGATGATCAATTAGTTTGTTGTATATTATATCATTGTTTATAAAGTCATGAATTGAAACATATGTTTCAATCCTTTGTGGTTACTAACTGTTGATACTCAAATTGTCCCATATTTGGCCAGTGGAGGGGGTCCTCTTCAATATGGCTGAGTTCTTTTTAACAAGACCATAGTATTATTTGGTAGTTTCCTTTTTATCTGATATGAGATGAGCCTAGATCATTTCCTGCCCCTGAACTGGAATCAGCCATTATTTCTAAAAAGCCCTTTTCCCTTTATGTAGTAACTCTTATTTGGAGTCCACATTCTGGGCACTAGGGATGCTCACTGCTGCAGAGTTGATCATTTTTCTCCACCTTTTCAGTGGACAGTGCACAGAATTTTTAAAGCTATATTATGAATTCATACCGATATTTTCTGATTCAGCTTCAGGGCTGCACAATTTTTACTTTTCACACGCACTCCCCATTCTCTTTTAGGCTCATTCTTGAATAATGACCCTATCGTAGCAAGCTTGCTCATGCATTATTTTCCATTACTTATACCTATACAAATTGTTATTCTCAAGGACATTACCTTGTTCTTGATTTCCTTTTTATTCACGGTTTGTAGACCATTCTGGCCCACAGTGATTTCTAGATTCACAGCATGCATACATAACTCTCATTTAACAATCAAGTGACACAGGATTTACTGAGTTTTAAAAATTGAAGTATTATATACACAAAGAAAAATGAGTAAATATTATGTACAGCATGCCATTACTAGCACCCAGAAGTCTCTAAGATACCACTCTCCTTCCGCACTCTGAAAGGGAAAGAAGATAACTCTTGTCTTGATTTTGAGTACTATTGGTTAGTTTTGCCTGCTTTAGAACTTTAAGATTTTGTTTTAGCATTCGTGATATGAGGGAAAGAGAGCTCTTTCTAGTTTTTTTCAACTCTACTTATGTCCATGTAACTTTCAGAAAAGATTATCATCATCTTTGTCAACATTCAAAACTTCTCTATAATACCTTAGGAATCTAAGTAAAAATCCAAGCATAGGCACTTCTTGGTTTAAATATTTGTCTTAAAGAGGCCAGAGTTTTGTGTTTGTTAGTAATTTCCATTTCTCCCCATTGTTTTTGCACCCTTTGTATGTTTCCCCTTTCTTTTGATTTATAGGAACTCTTACTTGTATTAGAGATATTAGACATTAACCTCTTGTGTTGCAAATATTCCTCACAGTCTCTCATTTGTATTTAAATTTTATTGCTATACTGATTTAAAATATATTGTGTAGTATATAATCTGACTGTTGAGTTTTGTGTTCTGTTTAGGAAAGCCACCGCCACCCAAGATTTTGTAAACAAACTATATTTTCTTTCAGTTCCGTTTTATTGCTTATACGTGTAATCCATTTGGATTAGAATGTAGTATGAGGGATCTCTTTTAACATTTAAATGTGGTAGGGTGTTTAAACATCTTTTGTTGGCCTTTCCCATTAAAAAACCTTCTTGAATTTTATCTGCCTATATTTTTCCATCACAAACTTCTAGAAAAAGCTTTCACCTGTATTTTTCTACTTCACCTTCTTTTTGTCAATGCACTGTCGCCTGCATGGCCTGCCTCTGCCTTACCATTACAGTAAAACTACTTTTGCCTAGGACAGCCTTGGCCCTTCTATTTTTTTTTTTTTTTACTGTACCCAGAACCCAGTGGACTGAATTTAGACCCTCACTTTCCTGTGCCATGTGTATTTAACATTTGCAACTTTCCTCTTGGAATGCATCTCCTTTGGCTTCTTTCATCTGGCATTCACCTGGTTTTCTTCCTACTTCTCTGTCACTTTCGTAGCATCTTCTTTTTTATCCCCCGATATTACTATTCCCTAGAATTCCCTCAGTTCGATCTTCTATAGTTCAGACTTAAGCTCATCCTTGGTGATGCCATCAGTTTTATGACTTCAGTTGTCAACAATATTCTGATAATCCCAAGTCTCTGTCTTTAGCTCAGATTTCTTTGTAGAACAGTGTATTTATGCCATATAGATATTTAAAACCAAAGCTGTCATCATTTCTTTTCCTCACCCCTCAAATCAGCATATCTTCATATTATCCCCCAGCGAATAAACAGACTCCTATCCAGTTGCTCCGCATAGAAACCTGTTTGTCATTTTAAAAAATTTGAGTTGAAATTCAAATAACATAGAACTAGCCATGTAAAAGTGTACAGTTCAGTGGTATTTAGTGTATTCACATGTTGTGTAACTGCTATCTCAGTTTCAAACCATTTTCATCACCCCATGAAAAACTCCCATACCCATAAGTAATTACACTCTATTTCTCCCTCCTTCTCTATTTGGCTGTTTGTCTCTGTGGATTTGCCTTTTCTGGATATATCACATAAAAGGAGTCATACAGTATGTGACCTTATGTGTCTGGTTTCTTTCACTTAGCCTGGTGTTTGAGGTTCATGTAAGTCATAGCATGTATGAGCACTTCATTTATTTTTAATGGCTGAATAATATTGCATTGCATGTATATGTCATAGTTTCTTTATTCATTCATCAATGGACATTTGGTTTGTTTCCACCCTAGTGGGTAATATTGCTATATAAACATTTGGGTACAAATTCCTATGTGGATAGATGTTTTCATTTGTCTTAGGAATGTACCTAGTAGTGTAATTGCTGAGTTATATGTAAACTATACGTTTAACTTTTTGAGGAATTGTGTGTAATTTTTTCCTTATTTTAAATCCCCCTTTCCCATCATTATTCCCACTATCATATTCTAAAGGTAACTTTCCAGGATTACTTTAGAACTATTTTTGGGGGTGGGTAGGAACAGAGGGTAGCTAATAAGGAAGGTTTACTTACTCATTTTTACATGAGGTACTGGAGAGGGAACCCAGGACCTTGTGCGTGCTAACTAAGCACGTGCTCTACCACTTGAGCTACACCCTCTGCCCCAGGATTACCTTAATTGCTTCCTTTCTCTGTCATCACCATACCTTTACTCTATGTCATCTTTGACATTCTGTGAGATTGAATTTTGAAAATGTAAATCTCATGAGGTCACCTCATTGTTTTCAAAATGAAACAAAAACACAAACTCTTCAAAGACTCATTGCCTTCTGGGCCAAGTCCTTAAACATGGCTTATAGAGGCATTCTGCTGTCCTTCTGACATTCTGTCTAGTTTCAGGTGTATGCCCCCTCCGCTGCACCTGTTCTAGCCATATACTCATCTCCATATTTCAAGTTTTTGCATATGTTCCTCTGTTTAAACCTTGCACCTTCTCTACCCAGATCCTTTGTCTTATTTCAGAAGTCTCTTCTCTTTTTAGAAGCCTTTTCTGTCTCTTCATGATTATAATGTGCCCTCCCTTCGTGCCCCTCCAAATTCCTATACTATTGGAGCATTTACTACACATTGTAACTGCCTGTTTACTTCTGTGGAAATCAGAAGCTGATAGTTAAGTGCCAAAGGATGTAATACAGACTAAAAGTATGGTTAATAGGAATTTAGTCAAAGAAGATCATTTGGTAAATTATTTAGGGAGGGCCTCTTGGACAAATATGGGACTTGAATTGGACCTCCAAGGAAGCATTCATGAAGGTACAGTAACTATCTGCCACTGAAGGTCCATTAAATCTGTTAAATACCCATGGATCTAGGCTATGAGGATCCATGCTAGGAGCAAGAGCAAGGATGAAAGTGAGGCAGATGAACATTCTTCAGTGTTGCTTTCGTGTTACTTGATGAGACAAGCAGTGAACATAATCACTCCTGTAGGAGAAAAGCACGGAAAGAATGTGCAGGAAATTCTCAAAGAATGCATGGTGTATGGGCAAAAATGAGAAGCAATGATGTGCTTTATGGAAAGTATAAGGAAGTTTTCAAGGGTAATTTTGACTGTATGTGCTAATTTCAGAGTTTATCCACTTACATTTGTAAAATTCCCCTGGACTTCTGATGGAAAACACAACAACTAGGTGATTTCTGGATATATTATAGAATCTTCCACAAGACTCTTGTATATAGTGTTGGAGAAGATGGTCTGAGTAATGTAATAGTGTTTATCCAGAGAAAGGTTAGAAATGGATAACTCAGTGTAGAAATTATCTCCTGCATTGTGATTGTCTGGCTCTATCCTGTTCCTCAGTTGACAGTAGGAGTGAAATTTTCACCTATTTTCCAGTCGGTCTGCAGCATATTGGCACTCAGTAAATGTCTGCATTTATAAACAAAACAGCAAGATTGAAATGCAATTTTTTGCATTTTCAGTATTTTTGAAATGTCTTAGAATAGCTATTTAAATGTAAAAGTGCATTTTTTGTGTTTTGAAACATAGTACTGATTTAAAACTATTTTTAAAAGTCTGTTATGCCTGTTAGGCAGAACTATTAGACTTATTAAAAAAAATCTCCCCTTAAGTTTTGAGAGAAGAAGCCATTCATTTTAAAATATAAATAAACTTTCACTTTTGGCTCTCTGTTTCACCGGCATATTGGGGTGTTAAATCCTAGTTATTAAAATAACCACCTCTGATTCCTCAAAAAAATTAATATTTTCTTCTCAGTTACTAACACACTTGGTTCAGTCTTTTATAGCACTTTAAGTTGGATTACTTATCATTAGAGTGAGCTCCTTGAAGATAATGGCAGGAATTATGAGAATTAAAACCTGTTCTGCTACTTCTAGCAAGTCCTCTTTAAATTGCTCTCCTGTGTGCTTTGTCCCCACTTCTCAATTTGAGCCAATCAGTGCCCCTTGTTGATGATTTATATATTTACACACACACACACACACGATTGTGGTGATTGCCTTGGATTGTGGTGATCAATATGTAAAAAATTATATAATTTAAATGTGTAAAATTTACTGAGTGTTAATTATATGTCATTACAGCTGTTAAAAAAATCCTGACATAATACCCACTATCAATAGGTCATTACTTTATTAAGCTTCCTGTCTCCAGGAATTGTTCAGACTTTGCACTCTTTCTCACCAGCTCCTCTAAGGTCCCATCTTAGCCTGTGTGTTCCCACTTCACCATTTTTTTGCCTCTGTTCTTGTCCCCACCTCCTTGATCAGAGGAGTGCCAGAATACTTTCTCTGGAAGAGGAAAATCTCACTTTGCTACTGCTGCTCCCATAGGCTCCAGCTATTTTTCTTAAACACTCCTGGATACTGAAAACTGGCAGGACAATTGGAGCCTCTGCTCTCTCTGTGCTCAGAGTCTGATGGTCCACACATGAACACCAGCTGTAGATGTGTATCCCCAGGAATACAGAGGACTTATCATATAGATGTACAGTTATTAGTATAAATAAAGGTTGGTTAAGCAGCAAAATTCTAATGAAAAGATAGCAGGCACTCTATTGGTATTTCTAAAATGTACCCTAAAGACCACAGCTTAAGAATTAGCAGAATTACTCAGAATTACTGGTTTGATTTCCTTCTGAACCAAAATCTCTGGGGAATGGGCCTGGAAATCTGCATTTGAGCAAGCTCTCTGTACCACTATACCTATATGCCACCATAGGGCTACTAGAATGTTAAGAACCTAGCTGGAAACCAGGGTAGAAGTAAAGGGCAGTAGAAATCGATCTGGATAGTTTGCTTTACCCTTTTCTTCCTTGTGTTACAGAAATGGAAATGTTTTGGACATCAGGTAGCATTTTGCTAATTGATTCAGGTGTTTTCATTTAATAGGTTAGAATTTATAACATGTATATTCAGGGTCTGTATTGAATATTGAGTGAAGATTATATACTTAAAATTTGATAAAATTTTTCTTTTCCCACAGAACTCAACAAAAATCCAGTGGAAGGCTTTTCAGCAGGTTTAATAGATGACAATGATCTCTACCGATGGGAAGTCCTCATTATTGGTCCTCCAGATACACTCTAGTAAGTATCATGAACTGACACCCAAGTGGAACTCTTTTAATTAACTGAAATATAAACTATTTTGATAAACTGAAGTTTCCTAGTTTATAAAAGCAATAGTTAAGTTAATCACTTTACATTAATCATTATTAACGGATGTAAAGATAGATAATAGAATGTAGTGTTATCAAAGAGCAGAAGAAAAAGATGGGATTTCTTAAATATGTTATATAATACATTTTTAGATGCAAAGGCCACTGTCTTATTGTCTGTTACGAGTGTTTGAAGACAAACTTAAACTCACTAATATTTAATGTTCTATAGGATGGATCATGGCTATCTCATGTTAGTGACTACTAGTGCAAGTTTTATACTTTTTATAGAAGTTGAGGTGTTGGAAAAAATGCAGCAGCTTCTCAACAACTGAGTGGCAGCAGGGACTTTCTTGGGGACTACAGTTTCTTACTCAGTCGTGATCCTTGATGGTACTAAGCAGTAAGGATACGGATACATCAACAGTTTTTTTTGATGATGGTCAAGTAGTTTATTTTAGATGTTCTGAGATGGCAGCTCTTCTCCCGATTCCCCATCCCCTGTAAAACATCTGATAGAAGAGAAAATTCAGAGCTACTTCTATACCAGAGCAGGTTGGATATGACATGCAGAGTTGAACTGTAGTACTGATTTGAGGGTTTTCTAAGATCAGAAGAAATGTTTTTGTCACAACTACTGCCAATCAAAATTTTTGTTGATTTATTTCCCAGTGCTATGTTTGCATTGGTAATTGTTGCAAACTAAAATACCTCAATTTAATCATTCCACAATGTTAGTTTGCAAGATAATAATAACCAATGAAAACCATCCTGTAGGTACTACCTCACAACCTTAGTATTATTTGAAAGCAAATTTCTTACCAAACTTTGCATACAAAACCATATATCCAGCCGGCTTATGAGCATGATGAGGGTCTATTCTTCTAGGTTTTTAAATCAAAACACATCACATGAAGGTTTACTCAAGGGAAACCCAGCGACATTTCAGGGACAAAATCTTGTTACCCTTAAGAGTTGATATGTAATAACTAGAGAAATTCTTCTAAACAAATGTCCATGTAGAAGATTAGTTAGGCATCCAGGTTTGAGCTCCATCTCAAGGACCTCACAAAATTCTTGCACTTTTTTCATGCAGTGGTGGTTAGCATCTCATCTAATACATAATTATTAGCTGGTCCACATATATGTTGTGTCCCTTAGCTTCACCAAAGAGAGACACTTTACTACTCATTGTACTAATTAACAGGCCATTCTTTTCGCCAATAAAAATCTATTTCTGGCCTTCTGTATACGTTTAAAAAGTGCCACCTGTTGATCTGAGTTGTGGATAGCAGAAACATTTGTGACTGCTCCTCTGGAGTGTGGACTTGCTGATAAGACAACTGGCTGCCACTTCTGCACTGTCCCTTCCTGATGAGAGCCCTGGCCACACCTGGGCTGTATAGTTTAATCTCAGGACCACATGTACTTTGAACAAGGTAATGAGTAATGAAACCTTAATACAGTTGACAGATCTTATAATAATCAACCATAATTATTTGGATATGATTCCTTTTTATTAATGATCTTTTCTAAAATTCATGTGCTGGAAATTATAAAATTGTTTTTAAAGCTCTCAAAAAAGAATTTTAAGGTTTGTTGCATCTAGACCATCCCTTTTGGCAATTTCCTACATAGAATGGTTGCAAAAATAAAGCATTACACTGGCATTTACTGTACTCGTTCATTTAGTTTCCAAATTTTTTTTGAGCAGTCTTTTGCTAGATGCTTGGAATGTGACCTTGAATTAGCTAATAGTCACTGCTCCCAAAGAGGTTACAGTTTAGTTGGCAAAACAGATCATGGTCAATTAATACACTTTGAGGACAGCCATGATGGAGGTAGGCATGAGGTATTATGAGAACTCAATGGGAGTACAGCAGGTTTTGAGTATGTTAGAGAATATTTCCCAGAAGAAGAGATGTCTAATAAGAAAGTTAATCTTGGCTTAGATGATACCCAGACCTCAGTGATTAATTCATCACTTCATTAGATCATTATATAATAATAGAAAGAATTACTAGTATACTAAAATTCTGTAAAAAATGGTGTGATATTTCACACTGGTATCATTAGCCTTTGTTCAGTCACTAGAGGGCACTCCGCACTCTTTACAGTCCATGTAATCAATAATTGGTATATTCAGGCATTGCTTTGAGATTGATAGTTGCTGTGAGTATTAACTTAGCTGTTATATTTATCTTCGCACAACATTAAATTTTTGTTCCTGCCCTTGTATTAGTTAATCTTTCTGGTGCTGTTAAGAGTAGATTCTTGAATAATAGTAACAAAAAGAATAGATTCTTAAGTCTGTCTTTCTACAAAAAGCATTCTGGAAACTGGTATGACATATGTGCCATTTTCAGACTAATGATTATCAAGTAGTGTGGATAGCCACCCATATCCACAGGAAGAAAAATGTCAAGTAGGAGTGGCAATAGGTTTTTAAAGAAACTTTAGGAGACAAGAGTATCACTGTGTAATTATAAATTTTATAAATTTGTATTGGTGAATGGTAAATGTATACCTTCTTTATTTCTTATTCTCTTTTTCTTTCATCACTAATGGCTAGTGTGCTCAAGAAGTATGCTTGATTTTGTTTCTTACTGCTGGCAGTGGTGTGAAAAATTTGGGGAATCTTAAGATTATATGAATTTTTCAAGATTATATGTATTTTGTAGTATTGTCTTACCTTCAGTGGATATAGAAAATGAAGAGTTGGCTACCCAAACTCTCTAATTCTAACCATGTACACTAACAAAATTCTTCTTACAGTCCTCTTTAAAACTTATATGGCACAAGCCGCATATTCTGTAATGAAGTTTTGGAGGGAATGAACCTGGTGCCCATGTTGCTTAGAGATTGATTAATCAGTGGCAGTGCCATGTCATTTATCATTAAGTGCTTAACTTCATGAGTATCTTTGTTTAGTTCCCTGAGTGACTTTATTAGTTATGTGACTTTGAACAATTGTTTAAACTTTGTCTTGTTTCATTTCTAAGGTAAAACCCTATGCTTGGGAAGTGTTCAGAATGTTTAATGTTCTATTGTTTGTAAAGCAAAAAAAAATGGAAGCAATCAGATATTTACTGGGTATAATGGATAAATTGTGGAATGTGGCAAATAAAATGAATGGACATGAGACAGGTATCAGTGGGGATGCATATATGTAAAAGAATAACGTTGAGCAAAATTTCAGATGGCAGCACATGGTATATCATCTAAATAAAATAAATTTGGCAGAATGATAGGGTCTGACAAAGTGAAATGGTAGGATCTGATCCTTGTAAGATGTTTATGATTTTAATACAAAAACAGTAAGGAAAGTCTCATGGAAGAAACTTGGACTCAGCCTAGGTTTCTCAACCTTTTCAAATGTGAAACTGTTGGTTGCATACCTCTTTTTAACATCATGCTAGTAATTATACTATTAGTATCTGTGATGAAGAGAATATAAAATGGAAAGGAAGGTATTCCTATTCATTGATGCTTTTAAAAAGCTTTCCTTTTGCTTACCATAGTAGCATCTTTATATGTTTAAAAATAATGAGTGTGACATACTAATATTTAGTCTACTGTGTTTTGTACTCTGGGATTTTTGAATTCCTCTTTCTTACTTGGCTGTTCAGTGTTCACTGTTCACTAGAAGTTTGTGCTCACAAGTTGGGATTGCCGATCCAGGCTTTTTTAAACACAGGTAGGATTTTCCCAAGTATCAGGGAAGCTAAGGATTCCATCTGTAGGAAGAAAAACACTTAAGAAATTGCATGATTGGTTCAGAATGAGTGAGGACATTGCAGACAGAAAGAAAATTATGTTCTTTAAACCTTTAAGGGTAATCCTTTAATCAAATTTGATCAAAATTTTAAAAATTGAAAATACCTTAATAGACTAAGTCAGTTTTTCATAGTAGGGATTCCAGTTAGCTGATGTAAAGTTTTAAAGTGAATCTGACAGCTGTCAAAATTCAGGGACCTAGGAAAGCTAACTTAGCATCAAGGAATGGCCTTAACCTGGGAATAAAGTGCATGGACTTTGTGGTAGCTGTTTTGATGTCCTTTTACATAGATTCTTGGCTACTTTCTATATATGTGGCTTTCAAACTGTTGTTTTTAACCACAACCCATAATCAGAAATATTTTACATCATGACCCAGCGTATACTTATGTGTATACGTTTTAGTGAATAGAAAGAAACGTGTAGATTATATAACTGAAACAAACTACTTGTGATAAGCACCTACATTTTCTGTTTTATTTTTATCTGTTTAGCAAAAAAACTGGTTAGTAACTCACTTAATTAGTTTGCAGCCCCAATTTGAAAAACTAGTTCATAGAATTAAAATGTCCTAAGGGCAGTTTAGGCACTAACTTATAAAGTTGGGGTAACATAAGCTGAGAGGATAGATTTATCTCTTAAAAGTGTAATGCACTCTTCACAACTGCTATTCCAGTCTCTATTTCCATCAGGTCTTCATATTTTCCCCCTTCAACATAGATAATCTCATAAATTATGAAAATTAAGGCCTTGAGGCAGGTGTACAATTTGTCATTTTTCTTCCTTTTTTACCCCAGATATCTGTACTACATTCAGTCTGTTTTCTTTCTGTGCAGAAGGAAAGTATGTTCTTTATTTTTCTTGGTAAGGCCCTTTACTTATTTTCTTTCTTCTGATTTCTTAGTTACTCTTTTCCTAATATCTCTAGCCTTTCTGCTAGCACCTTCCCATCTCCTCGCAAACAGACTGGGGTTGTTCTCCTCTTCTAAAGCTTTTCATTGGTACTGTTTCCGCATCTAGTTACCACCTTCTGTACCTTGTAAACCTCTCAGTTTGTCCTGTTCATTATGCTTGTGTGTTACCACCCCATTCTTTCTTTATTCCCTTGCAGATGTTTTCTTAATTACTTTTATCAAAATTGTAGAGGTTACTTTTTATATTGAGTCCACTGGCCTTTCCTAAGTATTCAGAAGTATTTGGTGTTAATGATCTACCTTTCTCTGTTTAACTCCCCCACTCCCATCTTGCTTTTATGATCAGAAAAAGGCAATAATAATTAATATTTTGCTTGTGGTTAACAGAATTCAAGCTGCATCAGAAAAGTAAAAGATCTCATAATCTTGTGTTCCAGAGTTAACTATTATGTATTGGTGTCATGTTTCCAGACATTTTTCTGTTTGTATACAAACATACCCTCACTTTTTTTCTTAAAGACAAATGAGCTTATTCTGTAGGTACTTTTTAAAAAATTTAACAATAGATTGCACATATAATTCCATTATTTATTACTGATATTTTCTTCTGACACTAGAATGGTAACGTGCCATAAACCTATGATCTCTAATGTCTCATTCTCTGTTGTATCCTTCTTCATAAAACAGTGTATTGCATAATTAGATAATCAATGTTTATTTGTGTAATGAATGAAAGCCACTTAATGAGCTGATTTGATTTCTTACTGATCTGAAACAAACACAATCAGATGACCCTGCTCTGATGGGGTATACATCTTATAATAAAAGAAAGAGGTGCAAATTGGTTTTGCAATGAAGAAATGAAAGGAGGTCCATGTGATAGAGGGGCACAGTGGCTAGTTAATATGGGGTAGTCAAGTAAAGTCTTTCTCAAGAGGTAACATTTAAGCTGAGTTCTGAATGATGACAGAGGGAGTAGGATATTTCAAACAGAGGAAACAGCTAATACTAACGACACACGGCAGGAACTTAGTCGTTTTTACTCCATAAGGCTGACTTTTTTCCATCGGTTTTCATTAACATATATGATAAATTGTATTGTTTTGACAGTTGTTCAAGAACAGTTCTTAAGTAAATGGTAGTGCTCTGAAACTGCACTTACACAGCAGTCACTAGCCACATGTGGCTGTTACAATTAAAATAAGATTAAAAATTCAGTTCTTCAGTTGTACTAGCCATATTGCAAGTGGCTAGTGGCCACCATATTGGACAGCATGACCATAGACCATCTCTAACGTGCAAAAAGTTCTATCGCACAGCACTGCTTTGAAAAGTCACTAGAATATGAACTCATTGAGAGACTATATTCTCTGCTTTACTCCCAGTGTCAAACCTGTAAAGGCTGAATAAATATTTATTAAATGATAAGGTGAATAAGTGGATGGATGGATGGAAGGTCAGCATAACTTTTCCCAGAGAGGGTACAATAAAATGCATAAGCTCTCAGATGAGAAAAAGCTTGTTGTGTTTAAGGAACAGAAAGAAGACGGACTGGAACAGAGGGAAGAGCGATAGGTGGAGATCAACATAGAGAAATTGCCAACTTGATCTCTATAGGCAACGTTAAATTTAACTTCTGAATTTTAAGTACACTGGGAAGTGACAGAAAGGTTTAAGCAGTGGAGCAGTAATGTGATCTGATCTGGATGCCTTTTGTAAGCTAACAGTTTCTTTCATTTTACTAGTTTGTTGAGAGTTTAATAAGGTGGTAGGTATGATAGTTTATTAAACTGGGTATTTGAGTAAGTAAACAGTCTGCTTGAAATCCAGATTATTTATTTACTTCATTTTTAGTGTTAGCACTAGCACCCTTGTTTTATGTTTGTTTTAATAATTGTCTTATGAGCAGGAACTTATAGGCAAGAACTTGTTTTTGTTTTTGTTTTTTCCAGTGAAGGTGGTGTTTTTAAGGCTCATCTCACTTTCCCAAAAGATTATCCCCTTCGGCCTCCTAAAATGAAATTCATTACAGAAATCTGGCACCCAAATGGTAAGTTTATCTAGTTTTACTTATGTATTTGCAAGTATGATGGCCTGTCACTGAAGTTTCCAAGGTCAATAAGAAAGATGTAGTTCTCAATGAAATTGTTTTGGAATTTTTGTACTAACTTCATTGTGTTCATTATGTACATGGGCTTGTATTAGATTGTTTAGAAGAGAAGGAGTAACAGAGATAACATGGGAAATTTATTTATTTATTTATTTTCTTATTTATTTAGTTTTCAGCTCTTTCAGACTCATGGTGTTCCAGATTAGAGGCAAGGCTGGTGATACTCAGCGTTAGTAGAGCTCTTGTAACTGAGGAGATAATTTCCAAGGTATTAGGTGACTCACTGGCTGTTACAAAGAGCACAGAATTAACTAAACTTGGATTTTTAATTTGTAATTTCTCATCTTACCTCCTAGACTACGGACAACTCTCAACTTTTTATATGTATTCTTAGCTGTAAAAGAGGAATGTCTTACCTACTTCATAAAGTGATTGAAAGAGTCAAATCAGATAAAGTACTGTGTGTTGAAACTTTTGAAAAGTGTCCAGTACTGAGGTGCATAAAATGGTGACATTGACTTTTTTACCCAAAGATATACTGCCATTTAAAATCCACTTTGTGAGCAAAAGGTTAGCCTAGGTAAACTACTTATGTTTGTAGAGTCTCCCTAAAGTTTTGGCTTTGTTTTGTATAATAGAGCTCACAAGAATTTCTTACCTAAGTATTTTGACTATTAGTATTTTGTAATCAGAGCCTTTTTAGACTATTACACTTACCTGCATGCTACTTTTCATAGTCCAGACTTTCAGTGGCAAGGAAAAGAAACCCTTATATATTAGTTTCAGTAAAAATCAATGAGTAATGGATGCATGAATAAATTAAGGCTTTACTACAAGGAAATCGAGTGTTTATTAGAACCCAATGGCTTGTAAAATAGGTGGGTCTTGAGACTAGAGTGGTGAATGGAAACTGTTGGGAGCCACCATGCTTCACTGTATCTAAGATAGCAGCGATGACAAAGACAGTTATTTTTTCTACAGTAAGAAGGAGAAAAATAATTTCTTTCTGGGGGAATGCATTAACGGTAGTCCTGCATGATGTATGGATGTATGAATCGACCACATCTGCCTCTTGTTGCTCGGGCATTTCTTTCCTTTTTTCTTAGGCTTTTGGCAATTCTTCTGTTTTCACTTGAATCATTTGATGCATCATAAGTCAGTGGTTTTGCACCTATTTCAAAGGAAAATGTAACAAAGTTTCTGAATGTTGGCTTCACCTCCAATTAGCTATGTAACTGCAGGCAAAGCCTCTCTGAGCCTTATTTTGTCTGTGAGAGTTAAATGAGAATATATATGTGAAGCAATACATGGGACTTCTGTTAAGAGGAATAGTAGCAATGGCATGGGTAGCTTAAGAGGACAACTGAAATGAGTGTTTTGTTTGGTTTTTAAGGTTGAAGCAACTTTGGTTTGCAGGCCATAAGGGAGAAGGCATTAGAGAGTGAAATAATTAAGACTTGATTTGAGAGAAGAGATGCTTTGTGAAGAAAGGATCTGGAGAAGGCGATTGGGCAGGGATGGCTAAAAGAGCTAGACTTAGAAAGGAGTCAGAATCATTCTGCAGTAGAAATGAGAGGGAAAATGAGCATTTGAGTTTCTGCTAGGTGCTGAAAATAAAAAGATAATGAATGAGTTATGATCTCTTCCTATAAGGATATTATGGTTGATGTGAGGGAAAGACGGACATTAACAGTGAAACAGAGATGACAGATGTTGTAAAGGTGTTTGGTAGGATAGAAGAGGGAGTCAGGAACTGATTCTTACAGGATGTGATTCTTGAACAGAATTTTGAATATGTACCTCGAGGTGTGGGAACTCATTCAGTTTAAGGCTGTACAGTAGGTTCATCTTGACTATATCTTCATCTAGAGAGATTATACTCAAGGGGAGAGGGTTGGAAAGGGAAGCCAGACTAAATAGCCAGGAGGTAGAGGACTTTAGCAATGGTTCCGGTAAGAGACAATGAAAGCTTGAATTGAGAGTAGAAGCAAGAAGGAAGGGGTGGGGTACAGCTCAGTGGTAGACTATGTGATTAGCATGCATGAGGTCCTGGGTTCAATCTCCATTGCCTCCATTTAAATAAATGAGTAAATAAACCTAATTCCCCCCCCCACCAAAGAACAGCAGCAACAAAAAAGAGTAGTGGCAGGAAGGAAAATTTAGTTATTCTCACTTGTTGACTACGAGATGTGGGTGGTAATGGAGAAGTAAGAATTTATTAATGGACCATTTACAAAATATTTATAGAAACAAAACCACAGTGAGATACTACTTACACACACTAGGGTAGCTATAATCAAAAACAGATAATAAACAGTGTTGGCAAGGACACAGAGAAATTAGAACCCTCCTACATTGCTGACAGGAATGTTCAATGGTACAGCCCCTTTGGAAAACAGTCTAGCGGTTCCTACAAAGGTTAAACGTAGGTGCCTTATAACCTAGCAATTCCACTTCTAGATATATAACCAAGAAAATTGAAAACATATGTCCACGAAATACTTGTACATGAATATTCATAGCAGCAATATTTATAATTGCCAAAAAATAGAAACAGTCCAAACGTGTCAGTTAATTAGCAAAAAACCCAAAATATAATATATTCATATGATGGAAGGAAGTAGTGATACAAGTTCCAACATGAATGAACTTTAAAAACATTATGCTAAGTGAACAAAAAGACCACATGGTGTATGATTCCATTTATGTGGAATGTCCAGAATAGGCAAATCTATAGAGATAGAAAGTAGGTTAGTTGTTGCCTAGGGCTCGGGGAAGGTTGGAGGGAAGTGGGTAGTGATTGCTAACGGGTATGGCTTTTCTTAATGTGGTGTTGAATATATTCTAAAATTGATTGTCGTGATGGCTGTACAGCTCTGTAAACATACTAGAAATCATTAAATTGTATACTTCAAGTACATGAATTATATCTCAAAAAACTGTTAGAAAAATTATTACATGGTAAGGATTAGCTTTGTGTGACTTAGATGCATTCAGTTTTGGGCTTATTTTTTTTGAGGTGCACTTGATAATTAGATAAAACTACTCCAAGGCTCAGCAGTGAGCGTAGGTAGGGCCTTGCAGTTTATCAGCATCAAGATGATAGGTAATGTATAACAAATCATCATGTACACTTTAAACTTACACAGTGTTCCGTGTCAATTGTATCTTAATAAAGTGAAGGGGAAAAGATGATGGGTAACATTGTGATATGGTGAATAAGTTAATTTACCCAGGGAAAAGATGACTAATTTTGGAGATTAGGATACCATCAAAAGTCAGAGCAAGGTAAAGGAAAAGGGGGAAATGACTGAGAATGACTCAAGAACCAGGGAAAAGAAGTGTGTCACAGAAGCTAAGAGAGGAAAGTGTGTCCAGGAAGGTGTGCTCAGCAGTATCAGTTGTTTTGGCCCAGAAGGGTTGGCCTGAAAATTACCCAGAAAAGTTCTCCCAATCACTCTGTGAGAACAGTCCATAGCATCCTGTTTAGAGGCAGATGCCAGTTACCAGTAAGATTTAAAAAAAAAAAGAGAGTACCAAATGGTGAGTAAACAGAGAAGATGAGGGTAGATCAGATTTTCCTCATTTTAGAGCACAGCTTCAAGAGGGAGCCTGAAGAGTATACATGGTTCAGGTAGGCTGGCTTCAAGATGGAAGAGATGTGTTTTCTTTGCAGTCATTGATGCCAAGACTGTTGGCTAGCTATTTATGGGGACATTGATTTAGAAATTCTCTTCATACCAAAGAGCTAAGTGAACTAAAACTCTAAATGGAATAAAGTTTCAAGTGACTTTAAAAAAATAGTGAATATTAATTACTTGCTGAATGTTAGGGACAAGATATTTCTAGTTTCAAAAATAATAAATACTAGAAGACTAAAAAGAGGAGAGTAAAAAGAGAAAGTAGACAATTACATGCAATATGGGATTCTTTTTTTTTAAAGGGGAGATAGTTAGGTTTACTTATTTTATTTATTTTTAGAGGAAGTATTGGGGATTGAACCCAGGACCTTGTGTATGCTAAGCATGCGCTCTACTACTTGAGCTATACCCCCCCCTGCAAAAAGGGATATTTGAACGGATCTTTTATCAGATATTAAGGCCAGCTATAAAGAACATTATTCGGGTATTAAAGTGAAAGGAAAAAATAACACACAAAAATTAAACAGAAGAAAAAGAATAAACACACTGAGTACATAAATGAGAAAAGGGTAAGAAGAGACATTTCACAAAAGAGGATATACATATAGTTTCTATACATGGAAAAATTTTGCTCCTAAAAACATTTAGAAAAGCTGATTAAACTATATTTCACTTGTGAAATTTAAAAATTACAATAAAGAAAAAAATTTTTGTTTCATTGTCTCTTCACTCAGAATTATCTTGCCTTTTTAAGTGTAATTCGGTAATAGGTATTAAGCCTAAAAACCTCATTCTAAAAAATTAAACTGTATGATAAAATGAAATGACACAAGGTTAAAAATTTAACAGTGCTATATTATGATAACAATTTGTAAAAATGGAAAATGGATCTTAAGTCGATTCTCTGATAAAATTCTACATAAACATTTAATGTCATATTCTCAGAGAAAATGACTTGGAAAACTCCTTTTGTGATAAGTGAAGTATCTTAATACTGTGTAAGCATTTTTTAATTTAATTTTTTATTGAAATATAGTTGATTTACAATGTTGTGTTGGTTTCTGGAATACAGCATAGTGATTCATTTATACATATATATATACTTTTTCATATTCTTTTTCATTATAGATTATTACAAGATACTGAACATAATCCCCTGTGCTATTATATAGTAGGACCTTGTTTATTATATAAGCATTTTATGTTGAACTTCATAGTGCTGTTACAAGTTTTGTTTTGTTATTCTCTCCTCTTGGTTTAGTTACTTCATTTTAGCTAATAGATTTTACTAGGAAGTGGGGGTGAGAGGAACCCTAATTATAGAACAGCTCATGTACAAGACATTGAAGTCATGGGTCTTAAATGTCACATTCACCGCTGAACTCCCTGTGTCAAGTGGGTGCCTGGCACACAATATGCATTCAAGAAGCATTTGTCGTAGAGCCAAAATATATCTAAACTTTGATTCTGGTTACCCAGAGTTTATAACAACAGGGGAAATGCTTAAGTTGTGAGATGAAAAATAAGCTTTTAAAATTATACCTGTTGCAACTTTGCTGGGCTTTAGGTAGGAAGTTAGGAATGAAATATACATAAATACTGTCAGTGGTTATTTATGGGATTTGGAAATTTGGTTAAAACATTTTTTTTTACCAAAATACTATATTTTTCTGACTTTCATTTTCTCAATAAGTATGTTTTTTGCATAGGGAAAATTTCACCATAAAAGGGTGTTACGATTTTGATAGCTTCACTAATAGAGGGAGTGTTTGTGTAATGTAAATGAGTTAGTACATTATGGACAACCCCCCTCCCTTTTTTTTTTTAAACAAGAATTAATTTGTGGCTTGGATTTTAAAATAGCTTAATAGAATAGGGGCCTCATGAATATTGTTTATGTGAATGAATTTTCACTGGCAATATGACATGTTTCTTTTGTGGATTTGAGTACATTTCTTCCCCCTGAAAATATAATTTTGCCTTCATATGATTTAAAGAGTATATTATGTTACTTTTCATTTTTTTTCTTAAGAAAGTCGCTGAACCTTTGAGTATCAACAATTTTAATCAGTAAGTTAGTGGGGAAACTAGGAAATAATTACTGCATAGAAACTTATTTCTGGTGTTTGGACCGTATACTTTCTACAAATGAAGAACAGTTTGAATAGATGCCATTTATTCGTTTTATTGTATTTATTACACGTAAATGTGAGGCACCATCTACATGTTAGGTATCTTGAAATTTTGCACAATGAAAAAGATAGTTTACATTCCTTTTGGGCTTGTCAGGTGGATCCTATTGGGTAAAATCTTTTGTCTTCCTAAAAGGTTAACAGGTTCCATTTTGGAAATTAACTTCTGTATATATTCATTGGTACAGTGGTATTGAATTTTATAAAGGTACCATGGGAATCAGGACCATACCTATAGTAGTTATTTTATGCGTAACCAAATTGTTTTAAATATTTAAAACGGGGATCTTATTCTCTTAATTTTGCAGTTGATAAAAATGGTGATGTATGCATTTCTATTCTTCACGAGCCCGGGGAAGATAAATATGGTTATGAAAAGCCAGAGGAACGCTGGCTGCCTATTCACACCGTGGAAACCATCATGATTAGTGTCATTTCTATGCTGGCAGACCCTAATGGAGACTCACCTGCTAATGTTGATGCTGCGGTAAGGTGGTCACATGAATACATCTCCCCTGCCCTTTAATTAAGCTTGATTAATTAAACTTGATTAGAACTATGATATCTTTATATGTATATTTGTATCGATATATGTTTATACTCATTTATTTTTCTCCTGAATCTGTACAAAAATAAGACATAACATTTACTCCTAAATACTTGTACCTGCATCTTTTAAGAATAAGGACACTATCTTACTATATAAACTATAAAACTATTGTTATACCTAGGAAGTCTTAATATCAAGTCTCTATTAAAGAGAGGTGTCATTTAAGTGCCAAAATAAAGAAGTAATTTTCACTATATTTATGTAAAATCTGTATATCATCATTATTATTGTTATTATTTTAGAAAGGTATTAGGATTTTGGGTGTAGGTAGGAGGAAAAGGCCAAACTGTTGAGTTATACAGACTTCCTATCAATCTCTTCTCAGCCCACTTCTTACTAAGAAGACCTGCCATTTCCAAACTTCCACTTCTTTAGGGTTCTGTTCAATTGGTCCTTCCCCTCCTCTGCTGGGGTTCCTCTGATGCTTCTCTAGGCTGCTGCTTTCTCTTCTCTGCTGCATGTTTCATTATTCTTTCATCTGCTTGTGGTCTTTCAGAAAAATTTCTTCCCATTATTAGGTGACTTTACTGCCATTTTTCTCTGATAGTGAAGATTTATACCTTAAAAATATAATTCCAATATGATCATTTTAATAAGATCTTAGAACAAAGAGATAAACATATGTGCTTTTTGCTCTGTTGAATTCACAGGTTTGTCATGTATAAAACGCAGATGATAACACCACTCATCTGGTCATCATTTGTGGCATGTTGGATTCAAAAAATAGTGACTCTATTCTAGTTCCTGCTTTGGAACCATTATCTCCCAGTCTGTCTTTGACCCAGGAGTCATCCTCGTCTAGTCCTGTCTGTCCCCAAAGAATGTCAGTCATACTATATAAACTCTAAACTCTTCTCCACCCTCTCTGCCATGGACTTGAGTCCTTTTGCTTCTTACTTACATTATTGTAATAGCTTCCTGCTTGCAGCCTTAGTTCTCTCTGCTAAGTACCCTTCTTAGTTGATTTCTTTCCTCTTGAGATTGACCTTCCCTCTTTGCTGGAATTGCCCCTTTCTCCTTAAAATTTCTTAAAAATGATAATGAGGTATTTATAGACTTAATATTTTATCCGTAAATACTTCATCAGACATGCCTGAATCTCTATACATGTCAGCATTATAGTTTATCTAATAATTTATTATAATGATTGACTCTCTGGGGTACCTTGCTTTAAGGGCAAAAATTGTTCAAATCTTTTTCTCTGCAACAGCAAGTACTGAAGATTTCCGTAGTCTTTGATGTCCCTAAATGGGTGATATGGGGAAAAAAGACTGGGTATTTTTGTGAGAATTCCTGCTATTTTCATGCTAGGTAAAATCAGCTCTCTTCTCACATGAAACTGTGCTGGTGCTGTTTTGTGTTCCATTTTCACATGCCTGGCAGTGATAGTGATATTGTCATTGTCATGTGTCCTCCTGCCCCCACTAGAAACAGTAGTCAGTATCATCTCAATATGATGTACTCCACCCATCTACTTTAACATAGGAGGCCCTTTTATGTCTACTTTATTTTCTAATTGCTTCCAGTAGGGAGCTTTGGTGATCCTTCACGCAGCCTGAATACCTTTATTTGTAAGTTGTCACTTTCTTTTCAGTGTAATACAGAACTTAATGCTCTTTAGGGCCTTTTCTTTTTTAAAGAGAATTTTACCTAAAGAGGTAATTTGCATAGGGGATTTCTGCTCTTGTATCCCAGCACAGTGCCTTGTTAAAAGTAAGTTTTGACTACTTTTTACCTTATCAACTTTTTAACATTTTAAGTGTTCATATTGCCAAAGCATTACATTACAAAGTATTTGAGATTGTAAGAGGAGTTTTCATAAAATCACTTGGTTTTTTGTACCTGCAGAAAGAATGGAGGGAAGACAGAAATGGAGAATTCAAAAGGAAAGTTGCCCGCTGTGTAAGAAAAAGCCAAGAGACTGCTTTTGAGTGACACTTATTCAACAGCTGTAACTTCACTTATTTCAGGGTAAGTTCGTTTTTAAAAAAGTGTACTACTCTTTTGCCTTTTTGTACACGTCATAAACATTATTAGAAATTGTGTGACTTGAGTATCTGAATTACTTGTATTCATTAGCTTCAATTTTTAGTAGTAGTATCTAGTAATCTGCTGTTTCTCAGCAAAAACAGTGTAATCTCCTTGCTTTTTCTTTTAGTAAATCCAGTTGTTTTAAACTAGATATTCTGTTTTAAGATGGTTGTTACTATAGTAGGGGAATATTTCTTTTCATTGACGGTAAAATTTCTCATAATAAAAGTTTCTTTTCAGTTATGTTTCTTATGTTTTACCTTTTTGGTCTACCATCTAAGCTGGGCACTAAACTTTCTTATATCTTCTCATACTGTGTTATATATGGTAAAGAATGATTAAATTTTTGTTTCCTAACATTTTTAAAAGAAAGATCATATTTTATAATATACTGGCAAGACCATTCACATCTAGTTTTCTTGTTTTAATTGGTCTTCAGCTCCTTGTTCATTATTTATAGAGCCAGTAGGAAAAGATTCCCTTTTGTTGTATACCATCTGTCCACAAGTCTATCTTTTCTTTTTCCCTATTGCATACATTTTTTTTTAAATTATAGTATAGTCACTTCTCAATGTTATGTCAGTTTCTGGTGTACAGTATAATGTTTCAGTCTTACATACACTTACATATATTCTTTTTCATATTCTTTTTCACTATAGGTTACTACAAGATACTGAATGTAGTTCTCTGTGCTATACAGAAGAAACTTACTGTATATTTTATATATAGTCACAAGTCTATCTTTTTAAGTCTAATCAAAGAGTCAAAGATAGAAGGCATCCATATGGCTTAGAGCGGGAGCCAGTGTAGATTAATTGAACAAATGTGTGATATTTATCTGGGTTTTTTGTTTATTTGTTTTAATTAAATGTTGAGGTGATACAACCTATTAATGAAATGTGACATCTAAAAAATTAGAATACGTGATTTATTTCTGTACCTGTCACCTACTTTAAGAAAAAGAACTTTACTATTACCTGTTACATCTCCTCTGTTCCCTTTCTCTCTCCCATCCTTTTCTCCTATTCTCAATTCTGTGTTTAACATTATTTTTCTTCATAATTTCATCAAGTTTGTATTCTTGAACAATGTATTGCATGTTTTTGAACTGTATCTATGTGGAATTATAATGCATGTTTTCTTTTGTGAGTTTTACTGCTCAACATTATATTCTTGAAATTGGTCTTTGTTACATATATTTTGTCTGTCCACTGTTATGTGATAATTTTATTAGATAAATTTACTCTTGAATCTCATTGCATTATTTCCTAATTTGGGGTGGGGTTTTTTGGTTTGTTTTGCGTTGGTTTTGCTATTTCAGAGAATGTGGCTATCCTTGTTTCCTACTGCACATACACTACAGTTTTTCTTGGGTATATACCTAGGGGTGGTATTGTTAGGTCACTTTGACTAGATAATGCCGATTGTCTTCTGAAGTGTTGCATCTGTTTATACTCCTCGGCAAGCACAAGGATTCCATTTGCTCCGTATCCTTTTCATCATTTGATATTATCAGACTTCTGCAAAGTTGTAGTTATTGTTGTGGTTTTTGCAAAGTTCTTTAATCTGGTGTAAAATGATACATCTTTATGGACTTACTGTGTGTTGCCCTAGTTACCAGCGCAATTGCATATGGTACCATGTGTTTGACCATTGACATTTCTTCTGTGAAATGCCTATTCCAGTCTTTACTGTTTTTTAGTTAGGTTATTAATTTTTATCCTTGTCAGTTTGCTTTCTCTATGATGTCTTTGGATGAAAAGAGGTGCTTAATTTTATTTTATTTTTTATTTTTTTAACTTCTTTTATTGAGTTATAGTCAGTTTACAATGTTGTGTCAATTTCCAGTGTAGAGCACAATTTTTCAGTTATACATGAACATGCATATATATTCATTGTCACATTCTTTTTTGCTGTGAGCTACCACAAGATCTTGTATATATTTCCCTGTGCTATATCGTATAATCTTATTTATCTATTCTACATACGCCTGTCAGTATCTACAAATTTCAAACTACAAGTCTGTCCCTTCCCACCCACCGCCCCCTTGGCAACCGTAAGTTTTTATTCTAAGTCTGTGAGTCTGTTTCTGTTTTGTATTTATGTTCTTTTTTTTCTTTCTTTCTTTTTTTAAGATTCCACGTATGAGCAGTCTCACGGTATTTTTCTTTCTCTTTCTGGCTTAGTTCACTTAGAATGACATTCTCTAGGGACATCCATGTTGCTGCATATGGTGTTATGTTGTCATTTTATGGCTGAATAGTATTCCATTGTATAAATATACCACATCTTCTTTATCCAGTCATCTGTTGATTGACATTTAGGCTGTTTCCATGTCTTGGCTATTGTAAATAGTGCTGCTATGAACATTGGGGTGCAGGTGTCTTTTTGAAGTAGGGTTCCTTCTGGATATATGCCCAGGAGCGGGATTACTGGATCACATGGTATAGTCTTATTCCTAGTCTTTTTTTTTTAACCATATGTTTTATTTATTTATTTTTATTTTATTTTATTTTATTTTTATTTTTTAAACTTTTTTTTTATTGAGTTATAGTCAGTTTACAACGTTGTGTCAATTTCCAGGGTAGGCACAATTTTTCAGTTATACATGAACATACATGTATTCATTGTCGCATTCTATTTTGCTGTGAGCTACAGTCTATTCCTAGTCTTTTGAGGAATCTCCATACTGTTTTCCACAGTGGCTGCAAGAAGGTGCTTAATTTTAATGCTGCTGAATTTACTAGTTCTTTCCTGTGTGGATTTTACTTTTTGTGTCTTGGTTTCTTCCCTGCCATCAGAAAGCTACTGTTGGATATTGTTTTCTAAAAATGTTATGGTTTTGCCTTTCACATATGTATTGAATTCACTGAAATTGGTTGGTGTATGGTGTGAGGTAGGAGTTCAACTTTACGCTTTGATTTCTGCCCCCACATGTAACTATTGACTGCATCATTCATTGACAAGTCCGTCCTTTCACCACTGACTTATAAAACTACATTTCTACAGGTACATACTACAGGTATGTGTTGATCTGTTCCTGACCTTTCTTTGTTTCATTGGTTGGTTTGTCTGTCCTTGAACTGGTATCACACTGTCTTGATTTTTATGATTAAATGTATCAAATGCAAAAGTGCAAATCAGAAGTAAAGTCTACCCACCATTCACTCTGTTTTCACGTTTGATATCTCTAATTTCTGAAAAGCCTCATATCTACTTTTAGATCTTGTTATAATAACCTGAAATGCTGAAAATTAACCTTACTTCTTTTTGTCCCCAGCAGATATAACAATAACCTTACAGTCTTCAAATTATTTCTGCTTTTCACCATCCTGTTTATTTTTGCTAATACTCCTGTCCTGATTTCATTATCATTACATCTGATACCTCCCTCACGTCTAGTCAGTGGTCCACATCTTTTGCTTTGACTGGCTTTCCACCACCTTAGGTCAAGTTCTTGTTCCTAGACTATTGCCTTAGTCTGCTGCTGCTGGAATTGAACATCTTTTGTGTCCACCTGCACTTCAGCCTAGTTATTTGTCCTGGAAACAACTGCTATGTTAGTCTTCACAAAGCTCAGCTCATTGCATTGATTCTCTTATGGGTATGACAATATCTTAGGAACAACAAGCACCTCAGGGCTTATTTTCCAGTCGGAAGAGAGCTTGGTCACAACAAAGAATTGAAGAAGAATGAAATAACAAACACTGAAGCCTAAGCTTATGTATGATTTTACCTTATAAACAGTACTTTATAAATTTAGGAAATAACCAATAATTTTATTATATTTACCTTGATAATATATTGCAGATTAATTAAGTAAATACTAATGAAGTGTCACAAACCAATTTTGTAAGGGATTATACATTATCTCCTTTGTTAGTGGGATTAGCATTAAATTTATAATTGAATATAACATACGTGTGTTCAAAGTGTACTTATCAAGAATAATGTTCATTTAAAAAGATTGATGCAAAAAATAATGTTGAATCAGAATACCTTATTGCATAGAATAAGTTAACTGAAAAACACTATAATATACTGTTGATAATGAAACTAAACTAAGATTAAATTAAACAATTAAAGGTATAGGAAGCAGTAACTGGAAATCTTGACTGACAGGTCAGCACTACTCACTTGAATAACAAAGCATCCTTTAAAGTTTCAGATACTATGTATGTATATGTATTCATTTATGCATTGCAGTGGCTTTGCACTGTTGCAAAATGGTGTGGCAGATGGAGTTTAGATAGGACAGAATGTTAAGTTAAATTCATACACTAATTTTTAATGATTAATTTTATTTACTATTCCTAATTTATTGTGTTACTATTAAGCTCAGGCTTTTGTGTAAAAAAAAAAATAGTCCTCAAACTGCATGTTGATTAATTAGTAATTGAGTAAAGGATTTTGTATTCTGTTTTCAGTCTGAAGCTCACCAGGAGGATCCTTTGGCTTACCAATGGCCAAAGAGAAATATTCTTTGGGAAACATTGATTAATAAGTAATTAAAGCAGACTTCCTTAACTAATGTTTAAGTACCCAGTCTTGCCTATTGTCTGTTCATTAGAAATTACTAGTAGTTTCCCCACTTTGCTCATATAGTCACCCTCTTCCTGAAATGCATTTCACCTTTCATTCAACTCAGGTACTTAACCCATTTCCATTCCCAGGGTCTAGAATGTGTCTTCTACTTTGCCTCTTGTTAAGATGAGTTCCATTTCAAATTTCCCTTTTTTCATGAGACAATTGCTCTTCATCCCCAAACAAATGTTTCCCTTTCTAAGCACTGTAGCACTGAAGAGTCTTAACTTTTAGTCATTTGTGAATTTGTCGTACTCCTCTTGTGAACTTGTGGTACCCCTCTTGTTACATCAGCAAAATGGCCACAATCTATATACCCTTAGACAAAAGGACTATGTCTTTTTGTTCTGTATCAAGGGTTAGAGGGGTTGTATTAATTCTCCATTGATGTATTACAAATTACCTAAAATTCAGTGGATTAAAACATTTATTATCTCATAGTTTTCATAGGCCAGGGAACCGGGTATGAGTCAGTTGAATCTTCTGGCTCTGGGTTCCTCATAATGCTGCAGTCAAGGTGTTGGCTGGCACTGCAGTTATCTCAAGGCTCAGTTGCGGGTAGATCTGCTTCCACGTTCACACAAGTTGTTGTTGGCAGGTTTCTGTTCCTCACATGCTGTTGACCGAGTCCCCACTCAGTTTTTTTGTCACACAGGCCTCTCCGTAGGTCAGCGCGCAACATGGTGGTTGGCTTCATCAGAGGGAACAAGTAAGGTGATGATAACAGATAAACTATATGTGTAGTGGATGTTACTGTCTCCTGCCCAGAAGGAAACAGTCATACTCCAGCCTGTTGGGAATGTTGCCTGCTGATAACCCAGCTAAGTTGCTTTCTGGGAAAGCTTAGCTAAAAGAGATAACTTTCCCAAGTTAATCCCCTTCCCTGGAGGCCACCTGCATCTGTTGACTGGTGGCTTGGGAAGGGATGGGTTGGTATAAAGGCTTGAACTTGTTTCTTAATTTGGGAATTCTCTGAAAGGCCATTCCAGTTTGAGATTGACTGAAGCCTTTCATCATCTTCTGCTTAGTCCTGTTTCCCTCACTCTTGTTTTTGGAAGCACTTCCTAGTAAACCTTGTACGAATGTGTCTCAGAATCCATTTCCTAGGCAATCTGACCCAGGATACTAGGCATTGTGTAACCCAGCACAGGAAGATAGAAGACTTCCTGCCTTACCTGGTTGTGTGTGTTTGTACATGAATCCAGAGTCATTCTCACAAATGGAAGTACATATGGCTCCATGTGTGTGGCTTCTGTTCCTCCAGAGCAGCCGTATTTTCTCCATTGCTTATTTGAGGCCACATTTGGAATACGTGACTATCACAAGAGGACCACAGTATTCATATCATTTAAGGATTAGCCTCCACATCTCACCCCACATATCCTTAAAATTAAGGCTCCTGAAATGTTGAGCCTTTCTAATCTCCTGCGTTACAATAAGATAATGAAGAGAAGTGAAGACTCTACTCAGCTTCAAGGACCCACCCATCTCACTCCCACTGATAATGGGTGATCTGTGGTGACCTTATTGATTGAGGTAGGGAGGAGGCTAAGCTCTCTCCAGTAAGGTTTAAAACATAAGACAAACATGATAAACAAAACTGTTAGAACAAATACAGGAGAATACCAAGGTAGAGAATTTATTAGGTACAGATAACACTCATAAAAGGGAAAAATTGACAAATACGGCTGTATCAAAACCAAAAATTCGTTGGTCACAAGGAGAGCTAGGACAGACGGGGTGTGGGTGTGGGTGCCCACCAGTGTGTGACATAAGGAGAAGAATAAGAATTGTTCAGTTTGGGGAGGAAGGCTGATGGACTGGTAATAGGGGGAGAGTTGTTTACTAGTGTACTTGGTGGCAGTGTAGGATGAATTGGAACTTTTGGAATCATCTGTGGGGAAAACTTCCTTGATACTAAGCTATTTAACTCATGGACTACTTTCACTTAAGAATGGGTGAAGTGGGGGAGGCTGTAGCTTAGCGATAGAGTGTGTACCTAGCATGCACAAAGTCCTGGATTCAGTCCCCAGGACCTCCATTAAAGATAAGTAAAAACCTAATCCCCCCAACTAAAAATTCAAAACCAAAAACAACAACAGCAAAAAGAATGGTTGAGATTATTGGAATTATTGGAACACTCTTTGAGTGAGTAATTACTTTCATTATCTTTAACATCAAAAAGTGGTTTTAATTTGAAAGCATATTTGTCTGCTTTGTAATTTTTTAGGCCTTTTAAAAAAATTAAGTTGTGTAGCCACATAGAAAATTAACAGTTTAATTCTAGTTTTAGAAATAATGGAATAAGACACTTAATATCTTTAGAGGCAAACCATCTCGATTTGTAGGTTAGAAATCAAGAATAATTAAGAGTAGATTTGAGACAAAAACCAGATACTTAAATTATTTCATAAAGACATAATTGATATAATTTCAATTCATATAAAAAGTGTGATTTTTTAATACTATTACACAACAGAAGATTTATTTTAAGCTGGAAATGGGATATGCTTACAAAATGTCAGGGACTGTTTTAGGTCAGCACCATTTACTTGGAGTGTTACGCAGGTAATTCAGGTTCACACTTACCTTTCTAGAGAAAACAACAAACTTGCTTTTTCTTTTTTTTTAAATTTTTATTTATTTATTTTTTTGGTGGGGGGAGGTAATCAGTTTATCGACTGATTGATTTTTAATGGTGGTACTAGGGATTGAACCCTGGACCTCATGCATGCCAGGCACATACTCTACCACTGAGCTATACCCTCCTCCCCCAAACTTGCTTTTTCTGTACTGAGGCCTTTTCTCTGTTTAGAATACATTTTATTCAAAGGGAGGGAAATAGATTTTTTTCTGTTCCTGCTGAAGAAGCTAATGCTCATAGTTCACCATTAAAAGGCTCAATTTGCCTATTTTAGGTAGGTAATGACTTTCATTAGTCAGTCCTCTTTGGAGCATTTTTCTTTAAAACCTCACATGGAAACAGTTTAGTTCTTAAATGGTTCTTTTGTGGCCCTGAAATTTCTTGTTCATTTAGTAGGGGAATGATTACTGAATGCCCAGACTCTATACGCGGTTCTGTTTCAGCTCTTGAGAGGTTAATTGGCCAGGAGTTAATTTGGGGATGTTGTCTTTGGAAAAATACTCGAGTTACATAACCTGAAAGTTACAGTCCTAATTGTAACGATGTCTCTTGAGTATCATCAGTCTGTGTGTTTATATTTTCTAATAAAAAGTGTGCACATATGTATATCTGTGTGCAAACAGTAGAACCTGAGGCTGGTGAAGGTGGTATATTCATACTCGATGGATTCAGTTCTTTGTTGGGGGCCATTTACATTGATTGGTACAAGCCCTTTGGAGAGAAATTTAGCAGTCATTCTACTTTTCAGGAACCGTCTTAGGGACGTAGTCTCCATAAGGGAAACAGGTACATGTTTGGCCACAGATATGCCCATAGCTGTCTTCCTACCCACAACAGAGCTTTGGTATAGTTGAATTTGGGTGATTGTAAAATTGGTAAATTCATTCAGGGCTTTAGAAGACACACCAAACTTTTTTTCTTTCCTTCTTTCTCCCTTTCTTTCTCTTTCTTTCTTCCTTCCTTCCTCCCTTCCTTCCTTCCTTCCTCTCTTCCTTCCTCTCTTTCTCTCTCTCTCTTTCCCTCCGTCCCTCTCTTCCTTCCTTAATTTTTATTTTTAATTTTAGTTGTTTTGCACACTGAACTTTTAACATGTCTGGTGTGAGTTAAATATTTACCATAGCTCCAAGTACATTTGGCTTCTGTGTTAGGAGTTTAAAATGACATCCCTTGGATTCCCAGTCATCTCCTATTTGAACTTTTTGTGCCCAGCATAGTGCTTGGCAGATGATACAGCTTTCGGAGTATCTGGAGTGTTTGATCTGATGTAATGGTAATTGGTATTCTCCTCTCTGCAACTCCTGCATATGCAAAGGACACATTAATATAATAAAAGCTCTGAAAGGTCCAGTCATTTAATGAGACTTTTTTTTCCCCTTTAAACTTGAAACTAGTGTTTTTCTAGGAAACTCTGCTGCTTATTAATTAGTTCTGTGACCTTGTCTCACTTTTCTCTGTAAAAATGGGGGAAACTCCTTCATATGGTGGTTGTGAGCATTTCACATGATAAGTTTGTAAACCACTTTGTATGCTGCTTGGCACATAGTAAGCACCTGATAAGGTGGTAGTTGTTTTTATTTAGATGTGATTCTTGACTTCTGGGCTTACTGAGGACATGAGACCAGCAGATACAAAACAACAGGAGACTAATTAGGAGAGAAGGTCAGTTGTGGGAGGCTTCATGAAGGAAATAGGTTTGGACTGAACCAAGAGAATTGGATAAAATTCATCAAGTTGAGAAGTATGGTAATCTTAAATTGCTTATCTGCCTATCCTTGAATATTTGTAAATTTCTGAAGCACTTGGTTATTGACTGTACGTGTAACATAAGTAGAAAAGACATTTGGAATATTGAAAATCTAAACTAAGGCTGTATAATAGGACTTTCTTCGCTGATGGAAATATTCACAGTCCAATATGGCAGTCACAAGCCGTATTGAGCCCTTGAAATGTGAGTAGTGTGACTGAGGAACTAAATTTAAAATTTTACTAAATAACTGTAACTTAAATTTAAAATGAAATGGTCGTATGTGGCTACCATATTGGACAAGCACAAAAGTGAGCTTAATGCAAAATGAATAATTTGTTTCTCAAGAAATAGAATATGGGTAAAAATTGCTAATCAATTTTTTAAATTTATAGATTCATTATATAATGCTGTTTGCTTTCTTGTAGGTCTCCAACTGAGAAACATGGCACTGTTTTTCCTGCACTCTACCCACCTATTGCTGGACTTCTGTTGTAACAAGTTGGCAAACACTGGCTGGAACTGGGCTGCAATAAAACATGCCAGTATCAATGCTGACAAGAGCCTAACAAGTGCCAACTTACAGATGATTACGCATTTTGAATTCTAATGAACTGTTTTAACCTTCAGGAAGAATTGTAAAGACCTGTACATAGCACAACGTGATCCGGATAATATATATACTGTTCATGTACATCCACAAATACACCTTGTACCAAATAATGCTTTCTTGTAGTAGAGTAAGAATCGTGTAAATTCTAAAAGATTTTAGCAGGTTTTCTTTCCCTATTCATTGTTTTTTATCAGTTTTAAAAGACTCCTTAAAGCATGTCAGATGAAAAGCAATTAGGATTAAAAGTTTCCATTTAATTTCCTTTAAACCATTGAGGCTTCATTAAACTCTTTTCACTTACTAAACTTTTGTATCTTTGTTTTGACACGCTCCCCTTTGCTTTTATCTCTGCCAGAAAGTTTTCAAATCATTTAGTTCAAATACTGAAATAGTCAATAAGCAACTACTTGAGTTTTCATGATGACTTCAGAGGAATGGTCATCACTAGGTGCTTTGTCCCTTTTGTATTATGCTTGTACCCGTCTCTTGGATTGGATGTAGCAATAACCTTTTTTTTTGTTGTTGAGAGCTCTTGAATTCAGTCGTTATCCCTGAGAACTAAGAGGAGTTGGTTCTGAAATCAATTTGGATTTCAAATTACTCAGATTTACCCCAAACAGTACAAAATTCTGATTTGGTTTTATTTTTGCCATTCAGTTACTTAATGTGAAGGTTGGATGAATAAAGCATGCACAACTACAGGCTTTTTACTTAACTTCGGGGTTTGCTATTAAAAGTGCTGTTTGCCCTCATACCCTTCTTAGCCCTATATTTCTTTGCCTCTATTCTTCTATACTGCAGATTTTTCTCACTTATTGTACAAAGAAATTGCAATGTATATTTTCATGTAATTTGATTTTGGAATTCTGTCACCTTATGTAGTGAGTTCTTCCAAAATATAATTTTTTTCCAATAATTGTCAAGTCGTTGGCTTTTATTGTATTGAATGAAGGTTATAATACTGAGTGCTACAGAAGTGCAGTTTAGAAAAATCTCAGGTTGATTCCTTATGCAAACAAACAATACTTGAAAATCACATGGCCATAGCAGTGTACGTATTGGGCTCTATATAGATTCTTAAATGAATCTCAAAGCATTACAGGTGTGTAAATGCTTTGCTGTTTGACATAGATTCTGTCAATGACATAGTGCACTTGAATTTTATTAATGTTTGAGCATAGTATATTTCATATCATGTTTTTAAAAATAATTTCAGGAAATGGTAAAATGAGAGGTGTAGTGTTAAAGGCAGGCCCAGATTCCTCTGTGTTTGGTGTGAGGTTGGGACTGGGAAGTAGTCTTTGGAATATTAGGGACAGAACTTGAGATGGTACCAGATAGAACATGGTGTTTAATTGTGAGAATCAGTGAGAATTGGTGCATCTCCGCTTTGTGGGGTTTGGAGAGATGCTTTGGCAGAAGAGTGAAAGGATTCCTGCAAGTAGCCAGTCCTTTACACAGTTCTTTACGAACTTTGCATGTCCTTTTTTAAGTAGAAGTAAAATAATTGAGGATATAGTCACAGTAAGGAGTGGTTTTTCTAAATTTCAGTCTGTTCTTCACTCTGAAGCATTATAAAACCCATAGATGTGTAATGACCGAATGTGAAATTGTTTGATTCATTGCAGCCCAATTTTCTTCAAGAACTTCGCTTATGACTTTGTATTTTCAAAGACTCTGTAAGAATTGTTGATGCAAAGTGCCAGTACTGCATACCTACCTGGAACTTTGAAGGTGATCCCTTTTACTCTTAAGTCCAAAATCGTTCACATGGTGGTGGTTTGTGGCAAGATGGAGTCTGAAGTTTGCTCTCCTATTGCTGTAATTCTGTTAGCAATCTGTTGAGTTAAAACATGGGATTTAACTCTTCAGGGAGGAGCAAATGACCTAGTAACTCAGGGACAGCTATTCTTGAACTTCAAGTGCCACTTAAATGCAGTTACTTTGGTATAACCATGTGTTTTTTAGGGCTAGATCTAGGAGAGCAGAAAAGGGGCCAAGAAGGAGTGCCCTTCTCTTCACCCTCCTTTCCACCTGGTGCCCCGACCCTGCTACACGTGGAAACACAGGCCTCGAGAGACGTTTTGGCTTCTTTTCCTCTGTCAGAAGTGTCATCTGTGCCTTTCCCAGTGTTCATCTGACAGTGTGAATCCTGATGCCTTTACATTTGATGTTAAACCACACTCAAGTGACACCAATACAGGTGGCTTTTGTCCCAGCCATGCCTCATCGTCAGCATGAGGTGAGTCCTCTCTACTTTAGGAAAAGAACTTTTCTCCCTGACCTTGTGCCAACTATCAACAACACCTACATAGTCTTATGAACTGTAGAACTGTTGCCTGTTTCCTAAATATATTTCAAATTCTTGTAAAGGCTTATTGATTTCAGTCTGCTCATAATGGGATGGATGATCCTCAGTGACTTTCTGGCCTCTGTGAGTTGAAAATCCAAATGAGGTTGGTTTCCTTGTCATTACAAGGTAATACCTTTGTGAGGTTATTCCACTAGTTCTGTGATCACTTGGGTGTCATAGTATCTTTAACAGTCTTCATTCTTGGTTGTGAAATTTTATTTTATATGCTCATTCACTCTCTGCAAATCTGCCCATTTTGGGTTGTGGTGCCTGTGTATCTTTGCCCGTCTGGTCTCCTCCAGTTGTTGGAATTACCTTTTTTGTACTGCTACTTCTCAGCATCTTTGAAATTTGACATAATGTTGCTTCATTCCAGTTTTTTTCTTTCCTTTTTTTTTTCTTTTTTAGTTCTGTAATTTGTTGATTGTATTTAACTATGTGAGTTCTGTTGTGATGTTTACTGTATTGTAAAGCACCTCGATCATGTGATGGGTGCTCTATAAATCAATAAATGATGACTTAGAGGCTGTATCATGAGCTATTTTGGTTTTAGGATGCAGGTCTTAAAAGCAAGTTGTGGAATTCTTTCTGTATAAACAGCACATGATACCATAGGGCCCACAGGGGAAACTTGGTAAAGAATTTTTAAAATTTAAAGAGGGAATCAGAGGGTGGGAAGTTCACTTGACTTCTAACCTGATCTAATGGTCTTAAAAATTCCAGTGTGGGGCCAACCACCATTCTTAAGAGTTTCCGTGCATGCTGATTTAGAACTTTAAATAAAACGAGCACATGTTAGAGCATTATTGGGGATTTTGTCTTTGGTGTAGACTGGCTCTACCATGAAGATAAGCTAAAAGGTGAAGAACTCAGACTCCATCTCAATCACCAGCGTCCCTCGTCTAAACAGATGGGCAAATTTGGCCCAAATAGCTGCACAGTATCACTTAGTAAGTTAGTGCAAATAAGACTAGACTGAGTACTTTTTTCCTTTAAAATGTTTTCCCTTTTTTCAAATTAAAATTTTTTATTTATTGGAGGACTGCAAACCCCAACAAGATTCAGGGTGTCAGTATCCAGCTTTTCACCCTGCATCCTTTCATGTAGTTTATATGGATTTACATGTTAGGTGTTGAAAGCCTGTCTGTCTCCATATAAGTTGCCAGTGGTTTTAAGTCCTTTTCCTTGAAGACTCCAAGAACATGGAGCCAGACCTCTTAATCACAAGAAGAAAATCCTCCTTGAGAGCAGTTTGAGGGATATGGGAACTCATTTTCAGACATTAATTTTCCTGATAAATACATTTGAAATGAAACCATTATAGAAGGGTCTAGATGATGTCCCTAAACTTTAAATACCAATTTGAAGCGTAATCATCTACTTAAGATATAGAGCAAGAAACTTTTATTTGCATGCCATTTCCAATGAAAGTGAACATCTTCTGACTGACCTTAGGCTTTGAGGAAGGACCAGTTGACTTTCTTCCTCCCTCTCATAAAGATAGGGTTGGAAACACCTCACCAGATTAAAATCTTTTATTTTCTGGAGGACTGCAAATCCCAACAGGATTCAGTTTGCAAAGCAAAGTATTTCCAGGATAAGGCATTTTTGGTTGCTCAGTTTGATGGTGTAACCTGGCCACTAAGGACTAGGCTTCTTGTCTCATTGAGTCTACACACCCCACTGAGCTGCAGTGAAACAATGAAAGACTTTGATTCCTATTCACATAGGTGGAAAAAAACTGAAGGAGAAGGAAAAGGCTTTCACAAAAGGCAGCCAGATATGTCTTAGACTTAGGAGCTGCACAGAAAGTCATAGGCAGCATACTTAGTTTTCCTCTCCCAGCAGTCTGTTTGGGAACAAGCATAATAGTGCTTGTGTGTTCACAATGACATCTTTATTCCTAACGAGCACCAGAAATCAAGTTCCTATTTCCTTGAGTCTCCACTTTGTGTCAGGCTTATGCTAGATGTGTTTCATAAAGGATCTACTCCAGTTCTTACAAGGATCCTCAAAGTAATAGTGTCTCATGCAGAAACAGGCTTAATTTGTTGAGATGGTACAGCAAGGAAGTTTCATGGCCAGGGTTCAGTTTCACAACCTCCCTTTCATACTGGGTGCCATTACCTCTTAACCTCAGGAACATTTTTTCCAAGGTCACACAGAGAGTGAGTGTGTTGAGGCTGGTAAATGAGCCCATTCCCTCCCTGTCTTCTTCTACCATGATATGGCACTGTCTCCGCAGAGAGTCTGTTCCGCTATGTCCTTAAGCCAGGCAGCATTTAGCCCTTCCTGCACTTCATGCTCCCTGTCCAAGACGACTCCACATAAAGTTCCTCTAAATGAGACTAAGAAAACATGAACTAGGTCTAAAACGAACCATGTTCTAGTGCTCAGATTTTCCAGAATGTTAATATTTCAGGTCATATCCAAAGCTGTAGCTTCCATCCAAGCCTGTTGGGTGTTGAAATTCACTGAGGACTACAGTTGCTTTATTTTACAAGATGTATCAAGTCCTCTAGCTCAGGAGTTTCCAGCCAGTTACGAGCCTACTCAGAAGACAAGGCTCCAGAGATAGGATTATATTAACAGACATTGCCAAGAAGAGTGCTTTGCCAAGAAGAGTGCTTTCACCTCTCCTAGAGGGCTTCTTAAGGGTAGGTTGTGATGAGGTAGTGAAGCCCTCTAGTTAATTAAATTCTTTAAGGTGAGTTCGCATTTGACTGTGGGAATCTACTCCAAGCAAACTGAAAGGGCACAGATTTGTTTATTCCTGCATGTGTGCTGCTGAGGGAGAGGGTCCCTGGTTTTCATCAGATTTTCAAAGGAGGTCATGACCAAATCATTAAGAACCACGCATTCTAGTCCAACTCCCTTTTGGTTTCTCTATTTTTATTTTTATTTTATTTTCAAATGGAGGTCCTGGGAATTGAACCAAGTACCTTGTGCATGCTCAGCATGCGCTCTATCAGCTGAGCTATACCCCCACCTTCCAACTCCCTTTTGACATTTATGGATAATCTGAGATGGCAGCATAAAGCTTGCAGGGACTTGCCTTTGATCAACACAACAAATCAGTTGCAGAGGCAAACCTGAACCCAGTTCTGATTTCCAGGTATAGCTCACAGTGGCAACAGCTCATCAAACATTTTGAGCACCTGCTGCATACCAGATGCTAGCAACATAAGTCATATGATGCAAAGCCAGCCATCAGCTGTGACAGTACTTCCCGACCACTTTTACATTACCCAGAAAATACCTGTAGGGCACTCAAGATAAACAGATGAGGCTCCTTGCGGTCAGAGGAGTCTGTCTTACCTGGTTACCCTGATGGCCGCAAGGGCTCACCATTTAACTCACCTATAAACCATTCTTGATTGACCGTGAGGCTTTGAGCTATGGCACCTCCACTGAGCCCGACAAGTACTCCCTTGCACTCCTTAGTCTAAGTGCTGCTTGCTCAATGCAGCTCCTCTAAGCACTCCTTGCCTATACCTCTTTAGTACCTTTAGTCTCTTGCCACAACTGGAACATTGTTTCCCTGAGCACCCTCTTATTCTTACACATTTCAATATCCATCTCCCAGGTATCCCTCAGCCAGAATTCCTCCCTGATCAACAAAGTGTGAACACCATGACTATGTTTCCATGATCTAAACTCCAAATCCCTTCTCCACTCCACCTCTCTACCCACTAGTGCTTAACCTTGGCAGTACCTGTGAGCTGGTGTTGAGTTAAGGCCGTGGGACCCAAGGCCACGATCAGAGCATGTTTGTAGTATACAGTAAATAATTGCTCCACGCATGCGTCAATTATATAAGATTTAGAACAAAGAAAATAGAAGTACGCATGTGCTAGAGATATTCTGTAAGCCTAATAAACAAAAAAACTCAGACCACGCATGTGCTGACAAAAAACAGATAAAAACAGGACAGGTGCATCACAGGCGCGCACCTCCCTGTGACAATAAAATTTTGTTAACCCCATGATGTCTCTGGCTAAAGTCTGTCCAGCAGTATGACAACTGCTCGTACATTTTTTCGTTTGGGCTGCTCACCTCCTAAAACCCCACATCAGGCTCCCTCGGCTGACAGTACCTAAAACCTCAAATTCAAGTCCACCCCCTTTTCTATTCTGACACCCTCATCTTGGGCTCAGATCCTTCCTCCAACCTATCATCTACTCTCAGCTCTTCCAAGGCCACAACGTTCCCTGCAGTCCTTAACTGTTGATGCTTCTAGGAATGAATATCAGCATTCTTTTGATTCTCCTTTGAGTAAAAAAATGTTTTGAAAGGTTTCATACTATTCACTTATATTACTCTTTCGCCTTCTTTTGCTATTAGTCACCCCCACATTCCCTAAGATTTTAGCACCTCTAAATTCAAATATCTAATTTTTCTAGCTTCTCACTTCCACTTCAGCTACTGTATTCCATGGCTCTGTCCTGGACTTTATCATCTCCTAGTGCTATTAAATATGAACTTCAGTTTGCCACCCTGACACAGGGCTATCACAACCGTGTTCACACTGCACTGGTCTTCAATATACCTACAGTTTTATGATTCGTATATCAGCCTCTACCCATTCATTCTGCACAGGAGCTGTATTCTTACAGTACTCTCAGTTTCTTTTTGGTAATAAATCCCAAGCTCTGGGTAAATGCTACAATCCATATTCTCTGTTTCTGCAGTCAGGTGGATGAATTCCGCTAGAAAAAAAAGTGACCCATCCACATACAAGGACATAACTGAAACCAGACCTTCTAACTTCAGATTCTTCTCCCAAATTTTCTTCCCTCTCTTTGGTCCCCTTGTCTACCAACTTCAACCATAAAACTGATGTCGTCAAGCGATCTCCCTGATATCTCTTCCCTCCTTCACATCTATCTGTATGCATGTTCTTGTTTCCTAAAATTTTAGTAGAAAACAGTGATTTGCCTGCAATCTACAGTTAATCCCTTATCCTAAATTCCTTCTGCATTCGTCTGCAGGGCATCCCGTCTCCCCAGGGACCTTAAACCATCATTAGCCTTTCCCTCTCCTTCGGCTCTTTTCCTCTCAGCTTCTTACATCTTTACAACAAACCAAAAACCCGAGAAAACCCCTCTCACGACCCTCTCGGCCAGATTTTCCCGAAGAGTAGTCTGCTCGCTGCGTCCATTCTTTTCAGTGCCATGCCTAGGGCATGGAATATGATAGAGTCCAGTCAGTGCTTGATAAGTCCGGAACCTCAAAGTACTAGGTGAAGAGACGGGCTCTAGGTTCCTCCCGTGTCCAGCCACCTCCTCCACTTTCATTCACTACTCTTTCCTACTCCCGACCCCTCCCCTTGCCTGGCCTCCATGACTCTCGCGAGACTTGGGGCCTCCGTTACGCACCGCCCCAACGGAGCGGCCCACTTCTCGCGAGGCTGAGGCAGGGCCGGGCCCGACATGGCGGAAGGTAGGGTTTTTGTGGAGCCGCGCGGGAAGGCGCGGTGCTGTGGGAGCGCTGCTTGCTGGGCGCAGCGGCTCTGAGAGGGAACGGCCGGGCGTGGTCGCATGGAGCACAGCGGGTCTCGCGAGCCTTCCTCTACAGCCTCTCCGAGGCGCCTGGGGCCGGGGTCCTGAGCGCTATTCCTATGGCAACGCCCCTCTGGCGGTCCTGGACCCCACGGGATCACGGCGGGATGCGGAGCTGGTCGCGAGGTCCGGTGCCGGGACTGAGTGCAACCGCGGGGATGCTGAGGGCCGCCGGGGAGGCTCCTTTGATTACCGGCGGTGCTGGGACGGCGGGGGAAGTAACCCTTCTCCTTAGGAAATCGAAACTGCTGTCCTGGCACGTCCTGCATCCGGAAGGGGTACATCCCTCGCCGGCGGAAGGGCTTGGGACTCTTCTCGGGGTGAGGGGTGGGGGTGAGCCAAGGCTGTCACTGGCCAACGCGCCAAACGGGCGCGCACTGTAGACTCTAGGTCCCCAGCAGCCCCGGGATTCGGGCTGGCAGGGATTCTTCCGCCAGGTTTACAGATGTGGACGGGAGGAGGGGGTTTGCTAGGTAGGGGAGTTGGCCAAGGTCACGCTGTTCCTAAGAGATGTTCTAAACCAGACCTCGGTTCCTTTGCCTCTTAGTCCTGTCCTTACCCGCTTTTTTGGCACTCTCTTTATGATGCTGCAGGTAAAGGCAGTTTGGCCTCTTGGGTTCTGCCTCCCTTAACGTAGCAATATTAGAATCCTTCATTGTCATAGCCTTGTTGTACAGGTATGGAGCGGGGAGAAGGACGCCCAGAGATGGGAGTTACCTGCAAGGGACCCAAAAGTGACGCTGTCAAACCTGGCTATTCACCCCATCATTGGAGGAAAGTACTCCTTATTTGACAGTTTACTGAGTAACTACAATATGCTGGTCCACGACCTGTCAAATTAGTTTGGAGCTAAGCTTTGTCTGAACCCATCTTCACTTGGATCTTAAATTTGGGTGGCACCTGACAGTTTGCAGGCTTTCCTCACTTGGATTAGACTTGATAACAGCCTTGTGAAGGAGGCCTGGCATGGGTGTTATTTGCACTTTATAGATAAAGGAATTGAGGCCAGGGTTCTAGAGATACTCAAGACTGGCACCCACTTTTTGTTTGCTCTTTCTACCGTATTTGACCCCCTGGAGAGGCAACCATCAGATGAATATTATATGAAAGCAGAAGAGGACTAAAAGGAACAGAGAACGCTAAGACATCCCCTGAAGCTAGTTTTTGGAGAAATCATGGAATGTTGTTTAACATCATTTAACACAGCTGACAGCCAGTGAAATGAAGCTTGTAGACCAGAGCAGTGAGTCGGGTGGAAAGGTTCGGGAAGGCTTTATGTGAGGTGACAGGTAGTCCAGTGCTGTTATACAAATTAGAGAAGTTGAGGAGTATTTGGGGAATACATTACAGAGATGGAAGTTGTAGGAGGGCAGCTGATTTTTCATTCAGCAGTTTTTACTGAGCCCTGGCTGTGCCTTGCCATGAGGTTCCAGCCTGAGCAGCTCCTACCAGCGAAATACACATGCTGATGGTTATCTCGCAAGTACCTTCAGGTGTGTTAGGGTAACCTTGAGAGACAAAGAGACATCAGCTCCAGCTGGTGAAGCACACACCTTAAACAAACAGAACTTCCTTTTTGGGGTTAAATTGGCAAGGAAGGCTAGATGGGTAAGCATAGCCATGAGGTGCTGACTTGACAGTTTTTATTTTACTTTTTGTGTGTTTGTTCCAATTTCCTGGCCTGTGTTCTGATTTTAGCTTTTTGGAAGCAATGTCGCAGACTTTGACTAGGAAGAATTGAGTGGAGCTTTCTAGTCCAGTTACCTCATTAAACTGCAGGTGCTTGTGATTCAAAGGAAGGCAAAATTAGCTAGAAAATGTTTTGCAGGGGTGTTACTTGTTTAATGCTGCTTATAATTTAATCAGAATTTGTTGGAGCCGGCTATGCTTGTTCAGAAATACTCGTTTAAATATAAACAAACCAAAAATCTATGTCGTGTAACAATTGGATTATCTCTAAGCACACTCTGTGGGAACTTCCGTGATGATGGTTTTTGTTTGGTGATGTGAGTGAGGGAGCATGTGGGAAATTACTCTTAGGAAGAGTAAATGGAACCTGCAGAGACCAAGTATACAATAACTTCTAGACGTGACTCATGTAGAAACCAAGCTTCTCTCCTTCCATCCATACATGGGTATTGGTTTAACCATATATATTTAGCTGAAGTTTGTCCTAAGACAAGTTTCCGTTTCCATTCTTCATCTCTGCAGCTGTCCTGCTAATCTAAGCCTCCTTCATCACTCAGAAGAGTCCTTCCCACACGGTCTTCCTGCTTTACTTTTTCTTCTTGATTTTGCTTCCCCACAGCCTATTTTTACAGAGTTTCCAGTAAATCAGATCTTGTCTCTCCCACTTTTTACAGTACGGCTGCCCTTCTGTGTGCTCTCCCTATTCCTGTGGCTCTCCATGATCTTAAGATATATTCTGAAGACCCTGGTGACCTTCAGGTCCCTACATAGTTAACATTGGTACCTTATTTCCTACTTCTCAGTCACCTAGCTCTTGCCACACTAACTTCCTTGCTGTTCTTTGTACAGTCCCAACTATTTCTTTATCTTTGTCTTACAATTCCCTTGGCCTCGAAGTCTTCCTCAGTTTCTCCACACAGCTAATTGACTTTTATTCACTCAGGTGTCTGTTCACTTCTCACCTCTTTAGAGATCATCCCTTTCTCTTCAGAGATTTAAAAAAAAATTCTTTTACAGAAGTATAAACCCCACCTAAGGGCAGAGGCTTTTTCTGTTTTGTTCACTGCTGAATCTGCCAACTTAGAATCATGCCTGTGGTTGAAGGAATGGATGAACTGTTGAGCGTCATTGACCAGACATCAGGAAAAGCTGCCTGGATACATCCTTAGTCTCTTGTCAAGGAAGCTGGCCAGTCCAGCTTTTAATGTGCTCCGAATAACAGCAGTTTGCTGGGAGCTGCCTAACCTAGTTTTTGTCCAGCTAATTTTGGTTTTAGCAATTCAAGTGTAAGAGCTCAGTCTCTGCAGGTGGACGTGGGTTTGAATCCTAGTTTTACTACGCTATGATCATAGGCAAGCCATTTAATTGCCCTCAGTCTCAGTTTCCTCAACTTTAAAAGGGAGATCATCTCTGTCTCAAAGGTAGCTGTGACGATCAAAAGAAAGAGTATCAAGAACCCTGTTATCCCACAGTGCCTGACATTTTGACCCTGCTGTGCAGTCTTTCTCTTGGTCTCCTCTTAAACCACCCCCCAAAATAAAAGTGAAAATTGGAAAAATGTAAATAATTTATTAATCAGGAAAATAATCATGGACTTTTATTTTTTATCATCAAATTTTGTTTTATTTAAGATTTTAGTTTTAATTCTGAAGAAAGAGGTACATTTCCTTTTTTTTTTTAGTTTTAGCATCAGCTTATAACCAGGTTTCTGTTTTCTTTTCTCCTGTCTTTTCAATACTGCATAAACATCCAGAAACTACAGGGTTCAGTAAAAGCTGCAGGCAAGGAGATCAGAGAGCTTACGGTATTTATTGAACTCCACCTAGTAAGGCACTTAGGGTGGAGGGAGAATTTGTGGGTAGTTAAAAAAGAGCCTGACCTAGAGTCTGTTCCCTGGGAATTCCACAGTCCAGGAGGGGAGGTGAAAAGCATGTGTACTGCATTGTAAGGTGGAAGGTGAAAGATGCTGAGGAGTTACTTTGAAAATTCAGACTAGGAAAAGATGTCTTAGGGGAAGCGGTGGGGTGAATGTTTTGGGTAGTCAGGGGAGGCCTTTGCTGCAGGAGGTAAGCTGGACTTATTTGGGCTGGGCTTTGGAAAAGAAGCCCCTTTTGAACATGGGGAGATGGGAGTGGGAAGAGATCACTATATTTGGTGGAAGAAACAGTGAAATATGAGGTTGGAAAACTATGTTAAGGGCCAGATTATGAAGGGAATTGGTTAAGCATTTGGATTTTACTCTGTGTGCCATGGGTTGAGGCTACTGAAACGTATCAGCCAAGGCAGTAACCTGACTAGAATTGCCTGAGGCCTGTTGAAATGGCTATAATGTAGAGGATGGATTTGGAGGGAAGGAAGGCTGGGGAGGAGGCCGAAGCAAGTGACGATGAGTCCTTTGTAAAGGGCTTTGTGGTTGGTGAGGACTGCTGTGAGAGAGACTAACTATAGACAGTATAAAAGACAGAACTCTTGAAACCTGTTTACATGTTGACAAGAGGGAAATATCAAAGATGACTCAAGTGTTCTAGATCCTGGTGACTCATGCTGTTAACAGGAAGAGGAGGAACAGATTTGAGAACACATATGTTGACCTCAGTTGTGGACATATTTTGCCAGGCCCAGTTTACCTTTAGGTGGTTTTGTTTTAGCTGGCAGTTGAAAGCATTTCCAATCCGACTGGCGTTTGGGTGAAAATTAGCTCGTGAGCTAACATTTGTTGAGTTTCTCCTGTGAAGCCAGCCCTGTCTACGATCAATGCTAGACAGAGTGAGGTTTTGAAAGATGTATATATAAATCACACCACTGACTTGTAGACAAGACTTAACAGAGTTGAATCACATTCAAGAAAAATGTATTTCATTTCCATTAAGTGCAAGCAACTGTCCTAGCGACGACAAAGTGAGCAGCACAGTCGCAGCCTTAATGGAACTTGGGAATCTGAGAAGGGAAGGCAGAGTTTCTCAAAAAAAACCCCAAATGGATGTATTATGCTTTATAGTTGACTGAGTCTTCTCTTTTGCATTGGTGATTAATGGCACTACCCTCCAGCCCAACTCTCAAGTCAGTAACCTAGAAGTCATCCCTGACATCCCCCCCAGATCCTGTGGATGCTTTAAAGCCCTCACATATGTTCTTCCCTCTCTGCTGTCACCCATTTGTTCAGACTGGTAGTTCTCAACCTGGAGAACCCTGCATGTTAGAATCACCTGGAGAGCTTTTAAAAACCAAATTTATGCCTCACTCAGCTTCACCAAGATCAATATATCCCACAAAACATTTTTTTCAAACTGAGTCAGTGTTGAATAAAACAAGGTTTTATTGAGTCTTTTTTTAAACAAATTAACTGTGTATATGTATATAAATACATTTGTGTATATATATACACATACAAAATAAGGTCATCTTTTCTAACTAAGAAGTCCTGAGTAGTAAGTTTCATTTGTAGCTGGAGTAAAAAGATTTTTGAAAGCAAATTTTTGTTGAATAGTGGCATTTGGACTTTGTCAAAACCGAGTTATGACAGTTACAGTTGCTAGATGTTTTTAAAGGTTGAAAAGTCAAAATATGAAATATATTTTAGCACCATTATGTTTTTAATAATATCCAAACTTTTTGTTTGTGTGTGTAAAGTGGGAGGGTGCAGCCTGGCAGGGGCATCTTACTGTTCCTTTGTACTCTCCTCCAGATAGTGTTGCTAGCTTCTTCCCCCTTCCCTTCTTTTCAGTAGGGTATTTTGTGAACTTGAATTCTCAACAGTATATATATATCCACTTAAATCTTATTCCCCATTAAACAATTTTCCTATGTTTAGCAGTCTAGATTAATGAATATTCAGTAATCCCAGTGAAAGAAAGTTCCATCTGCGCTATGACAGGTTTAGGAGAGTAGTAGTGGAGATTAGCTTCTGTGATGTCAAAAGGAAAACAGTATTTTCTGGGAAGACAACACATACTTTAATGAAGTATTGTTATGTGGAAGACTAATACACGTCTGAAACAAAAATTATTCTTGTAGTTCTCAAAATGGGATTTTATCACAGCCTTTTCAGTCATTTTTCTTTTATCTAATTGACATAGTTAAAGCAGAGTAGGGATCAAGTCATCTAGTAATTAAAGAATTAGACAAAGAACATTAATTCACTGCTAAAATTAGGGTTAGAAAGTAAGAACTACAGTAGTAGAGAAAATATCAGGGATATTTTAAATCCAAAAAGATTTAATGAATACAGTGTGGGTTAGAATTGGAAGAGGCATGGGGGAGTAGTAATCACATTGAAGACAGGGAATGGAAAAGACATTTAATTCCTAAATTAATGAACTAATAGTTATAAATATTGTTTGATGTCCTGACTTTGGAACTGAAATTAGGTAGCAGGGTACGGTGGGATGAGCATGGCCTTTGGCTTAAGATCTTAAATCTTGAGTGGGTCTCAGGCTAATTGTGTAATTTAAGGCAATCCGCTTAACCTAAGTTAATTCTGTTTGTTAATTCTATTTGTACTGCTTTGAATATGTTGGTTAGAATTTGAGAGTGAGGAATTAAGTGCTGTAGGAGATATTAAAAAGTCTTAATTACTCTTTTGTCTTTTATTGCAAAATATTTTAAGAAACTCTGCATTTTTATTTACTCTGTAAAACTTTGTTTTTGACACTAATCCAGCAAGAAGGTTCAAGGCTTTTTGTTTGTTTGTAAGGATAGTTATATTAGTTTCCTGTGGCTGCTATGATGAATTTCTACAAATGGAGTGGCTTAAAACAACAGAAATGTGTTCTCTTGATTCTGGAAGCCAGAAGTCTAAAATCAGTATCACTGGGCTGAAATCAGGTGTCACTAGGGCCATTCTCTCTCGGAAAATATCTGTTCCTGGCTTCTTCCAGCTCCTGGTGGCTGCTGGCATTTCTTTGTTTATGGCTACATTGCTCTAGTCTTCAGGGCCACTGCACTGTGCTGTAGATTCTCTCTGCATTATTACTCAGAAGGGTACTTGTATACTTTTTTCCTGTAAGAACTCTACAGCTTGTTGATACTTCCAAGGACACATCTGCATTGCCCTTGTTCCCCACAGAGTAACGTCTCAGCCGTGTCCTCTCTCCATTGTACTGTGAAATGGTGTGGCAGCTGCGATACCACTGGTGGTTGCACTTGTGATCAAGGGTTTCCTCCTACAAAAGATGCTGGGTGGGGAGCATCTGTGATTTCGTGAATAAGAGCCCTGTATCCTAAAGCCCTCCCTTTCCCTTGACTCTTCTCTGATCATGAGCTGTGTAGTTTATGTCTTGTGTCAGTGTCTAGGCTGCAGCTAGACATTTGTGTCAGTAATTCTGGAGGGAGACTAGGGCTGTTGCTGTAGATTTTGGAATTATGTGTGTGTAAGTGATCTCTGAAGAAATTTACAAGTAATCCTTGAGAATATGTTTGAAAGAGAACTTTTATGATCTCATTTTAAGGGCTAAAGGATTTTTTTAACTTTCTACTCTTCTTGAAGGCAAATGTTATCATAATTCCCCCACGTGAGTCAGTATCCAGATTCTCTGTGACTGTGAGTTTTGTTCTTGTCCCTCCTGTGTGTGAGTTCTGGTAGCTACTACTTCGGTTCTACATTCGGTACAACTTCGGTGCTACCTTATTTGTTTGGAAGAGGTGCAAGTTAGGCTGCCCTTTTTTTTTTTTTTTGCCTTTTTTTTTTAACATTTTTTATTGATTTATAATCATTTTACAATGTGTCAAATTCCAGTGTTCAGCACAATTTTTCAGTCATTCATGGACATATACACACTCATTGTCACATTTTTTTCTCTGTGATTTATCATAACATTTTGTGTATATTTACCTGTGCTATACAGTGTAATCTTGTTTATCTATTCTACAATTTTGAAATCCAAGTCTATCCCTTCCCACCCTCTACCCCCCTGGTAACCACAAGTCTGTATTCTCTGTCCATGAGTCTTTGGATTCCACATATGAGTGATCTCATATGGTATTTTTCTTTCTCTTTCTGGCTTACTTCACTTAGAATGACATTCTCTAGGAGCATCCATGTTGCTGCAAATGGCGTTATGTTGTCGGTTTTTATGGCTGAGTAGTATTCCATTGTGTAAATATACCACCTCTTCTTTATCCAGTCACCTGTTGATGGACATTTAGGCTGTTTCCATGTTTTGGCTATTGTAAATAGTGCTGCTATGAACATTGGAGTGCAGGTGTCATCCTGAAGTAGATTTCCTTCTGGATACAAGCCCAGGAGTGGGATTCCTGGGTCATATGGTAAGTCTATTCCTAGTCTTTTGAGGAATCTCCACACTGTTTTCCATAGTGGCTGCACCAAACTGCATTCCCACTAGCAGTGTAGGAGGGTTCCCCTTTCTCCACAGCCTCTCCAGCATTTGTCATTTTTGGATTTTTGAATGACAGCCATTCTGACTGGTGTGAGGTGATACCTCATTGTAGTTTTTTTTGATTTGCATTTCTCTGATAATTAGTGATATTGAACATTTTTTCATGTGCTTTTTGATCATTTGTATGTCTTTCTTGGAGAATTGCTTGTTTAGGTCTTCTGCCCATTTTTGGATTGGGTTGTTAATTTTTTTCTTATTGAGTCGTATGAGCTGCTTATATATTTTGGAGATCAAGCCTTTGTCGGTTTCACTTGCAAAAATTTTCTCCCATTCCGTAGGTTTTCTTCTTGTTTTATTTCTGGTTTCCTTTGCTCTGCAGAAGCTTGTAAGTTTCATTAGGTCCCATTTGTTTATTCTTGCTTTTATTTCTTCTAGGAGAAAATTTTTGAAATGTATGTCAGATAATGTTTTGCCTATGTTTTCCTCTAGGAGGTTTATTGTATCTTGTCTTATGTTTAAGTCTTTAATCCATTCTAAGTTGATTTTTGTATATGGTGTAAGGGTGTGTTCTAGCTTCATTGTTTTACATGCTGCTGTCCAGTTTTCCCAACACCATTTGCTGAAGAGACTGTCTTTATTCCATTGTATATTCTTGCCTCCTTTGTCGAAGTTGAGTTGACCAAAAGTTTGTGGGTTCATTTCTGGGCTCTCTATTCTGTTCCATTGGTCTATATGTCTGTTTTGGTACCAATACCATGCTGTCTTGATGACTGTAGCTCTATAGTATTGTCTGAAGTCTGGGAGAGTTATTCCTCCAGCCTCTTTCTTTCTCTTCAGTAATGCTTTAGCAATTCTAGATCTTTGATGGTTCCATATAAATTTTATTATGATTTGTTCTAGTTCTGTGAAATATGTCCTGGGTAATTGGATAGGGATTGCATTAAATCCGTAGATTGCCTCGGGCAGTGTGACCATTTTAACAATGTTGATTCTTTCAATCCAAGAGCATGGAATATCTTTCCATTTTTTAAAGTCTTGCCTTTTATTTTATTTATTTTTTTAACTTTTTTTTATTGAGCAATAGTCATTTTACAATGTTGTGTCAAATTCCCGTATAGAGCACAATTTTTCAGTTATACATGAACATACATATATTCATTGTCACATTTTTTTTTCTCTGTGAGCTACCACCAGATCTTGTATGTATTTCCCTGTGCTGTACAGTATAATCTTGTTTATCTGTTCTATGTTTTGAAATCCCAGTCTGTCCCTTCCCACTCCCCACCCCCTTGGCAACCACAAGTCTGTATTCTATGTCTATGAGTCTGTTTCTGTTTTGTATGTATGTATGTATGTATGTAGTTATTTTTAGATTCCACATATGAGCGATTTCATACGCTATTTTTCTTTCTCTTTCTGTCTTACTTCACTTAGAATGACATTTTCCAGGAACATCCATGTTGCTGCAAGTGGCGTTATATTGTTGGTTTTTATGACTAAGTAGTATTCCATTGTATAAATATACCACCTCTTCTTTATCCAGTCGTCTGTTGATGGACATTTAGGCTGTTTCCTAGGCTGCCCATTTTTAAAAGTCTCAAAGAGGCAACTCCTGATCCACCATAGTGCTGGTACATAGTAGGTGCTTCATAAATGCTCACAGAATGATTGTTTATGTGGAGTATTTACTGATGCTGTAGTCTTGAAAGACTGAAGCTCTTGAGCGAAAGGTTGGCTAGAATATGGTGTGATTGAAACCAAGGTTAAAGGATTCACGTTGCTTCATGGAATAAGAATCTACATTCTGTAGCCATAGGCTTCCCCTGTGAAAACCTGGAAGCTGTCTCTTGGGCAGGTGGGTTGTAGCTGTAGCCAGCAGATTGAACTAGCATGCTAAGGTGTCCTCTGGCCATCCACTCAGTTGACTGAGGCAAAGGCAGGTGAGTGACAGACGTTCTTGCCGTTGGCTTCTATGGAGGACAAGGTTAGGTCTTCCCTTCTAATCATTTGTATTTCTCCTAGAGCCTAGTACTATGCCTGTTCCACAAACCTGTTTACTGATAGTAGTTTCAAAGGCAAATCTGACTAAGAAAGTAAAAGACTGAAGCCTTCTCCTTGCACTTTCTGGATCTGGTATGCTACAGACACTTGTAGGCTTTGTTTAAATCTTCTGAAGTAAAATACCACTTTTCTGGGATCTCTTTCCTTGCGCTAGCTTAAACCAGGTGGTCTTGCTCTGTGCTCTATTTGTATACCCTGTCAGAGTGCTGTCACGTTTTATTGACTTGTCTTGTTTAATTGCCCATCTTACCCTGTAACTTTGTTTAAAAAAAAAAAAAAGTGCCGAGATGATTTTCTTTGCCCATGGCACTGCATAGGTGCTTAATAAATTTTTAATGAACTCCTGGGTTGTACAGTTGTCTTCTTAACAGAAGAAAATCTTTGAAAAAGTCACTGAATGAACAAAAAAATTGCAGCTCAGTTGGTCTTCTATCTAAACAATGGTATTCCCAGAGCAGTCTGTGAGTGACTTGGGGAGGTACGTGCCTGGGGCTGAACTTTTTCTCCAAGCCAGTCATCCCCATACCTGGGATCGTCTTAAAAGGACTATACATTTCCTGACCTCACCCCAGAGCTCTTGAATTTGATGCTCTCTCTTTAGTCAAACTGCCTAAGTGATTCTTACGCAGCTAGTCTGGGAGTAATGTCATCAGGCGTGGTCTGAGGCAAGAAATGGATAGGCTTCTGGTCCTGGGCCTGTCCCCTTCTACTCCTCATTCATTGTCTGGGAATGGAACCAAAAGAGATGCTCTCTAGGTTCCTTCCCTTCCTAAAGTTTCTGATATAGAAAAAACCTTACACTTGGGTGTTAGAAAATTATTTATTTTTCCTCCTGCTTTTAATTGTTTTCCCAAATCTTTATAATTTGTGTAAAACAATAGATTTGCTTTATAAGTGCCTATCGATTTAAAATTCAAATAATATTATAAGGCTTATAACAAAAGATAAGTTTTGCCAGACTACTTCCCACTCTTCTCTGTTTACCTCTAAGTGATAATACTTACACTGCCATTCATTAGTTATAGATATTGACTGACTTTTCCTGGGGTGGATTAGGAGTTACCTCTTTGGGAATATTTTTTTAAGGGGCAGCTTAACTTGTACCTCTTCCAAATGAATAACAGTGATTTTTTTTTTTTTAACAAGTGATGATTTTTTAAAGCATGTTAGGCTTTACTTTTGGTTTGGGAATTGTCAGTGCGGACTTGTTATCTGAGGTGATGCAATATTTCAAGTAGCTTGTTCAGTATTTAGCAGTGTTTCTATTTCTGTTTTTTCTCTTGTTCGTCATGTCGTACTTTTGATAATGTCCTGTTGATTTGCTATGACTTGATCAATTTTAATTCCGAGGTCAATAAAACATTTGAAACCCATTCATTCTGCTTTTTTGTGACTCAAAACCAAAAATGTTGTGTAAACAGTTATAAAGTTTAAACTACTTATCCAGTAATTATGTAATTGTGGAATGCAGAGGGAGGAGAGGGTGGAGGAAATGCTGACAATTTTGAGTGCATGTGCCAATTACAGTAGTTTCACTTAAATTCACGACAGCACTGAGAAGTAGATCTCCCCTGCTATGTCAGATATAAAGAAACTGAAGCTTAGAGAGATGAGTTGCCCAGGGTCCCCACAGCTAGTGTACTGAAAGGATCTGGATCCCCATCATTGGGGTGCCAGAATCCACTACAGGTGTATATCAATTAAAAAAACTGTTTAATTGAAGCATAAGATACATGCAGAAAGAGCAAATCACTAGTATAGAGCTCAATGAATTACCAAAATAAAACATGAATGTAACCATCCCTAAGTTAAAGAACAACCAAAAAGGGTGTTACCAGCTCGCCAGAGGGCACTCTCATGTGCCCTCCCAGTTTCCACTCTCCTGCCATTCCTCCAAAGACAACCAGTAAGGCGACACCATGGATTCATTTTGCTATAAGTAATAGCAGTTTTTGAACAGAATTTGATGTCACTCCTAATTCGTTATGTCCTTTTACATTTTGTTATCATACCTAGATAATCAGGGCCAGTTTTTCTTTACAGAGGCCCATCAACTCCATTTCTTTCTCTACAGGAAAAAAAAAAAAAGAGTGTAAATTTTGTACAGTTACATGAACTTACTGCTTTGTGTTAAATTTGTCCCCCTTTCAGGTAAATAATTGCAATTTCTTGGCTATTTAGTCTGAGTAACTTCAGAACTCTTCAAAACCAACGACTGACTAAATTTGTTGCACTGGAATAGAAGTGTAGCTCTGAGTCCTGCTGAAGTGGTTTTGTGTAATTGTAAATGCTACTTAGATTTTTTAAATATTATAATAGGATCATTGTAAGTACTGGTTTCCTTTAGCCAGTGTTTGTTTGTTTTAGCAATATTTGGTTTAAATATTAGTAGGCCAAATAATCGCAGTATTTTGAAAAAAATTGCCTATAGGAATTCTCATCTGATATGTAACTCGTGAGCACAGTGATCAGTTTAGCAGCTATAAGCAAATTTTCACCTTGCAATTGCCTTCTTTATTTTCTCAGGAGTACTGGTGTTCACCTGAGGCATCTAGTTTTTTGACTCCAGGCATTTATTTAATGTGGAGCCTCTAGATGAGGGGAAGAAGTTCCCTATTATAACTATGAGGAAGACAGGCTATTAGTTTTTAAACGAATTTCTCTCTATTTTTTAGTAACTATGAAAATAGAACATGTTTGTTACAGAATACCTGAAATGTGCAGGACAGTGCAGAGGAAAAAAATCTCTCATAATCCCACCTCTCAGTGAGACCTGCTCATATTTTGTGGCATTTAATTTGCCTTTTTACTCCTCATGTGTGTGAATGTTTATATAATAAAATTGGAATTGTAAAATATATTTTGTTTCACAGCCTCCTTTTTTCTGTTAATATGTTATTCTTTGAATATGCATACTTAGTATTGTGTATTTCTTTGAAAACATTAATAGTTGCATGGTAGCTTCAAACTCATGCACTGCTTAGTTTGTTTAACCATTTCTGAGTTTTTGAACCATTTTCCCCCCATGTTTATAAAGAATTAGTTGTTGGGCACCAGGTAGGGGAGGGATGAAGCTGAGGAAAGGAAAGGAATGCTCTTTTATGAAACTGGTTCTACTTGTTCAACTGAATTGATCATATATTTAGAGCCTCTGTGTGTCAGGCCGGGTGGTAGGCTCTGAGATGCAGGTGTAAATCCTTTCACTTTGGCCATCAGATGTGTTGAGTGAGGGCCTGAATTAAAGTCTGAGTGAGATGGGGATACAGAAGATGGGAAGGATTCCCAAAGATGTTTAAAAGGGAAAGTCAGGTTTTGAATTGAGGTAGAGTTGGAGCCATGTCAGTGAGTGGGAGACATCTAAGAATCCTGTCACATTTCCTCTTTAGATAACTAGGGTAGATGGTGGTGTCATTTATTAATATAGGGACCAGAGTGAATTTAATGTGCCATGGGCCATTGGGAGAAATATCAGGTGGGCAGATGATTAGATGGAGCTAAGACGGGAGATCTGGGCTAGAGAGATGGAACTCTGGATCACTGGCACTAGATCTTGGTATCAACCACAGACCAGAGTTCTGGTATAGCTGCCTTGGGAGAATGTACAGTTGAGAAGAGGGCCAAGGATAGACACCCCTAGGGAGTGTCAGTGGTCAGGTGTTGGCAGGGAGGCAGAGAAGCATGTGGAAGAGACAGAGAACTGGAATTGGAGAAAAGGTGGCATTGTGGTTGCTGGGAGAGGACAGGAAAAGAGGGATGGACAGCAGTGCCCTGTGCTGTGTTGCAGAGGTCCGGGAGGAGGACTGCCGGCGAGTGTCTGTTGGGTTTGGCAGTTAGAGGGTCATCAGTGAGAGGAGCTTCAGGGGAATGGTGGGTGAGAAAATGTGTGTGGCAGCTGGAGATGGAAGGGCAGAGGTTGTCAGATGTGTGGAAGGAAAGTTTTGTTTTATTTGATAGAGACAGGTTTATGTGCTGGTGAGAAGGACCCAGTTGAAAGAGATTGAAGTTGCTGGAGAAGGGACAGTTGATGACAAAGCAAAGGACCCGGGGAGAGTGATGGGTTTGGGACAGAAGTGGAGGGAAGGTTGGCTCGGAGGGAGCGTCTTTCTCTGAGAAAGCATGGGGTGGATGGGAGCAGTCGCTGGCCTGGTGGGAGTTGTTGGCTGTAGCTCAGTTTTCTCAAGACATTGGCTGAAAATGAGGCAGATTGGGTGGGAGATGGGCTTGAGGGCAGTGTCAAGAATTGGAATATCTGTGGTGGGGAGAAGGGTGAAGAGACTGAGGCCCAGGATTGAGAGAATGACTTTAGCAGCACTGTGGTTCCATAGTGAGAGACCATGATTTATGCATGGTTGTGTGAATCCCCACCAAGATGCCAGATAAAGGAAGAGACACATTTCTTAACTGTTTGCTTCCTCAGGGAAGCCTTCCCTGACATCTTTGTTGAGGTGTTCATAGCTCTGTTCTTTCCTTCTAGTACTCTTTGCCCTTGTTGTTTTGCATTTGATTGCTGCGATTGTTATTGTAATTATAAAAGTTTACTTCCCCCAGTAACTAAAAACTCTAAATGTTTGTTGACTAAATTAATGAATTGGATACTGTGGTTCTGAGCCTTTAAAATCTGCCCCAGCACACCTCGGGAACATGACTTGCTTCCATCTGAACTGTTCCTGACTGCACTGATCCTTCCTGAAGTAGGGCAGCTGTCAGGTCGTGTTGGGTAATGGTTAATAGATCATGGGCCCTGGAATGAGAATGCGTGGCCTCCTAGCCCAGCCCCTTCTCTCACCAGCTTTGTGACCTTGGGCAAATTCTTAATCTCTGTGCCCCAGTGTTCTCATCTGTAAAGTGTGGCTAGTAATAGTACCTACGCCATGGAGTTGTCATAAAGCTCGCATGAGAATTCATGTAAAGCTTATAGAACAGCGTGTGACATGTGGAAGTTTGTTATCACTACTAGTGCTTTGAAAAAAAGCCTCCCAGGTGATTTCGATAATCTTTCCTTGAGACTCCTGGCTTTATGTATGGCAAAGGATTTGCAGGGCAGGTACCTGTTAGCATCTTACGTGCATCTGTTCCTTGTCATGTATTGAATATTGGTCTTCAGGGAAACTGAGAAGAAATCCCTGGACCATGATAGCACCTTGAAACAAAACCATTCTTGGTCTTATAGGAGTGTCAGTAAGAAATAGTAGGAAATGTCATGTGACTACAGTTGACCCTTGAACAACGCCAGGGGCTAGGAACTCCAACCTCTTTGCACAGTCAAAAATCTGCATATAATTTATAGTCGGCCTTCTGTATCCTTGGTTCCTCCATATCTGCGGATTCAATTAACTGTGGATGGTGGAGTACTGTAATGGTGTTTACTGTTGAAAAAAGTCTGCATGTAAGTAGACCCGAGCAGTTCAAACCCTTGTGGTTCAGGGGTCAGCTGTAATCATTTTGGTAGCCCTCCTAGCTGTGGGATGAGGGATTAGTGAATCCTGTGTGCTTTACACCTGCCATGGTAAGTAAATGGGATTCTTTGTTCCCCTTGCAGAAGAAGTGGCCAAGTTGGAGAAGCACTTGATGCTTCTCCGACAAGAGTATGTCAAGCTGCAGAAGAAACTGGCAGAGACAGAGAAGAGATGCACTCTTCTGGCTGCGCAAGCCAACAAGGAAAGCAGCAATGAGTCCTTCATCAGCCGCCTGCTGACGATCGTGGCCGACCTGTACGAGCAGGAGCAGTACAGGTGAGCTCCTCACACCGCACCAGTTTTGGGGAGCAAGGCCGAATTGGCTTTATTGCCAGGCCGCCTTGCAACTTCTGTCTTACTGGCTTTCTTCCCCAGTTTACTTCTCTCTGATATTGACAAATCTTTAGTCTCTAGAATGTGAGCCCTTGAGGCAAGATTTTGTCTCTTGTTTGCTGCTTATCTTCAGCACAGAGTATGAAAGTCATGGTGATAACATCGCTAACACAGATTGGAATTACCTTACGGGTCCAGGGATTCAGAAGGAGAAGTGTTCTCGGGCGGGTTGGAGGAGTCTTGGAACTAGCGGACAGTATAGCATGATGTTGAGGGTGGACTCCGGAGCCACACAGCTGGCCACTTCCTGGCTGTGTGACCTAGCGTTACATGCCATGCCTCAGATTCCTCATGTGTAATATGGGGATGATAATTCTACTGTTTACCTTAGGGTTGTCATGAAGATTAAATGAATAAATACTGTTTAGGCACTTAGAACAACAGTGTCTGGCATGTAATAAGTGCTTACTTTTTAGCTGTTGTTATTAAGTGAATTTTGAGGTAAATTTTAAAGGCTGAGTAGGATTTAATAATAAAGTCAGTGATATTACTGGTAGAGGGAGTGGCTGAAACACGGGAACATGTGGAGGATTTAGAGGACAGTGAGGGGCCATGTTAGGGTACATGTCCATGTAGGGGAGCACTGAAAGAGGTGGGAAAGGTAGGATGATTGCATTGGGATGCCAAGGTGAGGAATTTGGACTTGATCCTCTAGGAAGTGTGGAACAGTGTTTTTTTTTTTTTTTTTGAGTTATAGGACTGTCATAATCAAAGTGGTGTTTTAGGGAGATTAACCTGATAACATCATACAAGTGAAGTTATAAAGAGACAAGAGCAGCTTTGATGTTGTTGCAAACAGTTTGGACCAGAACTGTGGAGGACTGACCTGAGATGATAGCAGTGGATGTGGAAAAGAAACATGGTCATGAATGTGCATGAAAGGGAGGATTTGGCTCCTGGGGAGAAGGATGATTGGACTAGATAAGAGTTAGTAAAATTCCAAAATAAATTAGGACATTTAGAATAGATCAAAATCCAGAACTGCTGTCCACTGTTGTAATCATTTCTAAAAGAAAAGAAAAAAATACCAAAAGAATAGGAAGTATATACTCTGAGTAAAGGACAGCCCTTTCTTTAAATCAAATAGGTATATCTACTTGTGAAATATAGTTCATTGTCTCTTTTTCTCCTCTTTTTTTTCCCATGGACAAGTGAAAACTTTGTTTCCACTGGTCCCAGGAAGCCTGCCGTGTTTGTTACAGACACATCTCTCCCACTGTCCAAGGCTCTTCCCTGTTAGGATTCCCATCGTTTACTTTCTCAAATAGTTAACAGTCGATTGCATTCATTATACTGTGGTCCTTCTAGGAGATGGTGGGAATGAGACTGCGCAGTTTTCTCTTCTGGCCATTTTTTACCTCGCAGCTATGGTATGATCCCGTGGTTCTGGTGAATTGATGATCAGTTAGGGCATGGAGACTTCAGATAGGACTTAGTTTTTGAGATGGAATAACTGAAATTGTAATATCAATTTCTAAAGCAGATGCTCTTTGTTCCATAAAATACCTTTGTTCCATAAACGTGCATTTTGTTAAAGAATTTAAATAGTATTTTTATGTGAATTTCAGTAACTGGAGTAATTGAAGACTCAGTGTTAAAATTTTTAAATTGAGCAATGTGGAAGAAATTATTATGCTCTTTTATTTTTACTTAAAATCAGGAGAAGGATTTTGTACCATAAGATAGTTTAAAATGATGGTTATATGTAGTTATTTACTACATTCATTCTTTTAACAACCAAACTTATAATTTTTCCTATTAACGCACTTGATTGAGACACTAGCAAGAAGCTCTCTGTTAATGCTTCATCTCCAGTAACACCCTAGTATCCATGTTTTAAAAAGAAACGTCTTTAATTGACTAGAATGAGCTTCTAAAAAAAATTGCTAGCCTCCTAATTGTTTCTGGATAGAGTCCTCATAGACTTGACCCGTCCAATTTTCCAGTTTTGAATTGTATTTTTTTTCTTTTTTGGGGGGTGGGTGGGTAATTAGATTTATTTATTTATCTATTTTTTAATAGAGATGCTGGGGATTGAACCCAGGACCTCGTGCACACTAAACATGAATGCTACACCCTCCCCCCCTTTAAACTGTATTTTGAAAACTGTTATTATTAGAAATTATTAGTGAAATCCTTGTCTTTATTTCCCTTTGGGTTGTTAGACTACAAAAGAGAAAACATTTTGACCTGACATTGTGAATGTGGTAAGAATTTTACAGGAACGTTCATTTATATAATTTTGGGGCTAAAGTCAAACTTGTGGCAGAAAGAGTAAACAGTAAATACTCATTTAAGTTTTTAAAATTTGATACCTTATAAGTAAATTTAGAGTTTAAAAATTATTTGTGCTTTGTAAATAGCTAGCTTCCTGTTTTCATTAAATTTTTAAATCTCATCATAGGATATGATATGAGACTAGAGTTTTATGTTCTGCTTTAAATGGGGTATCAATTCTTTTTCTTATCTGTTTATTAATAGTATTATGTGTTAACAGTATTTTCTCTATTTTTTTTATTGAAGTGTAATTGATTTACAATGTGATTTTCAGGTGTATAGCAAAACGATTCAGTTATATTATACACACACACACACATATATTTTCAGATTCTTTTCCACTGTAGCTTATTATAAGAAATTGAATATAGTTCCGTGTACTATACAGTAGGTCCTTATTGTTTATCTATTTTATATATAGTAGTGTGTATCTGTTAATCCCAAACTCCTAATATATCCCTCCCCTACCTTTCCCTTTTGGTAACCATAGTTTGTTTTCTGTGTTCTGTGTCTGTGAGTCTATTTCTGGTTTGTAAATAAAATTTGTATCTTTTTTTTTTTAGATTCCACATATAAGTGATATCATACGATATTTGTCTTTCTCTTACTTCACTTAATATGATAATCTCTAGGTCCATCCATGTTACAGCAAATGGCATTATTTCATTCCTTTTTATGGCTGAGTAATATTCCTGGGTGTGTGTGTGTGTGTGTGTGTGTGTGTGTGTGTGTGTGTAATATAACTGAATCGTTTTGCTATACACACAAACACACATACACACACAACATCTTCTTTATCCATTCATCTGTCAGTGGACATTTAGGTTGTTTCCATGTCTTGGCTGTTGTAAATAGTGCTTCTGTGAACATTGGGGTGCATGTGTCTTTCTGAATTAGAGTTTTCTCTGGATATATGCCCAGGAGTGGGATTGCTAGATCATATGGTAAGTCTATTTTTAGTTTTTTAAGGAACCTCTATACTGTCCTTCTTAGTGGCTGCACCAATTTACATTCCTACCAACAGTGCAGGAGGGTTCCTTTTTCTTCACACACTGTCCAGCATTTATTATTTGTAGACTTTTTAATGATGGCCATTCTGACTGGTGTGAGATAATACCTCATTGTGATTTTGATTGGCATTTCTCTGATAATTAACGATATTGAGCATCTTTTAATGTGCCTGTTGGCCAGATGGATGACTTCTTTGGGGAAATGTCTGTTTATGCCTTCTGCCCATATTTTGATTGGGTTAACAGTATTTTCTAATGATTTGTAATAGTAAGTCCCCTGTTATTCTTTTGATCTAACATAATAAGTTGTACCTTGGTTACTTCTTTAATAGAACTAGAACTGTTGATACACATAATTATAAAGTATATTCTAGACGATGCTTTTGTGGAGTAAAATGTGTCTGCATCAAGCATTATATGAAAAGAAGATTCTGTTTGGAGCTCCTTTGAAGTGGATGAGTTAATTCATGTAATAGGTTTTTTTTTCTTCCTTCCTACCTTTTTTCTTTCATTCATTCTTTCTTTCTTTCTGTTATAGTTTTTGTGTATTTAGTTTATAAAGGCTTTCCAACCTAACAAATTATTTTAAAGGGGAATATGAAAATTAAAAAAAAAACATACAAATACGAGCAGGATGATGATGATTGGTGACTGTGGACTGCTGCCAGCATAGCCATATGGCACGTGCTTATGTCAGCCCGGTGGGTCACCTTACGTTTTTGTTAACTGGCCAGATGCTTTCCTCCTTTAGCATTTGATATTTCAGAGTTAAATATACGTAGCTATTTGGAAACTTCTTTTCGTATGTGGTATGTCATACATATGGAAACATGTTTAAAAAAACATTTCTTTCATGTCTTTATAAATGGCTGAGTAAAAAATGGCCAATAATAGGTCTGAATGTTTCTGGTGAGAATGGGAGTCTGGATACCGCGTTTCCTATTCTTGACTGCTTTGTCAAAGCTAGTTTGTTCATAGTTTTTTGTTTAACTTTGGAGCATTAATATAGTATGGAGCGTATCTGCATTGTAGTCTCAGAGCTGTCATCTTTAAGCTTTCTGTCTCTCCCTGATGATTTATCTTGATTTTTTTTCCTGCATTAAACCTCTTCTACTTTTTATACAAATATTAATCATCCTATGTATCTTGTACGTTCACTGCCATGGAAGTGACATTAGGGAATGTCTTTGAAAGCAAAACATCCCATGTGAACTAAAGCTAGAAGTTAGAAATAGAAAACATGTGTAGCAACATGTTATAAATATGACCCATCAGAATTCAGTGCTAGGATAGAGAATTAATTTTGCTGTGATTTTTTTTTTCTTTGCAGATGTATGTTGGTTCAGTCAATTCTCATATATTTATCAGCTGTTGAATCCTAACTATACCTAGTTGTGATGACATTTTTCTTCTTATATCTGTGGGTATTTTCTTCATCAGTGATCTGAAGATAAAGGTTGGGGGCAGGCACATCAATGCTCACAAGTTTGTCCTGGCGGCCCGCAGCGACAGCTGGAGTCTGGCCAGTTTGTCTTCCACCGAGGAGCTGGACCTGTCAGGTGAGCCTCTGACCAGTTCGGGACTCAAAACTCCCAGCACAAGAGGACTTGGCAGAAGGTTATGGTGTGTCATTTTGAAATATTTGTGGTTTAATGAAAGTAGAATACTTTTCTTATCAATTGATGGTGACCATAAACTAGTTAAATAATTAGTGAATCAGTAAAGTGTAGTTTTTGGATACTTTTGTTTAATGTATGGCCAATAAGTCATAAATATCTTAGGATCTACAATATTCTTTTAATGTATAAAATATGAATATCTGTCCAGAAACTCTTTTCATGTAATAGTATATTATAAATATGGGAGCATGTATAGAAAAACATTTTTCTTTTACTCCAGGAAAAAGTCCTGCTGTTCAGTTGCTTAAAATTGAATCATAACTGCCAAAGTACTTTTCCTGGACTTTAAGAACTGAATTCAGAAGTAACAGTTACTCCAAAGAATATAAATATTTTGTCTTTAACATCAAAGGACGACCATCAGTCTTCAAAATTTGAATAGGTGCATTGAGCTATTTAATGTTTTTATTTAATTGTTTTATGCCACAATATGCAGTGTAGAATTTGGGTAAATATAGTGGTTACATAGACATAAAAGCATCATTTTCAAAAGTTGGTTTCAAAATTGCATTTTCATTTAGTACTTGCCTAACTACTGCTTAAAAAAAAGCAGATTTTAAATTTAATTCTGCTATTAATAGTCAGAGAATTATAACATACGGTAAGGAGCGTACCCAGGAATTAAGATATGAGTTACTTGCAGAAGTGATCGGCTGTGTGAAAAGTCTGCTGAATTATGTCTTTGTTCAAAAGGTTTGCCAGTTCAGAAGGTACTGTTTTCCTATGTGCAGTGCTAGGAACGCTGAGCTATAACACCGTCCTTGCCACACAGAGCTCATTCTGTATCGGAGGAAATGGACTAATGAATCATTTAAGGGCAGGGTTATATATGCAGTGGTATAATTGCTTGATGTCTAAGGTACAGAAGAGACTAACTTGGGCTGGTAAGGAAGATGTCAGTGGCTAACACCCGAGCAGTGTTGCCCAGGTTAAGTAGGCATTTATCTCAAGAATTTAGGGGAGTAGGTGTCTGATGCTTCTCCACTATTAGTGAACTCTGTCTCTTTATGATCATTTCTAGGGTTTAACCTGAGGTCCGAAATTCATAGTTGTAAACACAAACAGAAAACATGCATATATATGTGCATGTGCATTCATGCCTATAACTAAAACATATACGTCGGAAGCAGTCCTTGCTGGAAGGGCACCAGTCTGTGTGATTGAAATCTCTGAGCAGAGTTTGTCTTTTTTAAAAGTATAATCTTTTGAAGCCATGTATTTTTCACCCCAGATAATAGAACTATAGATAACATTTAAAACCCATTAGATCATGAGGTATTCTTCATAGAATGCATAATAGGATCTTGATTACATGAGCAGATAGTTTTCAAAACTAGAAAAGATAATAAAATGTTGCAAATATTGAACTTTATTAGAAAAAAGTTTAGAATAAGTTACCATCTTTTGATACTTACAGTAGCAAAAATTGATGATCCCAGTAGTTGTGAGGCTCATGAAATTGACACTTGCACATTGCCAGTCACATGGTAAATGGGTATGATGGTTTTAGAAAGCAGTTAGGCAGCTGAACTATAAAGTTTTACTTTATTTTTTGCCTTATCCTCTGACTTCTGCTCAGATGGATTGTGTCATAGATAATTTAGACAGCATAGGTGTTTATCATAGTTTTATGTATAATTGTGAAATACTGAATACAACCAATATGAATGAGGCGGAAAAATGAAATGTGGCTGCTCCTCAGAACAAACAAAATTACATAAGAACACAGAAAATTGCATTAATGTATTTAAAAGCTTAATTTAAATACTGAACTTAAAATTTGCTTTTACTTTTTCCATTCTTTTTAGTTTTTTTCTTTTTTAAGGGGGAGGTGATTAGATTTATTTATTTGTTTATTTTTAGAGGCGGTACCCGGGATTGAACCCAGGTCCCTGTGCATGTCAAGCAAGCTCTCTACCACTTGAGCTATACCCTCTCCCTTTACTTTTTTTTTTTTAGTACATTGTAACATTTAAGAGCTGCTTTAACATGTGACTATCTGACCATAAGATCGCATTACTGGGAATCAGGAGTTTCTAGAGTTTAGGAAAGTATAATGTTACTGCCTTTAAATGTCCCAGGACGTACCTCCTTTTGTAAATAATCAACATAGTTTGATCTCTGCTGTAAGGTTTGCTTTCAGGAGTGAGCGGCTGCAGGGCCAGCGTTTTTTGTGGCTTTGGGAGACCAGGCGCTTACTGACATAGCTGTAGTAGAGCGCATGGCATCTTTACTTCCCCTTACAAAGTTTATTTTTGAGTGTGTCATAGGAGAGGGTTCCAAGGAGGTGGTGGCACCTGTGGACCTGTTCATGTTTGTGTGTTTTGCCCAGCAGTCCTGCTGCATTGCCTGGTAGATGTGGGTGTGAGTGCCTAAATCTGGGGTTGTAGCAGCTGAAACTGCCATTAAGAAGCCTGTGTGTCATGTGATACCTGGAAGCATCACCACTCTGGCCGGCCAGCAGTTGAGGGAGATTGGAAATAGGCTCTTGTAAACAAGTATATAAATAGCGTAAAAGCTGTGTTCTAAATGGTTGAACCTTTTCCACTCTAAGGGAGTTAGTAAAATCATTTCATGAATTTATTGGTGTTTTGTTTCTTCAGTATTATTCCATTCATATCACAAATGCTTAGTGGCAGGCACTTTTCAAGGTGCTAAGGATATGGCAGTGAAAAAAATTACATTCCTATTTGCATGGAACTTACAGTCTTAGATTGACAGCCTAAGCCTCACATTTTCTTTCTTTCTTTTTTTTGGAGGGGGCAGGGGGAGCAGTTAGGTTTATTTGTTTGTTTGTTTGTTGTTTATTTAATGGAGGTACTAGGGATTGATCCCTGGACCTCGTGCATGCTAGGCATGCATTCTACCACTGAGCTATCCCCTCCCCTCCCCTCCCATTTTCTTTTGAAGTTCTTGTGTAATATTTCTTAAAATTCTGAACAGGTACAACTTAAATTTGGTTAATTATATAAAAATTTTAGCACATACTGATGAAGATATAGTAGGCATTGTATACCAAGTATTTAAAACTTATTTGGATATGTGAAAATTTTCTTAAATCATACCTTGTTCAAAAAAATAAAATGTTTTGTGCCTGATATGATATAGAGACACCAGCACAATTGCTTCTGTAGGATTCTTGCCATAAATGCATAACCTCAGTCTAATATGAGAAAGCATCAGACTAACCCAAATTGAGGAACATTCCAGGGAATGACTGTTTAGTGTTACTCAAATAGGTTAAGGTCATGAAAAACCAGTAAGCTTTAGGAACTGTTACAGATTGGAGGAAACTAAGGAGACATGATAACTAAATGCAATGTGGAATCTTCAGTTGAATTCTGGACCATAGAAAGGACATTATTAGGAAAACTGGCAAAATTTGTTAAGATCTGTAATTAATTAATAGTATTGTATCAGTCCTAATCACCTGGTTTTAATAATTGTACTATAGTTCTGTAAGATGCTAACTAATACTAGGGGAAGGTGAGTAAAGGGTATATGGGAACTTTCTACATCTGTTCTGTAAGTCTGAAATTGTTTCAAAATATAAAGATAAAAATATAAATTTGCTTTTTGTTTATTTGATAATGTTAAGTTTACAGATAAGTTTAAAGATGTTGACTGATCAACTGGGAAGAAAAAGAATATAACTTAGTTCAACACAGTGTGACAAATCTTGATGCTGGAAGGAGAGCAGGATACTTGTCTATGAAGCAGAGCAGTTTACTTCCTGCTAAATGACTTGTTATAGCCTCTCTATAGCATCTTAGCAATAGCAGCCGACACCGAGAGGCTCCAGTGCATTAGAATGGCTGTTTTGAAGCTGGTTTCTTGTATGCTTTCTCCAGCAAAGATCTTGTGGTTTCCTGGCATAAGAGTTTATGGTGAGTCATGCAGCTTTCCTGGAATGTATCCTGGGTCCTGTCAAGCCATTCCAAAGAACAGAAAGCATCTTCCTTCCCTCCTTTTCAGTCCAATAGGGAAGAATATACACTGAAGCACAGACCTGGGAGGCTGCATTGTGCAGTGGAAGGAGCACAGGTTTTCAGGCTGTGTGCTTAGGTTCACGGAAGTGCTACAGCAAGCTCACAGGGATAGAGATACTTAACATTTTCAAAAGAAACAGCGGTGTCTGTTGGATACCATGTGAAGCACCAGCTCAAGGTTGTTCAATTTCAGTATTAGATCATGTTGTGTACCTTTTGATGATGTCCATGGTAGTTTTAAATGTGTCCATATATTATTTGATATTTCTCCCTTCAAAGGTGGATCCCAGTTCTCCTCTTAAGTGTGAGATGACTGAATTTGTGGTAGAAATAACATGTTACTTCAGAGATAGGTGCTTAGAAGGCATTGTGACCTCCTCCTTGCTGTGTCTTTTGGATTGCTCACTTTAGAAGTTAGCAGCTGTGTCATGAGGACACACAAACAGCCTTGTCGCCTCCTGCTAACAGCGAAGGCCCTCTCCCAGAGATTTTCTTAGAGCTTCAAAAAATCTGTTTTATCTGTGGTCATATTCTCTTACTCAATCCTCACATGGCTTTTGTGCTTTTCTCTCTAATCTTTGGTTATGCTAAATTTGTCTGTGTGTTGGTTTAAAATAGTCTGTTTTAATAATAATCGTAGTGAATTTTTGTATAGCAGTTACTGTGTGGTGGTAGTTTACAGGTATTAACTCATTTATCTTTAGAATAACACTTTGAGGTAAGTCCTCTTGTTTACTCCCATCTTGTGCATGAGGACACCGTGAAGCAATATTAAATAACTCCCTCAAGGTCACACAATAGTAAGTGTCTGAGCTGGGGTTTGAACCCGGTCAATTGGTGCAGAATCCATGTCATTAATCACAGTGCTGTGCTGCCTCCCCCTTTGGGTTTCTTTTTCTTCCAGCTTTATCGAGATATAAAGGAAGTGAAATAAACTGCCCACATTAAAAATGCGCAGTTCGATTAGTTTTGACATAACTGAAACCATCACGACATGGAATAACAAACATTTTTATCTCCCTAAAAGTTTCCTCCTGGCTATTTTTATTCCAGCCACATCCCCAGGCAACTACTGATTTGCTTTCACTCATTGTAGAGTAGTTTGCGTTTTCTAGACTTAATCATAGAGCATGTAGACTCTTTTTTGTCTGGCTTCATTCATGCAGCATAAAGATTCTGAGATTCACCCAAAATCTCAGTGTGCTGTGGTTTCAGTTGTTCATTCCTTATTGCTGAGTAGTATTCCATGTATTAATATACCACAATTTGTTTTTTCCTTTACCTACTGATGGACATTTGTGCTCCATTCAGTTTTTTGCTGTCACACATAAAATTACTATGCTCAGTTGTGTATGTCTTTGTGTAAACATGTGTTCTTGTTTCTCTTCGGTAAATGTTTAGAGGTGACTATTTAATGTTAAGAAACTACCAAACTGTTTTCCATAATGGGTGTACCATTAGTAGTGTGTGTAAGAGTTCCAGTGGCTGCACATTCTTACTGACATGTGATATGTTTTTTTGGGTTTTGTTTATATATTAGCCAATCTAGTGGGTGCAGAGTTCATTGTGGTTTTATTTTGCAACCTCTGATGAATAATGTTGAGCATTATTTTATGTGTTATTGACCGTTTGTGTTATCTTTTGTGAAGTGTCTGTTCACATTCTTTGCCCTTTTAAAAATTGGATTGTCGTCTTAGTTTTGAATTTTAAGAAATCTGTATATAATCTGAGTACAAGTGGTTTGTCTGAAAGTGAACATTCTTGCCTTGTTCTTGATTTCACTGGGAAATGACGAGATCTTTAATTGTTCTATAAACAGATGTTAGTTTTAGGTGTTTTGTAGCTGTACTTTATCAATTTGAATATTCCTAGTGTTTTTTGAGAAGGTTTATGAACTGATTTTGAATTTTATTTCTTTCTTTTTTATCTTATTGAAATGATTATATAGTTTTTCTTTATTCTAATAAAGTGAATTATATTGATTTTTTTCAAATGTTAAACTATCCTTGCATTCCTGGGAAAGCCCTACATGCTCATTATATATTGTCCTTTTTATATATATTGTTGGATCCTGTTTGCTAATATTTCATTAAAGATTTTTACATCAGTAATCATGAGGAATATTGGTATGTAATTTTCTTTTTTTGTAATGTCTTTGTCAGATTTTTCTGTTAGGGTTATATAGGCTTCATAAAATGAGTTTGGGAGTGATCCTTCATTCTCTGTTTTCTGAAAGTTTGTATGCTTTCTAGAATATTTGACAGAATTCATCATTGACATCATCTGAGTCTGGGAGTTTCCTTTTTGGGAAATTTTTTGATAAATTTCTTTAATAGACATAAAGATACTCAAGTTTTTTTCTTTCGTGTCAGTCTTCGCAAGTTGTATTTTTCAGAAATGTGTCCATTTCATCTAAATTGTAGAATTTGCTGGTATAAGGTTGTGTATAATTTTCTCTTATTATTCTTTTAATGTCTGTAGCAGTAACTCCTTTTTCATTCCTGGTATTAGTGATTTATGTTTTCTCTCTTTTACTTCTGATCAGTCCAGATAGACATTTGTCAATTTTATTGATCTTTTCAAATAATCAACTTTTGGCTTTATTAATTTTCTCTACTGCTTGTTTTCTGTATTACTGATTTCTGCCTTTATCTTCCTTCTGCTTGCTTTGGATTTTTTTTTTTTCAAGTTTCTAAAAGTGGAACCTTAGGTAATTTATTTTAGATACTATTTTCTAATGTAAGGACTTAAAGCTCTAAGTTTCTCTCTAAGCACTGCTCTAGCTGCATTCCTGCAAACTTTGATACGTTGTATTTTCATTGTCATTTAGTTAAGGATGTATTCTAATTTTCCTTTTGATTTATTCTTTGACCCATGAATTATTTAGAAAAACGTTGCTTAATTTCTAGATATTTGGGGTTTTCCTGGATATTTCATTCTTACTTGTTTCTAATTTAATTCTGTTGTCAGAGAACACATTTTATATGATTTTGTGCCTTTTAAATTTATTGAGACTTATTGCTCAGCACCTGGTCTGTCCTGGTGAATATATGTACACTCGAAAAGAAGGTATATTCTGCAGTTGTTGGATGTAGTGTTCTTTAAATGTCAGTTAGATCAAGGTATTTGATAACATTTTTCAGACTTTCTATATATTTTCTTTTTATGTCTAGTTCTATAAGTTCCTTAAAGGTGGGTGTTAACATCTCCTGTAATTTCAGAACTCTTAAGTTCTCTCTTTAATTGTCAGTTTTTGCTTCATATATTTTGTGCCTTTGTCATTATACTCGTATACATTTCCAATTATTATTACTTCCTAATGAATAGTGGCTTTTATCATACTGAAATAATTTTTATATCTAGTAAAACTCTATGTCTTGAAGTCTACTTTATCTGATATTAATTAGTCACTCCAAACTTCTTATGCTTACTATTTGTATGGTATATCTTTTTCTATTTGTTCACTTTCAACTTATCTGTGTCTTTATATTTAAAGTGTGTCCCTTAGGCAACATATACTGAAGTCTTACTTTTTATCTATTCTCTTTAACTGAAGTGTTTAGACCATAAATATGTAATGTGATTATTTTAATGACAAAGGCTACTATTTTATTTTTCTGTCAGTTCCCTCTTTTTTCCCTTTGTTCTCATTTTCTTGCCTTTTGGGTAATTTGAGTATTTAGTATTTCATTTGAGTGTGTCTATTAACTTCTAGGCTTTATCTCTATGTCTTGTTTAGTGGTTGATCTAGGGTGAAGTTCTTCAACCTCAGTGCTATGGATATTTTGGGCTAGATAATTCTTTGCTGTGGGAGCTGTCCTGTGCATTATAGGATATCTAGCAGTATTCCTGACCTTTCCCCACTCAGTGCCAATAGCACGCCCCCCAGTTTTGATTGCCAAAAATATTTCCAGACATTGCCAGATGTCCCTTGAGGGCAAAATTGGCTCTAGTTGAGAACCACTGCTCTAGGGATTACAGGATATATGTATAACCTGTTAACAACTTTACTTATCTCATATAAGTAGAATAATAAAGTATTTGTCTGCTTGTGACTAGTTTATTTTACTTAACATGATGATCTCAAAGTTCATTCATTTTTGTAGGATGTGTCAGAATTCCCTTACTTTTTAGGGCTGAATAGTATTCCACTGTATATATCCATATTTGGTTTATACTTACACCCACTTATGGCCATTTGGGTTTCTTGTACCTTTTGGCTATTGTAAATAATGCTGCGGTGAATATTGGTGTACAAATCTCTCTTTAAGATCCCGCTTTCAGTTCTTTCGGATATATACCCAGAAGTGGAATTGCTGGGTCATATAGTAATTCTATTTTTAGTTTTTGGAGAAACTATTTTCCATAGGGACTGCACCATTTTATATTTCCACCAACAGCATACAAGGGTTCCAGTTTCTCCACATCCTCACCAACACACTGTTTGCTGTTTTGTTTTGCTGTCGATAAGTGTTATTCTAGTGCCTGTGAAGTAATGAGGAGTTGTTTTTTAGTTTGTAGCAGTTTGCTGATATGTCTAAATACAAGTGTCTTCTTGTTTGGATGGAGTACTAAGATCCTGAATCTAAAAACTTATATGTCTGTCACCAAATCAGGAAAATTCTTGACCATTATTTCTTCAAGAATTTTTCTTCCTTGCTCTCTTTTTCTCTCCTTCTGAGACTCCAATGACACATAAACTAGACCTTTTGTTACTACTCAATACATCTCTGAGGCTCTCTTCCCTCCCGCCCCCAATCTTTTTCCTCTGTGTTCTTCAGATAGGATAAATTCTATTGCTCTGTCTTCAAGTACTGACTTTTTCCACTGCGATTTTCATTCTGCTCATGAGCCCATTGAGTGAGTTTTTATTACATGTATATTGTATTTTTCATTTCTATAATTTCTGTTTGTTCTTTTTTATAGTTTAGATGCTGAAATTTTTTATCTTTTGACTTCAAGTGTTTTCCTTTTGGAGCAGAATTATACTAGATGTTTTCAAGTCTTTGATAAAGCAGTTCAATATCTGGGTCATCTTGAAGTTGGAATATGTTGATTGTCTTTCCCTTGAAAAATGGTCATATTTTCCAAATATTTCTCTGTTTGAAATGATTTTGGTTTGTATCCTGGACATCACCTTCATGTTGTTTAGACTCTGGGTCCTGTGTCATCCTCTGGAAAATGCTAAATCTCCTTAGGTTGAGATTGCAGGTTCTGTTTCACTTTCTGTGGGTGGTGGTTCAAATATCACTTCAGTTCTTAAAGCTGGGCTGGGACTCTTCCATGCATGGTTGGCTCAGAGATGAGCCTGAGGCCTGTGTGGCTTCATACACAGGATTAGGAGATCTCCTCCGGCCCTCCTAGCTCTGGGATTCTCCCCTTATCCTTCCATCCCCTTAGGGCTCCCTTTCCTGGTTCATCTGGCCAGAAAGATGGAGTTTTTATTGGAGTCTTAGGCATCCCCATGGCCACCACAGGAGAGTTGCTCCTGGACAGGTCTACCCTCAGGGCAAAGCCATGAAGAGAAAAAAAATCAAGAAGCTCATCCAGTGCGATTACTTCAAGATTTGCTTTCCCCTGTAGTTCTATTTTCTGCGTAGAGTTTTTAGCTATAATCAGTTAAAATAGGACAGGTTGTCACACTGCCATAACAAAACTAGACCCTCTATCATTTTACTCTTTTTTGACAGGGCTTGGGGTGTTTTTTTTTTTGTTGTTTTCCCCAAGAAGTTGTATTTAAAGGTACATCCTTAAATTGGCTAAAGAGGATGTTTTTACTGATAAAATATGCAGCATATCATGATTTTTAAATTTTATGAATCAAAAACTTTTCTGTAAAATAGATGAAGAGAAAATAGTTGGAAACTCAAAAGACAACTGAACCAGTCATAGTAGGAAATTCAAAACACTTTTCTCAGTTTTGACAGATGGAATAGAGGATTTAAGTAACAAAATTTCCTCAGTATGCTTCACTTACTAGTTAATTGTGTACAGATAAGTTTATTCCCATTCTTTCCAAATGTCTTATAAAACATATATTTAAAATGAAATCAAAACAGCAACAAAAAAACTAGCTCAAATAGAAAATCTCAAATTCGCCAAAGCGTGACTTTACACATCCTGGACTATAGTGCAGTTTGAAGTTTGGGTGTAATTTTTCTTTTCATCCTCCCAGTCACAGATTTTTTTTTTTTTTTCACCAGCTTGAGTGCTGGGCCTGCTGAGGGGGTGACGGCCTCTAGTAGCAAGCATACCCAATGCAGGTCATGGATGGTTTCATTTCTCACAGTCTGCTCCTTTTCAAGGTAATTCCTGATTTATGGGGTCATCTGACTTTTATAGCCACTTGCTTAAGTAGATTGGAAGGAGATAGCATGATTTGCCTAAAATTACACAGTTGGAACCATATACTCTCCTTATGGCTCATTGTTCTCTGCCCACCTCACACAGCTGGCTGCTTAGTCTAAGTCTCTGAGACTGAGAATAAAATGGATTTATTCTTGGTGTATTTTGGAGATTAAGGGAAGAATCAGGGCAGGAGTGGGAAAGTTTGGTGATCCCTTGAATCTTAATTTGAAAATTTGAGGGCTTCCAGGACATCCCTGCTGATGGTGGTTTTTAAGAAAACTATTTAGGTTTTGGTTTATCAGTTGTACAGGTCAAGTTGATTGGTTTGGACAATTGGGGGTACCGTTATTAAAGGAAACCAGCCAAATTTTAAAACAAAATTAAACTACCACAGAGCAAATGTTTGAGGATAGTGTGGTTGGGGATGTTCTCATCCTCAGGAATGAGCTCTCTTTCCAAGATAAGGCTGTATGAGGGGAACAAGAGTGCACAGGCATATGCCCCGGAGATACCGCAGATTCCGCCCAGACCACCGCCGTAAAGCGCAAATGTTGTAATAGAGTGAGTCATGTGAATTCTTTGGTTTCCTGGTGCATATAAACGTTGTTTACACTGTAGTAAATGCATTAGCATTATGTCTAAAAACACAATGCATACTTTAATCTAAAAATGCTTTATTGCTAAAAATTTCTAACCATCATATGACAACACAGGGTTGCCATAAACCTTCAGTTTGTGGGGGAAAAAAAAAAAACCAAACACATTACCTGCAAAGTGTGATGAAGTGCAGTAAAGTAAGTTCTGCCTACACACAGTTTTGGCATTTTTGCCGACTCTGGACGAATCACATGGCCTACATATATATACATATATTTTTGTTGTTTTTGTTAAGAAACTACTGAGGCATTAAACCCAGTTTACAAAACTAGCTTAGAATTTCACTCTTCTAGGATCTAGTACTCTATACTTGAGACTGCTTAGTTGAAGTACATTAAGTAGATTATTTAGATAAGCCCAGTTTGATTTTCATCTGATTTTAAAATGTTTTCTTTCTTAAGACATTTTAAAAGTGCTATTACTACCTTGACAGGTAAGAGAGAGAAAAAAAAAAACAGACCTTAACCTAATCGTTATTAGCATTTTTGTGTGTTATTTTTCACTTGGGGTCCGTCCATCCCCCCCCAGTTATGCCTTTTTTTTTTCTTTTTCTTTTTACTAGTGGGCTGTTTTAGAGAATGACAGTGAATTAATGTGGTTGCAAGTTAATCAGTAACTTGACATTACTCCCTTCAACCATCTCCTCCCCACTGTAGTTGGAAGACAAAGGGTTAATAAGAGCTGTTGAATTATTGCCTCACCACTAGATTAATAGGATGTTCCTGGTGCATGTTCCACCTTTATTAGATAATCAAGAACTGAGTATAATTTCTTAAACCCTAGCAAGCATCAAAGTCACATGAAGGACTTGTTAAAACACAAATGCTGGGCCGCACCCTCACAGTTTCTGATTCAGTGGATCTGGGGTGGGCCTGAGGATAAGAATTCCTAGCAGGTTCCCAGATGATGCTGATTCTTTTAGCCCTGGACTACCTTTGAGAACCACTGGTGTACACCATGATTTTAAGTGGTCCTCTGACCATCATTGTCCTTTTTTCTGATTAACCAAGAGTTGATTTTAGTTGAAATCATAGTTTAGATATTTTAATAATTTTCATCCCAAGCATTTTCCCAAGTTGCTGTAAAATCTTTATTTTAACTTATAAAATTACATAAATAATGCATGCTTTTAAAATAAAAATCAGGGAGGAAATATGCTAAAAGAAAAATTAGTTACAAATTCTACAAGGGTCGATAATTTTAATGTATATCCTTTCAGTCTCTCAAAAGATCGATAGACAGACAGACAGACGACAGTCACTCTGTCTGTAGCCTTGCCACCCTGACTGTCTTCGATCCTGTCTCATCTTGGAGGCCAAGTAGAATTGGACCTGGTTAGTACTTGAATGGGAGAGAGACAAAACTATGTATATGTTGTGGGGGTGTGTGTGAATGTATACACATTCAGGCACAAATATGTTTTAACAAAAAAATGAGATAATTTAATACCTATATTTTTAGCCACTTATTTTTTTATTCGCTATGTAGTGAGTATCTTTTTTATTGACTATAGATTTAGTTAATTTTAGTTGTTGTAGAATTTTATAGTATATTCTGTCATTTAATTAATTAGTTCTCCATTGTTGGACTAGTAAGAGTTTTGCTCCAGTTTTTCATTATTAAAAATAATACTGCATTGACTATCTTGTATTTCTCTATGTTTGCTCAGCTGTTTCCTTAGGATAATAATCTACATGTATAATTTCTGTGTAAAAGGTTTTGCACTTTTAAGAGTCTTTGCTAGTCTGAGAGGTAAAAAAAATGTGTGGTAGTTTAAATTTGCATTTAGTTGTTGGTAAGATTCTTTTGGCCATTTTATTTACCTTTGTGAATTAACTGTTTATATCCATTTTCCATATTTCCACTGGATGTTCATCTTTTCATTTTTAATTGTTAAGATCTTTTTATTAGAATGTAAACTCTGTCATATGTTTAAAATATTTTCCCCCAGTTTTTACTTTATACATCTTTACTAAAATTTCATTTCCCCTACCTACAGCCCCTCGCAAAACTTTGTAACACTTTTCTGGAGTCAGATGGTACCCAGAATACTTAATCACTGTTTTTAACGACTGTGTGATATTTCTTTGAGTTGGGTGTACCAGAATTTATTAGCCTCAACTTTTAGGGGTCCTCAAGAAGGTCTAAGTATGTCATCTGTGCTTTGTTTTTGAACTTTTTTGTACTTTTTTTCTTTAACCAGATGCTAACCCTGAGGTGACAATGACAATGCTTCGCTGGATCTATACGGATGAATTGGAGTTCAGAGAAGATGATGTGTTCCTGACTGAGTTGATGAAACTAGCTAATCGGTTTCAGCTACAGCTCCTTAGGGAGAGGCAAGTCACAGCAGATATATTCAAGCACCTCAGATGGTGGTGGCTGAGCTTTAATTATGCCAAGCTCTGGGAAAACAGCTTCTTCTGCTAATGTAAATAACTTTTGCAAGGTGTTCTTTTAAAGGCAGTAGTGGGGAGAGAATTTGATCTCCCTTGCTTTGTGTTACCTTGTCAGCTAAATTTTCCAAGGCTTTTAGGTATTTTCTTTTCTTTCAGTGGTTTAGTACCTGAGATTACATGATTGTGTGACCTGATGAGCTGAATTTGATATGATCCAGTGTCCAACCCCTCAGCTTTTCCTTCTGTACCATTTCCTTTGACATTTTATTCTACTCTCTCTTGTATCTACTTGGATGAAGTTCTCGGTCATACTCTCTTTGTTAGAAACACATCAATCGTAAATTAATCCATGGGAGTGTGGCTCAGGGAGTTTCACAGCCAATGTTTCCTGTCATCTCACTTCATTTGATACTGCTGTTTGGGGTCCCGAGGAGATAGCCTGCTATGTTTTTTATTTTGCGTTTTCTCTGTTGCTCTCCCAAGTTGGCCTTTTAGGACAACAGAAAACAAAACATAGACCAGATGATATCAGGCAAAATGCCCCTTAGTTTCTGTTGGAGATGTGGCCCTTGGTAGTCAGTTTGGCAGGTTGAGCATCTTTTTACATTGTTTAGTCATCTTTTGTATTCTCCTCCATGCCTGAAGGAGTGGCTTTTCTCCTGGGTGGGTGAAGAAGAGAGTTTCCGCCATCAAGAAGCACTCCACCTTGTGTTGTTGTGTTGCCTTCAGAGAGTCAAGAGAGACCTTGCTTCCTAGAGCTGCTTGTTCTGTTTTCATTGTGGGGCCGATGTTTCCCATGAGGTGGCTGCTGTGCTCCACACGGTCCGTATACAGGTTACTCCCAGCTGTCTGTGGTTGACGTGGGCTTGAGTGCATTTTCATACCTAAACCTAGTAACTGAAACAAACAGGTCTAAGATTCGTAGGCACATACGGTAAGTATTAGGTTAGCAAAGCTGACTTTAGTCAAGGCCTTTCTTTGGATGAGTTTCTGAGTCATCTAAGAGTGAAATGAAATGATTTTAATTAGACTGAGTATGATTTATAGCTGCTTCTTTTTTCTCCCCTAGATTTTATGAGCTTTCTCTCATTGACCTTGTGCAACTTGCTTATAAATTAAATTGCTTTGATAAAAGTGCCCTGGGGTTGAAGTAGTTTAGATAATTGTAATCTGTGTAATGGATTCTTTAATTAAAATGTTTGCTGTTTATCTACTGATTAGGCTTCATAACTATCAACATTACCAGATGCTCAATTTTGTATTGTTGGATGTGGGTGTAAGCTGTTATCTGTTATGTCTTTGTTAAAAGCTGGAATGGAAGAGACCTAGCAGTGGATTCAGTGCTGGCTTTTAGAAGGTCACAGAGTGCCCACTGCTGTCTGCAGGAGAAATTACACATGTAAAATAGTGGAAGAGCTCCAACACAAATGTGTGCAGTTAAATGTGAAGCAGGTGTTGCTCATTTCTGTAATGTAGGAATCTTGATGGTTTGGGGATGCTGTCACCAATTTGATGAAAAGGAAGTTTTTTGTGTATTATCAGGAAAACACTTTAAAAAAAGGAGAGAGAATTAATAGTGTATGTTAAAAACAGTTAATATAATAATTTTTTTCCTGATTACCAGCGACATATAGTATTTGGAAATTTTAGTATTTGGAAAATATATAGTATTTGGAAATTTTAGAATGATATAAAGAAAAAAGTAAATAATCTGTAATTCAACTACTGTTAACCTTTTGTTTATCCTTTCAATAATTTTCTTATGTCTTATATTTATACACATGGGGTGGATACAAGACTGGGCAGGAGTTTGTGGGACGCTTGAGTTTATGCTTGATTTTGTACTTTAAAAATTAGGCTTATCATTTTTGTGCATCTACCTTTTTTGTACTGGAAAATTAAAAACATATATTAACAACAGCAAAATCCCTTCAGAGGAAAGTTAGTCTGCCCTGCTACTTTTCAAATAGAAGATGTGAACTGAGAGTCTGAATTTTTAAATATGATGACATTCTTCAGTTGTGTAAATCATGTCAGTCACTATTTATAGGCTATCCAAATAGTGAATGACACTCAGGGGATCCCAGAGTCTGGTGAAAATGAAGAGTCTGCCAGTTGTAACAGAACATCTGTCCTCATGAAACGTAGTTGAGTATCTTGTTGCAGCGTCTTTTGGCAGTAGTAAGGAGGAGAATGGAATTTTTAGACTCTCGGCATTTTTGTCTGTAAACATGCTTTGCAAAGTGCTCTACAGATGTGAGTCAGTACTCCCTGAGATCACACCGTGTTTCAGGATGTTAGAATATTTGTCACTGTGAAAGTGTTATAAAAGTTCCTGAAAGGGCTTTTTCTCCTGGAACGCTCTGGTTTCGTAGCCCGGGGTCAGAATGACTGCAGCAAACTTTGCTGTGGTTTGAGAGAGTTTGGGGAAACTAGTGGTCCAGAAAGCAGGGGCTCAGAAATAGAACACTGTTACTCATTGCTATAGTGACTTATTTAGATATTGTAACAATTTGGTTTAAAAGTGCCCTGGGCAAGATGCTTCTTTACACCAAGTCCGCTATGTTGCTTAACAACAAAGTACTTCACCTCAGGTCTTGGAATAAAATAGGGGCCTGCATTTACTGTGAGGCGGAGAAATGACTCCAGGGTCAGTCTTGCTCCTCGCTAGGGTCTCACTTGTGGAAAGTTTGCTCCCTTTTCTTCCCAGGTCTTTCTCATGACTTTCCCCCTTTCTTTCCCTATCTGCCGCTGCACTTACTTTCCAGACCTCACCTGTTAAAGTTGGGAATTATCTGCTAGCTAATCAGTTATTTTCATTTATAGTAGTACTGAAACCCATTTGTATTAGTTATTAAATTATGCAACTCCCTTGAGAAGGACCTCACACGAGCGAGCAGGCCTCTTTTGTACCTCAGACTGTGCAGAGTTTGTACGATTTTCCTTTACCTTGAAAAACACACAGAGCTCCTCCAAATATCTGAAATAGAGTACTCTCCCTATTTCACAGAGGAGATGGAGGCACAGAGAGCTTGTGTAGTTTGGCCTCAAATTTAGTGGACCTCAATTCACGGTTCATTTGGCTCTCATCAGTACGTTCTGCCCTTGTAATCAGAAAAGGGGTTCTGTGGGAATTAGTGAGACAGAAGAAGCAACAGTGGGGTGTCACCATATTAGGCTCCTCTGCTGCCCTTGGAGGTGAACCTGATTTGTGAGGAGATGTGCAGGCAAGGCCGCCTGCTCCTTCCCCCCGGGGCCCCATTCTCTGGAGGCTCACCAGGGTTTCCAGGAGTTCTGGGGCAGCAGAAGCGTGTGGCTGCCCAGTACTGCATCTTCTAGGCTTGGGCACATGCCTGCTTTGTGCTGCCAGAGGCCTGCCTGCCTGCCTGCCTGCCTGCGTGCCTGTGCACAGCCCTTTCTGCCCTGATGTAGAGGGTGCTCTCTTACTAGTGATTTTGTGATTGTTGTTGTTGTTGCCAGGCTCTATGGGACATCCATCGTGGCCAGTTCTCTGTCTTGGTGTACTGTATTTCGACTCTTAACTCAATCATTCCTATTCTTGATAGATTTTTAAAGTGGACTTTCTGAAAACAACTTTATTAAGTTATAATTCACATACCATATAGATCACCATTTGGAAAGATTTTTTTTCTCTTTCTCTCTCTCTTTTTTTTTTTTTTTTTTTTTGGTGGTGGGTGGGAGGTAATTAGGTTTATTTGTTTATTTTATTTTGATGGAGGTACTGGGGATTGAACCCAGGACCTCATGTATGTTAAGCATGCAGTCCAGCACTGAGCTATACCTTCTCCCCTGGAAAGACTTTTGAGGAGGTGTTCATTTATTGAGGCACGGAGCCTCATATTTGAAGCTATTTCTAAGTCACATTGGTTGCATGATAGAGTTGTGCTGGCGGGAACTGCAAATGTGTCCCATACAATTAAATATCAAAGGACTGAATGTGGTCCGTTGTGTGTTTGATGTTACAGTTGCCTGTGTGTGATCAGCAAGTTTCAAGTGATTACTTTCAAGGCAGTTGGGGCAGGGTATGCTTAACATGTTTATTTATAGATTATTTTGGTTCTGACCAGAATGAATAATATACTATTAATAATGAAATTCTAGTACTTTTAAAACATGGTAGCTCAGCTATCATTTATTCATAACTACTGTGCTTAAACCTTACACATTAGTGCTGTTGGAGGACATAGCCAACCAGTACACAGATTATTGCTTTGGTTTGTTCATTTGTGAGTAATACTGTTCACCATTCGTATTGTCTTGTAGGTGTGAGAAGGGTGTGATGTCTCTGGTGAATGTCAGGAACTGCATCCGCTTCTATCAGACTGCGGAGGAGCTGAACGCCAGCACGCTGATGAACTACTGTGCAGAAATCATAGCGAGTCATTGGGTGAGTGTGGGCTTGAGGGCTGTGGACAAAGCACCCGCACTGAAAGTCAGAAGACCTGGGCTTGAGACCTGGTTCCATAGGCAGATCCCACTCTGGCCCCTAGTTTCCTCTTCCTCAAAACTGAAGGCTAAGTAGTTGCACTAGATCATCCCTGAGATTCCTTTGGCTCTGAAAGTCTCACTGTTCTGATTTTGAAGTAGAGGGGCAGAAGATAGCTCAGATCAGAAAGCAGGCTTGGAAGGAAGGGACACCTGCTTCACCTTTCGTCTGCAGAAGCTGCGGCTGAGCCGGGGAGCAAGTGCTGCTGCGGGGCCGACAGGCCTGCATGTGGTGCTCTGCAGCACCATCTCCCAGCTCCCCCTGCCTTCTCATCGCGTGGAGAGCCCTGTGAAATTCAGCGTGGCCCCGCTTAGGTAGCTCTCGTCCTACAGAACAGGCTTTACATTTCTTTTTTTGGTGTCTGTTTTGCATTTTTAAAAAAAAACATGGTGAGTGCTATGTTTTATAACCTAGTTTCTGTAAATTGTTTGGTATTCAACAGTGTTATGAGAGGAAGTGTCTTAACTGGATATTAAAGACTTGAAACAGGAACAGTACCTGCCCTGCTAGAACAGGTGGGAGCTTAGAGATCTGTAACCGGAGAGACTGATGGAGACTCAGGGGAAGGAGTTGTTTGCGGAAGTTCTGATTGATTCCGTGATTGCCATCTTTGTAGGGTTGTGGGCTGGCTCTGTTCTCACGTGGAGGCCCCGTGGCTGCGTCCTTGTGGGATGTCAGTGCTGCCTGTGCTTCACCATCTCACCGGGAGGCCAGGCTCCAGGTCCTGGCTCGGCCGTTCAGTCACTGTGTGAACTTGGGCATGTTAATTAGCCTCTTTGTGCTTTACTTTCTTCATCTGTAAATGGGGATAATACTAGTACCCATGTCCTATGGTTTTTGTGAGGATTAAATGAGTTGGGAAATGTTAAGCCCTGTAAAGTAGAGCCAGACGCATTCCAAGGGCTTCTTAATAAATGTTGGTTGTTGCTATTGTTGGTACGTGGAATCTGTTCTGCTTCTCACTGTGTGTCTCATCCTCAGGATGACTTACGGAAGGAGGACTTCAGCAGCATGAGTGCTCAGTTGTTGTACAAAATGATCAAATCTAAGACTGAGTATCCGTTACATAAAGCTATCAAAGTGGAGCGAGAAGATGTGGTCTTCCTTTATCTAATTGAAATGGATTCACAGGTACTGTACCTTTTCCCCAAACTATCTTCACTTGTTTTCCTCTGTAATATCCTGTGAGACATTCTGGGCGCAGTCTTTAATGTACATATTTCTACTAGTAGTTTGTTCAGGCCAATCTGAGCTTTTTCTGTCATGTTTCTCAAAATTCTTCCAGCCTCTGCCTATGGCCCACTTCCAAGGACACTTCCACATTTTTAGGCAGTTGTCATAGCAGTACCCGACTTCCTGGTACCAAAATCTGTTTTGGTTTTTCTTTTGCCACTGTAAGAAATTACCACAAGCCTAGCGGCCTAAAACAACACAAATTTATTATCTTATAGTTTTGTACATTGGAAATCCAGTACTCATCACCCATTTAAAAATCAAGATGTTGGCAGGCTGTGTTCCTTTCTGGAGGCTCGAGGGAGGCCTGTTTGTTTGAGCTGTTGGCACAATTCAGTTCCTTGTGTTTATAGGCCCAACATCCCCATTTTCTTCCTGGCTGTAAGCTTCGTCAGGTCCATTCTCAACTTCCAGAGGCCACCACATTCTTTAGTCTGTGGCCCCCTTCCTCCATCTTCAAAGCCAGTAATGGCGGATCAAGTCCTTCTCATGTGACATCTGTCTGACTTACTCTTTCACTTTTAAGGACTCATGTAATTAGAGAGATTGGACCCGCCTGGATAGTCCAGGATACTCCACCCATCTCAGGCTCCTTAACCTTAGTCACATCTGCATAGTGCCTTTCATTGTGTGACGTGACAGCTCACAAGTTCCGGGGATTAGGACATGGACATCTTTGGGGGCTGTTGTTCTGCCTCCCACGCTACCTTAGAAGAACTGTAGTTGCTCTTGACAGATGGGTGTGCAGTATGTTTTATCCTGGGTATCCAGGGTTTGGGGAGACGTTAAACTGCTAGGAGGAATTAGATAGGTCACAGTCTTTCATGAAAGCGTCAGCTGTTTCCCATCAAGCTCTCTGAACCTCTGCTCTGGCACTTGTGTTCCTACGGCATTGTCTGCATTTCCCCCTTGCATTGTTTTCTATGGTGTTTGCACCTGCTCTGTGATCCCCATTAGTTCTGGGCCCCATGAACAGCATGTACCTTGAGGAGGCCTGAGAGAAGTTTGCGAATTCAGTTGCATTTGGGGAGTAAGCAGTGTCATAGGACTAAAATTTGCCATTTCTGTGAGATGGTATTTAAGAGTCAGGGTGGGAGCGATTTGGTTGTATTCTCTACTCGCCGGATACTAATTTACAGATTTCTCTGTGCAGCTCCCTGGGAAGCTGAATGAATTGGATCATAATGGAGATCTTGCTTTAGATCTAGCCCTTTCACGGCGACTGGAGAGTATTGCCAGCACACTGGTTAGTCACAAAGCTGATGTGGACATGGTGGACAAGAATGGCTGGAGCTTGTTACATAAAGGAATCCAAAGAGGTAGGAAGAGTGTGTTTTATATTTTTCTCTGTGGACAATTTTACTTTTATCCAAGTAACTTTTGAAGATGCTGACTCTGTCCCACAAATTCTCAAAGTCTTCTTGAGTCTATGCTTGCAGGCTGCAGGATTTAGAATTTGTGGTCAGTGGGTCAGAGGAGAGACTGAAGAACTGTTGGCTTATGCCCGGTTGGTTAGGCTTTTCCTTGTCAACAGGACCCCCAGAAGAAGGCTAGAAAGATGGTACTTTCTGAAGAAGTACCCTTTACTTGTAAGCAATTAATGTGTTATTTGCTTATTCAGTGCATTGCTTTCTCCAGGAATTGTGCTAGGAAGACTTCACTTGTATCGGTTACTATGAGAGAGGGAAAGTCTCAAAAACACAATACTCAAACGTATCCTTGGATTCAGAGTTTTCACTTTTACGGACTAGATGTCTCATCTATCATGGCAAAGTGATAAAGTTTCATTTTGCTCTAGGAAAGTATTTTGAAGTTGCAGCTATCTTGTGAGCGTTTTGTCAGTAGTGGGAAGGCTCTGGAAGTGATAGAATTAAGATCAGAAGGTTTTCATCTCAATGAATTAACTTTTCAAGGAAAAAAAAAGTATTAGTCTTTTGTTTTTTTTTTCTGTGGCCTTAATAATTCTTAACTCCCAAATGGATTCTGCGTGACTCTACTTGGCAGTAGTCATTTTTTTTGGCTGAGTGAGAAGCTGTGTAGGGGTGCAGTTCCAGTATGGAATGCAAGCTCTCACATGTCTCAGAGCCTTCCTTCTACAGAGGGATAGATGGATTGATTGAGGTACTTGGCCATGGCCACATTTTGTTTACACATGGACATCGAGAACAGAATATACTGGTTTCCCCACATCTTAATCATGTTTATTTAACCTTCCAGTTCTGTGTTACTATACTATTATCTCTGCTACACTTTGGCCATTCACAAGTTGCTCCTAGTTGTTGGAATGTAGTTACTTCAAATATGGTCCTGTTGCAGCTGTGGCTTTGCCCTTTTTGGGCAAAGATTTTAATATAAATATCCCTCTAAGCTATGTGTTAGAGTGTTAAGCTTGCTGGCTGGTGGAGAGGAAAATTTTGTTCATCGTTGGGAAGGAAGTCCTTTTGAGTATGTGAGTGTCAAGAGCAGACGCATTTTTCCCAAGCACCACTCTGCACCGTGCAGGGCCATTGGGTGCTTAGCGCTGGGCGTATGTTCCATGGGGAACATTTCTACCACATCGGGAAGTATTCTTTCCCATACTTTTTAGTTTCTGAGCTGTTTATTTTGGAAACAAATTACATTTGTTACTAAAAAAAACAATCTCAGAGTTATGTTTCTTTCCTCTTAGGGACTTAAATTCTTATGTGTGATGAAAAAACATCTTTGATGAGTTATTAAATATTTCGGTGATTGCTTAGTTACGAGCCTTGCCAAGAATTGGTGATACATTCTTGATGCTAATTTTCAGATGATTTAATCTCTGCTCCAAATATATCAGTTGCCTGCCTTGTGAGCATGTGGCCTGCAGTGTGGGCATGATAAACCTGATTGCTACTAGCTTGGGAGAGTGTGGCATGGTGTGGTGAATGGAGCACTGGCATTGGAGCCTGGATGTACTAAGATTTGAATCCTGGCTCTTCCACTTGTTCTTGGACAAGTCACATAACCATTCCTCACCTGTGAAATGGGAATCATTTCTGCTTTACTGGTTGTTGGATGAATGAGGGCCAGTGTTAGTAGCACGCCCAGCCCGGTGACTACTGCGTGGTAGGGTCGGCCTGCGCTCTTACCTTGCCCCTGTGTTGGAGTGCCTTGACCAGCTTCGCTTTCTGTAGGAATTTTTTTCACTTTTCCTTCTTCAGCTTGAGCTGTCAGTCTGTTGACCTATCCAAATGATTAAATTGAATAATATTCTTAAAATATGAGTGAAGATCTTCTAATATATGAGATTTAGGTCTGGTTAGAATCTATAACCAGAAGAGTCAGTGATCATCCTAATAACCAATCAGTTTGTATGAAGAATGAAACAGGCAGCTGGTGTCTGTGAGAGAGCCCACAGGAGGCATACATGTGGCCGGAGGGATGCCATCCCCTCTGAGCAGCTGGATCTGGGCAAGAAGATGAGTCCTTGCTTTAAAAAAAAAATCTAGCTCTTCTTGTGCTCATTTTCCTTGATAATTAACTTCAGTCAGTGGGTCTGTTAAACAGCATGCTCCTGTCCAGTTACATGTACTGTTTGCAGATGAGGCCACCAACTGGAGCAGCTGAGATACAGTTTTCATTAATTAAGTAATGAAGGTTGCTGCCCACTCCCTGAATGAAACTTCTGTCAGGGAGCTTTGTTGAAAGAAAAATTACATGTGGATTTTTTTTTTTTAAAGATTAACTACATCGTTGTGAATATTTTTATTGTGGACAAGTCATTATAGTAATGCCTCATTTACTTGGCAGTGTCAGTGAATGAGGTAATGAAGTAACTGGAACTTTTAAGCACCAAACAGTTTTTGTTTTAACTATTTTTGGTGGAAATCTTTCTAAAATGTATTAGAAGTTTTCTGAGGGGGACGGTATAGCTCAGTGGTGGAGTGCGTGCTTAGCAGGCACAAGGTCCTGGGTTCAATCCCCAGTACCTCCATTAAAAAATAAACCTAATTACCTCCCCCCCAAAAAATTGTATTAGAAGTTTTCTTATTGACAGAAACTTTATAAATGGTGCTTTTGGCATTTTCTGTTCTCTCCCTTTGTTCTGCTTTTTTTGATGTCAGTTGTCCATTTCCTCTGGGTTGTATATCCACAGGCTGACTTTCTGTTAAAGTAAAACATCATCAATTTTCAATTTCCAGAAATTCCTAACTAATTTTTTGTGTAGGGTGTGTGTATTGTATGTATGCTTATATGTAGAAGTTAAAAAAAACAACTTTGGCTCTTATTAATAAAGTGAATCTAATCTAAAAGCTATGATTCTTTGTAAGAGGATTTAAGATATAAAAAAAAATTTATTGTACAATCCATCTGAATCCAGCCATCAATAGGTTTTCCTGTAGCCTTATTTCTGGGTGCCGTATTGCCTGGTTTTTCTTCCGTATGTACAGCGTATTGTAAGTTTTTCATTGATCTATCTTATTTTAGCTCTACTCTCTATTTATTACTTAGTTTGGCCTAGCTTAAAGGTAATGAAATCACATTCCACCTCTCCCCCAGTGTGTTATATATCAGATTTGTCATTTTAAGGCTCTCTGTCCTCATAATTCTAAATTTTCTTTCACTTGCAGCATGTAAGTGGCTTTCTCTAGGATATTTTATTCAATTGCTAATGTATTGTTTCTGCACATTCTCTCCTAGATTGAATCTCCTTGGGGTTTGTTCATATTACACGTCAGGGCCCTACTGACAGCCCCGATATATATGTGAATATATGGATAGCAAAGGCCTGACCCAGCCCAGCCCCCTGATGTGCATGTTACCTGTTGCTTTCTTTTTGTAAAGAAATCTAACTTTGGTCCTTTGCACATGGTATTGGTAAAGATTGCACCTTCCCCTAACCCCCAAGAAAAAATCAGGGACAGAAGAATGAAAATATTTCAGAAGGGTCTGGTTAGAGAAGTCTTCAGTTACCCAATTAGAGCCAGTCTGTTAAAGTGGAACCTAGCAGCCTTGACCAGTCAATGCATTTTCTTCCCAAACATTTCCCTGGTGCTTGTTTTCTGTAAGAGAGTGGTGGATACAAAAATAAATCAGACATGGACCAACTAGCATCTGAGGCACCCGTGATGGCCAAGCCACTTCAGTGCCAGAGCTCATACTCTCCAGCAAGATGGTCCCTTGGAAGAAAGAGTAGAGCAACTGGGAAATACTGAAAGCCAGATGATTTTTGAAATGCCATGTCTACCGAAGACCAGATGAAACATATTATTCAGGTGACAATGAGCAGAGGAATACAGATAACAGGCTTGAGAGCTTTGCCACCCCTGAAATCCTAAGTCCTTTTCTAAATGTTCAGATGGCAGAAGTATAGTTGAAGAAGATGAAATGATATTGCAGGATATAAAAGAAAACTTCTCAGAAGTGACTGTAAGAGAAATCACCACCTGGAAGTTGTGGTTCAGGGGATTGTGCATCCACAATACTAACAGAACGAGAAACACGACAGTGTCCTGATGTGAAGAGAAGAACGGAACAGCTCTGGCAAGAGCACTATTGCCAATGAGGAATATAGTAAAGAAGTTCAAGGCACCTTTAACAACCTGGTGTTTATCCTAAAACCTGCAGCAAATTGAAGTACAGTCGATGGTCGTGGGCCCAGCGAATCAACCTGGGAGCTTGCCCTGCATTTGGGGCTTCTTTCAGCTGAAAAAGAGTATGATTTGCAGAAGATTCACCCTATAGACCATGGTGAAATGGAGGTCTACAGAAAGTACCTCTGAATCCCAGAAGAGCTCTTGGGGTGACACTGGCACACCCGCCAAAGTTAGACATGGGGTCTGTCAGGGGAGAATGAGTTTGATTTGACTTCCCAGCCATGAGCTAATCGGTGCCATCTGGAGACCACTGACAGAAACAGTTGCTTCCACCCAGTACACGGAATGCCCCAAAGCATGTATTGTGCGTTTAATAAGTGATGACTTCTCTGTTAACAATTCATTATCTTGTGATGCATTGTTATTCTTGCCTCATTTTCTTAAGAAGTGTTAATTTTATGTGTAGTGAGTGTTTTTGTATGTTTTAAATTGTGAATGAAACTAAATCCAAGGAATATTGAGCTTTAAGTAATCTTATGACAAATTTAATTGCTTAATTTCTATCATCTTCCAAATTAACTTGATAAGTATACTTTAGCTGGTTTTTTAGCAGTATTTTTAACATTAAATTACCACTTATCAGATTGCTTGGTTTTGAGTTTAACTGTATATTCACAGAACCAATCTCAAATCAGCTTTTCTTTGCTGGTATCTGACAAACTATTTTCAGAATTTCATGCCTTTAATATTTTCACATAAACATAATTCTTTTGTCAAAATGGCAAGGGAGGGTTTTTTCCCTTCATACAGAGCACCGAATAGTCAAAGGTGATACTTTGAACTGTTGAAATACCAGATTTATATGTTATTCAGTCTTAATGTGTTATTTGTAGGTTCTAAGTAGACTTTTCTACTTACAACATGAGAGTTAAGGCAACTGAAGGGACTTAGAAGCTTCGAGGGGTTCTTTTTGGGGGTTTTTTTTTAAATTGAAGTACAGTTGATTTACAGAGTTGTGTTAGTTTCAGGTGTCCAGCAAAGTGATTCAGTTATCCATATATATATCTATTCTTTTTCAGATTCATTTCCATTATAAGTTATTACAAGATATGGTTGTACTGAATATGGTTCCTTGTGATAAATAGTAGGTCCTTGTTTATCTGTTTTATATATAGTAAAGTATATCTGTTAATCCCAAACTCTTAATTTATCCCTCCCCCTTAGAAGCTTTGTTTTTGCAACCAGTTAATTTACCATATGAATTTTTAAAAATAGTAATGTGTACAGATTCTTTGTTCAAATACTCAACTGCAAATTTATTAAGACTGTTATGTATGTATGTAATGAGATTGAGAAAATAAAAGGAATCTTTGTGATAATAATAAATCAGTTGGACATGGTCTTACTCTAAACAGGAACCTGTATGCAGGTACAGCAGGTTGGGGGTAAGAACTGCTTTGGTACAGGCTGTGGTCTCTAATGAGAGAGGGAGATAAATTGTGTTGGGGAGGAATCTTGGAACCCTTTATGAGAGTTGATGACCAGAAGAGGTCTTTGAAGGATAGGAACCTGTTACTTAAAACTGTGCAGTGATACTGGAGTGAGGGGTTGGGACAGATGACAACAGATAATCAGAAACTGAATTCGAGTATGTAAGTCCATGATCCCAGTGATGAGACCTTCTCTGTCTACAGCTACTGGTACCTTTCTGAGGAGACATTGGCCACAGTAGCTTGGCCCCAGGTGTTGTCATATGTGACCGTTTCTTCTCCTGTTTCCTTTCAAGGAGATCTCTTTGCTGCCACTTTCCTCATTAAGAATGGGTCCCTTGTCAATGCTGCGACGTTGGGTGCCCAGGAGACACCATTGCACCTTGTGGCATCATACAGTTCAAAGAAGCACTCAGCAGATGTGATGTCCGAGATGGCGCAGATTGCAGAGGCCCTGCTGCAGGCTGGTGCCAACCCCAACATGCAGGACAGCAAGGGCAGGTCAGTTGGGGAGCAGGTCGACCGCTCAGCACTATTCCCAGATTGTTATTTTATGGCGGCATGTAACTAGCAGGTGGTGGCACTTCGTGGTTTTTTTCAGTTGAGCATGATTCAGTCTGAATTTTATTGAAGTCACAAACATTGATTTGTTTTGCAAATGAGAGAGATGACTAAAGCCAGAGGCATTTGGGGAAACCATTTCCATCCTAGGTAACTGAGGTCCTTGGATTTTTAAGCAACTTCTGTCATCCCCAGAGTGGTCATCCAGTCCAGCTCCTTCTTCCAGCATCTTTGGTAGAGTTAGTTGGATCCTTTGAAGAAGAGGAGTGCGTTTCTCTCAAAGCAATCCGGTTTATTTCTGTGAGGTCTACTTTGGGGGAAATTCTCTGTATTAAACCCAATTCTAACTTCTCATAAACACTCCCGCCTTAGACAGTGTCTGCTCAGTTTGCCCTCTTCTCCCGCAGCACAACCCTTTGCAGAGTTGACAGTGGTTGTCATGTTCCTTTTGCCCCTTCCGCAGGAATACTTGGTTTAGAGTCTAAGAAAGGGCTGCTTGTCTTTGGGACAACAGTGTGGGAGGCATGGAAGAGGACTTAAGCCACCTGAGTCACCAACACAAGTGGGACCCACTTTTTATCATAGCAGCTCAGTATTTTATACCTTTGAGGAACCGTCTCAGAAAATAACTGTGAAGCCGTCAGGATAGGAAAACAGATTTGTGTAATGGATAAATTACTTAAATAAGGTGGATCTCCATGAACTCAATGTAATATGATAATTACCTTATTTACCAAATAATTGCATTCTTGTTTTTTCTTCTGGTCATTCCTTAATTTTCCCCCCCAACCGTCATAGACTGTAGCATTCTGAACCTCTGAGCTAGATGCTAGCCGGGGGCCCCTGTGCTCTGTGGTGGCAGTCTTCCTCGGGGCACACGAGGGCTAAAGTGAAGCCATGGAGAGCAGTTCAGTGCCATTCTAATCAATTCCCACTGTTGCCACTCAGAATGTGTTTTGAGTGTAAGAGAGAATTATGGGAAGAAAAAAATTTCTTTTCAGAATCGTGGACGGTAAGTAGGGGAGAATAGGCATTCCTATGGCAGAAACTACTGTTTTAGAAACATGAGTATGTGCACATTCAGTGAGGGTCAGGATCTCATTGGAGAGTATTTTGGTATCTCTTCCTTTTATTGATTCTTGTCCGTTTGGCTACTGAATAAATTATAACATCTAATCTAATCCTTTTTCATTCGTTGATGCTTGGTCATGGTTTTGGAAAACTGTTTGCCAGGGATACAAAAAGACACTGTTGGCAGAAATGTGGAACTTGTTGCAGATTCTAGTCACCTCCTGCTATGAGTAGTCCTGAACTGCCCCGTCCTGAGTTGATGCCTCCTTTTTTTCTTCTTGCAGGACTCCCTTACACTTGTCCATCATGGCCAGGAACGAATACGTGTTCAATCAGTTGCTGCAGTGTAAACAGTACGTAGGGAGACGTGGAGAAACGAAAAAGCAGTTGTGAGGGTGGGATTGTGAGTGAAAAATAATTCTCCTAAAATACCTTTTAGCACTATCAACTTTACTAAGTAAAAGTAAAATAAAAAATTGTCATTCACAAAAGTATAGAGGGAAAGAATGTGGCTGTTGGCAGTACAGAGTGCCAGAAGACGATTGTATTTGCTGTTTGCATTGCTTCCTCATTTCAGGTTAGATTTAGAGCTGAAGGACCATGAGGGCAGCACCGCTCTGTGGCTTGCAGTGCAGTACATCACCGTGTCTTCCGACCAGTCCGTAAACCCCTTCGAAGACCTCCCCGTGGTAAATGGGACCTCATTTGATGAAAACAGCTTTGCGGCCAGACTCATTCAGCGTGGCAGCAATACCAATGCACCTGATACAGTAACAGGTAAAGCACAGATTCCCGAAGTGCCGATGCTCAGTCTGGAGACTCCATGAAATACTGTGTCAGTGATTTCACCAGAAATTTAGAAACTGGATGACATGCTCTTACAAAATTATTTTGTATTTAATTTTAATTATAGTAAAAGTCTGATCTTGTGCTTCAGAAAACTTAGCCAGACTCTAAGTTATATCCTTTTGGCTGAAACACTTCTATTTATTTAATGCAGTGAGTTTTAGTCTTCTTGAACTCAGAACTCTTTTTACCCTCTTAAAAATTATATCCTAAAGAGCTTTTTGTTTAAGAGGGTATCTTTGATATTCACCATGTTAGAAATTAAAGCTGAGAAATTTTTAAAAGATATATTAATTAATAATAACAACAACAAATCATTTTATGTTAACATGAAACATTTTTTATGAAGAATAATTTTCAAAACAAAATTTAGTTGAAAGATTAACTGGTTTCTGATATCTGCATCTGTATTCAATCTTTTGAGATATTTTGTTTTCATTAAAGAAAGTACACCCCCTCACACGGTTACGTAGTTGGAAGAGGGAGGCGTATTTTAAGAGCCTTTTCAGGTAATTGTGGATATATTACTTTGATACTGCAAGCAAAATTTATCAAGGGGTAATTTCTCTAAAGTTAGTTTCAGTGTGGAATCTGAAACTATATTAATGAAATTTTTATACTCTGTTATATTAAAATTTATGGTCTGTTCGTGCTTTAAATGGATTTTTTCTCTTCATGATTTTGTAACATCATGCCTTAGTCATTTGGAAAGCCTTGGTTCACTGAGTTATGCAGATCTTCAAAATGTTCATTTATTTTAGAATCACATTTATTAATATCACCACTGATCTCTCAGAAGAATCTTTCAGTCTTGAGGAACTTAGAGTTGCAGATAAAAGTTTTCCAAAATTCTAATTTTCGCTTGTAAGGTCAAATTTTATCATTTGGTAGAAATAGTGTACTTAATTGGGTTATCAAAGAGTGAGACATGTAAGAGACTGATTCTGTGTTGTATGAGAGTTGAATGTCAGACTGTACAGATACAGGTTTTATAGAAATTTGGCGTGTGCTTGAAAAGAGTGTGCATTCTTTAATCGAAAGATGCATGTAGCGTTCTCTATATGCCCAGTAAATCAACATGTTCATTATGCTGTTCAGGTCTTACTCATTTGCTTACTCATTAACTTTTGGACTCCTTGATCCGTCAGTTTCTGGGAGGCACATTAAAAATGTTCGCTTTGATTATGGGTTTGTCTATTTTTCTTGCTAGTTCTGTCAATTTTACATTATATACCTTGCGTTTTAATTCAAGTTCAGGATTATTATTTTTTCCTTGTTCCAGTTTTCATGCACATGTAATAACCTTAGTCCACTGTTTTTCAACATATCAGTAAATGCTTTAGCAGTTGCAGGGTGCATCTTTGTTCTATAGGGAGGTGTATGATTTATGCCTTGTCTGTACCAGAATGACTTCAGAAGTGAAAATGGGACTTTTTTATTAGGAGTCTCTAAATTAGAATGACTCTCACGTAGGCGTGGAACCACGTTATCTGAGGGAAAAGGAAAGAACGGCGTGGAAACAAAGCAGTGCTCTGTCGGTTGCTTCACCTTATTTTTACTCCTGGTATTTAATTTAATATGAGTTTTCAAATAGCATAGCTGTAGAAAATAATATTTTGTGTTTATCCAGAAAGGAAATGGATTTTAATAGAAAGAGAAAACATTGCTCTGGGGGTTAAAACTGTTTTGAGGGGAAAAGAGAAAATTTTTTGTTTTTTTCTTTCTTAGATTTTTATTTAGAAAAGAGTGATGGTGCTAAGCTAAACATTTCTAAGCCAAGAACAAACATACTTAAGGCTCTAGGAGTAAAAGTGAGGTATTTAAGGAGCATTTTCTAGTAGAACTTCAGCTTACAGTGTCTTCAAAATGGTCATCTAGCCCAGAGGTTCTCAGACAGAGATGACTCCCTGACCCGTATCGCCCGAGGGACACTTGGCAAATCTGCAGACATTTCATTGCGGCAGTAAGGTCGAGAGTGCTACTGGCATCTAGTGGGGAGAAGCCGGTGGTGCCACTAAATATTACACAGTGTACAGAGCAAACTCCTCACAACAAAGAATTATCTGGCCCAGGATGTCAGTAGCACTGCTGTTGAGAAATCGTGTTCTAACCAACCCTGGTAAAGAGTCATAACTTACCTCTGGTCCCAGGTGGTGGCTAGTGGCAAACCCAGGTAAGAGTGAGTGTCTTCTGACTTCCAGACCAAGTCTTTGCTCCACCCAGGCTCCTCTTAGTCTCTGTGTCCACATACAGAGAGGGCCTGTGTGGACTTAAATGGTACCTACTTCCGGTGTGGACTTGTCAGTAGTGAAAGGTGGTGGGGCGGGACAGGATGTGGTGCCGCGGGGAACTTGACCTTATTTTTATGCAAATAGAAGAGTGACTATGCCCATTTTCTCCTAGGAAATTGCTTACTGCAGCGGGCAGCTGAAGCAGGAAATGAGGCCGCAGCTCTTTTCCTGGCAACCAATGGCGCCCACGTCAACCACAGAAACAAGTGGGTAAGTGTGGCAGGACAGCCAGGCGAAGCAGTTTTGGTCTGTGGAAGAATTGGCAGTGGTGGACGGGTAGATGAAACAGAATACATTTATTTTTCAGTTTTTGTCAAAATAATACATATGCATTGTTAAAAAATCAGAGTGTAACAGATGCTTTTATCCTAAAATACAGGTTTGATTGATTTATCTAGCAACCATTTCTTAAGCATTTGTGGTATGTCAGGTCCTAAACAATGTACTGTGGACTTCATGGTCTAATAGTGATTGGCAAACGTGGACACAGAAACCTACCATGATATATCTTAATTTTTTTAAAATAACATTTCGCATTTGCTGAGGTTTTCCTGTGTGAATGCTTATTTAGTCTTTATCTGAAGCTAAGGCAGATGGTACAGTGTTACAATGAAACGATAGCCTTTCGGGTTGGACATTCCTGGATTTACCAGATTTCCCATTTCCCATCCTGCCATATGTAGTCTTAGGCAAGTTACTTCTTAACTTCAGTTCTCATCTATAAAGTGGGGTGAACACTGATTTCATAAGGTGTGGTTAAGATAAAAAGAAATGATTTATATAAGTAATTTTCAGCATAACATCTGGGACATTAGATACTAAGTGATAGTTATTTTTACTTTATTATTTTCACATAGAGAAGATGTGCTTGAGATCACATTTATTGTACAACTCCTTTGTGCTAGGAGCTTTAAGGTTATTATCCCTTTCAGTGCTCACAGTGGACCAAGAAGTGGCATGTGTTGAAGAGACATTTCCAGCATCTATAAGTCCTTCATTTCAGGGTAAAGAACCTTGAGGTTTTGAGAAGTTAAGTGGCTCGTAAATAATGGAGCCACTATTAAGACTCAGGCACTTGAATGTGTAGTTGCATTCTCTCTCAGCAGCGCTGGGCAGGCAGTAAATGGCACGCTTGGAGTATGAGACATACCAGAGTGTCTTGGAAGCGCAGGGGAGAGGACCACACCATTTGTTTCCACCATGCAATTTACTAATCTGTCTGCACCTACACCCACACCAGGCCTGCTCTCCAGCTGGAAGGATGCACGTCCCTGTACGCACCAGCGGCTGGTTTCTTGGCTTTGCTCCTGCCATTGTGTCTCTGCTTCTGTCTGTCTCCTGTTTCATCAGTTCTGCCCACTGTTCATTTCTAGTAGCATACTGCTGTGCTCTGCTGTCTCTCAAGTCTAAAAAACCCTCCCTTAAGCCCACGTTGTCTACCAGTTGTTCCTTCTCTGATACCATTCATAGCAAAATGGGGTGAAACCTTAAGATGCAGCGGCACAGAGGAGACTTGACTTGAGAGCAAGTGAGAATGACACCAGAGAAGGGTCTGGAACGCTGGTTTAAAGTCTTTTGACTTTGTCCTGTGGGAAGAGAAAGTCCATAGACGTAGAAAAGCAGTACAAGCATATTAGAGTTGAGAAAGCTGGGGGCAGCTGGCGAGGTGGAAGTACCAGTAAGGTCCAGGTTGGAGCCAGACGGGAATCGTCCAGACAAGCAGTGGCCTTTCCTGACTTCTGATACTGGATTGGGACCCAACAGGTTGGATTTCAGAAGAATTGTAGAATGACAGTCAACAGGACACGCCTCTGTGGCTCTCAGAAGCAAGGGCAGGAGAGGTGTTAAGACTTGTGTCGGACCCGAGAAGAGAAGGAAAGGACTGGCTAGGTGGGCTGTGGTGAGAGTGGATTCAGTTTTGTGGTGGTTGAACTGCTTTTTAAGCAATCAGATGGGGGAATCCTGCAGTTAATGGGAGAACTGGATGCAAAACCAGGGTGGAGAGAGTTTTAGAGTGGGTTTGAGAGTGCCCTGTGTGTAGATCCTGGGGGATGTCGTGGGCGGAGATGAGAACACCCAGGGAGGATGTCAGGAAGAAGGGCTGGAGCAGAAGGTAGCCCCGAGGAGGAGGCTCCCAGCCCGATTGTGATGTGGCTCTGTGGGGAGGGGTGAGGAGGGAAGGGGGCATGTGGAGGGAAGGGAGTGAAAGAGCCAAATCCTTATCACACGATGAAATCACAGTGGTAGGACCCACGGGGAATCCCGCACCCGGAAAATCAAGATGCAGTAATAAAACCATGTTAGATAGAAATGTGGAGACTACAAAGCCCAGCTCAAAGAGTTCAAAGAGGTTCCCTCTGGAAAAGAATATTTTTAGGAAAGAGGAGGTGGGATCTTGCTATTTTTCAAAGCCAGCCTTGTGTGTAGAGTTCTTGGACTCTTTAAACAATGAGTTTGTATAACTTTGATAGGAGCTGGTGCAGAGCAATGTGTTCAAGTTGTTCCCATTTGTTTGGGTGAAAAGATCCTGTGAGTGTGCATGCATGCGTGTGTGTACACATACATATATTCACACACACATATACACATACGTGTGTATATGTCTTTCTGTGAGTATTCCATCGCTGGAGATAAACCTGAAACTGGTAATAACGGTTCCTTTAAGGGAGGAGGATTGGGTGGTGGGGGCACGGCTTGAAGGGAAGCTTCTTTTCACTGTGTATGCTTGTACCTCTTGAATATTGAATCAAGTACCAATAATAACAATTTAAAATGTTTTTAATTTTAAGAAGTAGGCGAAGGAGGGCTTGATCAGAGTTCAAGATGAGGTTGATAAGAGCTGGTCAGAGAAGCAGGGTGTTGGTGTGCTGGTGGGGGTCAAAGAGATGTGATGGCTGACGACCGCACTGCTTCTCTGGGGCCGTGAGTGTGAGGCTTTTCCAGTGTCTACAGTGTTTATTTTAGTGACACCTGGAGGCCATCTGTTGTTGTTTAATGATGATATGTGATTTTTATAATTAGCAAAATAGTTATAAAAACAGTGAAGTGTGGAAATGCAGAAGAGTGGGAGCCAGGGCGTTTGGAAGGTGCTTGGAAAGGCATGGAAGGAGCTAAGGATGGCGGCACAGGGGAAGGGAAGGAGAGGAGATGGTGAGGAGTGGGGCAGAAGTCATGGAGCCGGTGACAGGATGAGCGGAGGGCTGCGCCTGGCGCTGGGGGCCCGAGTTTCCACACATAGTCTGTCTTCATCCCTTTGTGACTGAAAGTGCTCTGACTGGGGCCGCTTGCTTCCTTTTAGGGAGAAACCCCGTTGCACACAGCCTGTCGGCACGGCCTGGCCAACCTCACCACAGAGCTCCTGCAGCAGGGGGCCAACCCAAACCTGCAGACGGAGGAGGCCCTGCCGTCGCCAAAGGAGGGTGCATCCCTGCCCAGCTCCACAGACAGCGTCTACCTGCAGACGCCACTGCACTTGGCGATTGCCTATAATCATCCAGATGTCGTGTCTGTCATCCTGGAGCAGAAAGGTGGGTAGGGGGAATTCCTGCCCATTGCTGTGACCTTTCAGCAGTGGTTTTAAGCAGTTAATGACCGAGTTGATGTCCCTTTGAGGTCAAACCAGATAAGCATGTAGTCTGGCTCCAAGCCCCTGTGTTTCCCTCTGTACATTTTCAGGCTGAGGCCTGCCTACTTCACTTGCTTGGTTAAGGTGTTAGGACCCCCGACCACTCCTCTCTTATTTCAGGGCATTTCCCAGGCCACTTTGGTGTGGGTCAGACAGAGCTTTGCCTTGGCGTGAGCAGTCTTTGAGAACCCTGCTGCGGAGGTCTTCCATGAGCCAGTCGACCCCGTCACCTGCCTCTGCACCTCCCTGGCAGGTGGACCCTGAGAGAGGAGCCAGAAGGGGGGCCAGGGGAAGCCCCTGGAAGGCGGGAGGCCCATTTCCCTCAGAAGGCCGCCTTCTGGTTTTTCTCTTTCCTGCCCTGAAATGTGTTTTGCTCTTGCCTGCATTCTTGTTGAGGCCAGCATTTTTATTGTGCTTGTGAAAGGGAGTAGGCTGTGCCTTTTTCTTAGCCTCACAGGAGCTGTAAGATGGTAGGACTCACTTGTGTTAGGAAATCTTTGCCAGGGCATTGTTTTCATTCTCTTTTCAGTCATCAAGTAATTTATGTGTGTTTCCATAGTGGAGTCTGTTTTCCTTTTGTGAAGATTCAGTGTTTCAACCTTTAAAAACATTCATTTTCCTCACAAGCTTCACTCCAGAATATCAAAAGTCTGGGCTTCCACTCCCCACAAGAAGATTTATCCATTCTCTTTGTATAGAAATCATCAGTAAGTCAGTTTGAAACTGAGCTCGTATTCTCTGGAGTACCTTAAATGTGATTCATAGGATGGTGAAATCAAGTGTTCTTTTCCTTTTAAAAAATTTAGCTAATGCTCTTCATGCCACCAACAACTTGCAAATTATTCCGGACTTCAGCCTCAAGGATTCCCGAGACCAGACTGTGCTGGGCCTGGCACTGTGGACTGGTAAGGCGGTGCCAGAGGCTGCTGATACCTGCAGACAGACAGATGTCAGAGGGTGGGTGTGTGAGGGAGGGAGGGAAGTGAAAGGGTTGGAGCTAATCATTTGCTGTAAAATAACCTTTCCATTTGGGTTAAGCCAGGAATAGCCAGTGGAAAGCTGTTGGCTTGGAGAGCTTGAGAAGGGGTGTTTGTTGCAGTAAGGGGTTGAGGAAGTGGGAGAGGCTGAGCCCGTGTCATTCAGGGCTGGTCTGTTTCGCAGGCATGCACACGATTGCAGCCCAGCTGCTGGGCTCTGGGGCTTGCATCAACGACACCATGTCGGACGGGCAGACCTTGCTGCACATGGCCATGCAGCGGCAGGACAGCAGGAGCGCGCTCTTCCTGCTGGAGCACCAGGCGGACATAAACGTCAGGTGGGCTGGACAGCACTCTACCGCAGCACCTTTAATTGAGGTGGTCCAAAAGCAGAGCCTTGCTTGTAGAAAATATTTTTGTAACTTGTTAAATAAGAGAAGGGAAATAATGACTCTGAAAAAATACCGATTCTGTGTTGTAAGTAAATGTAATCGTGGACTCAGAAGGGGTCTTGTACTTTGCCCTTATTTGAACCGTTCAAGACCAGAGCACAGTATGGCCCAAATCTCATCAAAAAGGGCAATCCGAAATCGATTGTTTAAGTAGGAAGTTCAGTTGTTATGAAGACCATTTCAACAAATGAGCTATCAAAAGTCTTGAGGGGGAAAAATAAAGAGATAAATTTTGTATTTTCTAAGGAATTTATCTTTATCTCCAATGTCAAGTGACCTAGAATGACTAAGTGGATGAAAGAAGTGTTTTGTCAAGTGGATAGTTGGGGTGGCATTTTATTCAGTTGCTATTAAACGCAGCTGTATACCTGTCCGATTTCAGCATGCTGGGATGTTGGTCAGTTATCTTCTGGGTGCAGTAGGATAGTGTGGCTATATTTTTTAAAGGCAGGAGGGACAGAGGCTATTGACAGGTTAAATTTCTCTGAAAGAATATTAATGAATGTGAGGGAAGTGTGTTTAAAGGATACAGTGGGCTCTGTCTCTGGAATGCCCGGAGGGACACCCTTTATCATTTGGCCCCAGCTACAACATTGGTTTTGGTGTGCGTGTACTAACAGGACTCAGGATGGGGAGACAGCCCTCCAGCTCGCCATCAGAAATCAGCTTCCGCTTGTAGTGGACGCCATATGCACCCGGGGCGCTGACATGTCCGTGCCCGACGAGAAGGGGAACCCCCCGCTGTGGCTGGCGTTGGCCAGTAACCTGGAGGACATCGCATCCACTCTGGTGAGACAAGAAGTGTCTCAGCTTCATCTCTGTTTACATGTGGGGATGTTTCGTGCCAGAGGTGCATTTGGTGCCTGCAAAGCAATCACAAAGAGCAGGAGAGCTGCCAAGTAACTAACTGGGTCCAGGACGAGCAGTTGAAAGTCATGTTAAATAAACTTGCAGTTCACTGTAGTCTTGCCAACACCTTTTCTTCGACTGTCTTTATCAAGTAAACTATCAAGAAGCATTTCCTCAGGGGCCTTCTGAGGTGGGGTAACTGGATGTAGGCTGCCCTCGCTATCACCATAGCGATAAGGTCTCAATCTCAGAAGACAAACGCCAAAAGTGGCAGCAACCCTGAAAGCTCATCTTGTTTGCTGAAGGCCCTGACATGTGACATTTAGGCATTTTGCACGTAGGGGTTTTCCCCAGTTGTTCTTGAGATTACTTGTGCATTACAGTTATATGTTACTGGGGCGTGTGAGTGTGTGTAGCTGGCACTTGTGTGTGTTTTCTGTCCCTTCTAAGACACAGGTCTAGAGGACACTAATCAAATGTATCTTTCTTTGATTTCTCAAGCCCATCTTGCAGCAGCTAAGTGCAAAAACTTGCAGTGAGCAGATTTTAATTAGTGTTTATAAAACTAATAAATGGTACAGATTAAAATAATTTTCAGTTAATTATCAACTGTCTCTTGCCAGAAAAATGGATCTAATGATGTGCGTAAGCTCAAAGATGGTAATAAAAATGTTCGCCTTTGCTAGGCAGTATTTGTGAGTGAGCCGTGTTCTCCTGCAGGTCAGACATGGTTGTGATGCCACGTGCTGGGGTCCAGGACCTAGCGGGTGCCTCCAGACCCTGCTGCACAGAGCCATTGATGAGAACAACGAGTCCATCGCCTGCTTTCTTATTCGCAGGTCCGAGAAGCCTAAGTATCCCTTTGAAAACTGGCTCATTTCTCATTTGCTCTAACTACGGCCTTGGCATGCCTGTAGCTGGCTTGACCTTCATCATGAGGGCTGCTAGGGGGTCACTGTTCTTCAAGTCAAGTCAGCCAGGGACTTACTCACTTTTAAGGAGAGGGGCTCATGTACCCACTTCAGAGAATCTGAAAGCTAAGCCAGCTTCCTGCTTTGGGAGCCATGCAGGTCACACAGTGCGACCAGGAGCGGGGGTGGAGGAACCGAACGGTCTCTGCATGGCTGCACCACGACTCCTGAGCCGGCACGGGCCCCGCAGCCTCCACGTGCAGGGTGTGCGGGAGGCGAGGTTATTCAGGAAACCTTCAGAGCGGTGATTCTCAAGCTTTCATAGCGTGCAGGTCCCCTGGGGAGCTATTAAGTGTTCTGATACCCAGATTACCCCCAGGACCATCTGCTGAAGAATCCGTGGGAGCGGGACCCAGATACCGGTATTTGAGGCCAAGGACCAAGGACTGCTGTCCGGGCAGCAGCGGCCTCCCTGCTGGGTGGGGTGAGGCTGCGGCTGTCCGCCTCGCAGCGTGCTCGTGCTTTCCCCCCGGGTTGGGGCATGGCTTCTGAAGCCTTCCCTTTACTTCCCCCTTCCTTTCAGTGGCTGTGATGTGAATAGTCCCAGACAACCTGGTGCTAATGGAGAAGGAGAGGAGGAGGCCAGAGATGGGCAGACCCCCTTGCACTTGGCAGCCTCCTGGGGGCTGGAGGAGACGATACAGTGTCTTCTGGAGTTTGGTGCCAATGTAAATGCACAGGTATGGAGAGTCTCTCTTTTCCAGGGAGGTGGGTGGTAACTCCAGGACCAGGGAAACCTCCTCTTACGGCAGGGGCCTCGCTGATTCTCTAGTCCCAGGCCTCTGCTTCACCCGGACGGGCACAAGGTGCAGACTGGTGAAGTGACTCTCTCTGTCGTGCAGCCTGTCTAGTTGTTTTAATGATTTCAGGCTAAGACTTTCCTTCTTTGTGTCTTGGTCCTTTCTACAAAGTGAGGAAGATTTGTTCAGTCAACTTTCCCTTACCCCCTGTCCCCATTAGTTAACAGATTTCCACTGAGAATTTGTTCTAGCCCCAGGCTGAGTACCGTGTTTAGGAAATTGTTCCAGTAGTTCAGTGGCGCATCCATGAGTTATATTCCTTGATGCTCTTCAGTGTTCCAGCCTGTGGAGGTTTGTGTGCTGCCCTGCAGCCAGATAAGCAGTGGTTTAACTTAGAGGTGAGGTTGACAACTTTTCTAAACCTAGTGTGTTCGTGGCTCTGGGTCACTGGAATGTGAGGGTAACGGGCAGTGGCTGTTGGTCACCTCAGTGTTTGGCCTCTTGAGATGCTGATTTCAAATACAGAGTGGCAGTATTGATTCTCAGAACCAAATTCAATTTAAAAGTTATTCCCCTCCATATTTTTCCTGGGTTTTAACTTCATTTAACTGGGCCTTGTCCCCATAGGATGCAGAAGGCAGAACGCCTGTCCACGTGGCCATCAGCAACCAACACGGCGTCATCATTCAGCTATTGATTTCTCACCCTGAGATCCACCTGAACGTACGAGACAGACAGGGCCTGACCCCCTTTGCCTGCGCCATGACCTACAAGAACAATAAGGCGGCTGAGGCCATCCTAAAACGAGAGTCTGGGGCTGCTGAGCAGGTGAGTGACCAACACCCCACATTCTCCACTGTGCCCTGGGCAGAGCAGAACCTGTTACATGGAGACTGAGCGAGTGCCACCAACTAATAAACAGGTCTCTTCTATATAAAGACATTTGTTTTGAATTTATACTCCCCTTTCTTAAAATGTGGCTGCTCTGCTGTCATGTGGGTTCTGGGAGGAGTTTGCCTGCCCTGCCCCACGCGTCAGCCCCGAGCTGGAGCCCCGTGTGGAAGGAAGCTGGGGCGGCTGGGCCCCGTGACAGGAGTTCTGTGGCCGGTACGACTGAGGTCGTCCTTTACTTTTGCTTGGTGGTTTGATTGCCCTAGTAATGAATGTCTTCAGAGGGTTTAAACGGTTTCATGGGAGTTGTTACCATCCAGCTCAGCAGGCTCAGTTGTCCTTGTTCTCTGTGGTTCTTCACCAGCTGCTGAATCTGGATGGCAAGCTGTTGACCTGGAACATCAGACTGGGTGGCAAATGACAGTAGCAACTGATCTGAGGCAGGAGCTGGGATGGGTTAGTTAAGTCAGTCCTCAGACACGTGAATCTCCATCCAGCACTTAGGACACTGCCAAGGTTTCTGAGTAGCCATTTATGAAGTTAAGATGGAAACCTGGGACCTGCACAAAAGTCCTGACATGAGTGAAGACTTTGCCCTGGTGCGTCCCAGGCTTCCGTACTTCCCTTTTCTTCAGCATTCGCCTGAGTGTCACTGACTCACGCAGGCGTTTCCTCACCCTTGCTCACGTGGGGTAGGATGCGCGTGAATGGACATAGTGATCTCACATCTCCCCATCTGGTGTGAAACCGGTGCTGTTGGTCCAAGTCCTTTGCAGACATGTTGCTGTGGCACCAGCACCTGTGTGTGTGTGTGAGAGAGAGAGAGACTGAGAACGTGTGTCTCCCTCACTTCCTGAGCCCTCATAATAATACGGCGGCTCTGGGTACGAGGATCCTCTGTGGTCTGATCTGCGTGATCTTTTGCCTGCTCCACTTCAGTGACAAAGTCTGACATACTGTTGGCGGCCTCCCTCACATGTATCCTGTAGCTCAGTAAAAGAGGAGACTTTCTGGAAATTTCTGAAGATTTGTTTGACTGCACAGGGGTCAGGTGGGCATTGCAGCTGTGGTGTTAGAATGCTGGGTGCTTGCTTTAGCCAAAGCAGGAGACTCCCAGGGCCGGTGTCCACCTTTGCCTTTCCCCGTGCATCCCAGTATTTTGGTGGATTCTTTTCTCTGTCCTTCAGGTTGTTTCCTTCTTGGCTTCCCAAGCCCACTCCTGCTGCAGGAGGATACCAGGGCAGCTTGGATCAGCTCCCTTTCTCCAACCACGTGGATGTGCCCATGTGCATAGACATGCAGAGTGGATCTGTAATGGGGGTGGGGGAATGTGGGTTTAGTGTTGGTTCTTGGGAGGGAGCTTCCTGGAACTGCAGGAGGACTACCCCGTGGCCTCTCCATCGGTCAGGGCAGCTCTCTGGTGCTCAAGAGGCACTCTTGCAGGGGGAGCCCGCTAATAATTTGCTTCCCACTTTTTGCTTTAGGTGGATAACAAGGGCCGGAATTTTCTTCACGTGGCAGTTCAGAACTCTGACATTGAAAGTGTCCTGTTCCTGATCAGTGTCCAAGCTAATGTGAATTCCAGAGTCCAGGATGCTTCCAAGTTGACCCCTTTGCACCTTGCTGTGCAAGCAGGCTCAGAGATTATTGTCCGCAATCTGGTGAGTGTCACTAAAACGTTACTGTGTGTAATGTGGACAAAGCCTGTTGCAGGGCACGTGCGGGCTCTCTCATCATAGGTGTTTGCCAGGTACTGTGAGAGGCCAGTGCGAATTTGGGGGGTGAGCCAGTACACTCGGGAAAGCAGGCGTGTCTGTGAGCAGCATGTCCTGAGTGCCCAGTGGGCTGTGTGGGCAGGCGGATGCTGGAGTGAGGCCTCGAGGGAAGGCAGAGGCAGGGTGGGAGCATCAAGGGAAGGGACGTCTGTTTCTGTTGTCTGCCTGCTCTGGATCAGGCTTTGCAGTGAGCTTGCTCTCCCTCTCACTCTTTTTTCATCAGTCTTTTTGGGGTTTTTTAAGATATAGTTGGCATACAACATTCAGTTAGTTTCAGGTGTATAACAGATTGATTCAATATTTGTATTTTTTTGCAGAGTGATCGCTACAATAAGTCTAGTTAACATCTGTCACCATATGTAGTTACAAAAACTTTTTTCTTATGAGGACTTTTAAATTTACTCTCTTAGCAACTTACAGATATACAGTAATACTCAGTTATTAACTGCAGTCACCATGTTGTACATTACATCTGCAGGACTTACTTATTTTGTAACTGAAAGTTTGTACCTTTTAACCACCTTCACCCATGTTGCCAACCCCTCACCCCTGTCCTGGCAACCATGAGTCTGTTCTCTGTATCTTTGAACTTGGGGGTTTTTTGTCATTTGTTTTTTAAATTCCACATATTAGCAAATGGCATGATTCCATTCAGTTTTATGGCTGAATAGTATTCCATTGTGTGTGTGTGTGTGTGTGTGTGTGTGTGTGTGTGTCCCCGTGTCCATTCATCCAGCATGGATACTTAAGTTGCTTCCATATCTTGGCTGTTGTAAATAATGCTGCAATTAAACGGGGGTGTATGTATCTTTTTGAATTACTGTGTTTTTGTTTTTTTGGAGAGATACCCAGAAGTGGAGTTACTGGATTGTATGGTAGATCTGTTTCTAATAGAGGTGGGCCTCAAAGTAGTAGAGAATTGGGTCACATGTTGGTCAGTCTGCCTGCCACCCTGAGAGCGCAGGGGTGTTGAGGGCCGTGGCTCCTTCACCAGGATCATGCCTCTGTCTTAGTAAGGCTTGACCTCGCAGGTAATAGGAGTCCCTAGAAACAGCCGATCTTCCAAACAGTGGCCATGCAGTCCTTCCTCTATGAATCGGTGTGGCTTAATGTTGGAACCTGTTCCACTGAATCAATGCCTTTATCCAAACCTCTCCCCTTACCTCCAGGTAACACCCGTGGGGTTAGCTATGGTCCTAGCACAGCACTCAGACCACAAATACCCCTCTGTGATGTGTCCTGTCTGGACCTGCAAGTGATTTGACCAGGTGCCCAAGGTCCAGGGGGTGCTGGGACTTGGCCATCAGGGTCGGAATAGAGCAGCTAACTGTTGCCTAGATTCTCCCAGAGGCAGAGCGCCTGCGCATGCAGACAGCACAACCAGGGGTGGCCTCAGACCTCAGGAGAGGCAAACTGGGCTCTGAGTGTGAACTGTAGATTCTTTCTGTTACCAGCAAATGTCTCTGAAACTTTGTCAGAAAGTGGATGATGAATGAATTTCAAATACTGAATGAATACGTAAGATATTATTTAAAGGACCTTCCTGCTTTTGATTTTGTAATTCTTTATGTTGCTTTCATTCTTCTAAAAAATCACATAAAAATATTTCATTTTTATCGTGGAAAAGCTTAAAGCACGTAAGGGTATAAGGCAGTTAGTACCTCCCTTTCACTCCCAACTCTGCTCTGAGTTTGGTATATATGCTTTTTAAAATATTTGTTTATTTATTTAAATTTTAAAGAATTTGGGTTGGGTGGGGAGGTAATTAGATTATTTATTTATTTATTTTAATGGAGATATTGGGGATTGAACCCAGGACCTCATGCATGCTAGGCACACACCGTACCACTGAGCTATATCCTCCCCCTCAGAATACATGCTTTTAAACACCTTCAGAGTTTGAATATATTGTGTGTGTGTATATACACTTCTCGGTCTGTCTCTCTTCAAATGGAATCTCACTGTCTTACTGTCTTCTAACTTGTCTTTTTAAAAACTTACTATATTGTAGACATCCTTTCATGTTAAATCATAAATATTTATCATCTCAATGGCTACCTATTCTATTGTTTGTATATATTATAATTGTCTTAATGAAATCCTTCCCGCAATCTGGTTTTACTGTTACAAGCAGTGGACATCTCCAAATAGAGCAGTGAACATCACTGCAGTCCTGTGTAGTTTTATATACTGAAGTCTTAGAATTTCTGTGTCCTAAGGAATGGCTTTTCTAACCTTTTGATAATTGCCAGTTTGTCCTTGGGTCCGGTGTTGCTGGCCTTTGCCTCACCAGGTGTGTATGTGAGGCCCTGTCCTCCCAGCTTTGCCAGCAGGGCAGACTCCGTGGATGCCAAAAGAAGGCAGGCTTGGCCCTGTCCATGGGACCTTGGTTGTTTGTGGTAGAGCGGCTGCTCATGTAATCAACTTCAACAGCTTCTTGCAGGAGCCAAAGTGAATGAATTAACCAAGCACCGCCAGACCGCCCTCCATCTCGCTGCCCAGCAGGACCTGCCCACCATCTGCTCAGTCCTCCTGGAGAATGGAGTGGACTTTGCTGCTGTGGATGAGAATGGAAACAATGGTAATTCCCAGCCATTCATGGTGCGCAGTGCTGAGCGCCCTCTAGGGGTGGAGGGGCGCTGCTCCCTTGGGCCTGCTCCCCACCAGGATCACTGGCTCTTAGAGGACCAGCCCTGTGACAGGAGGTGTCTGAGCTGGGCACCCAGCCTGCTCTGACCAGGGGCTGGGCAGCCTCCTGAGCTGAATGATAGCCTTAGAAGCCTAGAGTGGCTCCTGGTGAAATCATTAGACCTCATCTTTGAAAAACTGCAGAAGCAGAAGACAAATCTTAGGAGGTTGCATTTGTGACTCATTCTTGGGGATGGTGAAGACTGGAAAGGATGCTCTGTGGGTGGACAAGGCTGCTTTGGCTGAGTCCCACTTAGAGGGAGGTTTTTGAGGGTGAGGAAGAGTCTGGATTTTCTGTGTGTGCCTCTGAGCTTGCACTGTAAGAGGATTTCTTCCCCAGCTCTTCACCTCGCGGTCATGCACAGCCGGCTCAACAACATCCGGGTCCTCCTGACGGAGTGCACCGTGGACGCCGAAGCCTTTAATCTAAGGTGAGTGTGTGTGGTTCAGAGGAGAGGCCAGGGCTCCATGTCCCCTGCCTGCCCCTCAGAGCTGGTGGTCATGGGTGTCTTGTATTAGCCCCAGGTCCAAACATCAGCTCTTACAGTGAAAGTGGAGTTTACAGCCAAGAATTGTTGACTGCTTCTCTGTGGACAACTTCCCAGGGGAAGAGAATAATGTTATTTTATTTTTTGACATGTTAAATGAATGCCAATCTAATTTGTAGTCTGAAGCTCTAATATATTTTTTAAAAACTGTAAAACCATTTATTTCTAGTTTTTAATACTTTGAAATCCATTTAAAAGACAACAGGAAAAAATAAAAGAAGGTGCACGCTGCAGAACTGGCCACTTGGGCCCTTGATCAGCCTTTGGCATCCTGGAGTTTTTCTTTTTGAAAATGCTTTTTTAGAAAAACTTTATGATTATCGTGTTCTTTAGATTTACCCAGCATCACAGAGTTCAGAAAATCCCATTTCTTTTGTGCATGATGGCCGTGGCAGATATATACCTAACTTTCCCAACTTTCTTTATCAGAGGCCAATTGCCCCTGCACATTTTGGGACAATATGGCAAAGAGAATGCAGCAGCCATCTTTGATCTCTTCTTGGAGTGCATGCCTGAGTACCCTCTGGATAAGCCAGACGCAGAAGGAAACACGGGTATGTCACAGGTTTTTGTCTGCCCGGTTTCACTGGTGGTCCTTGCTTCCTAGAACGACTGGAGCCTGGGCACACGTGTGATTACTTAAGGACATTCAGCCCAGTGCATTTGGGCTGTATGAGCATCTGTCACCAATTCCTGAGGTGGAATTTGGCGGTGTTGGATTTTAGGCACAAGCACATCTGAAGTGTATCTAGCACTCAAAGTCATATCATGTCCAGACAGGCCTCCCCACTGGTTTTTATTGCCCTCATCCATCTCCTATCCAGTCAGCTAGGTCCCTGCTCAAGCTTCCGAATCCCAAGAGAGAGAAAAACACAGCCACCTCACAGGTGCTTCAGAAGGAGGAAATACACTGCAGGACATAGTGAGGTGCTTTGAAAAAGTGGCACGTTGGCATAGGACCAAATATTTTGTCATCGCTACTTAGCCTTGGGAAGAATTCTTGGCCTTGATTCATGAACATGTTTTTTAAGCCAGCAGTGATGAGCCTGAGCTTCAGAGGAGTCAGCCCTGGGAGTGAGCCGCTGCAGGGCTCACCACCTACTCCAGCGAGCACCGTTGTCCAGGGTGGGTCAACAGGCAGCCAGGCAGGCAGGGACCTCAGGCTCAGGCATCTGAATTACAGACCTGGTTTCAGATACCCAGCTTTGTCATATTCCAGCAGGGTGATAGCTAAATTGTGTCACCTCTCTATGCCTGTGTCCTCATTTGAAATAACAACCCTGATCTTACTGCATTGTTTAGAGCATTAAATGAAAGAATTTAAAAAAGTATCTTGTAAAGGTAAGCAAAAGGGAGCTGCTGTTAGCTGTAGTTGTTAGGAAGGAGAACCAGCAGGATGGCCTGGCCAGAGCCTGCACAGAAGAGAGGATCCATGAGGTAGAACTTTCTGGAGTGTGTTTCATTCGCTAACAAATGTCCTGCCTGGGGTGTGTCCTGCCCTCGGCCGTCCTCGGCCAGCCCTTTGGTGCGAAGTAGCCCTGCCTGTGGTTTTGTTTTCCAGTGCTGCTCTTAGCCTACATGAAAGGGAATGCCAACTTGTGCCGCGCCATCGTCCGCTCTGGGGCCCGCCTTGGGGTGAACAACAACCAGGGAGTCAACATCTTCAACTACCAGGTTGCCACCAAGCAGCTGCTGTTCAGACTGTTAGGTGAGTGGCCCGCCTTCCGCTCTCAGTGCAGGCACGTGATGGTGTTGATGATCTGGGTGTGTCAGTGGTCTTCACACCTCATAACAACTTCTCCACGATCTGAACCAGTAGCCTTCCAGGCATCACGTAGTCAGGACTTTGTGAGTGCTGGGAAGGACCTCTGAGCCGCAGTGGGAGGGCCACTGTCAACTGTCTCTTCTCAGAGTGCTCTGCATGGGGCCCGTGTTGTTTCCCACTACCCCTGATCCTACCAGAAATCTGTAAGCTCAGGGCAGGTCACCCTCCGCACAGCTTCTGGCTGTGTGTCTGCACGCCCTTCGTCCTTCCACCAAAGCTGATTCTTTGTCCTTCAGAATAGCCTTCTGGGTCAGTCCCACTGACTCTTCCTCCTCTGTGCTCCTGTTGTGGCAGGGAGAGCTTCACACTTCATGATTTCATATTTGCAAGCCTTTACTCGTCCCCCTTGAGGTGGCAGAATCAGTGCCTCACTTGTCAGGGTGCTGTCATTGCCCACAGTGGAGACGGACCAGGGCTCTCAGCCTCATGGTGTGTGTGGAGAAATGGGCTCAGACATACTTAGCAGCTGCGTGATCATGATAGAGGTGACTTGCCCAAGGTCACAAAGCTGGTTTGTAGCAGAGCCAAGCTAAAGCGGTGTTTCTACATCAGTCTGCTGTCTGCCCTGTACTTGGTCAGCCTTTTAAGAGCTCAGAACAGGAGCCCATCCCATCTGCAGTGCTGGCGTGTGGAAGGTGCGGGTGATGATCGATTCTTCCTGGTAGCTCAGTCTCCTCCTGTGCGTAGGGCACTCAGCAGTGCCGGGTGTGGTGATAAGTGCTAGGTGTTGCTGTTCTCAGCTGCACGCGTAGCTCTCAGCCCAGGCGCCCACAGCGTCCGCAGACTCAAGAGCTGAACTCCTCTGCTGCTCAGGTTCTCTCCCTAGTGACTCTTCTCTGCTGGTCCCACCACTGACTCAGTCAGACTCTGGAGGCCTAGAATCTGGAAATCGCCTTCATATCTTTTCTTCCCCCTGCCTTCTCCTCACACCCCTGACTTCTTTTCAGGCACCAGATCCTACAGATTCTGCCTCCTTCATCTCTTGCCTGGTTCCCCTCTCCGTTCAGCCCCCGCCAGTCTCTCTAGCTGCTGGGCTGCCCTCTCCCTGCCGTACCTGACCCTCCAGCCATCCCCGACTGCACGGTTTCCCCCACAGACACCGGGCTGTTTCTTGGCCTTAACACCGTTTCCTTCTCCCCCAGTCTGCCTGGCAAATGCTGCTCCTCTGTGTTTTCCTCGGTGAAGCTTTTCCTGAGCCAGTTAGGATACAAGCAGACCATGGTCAGTTCCTGACCACCCCAGTAAAGTGAATATTGCAATAAAGCGTATGTTTATTGCACAAATGTTTTTGGTTTCCCAGTGCATATAAAAGTTACATTTAAAAAAACAGATTATGTTTACACTGTACTGTATTTGGTGTGCAAGAGCATTATGTCTAAAACACAATGTTAAAAACAATTGAAAAATACTTCATTGCTAAAAAATGCCAAAACTATTAAAATAGTGACATCAATGATCACTGATCACAGATCACCATAACAAATAGAATAATAATGAAAAAGTTTGAAATAGTGTGAGAATTACCAGAATGTGACACAGAGACAGGAAGTAAGCAAATACTGTTGGAAAAGTGGCGCCGATAGACTTGCTCGATGCAGGGTTGCCACAAACCTTCAATTTGTAAAAAGCACACGGTATCTGTGAAGCTCAGTAAAAGGAGGCGGGCCTGTGTGTGGCTCTTTTGTCCCTCCTGTCCCTCTGCGATGTGTTGCTTTATTTACTGGTCTGTTTCTCTGCTCCCCCAAACCCCGGGCACTGTCACTATCTGACACAACTGGTCCCCTGCCTGTGTTACAGACATGCTGTCCAAGGAGCCCCCGTGGTGCGACGGTTCCAATTGCTACGAGTGCACTGCCAAGTTTGGAGTCACAACTCGCAAACATCACTGGTAAGACCCCCCAACATCGCTTGCCAGAGTAATGAGGGGGTTTTTGCTCAGACCATTGCTCCTACCTTTTTCCATGACAAACCATGAGCTTGCCAGGTCCCCGTACTCTTCGGAGCAAAGCTTGACCAGGAGTAATGGGGCTGTGCCCACTTCTAGTGACGCGGGGAGCCCAGGGCGCTCAGGCTAGTGGCCTGCCTGCCGGCTTCCAGTGCTCCCCGTCCTCCGCGGCCTGTCAGGCCTCATGCCGTCTTCCCCAGGCTTCCTGCTTGAGGTGGAGCTGAGCCGGGTCACTGTCCTCGGGGGAGGTGTGCTTCCCAGCCTGAGCGCAGGCTGCTCTCCTGAGAACCGAGGCGCTGTTCCCTGTACAGGGAGACGGTTCTTCGGCTGTTACTGAGCCTCTCTTGAGCTTTAAGGAAAGAGGCTTCTCCAGTACCTCTTTAACCTACTTATTGGCTAGAATTTTGTCTTTATGAACTAGAAGTTCTGCATGCATTGTGTAACTTGGCTGGCAAGGGCAGAGCTGTCGGGAGAGTGCCCGTGTGGCCTGGCCTCGTCTGCCCAGGACGCTGCCGGGGCTGAGCCCCGGGCCGGGCCACGGTCTGCTCCCCAGCCCCTCTCACACTCCTTTTCTTTGCTTCCACAGTCGTCACTGCGGGCGTCTTCTTTGCCATAAATGCTCGACCAAGGAAATTCCTATTATAAAGTTTGATCTGAACAAGCCTGTGCGAGTTTGCAACATTTGCTTTGATGTACTGACTCTGGGTGGGGTCTCCTAGTGAGCCCCCAGGAAGGTCCAGGCCACATCCTCAGTCGCCTCCCCAGCAGCTGCTCTGCTCACCAGCCTGACCCCACCCAGAGCAGGAGCTGGCAGTCGTCTTCCTGCGGCGATAGACTGCAACAGTTAAGGACCATGGTGTGATAGATCCCATTTCAAATGATTCTGTATGATTGTCAGACTGTGATCGAGTTCACTAGATGTCTCATTCATTGGACCAGGCCATCTAGCCTAAGTGGTAAATGTGATAGGAATTAAACCCCATTCTGCTAATTACGTACAAGGACAGTTTGAAAAGCATTTTCCCTTCCAGTAGCTTAGTGTCCATCTCAGAGCATTCATGAAGTCTTCCTGCCTGCGCGGACTTTCTAGGCAGAGCCTCACAGTAGAAAGCTGGCGTCTGGCTGCCTGACGAGAGCTGGCTTTACTCTAGGGTAAGTGGCTGTGGACTTCTGCATAGTGTTTTCATAAAGATAATAGGATCCTCTTGCCCTGAAGTCTCTCTCTCTCTCTTTTTTTTTTTTTTTGAAAAGCTAAGCTATATTTTTTAGTGAGCTACCCCTTTAAAAAAGGTGAAATCTTTCTAAACAGGGTTCAAAGATGAGAGCTGAACAATTGTGGCCTTAACAACTGAAAGCTTTACCAGTATTCATGCTGCTCGGGCGTCAGGATTGCAGTTGGGCAGCTTGACACCCCCTAGCAGCCGTCTCATTCTCTCATCTTGCTGTGTCCTGTCTGTGGAGTCCTCAGTCATCTGCTACTAGGCAGTGGTAGAGGAGATGCACTTTTATTGTGCTGCACTTTTTATATAGCTGCATTATTGGTGATTCCAATTTAAAAATCCATGTTCAAAAATGCCCTCGCACACCTGTACATCAGCAAGTCTAACGATTAGCTGTGACCGGACCTCTGCTCACACTGAGTCTTAAAGGGACGATTCCTGCGGAGTGTCATTTGGAGCAAGAACGTCACACGGGCCCAGGGATGATAAAGGGAGTCTCTAGCCTCCCATTTCCTGACATGAGTGCCTCTTGCTGAAACCCTCCCAGTTACGCTGTGAGTGCTGTCGGTCCTAGGTCCCAGTGCTGTGTAGCTTGCTCTGCCCCCAGGAGAGCTGGCGGCCGAGGGCCCCGTTTTGGAAGGCTCACTCATGTGCTGAGTGAGGTCCCCAGAGCTTATTGGACCTTAGTCGCTGCTAGTACACACGTTAACCCTGAGATGTTAAACTCCTTTTCCTTTGAAGGTTTGGCCAGTTTTTTGAAAGATGCACATTTAAAGAGAAACTTCTACCACTGCTAAAAAAAAACCACAAAAACTCTGAGATGAACAATATGTGTTATATACAGTTATACTCAGAGATTAACAATCTCAATCATACATACTGATTTTTTCAGACATTTAAATAACCACTACATTTTTTTGCATTAATGAAGTATGGATATATGTGTAAAAGGGACTAAATATTTTTTTGCAACGCCTGTTTTTTTGTTTGTTTGTTTATTTGGATAGTGGTATGTCTTCCATGTTGCTGTAGATTTATACATCCTATTGCCTAAATATGTGTGTAAAATGAGCTGATAAACCAGAGTGCTACTTTTTCTTAATACTTCTGTGATTTATAAGATATATATGCTTTCTATGTTAATAGGAGCTTGTGCACAATGTTTAAAAGAAAAAAGTAATTAGAAGAGTTCCCTTGTCCCCTAAAGTCTGTGACATATTTCATATAGAATTTTTATGGAAAAACAGCTAGTCTTGGCAAACACCTGACCATGTGAAGCATGGGGTCAAGTTTCCGTTTTCTGTTGCCTGAACCGGGCCTGGGGAAATGGGGCTTAGTTAGGTGGCTTGGTTCTTTAATTGGAAAGTAAGATAATTACACTTCAGATACGAATTGAGGCGGTCGGTACTTTTTATACCTGTTCTTTTAATGTTCGTGGTGGAGAGAGGATGGGAATTCAGTCAGCAATGAGGCTGATTGTCCTGCCCCTGCGCTACCAGACCAATTTCAATAGCAGTCTTGCCTCTAATTGCACTTAAAAGTCTTAAAATCATGTTTAAAATAGGTTGAGTCCAGCTTCTTTTTCCTTACGGAGTCCAGGGATAGAGACGGTACTTAGCCACCGAGGGCTGCGGGAACATCGTGTGAGTTCTGCGTTGGCTTCAGGGTGCGTTCTTGTAGAGGCAGATAAAGCACCTTTCCAGAGTCTCAGGAAGCCCCCTGACAGGCTGATGCTCACAGGGCTGCGCACACACGCTCCTTGAGTGGTGGCTGCCCTGGTGGGACTTTACATGCTCTCTGCCCACTTTGTACTCTCCACCCTGTCGAGACTTGACTGTACAACTGCCTAGCTGTTCTTGTTAAATTTTAATCCGTGGCTTAAATACTAGTAGCAAAAACTCAGTTTTATTCATTCAGAAAGTTGACAGCTATGAATGAGTAAGCAGGAAGAATAAACTTCAGTGGGATGTAATTCGCTGTACCAGTCGACATTATTACACTGAATTAGCTTTTTAACTGCCTATTGCTCATCACCAGATTTGGATGCAGTGTATCCTCAACAGTCTTGTCTTTTTAAAAAGATGAAGGTACAAATCATGTGCTATCTATAGATCGAAAGGCTGAGACTAACCTGCTATGATCCCCTAACACAGGACTTTCCCACAGACTTAAGTGCCTACACTTAGGACTTCTTAATTTTCAGTTATCTTTTTAGTGGTGTCTCTCTGAATGATGTATTGGAACATGTGTTCCGTTTGGAGTTTGTTGCCTGTGCTTGTCAACCCCAATTACCAGTTTAGTCAAGGCCTGGTTAGATTGCTCAGTCCACCTGCCATATTCTCTCCAGGAGTGGGGTCCATGTGACTGTTTGTCCTCTACCTCAGAGTCCTGAGTTGTTTCTGACTGCCGTGTTCAGCTTCCTCAACTCTTCTCCCTGAATGGGGCCCTGCATGGAACTCCGTGTGCTTGCGGGTCCCCCTCCTGTTGTATTGAACAGTATCGTGCTAATCTTGTCTGCAGGCAGGAAGTGGAGGAAATGCCTTGGGATGGGGGAGAGCCTTGATCTCCATCTAGTTTTTTCTTTTTTTAATCTGGAGAAAAAACCCTATTGAACTATGTAATGCTTAGCTCTGAAAGGCAAAATAACTCCCCAGGTGACAGTAGCATGAGCAAGTAAGTGTGACACTTCCGCAACAGCCCCACTTGGAGCTTGCAGGCTGAGGCTGAGGCTGAGGGAGCTCCTGAAACAGGTGCTCCAGATGCTAATTTTTGGAAGTAATTTAGTGAAGAGCTGATTTTTTGACAAGACATAAACTAAACACTTAGTAAATTCCCAGAAGTTACAGATGCCTTAAAGACTTTCTTTGGAAGATCATTGCCTGTACAGTTACTTTTTTGTGTGGCATAAATAATATATTAACCTGCTACAACTGACAACATTGGTTTTCTGTAGCTAGCGAGTCTTGAGTGGGTAGCCTGCTCAACTTAATGACTTACTGGCCTTTTTTGGCAGCTGTGTGCAGTTGGCTGTTACCGTGACAGACCTGTGTGACATACCAAGGGGAAGGGCTGGGCAGAAACTGCAGGCACACACGAGTTGATCGCCTAGGCTTGCAGGCCGGTCCGGGTGGGGCTCAGTGTGGGACGAGGCCATCATATAGGACCACGGCGCTTATCAGCATTGTTTCTTTGGAGTCCGTGTAATGGAATGTATTTTTCAAATATTGATATTTGCATTTTCTGTAACAATTCCTTACAAATAAAATGAGGTAAAACTGCATTTAAAGTGGAGATCTTAATAACACATTTGCAGTTCCTTTTAATGCAAAAAGTACCAACGAGCATTAAAAACAAACAAAAATTTTTAAACTCCTAACGTGAATACATTTCTTTAACAACTACTCTTCAGGAAAGTTTGTTTTTCCAACACTTTTCAAAAACACATTGTTGACAGCAGTTAAAAAGTAGCTGTTCTAGGTGTAATGCCAGCTGCCTGGACGTGCTGTGCTCCTGGCCCAGACTGTGTGACCAGAGCGGCAGTCTCAGTCATGTGACCCCACTGCACGTGCAGTCTCCCCCGAGGACCCTGGAAATGCCCTCTGACCCCATTATTTAGGAGCAGCTCAGGAGGGTCCACCCATGGTGGGGGTCCTGCTGGTCATGGTCTAAAGGGAGGACCAGTGCGGTGCGCTTCCGAGAAAACTAAGGAAAGTTTAGGGGTTTGCAAGTTAAAATCTAGTAACCTGTAATCTCCCCATACAAAATGCACAAATCTAGTAGCTCACCTGGCCCTAACACTTTCATGAACTAGCGTTTGCGTTTCCTTCACCTGTCTTCCATTTTGCTCACCCCTTGTTCGGACCAGCTGGGTGATTGATGGATCTCATTCTCTGGTGGCCTTTATCCTAGTTAACAGGCATGGTTAAGGGCATCCAGCAACAATTCCAAGTGTTCCTATTAGCCATCCTTAAGAAAACATTGTCAGATTATGTCATAATATGTGAGTTAAACAGGCAAGTTTCATAATTTCTATGCCTGAGTTTTTGTGTCTATAAAATACAAGTGACCGTGGTCCTTCCCAACTCACAGGGCTGCCTTGCGGAGGGTGGCCGGTAGTAAGTGACATGTCCTTCTCTCATGCTGGTGTGCATGGCAGAGTCTCCTCCAGTGCGGGCTGCTGGGAGCAATGGCTGCTGCCTTCTTGCAGAGAAGAAATCTGGGGGGCTCGGGCAGTAGGAAGTGTTCTCGAGGGTGGGAATTCAGGTTTCCACAGACCACCCTAACCTGTCCGTGGGGTCTGTCTTTCAGATCACAGCTTGTCCTGGCGCTGAGCACACAGGGGATGGCATCGGTGGTCTGAAATGGCTCCCTTTGCTGTATAGTCAGTCATGCAAAAAATCCCAGGCTCTTCACTCTTAGTTCTGTGTTTATAGGAAAAACTGGAATCTCAGGATTAAAACACAGATGTTACAGTTTCCTCCAGCTTGTTGGAGGGCAGCTGCGCAGCCTTCGCTGTCACGCTGCTCACTGGTTGGTAGAGCGAGCAGACATGGGCGAAAGCCGAGCTCTGCCGTGCAGTGACTGCTGTAACCATTAGATGAGGGGATGGGGTGTTTACGTCCCTTTTCTGGACCATAAAAAGACCCTCTCAAGGCTGGCATAGAGGTTAAGTGAGAACAGAGGATGCTCCCTCCCTGCCTAGCATGCTTGCCCAACATGTATTCGTTTTCTTCTCTGTTTCCCTCTGCCAACAAGTCTCAACTGCCCGAGCCAAACTTCCGTAGCTTCCATCAGAAAGCAACTGCCTCCCTCCTCCATGGTTTTGCCCAGGAGAGAGAAAGGACAGGCATTTCTCCAGTAACCACTAGCTTCTCGTGGCTGAGCCCTTTGGACCATGAACATGAAAACCTACAAAGTGAGTGGTTGGCATCGAAGAGGAAATGAGTTCTCATTAGGCAAGGAAGTAAGCAGCCTGCGGAGGCTGGCTGAGTGAGTCCTGAAAAATGGGCTCAGGGGTCTTCCATCAGCCAGAGTTTAGGTCCATACACGGCTGGGATGACTGTAAATAAGCCTTGTTTTGCTCCTTTCCCAGTTTGTTTTTGGTAGGATCTAAACATCTCTAGACCTGGCCCCCACACCATCCCTGCATTCCTACCCCAAGAATGGCCTCCAGCTGCGCTAAGCAGGGCTTTACCCTGCCATACTGTGAGCTCCTTGAGGTCGGGAGCCTCACTTTCCTCCTGTGTGCTTACCATGCGCAGGTACTGTGGATATGGGGGTACAAAGACAAGTAACCTTTGGTCCCTGTCCTCAGAGTCTGCAGTTTAATGCGACAGTCTGATAAGAAATTTCTAGTTAAGAGACACTGTGCTATTTGTTAGTGAATATGGTGTTATTTTCCTATGGGAAAGTGCATGTAAGTCCAACTGGTGGGCCAATGGGAGGCTCCCAGTTGATTGAGCTGAGTTTTTAAGAGATAAGAGGTAGACAAATTGAGCAGAAGAGGTGTCATTCCAGGCAGCAGGGGCATCCTGGGTGGTGTCGCACGCATAATGCAGTGAGATGAAGGCTGGAGGGAACAGTGCAGGTGGGAGGTGGGGGGGAGAGATTCTGAGGCTAAGAGGAGCCTGACCATAGATGGGCTGTGTGCTGCTGAAAAGTTACTAGCACCTGATCCTCACAGCTGCAGGCGCCAGTGAAGAAGTTTAAATGGAGAACGCCCTGACCATCAAGCACATGACTCGGTGGTGTGAGGATGGGCTGGAGGAAGTGCAAGTGGATTCCGGCAATGATCCCGGGGAGACAAGACAGCCTCACCCAGAGGTGGTGGCCTGGGAGTGGGTGAGGGGATGGGAGGGAGGGAACTCAGGAGGTGGGACTGCCAGGACCTACAGATTGGTGGGGAGGAGTTGGGGAAGACTGGGTGACTGGGGACTGTAGGATGGTGATGGTGGAGCCAGCAGGGGAACTGGAAGAATGGTGAGGGAGATGATTTAAGATTGACTCAGAACTGTGGTACCTGAGGGGCCTACAGAAATGGTTGGGACAGCCACCTGGACTTGAGAAGTGATGTGGCAGCTGAAGTAGGAGGAAGGGGAGCTGGTGGGAAGGGCTCATGCAGGAGGAGGCTTTCAAGGAGTCTGAGAAGGAACAGTATGAGGGAGATAAGGGAAATTAGGAAAAAGCCAAGGGAGGGTTTCATGAGGGCCCTCAAATGTGACCAGCCAGGAAGATATTAAGTGAACGTGGCCATGGGTTTGCCAGGATGGGATTTATCCTGCCATGGAGCAGAGAAGGGCAGGAGCTGGGCGACTGTGCTGCACAGCGAATAGGGGCTGAGGAGTGAAGGCAGTGAGTACATGCAGCTTTTTCAAAGCTCCACAGAGACAGGAAGCAGACGTGGGGCTTTGGAAGAACGTGGCACAAGGGGGTGTTTTACTTATGATGTGACAGCGATGAGCTACTGAGTGCATCCTTAGAGGAAAGAGCCAGGAGGCAGGAAGAGGCTAAAGGTACAGGAAGGGCAGATGAGGAAGCTCCCAGGTGGCCAGAGGAGCCGAGAGCGGAGTCCAGGTGTGAGGAACAGCTGGGGCTAAAGGGCAATGAGCATGAGTCTGACAGTTACAGGGAGGCAGCCTCTGTTTTCTAGTCAGTGAATCTGGAAGCTGTTGAAGGAGAATAATGATAAAGGAGAGAATGAAAAAAAGAGAGAGAAAGGATAATGTTTAGAGTATGAGTTGAGCGGATGGGGAGGAGTTGAGGTGAAGGCGCAGAGGAGACCATGAAACTGTAATCGCACCAGATTCCTTATCTGTAAAGTAGGAATGCACCTTGCCCCTGGCTGCTTAATCCAAGAGGTAACTGGTATGAACTTGGCCCTGGGCAGGAGATTACAGATGACCCTGGACTTAACACTGTTTGTATCGGCATTTACAGCCTCATGCACACTTTGATGTGGCTCTTAACCAGTGTCTGTGTTAGAGCTGGAAAACTACCTTTCGCTCAAAATGCAGGCTTCTCCCTCTGAAAACATACTACCCTTAATCTTAAGTGTTTAAAAGAGAAACAGTATCCTTGTTTTAAGTTGTTGCTTTGTTCAGAGACACCTGGATGTGCTGCATCCATGTATGCAGAAGCTCTTCCATTTCCAGAATCAGCCTACCCTATTTTATTGTCTTCTCTCACTGTATTGGTCCAGCTGAAACTAACTCAGTGTGGCTTTGGGCTATAAATTCAAGTTTGCCTTAGGGTAGAGGTCTTACATATAAAAAAGACTATAAAAGTCACGGGTCACAAGTTTAGCGAGTGGGGAACTTGGAATAGGATTGTGTTGATGCTGTTAATTTACTCGGCTTTTCTGGATGTGTCTCCTTGTCTCTGAGCTGCAGGGGAATGATGTCCCTTTCTGCCAGTGCCCCCGATGCCCTGACATCCAGATTTGGGTGGGAGGTACAGGCTGGTCTGGGCAGCCTGGGAGTCCGTGGGAAGAAAGATGTTGAAGCTCAAAGCCCTTCTGTGTCTGTCCAGTTAGTCTGGAGTTGGTCATATCTGTGCCCATTAATATCTGTGGACACCAAAGGAGGATGGAAGGAGAGCTAGAGGAACAGTGACAAGCACAGGCTGATCAGTACCAGGCAGGTTGCCAGGCTCTGGCCTCAGTCACCAGGATGGTGAGTCTATGGTGAGGGGGCCTGAGTCATGTTTGCAGTGTACAGTCAGAGTCCTTCCAGGCCCTCTTGTTTCATGTCAGGAGCCATCCTGGGGCACATGAGTCAAGGGCCCGTTAGGGTTCTGGGCAGGGTTCTTTGTGGGTTATCAACATACAGGGTACCAGCTTATAGAGGAAAGGAGCAGGTGATGGCTAAGGGTGGGCAGCCTGTGTATTCCCCCAAGTTAGGGTGGTCCAAGTCGCCACGATTTCTGTGTGTAGGGTTGTCGGACGTCTGGTCACTAGGAGGTCCAGTTGTTCTCACACACACGCAGTGGGGCTCCTTGGCACCTGGCTTAAACAGCTTCCTGGGGACGCCAGTCCAGTCTCTGTTCACACCTCCACTAAGAAGAGAAGGAAAGAGGACTTCTTAAAAGCATGAACTCCTGAGTCTCTCTGGGAAGGGGAGAGGAGGAAGCAGTGAGCCAGGCCTGCTAAAAGAAGCCATTCCACTTCCCATCTTGGTGTTTCCCCAAGGCGGTGGCCTGCGGTGTTCACTCTGAATCTCGTGCTCGCCCGGCTCCCTCCAGCTTCCCCTCCCAAAGGCAGTCCATCGTCCATTCACTGTGCTCTCCGGGTCCCTGCCCTGTGCCTTCCTAAGAGGCAGCACCACCTCCCGGCATTGGGGGTCACACTGCAAGGCTTTCCCCCACTGGCCTGTGAGCTTCTCAGAAGCAGTGTCTGGCTCTGACTGCCTTTCCCTTCCCCACGACATCCCAGCACAGGGAGGGTGATCTTAGAGTCCGGGGCACTTGGGGGAGGGTGGAAGACTGAGGCAGCAACCCAAGGCCCCATCGTAGGTTGGCCGTGTCTGGGAGGCTCTGGGCATAGGGTGTAGTTGCAGGCTGTCCTGCCCCTTGTACAGGCCTGGTCCTTGCTGTCACCAAGCTTCAGAGATGGAGGATCAAGCTCTGGCCCAGCAGAGCCTGAGCCACCTCCTCCCCTGGGCAGAGAGACCTAACTCATCGTAGGGTATTGAGTTCAGCCTCGCAAAAGGAAAATGAGATCCTTGGAACTGATGCCCCATACAGATCCCAGTGCCCCGGGCCAGGATCACTTGCTGATCAGGGCGCTGACCTGCCTCCCTTCTTGCTCCCTCTCTCCCCCTAAGGCCATCCACCCATTATGAGTGGCCCTTACTCCACACCCAGGCCTTGCCTTCAGAACTCGTTTCTCCCAGTCTAGAGGGAGATATGTACATGTGAATGGAAAACAATGAACTGGGCTGAGGCGCGGGGACAGGGCCAGACAGCTTAGCACTTAGGGAAGTGGCCCTTTTCCCTGCCCCTGCTCCGTGAAAGCTGGGCTCTTACTGTGAGGCCCTTGAGGAGGCTGGGGGCAGGGGCGGGGTTCTGTTTGCTGCCTTCCTTTCCCCCCTTAGCAGAGGTGAAGGAGGACTGAGGGACCTGAACTGCACTGGAGTCCAGGCTGGCCTGATGGTTAAAGCAGGGAAATCTTTCTCCAGCTTCCCTAAGCCAACCTGGAACAAGTCCTGCCTGGGGCATCTCATCTAATCCGGCTCACTGTTCTTACCCGAACAGACTGTCTACCTATGCTTCTGGATTTACTCGGAATTTGCAGTGTTTTTTTAAGACAGCACCTCAGGGCATCGCTGCAAGTGGCCATCCCCCCTCCTCATCTGTCTCCTGTAGGAAGGCCTGATTTGTGCGGACAAATAGGAGACTGAGGCCCTTGGACAGGTGAACAGGCAAGAGCCAGCAAGAAACAGTACTTAAGCCATCTCATTCCCAGGCCAGGGGTTCTTAAGCAAGGTCTTTGGAGAATTTAGAAAAAGAAAAAGAAGAATATGCCCAGGGCTCAACCCTAATACTCTCACCCAGTTGTCTGGAGTGAGGTCCCATCATCAGTGATTTTTTAAAAATTCCCCAAAGTTGAGAATCACTATCCCAGAGCACATGTATTTTGACAGACTTCCCCTGGGTTAGTGATGAATTTATGGCCTCACTCAACAACACAGACAGGATGACCTGGAAGTGGGCTTTGGGGGAGAGGCGGAAGGGCAGAAGGGAAGCCCGTGTACCTCTGCTGGGAACACCAGAACCGGCTGCCCCTGGCTGAGCTCCACTCCACATTGCATGGTGGAAACTTCTGCTTCTCTTTCAGTTCTTGTTTGTTTGCCTCCAAGCCTTTGGTGATCATAGCGTCTACCTGGGTCAGTTCTGGGGTAGGCAGCCCATCCTCTCCGTAGAACCTTCCTATCACCCTTCCTGTGGTGAGAGGAAAGCTGATGTCAGGTAACAGTGGGGGAGGCACGAACAGAGGCTCGGCTTCTGCAGCTGTCATAGTAAAGCTCGAGTTCCCAGGGTTTCTGCCTTCAGGGCTCTACAGTAGCCTACTGGCTGCGTCTTTATTAAGAGCTAATTGGAGGAACTGGTGATGCCTTCTGTCCTGATGTCTCTCAGCATCTTATGCCAGGCCAGGCAGGGGCCTCCCTGTTCTAGAGTCCTCCAGTACGGAGGTTATAAAATCTCCCTTCTGGACATCAGCTCCCCGAAAGTGGGACCACATGTGACTCATTTTTCGATGTTCCACAGTGTTGGAGGCACACAGTAGGTGTTTAATAAATGTTTGATGAATGAATGGCTTACTGCGTGACATTTATGTGGCTCAGTTCTTCCCCACATTAAATTGTTTTGTGTTCTATAACGTAAATTAGTCATTCATTGAGTGTTCACTCAGTGTCAGGAGCTATGCCAGCACTTTCCCACTGTTTTGTGAGAGAAATCAGTGTGACCACAGTCCTAGGAGAGAGACTGGGGGATTCAATAAGTGGGAAGTCTCTGAGGCCACTGAGTGGGTCTGGCACCCAGCTCATGCGCTCCCCTCCACCTTCAGTGGACACACTGAGTGGAAGCCGGTTTTAGTTTAAAATCCCTGTCCCACTTTGTAAGGTCTAAGCTTTGGCAGTGGCCAGCAAGTGGTCAGTGAGCCTGTAGGCCAGAGCCAAGAAGGGGTCAGTTCTCCCTGGATGTAGGGACATTCATCTCCGAGTCCTGAATTGCAAGTGACCTTCACAAGCAGCCCTGTCGGAGGGCAGGAGAAGCAGCAGAAAACACTTCTAGGTCTGACCCGGTAGGAGGCGGTAGCAGTATATATGTGCCCTGGCGGTCTGTCCAACCTCATGAGTCCCTGAGAACTGAGATCCTGGGTCACATTCACAGACCCAAGATTCACTTCATCCTCTCACTTCCAACTCCTATCCTGACTTTTCCGATTCTTTTTGTCACTTTTGTCTTGGAGCCGTGCATCTCTCTGGCTTAGGAACCTTGGGCCTCTTGACTCCTCCCCCTTCACAGGCAAATGTACACCTTCTTCGTTCACATCTAACCCACTAGCGAATCGTGTCGGTCCAACTTTGAAAAACACCCCAATTCTGTCCATTTCGTTCCATCTCCACTGCTACCACCCTGACTCACACCACGGATCACAACAGTAGCCTCCCACTGCTCCCTGCTTCAGCTCATGCCCTCCGACAGTTCTTTCTCTACAAACAGTCCCTTCTCAAGCGGCTGGGATGAGCTTTTAAAAACGTAAATCATATTGTATCATCTCCATGCCTGGTTTAAACCCACCACTGGCTTCCTAACGCATGTGAATAAAACACATACTTCTTATCAAGGCCTCCAAGACTATAACCTGACTTCTGTTTGCTTCTTTACCCTTTTCTCAAGTCGTCCCATCCCTCCCTCCCTCCCGGTAGCCTCCCTGATGGTGCTTCACTGCTCCCCTCCTCAGGCACTACTGTTCTCTCAGTTGAAATACCCTTTTCCCAGATCTCAGGCTCCTTCTCACCTTCCAGGTCTCAGCTGAACTGTCATCTCCAAGAGGCCTCCCCTGACCATCTGCTCCAGAGGGGCACACACTCCCAAACATGCATCACATTAGTTTTTGTTTATTCACAGCCCTGTCTGGAATTTTCTAATCAGTTTACTTGTTTCTGCTACATGCTCCCCAGCAGTGAGGCCCCAGCACTCAAAGCAGCTCAGTCCAGAGCATTCACTTTAAATGCTTGATAGAATGAATGAAGGGATCAGGGCCTGGTCCCAGGCCTGCAGTCTGTAAGTTGGCCTAGCACCAAATTTTCTTCTGTCGAGGGTCTCTGCATGCATGGTGACAAGCCTGTCTTGGTGGGTTTTAGACATGAGACTCAGAGAGGACAGCAGTAGTAGAGGCAACAGAGAAAGAGTGGTAGAAGCTGTGCTGTGAGAATGGTGGTCATCATTGGCTGGGACTCCAGGACACAACAAAAGACATCCCATTTCCCCATGAGGCCTGGCCATGTGGCCGCCAAGATGGCGTCCTGCTGTCTTCACTTCATTGTGCACCCATGTAATACGTCTTCATCTTCTGATGTGGCCTGAGGGTTTCTGATGCCCTGAAGGAACCTAACACAGCCCTCTTATAGAATAAGCTAACAGAGGACAGAAACTGCACTCAACTCATCTGTGGGCCCCATGAGGACCAGAACCACAGTGTATCCAAGGTAGAAATTCAAATATTTCCTGACTCTAACTGAAATCCTTCTGAGGCATTTTCGAGCATATGCCCCAACCACCCCCTGCCCCTACACATTAAGACTGTTCAAATGAGATTAGTTCACTCATCTCAACAAATACATCAATCTTTTCCCCCAAATATCAGTATGACGTGTATTGTATCCTTTGCCCACACACAGGACTCCGCTCTTATTCTTTTGTGTTGGGTTTTTTCCTTATTAACCCAGTAATGTTTCAACTTTGGTTTGGCAATCTCATGGGAAAAAGGGAGAGCCAACAAGCCTTCTGAAGGGCAGATGAATAGAGGTCAGTTCTTTCAATGGCAAACACAGTTGTGGTCTTAGGAGTGACCTGGGGCAGACTGGGTGAAAACAAAGATGTGGGTGCTGCAAGTTGGAATGACAAAGGCCAACAATGGTGGGTGTGGACGAGGGAGGACTGGAAACAGAAAGAACTTCAGACGTTATGAAAAAGCATTGGCCAATTGGATGTGGAAGGAGCAGAGGAGTTAGTGAAGATGCCAAGGTTCTCAGAAAAGGAAACCCAGGCAGTGATGACAGAAGCAAACATTCAGAGGCATTAGGGGCATAGAAAGAACTCTTCCAATTTTATGAAAAAGCATTGGCCAATTGGATGTGGAAGGAGCAGAGGAGTTAGTGAAGATGCCAAGGTTCTCAGAAAAGGAAACCCAGGCAGTGATGACAGAAGCAAACATTCAGAGGCATTAGGGGCATAGAAAGAACTCTTCCAATTTAGACCTGTTCCCGAACACTGACGTTCCTGTGTCCAAGTGGGCTCCAGTGAGAGGTCAGAGCAGTAGGTGGAAAAAAGGGCCCCAACTATCCTAGTTTTCAGTGTTTGTGAAGCAATCTAGTGTTTAGTGTCTAACATTTCTTTAGGACACTCTTAAGTGTCTTCTCATTTAAGTAGCAAGTGCAGTGCGGGATACAACTGGCTTAAACAGACGTTTGATTAGCATAACTTCCACCTGGGAGACAATTCATTCAGGATGGACACAGACTAATGTTTATCTCCTTAGAGGACAAAATAAAAGGGTATTTGTCAAAACCACAAGCCAACAGGTGGCTCTGAGCTTCCTGACTGCGCTGAAGCCAGATGTTTGGAACACAGTGAGATGGGGAAGCTGCCTTCCTGGGGCTGGTTGTTCAAGGGTGGTGCAGGCTGTGGGGCAACAGAGGCCAAAGCAAATGGATGGGCAATCCTCTCCCAAGATTAAGTATGGCCCAGCCGTTCCTTCTGGGCCATACTGCCACAGTATGAGTTTAAGGCGAAAAATCCATGGGTAGTTTTCAGATTTTAACTTTGAGTCCAATCCCCAAAGAATCCTAGCCCCCTAAAAAAATTGCAAGACAACTCCAATGAAACCTATGGAAATGACTTGTGGAATACCTACCAATGAATTCATAGTTCTTCTCATAGAACGAAAGCCAATTTTGAAGTGTCAGCATCTCAGAAGGAGACAGGTCAGATACATCATCCGCAAGGCCTGCTGCAGAGTAGTCCCCGGTCACAAAGGCTCTAGAGGCGTCTCTGCCTGAGGAGAGACGTTTCCTGTAAGTTAACTTGTAAATCACCAACGCTGTACAAACCAAAGAATCTACTTTCTGAGAAACATTTCCTGAAAACCCTCATTCCCCATCCCTGAAAGCAAAGCCAACCCCTGTTCCTCTGTGATAGATGCTCCTGGATCTTGGACACACATGAGTATCGGACACAAAGGAACTCAGTCAACAGTAGAGCACACTGCAAAAGAAAAATCTCCCCGGAAATGGAGGGTTTTTTGCTCACACTTGTGCATACAGCCATGACAGCCGTATCAGGGTGTGCAAGGGAGTGCACCAAAAAGTGCCCTCACCCAGCAGGTAAATAAAACCCTTGATTCCAGTCCCAGCTCTCTTCTATCTCACTGTGTAAGCCCCGGATAAGTCCCTTCCCCTGCTGGGCTGTTTGAGGGGCTCAGCAACACTAATGGAACTTAATTCCTCCCCTGTCAAAGCTTCTATTTCTGAAGTTCTCCCTAGAGACAGGGGAGTGACTAGAATTTAAGTACCAGAGGCAGCTTCTCAATTCCCCTGTGATAATGACAAGCAAAGAATGCCCATTTAATGCTGCTTCGTCACTGGCCTTAAGCTTGCTCATCATTTGCTTTTTCTTTTTTAATCTCGGAGATGATCATTCCTCTGGGCTGGTAAGGTAAAAGTAACAGGCTGGTAGTCCGAGTTCAAGTCCTGTCAGTACTTGGTTGTGAGGGCTTTAGGCAAATCACATCCTCCAATCCCCTCAGTTGCAGAGTGGGGACAGAATAAACCTCATTTGCTAAATGTTCTCTGAGGCCTAACATATGCACAGCTTTGTTCTAAGTTTGGAAGGACTGTAAAGGTGGCCAGACTCCCTGCATTCTAACCTGATAAACTTTAAAAGAAGGCAGACAAATGCATTTGTACTAGAAGCATCTAGTCCAGATCTGTACTCATACCAAATGTACTATTTTTAGGGGAAACTTGGGGTAGCGGTAAAGAAAGGTGACTTCGGGTAGGGACACATTGAAGAAATGATACGAATCAGCAGGGGAACTCTTGAGGTCAGGGTCAGGGCCTCTCTCAACTCTGTGCCCTGAGGGCCACGGTGTGGCACAAGGCAGGTACTGGGGGGTTCTGCTGGCGGGTAAAGAGAAACCAACAGGAGGCTAGAGATGTGTTTCTCCAACCCAAGTCAACGAAGAGCGGTGGGGAAAGACAGGGAGGGTAGAGGCCACTAACAGTTGCCCATAGTCCTGCTGGAGTCAAAACAGTCCAGAAGGATGATGCAGCTGAGCCTGGCCCCGACGCTGGTCTGACGAATGTGGGGGGTGGAAATGCAGACGAATAAACGAATGAATGAGTAAGTGAATGAATGAAACACAGGCGGCTACTAGCCCCCGTTGGAGGAGGAAAAGGCGTCAGCCGCCTCGCTAATACCTGCGAAGCCGCTATAGTGGGCTCCAGGCCCGTAGTGCTTCCGGCCAGAGGACACATCGTAGATGCGTCCGAGCAGAGCCAAGTAGAGGCCCGGGTCCCCAGGGCGGCCGCGGTAGCGGGCCAGCTCCTCGGGTATGAAAAGGCGAAAGTCAGCGCGGGGACTCCACCAGCCCATCAGCCGTGTGGCCATCACCGCTGTCGCTGCCGCTGCCGCCGCCAGGCCCAGCCAGAGCCCACGGCCGCCGAGCACCGGCATTTAGACAGCCGCACCTCCTCCGTTCCCCCGAAGTTGCGGCCTCTCCGTCCACTACTAAGATGGCGGAGAACCGGCCGCTACGTCACCAGCGCGACGCGCGCTCTCCGTTGTCCGCCTGTCACTAAGAGGGCAAAGAAGGACTGAAAGGGAAAAGTCTGACGAAAAGTTCATCGGCCGGCTCCAACTCTTTCGTACTTGTCCAGCATAGCTAGTGAACGAGGAGGGACACAGAGAAAGTAAGCGGCGAAGGGCCCTGTTGGCCGGCAGGTTGTCCGCCCCCAACAAAGATGGTGGCATAGGAGGCTGCGGGATGACGTAGACGTTGTGACAGAAGCACCCTTTTGGAAATCTGGCTGTCCTCGGCTGGCTGTCTCACGACAGCTGGTGAAATCCGCTTGACGGCGCCTTTGCGACAGCAGTCCTCGCTTGTCGGCGTGGAAGCCGGAAGCCGCAGCCGCCGCCGTCGTCCCCTCCCCGTCCCCGCCCGCCGGGTGCCGTCGGAGGTTGACAGGTCGTGGCGGGGAGGCGGCGGCGGCGGCAGAGCCGGGCGCCCGAGACGGAGACCCCATGGGGAACGCTCCGAGTCACAGCAGTGAAGACGAGGCGGCAGCCGCCGGGGGCGAGGGCTGGGGCCCGCACCAGGACTGGGCTGCGGACTCGGGCACGACCCCCGGCCCGGGCACCGCGGCCCCGGCGCTGCCGCCCGCCGCGGCCCTGCTGGAGCCGGCACGGCTGAGAGAGGCGGCGGCCGCGCTGCGGCCCACGCCGCCCTGCGAGTCTCTGGTGTCTAGGCACCACGGCGCGCTGTTGCGCTGGCTGGAAGAGCGGCTGGGCCGCGGCGAAGAGTCCGTCACCCTGGAGCAGTTCCGGGAGCTGCTGGAGGCTCGTGGCGCCGGCTGTTCGGGCGAGCAGTTCGAGGAGGTCAGGGCTGACTGGCGATTACGGGGCGGGGGCAGGGCGGTCGCCCCCAAGGGCGTAAAGAGGTGGGCGGTGGCTTTGGAGAGGCCGGGCAGGAACCCATAGTCTGCAGGGCAGAAACCCATACGGTCCGCAGGTTCCGAGAATAGGACCATGGGGGTGCCGGGACCCACATTGTGTGCTTCCAGCCTGTTCACTCCGGGAGACGACTGCGAATCTCTTTAACCTTTATTAGAGGTGTGGAAAGCCTAGGCTAGGCGGTTCTTGTTCGGGAATACTGGGCAAGCCTGGATGTCTTTGCATGTTGCTGTAGTACAGACCTTTGTGCTGTTGCCTGACGCTGGATCAGCTGCTCTTTGGAGCTTCCTTATCACGCTCCAACGGTTTAAGGGCAATGTAGTGGGATTGAGGAAGCGGCCATGAAAACCATTCCGTTTTATTGGCCAGTGGGTTTTTGCAGAGCACCTTGCGCCGAACAAATGTCGGAGCAAGATAACATATACTGGAAATATTCACATTCTGAAAGCCATTCGTATAACGCAAAAACTAGCTTTTGCAAAATATGTATTTATTTTTGGATCTTTGAAAAACCTCTTTTAGATTCATTTAAACCTCCCTAGAACCTAAAATTGATAGGCAAATACCAGCTTTCCCGTGAATACTTACAATTACCTAGTTTTGGGCATAATCACCAACATCATCTCTGTTAAGTAATTAACAGCAAGTTGATATGGCAACAAAATATTTTCCTTGGAAGAGATCGTAGAAATTATCTGTACCAAACACTTCATTTTAGAGTTAAGAGAACTGATCCAGGATGTTACTCTGTGAATCATTGGCAAAACTGAGGCTGACTCTCACTCAGATTTCTTGTTTGTCTTATGTCCCACTACCTCCTTCTTGGAACCCCATTTCTTTAACTCCACAATGTTTTAACAAAAGGTACTTAATTTGTGAAAATGGGTAAACCATGTAGTATTTTTCAGTGTCGATGAAGGGTGAGTACATAAAGTCATAAACTGACAAGTACTTGTAATTCCTTTAAAAAGTGATGTGCACTTTAAAACCAGAGACTTCTAAAATATTTTAAGAATGTCTTCCTCTGTATGGCCAGAATTCAGATAATGTGGTTTGTATGTTGGTCATATTACTTGGTGAAAAGTCTCCTTTTTTTTTTTAATTCCAAGAGTACACATAATACTTTGCACTCTAGTCCTAGGTGTATTATGAGAAAATGAAGCGGTGTCAGAAAGAGCTGTGCAGATCTGTTGAAGGAGTTGGCACATTTCAAAATTGTCTAAAAGAGAATAGAGAGAAACAATGTTTACATTGTGAGAGCTTCTGACTGGAATAGAGCTGCAGGTGGAGTTTACAGGAGTCCTGTATTGTAAAGGCCAAGAAGTCCTCGAAGTGTGGCCCAGAAATAACTCAAGGGCTGTGACATTGTCCATTCAGTCACTGAGCAAATATTTATTGGGCACATATTGAGTGCCAAGCACTTTGATGACAGTGGGCAAAGCAGATACTTGCTCTTAAAGAGTACCTAGTACCGAAAGAGATGCACATTAACCTAGCAGTTATGGGTGGGGTGTTGTCACCACAAGGAAAAGCAGAGGGAAAAAATAGCAGGAGTGTTTAACCTCATCTAGGGTGTCAAGGGAGACTTACCTGAAGTGTGACATTTCAGCAGAGTTGAAGGATGCAAGCAGCCAAGGAGCGGTAGGTGTTAGCAGTGTTTCAGGCAGAGGGAATTGCATGTGCAAGTCCTAAGTCCAGAGGATGGAGAATCCGGAGGCATGGTGTGGTGTGTTAGAGTTATAAAACTGCTTCAAGGAACAGGAAATCCAGTGCATGCTTTCAGCAATAAAGAAGCTTTTTCTGTAGAAGTCCAGGTAGGCAGTCCCGGATTGATACGGCTGTTTCACAGTTACCAGGGACCTGGCTCCATCCATCTTGTGCTGTCATCCTCCACAGTCACCTTCTACTTAGTGATTCAAATGACTTTCTGCTGTCGCTTTCCACATTCCCACCAGCGGGAAAGAGAGGGCCATGCCTCCTCTCATAAAGGCATGGCTTCCCTCCTGTTGGCCCAAACTCAGTCACGTGGCCACACTTAACTGCAAGGGAGGCTGGGTAAGATCCTTATTCCATGGCCGTATATTCAGCCAAGAATCAGGATTTAATTACTGAGGAAGAGGAGAATAGTTACTGGGTTATGATAGCAGTCTTTGACTCACACAGCTAGGTCATAGAATGCAGCAGGAGGAGAACAAGGCTAGGAAGCAGGTAGGGGCCAGATTGTGGGAGTCCTTTGCAGCCTCTGTTGAACAGGAGTTTGCAGACGGTGGAGTTTGAAGCCAAGTGCCATGCTGGCTGTGGCTGCCTAATGGAGAACCAGTGGTGAAGGGTCAGAGGGACCCAAGCAGATCAGTTAGGAGGCTACTTTGACAGTCTAGGTAGGAGATTGGATGGCTTGGGCTAAGATGGTGGCAGCTAAAATAGTAGGCAGTGATCAATTTTGAGAGCTATTTAGGAAGTAGAATAAGCAGTTCTTGAGACTTAGGTGTGGATAGAGGAGTAGAAGGAGAAAGGAGCCAAGGTTGCCTCCAGCATTACTGACACCAGTGACGGGGAAGATGATAGTGCTGTTTATTGAAGGGAAAATCTGCAGGAAGGGAAGACCTGGAGAGGGAAGGTGAGTTTGCTTTGGTACATGTTGAGTTTAATGCGTCCATGAGACAGCTAAGTCAAGGTGTCTCTTAGATGGTTGGGTGTCTGAGCCTGGAGCTTAGGAGAGAAGACTGCACGGGATACAGTCATAAGTTTGCACACTGGAGTTTCATGAGAAAATAGCTGCATTGTTTCCTTTTATTCTGATGAGGGTTTTTTTTTTTTCTTTCAGTGACCAAATGTGGAAAAGACTGTGCTCTGTAAGAACTTATATCCCTTGAGCTAGTCCATGGACTGTTTAGCCTAGTTAAATGACCAGAGGTCATTTGGCCACTGTAACTAAAATATATGGGAGGAAGAATCTGAACGATTGTACCTTCTTTCTATGGAACACAGGATCATAGTAGTCACATACGTGGTGAAAATAAACATTAAGTAGTCGTGAGCACAGCAATAAGAACTGATGATTTATGGAACGTTGTGAGTTCTTATTTTTATAAAAATTCATGGGACAGTCTAGAGCTGTGTCACAGGGTATTAAATCCATGCACAGAATTTACCAATGTTGTGCTTGGAAGTTTTCTTTCATATGCATGTAATTATCTCACCTTGCTCTCTACAGTGTCCTCAGATCCATGGTATCTGATAATGTAGGCCCGCCATGCAGGGCAAGTTGGTGACAACAGCCACCAAGCCAAGGAGGAAACCAAGGACTCTGCAGAGTTCAGGGACTCACTTAAATAAGATTGGAAGTTAAGTTTTGGTACTAACAGTCAAGTGTGGGTCTGCCGACTCCAGATCCTGGGCCCTTTTTTGTTTAAGGAGCTGATTCTCTGTGGTTATTCTTCTTTCTTTTCTTTTTTTTTTTTACATTTTTTATTGATTCATAATCATTTTACAGTGTTGTGTCAAATTCCAGTGTTCAGCACAATTTTTCAGTCATTCATGGACAGATACACACTCATTGTCACATTTTTTTCTCTGTGATTTATCATAACATTTTGTGTATATTTCCCTGTGCTATACAGTGTAATCTTGTTTATCTATTCTACAATTTTGAAATCCCAGTCTATCCCTTCCCACCCTTTAACCCCCCCCCCCCCCCGGGTAACCACAAGTCTGTATTCTCTGTCCATGAGTCTATTTCTGTCCTGTATTTATGCTTTGTTTTTGTTTGTTTGTTTGTTTTTGTTTTTTAGATTCCACATATGAGCGATCTCATATGGTATTTTTCTTTCTCTTTCTGGCTTACTTCACTTAGAATGACATTCTCTAGGAGCATCCATGTTGCTGCAAATGGCATTATGTTGTCGGTTTTTATGGCTGAGTAGTATTCCATTGTATAAATATACCACCTCTTCTTTATCCAGTCACCTGTTGATGGACATTTAGGCTGTTTCCATGTTTTGGCTATTGTAAATAGTGCTGCTATGAACATTGGGGTGCAGGTGTCATCCTGAAGTAGATTTCCTTCTGGGTACAAGCCCAGGAGTGGAATTCCTGGGTCATATGGTAAGTCTATTCCTAGTCTTTTGAGGAATCTCCACAGTTTTCCATAGTGCCTGCACCAAACTGCATTCCCACCAGCAGTGTAGGAGGGTTCCCCTTTCTCCACAGCCTCTCCAGCATTTGTCATTTTTGGATTTTTGAATGACAGCCATTCTGACTGGTGTGAGGTGATACCTCATTGTAGTTTTGATTTGCATTTCTCTGATAATTAGTGATATTGAACATTTTTTCATGTGCTTTTTTATCATTTGTATGTCTTCCTTGGAGAGTTGCTTGTTTAGGTCTTCTGCCCATTTTTGGATTGGGTTGTTTATTTTTTTCTTATTGAGTCGTATGAGCTGCTTATATATTTTGGAAATCAAGCCTTTGTCGGTTTCACTTGCAAAAATTTTCTCCCATTCCGTAGGTTTTCTTCTTGTTTTATTTCTGGTTTCCTTTGCTCTGCAGAAGCTTGTAAGTTTCATTAGGTCCCATTTGTTTATTCTTGCTTTTATTTCTTCTAGGAGAAAATTTTTGAAATGTATGTCAGATAATGTTTTGCCTATGTTTTCCTCTAGGAGGTTTATTGTATCTTGTCTTATGTTTAAGTCTTTAATCCATTCTGAGTTGATTTTTGTATATGGTGTAAGGGAGTGTTCTAGCTTCATTGTTTTACATGCTGCTGTCCAGTTTTCCCAACACCATTTGCTGAAGAGACTGTCTTTATTCCATTGTATATTCTTGCCTCCTTTGTCGAAGTTGAGTTGACCAAAAGTTTGTGGGTTCATTTCTGGGCTCTCTATTCTGTTCCATTGGTCTATATGTCTGTTTTGGTACCAATACCATGCTATCTTGATGACTGTAGCTCTATAGTATTGTCTGAAGTCTGGGAGAGTTATTCCTCCAGCCTCTTTCTTTCTCTTCAGTAATTCACTCTCAACCTATATGTGTCCTTCTCCCTAAAGTGGGTCTCTTGTATGCAGCATATTGAAGGTTCTTGCTTTATTATCCACTCTGCCACTCTATGTCTTTTGACTGGAGCATTTAGTCCATTAACATTTACAGTAATTAATGATAGATGTGTGTTTATTGCCATTTTGAACTTATCTTTGCAGTTGAATTGGTATATCCTCTTTGTTCCTTTCTTCTTCTTTTTGTGGTTTGGTAATTTTCCTTTGTATTATCATGGATTTTATTTCATTTTTGTGACTCCCTTGTAAATTTTTGACTTGTGGTTACCCTTTTTTTGTAAATCTATTAACCTATATCCGTTTTTATTAAACTGATAATAACATGATCTCAGACCCATCCTACTGTTAAAAAAATTTAAAAAAGAAAGAAAAAAAATTCTATATTTCCCTGCCTCCCTCTCCCACTCTCAGTGATTTGTATGCCTTCTTTTATAATTTCGTGTTTTCTTTATTTGTAATTCATGAGTTATCAATTTTCCAGTTGTGAGTTTCTCATTTCTGTAGCATCCTGCTGCTTTTCTATTTAGAATAGCCCTTTCAATATTTCTTTTAGCATGGGTTTAGTGTTGCTAAACTCCTGCAGCTTTTTTTTGTCTGTGAAACTCTTTATTTCTCCTTCTATCCTAAAGGATAGCCTTGCTGGATAAAGTATCCTAGGCTACATCTTTTTTTCATTCAGGGCTTTGAATATATCTTGCCACTCCCTTCTGGCCTGTAGTGTTTGTGTAGAGAAATCAGCTGAGAGCCTTATGGGGGTTCCCTTGTAATTCACTCTTTGCTTTTCTCTTGCTGCCTTTAGAATCATTTCTTTATCCTTGACTCTGGCCATCTTGATTATGATATGTCTTGGTGTGGGTCTATTTGGGTTCTTCCTGTTTGGGACCCTCTGAGCTTCCTGTACTTGTATATCTGATTCCTTCTTTAAGTTTGGGAAGTTTTCAGTCATGATTTCTTCAAAAACCTTTTCAATCCCCTTTGATCCTTCTTCCCCTTCTGGGACCCCCTATTATGCGAAGATTGGGACACTTTATATTATCCCATAGGTCCCTTATGCTATTATCATTATTTTTTATTTGCTTATCTTGTAGTTCTTCTGAATGGGTGCTTTCTGTTGCCCTGTCTTCTAGATCACTAATTCGTTCCTCTGCATTAACTAGTCGGCTTTGCACAGCTGTTAGATCATTCCTCATCTCTGTCAATGATTTTTCCCATTTTGCTTGGCTCTTCTTTATAGCTTCAATTTCATTTTTGACATATTTTATTTCTCTAAGCACTATCTCTTTTAATTCTTTCAGCAATTTGATCACTCCTTTTTTGAAATCTTGATCTAGTAGGCTATCGATGTCTATTTCATTGAGCTTTCTTTCAGGGGATTCCTCTTGTTCTTTTAATTGGGAAAGGTTTCTCTGCTTCTTCATCTTGCTCATACCTCTCTGGCACTGTGGTTTATGGAGTATCAGTTGTCTATTTTGGATCTTAAGGATTTTATCTATCTAATGCCTATTTAGGAATAGAACTTAGGAAAAAAAAAAGAAAAAAGAGAGAGAGAAAGATTTTTAAAAGAAGGGAGAAAGAGGGTTTGAAAACAGTGTATAATGAATAATAGAAGAGCGGGTTGAAGCAGAGTATTAATCGGGTGGAGACGTCCTTTTAAAACCTTTAAAAAAAGGGGGGGGGGGTTGGGGAGATGAATATATGTGTTTGAAGCCTGTGTCTAATCAATAACAGGACATCAAAACCCAAGAGAAATAGAAATGAATTAAGAAGTAAAAATTAAGAGAGTAATTGAAAATAGAACAGGTAAAAACAGATTTAAAAAAACAAACCCAAGAGAAATAGAAATGAATTAAGAAGTAAAAATTAAGAGAGTAATTGAAAATAGAACAGGTAAAAACAGATTTAAAAAAACAAAACAAAAACAAAAAAAAAAGGGGGGGGGGGTTGTCGGTGTTCTCCTGGAGTCTGTGTGCTTTTAATGTGATGTCCTTCTGTCTTCGTCCTGTTTTGGAAGCTCAGCTTGTTTTCATAGGCCCTCCGTTGGCGCCCTCTTCTGTGCTGCTCCCAGCACCTGTTGGCAAGCGGATCGCGCCTCCTCCTAACGCGGGGTCAGATGCAGCTGTCCTCTGCTGTGGGCGGGTGGGTCACTGCCCCTCCGGATGCCGCAGTCAGATGTTGCAGACTGGCCAGGCAGGAGGGCGGGTCGTGCCCCCTCCCAGCACCTCGGTCAGGGGTTGTGTTCCTGCCCGACAGGCGGGGGGCTGCTCTCCCCCTGTCTGCGCCGCCGGTAGCTCCGCTGCTCTGTGCGGCTGCGCGCTCTGCACCGGCGCTCCGCCCTGGTCGCGCTTCGCGGGTGGGCTCGGGGAAGACCAAGGGGCAGCCTCATCCCTGCTCCGAGCCAAGACCCAGCTGCTTGTTTGTCTTTGTGGAGCAAGTTCTCTGGGGGACCAGAATGGAAGGATCCTATCTGCCCCGGGCTGTAGGCCCGTCTCAGTCTGGCCCTTGAGTCTGCTAAGCCCTTCGGTGCGGACGCAGGTTTCGCCTCTGCCCCCGCCTGGGTGCTCAGCGTCGGAGAATATGGCGACTCTGCCTGGGCCCCGCCCCTCTTCCCCTGAAAAGTTTCCGCAGATTTTCAGAGATGGGGGTATGTACCCTTCCCCCGAGAGCACATCAACCTTGCTGTTTTATGGAGGACCCAGGTTGTTCTGTCCTATACACCCACAGCCACGGCGCCCAGCCCCTTGCAGTCCCCCAGAGCTGCCTCCGTGCAGCCGCCCCCGTCCTCCGCCCGGCTTGTGCAGCCTGGCCCTGCCCGTCGCTGCCGGCCCGCATCTCAGGCTGGGTGTCGGGGGGACGCTCTGTGCCCCTTTAACTTAGTTCTGTCAGATAAGGGCTGCTCTGTACAGATCCGAGCCTTGGAGGCTCCCCCTCCGTCCCGCTGGCCTCTCAGTTGGAGAGGGGAGACCCAGCGAGCAAGCGCCAGTCCTCCTTTGCCGCTCCCTCCCCGCGGGACCCGTCCCGCGCTGCTTTGCCTTTTGTTCTTTCTTTTTTCCTTTTCTCCTACCAGATTTTTGGCGTCTTTATCTTTTGAAGAGGGCGATGATCTGTTGGAGTTCCGCAGGTGCTCTGGTTGGCTGAGTGGGTCTGTAGATGTGGGTCTTGGTGTATTTGTGGGAGAGGGTGACTTACAAGCGTCCTTCTACTCCGCCATCTTGCCCGGAAGTCCGAGTTGGTCCTTTTGGTAAATTTTTTTTGTCTTTTTATCCTTAATTGAATCTTAGGTTCTTTGCTAGCTGTCTAATCTCTTCTAACACAAACATTCAATATGTTCAAACACATGAATATTCTGTCGGCTTCATCTTCCCAAAGCCCCGTTTGCCAGAGCCTTTGGAGCTGCTTCAGTCCGGACCTGATGTTCTCTAGGTCTGCTGTGCGGTTGTCGTATTGGAATCAACCTGGGGATTCATTTGCTCTCTTGGTCAGGTCCCGTTCTTTCTCTTCCATGGCATATTCCTTCATTCTGGTGGCCACATCCTCTAGTAGCCTTCTGAATAAAGATGGGTCAAGTAGTTCATTTTTGGAGTGCCTTGCATGTGTAAGAATGCTTCTGTTTCGTTCAAGGTTGATGTATGTTGGCTGAGTATTGACTTCTGGGTTAGAAAGAGTTCCCCCAGAATGCTGAAGGCACTGTTCCCATTGCCTTCTGGCTTCCAGTGTAACTGCTGAATCTTCGTTCTGATTCTTGACCTTTTACATGGAAACTGTATTTTCTCCCTGGAGCTGGGAACTTCTCTTTCCTTTCAGTGTTGTGAAATTTCATTATGGTGTACTTTTATCCATCATGTATTCATTCAGCCTCTTCCACCTCAGAACTCATAGCCTTCAGTTTGGGGAAATTATCTTGAATCATAACAGTTGTGATTTCCTCCCCTCCAGTTTTTGTGTTCCTTTTTTCTGGAACTCATTATTTGGATTTCAGACCTCCAGGACTGGTCTTCTGATTTTTCTTCTCTTTTCTTTCCCAGTTTCCATTATTTTGTCTTTTTGCTGTATTTTCTGGGCACTTTAGTCAACTTTTATCTTTGAACATACTGAGATTTATCTTCCAAAATCTATTGAGCTTTTCTCTTTTTTTAACATTTTTTATTGATTTATAATCATTTTACAATGTTGTGTCAAATTCCAGTGTTCAGCACAATTTTTCAGTCATTCATGGACATATACACACTCGTTGTCACATTTTTTCTCTGTGAGTTATCATAACATTTTGTGTATATTTCCCTGTGCTATACAGTGTAATCTTGTTTATCTATTCTACAATTTTGAAATCCCAGTCTATCCCTTTGCTTGAGCTTTTCATTTTGCTGTGATATTTTAATTTGCAAGAGCTTGTCAAAACTTTCTGAACAGACTTTTTAATAGTAGCATCCTGTTCTTCCGTGATTTGCAGTATTCTTTTTTGTTGTCTAGTGGTGCTGGTGGCCACAAAACCTTGAGCACACTAAAACCCACCAATTGTACACTTTACATTGTATGGTATGTGAATTATACCTCAGTGAAGCTGGTATTAAAATACTTTTAAAGATATTTCTCAGACGATATTAATGATAGACTCCTTTTGAAGGAGGTAACAGGGCAGGTAGAAAGGAGAAGAGGAATACTTTGTACCGCTCCTGTGCTTTCAGTATATTCGGCTCTGTTCCAGCGTTACTTCATCCAGGCAGTGCTCTGTGGGTTTGGTAATATTTGCTCCATCGCTCAGATCAAGAAGCTGAGGCTTATGGAGGCTAAGAAATGTGTGTAAAGTCACAAAGCCAGTTGGTGACAGAGCAGGATTCAAGCCAAATCCCGTGCTGTTCCCGGTTCCCCAGATGGCCCAACATGGGCTGGGAGCAAATTACATTATGGTTAAAAGTTAGTGAAAACGGGGCTGTGAAGTGGATAAACCCAGTTAGCTCTGGTGTCCAAAGAGCTTTAAAAGAAAAAGTCCAGCTAAACCTGAGATGCTACTGTAAGCCAATTCTTTCTAATTCTAGCTTTGTATTTGGTACTTTGTAAACAGTTGAGAAACACTTTTATTCAAGTTGGGTTTATTTACAGTGTTGTGTTCAGCTGAAAATTTTTGCAGTGATTGCTTTCTTTTGAAATATTTTGGGGAGAGGGAGATTTCTCTGTTAAAAGAGATGAGATGATAAAATTCTGCACGCATGTAGCAATACTTATATACACGCATTCCACAGAGCATTGTAAATTGCTATCTGGAATTTATGTGTTCTTTGAATAATATATATGAACTCTTCTCACAACAATAACAACAAAAATCGCTCGTCTTGAGAAGTATCAAAAAAATTATTCAAGATTTGAAACAGACCTGATTTTCTTGCGTCTCTGGTCTTGTAGGCCTTTGCCCAGTTTGATGCAGAGGGTGATGGTACCGTTGATGCTGAGAACATGTTGGAGGCCCTCAAGAATTCCAGTGGAGCTAATCTTCAGGGGGAGCTGAGCCACATCATCAGACAACTGCAAGCCTGTTCTCTTGTTCCAGGTAAGGCTGTCATCTGAGTACTGAATTAAACAACGCTCTCTTAGAGCCCAGATGAATTTGCTGTGATGTGGGTTGTAATGAGGCAGGCTTGTGGGCCCCATGAAATAAACATGCTTGTCTCATAGTCTTCGTTAAGCTCATGATCTGAATTAGCGTTCAGTGTAATCATCTCTCTTGTTCCCCAAAACAGTGGGGGTTGAGCAGTTCTCCCGTTCTTAGGAGCCTTTGTCCTGAGACTACCTTCCTTAGTGGATCTCTTTATTTTGCTCTCTCAAGAAGTATTCCCTGGATCCAGGTGTATGTTCTCTGAGCATCCTGCGTTTGTTTTTTGCTACATACGACCATTGTAATTAATTAGCTGGTTATTACTCACTTGCTTCTAAACATCTGTCTTCACTCTTACCCTGTGAGCTCCATGGGGGCAAGGGACCTTCTCTTTTATTTCTGCTGTGTCCTCACATTTAGTACAATTTTTGGCACATGGTAGGCACCCACTGATTTTAGGAAGCTGTCACTCTGAAATTTAAGCAAGAATAAAAATAGCTTAAAATTAAGTATTACTTATTCTACATTGTACCTATGAAAAAGCTTTGTCTATGTTTTGGTATGGTTTCTTTGGGGAGCTCAGAAACAGTATCAAAATTACCCTCTTTTTTTCTCCTAGTGAAAAAACAGTTGAATTTGAAAGGAAAAAAAAAAACTTGTGTATCATTCTTTTGGTTCAGTTTATCTTATCTGAGAGTTTTTCCTGATCTGTGCACTTGGTGTCATAATACTTGAGCTAGGGCAGCAAGACGGCAGATAGACTTGATAAATACATAAATGTAACTCTGATTGTCCTTGACCTCTCTGGCTTCTTGCTGAGGATGTATTGAGCTAGGGAAGGATGGTTTCTCTAGCTTAATAAAGAATGCCGATTTCCACCCTTCCTCAAATTGTCTTTAATTATGTAATTTTGTTGTTGTTGTTGTTAATGGAGGTACTGGGGATTGAACCTAGGACCTTGTGTATGCTAAGCATATGCTCTACCACTGAGCTTTACCCCCCACCCCCTAATTGTGTAATTTTTATAGGCTGCCTGTACATGTTAATTTTTCTCCTGGTCTAATGACAGTTAAAATTATGCTTTGAATTATGCTTAGCTAACTTAGGTCTTGGTTACTCCCGCCTCTGTGTTAACCAGCATGCGGCTAGCATGAGGAGCTTTATTTGGACACCTCAGAGAGATGTTTTGGGAGGAGGGGAAAGGAGTGGAGACCAGAGAATTCACCACTAGGTAATACTTAGTGCACCGTTGCTCTGGGTGATCCTGCGGAGAGAGACATTTTGTTACAAAAACTGGGGATCCAGATCCCAAGGTGCTTACCCAGCAGGGTCATGACTTAGGACTTTCTGCTCAAATTTTTTAGCAACAGCTAACTTAAGAGAGTTGTTTTATTGCAGTCCTCGGGCAAACCTTGGTGAGCTGAGCTCACCTCCCTGGTGGGATCTCAGTTTCCTAGATCCTCTGTCTAACCCAGACTGCCACTTCCTCCTTTTGTGTCTCACCGCATGGGTGCTGAATGTTTGAAAGAGAGACAGCACCTTTACCGAACTCACTGCTTATGTCGGCATATGACAAAAGTTTTCCCATTATAAGAATCAGTCTGTTTTTTCGCACAAGTTCTGGGCCGTTCAGTGCAGCATCAGTAGCCCCATCACGTGAGGTTTGGGTATTACTCTGCGAAGAGAAGAAAAACTGTAAGAGCAGGACAAGGATGGCACAGACTTCTGAGTCTTGGGAAATCTATGCAGCATCTCCTGGTTTTTGTGTAGGGGCCCAAATCAAAATGGGCTGCTTCAAGTGCGTAATTTCTCTTCATGTTTATCTTAAAAATCAGTGCGAAGTTTCATTCTGCTTTAACGTAACCTGTTGTTTTACACTTAAGAGCAGTTTCTCCCACGGACTTCTAGAGTCTTGCTCTAGGCGCTGCTTGTGTAGGTGTGTTCGGTTTGTGAAAGTTCATCAAGTGATGCGATTATAACATATGTACTTTTTGTTATGTATGTGATGGTTAATTAGAGAGTAAAACAAAACCAAAAACAAATCCTCCCCAAATTTACAAGTATATCTGAACTCCACGAAAAGCTGCCACGTTTATTCTCTCTTCACTTAACCATCTGGATCATGTGCATCTCAGTTCAAAGCATATTATTGTAGGTTCTGAGGAGCCACGTAAGGATTTAAAACAGGACAGACATGCCTGTTTAGTGTTTTTGTAAGATTACTCAGGTTAATGTCAGACAAAATGCTGCCAGGGGAGCCCCTTAGGATCTCTGGGTGGGTGTATGAACGGGCGGTGTTGAGGCCAGAGCCTGAGCCGTGGCCAGAGGGATGGACAGATGAGGGAGACTCCGGATGAGCCACACTGGAGAGAAAAGACTGAAATGGGGGAAGGAGCGCTCGGAGGGAGTGCAAGGGGCTGTTTCCAGTCCTACCCCTTTTTTGTTGTCTTGGTGTGTTCCTTGAACCTCATTTTCCTCAGCTGTAAAACAAGGATACTGGTACACTTGGTGCCTTCCCCACCCCCACCCCCACCACCTTATTGTGAGGACCGAATGAGATGATGTGTGTGGAAGGACCTTATAAACTGTAAAGTGCCATCAGGAATTGTGGTCAGGGTGATGGTTGTATTATCATTATTGACTTATGTTACTTAGTATAAAAGTTATGCCTTTAGTCTCTCATGTGACAAACTTTATTCCTAGCCCATATTCTGTATGGAAAACTTCTAGTTAGTATTTAAATTTATAAATTAAACTTATAAAAGTTTAAAGCTTAGATTGAAACAGATCATTTTTCTAAGTCTGCTAAAATTCTGTTAAACTAAAATGAAATTAATTTTTAAATTGGGATTACTACTGATTCATTTCTTAAAAGCTTCCTTAGATTTTTGAATGATTAAAGCTGAAAATATCAATAAAGAGTCTTAATGGCTGCTTTTAATTCAGCCAATTCAGATAGGTTGCCAGGCAGGGGATGTGGAAACTATTGTGGTGGGTTCCTGAAAATACCAAAAATGGATTTTTTTCTCCTTAGGTTTCATAGACATATTTTCAGAGTCCAAGGAGGGCCTGGGTGTTCACTCGTCCATGATTCTGCGCTTCCTGCATCGCAATCGGCTCTCCAGCACTGTCATCCCCTACCCCGTGCTGGACCACTGCAATAACATGTGTACCATGCGGGCTTCTGTTCTGAAGGAGTCTCTGGACCAACTGGTACAAAAAGAAAAGGGTACGTGTGCAGGGGTGGGGGTTCCTGCAAATGCTTGCTCGTCATGTTTTCCAAATGCAGTATTTATTGAAAGGATGAGCCAACACTTCTCCCTGCTTTTATTTCTGAAAATATAATAGTGATCAGTTTGTAGCATAAGAATGTGATCTGCCCTCCCTCCCCCTCCCCTTCCTCTCCCCTCCCCCATCCGTCTCCTCCCTCCCCCTCCTCTCTCTTCTCCTCTCCTTCCTCTCCCTCTCAGTCTCTTCTTAACACAACTGGCTTCTCGTCACTCAGGTCTCTGCTCAGATGTGACTTCAGGGAAGCCTTTCCTCATCACTCTTACCTAATGCCCTCACCCCCACCATTCTCTGTGTAATGGCCTAAATGGCACTTATTGTCTGAAATTGTAACAGTATTATTTACTTGGTTTTTGTTTGTCTAGTTTGCTTCATTATCCTTGGTGCCCAGAACTGTGCCTGCCACACAGTAGGTGCTCTGAACAGCTATTTAGTAAATGAAGGAGGGAAACCACTACAGACTCACTCAGCGACCACAACAAAAGTTGATAATGTTTGGCAGATCCGTGGAACATAATGGAGTCCAGAAACAGACCCAAGTCCATGTGGGAGTATAGTACTGGATTCCGTTAGCATTACACATCAGGAAGGAAATGGGAATTCACCAACGAGTTGAGTTAGGGCGACTGGTTAGCCATTTAGAGAAAAAAATAAAACTAGATTTTTAACTTACTACATTCACTGAAATAAATTTCAGATGGATTGAAAAGTTCAACCAGAAAGAAAGCTGTAAGTGTGCAAGAAGAAAGTAGTTCCACTTTATAAAAATCTTGACATAGAAAAAAACCTTTCTAAGCAGGACGTGTAACTCAGAAATGACAAAAGAAAAGATCAATAAGTTAGACTGCATGCAAATGCAAAGTTTTGTATAGCGAAAAAAAAATACCATAAGCAGATTCAAAAGACAAGTAACATTTTAGGGAACAAGAGTACATTTTGTAACGTATTGTGACAGACTCAGTTTTTCACTAACTCTGACCTTGGGCAATTACTTAATTGCTTTAGTTTCCTCATCTCTAAAATGAATTAATACATAGAAAATGTGTAGAAAAGTGCCTGGTTCACAGTAAACAGTCGATAAATGTTACTTATTATATGGGTATATATACATTACATAGTATGTATAAAATACATAAATTGATATGACTTGTGACCCAGTAAAAAATGGATGAGGGTAGGACCAGGCCATATTCAAAAACACAAGTGGTTTATGAACAAGTGTCTTAAAAAAATCTCACTCAAAGAAGTGTAAATTCAAACTGTAAGTCACCATTTTCTTGGCGTAGTTTTACAAATATACCAATGATTGAAGTGTTGTACTTATAATCAGCTTATGTTTCTCTACGTTGTCATGTTCTCCAATTTGGAAGGAGACTTTAGGGAGCATTTCTTTTTCTAGGGCCAAAATATCAAGCGTATTTCTGTCAGGTATTTTAAATGACTTTTTTTTTTCTTTGTGGAAGAGATATCAATTGATAAAATCTGGTTTTTCTTGCAGAAAGCCCTGGAGATCTAACTAGAAGCCCAGAGATGGACAAACTGAAGTCAGTAGCAAAGTGCTACGCTTATATAGAAACATCCTCCAACCCTGCAGACATTGACAAGATGACAAATGGAGAAACGTCATCCTACTGGCAGTCAGATGGCAGCGCTCGCTCACACTGGATTCGGTGGGTGCTGTAATACCAGGTTGTTTTTTTTTTAATTAAACTATAGTTGATTTACAGTGTTGTGTTAGTTTCTGGTATACAGCATAGTGATTCACTTATTTTTATATATATGCACACACAGACTATGTATATTCTTTTTTATATTCTTTTTCATTATAGGTTATTATAAACTATTGAATACAGTTCTCTGTGCAAATATACCAATTCTTGAGTGAAAAAGTCCAAGAAAATTATATGCTTTCTTTCTCTTATACGATCAATGTGTTAAAAAATTATTTTTTTAAACTTTAGAATATTTTCTACTTAACTGCCTAGTATTTTTTCTTCTTATGACTATCTATGAAGGTACTTTAAGAATAAAATAAAAGGAATCATGTAAAATTATGTAACATGGTTCATATTTTCATAAATTTGGATAGTTTCTTTACTTGGTCTTTTAAGGGAGAGAATTAGCATTTGACTAATATTTTATGATACTGATTTCAGTTCTTTTTCACTAGTTTCTTAGGAAAATTAGTATCACAAGGGGCAAATACTTTTCTTATATCTGATATGATTTTACTTTTTAAGATCCTTTCTACACATTTGAAAAATCAGTGTGCAACTAAGTTGACCAGTTTTAGAGGAGCAAGAGGGAATGGGGTGGTCAGGAATCTTGGAGTGGAATTGATGACAGAAACTGTGATATTTCTAGAAGTTCTGATGCTGCTGTCTAATATGTCACCTGTCCCTTCAGAGAATGGGCTAATTTCCGTTGGTAGAAGTGGAAATAATTATCTTGTTTTCTCACAGAAGATGAATATGCACTTAAGCCATCTAATTTACAGATGAGAGAATAGACTCAGTTCTTTGGATGCAGTTTAGAATTTGCTTGTTACCAGGTAAAGGGATTTTGTTAGAATGTTCATATTCTACTTCCTGCCTGCATTAGTAGCTTAAAAGGAAATATAAGACTGATCTTGAACTGAAAGGAATTTTAGAAACTCGGGGAGGTCATAAGGGCTTTGAAACTAACAGCCAGCATTTCAGGTTAGTTGCTTTAGGAAACTCAGTCTTTGGGTATGTCACAGACAAGATCTTGGCAATGGAACTTGTGGGCCCTGTCAGTTCTCAGCCTGTATACACATTTGTAGTTTCTGCTCTCCATGTTTTCCAGTTTAAAGATGAAGCCAGATGTTGTGCTTAGGCACCTGTCCATTGCAGTGGCTGCCACTGACCAGAGCTACATGCCGCAGCAGGTGACGGTAGCTGTGGGGAGGAGTGCCGGCGATCTTCAGGAAGTCCGTGATGTGCACATTCCCAGCAACGTCACTGGCTACGTGACCCTGCTGGAGAATGCCAACATCAGTCAGCTCTGTGAGTTAACCGAGATGCAGCTCGCCCTTCTGACAAACAGGACTGGGAGGGGAGGAAGGAAGGGATATTTTTTGGCAGGAAGACCTCTCAAGTAGAGAAGCTGCTTGTCTTTCTTTGGAGATCCAATTTGCTTCTCATGATGTACACGAAAGCGGTCATTATTTCATCTAATCAGTGTTTTTAAAAGTTATAGAAAAGCAGTAAAGCCTTTTCTAATTAAAAATATTTTATTTTTGTTTTCTTATTAGAAAATTAGAAATGTATAGATAAACAAAAATTACTCAAAATCCTACTACCCAGGGATTGTCACTGTGAATCCATTGGTGTGGATCCTTCCAGACCTTTTCTTCTATTTGTGTATTTGTGTGTGTGTATAAATGCACACACACTCACATATATATATATATATATATACACACACACACACATTTTTTAAAATAAAAAATAGGTTTGTGTATGTATATCTACGTATATCTATACATATCATTTTGCAAAAACAGTGCTATTTTGTATGTACTTTTTTGTAACTTTTCAACGTGTTGTCCTATCATATATTCATGCACACCTTTATTTAGTGTTGTAAGAATAAGCCATAATTCTAACCAGCCTTTTTTATTCTTGGGCATTTAGGTTGTTTCCATTTTTATACTATTATATCCTTGCTTCACACATAGCATTTTGGAAATAATCACAATTCTGTGATTTCTTTCCAGGCTTATTTCATTCAGGGAGCCGGAATGCTTCATGTTTTGTCTCATTTCTTCTAATGCTTTCCTGGGCCAAAAGAAGTGTTCTTACTTTGCTCAGAGGAACTGAGGCCTAGGGAGGTAGAGTGTTTGTGTCTCACCCCTAGGCAAAGAAGTAGTTAAGCTTGTGGAGTAGACGCTTCCTGTCTTACACTATGGTGGTCTTTTCTCTAAGTTGTGTCTTTCTTAACTTCACCTCCTCCTCTCCAACCCAAATAAGAAATTGTGACAGCCCTTAACAGTGAGTCATGCCTATGTCATCTGTTTGGACTTGATTATTAGAAAGAAATTCTCAACTGCTATGAGCCAGCTGCTGTTTTATAACTAATCCAATTTCAGAACTATAGGAAAAATTCTAGAAATTTTCTTACCATCTATTTAATCAGAGTTTTTAAAATGTACTTTGTGTTAATTTTCAAGAATCATAAATTCCTAAGAAACTTTGTGATGTAAAGATTTAAGCCACCCTTAATTTTGCACATTAATATTCTTATGACTCCTTAGATTAGTCAGTGCTTTTTTTGGACAAGTTTTATTATATACTAGCTCCATTGCACACATCATTTACTTCTGGCATCAAAGCATATTTTCAGAATTTTCTTTTTAAAATGCAAATTACTATTTTGCTTTTAGTTGGAAGCCTAGCATTTGCGGAACTGAAGAAGTTAATCCAATACTGAATTTGTTGTTTGCGCTTGACAGATGTCCAGATTAACATAAAGCGTTGTCTTAGTGATGGATGTGACACTAGAATTCATGGTCTGAGGGCTGTTGGCTTTCAGAGAGTTAAGAAGTCTGGGGTCTCAGTCTCAGATGCTTCTGCAATATGGTATTGGTCTCTGCTGACATCCCTGGTGACGGCTTCCATGGAGACAAATCCTGCCTTTGTCCAGACGGTGCTGCGCAACACTCAGTAAGTCACTCTGCTTTCCAAACCTGTCAGGGTGCACTGCCCCTCTAACCCTGAAGGGCGAGTCACTGAGCAGCCTTCAATCATCGAGACTCAGTCAGCGGCTCATCCCCAGGTGCCCTGTTGTTTCATGTTTGTGCCTTCAGCTCTGGTCTTATGAGGGGGGTCACACTTGCCGTTCATAGTCCTTATCCACTGGGGAATGCTGGCTCACATTTGCATAGCACTTTATATTGGATGAAGCACCTTCAGATGTTATATATTACTTACCTACTTACATTGCAAAATGTACCTGTTAAAATTATGCCCATTTTATACATAGACAAGGATATTGTGGCCTTCTCTGAGGTACAGGGGCAGGCAGTGATGGATTGGTTTGAATATAGGTCTTTGGACTGAGGCCCTAGGTTGAGGGTTCTTTTCACTAATGAGTGAAATCTTTTCAAGGGCACCAAACTGACTTATTTTTAAGTGTAGAACACCTTTAAAAATTCTCTCTTAAGAAACTGTTAGGGCAAAAAGACCCAATAGTAACATACAAGGCAAAACAGTCAGCTTCAGGAGTAATGAAGCATTAGTATTGTATGTAAGTTTAATAACTGATAATAGGCACTATTCGTGTAGGTTATCAAAATATCAGATAAGAGATTGCTCATATTTTGTTCTCTAGATGTCTTTTGAGATTTATTATTGCTATTAAATAAAACTTTTAAGCAAATAATGCTGCTGGCAGTGCTGGATCTGAAGGGTAACATTTCGCCAGACTCCTTTCTTCCTGCCTGTTTTAAAACTAAAAACAAACAAACAAAAAAAATCAAATTTAGAGAAATATTGCAAGTGCAATGCAAAACAAAACAAAACAAAAACAACCCAGCTTCTTCCTGAACCAACTGAGAATAATTTGCCAACCCAATGCCCCATGGTTCCTGAATACTTTGTATGTATTTCCTGCAAATAAAAACATTCTACTACAACCATCAAAATCAGGTAATTATCCACTGTTACCATCTAATTCTCAGATACCACTCATGTTTTGCAGATTGTCCAGAATCATACTTGGTATTTCATTGTCATGTCTCTGTAGTTTCCTTCAATTCCCCTATCTTTCCTTGACTTTCAAAACTTTAACACTTTTGATAATTATACGTCAGTTATTTTGAAAAGTGTCCTTCAATTTTGATTTATCTGAAGTTTCATCATGATCAAATTTAGGTTTTGTGTCTTTAGCAGGAATATCGTAGAAGTGATGATGGGTTCTCATGCATCCCATCAGGCAACACACAACTTCAGGTTGTCCTGTCACTAGTGCTAGTGATGTTAGCTTTGCCCCCTTAAAGTGTTGTCTGTTAGACTTTTCCACTGTAAAAGAATTCCTTTTGTAATTAAGAAGTATTTTGTGAGGAGACACTTTGAGACTATGTAAATATCCCATTCCTCATCAGTCTTTATAGTGGTATGGGTCATGATCCCTATTTTATTCACTGGGTTATAGTTCTTCACAGTGTTGATGCTCAGACTGGCCCAGATTTGGCCGATGGGAACCACTTCAGTCTGGTTCATGTGTCCTTTTGACATGTCCTCATTGTCTTGGAGCACTTCCTTACTTTCTAAAATGGCAAGATATTCCAGGCTTATCTTAAATGTTTCCTGCCATAGTCCTGGAATCAGCAGCCATTTTTCTAAAGAGTCATGGTTGCTTTTACTGGAGAGTTGGGTTTAGAAACTAAACAAACTAAAAATTCATTGCTGAGTGTTGCTTTTCTCAATGGACACAGCTAGGAAATACATGTTTGTATATAAGTAATAGATACATATGTGTGTACATAGGCACATTGACACCTATATTTATTTTTGTATCTCTAACACTGAAAGCTCTGAGTTTACACCGATACTTCTAATTCTGTTCAGCACTATGGCGTCATTCCAGTTTTCTGTATTTGTAACTCCCTTCTCTGATTGTGAGAAACCTAGCTTCCATCATGCTTAATGTATTTACTTATTTAAACAATCCTGCTCCAAATAACCAGCCTCCCACCTCCCCAGCCCTTGCCTGGATACCCTCCTTGCCCTCTTGGTACTTTCATTCCATGGTCATTTCATTCCATTCCTGTCCTTTGTGCGAGATACCTTTCTCCCTGCTTAGTAACCCTGACTCCAATACCTCACTCTGGACCACCATGTGCCCCACCCACCCACATGCCTACCCAAGCACACAGGAGTGCCGGCCTTATACAGCCCTACTTTCTGGACTGAATTTTCAGGAAGTGGAAGAGGATGAGCTTTCTGCCTTAATTTTTGTGAAGCTATGAAAGTTGTTGAAGAACAGATATATTTAAAGTTTATATCCCTAAACAGTTGTAATAGTTAATGGTCTCTTCACTCTTAACTTTTAAATATCAGTGATCTAGAACTATTCTGAAGTTTAAAAATTACTTTAAAAAAAGATCAAGGGGGAAAAATAAAGAAAAAATGGTATGAAACAAAAGTGGAAATATATTCAGTAAGTCCTTGCAGGCCACTCACATGTATGAGACCTCGCTGATCAACTGCACATTAGTGTAGCTACCCTGCTGACGCAGCTCACATAGAACAGAGGGGACGTGAAGTGCGAGCAGACTGGAGCTGACACTGTGTTAGCCTTGCTGTTTTTTTTCCATTTTGCAATGTAGAAGTAACATAGTTTCAGGGATTCTCACTACTGTTGTCATAAAATGTCAGCTGTAGAATTTTGTGTTACTTTTTGCATACCTTCAAGTTGTCCCTGGTGCATTCATTGCCTAGCACAGTTGTTGGCACAGAGTGGGAGTTGGCAATTTTTTGTTGCATGAGTTTATTAGATGAGGAGGTAAAGCTATTGTAAGAGGAGATGAGAAGAGAGAAACATTAAGGCAGAAAGACCAAGAAACACAGGCAGGAATAAAGAAAGTGATGGGTACCAATATGTTTAGGAGGAAATAAAATTCATCAGGCATCTTTAGATACCATAGATCTGAAAATTGAACATATACGATCTCACTTTTTTTATTGTGTCACAAACTGGTCTGCTGCTGGGGTCAAGTTTTCTAAGAATTCAGGGGTTTTCAGTAGAATATATATGTCTTTTGCTCATACTACTTAAAATGAATACTTGATTCCAGAGGGTTGAATAGTCTTTTACAGAAGGAAGTGGAACTCTTAAAGAAAAAAAGAAAAGAAAGAACCCACGCTAAACTATATGGCACCAGGACTCCTGGGGAAAAGAGGCTGGTTTATATTGTGTACCAGGTTCTCTGTAGAAACCACTATCTGTTTCTTGATAAGGAAGTAATCAAAACAAGCTTCTGGGTTTTGTCTAGAATTATATTATTAAATTTATTTTTTGCCCAGGTTTGTTCTGATTTTACATTTGACACTTCTAGGAAGGCACTGCAGCACATGCCTCCACTCTCCCTCTCACCAGGATCGACAGATTTCTCCACCTTCCTGTCTCCCAACGTTCTGGAAGAAGTGGACAGCTTCCTCATAAGGATAACAAGGTAAAATCAAGGTTGCTGGGGAGGAGGCGGTTGGTTGGGGGGGCATATGTGCTTGCTAAGCCGCTTTTTTTTTTTAATCTTTTAAAGGTCACTAAAAATGGTTCATTTTTAGCAACTGAAGAGAAAATGAAATAATGGTTCCTCCATGTAAACTCTGTTATTTAGCAGTGTCACCCGACCTCGGGGATTGCGGGCGAGGGTGGAGTAGTCCTCTGATTCAGCTCCAACAGAGATCTCAGAGTCCAAAACATGAAGCCTCTCAGTTCACTCATGGCCCCAGCCCAGCATAACTCTGACAAGCCTGATTGTCCACAGACCTAGGAAGGGACACCCTGGTAGCTTGATAGAGGGGTCGCTTCATGTGGGGACACTCAGGTCTGTCGCAGTGAGCCCTGAAGATATTACCATGTTAGAGTACAAACCAGGCCCTGAGCCATCTGGACAGCTTTAAAAGTTTCAGTGTAACGTGATTACAAAGGCAGATATGTGTGACGTGGAGTACATCTAACATACACTATTGTGCTTGAAGGAATAAACCCTTCACTCTCTGGCCAAACCACATCATCAAGGCCTCTTCATAGCAGAGGCTTATTGCAGAAGCTTATCTGTTCTTGGTTTATAAAGTTTGACTTGTTAAAATTGTTAGCATTATTTAATCTTATAGATTAAGGGTACAGAAGTGAGGCTTTAATTTCCTGGTCCTCTGAGTTGATCTAGTTTTTCTTGAGATTATCTTAAGGATTTTGAAAAAATATTTCTGGGCCGAGTAGGGGTATAGCTCAGTGGTAGAGCGCATACTTAGCATGCACAGGTCCTGCATTCAATCCCTAGTACCTCCATTAAAAAAAAAAGAAAGAAGAAGTATTTCTGGTAAGCATAGAAGGCATATGGCAGGTTGATTTCACGTATAGTGATCAGTTCATGGAGCTTGAGCTACCTGTATTTTCTCATGGTTTTTGCTCTTTGTTTATAGCTGCTCTTCTACTCCTGAGGTGGAGCTGACCCTCCTGGCTTTTGCACTAGCAAGAGGCAGTGTTGCCAAAGTGCTGAGCTCTCTGTGTACGGTCACTGGCCACCTAGACACACACTATGATGCCTCATCCCTCATCTCATCCATGGCATCGGTCAGGCAGAACCTGCTCCTTAAATACGGTAAATGACCTTGGCATGATGGGCATGTCACAAAACCATCATCACTGTTAGATCTTCTGGCATCTTCTTATCTTTTTGTGTACTTTGTGGACTGGGTTGTTGTAGTTTTACCATGATTCCTGGATGAACATATCTCCTTTGACTGAGGTTGGTAGGGAAAAGGGAGATGCTGGTTCATTTATGGCAGCATTAGCAGAAGAGGACCTGAGTGGCCACTAATGGCCTAATCACTTAGGCTTGGTGGGCATTTGAACACAGCCATCTTTGGTAAAGTACAGAAGTGTCTCATGGTGTAGGCCAAGGGGTTGGAAAGTTGGAGTACCTCTCATCTAGAGGAGGAAGGGAACTACCCCAGACACGGTGCAAAGGATGCTTGTCTTAGAGGGCATCCCCTGCATCCTCGTGATGGCTGTTAGCTGCTTGGAAGGACATACTTGGACGTACATACATGCCCGCCACCAATTTTCCCCTCGGGCCCAACAGCAGTCCATCCTAGTACTTTTCTTCTGACCCAGAATGAGGCTCCTAATCCTCAACACAAGAGTCTGTGTGGCTGCTCTGATGACTGCACTTGACACGTGCCATCCTGCTTGTAACGCTGAAGCCTCTGTCCACAAAGCACAGCATTGATGCCGTCCCCTCCGGTAACAGAGGCAGTACTGTGATGTCTCCTCATGATATTTGTACCTTTGCCTTAATAATATGACTCAGTAATTATGTTTAATTTTTAAAGTTGGACAATTGATGCCTTGTAAATCCAGCCCTCTTTCCCCCCATTAATTTTGGCAAGGTCATTTTTTGGAGGAGAGTAGGGGGCCTGTAGCAGGCATGGCTGGATAGGAGGGTTGCATAGTGTCTGGCAGATATTCGCCAGAAAGGTCTTAATTCCGTCTAGCGTTACTGGGGCAGGGAGCACAGGGGAGGGGAGGGGTGCACAGGGGGACTGTTCATTACTGATAATGTTGAAGCTGTGGCCTGGGTTAATAGGGTTATAGAGTTTTCATTGTATTATTAAAACAAACAAACAAACAAAAGAAAAGAACAGTTTTCAGATCATTAGAGCAAAAATTGAGTTTTATAATTTTGAAAACTGTCAGAATTTGCCTGGAGAGTTTTAAAGAAACAAGACCCAAACCCCTAAGACACTACTTATATATTTAAATGCAGTTACAATGAAATTAATTATTGGCTCCAAAGTAATGTCTTAGGAACCCCTTCTACACACACACAAATATGCTGAGTCTGTACTGTTAATCTGTGTCTTATAATCTGCTTTGTTTCTAAAGAATGGTTATTCTAGAGTGATTCTCCTTGGAGTCACTTAGGGACATAAACTGTCTCTTTCAGGAAATCACAAAAGGATGGTGTCAACTTCTGTGTCATATTACTTCTCTATTTTAGCTTTTAAATGAGTAAACTTTTAGTCCGCAGTCTGGGTGGCCACAGGCTCTCCATTTCCACTGATGTGCACCCTAATTTTCATTTTCTTGTAGTGCTGACTTAAGGCTCTCTCTCTCTCTCTTCATTGATCAGGTAAACCTCTCCAGCTGACTCTTCAGGCCTGTGATGTCAAAGGAAAAGAAGAAAAGTCAGGACCTGAAAACCTCCTTGTTGAACCATGGACGAGGGACGGTGAGTGGTCGATCTGTCGGTTTCTGGTGAACGGAAAGGGCCGCGGTGCTCACTGCGAGCCGTGTGAGATCACACTCTGGTCTTTGAAACTTTCAGGGTATGCAGTCTTCACTGCAGGTGTCCTTCAGTTGGCTTCAGTGGCTCCTGACACGTTTGTGTGGTTTCTTTACTACAGCATTGTCATTTGCTAGGTGTCAGTTGCCTATAACAACTTAAAAGTTCTTAAGAGCCTTCAGTTTTGAAAAGCAGGAACTTCTCCTGAATGTAAAAAGTTACCATTTTTAAGTTCAGGTTGTCTTTCTATTGTGTTATCTTAAAATATTGAGAAACTCGGTGAATCAGTAGCACCATATGCTAAAAACATAGCTGAAAAAGGTGTTTCTCCATGTGGCTGGTCTGACTTTGGAAGTGTTCGGAAGGAAGCCTCACTCCTTCCCTGGCGTCCGTGTGGTGACTGCTGATGCGCTGTCCAGCGCCGAGGCTCTTTTCCTCATCCAGCGGGGGTGTTTGTGAGTCTCTTTCTCACCCATCATGTTGGCCAGTTAGTCTCCTGCGTACGTCCCCTTTCTACTCACTCTACTGCTTTGAATATTGCCAGTTCAGTAAAGGATGTGGAATGTTCCAGCAGTTATCAAACATTGCAAAAACTGGCCTTACTGCTTTCAACTTGGTTTCCCCTTGTCTTTCCTCACAGCAGAACAGACTTCATGTATGCCCAAGGGTCGCCTCCTCTCTGTCCTGTTTCTTGCGGTCATTCTCAGCACCAGTGGAGTAAAGGCCTCTGGGAAAACGTGCTTTCCCTGGCCACACCTCCTCTCCTGGTGTGCTGAACAGACACCCAGCATTCTTCTTCTGCCCATTTCAAAGACTTTCACAATCTTTCCTGCCAGAGTATTCTAGAAGCTAAATAAATCCTTGCTCAGCCTTTAAGCCTGCTTGCCTCTAACAGTCATGGTTTTAGGAATGGTTCAGAAAGATGATTGATTGTCCAGTCTTCTGTCTCTTTGAATTAAAGTCTTTATCAACTTTTTTATTTCTTTACTGTTACCTCAGAGCAGGGCTGCCTGTACAGTCAAAAAGATTGTGCTCTGAGAAAGTTACATGTGGCCCATGATCTGTCACATAGGGGTTTATCACTGGGGTGGCATCTGTCCAGAGGGGAAATCTTTTTCTAATTTTCGTGAGAGTACCCTGCCTCAAAGGACATGGTTTGGTTTTGCTGCTCTTAGTTCTTAGAGCTATTACAAATCCACCAGTCATCCTAACTTTAGTTTTTCCTTTTTGTAGGTTTTCTTACAGAGACTGGAAAAACCAGAGCGAGTACTATTTTTTCTACAGGAACTGAATCTGCCTTCCAAGTTACACAGATCAGAATTATGGTAATTCTCATGCTGCCTTCTTTTAGAAATGTTACTACTGTCTGTAAAAGTAGGATTGCGTTTCAGAGGTCCATGTCACTGGTTTTTCATCGAACATGTAGTGGTTATTAATTCTGTGGCAGACCTATAGCAGAGGCCGGGGCACAAAGATGACTTGACTGGTAAGTCTGTGAATGGTGTGAGTATGAGGATCAAGAAAGAGAAGGAATCATTTCTTGAGAAGCCTCTTTTTACTTTTCCAGGACCTGATGTATTTGAAATTGCGTTTTGTCCATTTGATTTTGCATTAAGCTATTTGAATTTGACCATAATATTTGGGGACAAAATGGCCACAGAACTTTGGCCCTGCTGATGTACTTTATTTAGCTCTCTGTTTCCAGGTTCGACGTGGTGGCATTGGTGCCCAGTGCGGGTTGGTGTTTGCCTATAACTCATCTTCTGATAAATTTCATGCAGAGGAACACTTTAAAAGGTTTGAAAAATATGACAAATGGAAGCTTCAGGAATACAGGCAATTTGTAAAAAGCAGGTAAGGAGCAGAATAAAAATCTCGGTAGTTAACAAGAGTGTATACATTTTCTTGTTGGTGAAATATATTTCCTTATTTTTATAGGAAAGTTGCTACTAACCCATCTTCAGTGGCCATGAGCATTCATTGCTTTCTGGCAGCACATGTGAAAATGTATATTTTAACTTGTTCATAGACTCTTACTTGGTCCCTTCGGTGACTAGGTGTGCACATCTTCAAAATGGCTGGGTAGTGACACACGCCTGAACTGTGGGCAGCCTGAGGTCTTTACTCTTACCTAGCCACTGGAAAATTTACCCGGGCTCCAACTTCCCTCCTCCTGTTTTTATGCTTTTATTGAAAATGTTTATTAAACACCTACTATGTTCAAGGCCTGATGCTAGACACTGAAGATACCATAATGAGCAAATTGGCACAGTCCCTGCTCTGTAGAGCCTACTATTTAGCTCGAAGACAAATGCTAACGCCTGCAGTGTCACAGTGCTGTAAGTGCTAGGTAGGAGAGAGAAGTTACCCTGGGAGCACATGGCAGAGCACCTGACCTGATCAGGGAAGGCTTCCTGGAGGAAGTGTTGAATATGAATGGGTTAAAGTTAATCAGCCACTTGCAGAAGTAGAAAGAGAGTGTCCTGAGCAAAGAGAAGAGCAGAGTTGAGAACTTACAGATGGATTCTGGCAGACTCAAGGAACTGACCAGCCCTACGTTGCTGAGGTGTGCTGTAGGGGGAGAGTGGGGAGAGGAGACGCTGGAGAGCTAGGAGACGTCAGGTTATTGAAGGCCTTTTTGTCTCCGTTTCAGGGTTTGGACTTTATCCTGAAGGTGGAGGGGGGGCAGGGGAGAGGAGTTGGGGGCAGTGTGTTGTTGAGGAGTTTGAAGAAGAGGAGGAGATCGCATCTCCCCTGCCATGTGAGGCGTGGATTGGAGGAGAGTGAGCAGGGAGGCAGGATGAGATGGGTAGAGGCTGTCACTGTCACCTAGGGAGCCAGAGTGTGGGTGCCCGCAACTCGAGCAGCAGCAGCTGCCATGGGAAGATGTGGACCCATGTGAGAGACAACAAGAAAGTAGAAGCAGCAGGGCCTGGGGAGTGACTGGATGTAGAGCAGGAGAGGAAAGAAAGCCTGGGTGTCAGTGAGTCCTGGGTTTTGGCTTGACAGGGGGAACATTGGTAGTGCCTTTTTCTGAGATTGATAATACTCAGAGAAAACAGGTTTGTGGGAGGATGATGAGCTCAGTTTTGGTCTTGTTGGCTTTGAGGTTCCAGGAAGCCTCTGAGATAACTGAACTAGTTGGATCAACAGGTCAGGAGCCTCGAGGAGACATCCTGAAGGCACAGATAAGAGAGACATTTCAATGATAGTTTAAAATGAATTAGAAGAGATCCTCCTGGAGGAGTATGTGAGCTAGGAAGAGCAGAGACCTTAGGTCAACATGCTGAGAGGCACTGGCATTTAAGGGGCGACAGAGAAAAGGAGACTGAGAAAAACAGCCAGAGAAGCAGCAGGAAAGCCAGGGATGTGTCCTCATAAAGCCAGAGAAAATCGTGTGTAAAGAAGTAGGGAGTGGGTGGTGGTGTCACGTGTCACGCGGGAATGGGTAACTGTAGAAGTGGGCCTGTTGGATTTAGCCACAGAGGTCATTGGTGATGCCCCCTTATTACTAGTAGCAAGTTAGAACTCATGGAGCCGAGCCTGGCACTTGCTCTTTTTGCTCCTGTACTTCGCAGGTAATGAGGTGTTGGAGTTTTCACTACTGCCTGCTACTATACTATTAGGCTTTAGTGTGCTAACGAACCACCAAGGATTATGTTCAAATGCACATTCTGATTCAGCAATTCTGGGTGGGGCCCGAGACCTTCATTTCTTTTTCTTTTTTTTTTTTAACATTTTTTATTGATTTATAATCATTTTACAATGTTGTGTCAAATTCCAGTGTTCAGCACAATTTTTCAGTCATTCATGGACATATACACACTCATTGTCACATTTTTTTCTCTGTGATTTATCATAACATTTTGTGTATATTTCCCTGTGCTATACAGTGTAATCTTGTTTATCTATTCTACAATTTTGAAATCCCAGTCTATCCCTTCCCACCCTCCGAGACCTTCATTTCTAACAAACTCCTGGGTGACTCTGATGCTCCCTGTCCGCACTTCAGGTAGCAAGGATCTAGAATAAGGTCCTCTCTCGGCTGGACTTCCTTTGGTGGCATCCCTGACAAAGGGTCATACAGCCTCTCTCGAATATCCTTATTAGAATATTAGAATATGTTCAATTGAAACTAATTGAAATTTGTAATTTCAGCTCAGCGGTCTTAATTCCAGCCCTCTAAATGAGTTGGAACATCTCTCTCTCTCATCATACATACATACTTTTTAAAAGATACTTTTCTTTTAAAATGGTAACTAGAGATTACACTTGTTTTTAAGTATCTGTCTTTCCCACTCCTGGGACACTTTAAAATAGGTCTTTTTTCCTAAACCTGCTGTCAAACAAGATCTTTCACATCTTATATAGGATGATTTTTTTTTAAAACCTAAATGCAGGCTTATTTACTGTTCCCTTGCTGATTTAGTTCCTGGTTTCAGCCTGAACTACTCTGAAATCCTGATTTGTTTGGCCTATAAATTATCAGTCTTTCTCCAGTTTGTAGATCAATGTTAATAGACATGTGTCTGTCGTCTTGCTCTTGTGTTTCCCTATCCTCTGGTTAGACATTGGTCAGTCAGCAGGCTCAGGACCAGTTGTTTGGTTGCTGTGCATACTTAAGAGGACTAATAGTGAGCTCTGTTTTCGCCACCCTGCCTGCTGGGTGGTGTGGTGAACAAGGTTGCTTCTTCCTGATCTCTGATACCCTGCCAGCTCTCTGTATCTCAGAGACTTCCTTGATGACTCCCAAAGAGTGAATTTAAAAATCCTCAAAAACACAATATTTTTAAACTTTTTATTTATTTAATTTTTAAAATTGAAGTATAATTGATTTATAATGTGTTAGTTTCTGGTGTACAGCATAGTGATTCAGTTATCCATATACATACATGTTCTTTTTTTGTATTCTTTTCCATTATGGTTTATTACAGGATATAGAATATAGCTCCCTATGCTATACAGTAGAACCTTGTTGTTTATCTATTTTATATATAGTAGTTTGTCTCAGCTAGCTGTAAACTCCTAATTTATCCCTCCTCCACCTCCTTTCCCCTTTTGGTAACCATAAGTTTGTTTTCTGTGAGTCTGTGAGTCTGTTTCTGTTTTGTAAATAAGTTCATTTGCTCAAACACACAATATTGATGAAAGTCATTTACATGGTTCTGACTAAGACAGAATACCAATTGACCCATTAGTTTCAGGATTAACTAGATCATGAAAGGTTTATGCTAAGAAAGACTATGGTAAAAAGAGAATAGTTTTTCTCTCTGTTACAGAACCTACTTTGGGTCCTTCATCTTTTTCTTCTTGCTGTAAATCCCTGTGTTTGCTTATTTTATCCATACAGAATACTCAAGTGTTGGCTAACTTGTTAGCTGTGTCGCAGACTAAATAGTTTAAAGTCTTAGGAATGCTGCTTGAAAAGACTGCCATTTTCTCCTCACGCATTTAAGTACCAGTCAAGTATCCAATTTTTAAAAAGAGATGGCACACAGTTGTGCTTCTTCAGCCTCCGGGCTGAAATGCTTTCCTGGGAGGACTTCTTAAGGAATAGGAAAAAGTACTGAGGCCCATGAAGGCTGAAGTTTTCCTTTTTTGGAGTTCTGGGATCTGGAAGTTGCCTAGCTCTTACCCTTCAGCTGTTGCAGGTACGGACCTCAGGCCAGTTGTATGTATGTTCGCCAGACGTAGAGAAAGAAAACTGAACCTGCCTCTCCTTTGGATCTTTCTAGAAGTGCACACCAACTGTTGCATTGTACCTTACTCTTAAGTAGCTCATCTAAGATGCTTTGACTACATATCTCATTCTTCACATAAGCTGGTTATCTGGAGAAGCAGACTTCCTCCTTAGTTCCCAGATTATATTTGGGACTAATAATCATTCCCATTTCACAGATGAGGAGGCTGACAAGTGGGGAGGAACTACCAACTACCCCATATGTTCAAAGAGGCACCAGGTGCACACCCTGTCCTCGACGGTTAACTGACAGACCATATAAACAAGTTAAATGCCATTTAGATGGTGCTTTACTCGTTAGACCTTGAGAAGTTTAGAAACAGGAAAATGTTTTTTGATTACCTTTGTGTTTACAGGATTGGTTGTTCGTCTGATGACCTTGGAGAGGATGATCCTATTGGCTGGTTTGAGCTGGAAGAAGAGTGGGATGAAGCAGATGTCAAATTGCAACAGTGCAGAGTTGCCAAAGTAAGCATCAGTGAGTTGTGGCCTTCACGTACTCGCCCACTCCCTCCCTTTGTTCTGTAGGCGTTTATTGGGTGGCTGTTGTGACCCAGCCTTGTGCCAGCACTGGAACCCTGGAGGGGAACCAGACAGGAACATGACTGTCAAGGAGTTCAGAGTCTCATGGGAGACACAGATATATGAGTCCCTGTGATGTGGGCTGTGATAGAGATATCCAGGGGGCTGTTGCAGCCCAGAGGAAAAAATACCTAACCTAGCCTAGAATTCACTAGGGAAGGCGTCTCATAAAGGTGGTGTGATGCCAAGTGTTGAAAGTTGGTTAAGCCATCGTCTTTAGCCAGGCTCAGAGGTGAGGAGAAGGGCATCTCAGGCTGAGAGAGCAGTAAGTACACAGGCCTAAATGCGAGAGAGATGTCTTTCCATAGCTATGAAAGAAACAGTCATTATGTGGCTACTTAATTTTTTTAACCTCTGTTGAAAACCATGTAAGAAGCTTAAATAAGAGAAATAAGACCTACCTTTGGGGTTCAGTAAATATTTAGGCAACTGAGTAGTGGATTCTGGAAGGCCCTCAGAAAGGGAGCTTTCACTGTAAAGAGCACATGGTGCACATAGAAGTTGGGCTGTGACAATAGCTTTAGATTTGAGCAGATGAGACCATGTCCTGGCTCGCAGCATGTGGGTTGCTTGTAACTGGGGCTTTGAGATGATCCCTTTCGGTAGTCATTTACCACATAGCTATTTTCTGTTTCAAAATGACTCTGCTACAGAGCAGATGTACTTTTCTTACTCATTCTGTCTTATCCTGAAAAGGGAGTAATGCCATTCCTCTTATTGTGATCCTTCCCAAAACCTGACTTCGTTCAACATTTGTATTGTCTCTTTCCGGTTTGTTGTAGATAATGGACTAATACTTTGTGTCTCCAGTGCTAGGCGTAGTGGTACCTGATAAATTACTAAAGTCATAAGGGGACCTTTCCAGAAAGGTCTTTATCTCCCTTTCATCAATATCCAGGGCTTCTGAGTCCCCTTCCTTACATCTCTCTTGTCCTTTCCAGTATTTGATGGTGAAGTTCCTCTGCACCCGTCAGGAGTCGGCGGAGCGCTTGGGAGTACAAGGCTTGAGCATCAGTGGGTACCTCCGGCCCACGAGAGCGGAAGCGGAACAGAGCATCGTCTGTGCTCACTGCAGGAAGGCCGGGGAGGAGAGCATCTGTGGGGCCACACTGCTCCTGAGGACCCTTCAGTTCATCCAGCAGCTCGCCCATGACCTGGTAGTGTTGCCTCAGTTGTTAGACCTCGTTCCTTTGGGGAAAGGAACACTAACCAGCAGAACCTGGCCCTGCTGAAGCCATGCAGTGTGAATGAGAACAGCAGGCATCACGCTGCTGTGGTGATGTTGGAAGGCCAAGGGGAGTGAGATGTTGAGTTTTGACGGCATCAGTCAGTGGAAGACTAAGTGGCAAGTGGCCATCGTTGTGAGATTTTCTGGAAAAGACCTTCAGGCAGATCTCAAAGATCCCCAGCTGTGGTTTTCAGGGGTAAAATACGGAGACAAAGCAAGTTTGTGGGATTTCTGTCTTCTTTAAGTGCTAGAATGATTCCTGAAGTTTTGTTCACTAAAAATACCAAAATAATAACAGGGTGTTTTTACTGAAATGTAGTTGACTTACAATATTATATTTTAGGTATGCAACATAGTAATTTGATACTTTTATAGATTACACTTCATACAAAGTTATATAAAATAAGGCTATATTCCTTGTGCTGTACATTATATCCTTGTAACTTAAAATTTATTTTATATGTAATAGTTTGTACCTCTTAATCTTCTTCACCTATTTTGCCCTTCCCCCCACTCCTCTTCCCTTTGATGACCATAGTTCTCTGAATCTGTGAGCCTATGTGTTTTATTTGTTTCATTTTTTAGATTCCACATGTAAGTGAAAACTTTAAGTATTTGTCTTTCTTTGTCTGACTTATTTCACTAAGCCTAATAGCCTCCAGGTCCATCCATGTTACAAATGGCAGAATTTCATTCTATTTATGGCTGAATAGTATTCCATTGTATACATGTATCACATCTTCTTTATCCATTCATCTGTTGATGGACACTTAGGTTGCTTCCATATCTTGGCTATTGCAAATAGTGCTGCAATGAACATTGTGTTTTTGATACTGACTTCTACAGTCACTAATAAAAACACAGTGACAGCCCACTCAAAGGAAGATTCTTGCAGCCATCACCATGGAGACCATGGCCTATTACTTCAGGAAGCTAGTCGAGCCCTCTCCTGTATGATATGCAACAGTGTCTACTCTTGACCTTCATTCTCCTTGAGGGCACATTCAGAGGCTGGTGGCTCAATTTGTATATGGATTGTTTGGTCTTTGTTATTCGGGCTCTCCTATCACAGCAGAAAATAGCAAATGAGAGGGAGGTGCTTAGGAGTAGCAGAAGTGTTCGCAGCAGAATTGATCTTTCACCATGCAAGCAGGGAAGGGTCAGAACACACTGCAGTGTAGTCCTGGACAGTAATCATCATCAAGCAAAGATTCACTGATTTTCCAGGTATAGTATTTATGAAGTCCAGGAGCCTTCATAGGGGTGTGTGTGTATGTTATGTGTATATATACATTAACATGCACATGTGCACTCACACATATTTTAGAAAGTTTCCAATGAAAAATTGTTGTTCACAGACTTTTTAGTATTTAAGAGTCAGCATCAGGTATGTTGAAATTTTACATGCGGAGCCACCTTATCCTTTAATAATGTTAAGTTAATGAGCCATTAAGGTATTTCTCTAAATGCATTTTTCAATTTTTTTTCTGGTCTTTATAATTTTTTAGGTACAGCAGAAGGAAAGTGGCTTAAAATATAAATCTTTTCTGGACTTTACGGGGCTTGATTTGCAGATCTTCTGGAATTTTTACAGTAAATTAAAACAAAAGTAAGTCAAATTTATTACATGACAATTATATAAACACAACTGAAAACACTGAATTTTGTTGTTCTAAATGGATAATTTTTTTTCTTCCAAGATTTTTTTACTTTCTTCCAGTTTATATTCTGATTTGGAAGATTTAGTTATTATTGAAAATAACATCTCACATTTCTAAAAAATGCTTTATTTGGGCAGTGTTTTGCAAATATTTTGTCATATATCATCACAACCTCGTAATGACAAGTAAGTCAAGTATTGTAATATCCTCATTTTACTAATGAAGAAACGGGATCAGAAATGCATCTCTCTGCCCCAGAGTGGGCAGAGGCAGACTCTCCCATTCCACCTTTCCTCCTCTCAGCTGGCAGTCTTTTTACTGAGCCTGACACCTAGTGGAGTCCTGTGTAGACAGCTGTTTGGCTTACCTTTTTGCTCTCTGTTCTTTGTCTTCTCTGTAGCCCAAGGGAAGAATGCATCTGTGCCCAAACCCTGCTTCTGCAGCTTCTCCAGAGCTGCTTCTCAGTGCTGCAAGGAGACACGCCGGGCGCCTCTGAGGACGCAAAGGCTCCACGCCAGAGCCCTAGACAGGTGGAGGCCGCCAAGGAGCTCTACACACACTTATGCGATGGTAAGGATTGGGGTTCTTCTGTACTGTGACCCTGTGCCAGTGACCTGCAGGGCCTCCTGCTGTAGACAACAGGGGTACTGTGACCATGCAAGCCAGGAAAGGGACTGCTCCTTTGGAAAATGAGCTTCCTTGATCCTCCTTTGAATCATTACTGGGAGCTCAGGATTTAGTCCCTCCTCCACGACTTCCTCTTGGTTTCTGATACAGAGTTGGGTTATATTGAGAGTAATTACTATCGCACTATTCAGTCTTTACTTCAGCGAGGACACGGGGATGAGGCTGATAGGTTGAGGAGGGAAAGATGGTAATGATTAATTGAGAATAAAACACATGTGACCATCTGAAGTTATCTTTAAGGCTTGGCCAAATTGTGTCTCAAAAGGACGGAGAAATAATGAAATAAAAACTGGTCTGTAGAATCTTTATTTTCATTAAATGTAAACAAATAAATGAAAAAATAATTTCCTCACACTGCCTGACCTGTACAGAAGTATTTCTTTGCTTTTGGTAGTGAGTTTATGGGCTAGTTAAAGCAGAATATATATCGTAAGTGAATAGATGGAATATATTAAACCCAGTTGTTCATTTTTATCAGTGGTGGATAGGGTGGATGGAGACTCTGTGCCCATGGAAATACTAAAACAAGAAGTCAGGAATACCCTTCTTAATGGGGCTGCCATCTTCTTTCCTGATCGACAGACCCGGCGGAACCATCTCTTCACCATGATGGTAATTACTTACGTTAAAAGTGTGGATTCCATTCCTGAAGTGTCGGGTGAAACTTACTAGTCTTTGTTTTCTCTAGATATTCTCACAGTTTCAAATTCTCAAACGTGTATTTAATACATATTGTATGCAAACTTGTATGTGGGATGCAAATATCTAAGGACATGGCACTGTACAACCTCCATTCCAGAACCTATTCAATCACAAAGGGCAAGTTTAGTCTCCTTCATCTTTATGACATGCTTATAATCAAGTGTTCTTTTTACCTTTTTGTTATGGGAAAATCTATTAAAGACAAAACTAGACTAAATAATACATGTAATGAATCCCTCCAACCCCCAATGTACTCATCACCTAGATTCAGTAATAAACTAATCTTATTTCATCTATAATATACCTCACCCACTCCCCCACCCCTAATTATTATTTTGAATTAAATCCCTGACATATTTTATTCATAAATATTTTAGCTTATGTCTGTAAAGAAAATACAACCAAGTTTTAATTCTCAGCTTGGATCTACTCATGCTCCCAGACCCTTTCTTCTTGTTACTCAGGCATCAGCACTGGGGGTGAAAAATGCTTTCAGTATTTACAAGCATTATATTACCAAATGGACTATCCTTATACCAAAATCCAGGTTTTTAATTCTGAAGGAAGTATTTCTATATGAAAATGAGCATGATACATGAAAAAAATACATTAATGATAATGTAAAATAAAACAAAAAACTTTCTTACGAAGCCACACCAAAAGCCTAGATCTAGGCGAAGGAGCTTTAGAGTTTCTTAGTGTTCTAATGATGTTAAGACACAGGGAAACATAAGTAAACTAAGATGTACAAAAAAGCAAAATTACAGGCTAATCTTACTTATAAACATAGGAAAATACTGACAAAATATTAGTAAACCACTCCAACAAAATGTAAACAAAATTATGACTGAGTTGGATTTACCCTAGGAATTCAAGGATGATTTAATGTTAGAAAATTAGTCAATGAAATCATAGAGGAAAACGCATTTATAAATGCAGAAAAAAATTTAAGATTAAATTTTGATGATGATTAAAATGATAAAACCATTAGCAAACTTGATGTAAAAGAGAACTCCCTTAATCTGATGGAGGGCGTGTATCTGAAACCTACACTAAACAATATACTGGATGGTGGATCACTGAAGCATCCCTTTCAAAAGCAAGGAATAAGACCAGGATGCTTAATATCACTACTCTTTGATATTGTATTTAGGGGGCCTAGCCAGTGGTATAGAACAAGGAAAAGAAATTATAAAAATAACAATTGGAAAAAATAAAACAAATAATCATTATTTGTCTGTGTAGTCAAGCAACTAACAGAATTATTGAGAAGAATTTGATGAAGAAAACCAGATGCAGAATTTACAAAGGCATTTCTGTTTGCAACAGCTAATTAACTAGTGCAATAAAAGTGCCCTGCTGGATGCATTAAGCCTTATAGAAACAAAAGTGGCAATAAAAGAGGCATAAAATGTGGTCCCTGATGCCAAATGACTGCAGTCCACTTGGGGACACTGCCACAAGGAGAAACTGACTCTGTATGCTATAGGCATGTAGAGGAGAATCATGTTCAGTTTAAGTGACTGAGGAAGATTTCAGAGAGGAGAGAGGATCTTTGGTTGTTTTCAGCTGTCTACAAAATTTGCATATCAGCTTGAGGGATCAGGTTTTTTCCTTCCCATTTTATTGAGGTATAATTGACATACAGCACTGTGTAAGTTTAAGGTGTACAGCATCATGATTTGACTTCTATACATCATGAAATGATTATCACAAGAAGTTTAATAAACATCCATCATCTCATACAGATTCAAAATTAAAGAAATATAGGAAACAGGTTTTTCCTTGTGATGAGAACTCTTAGGATTTACTCTCCTGACAACTTTCATATATAACATCCAGCAGTATTAATTTTATTTATCATGTTGTACATTATATCCCTAGTACTTAACTTATAACTGGAAGCTTGTACATTTTGACTGCCTTCATTCAGTTCTTCCCCCCACCATGCCCCCAAACCCTACCTCTGGAAACCATAAATCTGATCTCTTTTTCTATGTCTCTTTGTTTTTGAAGTGTAATTGATCTACAGCACTATGTTAGTTTCTGTTAAACAGCATAGTGATTCGATATTTCTATACATTTTTAAATGATCACCACTAGAAGTCTATTTATTGTTATGTCACCATGTGAAGATATTACATGGTTATTGACTATATTCCCCACACTGTACATTTCTTACCTGTAACTCATTTATTTTGCAACTGAAAGTTTGTACCTCTTAATCTCCCTCAACTATTTCATTCCTCCTTCTACCTTCCCTCCCCTCTGGCAGCCATCTATTCTCTGTGTCTATAACTTTGTTTCTGTCTTGTTATTTATTTTGTTTTTTAGATTGCACTTATAAGAGGAATCATACAGTATTTGTCTTTTTCTGGCTTATTTTACTTAGCATAATACCCTCTAGGTCCATCCATGTGATCGCAAATAGCAAGGTTTTATGGCTAATACACATTCATTTTGTGTGTGTGTGTGTCTTCTTTATCCATCCATCTGTTGATGGGCACTTAGGTTGCTTCCATATCTTGGCTGTTGCAAGTAATGCTGCAGTGAGTACAGGGGTGCATATACCTTTTCTAGTTAGTGTTTTTGTTTCGGATAAATACCCAGGAAGGGAATTGCTGGATCGTACTGTTTGCCACAGTGGCTGCACCAATTTGCATTCTCACTGACAGTGCATGAGGGTTCACTTTGGATCAGGTTTCACTTTGTATCACCTTTGATAGCATCAGCCAACATGATGCACAAGTTTATACTATATAGCACAGATACTCAATATCTTGTAGTAACCTAAAATGAAAAAGAATTTTGAAAAGGATTATATATGTTTATGTATGACTGAAACATCATGCTGTACACCAGAAATTGACACATTATAAACCAACTATACTTTAATGAAAAAAAAAAAAGTTTAAAATAAATAAATGAAAATGAACAATAAATTTAAAAAAGTAAACCTGCCATCTTTTGTTCAGACAGTGGTTCTGGTCCCTCTTAGCGCTAGGCCAGGTGTAAGTCAGCCTATGAAGTGATCTGCCTACCCCAGCTTTCCTCATGCTTGGCAACAGTGGGCCGTGGCATTTCATGCTTCTCTGGGTCCCTGGAATATCATGGAATAGACTTCCTGAATGTGCATCTTGTTTTCTAGAAAAATGTCACCGAGCAGGAACACAAACAGTCCCTGCAGCTCACTTTCCGCTCACTGTGCACTTATTTTAGGTAAGTTTATTTTTTTCAATTGTCCAATATTTCAGATCTTTGCAGTTATTTTCCTGAGCTATCCCTTCCTTTCATGTGCTTTTGGATTAACCAAGTACTTCCCTCACTCAGCCAAGTTCCTAGAGTGAGGTACCAGTAGTCTCAGAAGTAGCTAAAATAGAGGTTGAATAATAGGCTTATCAAGAGCCTACTCCAGGGCTGGGTATAGCTTAGTAGTAAGATGCACAAGGTCCCAAGGTCCTGGGTTCAGTTCCCAGTATCTCTGTTTAAACAAACAAACAAACAAAACCTAAAATTACCTCCCCCCATTAAAAAAATTAAAATTAAAAAAAAAAAAGCTTACTCCAAGTTCTAGTCACTGTAAGACAGTTTAGAATTGAACCCATTGGGAACCTCTCTGAACACTTCAGTTTTTTGTGTGATTTTTGAAGACAAAAACTGAAGCCAAAGGATTTTGGGGTCCGGTCCTCAAGTCTGAAAACCCGGTTCATTAAAGCCCAGTTGCAGAGGCACAGGGTGGTAATTTCGCAAAAAGTATGCTGGGAGGCGTGACGTGGAGACTGTTCCCTGCTTTGACCTGCCAGAGAAGCTCATGGGCCTGTAGGATGCATTCCTGGAGGTGTAGACTCTTGAAGAAGGGAGGGAGCTAAAAGCTTGAGTTTGCAGGTCAGACTATACCTGGTGTGGAACTGACACTGAAATCTTGTTGGGTTCTCTCTTGGCACCTTTTGAGAGAGAAAGCATGAAAATCCCCTTCCTGAAACAGGTGTTGTGCCTAATTTGTCTCCTTTCAGTGATAAGGATCCAGGCGGCCTTCTGCTGTTACCTGAGAAAGGTGACCTGGCCGACATGGACATCAGCGAGGTGCTGATGGTCATGGGCACCCTGCTGTCTGTTGCTGCCCGGGAGGTAAGTGATGGCTGCTCCCTGTTCCCTTTGCCTCATGCCTTTAGGAACACGCGACAGGGCAGTCAGGGTGCCTTCTGCTTTAGCTGTTAATTCTGCCTCCTGCATGAGTCATTATGTGCTGCAGCCAGGACTGAAACCCTGGCTATTCGACCCTCAGCCTTGTTCCCTTTTCAGTAGGTCAGACTTACTGTAAGGTGTATGTAGAGAAATGAGATAGCATTTGTTCAAGAGAAGTCCTCAGAATCTTTACCGTTTGGAGATCACATGTGTGTCCTTTCTTCTTGGTCACCTGCCTGTGATACAAAGAAAATTAGGGACCTCACTGAACCTCCCAGGCCAGGGATCACTGCAGCCATTGAGATGTTTCCTTGAATTACCTTTCAGTGAAAGATGTTTATGGTTATACTAAAGAGAAAGAGTTACATTTAAAAAAATTTTTAAGGTGGTCAAAAATGTACCTAGTCTGAAATTTTTCTCATAAGTCTATTAAATCAATAGGTATTCACTAAATGCTGCTGTGTGCCGGGCCCTGTGCAAGGCACGGGGGCATGGTGCTAAAAGAGCACAGTCTGGAGGAGCAAACAAACATGCAGTCACTTATGACAGTACAGTAAGGGCTATGAAAGGGCTTGTGGGGACAGAAGAGCACACTTGACCCACCTGGTGATGGGAAGGAGTGGAGCTTCAAAAAGGCTTCTTGAAGGAGGTGGTGTTGGAGCTCCTTGTGAGACCACGAATAGAGTCTGACCAAGCAGTGAGGAGGGAGTGTCCCAGATAGAACAGCGCATCCAAATAGCTGGTGACAAGATGGGGAGGAGCGGGCATTTGACGAGGAGAGTGATAACGAATAGGCTTTGAACATGTTGGGTTCATGGTTCTGGTAGGACTTCAGATGAAGACACCTGGTTGGACACTCAGGAGCTGAGTCAGGGCTGGAAATGGGGCTTTGCCATCATTAACCAACAGGTGATAGTTGAAGCCATGAATGTCAGTGTCCTTTCATTGCCTGTGGGTGTCGTGAGGAACTTCCACGGAGAAAGGGCAGCCAAGAGAGTAAAGAGTGACAGGAAGAAATTCAGGGGAGACAGCAACTGAGGGAGGAGAGTTTCAAGGAGAGTGGTCAGCTGAGCCACCAAAGTTAAGGTTAAATGGAGAGGCTTTGCTGTCTAGGTGGTAACTGATATCTTTCCTCAGCGGTGTCAGTGAGTGGTGGGAACAGAGGCAGTAGAATGGCAGGGAGGGGAAAGGAAAGATCACAGCAGGTATAGGCAGCGTTTTCAAGAGGAATACACATACAAAGAATATGTATTGATGTACAATTTAAAGAAACAACTACCCATTTTAAGGACTAGAACATTACCATTATTTTTGAAGCCTGCCCACCACCCACATGCCCTTCGTGGCTCACCCTCCTCTTTCCTCACCAGAGGTAACCATTTACATTCATCATTTCCTTGTTTTTCTTTTTAGTTACCCCTACATAGCAGGTTTGTTTTGCCTGGTTTGGGCCTTTAATGGAATCATGCAGTGTATAATCTTCTGGGACCAGTTTTTTTCACTCAGCAGTATTTCTGAGATTCATCAGTGCTAATGTATGTGCTGTAGTTTGTGTTTTTTTTCCACCAGTACACAATATGCCTCTTATGAATCAGCCACAATTTACTTATGTTTTACTTGGAGAGTTAGTTAGGTTGTTTCCAGTTTGGTGCAATTACATGGCAGTTGTAATATGAACATACCTTGTGGTTCGTATGTGCAGGAATTTATCCCTAGAGTTCAGGTGACTCTTCAGATAAGATGGAGAAGATGATGGTTAGAGAGCCAAGAGGGGTGAAGAATTGTTTTTTAAGGTGGGAGAGGTTTGATTGACGGCTCAGGGGAAGGAGCCAGAGAGAAAAGGGATTTGAAGATGTGAGAGAGAAAAGATAACTGGTGGGATGAGGCTCCTAAGGGGTGGAAAGAGACGGTACAAACCATCTGTAAATGTTCTCAGAAGCTGTAGGGCAAGAGAGGAGTTTCCATAATACCACCTTTCTTGGTCACTTTTGTGTTGAAAGCTCTTTCACATCTCCTCCCCGTTTCCCTCGAATCTTTTTGCCTGTGACAGCTGCTCTCTCAGAGGATGCCCTCGGCCGTGTTCTGTGGCTGGATGGCCTTGTAAACACTTTCCATTTGTCTGCTCCCCCGTAGTGTGAGCTGTTAATGCTGGAAGGCGCCCAAGGGGAGGTGGGCTCTGTGCTCTTCTCCCTGTTCTGGTCTGTCCAAGGCAGCCTGCTGTCCTGGTGCTACCTGCAGCTGAAGAGCATGGACTCTGGAGCCAAAGACCTTGCCATTGACCTTCTTGGAAAATGTGAGTTTCAGTACAAAACCCATGAAAGCAGCTGGGATTTTGGGCTTTGGCTCTGTGTGTGAGCTCTCTTCTTAGTGCTTCATACATAGAGCCGAGTCTAGTTGTGGTTTTCGTTTCATTATTACAAATCAGATCTGTCTTTGGGTTGTTTTTTCGTCTTAAAATAGAATTCTCTAGCATGTCATTCTGCTCAGTTTCCTCATGAATATGGTAGTGTGTACCTAAGTATTTTTACTGTAATGTTGGGTCATTTCACAGCCTGAACATTGCCTCTGCGGTCATACAGCACTGAAGATGATATCGTACTGTTCAGTAGAGTCTGTCTTCCCTGTTTTAATCAAGTTCTCCAAAAAAAGAAAGTCTTGAACTTTTAAAATCTAAAGTACATGAGCACTGCTGTGATCTTTGCTGATAATGAAGATACTCAGAGTAATGTCCCATAAACCCAAAGAAAATTATATGAAACCCAGCAGGTTCTGTAATTTTTATGTGGAAAATTCAGTTCTATCAAACATGATCTCAGCAGCTGTGACAAAAATTCTTACTCTTCTTTCAGAGTCCTGTCTCTTAAAGTTTGGCCTGTTGGATGGTGCAGCCTAATCATGGGCCTTTTGTGAACAGAGGGAAAGGCAGACTGGCAGCTGGGTTGGTCGGCTTATAAAAGTGATAACCTCCACCCGACTGGAGAGTAGCAAAGACAAAAAAAAAAAAAAATTACTCACTTTAAAAGTAATCTCTTACTGAGATCTGCTGCGCTTTTCCATCCCAGAGGAAAACATTTGTATGACACTTAATGGTCTCATGGTCTTTCTGATTTGGAATACCCTCTACAGCTTCTGTGACTCTCTCCAGCCTTGTCCTTAATGATCACCAAGCAAGTGATGTTTCTACCATATGCAGTATTATGTTTCTTATGTTTTGGTAGATGTGGGACAGTTTTTGGCAAGCCTGAGAGTGATTTTGGAATCGCTTTTGTCACAGTACAGTGGAAAAACCATAGTAGAAAAACTATGTAATTCGGTGTTTTCGATGGCAGCTCGTCAACTGGTAAGACAAAGTGACAGCCATTTGTAAGGGGCGGGAGCGGGTTGGTGACCTGCATCCCCAGCAGAGTCTGAGGTGGACGCTAAGATCTTCATTCATCTTCCTTTAGGTGATCTTTCTGGTGGACTTTTGCACATTAGACATTTCACACTGCACCCTCTTGAGAGAGTTCAGTACCCTGACAGATCTGTTAAAGGAGCTCTGTGGTGACCCTGACGGAGGAGTGAACAAGGTACCCTGAGCTGGCATTTGAACCGGCTTTGCATCCCCTCTGAGGAGTGCTGTGACCATACATGATGAAACATTCCACTCAGTGCAGGTCTACACAGATAAGTTACCTCTAGAAGACCCCCCTGTATTTTCTCAGGTTTTGCATCCGAGTTGATTTGTCACTGTCAGCATTAGAAAGGAGACACAGAGGCAGCTGATAAAATTAGTCTTTCATCATTTTATAGCACATGAAGTTACACAAAAACCATGTAAGTGAATAGCCAGATTAAAGTCTGCAAGAGAAAATGTGTGTTGAAAGGCAAGTTAGAAGGTTTGGTATTTAGAGGAGTTTTCTCCCTTATTTAACCTTATAGGACACAAGGTTTTTTCATGTCTTATTTGAATCTCACAAAAAATTGGTGGGATAGAAAGGGCATGTATTAAAAAACCTGTTTTAAATCAACTATACTTTTTTAAAAAGCCTATTTTAAAGGCAAAAAAGGGAGGGAGAAGGGAGGATGGGCTCAGATTTGCCAAGGTCCCACATAGGGTTTAAGGTCTTAAACTCCACTGGAAATTCATGCTAGTACTGATTTGTAAGAAATAGTTCTGTTAACAACCAAATGACCCAGTGATTCCACTCCTGGGTATATATCCCCCCCAAAACACCAAAACACTTATTCAAAAAAGATACATGTACCCCAATGCTTATAGCAGCATTATATATAATTGCCATGATATGGAAGCAACCTATGTGTCCATCAACAGATGAATGAATAAAGAAGATGTGATATATATACAATGGAATACTATTTAGCCATAAAGAAAGAAAACAAATGTCTCTGCCATAGTTAGAAAATGGAAGCTAATCAGAGTTCCTCCAGTGTAGTGGAAACCCCATGTCAACCCTGCTGAATAAATGTATGTGGGTTGATACATGTACATGGGAACGTCAGGTGTGTCTTTAGCCTGTGTGATGGTTTGTGTAGGGCTGTCAGAGGCGGTCCGTCGGGAGCGCTGACATAGAACGCAGTTTCCGGTGCGTGGCTGGATGCAGCATGATGGAAACCTTTCTTTCTTGACTCATTTTTCTGTGTAGCTGGATGTTGAGACTTGGCAACAGGAACGCCCTGTGGTGTTGCACACGTGGACTAAGGAGTCTGCCCACAACTATGAAAATAACTGCCACGAGGTGTCTGTCTTTGTTAGCCCAGGGGCAACCTATTTTGAGGTGGAATTTGATGAGAGATGTGAAACTGAAAAAAGGTATGACTCCCCTGTTCTTTTTTCCCCTGAGCAACAATGGATCAGAAATGAGAGAAAGGAAGTGACAGAGGTTATGCTTTCACAGGTATGATTATCTGGAGTTTACTGATGCCAGAGGCGGGAAAACACGCTATGACACAAAAGTTGGCACTGATAAATGGCCCAAGGTGAGTGGTTTTCCCAGAGAGTGATGTATCCATTCTCTGCTTGTCAGCCGCTGAGGGGTAATAGGTGATCTTTGTGGGTAAGCATTCAGTTACACTTTTGTGAAAGGAGGAATTTCTGTCAGAGTTCAGCACCTGTTTTGTACGTAAAGTGTTCTGGGCACAGATGTGCCTGTTTATGTTCTGTCCGTAGCCGCGCTGGCACCACAGCAGCGGGGCTGTCATCGCAGCAGAGACCATGTGGCCCAGAAAGCCTGACAGTTTACTGTCTGGTTCTTCAGAGGAACAGTTGGCCACCCCTGGGTTATATCACACTGTCCAGAGTAAATGGGGAGTTTAATCCTTAGCAAGAAAGGGCCGATGGGTCCAGGAGGGCCCAACCGTGGTGAGGAAAGCCAGGCGTCCCCCTCACGGTTAGGGACTCTGGGCTCTGGGGCGGGAGGCTGAGCGTGGCTTCACTGTTGACCTCCTCTGCTGTCAGCGGTCTTGGCTGGGAGCAAAGGATTGAGCAACGCGCTCTCTGGAGGAGTAGGTAGTGGGCAGATGGGCACCTGAGGTTTACAGAGCTGACCTGCAGTTTTCAACTTTGCTGCTTCATAAGGTGCAGTCATGAATTTTCTGTTTCAGTCACTCCATTGTACATGTTTCCTTTAGTAGTTTTGCTGGGGGCAGTAAGATATAATTATGAAAATAAAGACCAATTTTTTTCTTTTATTTTTTGAGCGGAGGGGGGCAAGGTAATTAGGTTTGTTTGTTTATTTATTAGTGGAAGTACTAGGGATTGAACCCAGGACCTCATGCATGCTAAGCACTGAGCTATACCCTCCCCACTAAGACCAATTTTTTGAGTCACGGAGACCATGCTTATTGCTGAAATGCTGCCTTCTCCAATCAGTTTGACCACATGACTTCTTTGTTTGTCTTTAGAAAGTGACCTTTAAGGCTGGTCCCCGGCTGCAGTTTCTCTTCCACTCTGACAGCAGTAACAATGAGTGGGGCTACAAATTCACTGTCACTGCCTACGGACTGCCTGATGTCGCCGTGTCTTGGGGGTTGGATTTACAACTGCTTGTTTCCCGGCTGATGGGACGCCTCGCTTCTCAGTGCCTGGCACTCAAGTCCATGCATCGTAAGTCCACATACTGTCCCTTCTCTTCTGCTACAGCCACGTGGACAAGCACGGTGGTACCCTCTCTCGTGTAAGTTGTCTCCACGTAATGGCAGAGCAGAGGTATTGATAAAATTACTCCTTGATACCTTTTTCATAAAATTTCTTGACTCAGACATTAAGACACATCGCAAAGGATGCTGTGGAGTCCCTGTCTACGGAGAACAGAGCGGGTAGGGAGCTAGCTGGGTGCTGGCCGCATTGCCATCATTCTTTTGTGAGTGAATTTTGGTTTACTCCAATAAGAAGGCAGAAATACAGAATAAATGAATTTTATATTCTTTAATTATGTGACTGTGCGTAAATATGTGAACATGAATTTTGCCTTAAAGTGATTTCTTCAACTTAGTCATTAAATTCATCCAGGAAACAAGAAATAGAATGACTTTCTCATGTATCTTATTTCTATATCATTTCTTGAATTTTTCTCACTTTAACAGTAAAATATCATAAATTGCATAATGGAAAAAGCCAAGGAGAAAAGCCATTCTTACTCCTAATACCCAGAGATAACTACTATTAACATTTTCATCTATTTCCACCTAGTCTGTTTTCTTTGTCTATTCATAAAAACATACATGGTGGGTATTTTATTATTATTATTATTATCATCATCATTATTTTTTACGAACAAGTTTACACCCTATGAACATGTCCCCATAATTAAACATTTCTAAATGGTCTCCTGTTACACGCTAGAGGTGGTTCACATTCTGTTCTCAGCTTACTACCCAGGTTAGTCTTTTCAGAGGGACCTGTAACAGAAGCTGTCATACAGAATGGCAGCATTTCAGGACTGCCTGATGGCTTGGGTTCATCAGGGTATGTGCTTGTGAAGCATCACAGTTACGTTCTGCAAAATGTGGGAGAATTCCCTATCAGTCTTAATGCCCAAGTTTTTTTTTAAACCTCTTCATCAATTCAAAGATTCTCAGTACATTAAGGGAGAAACAGCTCTCATAAGCCTTCTTCTTCTCTTTCCAGAATTAGGAAGTAACTTGGCAGTACCTCAGGCAAAAATGGCATTAGTCCTAAACTCCCCCTTGTGGAAACCTGTCTTCAGGCACCAAATGTGTCCAGAGTTGGGATTAGAAGCAAGCTGGCCCACTCACCCACACCAGGATGATAAGGAGGTATTTACTCTTCTCTTGTCTTTGTATTTGGAATGGAAATGTTTACTAATATCTGTAACTTTAAATTATAAACACTTGTGTTTATATCTTATCCCCACAAAGCTGTCAGCTCCTCAAGGGCAGAAACTGTCCCTTGTTCACTTGGGGTCCCCACTGCGCACCACAAGGGTCAGCGTAATGGTGTTCAAAAGTACTGAATGACTGGCTCCTCAGTGAAATATAGTAGGTGCTCAGTAAATCTCTCTTGATGGAGTTATTAAACAAGCAGGTTGAGTCTGTTTCCAGTGCCCGCTGAATCAAACTTTAAATGATTTACAGTGTACCTGTTGTTCTCCATGGGACAGTAGCACATTATTTAAGCTTAAAATAATTAAAACTAAACAAGTTTGCCCACTGTCTCTTTCTCATCTCTCTGTCCCCCTCTCTCCATTCTACTTCTTTTCCTGCCTTCTTCCCTTCTCCCCAGCCCCCACTTATTCGGTAGTTCATTGCTGAGTCCAGGGGCTCTTCCTCAGCTTCTCTTCTCTCTGCCTCTCTGCTCCTCCAGGCCCTCTCTTCTTTTATTCCATGGCAGTCCACTGTCTTCTCTTACCTCTGACCACTCCATCTGCCTTCTTTATTACCGCTCTTCCTCCTCTGAAGATAGGCTTCCTGCAGGCTTTCTCCCCTTCCCTGCCACCCATGGAGACGTCATCCTGTCTCCTCTCTTCTGCTGTCACATCGGTGTGGATAATTCCTAAGTATCAGTTTCCAGCCCTGGTTCTTCTCCCAGACTCCAGTCAGGTGTCCCCACCTTCTGTTAGGTATTTCCATGTCAGTGTTCTGACTCCCTTTAACTCAGAAATGTGAGACCGGGACGTCCCCCCGACTGCTCACTCCTACTGTTGTGATTGTTTTCCCAGGCATTGAGCCACTGCTCCCTGGCATCACCTTTATCCGCACCTTTCCTGTCTGTTCAGCTGCAAGCCCTGTGGATTCTTCCTTGAGATGTTCATCTCTTTCATGTCCTCTGTCTCCATCTTTATCTAGGCCCTCATCTTGCACTCACATTGTTACATTGGTACCTACCACGTTTTTTTTAATCACTGCATTATCTTGTCATTCCACTGCCAAGCACCATTAATGGCTCCCTGTTGCCCACAGGGTGAAGTCTAAACTCCTCAGTGTGACAGTCAAGGCTCTCTGCAGTCTCCTTTCACCTTACCTATCTGACTCTAGTTCCCACCACTCCCCAGCTGAGACTTCAGGCCAGGTCAGTCTCCCCACTGACTCTTAACTTCTGCTAATGGTTGCGTTCCTCAGGGCCAAACCTTCCCAGTCTTCAGGGTCCAGTCCTAAGCCCATCCCCTCCAGGAGGCTTTTCTTAATTACTTTAACCTGCCAGGAGCTCTCTCCTATGAATTCTCAGCACTGGGTGCCCCTTCTAGGCGTTTGGCACTTGATAGTCTTTTGCTTTATTGTAGTGGTAGTTTTTTAATGCTTTTAATGTTTTATTTATGTTTACCTTTTTTTAACCCATGTATCTGTCTGATCTCCCCAGAATAGATTTAAACTTCCTGAGAGTATGCACCATGTTTTATACTTCTGCTTTGGCCTAGTAGATGTTCAATAAACTTCATTTTTTTAATGAATGTGTTAAACATGATGTTTTTTGTTGTTATTGTTCCCAGGTTAAGAACATCCCTGATGATCCCTGCCACCAATTTCTTCTTGATTTTGCACAGTCAGATCCTGCCCAGAACTTCTGTGGGCCATATTCAGAACTTTTCAAAGGATTCATACAGGCATGTAGAAAACAGGCCCCAAAGACAGATATAGTTGCTGGTTCCACTATTGATCAAGCTGTGAACGCCACCTTTGCTGCTCTGGTGTATCGCACTCCAGACTTATATGAGAAGCTGCAAAAATATGGTAACTTATATTACAGGGAATATTTTTGATCTGAAGGCCAGTTGCTTAGTTTTAAGAAAGCCTATCTTAAGTGAAAATTTTTAAATATTTTGGAACATAAACATATTTCTACAACTGTAGACTTCATCTTGTCAATCCTACTTTGCCAGTCAAAAGATTCGTAACCAATTTATAGTTGGCAGAATGTGATATATAACAAGTAACCTTGGGTTTCCTAATTAGCAGATAATTTGTCTTTATCCAGAAGTCTCATGGGAAACTGCCAAGAAGTGTAATGGAAGGAAACCTTAACGTGGGTTGTGGTCCCAGCTCACAGACTAGAAGCTGAGCAGCTTTAGGTTAATCAGATAACATTTCTGCACCTTAGTATCCCTATCTGTAAAGTTTAGAGTTGATTAGCTCTAACATTCTAAGAAACCCTAATTAAAACCTGAGATGTTTAGGTAATTGAATGTGCTAATAACCAAGGAGAAAAATACAGGTATTAACTCTTATCTTTAGACTTGCAACTTCTTTGTAGCATCATCCCTACTTGGCTTCCTCTGTTAATAGCCTGCTCCTTGCCGTTTCTTTTCCTCATGTTCCCCGAGGATACCATCTATGTGTATTTACTGTAAATGTAGCCTGCAGCCTAACAGGACCCGCAAAAGGAGGGCCTCTCCCCACTCGTAATCTTTCAGGGGAAAAACATTTCAAACCCAAAGTGAAGATGAGCTATGGGCTGTCCCAGGCACTTTGGCAGGACATGTGTTCTTCCCATGGTGCGGATGAAAGAAGCCGGAACAAACGCTCCTTCCTCTAGAGCAGGTCCTCGACTACTGCTCTTACTATTGTTGCTGTTAATATCATTGCGACCTTTATTGCTGAGTCCTTTGTATCTCATGTTGCAGAGTTTATTTCCTGATTTCTAAAACATCTCAATTACTCCCTCAAATCTTATATTTCCTTTAAGAAGCTGCTCAAATAAATCAAACTACACTGAAGCATGAGTGATTTAAGGAAACAGCTGTCACATGGAAGAGTTTATCTCTGCTGGGGGATGAGGGGCGAGCTGATCTGTATGGTTTCAAGCAAAAAATTCAGTATATATTTGCGTATTGTTGTAAGAAAACTGGACAGTCTTTGTTACCTGTGGGAAATTTTAGTGGAGGGATAAAAGCCTTGTGAGTTAAAAGCTGAGAAACTGAAGATTTCTGGCTGAGGGAGGGTTTCCCTACTCTTTTCATATCATGTTCAGATATCACATACCTATTTGCAGTTGAGAAACACACAGTCATATGTGGGAACTGGAAATATTGCACTGAATACAAGTGGTTTCTATAGTACCTACCGCTGTTGCTTTGAAGGAGACACAATTCTTTCTGTCCCTGCCTCTAAGGGGCTACTCATGGGTTCTTCAAGACTTAGCTACTTTGAAAGTGGTCCTTGTCTAGATAATTTGCTCTTTGTCTGAAAATTTGTCACCCTTTTGGGTTAGAAATGTAGGGGAGGAGTTTTTCAAGTAGACTATAAGCTGCTTGAGGTCAGGGACCATGTTTGGGTTTTCTCAACATTGTATTTCCCAGTGCCTGGCTTGGAGTCTGACACATTCTAGGTGGTCAGAAAATTCATTGTGTTTACATTGGCTCAACAGAGAGGGTCACCCTGCTCTGTTATATTATCCTTCGGTTTTTAGATGAAGAGAAGGGGCAGACCTCATAGTTCTTTCTTTAAAAGCAAAATGAAATAAAACTTTTTTGTTATTTTTCTAATTATAAAAATAATTTATGTAGAAACTTAGTACAGAAATGCTTAAATTAATTATCAACTATGATCTCACCACTTCAAGAAGACCACTTCAAGAACACCTCTGGTAACATTTTTCTGTGTATCTACCTAGCCTTTTATTTAGGCATATTTATATGTTTATATATTTAAATATACACACTATGTTTTTACTATATATACTCTTTTAAAATAAGATAATTTTGTATATACTTTTTCATAACCAGCCTTTTTAGCTTAATATATACTGTGAACTTTCGTCCATGTTAATTATTTTTCACTCACTTTTAATAATTTTTATTTTAACTTTTAATATTTTTTATGTTTTACTCACTTTAATAGTATATCCATTTCAGATGTTGTTCATTTGAAAAGAGTTAGTTTGACGTAGCACAGAGAACCCATTACAGGTATTTGTGGTTTAATTGGTAGTTTTTTTCCCCATTCCTCTCTTCCCACCCCTAGTGTGTGAGTGTCAGGGGAAAACTTTCTATGGGGAGAATTAGAAGTTTCTTTGTGCCTGATGTTGCAGTGGTGAATTGTGTTAACTGAATGTAACCTCTCCTTTCCCCAGTAAACAGTGGGGGCAAGACAGCCCTGGGTGAGGAGTTTGCACAGGTGTATTCCTTGGCAGATGGGATTCGAATATGGATGGTAAGATTTTCCTTTGCATGCAATATTTATGTATTTTGAGTTTTCCTACCATGATATCATGGAATTAAGGCAAGTAGCTCTCAATATAACTTTAGAAATTTTTTAAAAGACTAAAACACAGTGATATGAATGTGTAAAAAATAATTTAGAACCCTTCAAATCATAATGTGGTGAGAGTTGAGAAAGTTAGAGTAAACAGGCTTCACTTGAGCCCTCCTTACGTCCTTTGGTAACCTAGAGGCTGCTCTGTGGAACATAACCTCTTAGACTAGGAGGAAAAGCGTTGCTTTAGATACCAGGCAACCAGTGACAGGTTTAGGCAGAGGAGACTAGACTAGACCAAAGTGAACAGGATCTCTCAAAACAAACTAAAAGGTATCCTCATCAGCGTGGTGAGAGGAGAATCAGAAGCGTCTGTTGACAGAGAAACCAAGGTAGTAGTAGCAGTTTAAGAAAAAAAGTGTCTGATAACATCAGCTACCACAGATGGTTCAAGTAAAAAGGATATGGCAATTGGCAAGGAACACTGTAGATTCTGCTTCTGGTTTAGTATAGGACAGATAGACCGCTAACAATAGGACAAGATGCCAGCCTTCTCTCCAAGACCTTGGTCCCCCGTACATCACACATGGTCTCCTGGCCGGGCTGTCAGCACCGTGGCCCACACAGTGGCCACTGCCGGTGCTGATACAGGAGCACCTTCTCCACCTGGCATTCTCAGCATCACTCAGAGGTGTCCCCTCCTTCAGCAGTAGAATAGAGGTCACGTTTTAGTCCAACCTCTGTTGCAAACCGGGTGTGTAACCCTAGCAAGACCCTTCACTTCTCTAAGACCTCACTTCTTTATCTGTACCAGGTCAGCTTTAGATAAGGGTCCCTCCAGCTCCAGGATTCTGGAATTCTTTAAAGAATAGGGTCATGATTAAAAATCCCTCCCAAATAACAAATAGTTGAAAAGAAGGTAGTTTTGCAGACACCTTTAGGCATCTTCAAAGCCTGGATTATTTCTGGAACTAACGGAAACCGCTCAGTCCTGTGTCCTCAGCACAAGACCGTAAAGTTCTCCATGGTCTCAACCCTGTGCTTTTGAAGTAGTTTGCTCTGGCTGCCCCTCGCTGCCCTGTCTGGATACCATAATTATGTGGCTCAAATCCTCCCGCAGTTAGAGATGAAGCAGAAGTCCCTGGTGAGCCTGGGGAACGAGGCAGAAGAACAGCGCGGGTCAGAAGTGGCTGAGGCGAACCCCGAGAGTCTGGGTGAGTGCCGGCTCCAGCTGTCATCACTAGGCCTTCTGTTTTCAGTTCGTAGAAAACCACTGACCCATCTTCTGGATTGGTTTGTTGAAGCTATGTTGACCTAGGGGAAGTAACACAGGCACTAAATGTGTTTTTCAAGGACATGTCACAAATAGAAAAGTGCCAGAGAGGAATAATTGTTTATTAGCATGATCCAAATGGAGCCTCTTTCTAGTTACTTCTCTTAGGAGGCATTTTTGAAGTGTGCTCACACTAAATATTCAGTGAAGTGAAGGAATTACTGTTAATTTTTTTAACTGATACCACGGTTATGTTATTATTTTAAACTTTTTTTTTAGTGAAATATATTGAAAATTTTGCAGATGAAATAATGTGATGCCTGGGATCTGCATGGAAATAATCCAGGGAGTGTGGGGTGGGTGGGTGAAAAAAGACTGGCCTTGGGTTAATAATTATTGACTGGGTGAGAGGTACATGGAGAGGTCCTTATACTGTTCTCTCTCTATATGTTTGAAATTGCCCACAACAAAGCTTGTTTGCAGTGTGCTGATAGTCCTGGGGAGGTCATGATATGTATAATGAGAAAATTCGATTTTCCATTCTGTCAGGGATGTGTATACCACTGAGTTAATGGCGGTTATTTCTTGATCTAAATTGTAGAGTTTAAATTATTTTCTCTTTAAAAGTAGGCAAGTTTAATTTTGACTTTTTCATTATCTTTCTTGCTTTTTGCATTTAGCAAAAGAGTGTATTCAGAAGAGTATTCTCTTACTAAAATTTTTGCCCATGGGTGTGAGTTCAAAAGAAAGCTGTGACCAGTCAGTGACTGCGGGTGAAGTAGACCGTCCGCAGCCACGGGACAGGCGCCAGAGGACCAGCTCTGCGGCGGAAGAGCACTTCCCAGCTCTCGCATGTCCCAGCGGAGCAGCGGCCCCCGCCGCCGGGGACAGGAGTCCTGGCCTGGACGGCCAGCCCACGCTGCTACCCAGCGGTGGCCCTCCTGCTGCAGAAGCATCCTCTGCTGCAGCCGAGGAGCCCTCGTCACCTTCCACTCCCAGCCGGCGGCCCCCCTTCACCCGAGGGCGACTGCGGCTGCTCTCCTTCCGCTCCATGGAGGAGGCCCGACCGGTGCCCACGGTCAAAGAGAGGTACCCTGTGCTGAAGGACGTGCTGGACTTCATTAAAGACCAGTCACTCTCCCATGACAGGTGAGCGCCTCTCTTCTCATGGGGCAGGTACCCAGTCTCGTCAAAGACTTGAAGTTCATGTTAGAAATGAGCAAATAATACCTGAAAGATAAGATTCGTCTTAGAGTGTTCAGGAAAATTTTTTTGATTTTCTTTTCTTTTAAAGAAGTATTTTTTCATTTGAGATTTGTACATTATACTGTCTGTAAATTATAGCCCGATAATGTACTACTTGGATTAAAAAAAAAAAAGCAACGTTTCTTTGGCTAGCTGTCAAAATAAATGTCTCTTACTTTAATCCTGGGAGAAATTTAGGAATTGATATTTTCTGACAAAATTCTTTGTCAGTGGGCCTACCTCTGGAAGTATTGCAGGTTTCGATTTCCTGTCCTACGAATTAAAGCTCTGTCTCTGTGGCTTGCCACAGAGACAGAGTTCCTTTTTAATTTGCTGATTGTTTAACGTGAGTGGTTGGCTTTCTGGACGTGCACTGTTGTGTAGTGCTGCTGAGTAATGACAAAAGTAGTGCACAGGTGTTGATATCCTTCCTGAATGACACCTCACAATAGTATTTGCTTTTTATTAATTTGGCATCAGAACTTGGGTGGGGGCTCTGTTTTCTTTCTGCCCCAGCTCGAGAGTTTTCTGCGTATTCCTGACTTGAGTTATGTCTCCAGTGTTGTCAAGGTTCTTTCCTTGAGGAAGGCCCAAGCCCGCAGCATCCTTGAGGTCCTGAGGATCATTCAGGGTTGTACGGAGTCCCTTGGGCAGCCTCACTGCTTCCACCCTCCTTACATACTTTTTCTGTTGGAACTTCTGACCTGCCAGAAAGAGTTTACCAAGTAAGTCCGAAGTAGAAGTCTGCCGGGAAAGCTAGCAGGAGTCGTTTTTTAAAAAATCCTAATTGTCTTCTCTAATTAAGAACTCTATCCATGTAGGATACAAATTTACATTTTTGGAAAGTTCATTCTCTCATTCTAAGGAAAAATGGGTTCTATCCTTTTAGTAAGTAAATGCTAGAACATATTTATTCCTCTTGATGAGTTTATCATTTTAATTTTACCAGACAGTGAGGATTGTGTTCCCCATGTACCCATACTCATCATTTGGCTCCTGGAAGCTGTGAGCTAAATTTAATGCTCATTTACAATAATATCATAGATCTAAGTAACCCACAAGGTTGTTTCAAAAGCCACTCAAGTATTTTCTGAATGACTGTGCCCGGCACTGTTCTAGATATTGTGTGTGTGTGTGTAATGTTACTATATGGTGATTTCATACAGAGTGACCTAATTTGTGTGATTGGGGAAGGCAGGCTGAGGAGATGACATGTAACCAAGAGATGAATGGCCAGCTGAGGTCAGGGGGAAGAGCACTAAAGGCAGAAGGAACAGCACAAAGATCATAGGGCGGGGGATTAGCCCAAGGAGCAGAGGAAAGCCAGGGTGCCTGAGAGAGGTAGGAGATGGGGTAAAAAAAAAAAGAGGGCCCATATCATATAAAGCTTTGTAGGATGTGATTTAAGGTGCTGAATTTTACACAGAGTTGTAGATGGGAAGCCCTTGGAGAATTTTAAGCTCAGGAGGAACACACTGCGATTTGTATTCATAAAAGATACTCCTGGCCAATCTGTGAAAAATAGTGTAAGGAAGAAGAGCAGTTAGTCCAGGCAGAAGATGTTGGTGGTTTGGACCAGGAAATAGTACTGGAGATGGAGAGAAAAGGATGAGGTTTAGGATGCATTTTGGAGGTAGAACTGTCAGGACTTACTGGTGGATTAGATGTAGAGGGTGAATGAAAGGAATCATGGGGAAAGAAACACATAGGGTTTCAGCTTGAACAGCTGAACGGATGATGATACATTTTACTAAGGGGGAAGAGGGTGGAAGAAACAGACTGGGGTGATAATGAAAAGTTTTGTTTTGGCCATGTTAAGTTTGAACTGCTTCTTACATACCCAAGTGAGAATATCAAAAAAATAGAGATAAGAGTCTAAAATTCTCAAAAAAAAACCCAGGGCTAGGGATAGAATTTGGATGTCGTCAGCAGATAGATGGTATGTAAAGCCAAGAGACCAGATGAGACCCTTCGAGAAAAGAGTACAGACAGACAATTGGGGCTCAGGACTGAGCCATAGGGACACTTCTTTATTTAGCTGAAGTCAAGCAGAGGAAGAGGAATCAGCTAAGGAGATCCCGGAGTGGCCATTAAGAACATAAACCAGGGGATGGTGGTGCCTTTGAAGCCAAGAGAAGAATTTATCTCAAAAGACAGCAGTGGTCAGTTGTGTTAGATGTAGACGTGAGAGGTTGAGGAGATAAGAGCACACTGGATTTGACAGTGGTCTTACTGGGACCAAAAGCCCAGCTGGACTGGGTTGAGAGTAGAAGAGGGGTGAAAAAAGGGAGAGGGAGACGAGACACTTATTTCAAGAAATTTGGCCTTAAAGGGAAGCAGAGGCATAGGGTAGTAATTGGAGGGGCTGTAGGATCAGCTGAGGATTTTGAAGAGATAGTACGTTGTATGCTGGTGGGGATGACTCAGTAGTGAAGAAAACTCGACGCAGGAGGAGAGGAAGCTGTTGCATAAGTAGAGCAATCGGCCTTACAGAGCCAGGGAGACTCGACCTGCGCAGCAGTGTGGAATGCGGTGTGGGTAGAGGTGCAAGCTGGTTGGTAGGTTTAGTGAGAAGATGGGGGAAGTCCTGTGGGATCATTTCTGTTTTTAGAAAATAAAAATTGAGGATAGTTATCAGCTCTACATGAAGGTGTAGGAGGAGGCTGTGGCAGTTTAAGGAGAGGCTGGAAAGTTTGAAACAGTAATGAAAACTGAGAAAGCCAATCTGATCACCTGACAATTTAGAGTGCTGGTTTGAGAATTATGGTTGTGACTTGCTGGTGGTACTAGTCAGCCTGGTTGTGTGGCGTTTCCTCCAGCAATGTTTAGCAGTTTCAATACAGGTGTACAGTTTCCCAGGCAAGCACTTGGAGGGAGAAAGCAGCAAGGGGGTTGGTAATTGCTCAGGTGTGATGGTGGTGAGGGACCTTGGAATCGAAGCTGAGTATGGGGCGAAGGGAAAGCATGGCGGCCATGGTAGACCGTGAATGGGTGGCAGTGTCATAGATTGGGGCTCACTGGGATCGAGAAGGCTATTGTGGGAGTCCCAGAATAGGTGAGCAGAATGAGAGGTCACGGTCAGAGTAAGATGCTCTAAAGTCAGGATTTCAGAGACAATGCCGTTAGTGCAGTGTCAAGGTCAAGGAAATGACCGTCGGATTGGGATGGCAGAGGGGATGGAAGAGAAGATCATTAGAGGTGAAGAAGGCAGAGAATCCAGGAACAGGGGAACTGGGGCATCATTCCCGTGGATGTTGATGTCTCCAAGGTGACAAGGATCATGACAGAAAAGACACTGAGCTTGGTTCTAAGATCATCAGTGAAAGGAGGCGGAGGGGTGGGCTTGACTGTGTGGAGAGGACTCAGTGAGGTAATTTGGGATGAAGACTTAACACAGTGCCAGGCCCTCAGGTGGTGGTGGGAAGGGTGGTTTTTATATTAACAAAGAAAGATAAATAATTGCCATTTCCATACTCCTGGTGGGCAGCCCTCTTGGCCCAGGCAGATGAGTCACTTGCTATCTCGTCTGTTACTTTCTGAAGTTATTATCTTTTTATTTACTTATGTTGCTGTGCCACTTGGTTAGCTTGCTGCTATCTTGGCTCTTTTCATGTAAGAAATAATGGTTATGAAGTAAATGATGTTCTGGCAATTAAGTCATCAGTGTGATTTCTTCTGTTTCTAGTTATTTTGGACACTTGGAGGGCTGTGGTGCAGACCTGCACAAAGAAATTCGAGACACTTACTATCAATTTGTTCTGTCTTTGGTCAAAGCAATTAAAGAATTTAGTAGCTTAAATGACAGGTATGGAATAATTTTATAATTTCTAGAGAAAAAAATTACTTGTTTTTTGATTTTGTTTTTTTCTGATTTTTAAAGAGATACAAGTCCAATGTTAAATATAGAAAAGCACAAAGAGTAAAATAAAAATAACCCCCAACCTCACCATCTAGAGCTAATCACTAATGTTAATTTATTAGTATATTTTCTCCATGCCTTGTTTCTATAGGGTGTGTACAGTTCTTTAAAGGGGATGTGTCTTGGTTCATCTAAGAATCTGTAACCTGTTATCTTCAGTTTTTGATGTATTATGTGCAGTTTTTAAAACCTGAATATAAAGCCATTCCCCAGTCTCCTTCATAGTAAGTGGTTTAGACATAAACCTTTAATCAAATGGTTCTTCTCTCCCTCTGAGCTGCGTGACCTGGGCCAGATGGGGCAGGCCCTGATCTTGCTATTTATCAGAGATGATTTTTACTGCTCAGTCCTTTACCATAAAATGTGCCCCCTGGTGGTCCTGGCAGGGTGGAAACCTTGCCTTACGCTTCCAGAACTCTTTTGCTTAAGCTGTCCTTTGAAGAGGGTTTGTATGGAGTCTGAGAAATTTGAAAGGAGATGATAAGGAACCCAAGCCGGCCATCTGGCGTTTCCCTCGTCCCGCTGACACACACACCAGGTCTCTGGCTCACGTTGTTCCTGTCGTCTCCGTGGGCGACGGGCAGCCTTGGTAACGTTGACCTGCGTGGCCTCTTCAGGTCCTTGCTGCCTGCCTTGTCCTGTGTCCAGACGGCCCTGCTTCATCTTTTGGATATGGGCTGGGAACCCAGTGATCTCGCCTTCTTTGTTGACATCCAGTTACCAGATCTCCTCATGAAAATGTCACAGGAAAACATAAGTGTCCATGACAGTGTGATCAGGTAAGAACCCCCCTGCCCTCTGCAGCTCCTAAAGGAGGTCACGAAGCACAGGAGTCATAGCGGAGTGGTTCAGAGCACAGACAGGAGCTGGACTCTGTAACATCCTGGCCTTGCCACATACTAGCCTGATGACCTTGGGCAGCGTTTTTAACTCCTTTGTGCCTCAATTTCCTAATCTTTAAAGCTGGAGGTAGTAACGGTACTTGCCTCATTGAATTGCTGTGAAGAATAAACAAGCTGGTTCTCAGTGTCCGGCGCACTGCCTGGGGCAAGGGCTGTATGGTGGTGGTGCTGGTGTGAACTCAGCGTCAGAATCCTCCTCATTCCTCATTTTTGGAGACCCTAGTACAGCTTGTTGGAGAATCCTTTTCTGAATTTTTTTGTTACTACGTATATGTGATTTTAGCCACTATAACCTCTTGCATGTTATAAGGACTTAAGGTACGAGAAAGAAAATCATCTGCATGGTTTTTTTTCCTTTCAACTTCTAATGATGGTCTCCCCACCCTCCTCAAGTCCACTTACATGTTGCCCACTCAAATCTGTAGAAAAGAAAGAAGAGACTGGGAGAAGAAAAGCAACAGGAGGGAATTAGGAGGAGATAAATGAATGAGTCAGCACCAATTTTCACACTCTCAGAAGAGATGTTCTGGGCAGAGGAGATAGAATTTAAGCTGTCTCCTTGTTTACCCTGCTGTCACAGGGCGCTCTTGGCAGAGACAGGAGGACTGGTAGGGGAGGTGTGGGCAGGACACCAGCCTGCTGGCTCTTCAGCTGACAGTCTGCTCCTGGTTTCTAGCTTTGCCGGCACCTCCATGATCCAGTCCTTGGGAGTAGGGACTGCAGCTTCCCCCACCCACCCCACCCCAAAGCTAACTTTGAGTAGGCCTGAAGTCCACTTGTTGGAAAGCATGACTGAACAAATGTGTTTGTTGGTCAGTAAATATTTTGCATTTGCTGTCAAGTAAATACTTTTGTATTTAAAATTCTGGTGCTGATACAAACTGTAAACTGAAATTATAGAAATGTATAATTTCACATCTAAAAGGAGTCCGTGAGATTATCCATTAGAAATGAGGAAACTGAGGACCAGGGCTGAGTGCTGTGTCCAGGTGTCCCAGCAGCCAGCAGGCGAGCCCAAGCCCCAGGCACTCCTGACTCCCTTCTCATGCTGTTACCACTAGGGTGTGCTGAGTGTGTCCCAGTTGGACCTGTTTGTTGTTTTTTGGGGTTTTGAAAATCACGTTATTTGGCTCCAGTGCCTGGCACATAGTAGGTTCACCACAAATAGTTGTTGGGTGGAATTCTGCTATGTAGATTCAACCTTTCAAGCTCTAATTCCTCACCCCTTGTAGTCTGCTCTGGAAGGGGCTTCTCCCTTTTTATTGATATTTGTCTATCAGATATCTGGCAAATCCTGGGACTTTGAAAACCAGCTTGACCTCTTCCCCTCAGATGTTTAGAAGTGCCCCAAGTCTTAGACCCACACGTAGGACCCAGAGTCTGCTAACCAGCATTTCCCTTGATTGTTGGGAGAGGCATGCTTTTCTCTCTTTATGTCCTTCTTTCAGCCAATGGAGTGAAGAAGATGAGCTTGCTGATGCCAAGCAGAATTCAGAATGGATGGATGAGTGTCAGGATGGCATGTTTGAGGCCTGGTATGAAAAAATAGCCCAGGAAGATCCAGAGAAGCAGAGGAAAGTAAGACCTCTCAACTAGAGTAATCTGAGTGTGATGTGCTAGGAGTCTGGAAGGGGGAGTGCCAGCAGGCTGTCTCCTGAGGGGGCTCCAGGCGGCAGCCAGTACCTCCGTGAGTTGGCTGTCACTGAGCCTGGTCTTTAGCTTGAGGGGCCCTGCGTCCTGACCTGGCCACACTCAGGCAGGGGCTCCCTCCCATAGAACTGGGGTCGCAGGACATTGGCCTATGAGGCTGAAGTAAACCTTTAGGTGCTGGTTTATTAATTTGCAGTGAAAAGTAGACTTGCTGCAGGCCTTGGACTCTGGCGTCCTTGGCACATTCTTTTCCTGTGCGCAAGCAACAAGGGAAGCCGCGTTTCAGTCAGAAGGCTGCCTGGTGAGCACCTGAACTGCCATAGGTGCACAAAACCGCAATTACATGGTCGGATTGTGCCAGGCACCTGCTGCCGCAGCCATGTGAATCTTCTTCATTTTGCCTACTATGTGCCGGTTACTTTGCTCACACAGCATCTCTGTGGTGCTTGGATGGAGCACACCAGCTTGGCCTTTGCACTTTTTCTTTCTTGTATGTTAATACCTATTGGGAGCCATTCTGTAGTTCTAAGGCGGCTTGGCAAATTTGCTGTGGTCTACTACTGTATGGTGACTTAGGGATTTATTTTCCTTATTTCCAGGCTGCAAAGATAAACTGTACTGTAGCCTCCAGGGACTTTACAGAAAAACAGTTTGCTCTTGAAACGGTGCCCTTACTCTCCCCCTAGAAAGTTTTTGTTTTTAAGTGTCAGCAAACATTGCTGCTTTTGCAGTGTTTCCTGTATCTGTGAACACTCCCCTTGTCCAGCCAAGGACCCAGACCAGAAGTCTGGATGTTCTTGACCAACTTCCCTTTTGGTGGCCCCCATAACCAGGCAGCCCCCAAGGTTCCTCACCTCCTCCTCCTGACCCCTCTCAGAGGTGCACACCTCTCGCCGTCGCACTCACTGCCCAGTCCAGCCCTTATCGCCTGTGGGGGGCTCACTGTAACAGCTGCGGTCAGCGTCAGTCTCCCTGACTCCGGTCCTGCCCCCTCCAGTCCGTGCTCACTCAGCAGCCAGAGGAGGCTTTCAGAACGCTCAGATCTGATCACATGGCTCTTCTATTTAAAAACGGTCCATGACTCCTTAGACTGGCGTTGGAGGTGCTTCGTGGTTTACGCTTTCTAACTTTGTCTGGTTATCCCTGCTTTTATTCTGTGTTCTACATACCGAATTATTGCCAGGTCCATGCCCCTGGTCTTGACCCTTTTGTGACCCCTGTAGAACTTGCTGTTTTTAATCCAGCTCGCCCACCTCCCTTAGCCCCACCCAGCTAGTGCCTGTTTGCCCCTCAGGTCTCACCTGAGGAATTAGCTCCTTTAGAAAACCTCCACGTGCACTTGAAGCCTCCTGAGCTGCCTGTCCGAGCACTTACCATACTGTTTGCTTGAGGGAATTCCCGACTAGACACTGAGCTCCTTCATCTCCTAACCCTAACACCTAGAAGAGTGCCTGGAGTGTCTTAAGTATTGAAGGATGAGTTGGTTAATGAATCGTGGCCATATCTGAAGTCTGTTGGTTAATTGTGTTTTATTTCATCTTATAGATGCACATGTTCATTGCTCGCTACTGTGACCTGTTAAACGTGGACATCTCTTGTGACGGGTGTGACGAGATTGCCCCCTGGCATCGCTACCGGTGTCTGCAGTGCAGCGACATGGATCTCTGCAAAACCTGCTTCCTGGGTAAATCGCGCGGCCTGCGGTCGCCATTCCCAAGAGGAAGAAGCATTTCTGTTTTCTGGATCTTGTCATGTTTTAAACTCCCACTGCACAGTAACCATACTGCCCAGCGGTGCTCTCTGACTTGCTGGAGAATGTGAGCCTGTCTCCCCAGCTAAGTGGGAAACTCCAGAGCTCTGTTATCTGATGTGCTTCCATCTTCCATCTTGCTGGATGTAGGCACTTGATAAACACTCAGCACCAATGAATCAGTTGAGTTTTCAGGAAATTATTTTGCCCTCTGAATCATGCAGTGTTTACAAGAGGTAAAATACACATGAGCAGACTTCAGAAATTCTTGACTCCTTTAGGCTTGTAGATGCTGAGGTAAAGCAGAACGACAATAGTGGGCAGCTGCGTCAGGCATGCTTTGTGTGCAGGGGCCAGGCGTGCAGAATAGAGCCCATGCCCTGGAAGCATTTACAGTCTTAGCAGGAGACAGGACCTACCCACAAAATGTATCTTCCAGTACATGAGTGTACATGCTGAGTTACAGATGAGTGGCACAGGGTATTCTGGAAAAGTTCAGAAGTAGGGGAGGCTGCTGTTGCAGGAAGCCTTGTGGAGGAGGTGGGATGTGAATGGGTCTTTGAGGAAAATTAGAACTGGATGATGTGAAGGAAACGGAGAGGGTGCGTCATCATCCAAAGCAGAGCAAGTCCAGGTACAGGGGAGGGAGCGTCCGGAGTGTGTTTAGACAGACACTCTCTGGGGTCCGCAGCTGAGTGATGGATTGAGACAGGTTGGGCCCAGATTGTGGGACACTGAGACCCTAGGCTAAGGAATTTGAGTGAGTTTGCAGACAGCGGGGTAGGTTTTTCAAGCAGGATATTAACATGATCAGGGCTGTGCTAGAAGAAGGTGGTTCTGTCCGCATAAGAGGCTCCTTTAGGAAATCAATCACATTTGTGCCAGTGGAACTAATGTCTGCATTAGGTTCCTGGCAGTGGGAACAGAAGTGGATCAGAGGTAAGGAGCGTTAAGCAGGATGTATGACAGGGCTTGGAGACCTGCTGGACTCAGAGTAAGGAGACCAGAGCTGTCCATCTCTTTCTCACTCAGTGGATCTGGGGTTATGGAGGCTGTTTTCATCTATGATTCTGGAATGAAAAGTAAGGGCTAACACCTGATAACTTCTCAGTGCTTGTTAATAGGAGTATACAATAGATGCTTAATGTTGGTCAGAGGAGGAGTCATGGGAGACAGCTCACAAATTGACACGTGGACTTTTGCTGCCAAACGGTGGGCATGATGGGAACTGGTCATCTATTTGATCAGACTCTGCTGTGCTGGAAAATGGGTCAATCCACAGTACCATTGCTAAGAAGTTCTGTGCCAGGAATGTGGTTCATATGCTCAGAGCCACTGGGCAGAACGCCTTGGTCTCCAGAAAATGCCCTTGGCCTCTGATGTCCTGAGCAGTCGGTTGGGAACAGTCTTGCTTCTGGGGTTGGTTTGGGTTTGGAAACTAGCCCTTCTAAGAGTCCTTTGCCCAGTCCACCTCACACTGCTGTTTTCCCCCAGGTGGGGTGAAACCTGAGGGCCATGGAGATGACCACGAAATGGTCAACATGGAGTTCACCTGTGACCACTGCCAGGGTTTGATCATAGGCCGGAGGATGAATTGCAATGTGTGCGATGACTTCGATCTTTGCTACGGATGCTACGCATCTAAGAGATACTCCTATGGGTATGTCTCAGGGGACCTCTAGCCCAGTAACCTTTTCTTCATGAATTCTTCTGCATTTTTTTAAATAATTAAAAACGTTTCATTATAAAAAAATTTCAAACATACCCACAAGTAAAGAGAGTAGTACAGTGAATCCTCAGGTACCCATTACCCAGACTCAGTAATTAGGAAGATTTTGCTATGTGCTTGGTTTATTCTTTTTTTTCCCTTTGTTAAAGTATTTTAGAGAAAATTTCAGACCTTTAATCATTTCCTTTCTACATTCTTCATATCCATTTCTAAAAATTATGGACATTTTCTTACATTATTAAAATGCTATTACCACACCCTGCAAAACTTCACAATAAGGAATTCTTACTTCGCCTAATTTCCGTGGACAGTCTTCTGGGGGTTGTGAAATCCTGCAGTGGTGTGTGCAGTGTTTGCGTAGGTTCATTTTTCTGAAGAAAGGACCCATACCTGTCTTTAAATTTTCAATAACCACAGCCTTAGAAGTAACTGATACCCAGTCTGACCATGCACGTGGTCCCCTGAGACCCCATTCTCCTTTTTGGAGACTCACGAAGGCTTGCAGGCCTTAAAAATGTCTTGCCTTTGCAGCCACTTGCCTACCCACAGTGTCACGGCCCATCCGATGGTGACCATCCGGATCAGTGACCGGCAGAGGCTCATCCAGCCCTACATCCACAACTACTCCTGGCTGCTTTTTGCCGCCCTGGCTCTCTATAGCGCCCACTTGGCTGGCGCAGAAGACGTGGACGGCGAAAAACTGGATCCCCAGGCCCGCGGCAACGCCAACACCCTGCGGAGCCAGTGTCTGCAGCTCGTCGGAGACTGTCTGATGAAGGCTCACCAGGGAAAAGGTAGTTGTTCCTCACACACGGAAACCAAACCAGCCCTCAGCTGCCTGCAGAGGAACAGCCGTGGCAGCAGGGACGTTTGGGGCTCCGTTTAGAGGCAACAGTTGTTCCATAAGAGGTGCTCACCCTGGTGTGGAACTTATTTTTAAATCCCCGAATGCATTTGAGAGAAATGTTGGGTTAAAGTAGCATTTAGTTTCTCTAAAATATTTACATGAAGATATAAAAAAAAATTAACAATTAAAACTTTTGACGTCTGGGGATGAAGTATTTAGCGTCTGAATCCACCAGACTTAACACTGTCAAAGGAATGCAGCCATTTTTTAGCCTGGAGCACAAATCTGTTTCCACACAATTGTGTTCTACATGAAAGCTATTTATAACTAAATAGTTTGACTAAGAAAATACCTAGATGACTTTGACTTTACTGAGCGGGGCCAAGGAGAAAAATGTGAATGTTAAACTTCTGAGACATTCAAATTCCTTTCAGAATAATGGACTGACCCCCTATTCTAGTAAACGTTAGGGAATTCAGACTTGGGTGAAGTAGCAGGTGGGTAACCACCAGTGCTTCCAAGCTATTTTGTTATCTATTTGTCAGTGGGAACTTAGAAATCTAGTTGTGTGGGGCTGCTATAAAGTTTCAATGTTTATGATTTTCTAAACAGACAATCCTGTTACATCTTTTATCCTCTGTCAGTAGTAAAACACCAGTACCCCCCACAGTTGAAACTCCTGGAGTCTGAAATCAAGAGCTGAATAGATTTGGGCGGCCAGGGAGGTTTGGGTTGAAACTGGTTCAGTTTGTGGAGAACTCAGCCATTGATTTCCATATAGTAGCAAATTGACTTACAGCATTTGCAGGAAATAACCCTTGTTAAAAATCTTCTAACCACTCTTACTTGCTTCCCACGCAGGTCTTAAAGCTCTAGCTCTTCTGGGTATATTGCCAGATGGTGACTCTACTGCAGAAGATCAGGCCCCGCCAGGCACCGTGCCCTCCCGAGCACCAGAGGAGCGGCTAGAGAAGAAAGCCAGCGAGGCGGCTGCAGAAGCAGCCGACGCGGGCCCTTCTGTGCGCTGCAGGGTGAGTAAAGGTTCTTTCCTGCGCAGAATCACAGGTGGGTCAGAGCTTTCACAACGCGGCAGCGGAGCAGAGGGGTTCAGGGCACGGGCTCGTGGCCCAGATCCCTGCTCTGTCAGAGCGTGGGCACCTCATCACAAACTCTTCACTTCAGTTTTCTCATCGGTAAAATGGAGTGTTAATAATACCTATTCCTTAGGGTTGTGAGGATTTACATGCATTACACACGTTGAGTTAATGTCTGTAAAGTGCTTAAAACAGTGTTCGCAGCAAGTTCCCTGCAGTGTTAACTACTCTTGTTACCTGCCTCCTGTGGTTTTTAGAAGAATTGAAGATTATGCGCCTAAAGAGATTGGTTCCTGGCCCATGGTGAACACAGTATATGTGAAGCTGTTTTTATATTCTGCCACCAAATTGGTGATACTCAGTGCTTACTAGTTACCAAGTAGTTCACATGTGTAGTTTATAGCAGTTTACATCTGCTTAGAGAAATAGAAATAGGCCTTTCCGGATTCCAGTGGGAGCTGTGACAGTGACATTAAAGTGGAAGAGCACCGCACAGCTTCTGCGATGCTGCCTCTGAAGCTTGAGCTGATGCTATACATGCCCCCCTGCTTTGCCTCAGGAGCTGCTGCTGTTTGTGCTCTGGTTCTGTTGTATTAACTAGTTCAGGGATCCCCATTTGCTGGTTATGGCTCACTGGGATCCCACTGTCATTTAGAGGAAGACAAAAGCAAAGATGGCTGGCAAAAACTTGAAAATTCTAGTAGCTTCATTCAGCCAAAGAGCCAGCACAAGACAGGCAGCATTACAACCTTCAAGCCTGTTTTGACCACAAAACCCCTTCTCCATGCAGCATTTTACCAACCCACAGATTACGCTGGGGCGGAGGGAATGTCATCAGTAGAGACAGGATAAATCTGCAGCCTTCATCCTCGAGTCTGGGAATAACTATCTTCTTGTGAGCTCCCAGCATCTCGTAATATGCCACCAACACTATGCTCCCCATGTAATTCATGTAATTACTTATTCATTTATTTATATTAGAATAGACTCGATGAATTTTGTATTCAATGGATTAAAACCTATTACTTTTTATCATTTATTTTAATGCTCAAATTGTGCCATGTTTGGCCAGTGGAAATTCCTTTCCAGCTGGCTTTTGTGTCTTTTGATACGTCTCCACTATTCTTTGAGCACTTCCTTAATTTTTGATACAAAAAGATGTTTATCTTAGGCTTTCCCTGTCTAGGGACTGGAATCAGCCTTTTTCTAAGGAACTCCCAGGGTATTATGTTTATTCCTGAAGTGTCCCTGCTTTGGGAGTCCTCTTCCCATCAACAGCTGGGTGCACCCAGGGTACCCTGCCTCTGTCTCTGTCTCTTAGGCTTCTGTCTAGCAAACTGCAGTCTTCAGTACTTTCCCCACAATAGAACCTGAATGTCCCCACTATGATGGCCCTAATGACCATATCCTATTTAGGCCCTTAGTGCACATCACTTGTTTTTGAACTCCCATGTGTTTCTAGCCAATCCTAGGTCCTGTTAAAGGTATCTTCCCTCTAATGCCTAGAGGTACTTTTTGTTTTAAACTACTGAGAAGCCAACTTCAGCCAGAGGGATTCTGCCTGCAGTGGCCTCTGGCCAGTAATGAGGCCCCTTGAGTGCCCTGCGAAGCAGCTGCAGCGGCCCTCTGGAGTCCTGCAATAACAAGAGTGATCAGGACTAACGCTGTTTGCCAGAGCTGGAATTGCGTTGTTGTCACAGAGGGCCGCAGAGTACAGAGCGTATGGTGTTGGAGATCTTTTGAGAGGGTACATTTTTAACAAGTCAAGTAGCTCTCCCTGTCTCAGTCCCCTCTTTGGACAATCTTATAATCAGTTTTCTTAGAGGGCTGTCAAGGGTAGGATTGATGTCAAGGTTACAGTGTCCAGAGAGGGGAAGACAGGTCAGCTGCCACTGGGGGACGCCAGGGTCTTCTCATGAGCGTTTGGTGTTATACCGTGCTCCACCCTTGGCTCCAGGGTATCCTGGCCTTCCCAGGCTCCTCCATGCACAGAAGACCTCCTACATGGCCTGGTTTCCACTTATAAGCCTGTGTGACAACAAGGGAAAGCACCCTCAGGGCCAGGGAGTGCAGGGGATTTTGGGGTGACTCTGAGTGACTCCTGAGGAAATTCAGGCTGCGGACTGTCACCCTGCTGGTCTGGGCAGCTCACCGCCAGACTCTTGAGCCCAGAAAACCCTCCCAGATCCAATGAGGTCCTCCTTCTTAAGTCTCCCTGCCAAAATAGAATTCTCAAAAGTGTAAGTCAGCTTGGTGTGCTAGAAGGAAATCCACGCCTTTGTATTTTCCCTTTTTCCCCAAGAGAAGAACTTTGCACACTTGGCCTCTGAAAGAGAAATAGAGCTTGTTAGGGGTTTGTGATGGAGCCATTGCTTATGTGACTGCAGCCTCCCACAGAGCCGCGTTTGGAGGATGTTTGGGAGATGTGATGCAATGAGTACAGATTTACCATCAGAAACAAGGGATACTGTCCAGTGGAATTCAGAAGTATTTTAGCTTGTGAAGACTGATTGACTAATGATTTTTAAAATTGCATTACGTTAACAAACTTTTATTACAAGAAACAAGCCTTCATTCTTTTACAATCACCATTTTGTTTTTAGGGGAAGAGAGATGTTCCTAAGGAAGTCAGACCTTTAGATTGCAAACTGAGAAGTAAGGCAGATAAAGGTGGAGCATTAATGAAGGATCCTTCATGCCAGACTCAAATTTCAGACTCACCTGCAGATGCTAGCACATCTACAGGACTTCCAGGTAAAGACTCTTTGACAGTTACCTTGATCTCTTTCATCTTAAAATGCATGCATACCCAGCCCTGAGTTATTTCTTGCACAAAGTTTAAAATTGGCTAGCACCGGGGGTACCCGGTTTCTCAGTTCTGCATCAGATGGTACTGATAACGCTTTGAAAGCCATCTTTTCTGCATGTTGCCTGCTTTCCTATTTTGCTTACTCCCTAATTTACTGAGTGCCTTCCATGTGCCAGGCACTGTGCTAGACCCTGGGGATGAAACAGGGACCAAGTCAGACAAATAGACACATAGCTCCTGCCCTCACGGAGCTTACAGTCTGGCAGTCTGGGAGGGTTTAAGACAAAGGTGCCTGTAACTGTAACTTTAGATGGAATGTGACTCTGTCCAGAAGAGAGGTGTGAGTGGGTATTAGCGGTAATTGGAATCTAACTGGAACAAGTTGTGTCCCCATAAAACTCTTGTAAAGAAGGGCAGGGACCTTGACTGTGCTAGGACCTGCAGTGGGGAAGGACATTCAGGGCAGAAAGAAAACACGAGTGGGAACCCCCAAACGAATCCAGGATGAGTCTCTCAGGCAGGTGTGCAAGGAGAGCGTGGAGCACTGGAAGGGGGAACCAGAGAGGAGCTGTGCACTTTGCTGTGGAGGCCCTCAGATGCCTGCCTGGGGATGCAGCGGGAAGGTCAGCTGTGTGGTAGGAATATCGAAGGGCCAGGAGATGGAGGTGCTGTGGGCTAAGGAGACGGCCTCCTCCTAGGGCATCCCAGGGAGGCAGGATCCTTCGCACACGCCTGCTCTGTAGTGGAGGCAGGGTGAGCCCTGGCATCCTGCCCTGTCTGGGGGGCCAGCTCTCAGAAGGGCTGCTGCTCTTCTCTGCAGGGTGTGTAACTCTAAGTTCCAGAAAACAATCTGACACTCCATGTCAATCCAGGTCATCAAAATCCACTCTGGTCTGATTCCAACTGAGGATCGACATCCTGATTCACATACAGTTTATTCACTTGTGAAGTATTTATTGAGTACCTGCTGTGCTCCAGAAGCATTCTAAGTATGATACATCATTAAAAAAACAAAAATCTAGAAGGGAAGGCAGATAATAAAAATCAATCTCAGTGATATGGTATGTTAAAAGGTAATTAAATGCTATAAGCATGAAAGAGCAGGGGAATGGGGCAGGCGGAGGGGCTGGGATAGCTCGGAGGGTAGGCTCGACGTTGAAATAGGGCGACCAGGGCAGGCTGGAGTCCCAGCTTTATTCTGTAGCCTCATCGGGGACAGTGCAGTGCTTTACTTGCCACCATACATACACAGAACCTGGCAGAATCTGAAAGTTTGATGTTTCACAACTCAGATGCTGAAAATTCAGAAGCATCTTCTCAGAAGCCTATTGAGGAAAAGGCAGTTACTCCAAGCCCTGAGCAGGTGTTTGCTGAGTGTTCCCAGAAGAGGATTTTGGGATTACTGGCAGCCATGTTACCTCCCTTAAACTCGGTAAGAGACGAACAACTTTAAAAAAATGAGGGGTGGGGTAGGGAGTGTTATGCATAGAAAAAATTTTTGGAAAGCCATGTACTGAAATTAGCTGTTAGTTGCAGTTATCTGTACCCTGTGAGTAGAAGTAAGATTAGAAGCAGGATGGTGAGCTGATACCTGAGAATGTTTATTTCACAGTCAGTTGTACCTGTGCCATTTATGAAAGGCACTGTGCAATTCCTTTGGCACCAGGCCAGTTGTAAATAGTACAGGAAATGGGTGTTTAGTTGGTGTGATTATGTGGATTTGTATTATACAGGTTTTTCTCCCTCTCTTGACAGGACCCCACGGTCCCCCTGATAGACCTGGAGCACGTGCTCCCACTCATGTTTCAGGTCATTATCTCAAACGCGGGCCACCTGAACGAAACCTACCACCTCACCCTGGGCCTTCTCGGCCAGTTAATCATCCGCCTTTTACCAGCGGAGGTAGATGTCGCAGTGACCAAGGTCCTCTCAGCCAAACACAACCTGTTTGCGGCTGGGGACAGTTCCATCGTGCCAGATGGCTGGAAGACCACGCACCTGCTCTTCAGTCTGGGAGCTGTGTGTCTGGACAGGTAGCCAACCCCACACTACCCCAGCTTGCTGTTCGTTTCTTTAAGTCAGTGGTCCTGCTGTTGATTAATTTCAGTGTGCTGCAGTACTGTGCAGGAATCTTGTGAGACTAGAATTCATTTTATTAGCAATGCTGTCAGCCGACATTAAAACTATGCTTTTAAAACCCGCATTAAAACAGCTGTGCAGCCTGGGTCCTGTCTGCTGATTCAACTCTCTCTCTGGTGATAGATACTCTGGTTTGTTTTTTCCTGAGAGTAGTAAATGTAGGCTTTGAGGCTGAAGAAAATAGATCTGTTTTTATTGTAAAAGTAGCATAATCCCAATACCAAATTTGGAAAACAGAAATGAAGAAAACAAAATCACCCTAGCTTGCACTATGTCAGTGCATCTGGTGCTGTTTTAATACATTTCTTTCCAGGCTTTTTTCCTTTGCATGAATGTGAGTGTGCACAAGCACGCACGAGTGTGTGACCCTTTACAGAGATTTTTTTTTAAACATAGCTGTGGACTGAGTGTGTGAGTAATAGATCTTGATTTATTCTCTACTTACCATTATATGGAAAGCATCATTCTGGTAGTTTTTGAACGAATTAATGAATGGCTCATTGGCATGCTTCTGGGTCTGCCTTGGAGTATATCGCGCTCTGATGAGTTGAGTTTGGAACCTGGGCGCTAACATCTAATGGGGCTCTTGCCTTCCAGCCGGGTGGGCTTGGACTGGGCGTGCTCCATGGCGGAGATCCTGCGGTCACTCAACAGCGCCCCTCTGTGGCGTGAGGTCATCGCCGCCTTCACGGACCACTGCATCAAGCAGCTGCCTTTCCAGCTGAAGCACACCAACATCTTCACGCTGCTCGTGCTGGTCGGCTTCCCCCAGGTGCGCCACTCTGAAGGCCTGGCTTCCTCTTCCCATCTTCACCATGCACATCACAGCCTCTGTAACATCTATCTTTGGAAGTTCTTTTCCTTTAGTTATATAACTTGCTTTTACCATACTGGCATATATTCAAGATTATGGGGTGATTTGTTTAACATTTTTAATAATTTAGCCATTTGAACCATTTTATTAGCCAGTACTTGGCTTTGAATAATAGGTTAACTGTAATATATTAAATTATAGAGAACCTTGAGGTACAATTGTTTTTCACTTTGGCTCATTTCTAGTCTTGAACTCATTTCTTATCTTCATATCTCTCAACTGATTGGGACTAAGAGGACTATGAAAACATGGCTTCATCCAGAAAGCACTTAAACTAGTTCTATGCCAGGCGTGCACCAGGCCCTGAACTTAGAGATGGGTAGAGCCCTACCCTAGAGTGCTTATTGGACTCAGCAGCACAAGCCAGAGGGACTGTGCTCTGTGTCCTGTTGAGTTGCCTTTTCTGTCTCTCTTTGTCATGCTCAGGTCCTCTGTGTGGGGACCCGCTGTGTTTACGTGGATAATGCCAATGAACCACATAATGTGATCATCTTGAAGCACTTTACTGAGAAGAACAGGGCTGTGATCGTCGATGTCAAAACCCGGAAGCGGAAAACAGGTCCTAAGCATAATTATTTTTTCTAAGAATGGGAGAAGTTGTGTAGTCTCTGTATACCCTAAAATCAAGGAAGAGATCTTGGTTCTTGCCCCTGCGTGTGATTTTTTAAAAAACAAGTTACAGCTCCCTGAACTTCTTTTTCCTTATCTCTTAAATGATGTGGTTGAATTGAGACCAATTTGAAGACCCTTTTTACACTGTTACTCTGTATATATGGTTCTGTGCTTTTTGGTTAGCCAGATGTTTAGGTTCTAAACATTTAGTTTTTCCATTTGCCAGTGTCATTTGTTTTCTCATAAGTAATTTAAATGTATGGTGGAGTCAGGTGGCTACATGAATGTAGAATAACGTCAAATGGCATTCATGTCACTTTCCATTGTGTTTCATCGATAGAACAGTGAAGGCACATAAATTTGATTTAATTTGCCAAATTCCAAACAATCTGGAGTATTTATGTGCCCAGTTGTGCTCCTGAGATAATCTGCTTTTCAGTCAGCTTCAGCATTAGGTATTGTCTGTGCTATTTTTATGTATGTTGCAATAGAAAAGCTAATGTTTATTTATTTTATTTTATTGCATATGACCATGCCGTTGTTCTAGGACCATTAGTTGAACAGACTATTCTTTCTCCATTGAACTGTCTTGGCAACTTTGTGAAAATTAACTGACCCATATATGTTTGTGTCTATTTGTGGATTGATTCTGTTATGTTCCATTAATCTGTATATCTGTCCTTACTCAAATACATTGGCTTCACTATTGTAGAGTCATACTAAGTATTGAAATCAGGTCCTCCTACTTTGTCACTCTTTTTCAGAATTGTTTTGGCTAGTCTAGTTCCTTTGTCTTTCTGAATAAATTTTAGAATCAGCTTATCAGTTTCTGTTAAAGAACCTGCTGGGAGTTTGGCATTGCGTTGACTCTGCAGATCCGTTTGGGAGAGCTGACATCGTAACAATACTGAGTCTTTTGACCTGGAGCATGGCATACCTCTCCATTCATTTGTGGAATAAATTTAGGTCTTATAAAATGTACGTCTTTAATTTCTCTGAACCTAGCATGCAGCAGCAGTTGCCTTTCCCCTAAGGAAACCAGAAAAAGAAAGAACAAATCAAGCCCAAAGCAAAAAGAAATAAGGAAATTAATAATGATAAAGATAGAAATCATTGAAGCTGAAAAAAAAAGAAAGAAAGAACAGAGAAAAATCAATGAAACCAAAAGCTGGTCCTTGGAAAAGATCAAATAAATTGATAAATCTCTGGCTGGGCAGTCTAGGAAACAATAAAGAAAAGACCCAAGTTACCAAAACCTCATGGGTGCTGTATTTAAGAACTTCTGTAACTCCTTTGGAGACCACCTGTGTGTGTGACTAGTAGGAGTGTGAATTGTCTTTCTCAGTTGCTTGGTGGGTTAGGTGGCCCAGTACCATTTCTGTGCTCAGTTGCAAGCTGGCCGTAAATATGATGGCTAAGTTTGAAGCCAGGGAGGTTTGTGGGTTTGGGTCAGCAGTTCTTGCTTCAGTAAGGCACATTCCTGGGGAGGAAAGGTAGCTGCAGGAAGGGAGCATTAACTGTGCTTTTTGTGCCTTTCTTTCCCTGCCTGACATCACCCTGCAGTGAAGGACTACCAGCTGGTCCAGAAAGGAGGAGGACAGGAATACAGCGACTCTCAGGCCCAGCTGAGCCAGTACTCCCAGCACTTTGCCTTTATTGCCAGTCACCTTCTGCAGACCAGCATGGACAGCCATTGTCCTGAGGCAGTGGAAGCAACTTGGGTCCTGTCCCTGGCCCTTAAAGGATTATACAAAACACTGAAGGTAATGGTGAGCTTCTTCCATTTGCTAATGAATCTGGCTGTGATTTAACACCTGCAGGGTATTGACTAGAAGGAAATACCGTCTGATCTCGATGGATGGTTAGCCCTACGACCTTGATTATTTTTAGAAATGGTTAGGGCCTTGCACAAGGATAACTTAAACAGAATTTTCCAAATAGTTGGTTCTCTGTAATTTTTCTGTACTGCCTTGTGGAACCAGGTGCTATTGCCTAATGGGCATGTAACCTTGGAGGATGCGGAGAAAAATGTACTGAACAGTTTCTCACTTCCTTTTGAACCACAGTTCCTTCTGGTTCAACATAGGAAGAATAAAGGGGGCTAATATCTTTGGGTTGTTTGAGTGTTAGGTTGGACAGTTGGTGTGAGAGGAGGCAGACAAGTTAAGGAGCCGGGCGATGGCTGACATGGAGATGGGAAGCCCTGACTTGTGGGGAACGTGATTCTTCTGCCACCTGAGGGCATTGATAGGGAGGAAGGGGTCACTTTTAGGATGATCTTCCCAAGAACTAGCCACCAAGGAAGGATTTCACTTGGAAAGCTTATGAGTTCCTTGAGTTTGGCATCACCAGCAAGGAGGCCATGGAAGGACTCAGGCATCACAGGGAGATTGGACTAGATGGGATCCCAGCCCTGAGAGTTTATAGTTTTAGGGATAAGACCACACATCTGCTGTTGTTGATTTCATGGCATTTATCACAATCTGCTGTTGTTTTAATTGTCTTTGTTATAGTAGGAAAGAGAAAAGAAACTCCCCGAGGGCAGAGACCATTTCTGTCTTTGAATCCTTCATTCTGTAAATATTTGTCGAGCACCAAGTGCCAGATGGAACTGAGTTTGTAGTGTTGAACTAGAAAGAAGTTCTCTGCTGTTACGGAGTTTTCGGCCTAAACTGTAAGAGAGACACCAAAGAGCCTGCAAGGAAAACCACCATGAGTCAGATAGAGCGTTTCTGAGGAGGTGAAATTTGGGGTGATAGACAAGGAGTCTGGGCAGAGCATCTCATGCCGAGAGAGAGCAAACTCCAAGCCCAGGAGCAGGCCTTGTCAGGGAACGGAAGGAACACCCTAGGGCTTCAGGACAGTGCCAGAGAGGGAGCTGAGACAGGCAGGCGGGGAGTCAGCGGGGCCTTGTCAGCCGTGCTTCGGGACTTGAATCATGGTCCATAAAGCAGCGGGAAGCTTTTGGAAGGTAGAGCTCAGGAGAGGAACATGAAACCTCTGTTCTTAGCATAGGACTTAGCGCACCGGACGTCCTAGGCTTCAGAAGTACGTGCTGGGTGAATGAATTAGACAGTGAGTGAACAGACTCGGGTTATGGCTCTGGTTCCTGCTGACTCTGGAGTTTTCACCAGAAGGTGAACTTGGGCCACTCGCTGAGACTGGGCTCGGACAGAGGTGTGCTCCTCCTTGAGGGACCCTTACCTTCACTCTGAGACAGTTGCAAATCCTTCTTTTTCTGTTGGGCAGGCTCACGGTTTTGAAGAGACCCATGCCACCTTCCTTCAGACTGATTTGCTGAAGCTGCTGGTGAAAAAGTGCAGCAAAGGGACCGGCTTCAGTAAAACGTGGCTCCTCCGAGACCTGGAAGTAAGGGACGGGGTGACTCCTGTCGCTGCTTCTGCTGCAGGTTTACTAGCCTGGGCATCAGAACCATAGTCAGTCATAGCTGCTTCTGCCCCGTGCAGTCATTAAAACAGTGTTTTATATGTGTCTTCCCTTTTGGAAATAAAGATTAGGACACCTGTCCTCCCTGTCAGGGAGAATGAATTTGATGTTTGTTCAAAGAATATTGGAAGAGGAGTACTTTATGGAAACACATGGTTGACCATTATATCATGGTAATAAAGTATGCCTTTGAATTATTATTTCCTTTTAAAGTTCCTTTGAGCTAAAGGAACTAAATCCATTTCTAAATTTGTCCTGAGTTATGTTTATTTTATGTAGGGTTTTAGTTGATAATTTTTATTTTATTACTACTCCTTGTTGGCCTTCGATTTTTCCTAGTGGAATTACTGTGGTTTCCTGTGGCGTTTCTGTGCCAGGTGCCAGCTGTAGGTCAGAAAAGGCCATTGCTTTGTAGGAGGGGGTCAGCCAGCCAGTCTCAGTCACACAGAGGCCTGAACTCCAAGAAACAGCTCTCAGTGGCCACAAGAGGATTCGGTTAGGTTTTAGAAAAACATACTGAAACGTATTAATGGATAACCCAGTAAGCATGTGAGCTCCTGTTCTTTATGAAATATTTTAAATTGAAAAATTTTTTATATTCAGAAAATTTGAAAAATAGAAAGGAAAGCAAAACTCAGAATTTCACCCCCTGAACACAGCTACCATTAGTATTTTGTGTTCCTTTTTCTAATTTTTCCCTTCTGTGTCTATATTATATATGTAGCTTTAGATTGTACAGTGAACATGGTATTGAAATAAATTGAGGTCATATGATGGCTTTTTCTAGGTTGCTTTTCATAACCACCAATTTTAATGGTTATATAGGATACATAAAGTTGGATTTCAGTTTTTTGCCGTTATTAATGCTTCATTGACTATATCATGAATATAAGTTTTTACATATTTTACATTATTCCTAAAAGACGGGTTGCGGGGTCAAAGTTATGAACATTTGTATAGCTCTTTACATTTCACCAAAATAATTCTAAAAGGATGACAACAACTTACACTGTCAGTGGCACAGTTAATAAATGCAAAGGTCCTTTGTAGTTTTAGTTAGCATTTCTTTGATTATAAGTACAATCTAACATGCTTTCATATTTCTTTTCTAATTTTACATTCTTTTTGTGAATTCTGATGTCTTTTAAAAAGTTACGTCAAATATTTTCTACCCTTTGAGGGTTGAAGATCTTCTCGCCCACTAAACACTCATGTTCCTGCCCTGCCTGATTTTCTCTCTATGTAGATTTTGTCCATCATGCTGTACTCCTCAAAAAAAGAGATCAGCACTTTGGCTGAGCATGGGGAGCTAGAGCTGGATGAGCGGGGAGACCAGGAGGAGGAGGTGGAACGGTCAGCCAGCAGCCCTGGGGAGCCAGAGCAGAAAAAGCTGGACCCTCTCGAAAGCCTGGACGAGCCCACTAGAATATGTTTCTTGGTACGTTCTTGGGTCATGGTGTGGATTGAGAAAGGGGCTCTAAGAAATGGGTTCTCTTTGGCTTGGACTGCATTTTAACCTCCACATGAAAATGCTTCAGTCTGATGTCCTGAGAACGCACCTCCTGAAGACTCAATCTGTCTTCATTGAAGGATGGGAAAGCCCTTACAGCAGTAGATCTTAACGTTGGATGGTCATGGACCCAAAAGCTTTAGATCGTTTCTCCCATAAAATACACATGCAAATACTCGTGTAAATTTTTGCATGTGACTTCAAGCCCATCCATAAACCCCGAAGTGACAGTCTGTCCTCAGTTTCTCAGACATACTCTTCCTTTCCCTGGATAATCCACTGTTCCTCAGAATGATGTGAAAATGGCCGAGGGCTTGGACTTCAAAGGGTCTAACTATGTGGAGAGGAAACAGAGTATAATAGGGTGGGTGTTAGGAAAGCAAGTACAGTTTTTAAAAACATGAAAAGAAAGTCTAGTACTTAGATTTATGTGCCAGTTGTCAGACTTGAGTGCAAGGCAGCCACTACAGAGAAGCTAGCAATGAATGCAGTTTGAGAAATCATTGACTGTTAGCATTGCATTTTGTTGGTGTGTTTTGGGGGGTGGGGTTCCCATGTTTTATCTTTTCCTTTGAATGTATAATAGTAATGCAGGTTTTACCATCCATGTTTCAGGGCCTATAATTTCACATGCATGAAGCACCCATATGATGTTCTTAAATTATACTTGCGGTAGCTTTAGAAAATAATTCTTTTATCACTTTTGAGTTCAGATTATCAATAATGTGTTGAAGCATTTCTAATTGTCTCTCTTCTACTTCCTGCCTGTGGGCTCCAGATGGCTCACGACGCCCTCAATGCCCCTCTGCACATTCTCCGGGCCATATACGAACTGCAGATGAAGAGGACTGACTCCTTCTTCCTGGAGGTTCAGAAGAGGTGAGGGACGTTTAGATGCAGCCGAAGTGTAGTGAGCAAGGGAACAAGTCGGGGCAGGACTCTGTCTACCACCTGCCAACAAGATCTGCATAAAAACTCCTGAAAGGCCAAGGAGCAGCAGGGAACTTTACTTTCAGTCCTTCATAAAGCGACCTGAAAGCTGACAGCACTACATCGCACGGCTCATCTTTGAGCTGTGCTCCTTTAGGAAGAATTGACATTTGCAGTCGTCCTCTTGGAGTAAACTCATTATGGGTGCAGAGATGGCCTCAGGCACCAAAGTTCCCTCAGGTGGTAGCCCAGAGAGACAGTGCAGAGCAGGAGCTTCTGGTACATTCTGGTCAAAAGTGTTCTTTTGTTTGCTTGCTTTTTCACTTCTTTACATTATTTTTATGTTTTTCCCTAAGGATTATTATAAAATTAACAATATTCCCCTCCTTTTGGCCAGGAAATTCAGAGCTAGTTCTTGGGCCCAGCTCTTAATTTTGGGGAGGACTATGTGTACCTGCAGCTAATCTCTTCCTCCATCCTCCACAGCCTAGTTTTGACTTCCTATTCTAATTTATATCCAGTTCCAATTTAATTTTTCTTTTCTTTTATTATTTCATATTTCTGTATTTCTTGTCTATTGCCTCACATCCTCTGTGAGATGAAGCAGTGTTTCATCAGGTGGGGCACAGAAATACCATGGTCAAAGAAGATAGACTTTGCTTTTCCTCTCAAGGAACGGTCCAGAGGTAGGCAGCAGCCCATCGTGGGTGGGCAGCCTGCTTCACAAAGTGACCCCGTGCCCCACAGGTGTTGTCCTCATCTGCGTCATCAGAGCTGGCTCCCCACACCACACCACCTCTGTTCTCCAGCTCAGAGGAAAGGGGGGAGGTGGAGACAGGAGCCCCTCCATAACCCGGCTGTTGGAGGGCAGGCTCCGGGAGTGGCATGCGTTCCCTCACCAGCCTCTGGTTGGCATGAACCTAGTCGTGTTGCTACATCTAATTCCGGGGTGGTGGCAGGGGTGGAGGGTGTCTCTAGCTGTGTCTCTGACTACAACTCCAGGGAACTTTGTTTCTAAAAGAGAAGGAGAATGGACCCTTTTCATCTCTGCCCTGGGCGTACCTCTGCACGCATGACTAGAACGCCGTGAATCTAGTTTGGGAAATAATGGAACATAATGTGTAACTGCGAAGTAACAGGAGCATAACTCTGATCAGCACTTCTGACACATTTCACTGCCGGTTAAAATCTTACCTTTCTGTAACTCATGTCCCCAACTTTGTGTCCCTGCTCCTCAGGTTTGACGGAGACGAGCTCACCACAGATGAAAGGATCCGGACCCTGGCTCAGAGGTGGCAGCCTAGTAGGAGTCTGAGGCTGGACGAGCAGAACGCCAAAGCCGTGGATACAGACATGATTATCTTACCCTGCTTGGTACGTGGCCCCAGCTGGGAACCAAGGGTCTGCCCCCACCCCACCCCGTAGTGAGAAGGCCAGGCCTCTGTGACGGTGCTCTCTGGGCTTGCAGTCCCGGCCCGCACGCTGCGAGCAGGCCACCGCCGAGGCAAACCCCGTGACCCAGAAGCTGATCTCCAGCACGGAGAGCGAGCTGCAGCAGAGCTACGCCAAGCAGCGGCGCAGCAAGAGCGCCGCCCTGCTGCACAAGGAGCTCAACTGCAAGAGCAAGAGGGCCGTGCGGGACTACCTCTTCCGCGTGAACGAGGCCACGGCCGTCCTGTACGCCCGCCACGTGCTCGCGTCCTTGCTCGCCGAGTGGCCCGGGCACGTGCCGGTGAGCGAGGACATCCTGGAGCTGAGCGGCCCTGCCCACATGACCTACATTCTGGACATGTTCATGCAGCTGGAGGAAAAGCACCAGTGGGAGAAGGTAACTGATTGCGCTTTCAGCCCTCTCGCTCCTCCTCTGCATCTCAGCGTCCCCCTACCCCCTCGGGGCCTTGAACAGGCTTCCTCTAGTGAGTGCCTTCCTGGACTGAGGTGACCTGTGTGGCTCCTGGACAGGTGTGAATGCAACGAAGGCGGGGTCGGGTCCCTGCTGAGCACTCCCAAGAACAGGCCTGGAGCCGAGCTCGCAGCCTACACAGACTTGGTGCTCAGAGTATTTGAAGTAACGACCCCACGAAACCCGCCCTGACAGTTTCCTTTTTCGTTTTCACACTTACAAGTTTAACTCTCCTTGCTAGCCTGTCTCTTCTCATGTCCCCTAGGGTCTCACATAGTGTGAAGTCCAGGGGACAGGGTTAATTACGATTCTGACAGCCTGTTCCTGTAATACAGGAAACCTTCCAGGAAGGTTTGTGTCTTCTGTTTTAAACCATTGTTTCTGGAATATCCACCCCAGACACTGCCAGCACTTACCACGTGTTACATTGTGACCTGGAGAAAGTTTTGTCGGTGATGAAGTCAAGCCCCGAAGCCTTGTCCGAGGCTCCCAGCTCCTGGGTGGCAGATGTGGGGTCTCCCCAGAGTCTGTGCATTCTCTTAAGTCCAGTGCTCTAATTTTTAAGTTTCAGTTTGACAAATGAGACCATTTTTTGTTCTGTTTTTAAATCAAATCTTCAACTTGGTCTTTTAGAGTGGTGCAGGGTTAGCAAACTGTCACAGGGCTGGAAGCATCTCTTCCACCTCCTGCTGTGTAGAACCAAGAGGAGAACTCGGGAGCCCTGGGCATGGCCTCTAGCTGAACTACAAAGTTTTGTCACCATCTTCCCAGTTTTCAGGTGCACAAATGAGTCACTTTTGCTGCCGCCTTCTTCGTCCATGTCCCCTTGCCACCCTCACACACCCTCACACACCCTCACACACACATGCAGTACTTGGGGATTCCTTAGCAAGTGAACTTACCCTCTAGTCCTAAATTTGCCCATCTGAGGACACTGGTTTCTCAGTCCCCTAGGTCCTTTCCTAGCCCCGTGGCCTTGAAGACTTGGGAAGGTGTGCTGTAGCCGTGTTTCTCATTCGGAAGAGGAAAAGGGAGCAGTTTTGCCCCTGCTGGTCCCCTTCTCAAACATGTCTTCCCCCATTCTTGCCCCGTGGAGCTCCTAATTCTGCAGCTCACTCATCTGTACGTCCACCCCGCTGCCAGGCTCAGATCGTCGGGGCCAGGACTGTGCCTGATTGGTTCTATTAGACCTCCTTGAAGTGTTGGTGTCCCAAAGGGACTGCAGCATCCTGATTCACAGCAAGGGCCCATTCCAGTGAGAGGTGGCTGGTGGGGTTGGCTTTGGGGGTGGCGTCGGGTCCAGGAAGATGCCAGCCCCTTTGGGTGGGCATTGGGTTGAAATAGACTTTCCCTTCTTCCCGATGGGCAGCTCTGTGGCCCTTCCACTGGCCGGCCCTGACGTTCCCTGCCCGTGTCCCCCCAGATCCTGCAGAAGGTGCTCCAAGGCTGCCGAGAAAACATGCTGGGGACAATGGCCCTGGCTGCCTGCCAGTTCATGGAGGAGCCAGGAATGGAGGTGCAAGTGAGGGAGTCAAAACACCCATATAACAACAACACCAACTTTGAGGTATGATCCGGGGTCGGCCGGACTCGCCCAGCCTCAGGGCGTGCAGCTGGCAGGACCCGCGAGGGTTGCATGAATCTCATCAACTCCCATGGCAGCTCTTTTCCCCGGGACAGACCTGGCCTAGAAAGTGCTTCCTTAGTCTCAGCAACAGTCTGCCTCCCTGAAGCCAGTCCCAGGATTCTGTACAAACAAGTCCTCTCTTCTCTTGACCTTGTTTTAATAGAAAACAGCTGGCCACCTGGCCCTGGAGGAGAGTTTACTTTTCCTGCAGCAAGCTCCTTGGAGCGAGTCCCTCACTCTGTCCGTCTCCTAATGACCTGGCCACACGTTGGAGACACCCACCCCTTTGTTTAATTACCCAGAACGGGAAAACCGCATCTTTTCCCATTTGTACCTGGGTGGAGAGGCAGGAGTTTGGGTGAGGCAGGCGTAGGGTGGCCTCAGTTATTCTCATTGACCTAGTGCCACTTGCAACTCTTTGCTCTTTACAAAATGTTGGAGCTGGCCAGGCGTAGCTTCCGAGTGGCCGACACCTTACAGCAGGAGTGGTAGGTGACAGAGAAACTAATCTAGAACGTGATTTTTGCTCAGCTGAAGGTTTGTTTTGCAGAAATATAAACCTCCTCACTCTCTTCCTTCCAAGCCTCTTCCCTCCCCGTGTTCCTGGTCTCTGTCCCCATCCCCTGGCCCCACATAGTGAGCTGCAGAGTTCTGCCTCAGAGGGTTCCCCTTCCCTTCACCACCCTGACTCCTCCACTTCTGGGTCCCTCTCACTGCTCCTCACTGACCCCCACCGCTGCTGACCATCCCTGGCCCCACTGGCCCTGCTGCAGCCCACATCTCATCTGGGCTTTCTCCTGCTTGAGACCTTCCCGGGGCTCCCCCTGCAGTCCAGACAGTCTGATCACCTCATTTTAGCACACAAGGCCTTCAAGATCTGTCCCCAGTCTCTCCACAGTCACATCACCCCTGCCCCCACCTCCCAAGCACACAAAGCCCACCCTTTACCTCATACACACCCATCTCCTTGCTCTTCCCCGAACGTGTCAGACTTTCCGGGGCTGTCTCCTTTGCCTGAAGCACACCCCCCGTGCTCACATCCCCCTCACCTGCCTCTTGCCATCCGGATCTTCCTCCCTGACAGGCTCCTCTCGTCCTCCTCAATCTTCACACAACCTGAACATCTCCTCTCGGGGACTCTTTCTGCCCTTGTCTCCCCTCCCCTCCTTCAAGGCAGTGCCCAGTCTAGAGGAGTGACCCTCCCGTGTGTTCACGGCCCGAGTTCTTGCTCCCCAGCCTGGCTGGGCTGAGAGCTCCCAGAGGCCAGGGCTGGGCCTCACTCACTCCCACAGGCCCAGTTTCAGCGGCGGGACTTGGCATGAGGAAGGCCCCAGTAGACAGTCCGGTGGCCAGCCATGACAGCCTTGTTTCCCCTCCTAGGATAAAGTTCACATTCCTGGTGCAATCTACCTCTCGATCAAATTTGATTCTCAGTGCAACACAGAGGAGGGCTGCGACGAGCTCGCCATGTCCAGCAGCAGTGACTTTCAGCAGGACCGACACAATTTCAGCGGGTCTCAGCAGAAGTGGAAAGATTTTGAGCTTCCCGGTAGTAAATGAATACTCAGTCATATAGACTCTCAACATTAAGTTTTTTTTTATTATTTGCTTATTTTATTATTTATTATTTTTTATTGTTTGCTTGGTTTTTTTGGGGGGGGGTGAGTACTTAGGTTTATTTATTTCTTATTTAACGGAGATACTGGGGATCGAATCCATGACCTTGTGCATGCTAAGTATGGACTCTACCACTGAGCTATACCTCCCCCCAAGTATTTAAACTTAATACTGAGAAAGGAAATTGTTGGAGGATTTAAAAACTAGGTTTGATCTATTTCGTAGGAAACCCCTCACTTGCCTTTCCCTGTTGCTGCAGTGTCCTGACCTGTCTCTGATTCTCACGTGTTCTAGGGGATACTCTGTATTACCGTTTCACCTCTGACATGAGCAACACTGAGTGGGGCTACAAATTCACCGTGACGGCTGGACACCTGGGGCGATTCCAGACAGGTGTGTGCTCTGGTCTTTCTGTTTGCACGATCTCTCTGCCCGGTACACTCTGCAAGTGTAGGTATTGTTATGTCACTGGTCTTTGTTAAAAATCAAAGCACGTGTTCTTCTCTGTGACTTCTACAAATTTGTCTTCCAAGCCCTACGCGGGTCACTCTTGAATGTGCTAGAGTTGGTTAGTTGTAATTTAAATGGCCAGATAGAGGAGCCATCTGTCAGGACCTAGAAAAGATGCTCATTCTGTTAGAATTTGCCAGGGCCTTTTGTAAAAAGGAGGAAACGAAAATGTTGTTCCTGTGTTGCTTTTACAAAACGCATAATTTCAGGCAAAATTTAAATGATCCCAGTGGTTTCTTCCTATTTATTAAAACTTAAGCAGTGTATATTTTTAAAAATATCTATTTTGTCGGGGTTGCCAGGATTTGAGATTTTGAAGCAGATGTTGTCAGAGGAAAGAGTTGTGCCGCACCTCCCGTTGGCCAAAATTTGGGAGTGGATGGTGGGCGTGGCCTGTCGCCAGACAGGTCATCAGCGGTTAAAAGCCATCCACCTACTTCTGAGGATCATGCGATGCTGCACCCACAGGTGAGCTGCCTTCCTGATACGAGTCTGTTCCTGGGTGTTTGTGTTGTGAATCTCTCCTCCCACTTCAGGGCTTGCTGTTTCACTCTGTTAGTGGTTTCTCTGATGAAAGAAGTCTCTAATTATTATGTCTTCAGCTCATCGGTCATTTCCTTTATGAGGATGCTTTTGTTGTCCTGTTTAGGAATTTCTTGCCATACTTGACCTTGGGTCGTGAAGATAAAGCTGGTTTTTTGTTTTCACATTTAGAGCAGCAGTCCACATGGAATGAATTTTCACACATAATGTGAAGGGAAGGGGGTCAAGATTAGTTTTTTCTCATGTGGGTCTCCATTTGACTCTAAAGACCGCCTTTCCTCTCACCACACCCTATGCCGTCTTTGTCACAGAGAAGGTGTCCATCTGTAGGGGGGGATCCGTGTCTGGCTGCTTTTGTTCTGCTGGTCTTTTTGTTATCTTTGTGCCAGCACCACACTGTCTTAAATATTGTAGCTTAATGACAGATTTGCTATCTAGCAGTATAAATGCTTCCTCCTGCCTCTTCATCTTCAAGATCGACTTGGCTATTTGATACTGCAGTCCGTATAAATTTTAGAATTAGTTTAGTTCCTTTTTTTCCTCAGCCTTATTGAGATATAATAGACAAATAAAATTGTAATGTATTTAAAGTATAGAATGTAATCATTTGATATCAGTTATACACTGTGAAAGGATTCCCACAGTCAAGTTAACTGATACATTTCACTCTCTTGTGGAATTGTCGATTTCCACTGTGCCTTACGGTATTGTACACTATTGTCAACAGTTGTCACCATGTTGTATGGTAGATCCTCAGACCTTATTCATCTCGTAACCGAAGTTTATACCTTTTTACCAGTTTTCCCCATTTCCCCCACTTCCCAGCCCTTGGTAACCACCATTCTAACTCTGTTTCTATGGGTTTGACTTTTTTGGGGATTCTACATGTAAGTGATATGCAGTGTTTTTTTTTTTTAATCTGGCTTATTTCACTTAGCATAATGCCCTCCAGGTTCATCCATGTTGTCTGAAATGGCAGGATTTCCTTCTCTTTTATAGCTGAATAATGTTCCATTGTGTATCTATATGCCACGTTTTTCTTATCCATTCATCCATCAACAGACACTTGGCTATTTTGAATAGTGCTGCTGTGAACATAGGAGTAGAGTTACCTTTCTGAGGTAATGATTTCATTTATTTTGGATATACCCACAGGTGGGATTGCTGGATCATTTGGCAGCTTCACCTTTAATTTCTTGAGAAACCTCTATGCTATTTACATTCCCACTAACATTGTACAAGGGTTCTCTCTTTTCTCCACATCCTTGCCAGCATTTGTTATCTCTTATCTTTTTGATAGTAGCCATCCTAACACAGGTGTGGTGATATCTCACTGTGGTTTTGATTTACATTTCCCTGATAATTAGTGATGTCAAACACCTTTTCTTGTACCCATTGGCCACTTGTATGTCTTTGGGAAAATGTCTATTCAGGTCCTTTGCCTATTTTTTTTAAATTGGGTTATTTTACTATTTAGTTGTATGAGTTCCTTGTATATTTTGATATTAACTCCTTATCAGATACGTGGTTTGCAAATAGTTTCTCCCGTTCCATAGTATGCCTTTTCACTCTGTTGACTGTTTCCTTTGCTGTGCAGAAGCTTTTTAGTTTGATGTAATCCTACTTGTTTATTTTTGCTTTTGATATCAAATCTAAAAAATCATCGCCAAAACCAGTGTCAAGGAGCTTACCCCCTACATTTTCTTCTAGCAATTTTATAGTTTTAGGACTTACACAAAAGTCAACTCAAATGGGCTGAAGACTTGAATGTATGGTATAAGATAGGGGTCCAGTTTCATTCCTTTGCATGTAGATATCCAGTTTTCCCAACACCATTTATTGAAGAGAATATTTTTTCCTCATTGCATATTCTTGGTGCCTTGTCAAAAATTAAACACATATATTTGTGGGTTTATTTCTCTGCTCTCTGTTTTGTTTCCATTGATCTATATTTCTTTTTTTATGCCAATACCAATATGCTGTTTTGATGACTGCAGCTTTGTAGTATAGTTTAAAATCAGGGAGTGTGATGCCTCCAGCTTTGTTCTTCTTTCTCAAGATTGCTTTGGCTATTCAGGGTCTTTTGTAGTTCCATTTAAATTTTAGGATTTTTTTTCTATTTCTGTGGGAAATGCCATTGGAATTTTGATAGGGATTGCTGTAGATTGCCTTGGGTACTATGACTATTTTAACAATATTAGTTGTTTTAATCCATGAACTCAGAATATCTTGCTATTACTTGTGTCTTCTTCAGTTGCTTTCATCAGTGTTTTATAGGTTTTAGTGTACAGATCTTTCACCTCCTTTGTTAAATTTATTCCGAAGTATTTTATTCTTTTGGACTCTATTTATTGTAAATGGGATTGTTTTCTTAATTTCTCTTTCTAGCTGTCTCCACCGTGTCCTCACATGCAAACATCAGGGGTCACGTCGCCCACAGGTTTAGTTCTGTTCCTCTGCGAGCAGCATCCCGTGAGCACTCTCTAGCTGAGCGACATGTATGAATTGTCACATCTCCACTGTCTTCAGGCCAGAGCGCCCTCCTGGCTGCTTTCCTGCTGTATCCTGGCCATCTCCCACCTTCCTTCCTGTAGGGATGCTCCTGCAGCCCCTTGGTCCCAGGGGCCAAGGGGCAAGGCAGCCCCTGGGGGAAGGACGGTGGCAGGGGAACCTCCACGGTTCTCCCGGAGGTCTGAGCCAAGCAGGTGCCTTTACCTCACACTCTAGTGCTTTCCCGAAAACTCAATTGTGAAGCTGTCTCTTTAAAGCAAACCACAGTTTCCCATTGTTTACTTTGCGAAGGCTTATTCCCCTGGGAGAAAGTGATTGGCTCCAAGATTACACTTAAATGCACAGAATTCTTTTAAAAATCATACTAAAAAGAAAAGGCAAATTTTAAGGTTATAAATATGTAAAATCATGTAAAGTCCCAGAATCATCATTTTTCTCCTCTGAAGGATGTTGAACTGGAATTAAAGTACAACGTTAAGAAAAAAAAAATGCAGTCTCAGCAGGAGTCTAATAAAAAGGGTTCTGCTTTACCCTTTAAAGACTCCTGGCCTGGCCAACGTTATAAGCGTACTTCTTGTGTTTTATGAGCCTGAGGTCATAACAACAGTTGCTGTTATCTTTTAAATCAGTTTTTTTCTCTGATTATTAAAGCAAATGAGCATTGTAGAAAATTTAGAAAACTGACAGGGACAGCCCCTGATAACATTTTTTGGGCATGTTCGTTTACTGTTGCTTTTAATATGGTCACGCAATAATATATATGCAGTTTTAAAATTTTTACACTTTATGTTGCATATCTTGCTCGTTTCCACTGAACATTATCTTGAGATTTTCCCACTGCCATTGAAGTTCTTCTAACAACCATTTTTAAAGACGTGCAGCTGATTTGCGTGAACGTGCCTCAGGACCTCCTTTTTCTCGGAGTCCTGGTTTGAAGTTGAGGTTCTGCCCCTTTTCTGATTTGCCGTTGGGGAATGTTGGGCAGTTTGGGGGAGGCGGGGACTGTCGTGTACTGACCTTGTTAGATGTGGGGGTCAGACGCTGGAGCTGCATTTCCCCTCAGCTGCCCTCAGCAAACCCACCCCCTCCTCCCACAGTGACCTCTGTGACCTCACGCTCTTGAAGCCCCTGTGGCAGCTCTTCACCCAGATGGAGTACAGCCTGTTTGAGGACGTGACGCAGCCCGGCATCCTCCTGCCCCTGCACCGCGCCCTCACCGAGCTCTTCTTCGTCACCGAGAACCGCGCCCAGGTGAGGGCCTGCCCTGCCTCCCCACCGGCTTCCAGGCTTCTGCTTCCTCCGCTGCCCGGGGCCAGAGCCAGGCCTCAGATCACAGCCCTCTGCGAGCCCTGGGGTGTCATGGGGTCTCAGCAGACCTGCTCAGGGAGGCCAGCATGGCCTGGAGTCCAGCGTCCCCTCTCCCCTGCCCCGGGGAACCCTTGAGTCCACCCCAGTGTCACTTGTTTGGTTAGGCCTGACGCCAAGGGGAACCTGCCCTTGACTGGCCCTTGACCACAGTAAGTTTGGTGAAATAAACTGGTAGGTCCTTCCTCCTCCTTTCCCTCCCCTCAGCACAACAGACTCATTGACCGTGAGAGATGAAAGAGCTCTTCAGAGCTCTTCAGCTTACCCTCGTGTTGTATACGCTAGGCCGCTGCGGGTGGGTCAGGGCGCCTGGCTCCCCAACTCCTGCTCCTTCGTGGCTGGGTGTCCTCTAGGGGGCGGTCTCTTACAGCTGCCCCCTGCTCTCTCCGCAGGAGCTCGGCCTGCTGCAGGACTACCTGCTGGCCTTAACCACTGACGACCACCTTCTCCGCTGCGCGGCACAGGTACCCCCCTCCCGGTGGCGGCCGTACTCACCCATGGCCGGGACAGAGACTCCACCCCGGGTTTACACGGAGCTCTGCTCCGAGGCAGCCACTTCCTGCTGGTGTCAGAGATTGCAGCCGAGCCCCATTTATCAGAGTCTTTCATATTAAACTGTGGGGTCAGGAGACACCAGCAAGAATTTGTGTCTCTTAAACCAAAACAACCAGTGCCTTAAATTTACAGTTTGGCCGATCCCTGAAGTTTCCATAGAGTTAGATTTCAGATATTTCTGGATGTAACTTTCTTCCCTGGTAGGAGAACTCCTCTCTGACAGCTGGTGGGTCTCAGGGCCCCTTTACACTTTAAAATTATTGAGGATCCCAAAAAGCTTTTGTTTATGTGCATTATATATATTCATATATACCATTAGAAGTAAAATTAGATTTTAAATTTAGAAATCAGTTGGAAATTAAAATGTTAAACTTATTTGTCAATTTATTTTTTAAAATAAACTCATTCCACTTAACATCACAGTTGTGAAAAACAACTGTATTTTTCAAAACAAAATAATTTTTGAGAAGGGTAGCATTGTATTCATTTCTGCAGCTCTCTCTAACACCTGCCTTCATAGAAGACAGCTCTGTCTGTATACCCGCTTCTACATTCAGTTGTTATCACACATTAGCCTCTGGAAAACTCACTGTATACTCGTGAGAATGTGAAAGTGAAAAAGGTGAAATACTGTCTCGGTATTATTGTGAAGATGGTTTTCATGATGCAGAGCCCTTGAAAGGGCCTGGGGGACCCCCAGGCTCACTGACTCCTTGAATATTGTGGAGCATGTGGTCTAAGCCCCCACAGTGGATGGATAGGGGTGCTGAGGCTCAGAGAAGGGAGAGATTTGTTCCAGGGTCACACAGGATGGGGCATCCAGCTGGGACTCCCAGCCAGAGCCCTGCACTCTGTTCCTGGCATGTTTTCTCAGTGAGGATACATACGGTCCTCCCACAAGAAAGGCTCGGAGCGCCTGCTTAGAAGCAGGCATCCCCCATCCATTGCAGAAAGGTTTGTGTGAATTTTCCTGAGACCTGTAGGCAGAGTGAAAACTCCTCCCCTCCTAACAGGGGCCTCCCGGCACCGCCACTGGCTTTTGGTTTCTTCCCTTCTGCTCCTTTGTGCTGCTGTTCCCTTTCCCTAAAGCACCTTCCCAGACTCCCTGCAGACATGTCCTCTGAGCCCCAGCATTGCACCTGCCCCTCTCTTGGGGCAGTGGTGATTTCTCCCTTACACGTGGCATTTCATGTGGTCTCGTTAGGTTTGTCTCACCCTAGACTGTGGTCCCCCAGGTGAGGGGAACCACATCTGGCTTGTGGCTGCCTCCCCCACCCCTCCTCAGGTGTTCAGCTGAGGGTCTTGTTCTGTCGGCACCTAATGACCCAGCAGGTGAAAGGTTCTAGACGTTGGTGATGACCCTTCCTCCCTCCACAGGCTCTGCAGAACATTGCTGCTATCAGCCTGGCCATCAACTACCCAAACAAGGCCACCCGCCTCTGGAACGTCGAGTGTTAGCCCCTGGTGCGGCATGAATGGAACTAGCTAATCTGTCCGCAAGGATCTCAGAGCAGATGCCTAAACTCGTTCAGGGAGATTCCTGCGGCGTCGGTGCCCGGCTCTCCTTGAGCTCCCTTTTCCACTCCAGCTCGAATGCCAAGCAGCCACGTCTCCAAGAACCTCCCGTGTCACAGGCGAGGCACCCGTGCATACCACAGCATGTGAGAATAAGCAGAGCAGTGCAGAATTATTCAGAAAGGCGGGCAGCAGGCCCCTGAGAAGGTCGTTCAGAGACCAGCTTTCCCCAGGGCTTGTCGCTGCAGAAGCCGCAGCCCTGGGAAGACCTGGCCGCAGCTGCTCGGGAAAGGGCTCTGTCTGTGGAGCTGAGACTGCATGTACTTGCCCTTCAGGGGAAGGCAGGGTCTGCCCAGAGCTGCCTTTCTCAGCGAAACCTCCAGCAGCAGCGGCCGGCCTGGGAGCTCCTCTTTTGCTTTTGCTTCTGGAGACTGGGTAATCCAAACCAAAACTGGTGGGCGCCCCTCCTGGCAGGCCACCTGGTCCCTTGTGTTCGGTATGGGACCCGCCGCCACGCTACTCCCCTGTGTAGCCACGGCCATCCCAGAGGAACCCTCAGTGAGAACAAGTGCCCTGTGGGACAGCCAGCGGGCTGCCATGGTGTCCACTCGTGCACTGCTCCCAGCACGTCCACAGATTTTTTAGTTGCTGTTTTAACATATTTCAGTTTCCACCTCATGTTTTTAGAAAGAACCACACTGACTCCCTTGAGAGGGCCTCGGGGGCATGACCAGTGGGTCGGTCATTCAAGGGGATAGACTGGTTTGTGTGAAACTTGAAGACGACTCTTTAGCTTCTGTATCTAAAGACTGGAAGTGTTGTCAGAGGAGATCTTATTTTAGAAGTAAAACAAACAAACAAACAAAACACATGATGACTTTATTTCTGCTCCATGGTCATGATAACCATCACGTCCTCCTCTGGGACTCTCCGCGGTTACTGGGCTGTCACAGGTCTAGCAATAACTGCGTTAGTCGAATGAACGCTGTTTTCCACCTCTCTTTTTTATGGCTGTAGTCTTGCCCTGAAGTGCTGATTGTATTCTGCTTCCAAAGCCAGGCTTTGGGGTATGAGGCTGGGTTGGCATGTGGGCTGTGGACAAGCCTCAGTGGGATACATCGCTTGGAGAATGTCTGAGGCAGCTCCCATTTAAGGGTGGGGGCCCGGGCCCGATCATGTCCCCACACACAGGGACGAACCCACGGAAGGCTCCTCATAGCCAGGGCCAAGTTGAGCAGGTCAGCACTGCCGTGGCCTCAGAAGCCCCCTCTGCAGGGCCCAAGACTGCAGGTCCTGGGAACACCTTACTGCAAGATCACTTTTGCCTTCTGGGTCAGGAGCCAGGGTACAGTGACCTGCTGCGGCCCTAGAATTCGGTTCTCAACCCCACCCCAAGCTGCATGTGGAGCCGTCATCAAAGGGAGAATTCAAAGGAGACAGAAGCAGACAGAGCAGGTCCTGAAACCCAGTGACCTAAAGCCCATCGCCCTGATGTTGGCAAGGCACCCGGTCTCCCGTGGTGTTGGGGTGTGAGTAGACGGGCGCTGTGGCCTGGTAGAAGCCCCTTTCTCATCTGTTGCTCTGCCCGCATCCCCAGAGAAGGCCCCGCGCTCCGTCCCACCCAGGCCCAGGTGGGTCTCGCAGTGAAGAGGGCGATCACAGAGAAGTGCCCGGCTTGGGAGGAGAGGCCCCCATCCTGGGCTCAGGCTCACTGATGGGCTGCCCCGAAGGTAGACACGGAGACGGTGCACTCACTGCTCCCCCTCGCCTGCCACCCATGCCCCTCTGTACCGCAGAGTGACAGTAAAGCAGGGACAGACGAGCAGGGCAGGGTGACACCGCATCCTCCCACCAGGAAGACAGACTGGAACTAAATGCTGGACTCCTCATAGCTTCTCTCTGTACACCACCCTTGTTATTCTGGTCTCTGCGCATTCAGTTTGGATAGAACCAGCCTAAGCTCTCCCTTCTTGCATAACTGCTGCTCTCTCCACGCAGAGCCCTTCCGGGCCAGCACCCCTGCCTCCCACCCGCCTCTGCTTCCGGCCACTGGGTGGCACTGCCGAGCCAGGACCCGCTCCCTGGGTCCCCAGCAGGGCCAGCAGCATGGAATGAGCGAGCTCCATTCAGACCCACATCCCTTTGATCCTTCTTAGGAGGCAGGACTGCCTGAAATGAGATAAAACTGGTAGGAATGAGGTGTTACGGAAACATGTGCCTAATCTATAAAGAAATCTGTTCCAAACCATGTATATTGTACAGACAGACGCTGTTCCTAATGAGGAGTGACTTATTTTCATCATTGTTTTTAATTTGTTTTCTTACGGGTTTACGATTTTGAATTTTTCTTATTTGGTTGAAAGAATTTTGATTATATCAGCTGAGTGAGTTCAGCCTGTAAAAAGGATGTTAAGTTGTGGGTAAAATATGCAAATGAAGAGAAATATATTGTACAAATTCTATACAAAACAGTAGTTGTGTGTGGTTTTTTTTTTTCCTTCCTCCTTCGCCTCCTGTCTTTTTTGTGAAGATGCTACTTGGAGTTTCAACCAAGCAGAACTGATGGAATTTCTAGAATCTCAAGGCCCTCAGGTGGAAAGTAATCAGAAAGGTTCTTAGCTGCCGAAACCCCTCCCCACTGCACCTCCCACCTTGACTACAGCCCTGCAGGAGACACCCCTTCCCTCGAGCTTGTGCTCAGGCCCTGCTTCCTGGGCCTGCCCCTCTGCACAGCCACTCAGAGGTCTGCACACACACATGCTGTCTCCCCAGTCGGCTCCTCTCCAGCCAGACACCCCAACCCACGCTGCACATCCTTCACCTCTGGTAAGCTCACAGGACATGCATGCAGCCAACCGAGAGGAGGAAGGCAGGGTTCCAGTCACAGCGCTGCTGCCCTTCCAGGGACTGGTTTCCTCCTTACCTTCCTCTGGACCTGCTTCTGACTAAACACAGGGTTAATGTATGCCCATCCTGGGGTATCACACTTCATCCCGCACGTCACCAGTTTGCTGCTTACTGCTCTGCCTCCTCAGCGCCTCCTTGTGGTGAGGGCTGTTTCTTGTGAATTAGAGAAGAGAGACTGGTAGGGGCTGGACTTAACTAACCTTCAAGGCCCATCTGTTCCAGCCTGAAAACACATGACACCTCCTAACACCCCTAGACTGCCTTGCGAGGAATCCAGGGCCAGGACCTAGGACCCAGCCTCAGCTCCCGCCACCCGTGAGGCCAGAGAGGAAACTGTATCAGCATGAGGCTCCGCAGAACTGGGTGCGCCCAAGGCCTGTGCAGTCACCAAGTCTCCCTCCAGGGCCTATTGGTAACACTTCCACCCTCTCCTGTCTCCCCGTGTCGCCCAAGCACTCTGGGCCTTTATTCCAAGAAGTCGATCTAGAGAGTCTAGCTGTGTTGTGCTCTGTCCTCTTGACCCCTGTGCTGCTTCTGTGACTGACTGCCTGCCTTTGCTTGGCTGGAAAGCAGGAACAGAAGTGCTGAAGGCTGCCCGCTGAGATTAACCCAGGAGTCAACAATAGAAGGTCACAAAGGTCAAAAGCAATTTGGACTCAAGCCTCTTAGAACAAAAGGGAAACACAGTTCAACCCGCCAAGGCTTCTCATTTGAGAAAGAACTAGAAGCAACGAGAAGTCAGCTTGGAATCGCACAGGAAGTGGTAGCAGAGACAGCTCAGTTCTCCTGACGCCCAGCCCCAAAGCTGTCACCAGGGCGTGCACACGCTCATTCACTCAACAAACAAAATTACTCAACAAATCAGCAGTACGCCAGGTGTCAGGGCTTCATGGAAACCACTGGGTTAAAAGCCCAGGCTCCCCAGGTAAGAGGCCAAATCTCAGCATGGCCCTGTGTGCCCTCTGTGGTCGATGCCGCCGCTTCCTCGCCGCCCTTTCCCACCCGTTCCCCTTCCAGGCCAACAAAATCCAATTTTTTGCAGGTGGTGACTGGAGATACTTTAATCTCAAGAAAAGCAGGACTAGCTCCTGAGAACGTCACGACTGATTTAAAGCCCTCAGGCAGGGGGCCTGTGTGACCTAGTTCTGCTGCAGAGAACTAGGCTGAGGCCTGCTGGGAGGTTTCGGGGAAGGGGCTCTGCCCCGGCCCCTACTTGTTCCCTTTGACCGAGGGGAGCGAGCGCCGTGCCTGGCCCTCCTGCAGCGATCTTGCAGGGGGAAAATGGGAGAAGTGTCCGACTCCCTAATTACACTGGGCACCGAACGAGCCCTAGAACCACCAGCCTCCAGACGTGCGTGCGTGAGTACGTGCGTGCGTACATGCGTGTGTGCGTATGAGAGATGGAACCATGTTGGGTGGTCGCTTCCAGCTGGAAGCATTTCTGACTCAAACTGATGCAACAACTTGACTCCAATAGTTTGAGAAAATGTGTTCTATGTCTCATCACTTTGATGTGAACAGTATATGGAAACGCGAGTATGTGAAAGTTCCTGAAGTAAATCAAAAAAGCCTCTGACAGCGCCCAGTCAAGCCGCAGATGGCGTTAAGCTGCCGCCGTTACCGAGTTACTCTTCTCCTTTCTGAGGATTCTTGGTAGGTAGTTTTGCTCTTGTTCAGAGAGCTTCCAGACTAACTTTGGAGGCGCTGGCCCGGATTCCAACTGACTTAAGAAGAGAATTTCTTGACTTACAGAACTGAAAAGGCCCACAAGTTGCATCTGGCTCCAGGCAAAGCTACATTCCAGGTCAGCCTGTCTGTCCGTCTCCACACCCCGAACCCAGCCGCTTCCCCTCCCTCCACTGCTCTGCGTCCCTCTTGGGCTTTCACGAAGATGCAGGCGAAGAACTAGGTGATGGTTCCCTCCTTTCCAACCTGGCCGCTGACCACCACTGACTCCGCAGCCACGAGAGCCTCTTACTGTCTCTTAATGGGAGGCTTCCTAATGTTTTCTAGCCATGCTTTAATTTCATGTTTCCAAAGCTACTTGGGAGACGCGTGAATTTGCAGGTTGTCAGCCCAAAGCTGCTGAGCAACACAACATCCCCAACAACTGGGCAGGAGACTTGCCGGGAGACCCCCACGCACTGTCGTGAGTCAGGTCCACACATCTGCTCCACCACTCACTTACCCTGCCGGGTACGGTGCCCCTCGTCGTTAGTGAGTGCTTGCATTTCCCATAGAGAAGTGGAGAGAGACATCCCAAAACAACCGAATTAAAAGCAAAAAGATTACATGGAAAAGACTGAGCACAAGTGTATCAAGCAGCTGCAAACAGAAAATCAGGGTCGTCTTGTATTAGGCAATGCAGTACAAGACAAAAACTAAACTGGACTAAATGGCATTTTAACGTAGCAACATTTTCTATGGCTAAAGAGTGTAATTTGCAATTAAAACACTTTTCTGTACCAAGTCCCACCAGAAGTGACATAAGGCAGAAATTGCTAGAGAGGTGTGGAGAATTGAGCAATCTCAATAGTAATGGAAGGTGACATCTTTCTCACTTGCCAGCAGGTCATTTGTAAAAATGAACAGCAGTGCTGTAAGGAAGCTCTCATGACAAAGCTCCCCTTCACTGAGACTGGCCCTGGAGAGAACCTCCTGAGAAGGAGGGCAGTTGGCCCTCCCAGGCCTGCCTCCTGTCCATGAGGGTCCCCTTCCAGGTGGACCATGTCAAGCAGGCCTGGGGCCCTGTGTTCTCTTTGCCCTTCAGGCTGGGCGTAGACACAGGCCTTCCCATTACTCCGCACAGCACAGCCATGGCTGGGCTGGGAAGCTCTTCGAGGCTTGTCAGATGGTCAAGGCAGAACAGGCAGGAATCACAGCACAGCCAAGTCTACCACAGGTATCTGGCTAGCTCTCGTCATCTGTCAGGGGGGTCCCCGCTGGGAGGAAGTGCCCTTCAGAATCCAGAGGGGCAGGAACTACCTTTCCCACTGTCTAAAGCAACTTACACCAGCCCCTGTTCGAAGTCCTCACTTTTTCTCCGAGGTCTAGTTCTTCCCAGACTGATGGGTGGTAGGAGTGTCCAATTGCTATAGGGACACCTCTACCCAACTTTACTTCATGGCACTAACAGGCTGCCTAGACCACAGCACAATCACCCACCATCTGTACAAGAGAGTCATACAGCAGTTAATAGCACTGATCTGTTCTTAAGTAAGTATGGGTGTGTACCTGTGCTTGTGTGCGTTTATGCAGAGTGTGCACATAGAGAAGGCCCTCTTTTCCGGTGCTCATGGATGATTCCTAAAAGCAGATCCTATTTCAGGTCATTGTATTAGATACGCTGGACATTGCATCTCTTCCTGTATAACCTTTTTAAGGAAACCTGACCCCATTCCTAGGCCAGCTGGAAGGGTAACAAGTAACCATCCATTAAGGCTTCACAGGTGATTGGACCAGGAGTGAACACCTGACCCTAGCTACAGCAATCAGATCCTTTTGGAAATTTGGATTTTAGGACACAAAAACTGTGGCAAACCCTGGATCTAAAGCGTTATATAAAATTGGGAATGGTGGCCACGCTAAGCCATGTTCAAGCAGAGGGAACTAATCTGTAGAGTAGATACTGGAGTAGGTGAGAAGAAAGAGGTACAGTGAGAGATTCGCAGCCCAGAAGAAGCTTCCTGGTACTTTCTTTTCCTCTGAAGTCCACCTTTTGTTCCTCCACTTCATTTCTTTGAAATTGTCTCCCTTTTCACTTGAGTTAATATGAGTGGGTTTCTCAAAAACTGTTTTAAAACCAGAAATTGGGTGCTGGAAATATTCTGAAATTACATAGTGGAGATGGTTGCACAACATGGTAAAGATACTAAAACTACTGAATTGTGTTTGACTTTTAAATGGTGAGTTTTATGTTCTGTGAATTGTGTCTCAATAAAAAACTTAAAGCAGAAATTATATGCCATAAAACCAGACATTAACAAAAGGTTTAGAAATCCAGCCACCGAAACCAGGAAATGCAAGGGAAGGGAACTGTTCTAGGTCATTCTTTGGTGAAAAAAGAGAATCCAAACTGCAGCGACACTTTTGAAGCTGGTGACAGCGGAAAAAATATAAAACTGCGTGTGGGGGGTGCTCACAGTTTTCTTCAAGGAAGCTCATAACTATAAGTGAATTTTTATTAACATAAAGAAAGCAAAATTAAATGACTTAAGTATTCATGTCAAGAAGTTAGAAATCAGGGGGAGGGTGAAGCTTAAATTGTAGAGTGTATGCTTAGCATGCACAAGCTCCTGGGTTTAATCCCCAGTCCCTCTTCCAAAAAAATAAAGTAAGTAAACCTAATTACCTCCCCCCCAAAATAAAAATAAATTAAAAAAATCAAAGAGCAAAATAAACCTAGGCAAGATAACAGGAATGAAAGATTGAAAATAAAATAATAAATTTTTTAAAAAAGTGGATAAATGTGGTTCCTAGACATAGCAGTCACAAAGCTGTCAGGTTCACCATTTTTCTTATAAATAGCCGTCCCGTGCCTGGCTCCCTGCTGAGGGAGCTGGCCCTGGGCTGCTCCTTGAATAGGGGAAGCCCTGATAGAACCTGAGTGGGGTTCTGGCCAAGGGAGGCCCATGAATAACCAGGCATACAGAGCTCTGCCTAAGAGGGGCAGTGTCAAAGAGCATAATATCAAAGATGAGAGCCATAAAAGAGAGGGACTAACTCTGACTCTACAAAAATTAGAACTATTGCAAAAGAGAGGAAAGCTTGTAAGCATGTCGGATCATACTTGAAAAACAAAGTTTAATTCCAGAGAAAGAAATATAACTGGCCAATAAACACATGAAAAGATGGGCAATCTCATTTGTAATTGAAGTGTAAATCAAAACAATCGTTTTATCCATGAGGTTCACAAAAACTAGAAAACTCTATCATACCCAGATCTTCTCTCATACATTGCTGGCGCAAACTGGTTCAGCTTTTCTGCAGGATCTAAGCAAATGCTGAATGCGCTTACCCTTAACCTACGAATGTATCCTGCAGAAACCTTAGGACATGTGCACAAATGTGTGTCTCAGTGTTTACTACAGCTTGTTTGTAAGCAAAAAACAAAAAGACCAAAAATATCCACTAGTGGAGGATCAGGTAAATAAGCTTTGGAAAGTACTCCTTGTGGCGTGGCAGCATGAGTGCCACAGAACCACTCCCCAGTGAAACTGATAAAAATGAAGAAGAAAGAAGAAAGAAGAAGAAGAAGGAGGAGGAGGAGGAGGAAGAAGAAGAGGAGGAGGAGGAAGAAGAAGAGGAGGAAGAAGAAGAAGAAGAAGAAGAAGAAGAAGAAGAAGAAGAAGAAGAAGGAGAAGGAGGAGAAGGAGAAGAAAGAAGAAGAAGAAGAAGAAGAAGAAGAAGGAGAAGAAGGAGAAGGAGAAGGAGAAGAAGAAGAAGAAGAAGAAGAAGAAAGAAGAAAGAAGAAGAAGAAAGAAGAAGGAAGAAGAAGAAAGAAGAAGAAGAAGACGAACATCATTTAAACTCCCTGGAAATGTTCTTAATGGCATATAGCAAATTAGGAAACATTTATTCAAGAAAATCTAAAATTCAATCAGTCAGGTTCAATAAGAATATCAATAAGTAGAAAGTATTTTAAAAGAACCAAGTAGAAATTCTGGAGTTAATAAGTACAATACCTGAAATAAAGAATTCACTTGAGGGGCTCAACAGTAGGTTTGACATGGCAGAAGAAAGAATTTAGTGGACTTGAAGATAGGTTGATAGAGATTATGCAGCTTAAAGAACAGAGAGAACAAAGACTAAAGGAAAATAAACAGAACCTCAGAGAAGTGTGAGACACGATGAAGTGCACAAACGTGTGAAATGCGAGTACCAGAGAGGAGAGAAAGGGGAAGAGAAAATATTCAAATAAATAATGGCTAGACACTTGCCAAATGTATTTTTGGGTTTTTCGTGGGAGGGGGGCGGTAATTCGGTTTATTTATTTATTACTGGACATTGAATCCAGGACCTCGTGCATGCCAAGTATGTACTCTACCACTGTGGTATATCCACCCTGCTACCAAATTTATTGAAAAACAATCTACACATCCAGGAAGCTCAATGAAGTCCAAGTAGTATGAATACAAAGAGATCCACAACAGACACATCACAGGAAAAAATGCTGGGGGAAAAATGCTGCAAATCAAAGACAAGGAGAGAATCTTAAAAACAACAGGAGAAAAATGGAACATTACTTATAAGGGAACCCCAATAAGATTAATAGCTGACTGCTTTTGGAAACAATAGAGACTAGAAAGGAGTTGGAGAACGTATTAAAGTACCCCCCACAAAGAAAGAACTGTCAGCCAAGAACCCTGTATACAACAAAGCCACCTTTCAAAAATGAAAACAAAATAAAGACATTCCCAGATAGACAAGAACAGAGAAATTGTTGCCAGCAGAGCTACCTTACAAGAAACACTAAAGGAAGTTCTTTAGGCTAAAAGTAAGTGACCTCAAACGGTAGTTTAAATCCACATGAAAAGACAAAGAGCATTGGTAAAGGTAATTATATAATTATAAAAGACAATATAAATAAATGTTTTCTCCTTTCTCAGCTGATTTAAAACTAAACTGTATAAAACTATCTAATAATGTACTGCTGGGCCTGTCACATACAGAAATGTAACAGATTTGCCAGTAACAAGAAAAGGAGATGGGTGGCAGCAAAGCTGTACTGGGCTAAGGGAATGACGCAGATGGTAACTCAAATCCACCAGTGAAGAGAACCAGAAATTATAAATAAAAGATTAATAAAACAAAAGCTGTAACTGTATACATGTTCTCTTTTCTTCTCTTAGCTTCCTTAAAAGTCATAAAATTATGTAAAGTATTTTTTTTCCTACCCTGCCCAGAGAGGGGTCCATACGGCATTGTTCTGGATTCCCATTGTAACTTAAAGGGAAACTCACAATGTCCAGAGCCCTTGATGTCCCGCAAATGAAGGAGGAGGATGTCCTCAAATTCCTTGCAGCAGGAACCCACTTAGGTGGCACCAACCTTGACTTCCAGAGGGAGTCAAAGAAAAAGTGATGGCATCTACATCATAAATCTGAAGAGAACCTGGGAGAAGCTTCTGTTGGCAGCTCGGGCCATTGTTGCCATTGAAAACCCAGCTGACATCAGTGTCATAGCCTCCAGGAATACTGGGCAGCGAGCTGTGCTGAAGTTTGCTGCTGCCACTGGAGCCACACCTATTGCTGGCCGCTTCACGCCTGGAACCTTCACTAACCAGATCCAGGCAGCTTTCCGGGAGCCGAGACTTCTGGTGGTTACCGATCCCAGGGCTGACCACCAGCCTCTCACCGAGTCTTACGTTAACCTGCCTACCATCGCCCTGTGTAACACGGACTCCCCTCTGCGCTATGTGGACATAGCCATCCCGTGCAACAACAAGGGAGCTCAGTCAATGGGTCTGATGTGGTGGATGCTCGCCTGGGAGGTTTTGCGCATGCGTGGCACCATCTCCCGGGAACACCTGTGGGAGGTCGTGCCTGATCTCTACTTCTATAGAGATCCTGAAAAGACTGAAAAGGAAGAGCAGACTGCAGCTGAAAAGGCCATGACCAAGGAGGAATTTCAGGGTGAACGGACGGCTCCCGCTCCTGAGTTCACTGCTACTCAGCCTGAGGTGGCGGACTGGTCCGAAGGCAGGAAGGTGCCCTCTGGGCCTATTCAGCAGTTCTCTGCTGAAGACTGGAGAGCTCTCTGGTCTGCAGCTCCCACCGAAGACTGGTCTGCAGCTCCCACTGCTCAGGCTGCCGAATGGGTTGCAACAACCACGGAGTGGTCGTAAGATGTTCTTTTCACAAACTCTTAAAATGGAAATAGGCTGACAGAAAATAAAGTTTCTAAAAATTGAAAAAAATAAAATAATGTAAAGTAATAATTATAACAATCTGTCACATTTATAAATGGAATGTGTATAACAACAATGCTGCAGAAGAGGAAGGAAAGGGAATGCAACTATGTAAAAGTAATGTTCTAGCATTTCACTGGCATTGAAGCTGATATAAATCTGAAACTGATTCTAAGTTACGGTACCTGTAGTGAGCCTAGAGCAACAACTACAGAAATAATACCAAAAAAATCTAGTGAAAAAAGTCCTTAAATTTAAATACCACATTAGAAAATATTCACTTAATGCAATGACAAATAATGAAGGAAAACCAGAGGAACAAAGAAGACATAACAAAAAGTGAAATGGTAGACATAAATTCAGCTAGATCAAGAGTAACATTAAATGTGAATGGATCAAATAACGCAGTCAAAAGAGAGATTATCAGACTGGATAAAAAACAAGATCTAACTCTATGCTGTCGAGAGAAGAAACACTTTAGATTTTAAAATATAAATAAATTGATAGTAAAGGGGTTGAAAAAGATATATCATGCAAACAGCAACATAAAAAAGCTGGAGGGTTTATGCTAATAAACAAAATGAACTTTAAAACAAAAAATGCTACTAGGGATAAAAAGGGACATTTTATAATGATAAAAGGATCAATGCATCAAAAAGATACAACAATTACAAACATATATGTACTTAATTACAGAAAACTATAATATGTAAAGCAAAAACTGACAGAAATGAAGTGGGGAAATAGACAATTCAACAATAATAGTTGAAGCCTTTAAAACTCCATTTTCAATACTGGATAGAAAAACTAGGCAGGAGATAACAAGGAAATTGAGGACCATAAACCAACTGACCTAACAGACATCTGCAGAATACTCCACCCCAAAACAGCAGAATACACATTTTCTGAAGTGCACATGGAACGTTCTCCAGGACAGACCATATGCTAGGCCATAAAAAACCTTCAATAAATTTAAAAGTTAGAAATAGAGGGGGAGGATATAGCTCAAGTGGTAGAGCGTATGCTTAGCATGCACAAGGTCCTGGGTTCAATCCCCAGTACCTTCATCAAAAAACTAAATAAATAAATAAACCTAATTACCTCCCCCTGCCAAAAAAAAAAAAAAAGTAGAAGTAATATAAAATATGTTCTCCTATCACAAAGAAATAAAATTAGAAAAAAATTGGTGTTCTGTTGAGTGAAATTTGGGAACCTCACAAATATATGGAAATGAAACAACAAAGTTCTAAATAATCAATGAGTCAAAGAAGAAACCAAAAGGAAAATTAGAAAATGAAATGGAGGGGAGGGAGAAGGGCATAGCTCAGTGGTAGACTGCATGCTTAACATGCATAAGGTCCTGGGTTCAATCCCCAGTGCCTCCATTAAAAAAATAATAAAAATAATAAATAAAAAGAAAATACAATGAATAAAAATAAAGATACAAAATTCCAAAGAGCGGCTAAATCTACGCTTAGAGGAAATTTTAAGCCATAAATATCCACATTAAAAGAAGAATGGTCTCAAATCAATAACCTAACCTTCTACCTTAAGACAGTGGTGAAATAAGAGCAAACTAAGCCTAAAGAAAGGAGAATAAAGATTTGAGTGGAAATAAATGAAATAGAGAATAGGAAAACAGAGGGAAAAATCAATGAAATCAAATCCTGGTTCTTTGAAAAGATGAATAAAATTGAAAAACTTTAGCTGAACTGACCAAGAAAATAAAAAAGAATACTCAAATTACTAGAATCTGAAATGAAAGAAGGAATATTACTACCAACCTTACAGAAATAAAATGAATTATAAAGGAACACTATGAACAACTGTATGCCAATAAATTATACAACTTCGATGAAATGAACAAATTCCTATAAAGAAATAAGCTAGCAAACTGACTTCAAGAAGAAATAGAAAATTCATAACATGGGATTGAATTAGCAGTCAAAACACTACTCATAAAGGAAAGCCCAGGACCAGATGTGGTTCTGGTATTCCACTGTGGAATTTTAACAAAACATAAAGAAGAATTACTACCAAAGAATTCTTCACAAACTATTCCAAAATTGAAGAGGAAGGAACACTTCCCAGCTCATTCTACGAGGCCAGTATTAACCTGACACTAACATCACTGAAGATGTCACAAGAAAAGAAAACTACAGGCCAGTATCTCTTATGAATATGGACTCAGAAAAGCTAACAAAATACTAGCAGACCAAATCCACTCATATGAAAAAATGCCACACCAGGAGCAAGTGGGATTTATCAGAGGAATGCAGTGTTGGTTTGACATGTGAAAATTAGTGTTATACACCTGACTTGTCAATAGAGTAAAACAAAACCCACAGGATTATCTCAAAAGACAGAGAAAACATTTGACAAAATTGAACACCCTTTCATTATACAACACTTAAACTCGGAATAGAAGAGGTCTTCTTCAACTTGACAAAAGGCATCTATGAAAAACCCAGTAACATCATACTTACTGGCACAAGACTGAACGCTTTCCTCCTAATATCAGGAACAACACAAGGGTGTCCACTCTCAGCGCTTCTACTCAACATTGAGGTTCTAGCCAGGGAAGTTAGCGGGGGAAAAAAGAAAAAGAAAGAAAAGCATTCCAGATTGGAAAGGAAGAAGTAAAACTATCTCTATTTGTATATGACACGATCTTGTATATGGAAAATCCTGAGAAGTTCACTAAAAAATTACTAGAACAAATAAATGAATTCAGGATACAGATCAATATATATATGAAATCAACTGTATTTCTATATACTTGCAATGAACAATCTGAAAATGAAATTAAAATAATTCCAATAAAAACAGTATCAAAAATAATAAAATTCTTAGGAGTAAATTTAACAAAAGGAGTGCAAAATTTATAATGTGAAAACCACGAAACGTTGAAAAATTAAAGATCGAAATAAATTGAAAAGCATTCCATATTCATAGATCAGAAGGCTTATTGCTATTAAGGTGAAAATAGCCCCCAAGCTGATCTATAGATTCAGAGCTATCCCTATCAGAGTCCCACCTCACTTCTGTGAAGAACTGGCAGACTGATTCCAAGATTCACATGGAATGGCAAAGCACCCTGCGTAGCCAAAACAGTCCTGAAAAAGAACAACATTGGAGAACTCACACTCTCAATTTCAAAATTTACTGCAAAGCAACAGAATTTCAAGACAGCACGATCCTGGCATGAAGACAAACATACAGGTCAATGACAAACTGGAAAAACAGCTTCAACGTATACAACAAAGTGTTGTTTTCCATAATCTATAAAAGGAGCCCTTAATAAATCGATAAGATAAAGATCAACCTACCAGTGGAAAAATGGACAAGACCAGGGAATGACAATTCCCCAAAGAAAATAATACAAATGACCAATAAGCAAATGATTGATGTTCACCTGCACAAGTAATCAAAGACATGGAAAAACAAAAACAAGCAAGAAAGATACAAATGTTCACCTACCAGATTGGCAGGGATTAAAGAGATGGCTGAAGCTGTGTGCAGGCGGGTGTGGATCACCAGGTACCACTGTGCTGGTAGAGAGGGGGCCTGAGTCTCCCCGTCCACTGTCCCGAGGGGCCTGGGCAACATGGTCAGAGCCTTAAAGGACTGAGCCCTTTGCACCTGCAGCTCCCCTTCCAGAAGTCCGTTCACGGAAATTGCCCAACACACTGAGATGTGACTTTTAGGCACTGGACACCCTGAAAACATCCACATTAGAGAACTTGCTAAATGAGATTAAATACTCAGCAGGTGTTTTACATAATATTATACATGTTCATTTATTGAGATGTAAAAATGTCCACAACATATTAGTAAATGAAAAAAAGGTATAAATAAGTCAACAATTCCATTTATGTAAGAAAAAAATTTTTTTTACCTATGGGAAAAGTCTCAACATTTCCCATAAAATATCAACATCGGTCGTCATTGGTAACGAGATGATGGGAAATTTTATCTCTTTTTGCTTATCTGTATTTTGAAAGAAAATTTTTTCTACAATAAATGTGTAGTACTTATTAATAAGAAAGGAAAATAAAGGGTTTTATTTTTCTGTCTTTCTTTCCTTTTTTTTTTTTTCTGACATTCTATTGTGAGAGTTTGCTTTTTCAAGTTTTTGTTTTTAAATTTGTTACAGGGTTTGGCTTTCTGGGTTCCAGGCTGGAATATGCAGGCGGGTTTCCTGCTCGGGGAATTGTGTTTTTCCAGGTTGCCTGAGAGGCACTGGAAGTTTGGAACAAACAGGAGCTGCCCGTTTCTCATGGAGCCCTGACGCTGGGCAGCCCCCGGGGACTGGGGCACCACACGGCCCTGGATGCTAAGCCCCTGACACACACCAGGCCACAGGCCCAGGTATTACGTGAGTACTGCAACCTGAGCCTCTGTTCTGGCCGTTCTCTCTCCTCTCACACAAGTTTTTCTCTCTCTGTGGCTCACCCAGCAGGATGCCTGCTCCTGGCCTGGACCCAGGCCTGGCCAATCAGAGCCTCTGTTCCCCTGCTGCAGTGATTCGTCCAGGGTTGGGCGTGTGATCTGTCATTCCAGTGAAACTCTGCCCTAGGACTTTTGCTGCAACTATGGAGAAAGAGAAGTTCTCTCTCCAGTGGGGTCACGGGGACAAAGGAACATCAGCCTGGAGCTACTGGCAGCCCTTCTGCAGTCCTGTTAGGAGCCTAAGAATAAAGTCCACTGATGTTTTGTCCCCAGGTACAGCCATCCTGACACCAGCTACCCTAAGCGTGTCGGTCACATGAGCCAAGAGTTTGCCATTTTTCACAGCCACTCTGAGATGGGCTTCTGTTACTTGAAACCAAAAGAGGCCTAACTAATTCTGTGAGCTCAGAGCGAGGTGCTGTGCAAGGCCCAGAGACGCTGTGGTGACAGGCAGACCCAGTCTCTGCCTCTCACAGTCCACAGCCCGGTAAGGTCCAGGCTTCCTCCTGGTGGCTGCCCTTGTCTGTGGTCTCCCCACTGGCCTGCCCGGCAAGGCAGCCCCCCTCCTTCCATCCATGGAGCCCTGCAGATCTTGTCAGCTCTCCCACACACGTCCCTCATTAGCAGCAGAGCAAGAAGTTGACCTCACGTTCCCCCAAATGCTTGACTCCAGGTCCAAGATTTCTTAATGTCTCCCATGGGAGCTTAAATTTTGCATTCTGTACTACTACATCTCAACACTTAAAGACATTTCTCGAAAATATCTCGGAGTAAGATACACCCTGTTTATCCCATGACTTTTGGAAACTAGGCTCTTACCAGATATGTGATTGCAAATATTTTCTCTCATTCTGTGGATTGTCCTTTCACTCTTAATAGTTCCTTTGAGGCATAAAAGGTTTTCAGTTTAATGAAGTCCAATATATCTATTTTATCTTTTCTTCCTTGTGCTTTTAGTGTCATATCTAAGAGACCATTATAAGTGTCAAGGTTATAAAGATTTACCCCAGGGGTTTCTTCTAAGAATTTTATAGTTTTAGTGGTTTGATTCATTTTGTGTTGATTTTTGTACATGGTGTGAGGTGAGGTCCAACTTCATCCTACTGCACGTGAATATCCAGTTGTCCCAGCCACACAGACCCCTAGAGGGGGCATCTCCCAGACCCCCTGAAAACCTTGAAAAGAGGGCACACTCACACTATTTCAGAAAGGACAGGTCTACTAAATGCTGGACCCAGCGTAGCCAGGATGGCTCAAGTCTGGGAAGAGGGGAAATATGATGAGTAAGACAGGACAAATTGACAAAGCAAGAGGGGAAAAGAGCTGGGGGCAGTGGAAAGGCACTGAAATAAGGGGACCGGGGCAGGCTGGCTGGGAGGGAGGGGGAGGGGTGCCCACCACTGACCAAAGGGCTCAGAGTCTGGGTTGGGATGAGGCTGAGGCAGAAGAGAGGCCTGGAGCTGAGGGCAACTCACCCACCCAGCCTGGACGGCCCTGAGGTAGAGATCCTCAGGGGATGCCAAATTTAAGAGTGCCTGGCCGACTGTTCCCAGTGCCTAGAAAAATAACAGGTCCCACCCCTCACCTCCGAACAATAGTTGTCAGCATTTCCAGGCAACATAATGCAGCGATCAGGCTCATGAATCAGGGAGGAGACTCAGAGCTCAGCTCCTGGATCCACCACAAACACGTATGTGCCCTTGGGCAAGTCACTTGACCTCTCTGAGTCTGTGAGCCTCAAAGGAGGAAAGCCTCAGGGAGGATAAAGGCAGTAGAGTCAGGCAAAGTGCTCAGATTACCCCCAGCACGTACTGCATGCCGGGTGTCGGTTACCGTCTATTGCTGGGAACCCATGAAGCTTAAGGATGATTATTTTCCAATTATTTCCATATTTAGACTTCTCACAATGACGATATATATATACTTTCGAGCACAAAACCCAGTGACACTTAGGATTTACGTCTTGGCATTTTAACCCGGGCCTGCTCCTGGCTGGGGACAGGAGGCTGAGGGCAAAGGCCACACTATTGGTTTGACCTGCGCGGGGCTGGGCTGCACTGGGCGGGGAGCCAGCTGTGGCAGGAAGCACTTGCTGCCGGGAGTCCTCGACCCTGCATCTCCGGGGGCTGTGGGCGGGGGCTGCCTCTTTGGGAGGAGCTGAGGCAGACCCTTCACGAGGCAGGCTCCTGGAGCCTGACAGATGCCACTGGCCTGGCACGTGACCGATCTCACAGCCTGGGAGTCATCTCAGAGGGCAGGTGACTTGCTTGGGGTTTCTCACATGTTTCCAAGACCAAGGTCTAGGCCCCCGGGGGCCGTGGGAGCCTGAGACGCCTCCCCCTGGCTGGACAGTCACATCCGCTGTTTGGCTGCAGGCAGGGGCTCCGCGGCACCTCCTCGGGGGGAAGCTGGCATTGTGTTCTCTATGGCCGGTTGTGGAAAAATCACACACACACAGCAGAGTAAACAGAGAACCGGGGGCCGCTGTCATGGGAACCGCCGGGCGTAGGTGGCAGTGGAGGCCGGTGGAGGGAGGCTGTGGCGTGGCCCAGGCTCACCTTGGAGCCGGGAATCTGCCAGCACAGATCCAAAGGGCCTAAGAGGTGGCTCGAGGAGGTCTGAAGCCCAAGGACTTCTCCAAGGTCACCCAGTGAGCCAGGGGCAGCATCTGGGCCTCTCTGCGCCCTGCCGTCCCAGCCAGAGAGGCTGGCAGAGGAACGGCAGGAATTTCTTTCTGAGCTATCATTTCCAAGAGACTTTGGGGACAGGCCTTATCCTTCATCTTCCAGGCTCTGACCTTGACTGATGCTCAGGGCAAGGAGCCATCAATAACCCAGTGACACTGAGTGTGGTTCCAAGTACTGCTTCATGCTGTTTAGTTAAAGCCCTTCAGCGTCCCAGAAAGATGCTAATGCCTGGAAGACACTGGCACATAGGATGTGTGAGCTCATGGGAGGCAGTCACACTTGGAAGGAAAGTATTAGAATCAGAAAGATTCAGGTGGTGAATCAAACCCACGACAGGCCACCTGTGCTCCTTTACTAAGGGTCCCTTTATTTAAGTGGATGATTCACTCTGAGGCTAGAAGTAGAAAGAGAGGCAAGGTGTGGATTTATTCATTATACTTCCTTGTGTGACTTGTAACCACACGCCTTTGGAAGTAGCTGGACCCCGGAGCCATCTCGGGGACTGGGGATGAGGTCGGTGTGCTCTCAGGAAGCTCCTGCTTCCTGTTTCTAAGAATAAGGATCAAACAGCATTTCCCTCAAGAGTCTCCCAGCCTCTCAGGAGAGAGACTTGTCCACCAAAGCCATGGACACCCCCTCAGCCCTCCGTCATCTCTTCCTCCAGCTTCAGTGAGTTGACTGTCCTTTGGGGAACCCCCCTCAGCCCTTGTGTTGACCTTTCCCCTTTCCCTGCTCCCCGCTATCTCCTAGTTCAGAGCATATGGCCGCATAGAGCCAGTTGGAGCGCGACAAAGATTGGTTCAGGAATGGGAACGGGACTCATGTCCTGTGGGAGCACAGGATATGAGACTCAAGTCAGGGGCTTTTGATGAAGCTGTTGGCAAAGAGAATCTCCTTTCTCTGGGGTGGCCACACAAGTGAGATGTTAGAGAGAGCTCCTTGCAGCCATTTTACCACCATAAGGGAAGGACCCTCTTGAAAACAGAGCCACCAGAGAGGAAACAGCCCAGAGGCAGAGAAAGACAATTTCTTACATTCAGAATTTGAAAACCCTCTACACTCTTGATGCCCTCTCATCCCCTGGACTTTTCAGAGAAATGAGCCAATAATTTCCCATTTGTCCTTCAGCGCGTTTAGCTTGGGCTCATGTCCTCAGCAACTGAAAGAGACCACATCCATTTCAGGCTCTGCTGGCCCCGTGGGACCTTTCGGACGCCCCTTTCCTTTTCTCTGGAAGGTCCCAGGCATATGACTGGCTTCCTGCCTGCCTACATCACTCACTCTCACTTAGACCACGCAGGCTGAGGGCACCCAGGAGGCCCGGCCGGGGAGTGAGGAGCCATCAGGAGAGACCCCGGCGGGCGAGGGCGGGTGGGGGTGTGAAGGCCAGGGTAGGGCAGGTGCCTGATGCAGCTGGAGAGGCTTTGTGAGGCCCCGATGTAAGTGAGAGTCAGAGGGCTGGCGCGACCATCCTGTCCAACCCCAACTCTCCCGGCAAGGTGACTGAGGCCATAGGGGCAGGGACTGCCCGGGGCCCAGCAGCTGGGCATGGCTCTGTCCACTCGGCGACTGTAGGGCAGCAAGTGAGACTCCACCCCAGCGCCCACCCCATGCCCACACTGCGGACTCTTTGTGGACAGTATCCTTTGAGCAAAAACTTTTTCCTCAAACACCACAGGCCTGAAACTGGAAGGGGAGAGCCTTAGAAGACCATCTGGTCCCTGCGATACATCCCCATCCACCAGCCACTGTGCAAGAGGAGAAACGGAGGTCCAGAGAGGGGCTGGGGTCTGCCAGAACTTGCACAGCAGATGCGGGTCCCGGGTGCAGCTGGAACGGGGACCTTCTGGCTCCCAGGCCAGGTGCATCCACTCTCTAGGCCTGGCGGGAAGGGCAGGCAGCTGGGAGTGTGAGGGTGGGCGGCCCCAAAGGCAGCAGAGCCGCTGTCTGATCACGTGTCTGTGTGTCTGTCCCTGCATTGGGCAGAGGTTTGAACATTCTATAGCAAGTGCTCCTAGTTCCCTTGGAGAAAGAGAGGCCTCAGAAAAGAAGACAGGTCAAAGACAGGAAGGACTTGCCAAAGGTCACCCAGCAAATGGGAAGCTGGCTGAGACCTGAGCCTGCAGCCCCGCAGCTGTGCTCGGGGGAGCCCTGGCTCCCACTTCCCCTTCCAGCTCCCTCCTTCCTCCATATCGCTTCCTCCGTTCATCCAGTCCCCCTAAGGTCCCTGGGAGGACCTTGTTCAACCTCTCCTCCCAGGGGGTGCTACCTTACAGAGGAAACCAAAGTAGGACTCTAATGGTGGGTGCACGGTCATTAGCAGGCTGCATACTGCCAGCCTGGGGCAAGGGTGCTGCTGCCCCTGCTTAGGACCACAGCTAGAATTTGCCCCTAGGGAGGCCAGGTATGTTCTCCGGCAGCTGGCAGAAGCTTCCCCAGCCACTCACCTGCCCCTCCAAGCTCTGCTATGTTCTAGAGAAGCCACCCTCCACCCCTGCAGCTGACAGGGGCCTCCCTTCCAGAGGGCAGACCGGCCCTTCTCTCCCAAGTGGAGGAGGCAGCACAAGAAGTTCCCAGGCAGGGATGTTCTGTAATGGCCCAGTTCACTGAAGAGGCAGCAGAAGCACCTGGTGGCTTCCCAGGCATCCAGGGTCCTCCTGTCCCTAGGGACTCTGTGTTTGGGCTGGCTGGGGTTTGACTGGGCATATGGTTCCTCCGGCTGCTTCCATGGGCTAGGCTGGTGGGCAGGGTCCATAGTGTCCAGACTTGGAGTAAGGAGACCTTACTGTTCAACCCTGGGGCTGATATCAGGACGTGATGCTGAGAATCCACTGAGATCTGGGCTGGGCCCGGGTTAGACAGGAGGGTCCAGAGCAGACAGCTCAGGAAGACAAAGGAGGACCCACCCACACAGCCTGGTGTAGGGGCTGGGAATTGTCCCAGCATCCTCCTGGGCTGCGAACAGGTGAAGGTGGTTGTGGCGGGTGGAGCAGGGAGAATTTATATTCTCTCAGGTTAGAAAGGCCAGATCAAAGGGTATAGACCTGGGGCTAGCTTGCTTTCCAGAAAGATAAGACCATGGTTGGTTTTTCAATTCTGTTATTGAAGTATAGTTGATTTACAATGTTGTGTTTGTTTCTGGTATAGCAAAGTGATTAAGATATATATATATATATTTTTTAATTTGTTTTCAGACTCTTTTCCATTATGATTTATTATAGTGTATTGAATATAGTTCCCTATGCTATATACCGTAGGTCCTTGCTGTTTATTTTATTTATAGTAGTGTGTATCTGCTAATCCCAAACTCCTAATTTATCCCTCCCCCTCTTTCCACTTTGGTAACCATAAGTATGTTTTTTATGTCTGTGAATCTATTTCTGTTTTGTAAATAAGTTCGTTTGTCTCATTTTCTTCATATAAGTGATATATGATATTTGCCATTGTCTGACTTACTTTCCTTAGTATGATAATCTCTAGGTCTATCCACATTGCTGCAAGTGGCATTATTTCATTCTTTTTCATTGTTGAATAATATTCTATCACACACACACACACACACACACACACACACACACACACACACACACACACATTACATCTTCTTTACTCATTCGTCTGTCAGTGGACACTTAGGTTGGACAGGACCACGTTTTAATGAGCACATCCAAGAGCTTACCAGGGGCCCTGTTTCCTCCGGCCCCTGACAGGACTTGGCTTCATTACTCTCGTCAAATCTGTGTTAGTTTACTAGGCATGTAGGGGTCCCCTCGGGCTGCATGATTTGCATTACTTTCAATGCAAGAAGCAGTCTCAGCTCTCTCCAGCACAGCCTGCTGCGTGTGCACCTGGGACACAAGTTGTCCCTCCACTGTGGGTGCTGGTGGAGCCGGTGCCAGGTTCCAGCACTGTCATCCACAAACAAGAGTGTGTGGCTGCTGCCACCGGCATCACCATATCACGTGGTCCCTGTTCTGTGGCTGTTCTCTTAACATTTATGGCAGAAAATGTCATCACACAAATGTGTATTGTTTTTGTTGGCCCTCATGTATCTTCTTGCTGATAGTGTCCCCTCTTTCTCTGATATTCGGACTCCTTTCCCCTGGCAAGACCTCGCTGTTTCCCCTAGGGACAGTCCCTGGCCTCTGGGCTTCAGGTCCCACCTGCGCAAAGGGAGGTGGGAGAAGATGACTCAAAGGCTCTTTTCAGATCAGATGCCCTGGGTTCTACTATTTTGTCATTTTTAGAGTGAGGGATGGAGCCACAGCCTCCTTCCCCATGGCTCCCCCAGGCAGCACCTCATTGGGCACTGGGTCCATTAAGCCCTTCTTAGTCTGTGCTTGGAATGCCTTTCTCTGCCTGGTGGCTGAGCGACACCACTAAGGCTGAAGCCACTGGGAGCTGTCCTTTAGGGCAGGCCCTATGCTCAGTGCTGACACTGCCCCTCACAGAGCCACGGGACATCATGGCGTGGATTCTAGTGTTATTTGCATTTCTCAGATAGCAAAATGGGGCACAGAGCCCGTGTTCTTAACCTCCATACTACGCTGCCTCCTGTTAAAACAACAACAATCACCAAAAAACCCAGTGGAGAAAATTTACAACCCAGGAAGCTAACCAGAAAGCCTTGGGGGCCGAGACTCCATGGATTCTTCCTGGTTGGGCACCATCCCTCATCGCAAGTCCCAGGCCCTCCCTGTCTCCACTGACATTTAAAGTCAGATGCAGCCAGCGCTTGAGAGGTCAAGTTGTTCACCACAGAACCTGTGTTAACTCTAGGCTGGACTCGCATGAGATCACAGGCAGACTGTTGTAGGAACAGCCTTGGCTCATGAATTAATACTGTCATTGGGGGAGGGGTAGAGTGTGTGCTTAGTATGCACAAGGTCCTGGGTTCAATCCCCAGTACCTCCACTAAAAAAACACATCTACATATAAATAAATAAAATAAATAAAATAAATAAAATAAATAAATTACCTCCCCCAAATAAATTTAAAAAAAAAGGACTGTCATTAATCGCTGAGGTTCTAAATGAGCTGTGTTTTTCCCTTTTCCTCCTTTTGTTCTCCCTGGGAAAACTCTGGTGGGAGGTCAGCCCCACAGTCTGCTGGCTTCCCTCCAACTGTTCCATCCAGCTGGGGTAATGGGCACCTCCAGCAGTTCTGATTCAAATACACAGCCCAGGTGCATAAGGCAAAAACTAAGGATGGGTGAAATTACCCTTGAAACCCTCCAGGAAGGGGTGGGGAGCCAGATGTCATTGCCTGCCGCTGGTTCCAGCTTGCTGGCTTTCCTGCCAGGCTTGGGGCAGTCTTGGTTTGTCCAGTGGAGCCCACACCCAAGGCCATCTTTGCACACTGAACTCCTGAGAGACTCAGGCCCAGCAGACTCATGGCTCTGTCTTGCTCACCCATTGAGTGGAAAGGCAAGTGAAGTGACCCACACCTTGGCTTAAATTACTCATGATTCATGTACTGGGCTGGGTTAAAGTCTTTGCTACCTGGAGTGAAGTCAGGGTTCTGTTAACAAAAAGGGGGCAACTTTGTTGGGTAGCCTGCTAACAATGCATGTATTTTCTCAGTTAAACTCACAACAGTCCATTGAGGAGGGCCTTGTTATTATTTCCATTTTACAGATGATGAAACTGAGACTAATTTAGTAACTTGCCCAAGATCACATAACTAGTAACTAGTAGCATTTTAGTCCCAGGTCTGTCTTCTGAGAGCACACTCTTAACTACCATCTACCAACTACCTGCTTGGGTATATTCCAGCCTGGCCATGACCCTCTTGAGGGAAGGGACCACATTTTCCTCATCTTTGAATGCTGGCAGCATCTTGCAATTGACGAAGCCCAGTTGGATTGATTTAAACACAAAATCATTTGGTTTTGATACTTGCTGCTTTGTAATGTGTTTTATAACCAAGAGAGTAAAACTTGCCAACACTACCTTTAAAAAAAATACACCTATCTCTTTTTTTGTATTGTTTTCCACTTGCCCATGCTGGGTTCCTGAAGTCCTGGGAAGAATTCCAATGTAAATATCACCAATGATGGAAATCTGAGGGAAGGAGAGGAGGATGAAAGACTAATTGAGGCCCCGAAGAGTGTCGGTTCCTCATTAACTGTGGAGCCATGGAAAATTCTTTGTTCCCGCCTGTTGGCCTCTTGCCTCCAGGATCTGGGTGGGTATTGCCCTTGGCCAGCTTCCTGGTCAGGTCACAGACAGTTTGAACAGAGGAGGGGTGTCCTGGGGAATAGAAGCAGAACCAAGCTGGGTTGTTAGAAGTGGATGCAAGAAAGAGAAGGGCCCTGAACGTCCATGGCCCAGTGGACCCACACTGGCCACTGCAGAAACACAAGCTCACTTAGAACTCAGAATGATCTGTGGGATTAGGAGTATTATGTTGCCCATTTTACAGCTGGGGCTCAGAGAGGTGAATTCACTTGTCCCAGGCCACACAGCAGAGCTAAGTTAAAAACTAAATCCTAGAGGCTTCTCAGGTGGGATTCTTTCCCTAGTCACGAGTGACTGCCATCTCAGGAACTTTGAAGAAGATTTTGATGGTACAACGGCGGCTTTGAGTCAGAGTCAGGAAACGAGTCCTGCACTGCTTGGGGACCCAGAACAAGCGGTATGGCACGGGGTTCAAAACCCTGTTCTTCTGTGTACCAGCTGTGTGGTTCTTACCTCATCACGCAGCTCTATAAAGCAGGGGCGTCCGGACCTGCTCTGAAGGCTGCCGGTAAAGATTAAATAGTGCACTCAGCCCCGCGCCTGGCTCTCGTTATTTTATACCCCCAGAGCAGGCCTTGCTGTGAGCTCCCATCCTTCCCTCCACCCCAGCAGCTGGCTTTGGGAATGCCCCACCCAAGAGGGCCTGGGCTGATTTGGGTACACAAATGAGGGGGGTATGATGCCAGGGAATTCAAGGCAAATGGAACCCAGCTTGCAAATTTGGCATTTTCATGGAGTGAGGTTGTTGGAGGGCAGGGGATGGGGCCCCTGCCCCCCCACCGCAGTCCAGAGGGCCAGCCCGAGCCCGGGGAGCACACCCAGCACACCCAGCCGCTCTGGGAGTGACCACACTCGCCGTCACAAGGATTCCCTTGGTCCTCTGGGCCTGGACTGGGTCTGCCGTAAGTCATGGCCTCGGGGAGGGAGACCAGAGAAGTAGAGGACGTGCCAAGGTCACCCGCGGGGCCACGGTGAAGGGACAGAGAGCCCCGCCCGTGCGTCTGCCCAGAAGCTGGCCACGACCCAGGCGTCAGGTGTCTTGGGCACCATGCCCGGCCTGCCACGCTGGGGATCTGGGTGCCTTTGCCAACTTCCCTGAACACTCTGGGCTCCTGGGCCCCACCTGGGGACCTGGAAGAGACCCAGAGCGCTGGGGTTGATCTGGCAAGAGGCAGCGCCTAGGCTCTGGGCCACAATGACAGGATATCCCCAGGGAGTTGGGCTGGCCGCCACGCAGGGAACACCGGGGTGGAGACTGGCCCTGCTGATGAGAGGCCCAAGAGGGCACTGAGGAGGGAAAGTCAGGACAGCTGGGCCCTGAGAGCGAGGAACAGACCAGGACTGGCATGGAAACTGTGACCACAGGCAGTGAGGGGCCCACAAATAGAGACCTGAGTTTCTCCTCTGCCCCCAGCCTGGGCGCCGAGGGCAGGCCTGGGTCTCCTGCCACTTTGTCCTGACTTTGCTCCTGGGTGGGCCCTGTGAGTAAGTTCCTACTGGGGATCCTGTGAACTCCAGACACTGTTTTGTTCCACCCCCACAGCACAGAGACCCTGGGTCCAGAGGGGAGGGGGCTCTCTCAGACCCCCACAGCCAGGGTCGTGCCCAGAAGGACCCAGCCTCCCTGGAGGACTTGACCAGCCCCAGGCCTGGGAGCACCCTCTGGGCAAGGCTGAACCAGCAGCCCATGCTCTTCGCACACAGGGGACAGGGTTGGTTCTCTGGGCTGAGGATTAAGGAAGATGAGACTCGCCCTCAGGTACCCCCAGGCCAAAGGCCTTTCTCCATATTAGGGAGCAAGTCTTGTCTCTCAAATTCCTTTTCAAGCTGTGCCTCAATCTTACAAGCCTATTCGTGTGACAATTTACAAGGCAAATAGGGATTTTGTTTTATCTTCTTACAACCCACTACCAGCCGATGCCCTGCAGGCAAACTGGCCAGGCATGGCCTGGAACCTGGAACGGAGCCCCCTCCCTGCCAGGCAGGGCTTCTTACCTCACCGGCCAAGGTGCTGATTGGCACAGCCCAACACTAGCTGAGGGACCATGCACTTGGGCCAGACATTGTGGCGGAAAAGGCTACGTAGAGCTGGGAGGGAACTCAACCCACTGTGTGACCCCCAGCAAATTCCAGCCACTCTCTGGGCCTTAAACTCCTGTCCATACACAGTGAGGATGGCAGCCCTGGAATAGCCCATGGTGAGAGTGTCACAGCTCGTGGTGTGATTGCACCCATTCAGTCTGTCACTTTCCAGCATCTGTACCCCACTGCCCTTTCTTCTCTATTGCATTGACTAGACACTTGTTCATTTAACCAGCATCTTTGAGGGTCTAGTAAGTGCCAGACCAGGAGCCAGGCACTGAGATGCAATGATGAGTGCTAGGGACACAGTTTCAGCCCCAGGAGATTCCCAGGCTGGAGGGCAGCTTTCTAATGAGCTTCACGCACTGCCCTGTAGACACCTGGAGATGACTCAGATGCAGCTCCTGTCCTGGAGGGACACACAGCCTGGAGGCTGCAGATGAAATTTCAGGTAAATAAGAAGGAGCACACAAATGCTGGGCCACTCAGGAGGCACGAGGTCTCTGGCTCCCGAGGGGTCAAAGAAGACTTCTTGGAGAAGGCAGCATTTGAACCTGGCTTTAAAGAGTGAGGAGGGTTTAGACAGGTTAAGGATGAGAAGAACTAGTTTCCCACTACAGGGAACAGCACGGGTGAAGGCAGGGAGGGAGACAGGGCAAAGGGGCCCAGGTAAGGCTGGCAGACTGAGCTGCTGTTAATTGGGGAGACCACGGGGAGCTGTGGAAGGTACTTGAGCAGGAGAGTAGCAGCATGGCTGCTTTGGAAGAGGAATCCCGTAGCAGCACCAAGAGGAGGCAGGCGTGGAAGAAGCAGGCACACCCTCATGTGATGCGCTTCCCCTCCCCGAGGTCCAGGGGGTGCCTCTGTCCATCACCAGGAGGGAGAGGACAACTTCCTGTCCTTAGCCTGGCTGGGAAGATAGTGGGGCAAGGACAGGAAGTTGCCTTACGGAGCTGAGGAGTGAGCCGCCGGGCCCCAGGCCCCCACCCCCAGGCTCTCAGGGCAGCCCGCAGAGGTGGCTGCAGGGAAGGAGGCCAGGCCCTTGGGCCAGGTGTCTGGGCTGCAGGCCCCTGGGTGCCTGTACTCTCCCGCTGCTGACAAACCCTTGCTTTCCCAGGTCCCAGAAGTCCAGATGTGCTCCCTTCCCAGGAAGAGGCTCCGGAGTCTTCCTGCCTTAATTCAGTCAAACACCCTCCCTGACACCTCCTGGGGAATGAGGTGAGTCTGCCCTCAAGGGTGACTGAAGATGGGGGGTGGTGCAGGGCAGGCGGGGTGCTGGGAGCTTGATGGGGCCATGTGGGCTATGGGACCCTTCCTCAGGGATAAGCCGTGTCTTCAGGGCCTTAAGGACTAATAGAAATGAGTCCTAGAAGATGGAAGGGTGTCCCTAGCAGAGGGAACAGAGTGAGCAAAGATCCAGAAACAAGAAACTTTTTATTGCCTACAGGAAACTAGACATGGCCCCAGTGCAGCCACAGGAGGCAGGAGGATGAATGGGGGCTGAGGAAGTGTACACGCCTGAGGAGCAGGGTTGAGGGTGGGTGAGAGGATGGGGTCCCGAGCTAGAGCACGGGGAGAGGCTGGAGGTGCAGGGTGGGAGGGTGGCTCCAGGCCAGGGGGGGCCTTGGACCCAGGAGGACAGGGTGAGGGGTGCACCCTGGACTTGTACAGGGATCCCCAAGCCCAAATGACCAAAATAAAAGAACTTGGGTTTAGGGGGAGGTAGCCAACAGGAGGGCCTCCCACTCTGTATAGCCAGCGGCCAGTCTTCCTGCCCTGCTCCAGGGGTCTGCCCAGGGGGGATCTTCCCAGGTGGGCTGGGTAGGGGCTGAGACCGTGGCCTTGGAATCTGTGCTCAGAGCAGTGTCTTAGGGAGCCTGGGACACCTGTCTGGCCCCTGCTGAGCCCAGGAAGAGGAAGCAAGGTTCCCAGCACTCCAGGGCTGTTTGCATTTTGAGTCAAACCCATTTACAAACCAAAGTGGGGCAGCTGCAGGGCAACCCCAGCCTCCCATCTTCTCTAAGGACAGCTGCTGCTTCAGTCACTCCCACTGCCAGCACCCACTGGACAGACAGGGAGACAGAAGCCCAGAGACCAGCAGGCCCCTCCAAGGCCTCGGGGCCAAGCTGGCTTTGCACAGGCTGTTCCTTGGCCTGGAACACCTTTCTCTCCCCTGTGCCTTCAGATTTCAGCAGAAGCTCACCTCCTCCAAGAGATCTCCTCTGATCTCTCTGGGAGAAAGCCCCCTCCCTGCCGTATCCTCAAGGCACCACTGGCACCCGCAGCCCGTTTCTGTGTGGGGGTATTTGGGATTAATGACTTGCTCTCTTCTCGAATAGGAGTTCAGGGAGAACAAGGACCATCTCCCTGGGACTTGTCACTGTGCCTGGTGCATGCTGGGTCCTTACAAATATTTTGGAAGAAAGGAGGGAAGGAAGGAAGTGTGGAGGGAGTGGGGAGGGTGGAACCTAGTCCTCCTGCCTCCGACCCTCCCAAACTCTGGCCCGGGACCTGTCCCCTGAACTATTGCTCAAGACCCTTCCCCAGGTTCAGAGTGGAGTCCCTACTGGCCAGGCTGTCCTAAGGCCACTTCCTGGCCTCGGAGGGGACCCCGCCTGGCCTGACCTAACGGAGGCATCCCAGCAGCTGAATGCCAAGGAAGGCTATCAGCACATGAGGGGCAGGACGCCTGGCCTGGGAGTTCCAGCTGAAGCTCCACCTTGGCCTTCCTGGCTCCATGTTCCTGTTTGAGTCTCAGCCTCTCCCCTGGCCTCAGTTTCCTTGTACAGTGGGGAGATAGGCCTTGGTCTATAGGGCCCTGTTCAGAGCCAGTCAAAAGTGTGCAGGGAAGAGCATGAGCACTTGGGGTTGGGGTAGCAAGGAACTGAGTTTCGTAAGTGGGAAGAAACTTTAGGGAGAAGCGCTGGGAGAACAGTCCAGGCCGGGGGACCAACCTGGACAAAGGGCTGAAGCCAAAATGCGCAAGGACAGTTTGGAGAAATTTGAGAAGACTGGTTTGCTTGGATATGAGTAGGAGTCAACTGGTAAAGAAAGGGTTGTGATCGCGGGGTTGAAGGGCCGGGAATGGGGAGCGAAGGAAACTTCTTGAACAGAAGGATGAAGTAATGAAAGCAACAGCTCAGACAGGCAATCCTGACATACAGAGGTAAGTCTGGAGGCAGGGAGGCCAGGGAGGAGGCTGTTGGAAAAGTCCAGCTTGACTTTTGGAGCCTGAGCTTGGGCGGCAATAATTAGGTAGGGAGAGTGACACGGGCAGGAGAAACCCTTTTCCCCCTCCACCTGGAGTCCCCCAGCCCCCACACATTCCACTTGGCCCCAAACACACTCCTTGACTCCCCTCCCCACCTCAAGCTGCTTTCCCCCCACTTCAAGGGCTGAACCCTTCACCCACCCAGCTACTGAAGCCAGAAATGTGGGGGTTAACTGTCACCCCTCACTTTCTCCCACTCCTTAATCAAATCCATTACCAGGTCCTGTTCATCACAGCCCACTCTGCCTAGGTCCAGACCTCCTCATTTTTCTTCAGAATAATGGTGGGGTCATTTCAGCTCTCCAGTTTTTTGCCCATACCAGCCTCCAGGCAAAAGCTATTCTAGAAGGCCCATGTGACCCTGTGTCTTCATTACTTAAAAAGCCAGGCCTTTAAATGGCAGTCAAGGTTCTAAGTGCCCTAGCCCCGACTCTCTGATCTACCCTCCTGATCCCTGTGCTCGTGCTCCTTATGATCCAGCCATGCTGAGGGATTTACGTCACTCTCTCTGGCACAGGGCTGAGGTTTCCAAACTTCACCTCAGGTCACTTTTGCTGCCTGCAACAGCCTCTTCTTCATGTGTCCAGATCATTCCAGCAAAAACCTCCCTTTCCCCCATGCTCCACCCTGGTCCCTCCTGCCAGAGTGCTGGTAAGTTCTGCCATCATCTGTTCTGTGGGGGATTTAGAAAGAGCTGGGACTGGGTGCCAGGCCTGGAGCTCTCAGTACCTGGCAGCTGGGAGGTGGGGAGGATAGACTTGCTCTTTGGACAGCATACCTGGGACCATGTCACCCCGGCCACCGGCTGTTTGTCTAGGTGCAGCTGGAGAGCATGACGGGGGGTACATGAGCAAGGGGCAGGTAGTTGGAGAGTGAAATGACTGTGTGTGATTCTGTGGGAGTTTGGAGGGATGACCAGAAGTCATCATGGTGGAGGTGGGGGCTGCAAACAGGTGGGCCTGCTGACAGGTGTGTGAACCTGCCAGGTGGGGGCCACGGTCACCCACAGCTGTTGGCCCTGCCCGTGGTGGTTTGGAGGCAGGGTGGGGTGGGCTGGGCTGGGTTGGAGAAAGGGAGCGTGGGCTAGGCTGCCAGAGCAAACAGGGAGGCTTTCTGGCCCTACCTTCGAGCAAACACCAACAGCTGAGGGTGCAGTAGACTGGGAGAGGCTGAGGGTTGAGATCTCTGTGGCTAACAAAGGGGAGTCAGACCCCAGGATGTAAAAGTGGGGGAGGACAGAGAAGTTTCTAGCTACTTGAGTGCCTGGAGCTTCATGTCTCTGGGAGAAAAGTCTATAGTGGGGAGCTGTAGGGCTCTGCCCACCTAGCCCCGGCTAACACTTTTCTTGGCAACTTAGAGATATAGGTAGGGCTGTCTTTGTGGATTGTAGCTGTGGGGAACAAAGGGACAGGGTGGAAAGACAGGGAATACTGGACTTGAGATCTAAAATGTCAGGCTGGAAGGAGCCACAGCCAGAAAACCAGCATTCCCCGGCTCCCCCAGCAGCAGGCTGAGACCTGGCTGAAGCCCCCGGAGTCAGTCTGGATGACCCGCCAAAAGCAGCGGAGGGCTGGACCGTCTCTCTCACTGAATGTCTCTCTACTCAAGGAGGCACGGCGAAGGGGAGACAGAGGAGTAGAACCATGGCCCCATCCTGGGAGAGATGAGGAACTGGGGGGACCCTGGGTAGGGGCCAGCAGCTGGGGAACCAAGCTGGAAGCTGGGACTTTGTGTTGGGGGAGCGTGCGCAGTTGCAGTCTGGGAAGGCTTTCTGGTGGCAGAGGTACTGTAGGGTTTGGGGTTTGAACAGCTGGCTGAGTGGGCTCAATTCTGGAATCTATGACCTTCTGCCACCAAGGTGGATCCCAGAGCTCTGGGCAACAGAGGCCAGCTTGGTGGAGGTAAGACGAATAGTGGGATGAGACCCGCTGGGTCTCTCAGGCTGGAGGGGAGCAGACTGCGGTCTTTTGCTCCTCCTTTTGCTGGGATGAGTGGTTTCTGCCTTCCCACGCTTGCTTGCCGGACCTGCAGCCCCTCCTGCTGGCACCCTTGGACCAGTTGGAGCTCAGGGAGTGCTGGAGTAAGGGTACCTGGGTCCCTCCTTTGTCTTGGGCCAGGGTCACTCTCTCTGGGGGCCCCCGCCACAGGCCTCCACACACCTTCAGACTTCCCCAGGGAGCCCCACCCCACACCGCAGTTACGTTTCCTGCTGGGCTGAGGGTGTGAGTCTAAGGTAACAAGACTGGTTTCCTTTCTTATATACTGGTTCGTTGTTCGAGGTTCTGGTTGTAAGGAATAACTGCTCATCACTAGACTTTAGGAAAACAATAAGAAAGCATAAACATCAAAAGAAGAAATCATGAAGTTGTCTCCTCCGGGAGACTTGCTAATTCACAGGCTTTCGGGTTCCCTTTGGACCCAGGGTCACACTTCGCAGAATTCGAGTGAGGGGTAGGAAGCCCCTTAATGGACATCTCCATTTTGCAACCTCCCAGGACCTCAGTGGGCTCAAAAGAAGGCAGCTCAGAGACCCGTGCTCTGCAGCCCTCCCCAGCTCTCTGCCCTCGGCAGCTGAGTCCCCAGGCTCTGTGAACAGGGGCAGACACCCCTCCGGACCACGCGCCCTCGGCTCCCCAACGTTCGGCGCGCTCCCCGTGGGCGGCCTCAGTTCCTCCTTCTGCAGAGGAGGCGGGTGGCTCAACCTCCGCACCCCGGGGCGCTGCGGGGGCGGGGCGGAGGGCTCCGAGGGCGGCCGGAAGGGGTGTGAGTGCGGGGGCGGGCCCCGCGCCGCCCCGCCCCGGGGAGGGAGCCTGGGGCGCAGCATCCTGGCGCGGGCCCCGGTTGCCGCCGCCACTGCCGTCGGGGAAGGACCCAGTGTGGTCATGGCCTCGTGCGGCGCCCTCCCGGGCCCGAGCCCCCCGCGCCCCGCGCAATAGGCCCGCGGAGAGGCGGCGCAGAAGGTGCCGACGGCGCAGACGGCCGGGCGGGCGGCATGGAGGAGGCGCACCTGCTCCCGGCCGCCGACGTGCTGCGCCGCTTCTCGGTGACGGCCGAGGGCGGCCTGAGCCCGGCTCAGGTGACCGGCGCGCGGGAGCGTTACGGCCCCAACGGTGAGAGCGCGGGCCGAGCCGGGGCAGCGGGGGCCGCGCGCACCGCGGTCTCAGTTTCCCACCCCCTGCACCGCTGTCGCAGAGCAGTCCTCTCGCCTCCCAACCATCGGCCCCTGCGGGCGGGCGGGCAGGAAGCGGGGGCTCCGGAAACCTCTGCAGATGCTCTTGGGGCTCCCGGCCGGGCTGCGCGGCACCTTCGCGAGGGGTAGGGTGGGGTGGGGTGGGGGGTGCGGGTTCCGGGTTCGGAGACCGGGCGCCTGGCTCCCCCGCCTCGCTTTCCTCCCTCCGGGCCCAGGGACCTGTGCGGTCCTTCCGAGCTTCCGACCCAACCCCCGTGGCCGTCCACTCATACAGACCCTAGCTCACCTACGTCGGCCGTCAGCACTGCATCCTCGCGCAGCCGCATCCGGCGGGCACCGTACAGTGCACACGCAGAGGTCGGCTGGCGAGGCACCAGCCAGACTCCGAGGCCCAGCCTCCCAGCTGACCATGAGGGTCTCCCCATACCCCCACTCTCCACCCACAGGGCTCAGTAAAACGCCCAGAAGGTGCAACTTGTCAGCTGGCAGCCTTGGTGCCCCCACCCCCACCCCCAGGTCTTCCTCTTTCTGCAACCCCAGGCGGATGTGGCTGGCGGGAGTCGATGGGGGCTTTGAATTGCTGAAGCGGGAGACCTACCTCCCTGGTGGCAGGTTCAGGCCTCACCCAGGGAGTTGCCTGGGGAGGCCTTTCCTTCCTGGGTGACCTGGAGCCACGCCTGCCCATCTCTGGGTAGGCAGGGAGCCTTCATGCTGTTGCTGTTTGGGTGAGAAAGGTATCCTCCTTCCTGGTGTTCAAAGGAGTGTGGGATTCTCCATCTGCCAAAAGGCACAGCCAGTGCCAGTCCTTCCAGATGTGGCCCTGAGAGGGTAGGTGTCGAGGCCCCTCCCCAAGTCGCTTTCAGGCAGGATTTGTCCACCACCAGGACACCGGGCAGAGTGTTAGGGATTTGTAGAGAAATGACTCTATCCCCAGAGTGCAGCCTGGACCCACGTCATTTCAAGACTCAGGGCTTCACCCTTTCAGGGTTTCCAGCCAGCCAGAGGCAAGGTTCTCTGGCCTGAGTATCTCATTGCTCAAGGCTAGCTTGAAAATTACGAAGAGCTGTCAGAAAGGAAGCTTTGGGGTTTGTATTGGTTTATGACAACCACCTCTTGTATAAATATTATCTTTCTGGAGCAGAAATCCTTTTTCAAAAAAATTAGTTGCTATATTTAGTTGAGCAGTGGGAGGAACTAGGGAGATAAATATTATTTAATATCCCCCATTAGTGACTTGGCAGGGAGGGTGTTCTGGCTGCAAGAGCTCAGGGCTGTAGGGTCAGTCCCCCAACCCTGGGCTGGAGGTAGGGGTCAGGGCAGCTGGTTTGGGGTTCCACCGCCGCCTCTGTGCCACTGTGGCCTTCAGCTTGGGAGTCGTGATTCCCAGAATCAAACGCATGTTGCCCTGGCCAGCACCCTTCTCCTTTCTGGCCCCCACGTCCTCATCAGTCCAGCAGACGAGGGCAAGCTGCGTGGGAAGGAGGGGGCCTCTGGTTCTTCCACCATATTGTTCTGTCTGAGTGAGAGGATTTTGGGGGTGCCCTGGTTGCTGAGCATCTGTGTGGGGTGATGGGTAAGGATGTTGGTGTGGTGTGTAGGTCCAGAGAGGTGGATGTGCATTGAGGGGAGGGCAGCAGGAAAAGTTGGGGGGCCATGGCTGGGCTCTCCTGATTCCTCTGTGCTTTGATAGTAGTAAAAATAAAAGCTGACGTTCACTGAGGACTTATTAAGTGCCAGGCACTGGTCTTAGCGCTTTTCACCCCTTGTCTCCTTCCTTTCCCAAAATAACTCCATGAAAGCAACAGTTGTCATCATTTTACAGAGGAGGTAACTGGGGCGCCAGGAGGTTAGACAGCTTACTCAAGGTCACACAGTCAGTGATGGAGCTGGTACTGGGTGCCTGCCCCTCTCTGGGTCTCACTTTGCCTGTCTGTTCAAGGGGGTCACAGGTTCCCCAGGCTCTGGGACCTTGGTGTTGGTGCCTGTGCTTGGAGCTGGGATCAGCTAGACAGGTGCTATTCCAGCCTTGCCCCACCCCCTCAGGGCCCCAGAGGGCTTCCTCCTCTGGGAAGCATTCCAGGGCTCTGGAAGTCGTCAGGTGAGGAGAAGGGAGCCAGCTGCCCCTTCCTGCCTCAGGCTCCCGCCTCCCAGCCTCGGCCCAAAGAGGGTGTCTTGCGGTCTCTGCGGGTGCAGCCTTGGGGGTGAGGCTGACAGGGTTTTTAGCTCTAGCTCTGCCCCTGCGTAGCTGTGAGATCCTGGATAAACCACTTTGCCTCTCTGTGCCTCGATTTGTGCTTCATAAATGAGGCTTTGACAGGACCCATGTCACAGGGTTATATGTAAGTGTTTGCGTACACCAAGCCATCCCTCCTTGTAACAGAAGGAGCTGGGTCAGGCTCTGGGCCAGAAGCTGGCGGAGGGTGGGGACCTGCAGATGGAGGGGCACACCCTAGGGACTAGTGTCTCCCCCCACCCCAGGAGTCCACGCACCTGCAAGGTCGTTAGCGCTGAAAACCACAAGGAAGTTATTTGCTTAAGGCCTGAAGTACGCAAGTTTTGGCAGCAGAGGAAGAAGGGAGGCAGGGGCTGGGGACCCTTCCTCCTCCCTCCTCCTTCCTCCCTCCTCAGAGCTGGGGGAGGGGGGCCTCAGTTCATGAGTGTGTACTCCTCCCCCAAACTTGTCCCAGCCCAAGCTGTGTCCTTTGAGGCCCCAACAGGGCAGTAAGTGGGAGGCTCCCAGACTTTAGTGAACCCACCTTTCTCTGCAGGTCCCAGAAGTGCCCAGGACTCAGCTTTCTTAGGGGCTTTCTACATCCTTTCAGCTTACTTTTTGAATAAAAATATGTGTACAGTATAACACTCAAAGGGTACAAAAGGTATACCGTAAATCCTCCCCAGCCCTGTCCCCAACCACCCACTCCTGGTGGCCCCAGTGTCTCCTTCCCAAGATACTCCATGCACATCTGGGTCAGTGACAATGATCTTTTTTACACAAAAGGCAGTGGATTTTGAGGGCTCTTTCGCCCCTGCTTTCCACATGACAGTCACTCTTGGAGATGGTTCCATGTGGAGTATCCTTGGCCTTCCGAGTGTCTTCATGGAGTTTTATCGTGTGGCTGTTCTGGCATTTCCCACCCTGGCTTTTGATGGGCTCTGGGTTGTTCACAGCCTCTGCTGTCACTCACTCGTTACAAGGCAGAGCCTTGTCCCCACATCAGTTCATACACTTTGAATACTGACAAAGGTTAATTCTTAGAAGTAGAATTGCTGGGTCAAAGGGCGTGTGTATTGAAAATTTTGACAGCTGTTGCTAAATTGTTCTTGTTAAAGTTGCACCAGTTGACCTGCCCGCTTCCCCACCACCTCAGCCACACAGTGCCTTTTCAGGCTCCAAGCTGATAGAAAAGTGGCCTCGCCTAGACTTACTTTGCATTTCTCTCTTTGCAAGTCAGGTTGGGCATTTTTTCATCTATTTAGGAGCCTTTTGATCTCCTTGTGTCTGTGAATGGGCTGCCTGTCACCTCTGCTGGACATGAGCCAAGGCAGGAGGTAGGACTGGGTTGGACGTGTCCTGCCAAGCGGGCGAACACTAAAGGCCCCCCCGAGGGCCCAGTGATGTGGGGGTCAGGCGAGGTCCTAGGAGGTCTCTGTCGGGGGCACGGGTGTCTCTGTTCAGGGGAGCTGGGGGAGGGGCCTTGATGGGGGCTGGAGCCCACCTTTCTCAGCCTTAACCTGCCCATCTGTGCAGTGGGTATGAGGGCTCTAGGGCTGCCAGATGGGAGGGATAGTCCGGATTTAGCTTCCTGCCAGCGGTGTCTTGGCTGTGACTTTATCTCTTGCCCTCAGCCCAGGTCCCCGTCTCCTTGGCCCCATTGTTGTCAGTAGAGCAGAGAGGGGACCCTGAGATCCCCCAAGGGCCTCCCAGATGTGAGCTGACTCTCAGATCTGAGAAGGGGTTTGCCTGCAGGGATTTGGAAGCTCCAGTCTTTCAGGCTTCACCCTAGTTCTCACGCCTTTGTTGAGCAGACTTAGCATCTCCTTCCAGGGACAGCACCAGCCCTACCCCCATAGAACCCCCAGTCCTTGCAGCAGGAGCTCCCTGAGGCGGGGCCGGGTCTGCCCACAGCACAGCCAGCACACAGAGGCCCAGCAAAGCCTTCGTCTCTGAGGCCAGGGCAGCCAGGTAGGCTGCGGGCCCAGGTTGTCCACCCCAGGTGGGGCCTGGAGACCCTGGCAGGCCAGGTGGGTGGGGCAGGGTTTGCCCAGACAAGGTCTCTCCCTGTCTTTTTTGCAAATGACTTAATTGCTCTGTAAATTTACCTTTGAGGAAGACCTTAGTGAGCACCGGGCTCTCCCGGCTGGAACCAACATTTAGAAGCCGAAATACCAGTTTCCAAGGTTGCGAGAAGGAAGAAGAGGAGGAGGACTTAGGGGAGCAGGTGGTGCACGGAGCCTGGGGGCAGCCTGGCCATGCTCCCTGCTTCTCCCAGGCTCCAGGCTGTGGGCCCAGGGCCCAGGTCTGAACCACGGGGCAACTAAATAAACAATTCTGTGAGGCTCTGTGTGGACTCAGGGATGACTCAGCCCCTGCCCGCCCTGGGGGCGCTCTGGGGTGGGTGGTGGGAGGCTCTCTGTGAAGCCTTTCTGGACCTTTCAGCGAGGAGATGGGGAAGTGACCTGCACAGAAGGAATAGCAAAAGCAAAATCTTGGAGGAAGGAAAGCTTTGGCAAAACCAGGCGAGGTGGTGGCAACCCCAAGACCTCTTGCTTGGCTGGCGGGGGGCGGGGGTGACTCTGCAAGGGCGGGTTGGGGCAGATCCAGGAAGGCCTTGAAGGCTGTGCTAAGGTTGGCCTTTATCCTGCAGGCCCAGGAGAGCCACTAAAGGTCTATGAGCCAGGCAGGGTCATTCATTCAGTCACAGAATTTTATTGAGCACCTACTGTGTGCCGGGTGCTGTCCCAGGTGCTGGGGCCACGGGCACTTCCACGATAATAATTATTGTTACGGCTAATGTTTACTGAGTGTTCGCCATGTGCTGTGCGTTATTCTGAGTGCCTTATACATACTACATCATTTCAACTTCACAGCAACCTTGTGAGGTAGTTACTATTATCCCCATTTTGCAGATGGAGGCACAGCCGGGGTTATAGCAACTTACCTGTGGCCACAGAACTACCAAGAAATAGGGTAGAATTTGAACTCGAGTCCTCTGGACCAGGCTCTCTGCACTAAGCTGCAGAGTTTCTCTGCTCATGTCCTCTTTTGCCTCCCAGGCCCCTGCAGGCCAGGCCCCCATCAGGCATCTGTGGACATGGGCCGGTTCAGTCTGGCAACAGTGGCCCAGGGCAGGGGTCAGCTGGGAGAGGCCACCATGTGAGCAGTCTGGTCCCAACAAGAATAATGAAGGTCACGTGCCCCAGGCTGGCCCAGTCTGGGAGGGAGCAGCACCTCCTGTTACTGTCTTGGCCTGTGCAGCCTGGAGGGCGGCACCAAGAGGTGGTCAGGGTCTGAGCATTCTCCCCACTTAGCAAATGGGGCATCCGGCTGCTGAGGGCCCAGTGACACCATTTCACGGGGAGTTGGCTCAGGTCCCCCTCCCCTACATGCAGCCTGGGGACAGCAAGGGAGAACCCGCATCTTCCAGGGATGCCTGGAAGGGGAGAAGGGGTCTCCCAGCCCCTGGACCCCCTCCATGGCCCTGGGGCTTGTTCATGTGAGGGGAGAACTGGTTGTCCAGAGTCTTGGCAGGACTGGAGTTTGAAGCAGAGTTTGGAGCAGGCAGGGCCTCGTAATTCTCAAACACCACCTGTTTTATGAGGACAGCAGAGCCTTTGGACCGAGATGATTGGGCCGGTGGCTCTGGGGCCACCAGAGAAGGGCGGGCCTCTTGATAAGGTAGGGGCATCTAGCCCAACCAGCAGAACATGGGATACTACGTTTTTTTCAGGTGACCTCGGCCAGGGGAGGCAGGGGAGCATCAGGGTGGGAAGGCAGGACAGCCTAGGAGTGGGCGCAGGAAGTCCAGAGCAGGGGCTCGAGAGCCAGACTGCCTGAGCCCACTTCCCAGCGGTGTGGCCATGAACTAGTTGCTCAACCTCTGTGTTTCAGTTGTCTTCTCTGTAAAATGGGAGCAATAGTTGTATCCTCCTTGTTGGGTTGTTTGAGAATCACAAGAGAACAATATACGTGAGGCGTTAGCATGGCGGCTGGCACACTCAACACTAATCATTCTGCTGTGATGACTCTGTCTGCGGAGCACCTGCTCAGGTACCCTCCCCATTTACCTCGGGATATAGTAAGTGCTCAGTAAACGTGACTCTTATTCATATTCATAATCATGATACTCCTGACAGCAGCCCCTCAGGGTGGGGGTGGGTGCTCCATCTTCCAGATGAGGCTCAGGACTGTATGGGGAGCCAGCTGCTCAGGCAGGACTGGAAGCCTGTGCCTCACGTGCACAGGGATGGCCCACGTGCAGGGCTGGGCAGGGCATCTGGGATGTCCTCATGGTTGGCCGAGCCTCCCGCCGGGGCAGCGGATGGGGGTGGAAGGGGAGCCTTGTGGTAGAGGCCATGTCTGGGGAGAAGAGGGCAGTGGTCAGGATCAGCTAGGTTATGCTGCAGTGACAACCCCCAGGTCTCAGTGGCTTGAAACAATGGAGGTCATCGCGTGCTCACATAGTATATATGGATGTCAGTGGCAGCTCACCTGGGGGCTCGGTGTCTCCTGACTCTGTGACTCGGGTTCACAAAGCAGACGCAGGTCACTGGTTGCTGTAGCAGAAGTACACCGTGCTCCAGACCTGTGCTGTCCCGTAGGGCAGCCACCAGCCCCGTGTGGCCCTATTTGAGTTTAAATGAAGGAAAGCTAGGTATAAGTTAAAATGTAGCTTCTCAGCCCTTCCCAGGGCTCAGTGGCTACACATGGTTACTGTACCGGACTCTCACTCAGCTCTGGGACTCTTCTGTCTTCACAGAAAGTTCCATCAGACAGCACGCTTCCACGGAGTCTCCTACCAGCAGTTCAGCGTTCCAGCCCAAGCTGACAGGCATCCTTTTTTTTTGCAACTCACACGGGGAGTTGGGAAGTGCAGTCCTACTGTGTGCCCCCAGGGTGGGGAGAATCAGTAGAATCAATCTTCCGAGAGTGGATCCCGGATGGGGTTGTGGGTCAGCAGAAGGGGAGACCCAGGTGGAGGAGTAGAAAGAGGAGAACCAGTGAGACCGGCAGACAGAAGGCAGATTGTGGAAGGGACTAGAGCTGGCATGTCTGTCCTGGAGCATGCTTCTCAACCCCGAGCCTCTTCCCTGTCCAGAAAAAAGGCCCTGAGGAATGTGGTGGCCCAGGGGCTACGTGCCTGACTGGGGGAGGGGTTAGGGAGACCACAGGAGGGATACAGGTGAGACGCACAGAGAAACTCTCCCTTGGGTCAGGAGCCCTGAAGATACCCGCAGAGGTGAAGGGTCGAGAAGTCTCCCGGGTAGAGCCCGGCAGAAGCAGGCTGATGTGGCCCTGAGGCTGGGGCATGGCCGGGATGACCTCTAAAGGACCCTGCTCCATGGGAGGATTGGCCCAGAAACCAGTTCTGGCCCTCCCCCACGCCTTTCCTGTTCGCTTCAGCTAAATAGATCAGAAGGAAAAAGTCTGTTTGATTTTAATCTCAACTCAGGACACTGGAGATTACATTTTCCACGGAAAATGTCAGCCGTTGCCTAAAATAGGGCTTTGGAGAAAATGCTAGAAAGTGTATTTTTAGGTTCTATGTTTTCCTCCTGGATTCCTGCAGTCCAGTGGGCCGCTTGAGACTCTCCATGGTTCTGCTGCCAGGTGCAGACCCCAGACCTTCCCAACAGGTGGGCAGGGACAGGGCGCCCTTGGGAAATGGTGCTGGCAGGTGCTTGAGCTGAAATCAAGTGGACAGAGGACCAGAACGTGTATCAGGAAGGAGAAGGAGGGAGGGGGAGCCTCCCAGGGGTGCGGCCTCGGATTCTGCGTTGCTAACAAGCTCCCAGGTGATGCCGGTGCTGCTGGCCTGGGGACTGTCCTGTGAGTAGCAAGGAACAGGAGGAGGCAAGGCTCTGTTTGTCTCACTCTGGGAGGGGCCTCAGCAGGTCCCAAGCTTGGCCAGAGGGAAGAGGAACCCACCAGAGTCCACCCTCCAGGGCCCCTTCCCACAGACCCACAAACACATTTTTTCCATGTGACCTTGTTCAAGCCGTGTCTCCGCTCTAGACCTCAGGTTGTGCACCTATGAAATGGGGTCAATCCCCATCTGCCTCCCCTTTAGGCTGTTGGGGAGATTCCAGGACTTTAGGTACTGAGGCAGCCAGCCCTGCCTGAAACAAAGGTGCTTCAAGAAACGGAGGAGGTAAAAGTGGAGCCCGCAAAGTGGCAGCAGGTCCTGGTGGTGTTTGGAAACATAGTTCTTCAAAACGTTCTGTGGGGCCAGGCCTGGGTGTGCCAGGTGGGTCTTGGCTGAGCTTACCTGGAGCAGAGGGCCTGGGAGGGGGTAAGTGGAGACTCAACCTCCAGAAACTGAACCGTGGCGGATTCCTCACTGCCTGGGATGCTGGCAGCTAGGGTCAAGCCCAGGGGGAGCCCCTGGGTGGGGTGGGGCTCAGCAGGCTGGCGGTGCCACAGACCTTGTCCCTGTGGTCCCGAGAATCAGGTGTGTCAGAGGTGCCCTGAGCCGATGTTCTCAATTTGAGGGAGGGGCTGGGGGACATTGCAGGAGAGCTGTCAGAACTACCAACTCCCCTTGTGACCTCAGGGGTCCCATCTCTTCTCCAGGCCTCAGTTTCCCCTCTGTGCATCGGAGGAGGGACTGGGCTGGAGGGTCTGGCAGAACCCTCCTGTATCTGGTCTTGTTCCAGGGTAAGTGAGGCCACACCAGACCTTCAACAACCAGGTTGAGGGGAGGGCAGGTGGGTGGAAGCATCTGGGCTTCCATCTGTTCTGCGACCTCAGAGAGCTGTGGGGATATGTCCTGCCCATCGTGGTGGTCCTGGTGGGGACGGGGGGAGGGGCTGCTCACAGTCCTCCCAGGCCCCGCTGTGTAACCCAGCCATCTCTTGTCTCCTCATGGCTCCTGTGGCTGCCTGGATCCGGCAGAGCTCCCAACCGAGGAAGGTGAGGCTTGGGCCAAGGCAGGCTGAGAGTCCACTGGGCGACACCCTGGGCCATTTACTGTCAGGCTGTGTCCTCGCTTCCCCATTAGAGTGGGGCCTTTCTAAGCTCCCCCAGCATCACCCACCTGTGCCTCTCAGGCTCTCAGACTCTCCCTCTTCGAATGGTAGGGAGGGAGTGGGCCAGGTGGTCCCTACCCTATCAATGGAGGCAGGTCAGTCGGGCGGGTGCCCAGGCCTCATGCAGTGCTCCCGTTCCCAGGGAAGTCCCTGTGGGAGCTGGTGCTGGAGCAGTTTGAGGACCTCCTGGTGCGCATCCTGCTGCTGGCCGCCCTGGTCTCCTTTGTAAGTAAGGCCCCCATTCTACGGCATCGGGCAGCCTGGGAGGGAGAGCAGGTGGGGGCGGTGCTGAGGCCCAGGCTGTGGACCACAGGGCAGTCCTGTCAGCTGTGGGCATCCCTGGGCCCCTACCTGCCCACCGCCCTTGCCCCCAACACTGGACTCCTGGCCCCCATCTGTCCCCTCCAACCCCTCTCACACCCTGGCTGTCAGAGAGCTCGAGAAAGCACAAGTCTGACCCTGCCCTTCCCTGCCCGGCAAAGGGTTCCTTAGCACTGCTGACTTCCTGGACCAGGTAATTCTTTGTTGTGGGGGCCATCCTGTGCACTCTAGGATTTTTAGCAGCATCACTGGACTCTGCCCACCAGACGCCAGCAGCACTCCCTAGTTGTGACAATTAGGTCTACGATGTTACCATATGTCCCTGGAGGGGCAAAATCCCCCAGGCTGGGAGCCCCTTCCCTGGCCTCCAGCTCCTCAGACAGACCTTGGGCCTTACTTAACCTCCTGCCGCCTCCTCGTGGCTGTTGCTCGCTGTTGCTGTCCCCTATTCCTGCTGCGCAGATTCCTTCTGGACCCGCAGGGCCATGGGGCCAGGGTGGAGCGGTGGTGGGGGGCAGCGATGTCTTCAGTGCCCGAGGAGCAGAGACCCAAGGGTCATGCAGGGAATGGTCACCCTGAGAGTGGATGTGACCCCTGTTCCCAGCCCCATGCCCAGCAGGGCCTGGGGAGGAGGCCTCATCTTGGCAACGTGGAGTGCAAGGCAGCAGGGGTGCTGGGTGGGACTGATTCTTCCCCTCCAGCTGTGTCTGGCCCTCCTGGCTGCTCAGTGTTCTGTGGAAACTGGGCACTTTTAGAAAAGTCTGTCCAGGCAGGTGCTCAAAACAGCTGAGCCAAAGGGGTTCTGGGCCCCCACCTCCACAGAACAGATGGACACACTGAGGCCTGGAGAGGCTGACAAGAACCCACTTGGGCCAAAAGATGGGAATAGGACTTAAACCAGGTCTCCTGCCTCCAGGCCTGGGCTCTGGGCTCCTCTGGCCAGTGGCCCAGGGGTGTGAATGTAGCAGGGTCACCTGGGATTCTTAAAACACAAACTGCTGGGCCCCATCCCAGAGTTTCCGACATAGGAGGTCTGGGATAGACCGTCCCCAAGAATTTGCATTTCTGGCAAGTTTCCAGGTGATGCTGCTGCTGCTGGTCTGGCCCCACACTTGGAGAACCACAGCCAGGTGGACCGTGAGATCTCCAGCTGGCAGTTGTACAAATGCCTCATGTCCCTGAAAGTTGGCAGAGTGGGACGTGGGCTGTAGCGGTCACTACGTGGGGCTGGGTGCCCTAGGCCAAGGCCTTCTCAGAACAGCCCCTCTCTAAGTCTAGGACTCTCCACGGGCATCTCTCCGAAAGCCGGGGAGCAGATGGAGACCCACAGTAGAAAGGAAATGGCGAGTAGACCCTGGACCATGGTGTAGCATAGACTCACCTGCTCTGACCCCGGCAGGTCCTGGCCTGGTTCGAGGAGGGCGAGGAGACCACAACAGCCTTCGTGGAGCCGCTGGTCATCATGATGATCCTCGTGGCCAATGCGATCGTGGGCGTGTGGCAGGTGGGAGGCCTGGGGGTGGGCTGGGCCTTGGGGTCTCTGACTGCTAGGTGTGACCTCCCCCTGGTCCTGGAATCCCACAGGTCCTTCTGCTTCCAGATGTATCCCAGGCCCCAAGGGTGTCACTCCAAGGGGGTGGCCTGCTGGGGCCAGCAGGAGGCAGATGGCCGGCCTGCCTCGTGTTCTGCAGGAACGCAATGCCGAGAGTGCCATCGAGGCCCTGAAGGAGTACGAGCCTGAGATGGGCAAGGTCATCCGCTCAGACCGCAAGGGCGTGCAGAGGATCCGCGCCCGGGACATCGTCCCTGGGGACATCGTGGAAGTGGCAGGTGCTTTGGGGGCTTCCTCCTTTCATTATGGGATGCTGGTGAGCCCAACCCTCTCTGGCTCTGAATATCTTTCTGGCTGAATGTGTGTGTTTGGGGGGAGTCCTGTTGGATCCCTCCAAAGCTCTTTGGCCAGAACCCCATTGGACAGATAAGGGGGCCATAGGCCAGGGCACAGCTCAGGGCCCTGCCTCCCAGCCCAAGCCTGGCCTCCTGGGAGCCCTCCTGGCTTTCCTGGGAGGTGGCACCCAAGGCCACACTCAGCCAAGCCTTTCTCCCCGCACAGTGGGAGACAAAGTGCCTGCCGACCTCCGCCTCATCGAGATCAAGTCCACCACGCTGAGAGTGGACCAGTCCATCCTGACGGGTGAGGCTCAGAGGCTGGGGCCCAGGGCAGCTGGGCCAGGGGGTGAGGGTGTTTCACGTGGGGCTTCTCGTTTCTGATTCCACGACCAGGAGAATCTGTGTCCGTGACCAAGCACACCGACGCCATTCCAGACCCTAGAGCTGTGAACCAGGACAAGAAGAACATGCTGTTTTCCGTAAGTACCCGGGATGCCTGGAGCCTTTGCCTGGACAATGATAAAAATAGTAACATTTAAAGCCTTACAGGAAGAATCTCATCAATTACTGAGAATATATTGCAAATTTATAGTAATAATAATAGCTGTATTAGCAAAGGCTGTGTGTCTGGCTCTGTTCTAAGCCCTTTACCTGTATTAATTTATTTAATTCTCGCATTGCCTTTTAAGTAAGTACTCTTGTCTGCATTTTTCCAGCACAAGAGAGGTCAAATAAGTTGCCCAAGGTCACACAGCCAGTGAGTAGCAGAGCTGGGATGTGGACTCAGACGTCTGATTCTTGAGCTTTTCCTCCTACGCGAGGCTTATTCTGCCTTAAACTGGAGAGGGGCAGACCTTGCCTATAATCACTCAACAGAGAATCCTCTAGAGGGAGAGGCGTTGCCAAAATGGTGGAAGATGGCAGGAACAGCCATTCTCAAATAGGAAAACTGATCCCCAAGGCAAGACGCCAAGCCTGCCTGGCTCTTCTCAGGGAGAGTAATCGGTTCAGCTCTGGTGGGAGGGGTCCTTCCCTGTGGCCCCAGAGGGACTTAGCCAGGGATGCTCACAGGCTGCTCAGCAGTAGCCTCAAGCCAAGCACAGAGGCCGCAAGGACGGGTCAGGCCAGTGGGCAGTGGCCCAGAGCACAGGGTTATAAAGCTTCCCTGGAAGTGAACAGAGATGGAGAGGAGAGCGCCCAGTCTAGGTGCCCAGAAGCCTTGGACAAGCTGCTATGGGGTTGGGGGAGCACCAAGGCGCACGCTCAGGCATTGGCAGCCGTCACTAGAAGCTTTCTAAGGAGGGCACTCTGGCTAACTGCAGGTCATTTCCTTAGCAGAGGGGCCTGTAAGTGGGGGCAGGAGTTGCCAGTACCCAGGTCCTCTCCAGCCTCGCACAGTGCACCTGTCTGAAGGGGACTGAGTTATGAGCCTCCTGGGAGCAGCCGTGTCTTGGGCTTCTGTTGAACCATTTTCCAGGAAAGGACATGGAGACTCAAGGCTGGCCGCCCTTACACCAGGACTTGGGGATCTTACTGGGGCCTTGGACTTAAGCTCAAGTTTGCTGGAACCTTCAGTAAATACTTACCAACTGCATACCTGAGATCCCAGTTAGCTGCACTCCTGTGTGGCTGTGTTGGTTGTTTATGAACTGCATTTTGATGGGTTGGTGCTGTGCTACGCTGGTGGATCATGCTGTCAGCACTGGCCCCCGCTTCCTCTGTTCCCAGCTCCCGGCTAGGCCCTGGGGATATGGCACTGAACCAGGTCCTGCCTTCGCAGAGCTGACACTACCATGGCATGGCAGCAATAACTCAAGACTGCAGAGCTGTGTACATCTGGGAGCACCAAGTGACATGGAGAAAAAGCCAAGGAGGGGGATAAGAGCCATCTCCCAGCCGTTGGGGTGCTAACCAGCCCTTCTCTTATCCCTCCCTCGGCCAGGGTACTAACATCGCATCGGGCAAGGCAGTGGGTGTGGCAGTGGCCACAGGCCTGCACACGGAGCTGGGTAAGATCCGCAGCCAGATGGCGGCCGTGGAACCAGAGCGGACACCGCTGCAGCGGAAGCTGGACGAGTTTGGGCAGCAGCTGTCCCGCGCCATCTCTGTGATCTGCATGGCCGTGTGGGTCATTAACATCGGTCACTTTGCCGATCCGGCCCACGGCGGCTCCTGGCTCCGTGGAGCTGTCTACTACTTCAAGATTGCCGTGGCCCTGGCAGTGGCCGCCATCCCTGAGGGTCTCCCAGCTGTCATCACTACATGCCTGGCCCTGGGCACAAGGCGCATGGCCCGCAAGAATGCCATCGTGCGGAGTCTGCCCTCCGTGGAGACCCTGGGTTGCACCTCGGTCATCTGCTCTGACAAGACGGGCACACTCACCACCAATCAGATGTCGGTCTGCCGGGTGAGTGGCTGCAGCCAGCTTGGGGTCCCACTGGTGTTGCCATATGATGCTTGGCAGGCTGGGCTCCCTCTCTGAGCTGCTGCCTGACTCCTTTTTGGCCAAGGGAGGAGAGGACCTGTTGGTCACCCCCATGGTGGGGAATAGATCCAAGTTTTCATGGGACAAAGCAGCAAAGCCTGGCTGGACATGAGTCATTAGAACCCACATTGCCACTGCCTATCTGTGAACCTCAGTTTCCTCATCTGAATTTTGGGTGTACAGGTCCTGCCAGGTAACCACAGAGGACCAGGAGGGGGTCAAGTACAGCCTGGGCATCTGAGCCAAGCTGGATCTGGACCCGGGTTCTGTCCTGCTGCACCATGACTTTCAGTGGTCAATGCCTGTCACCAGATACACTGGCTCCAGTGACCCGGGAAGGGCCTGGGCAGGAATTATTCATTCCGTAGCACTTGATCTCAGATCCTGGGCTGCTGCCCACATCCTCCAGGGATTCTGGCTGAGACTCCAGCAGGCCCCTGTGGTAGAGGAGCGGGTGGGGTGATGGTGAGGTTGTGGGTTTCCTACCCCTCTCAGATTCTCCATTGCTCCTCTCCCACCCCGGCTCCCATAATCTGCCCACTGGCCTGGGAAACCCAGGCTCTGTATATGGGACCTTAGTCCCCCATAGAAGCCCATCAGAGGCTGCCACAGGGGAAGGGGCACCAGCACACTTTACTGCCCTGCAGCCTCTGAGCTGGTAGAATCCATAGGACGAATTCATTTGAACAGGATGTTCCTTAACAAAGATTTGAAAAACATAGGGAAGTCGTAGAGGCCTTACACCTGGATGAGGGGCTAAGAAACGACTTCTCAGGAGCTGTGCTGGCTGGAGGGCCATCCCCTGGGGCAGGGATGAAAGGACAACAGAAGGGACATTGAGCACTTACTGTGTACTGTTGGGCTGGCCGTTAGCTTGGGAATGTGCAGTAATGCAGTCTCCAGGAAGCAAGAATTATCTTCTTGGCAGAGCTGGCTGACAGACAAGGACATGGCCTGCCCTGGGAGGGGTGAGCCCCCCGTCCCTGAGGTGCAGGGGGCTGGGTGACCCAGCATGCAGGAGCTTACTCCTGGGACAGGGGTCTGTGCCTCAGGATGGGGTGTGGGTTTCCTCCCTCAGAGGCCAGGAACTCATCCCCTTGAAGGGCAAGGAGGGGCAGCTGGTCTCTGATCCCACTTTCTCCCTGTGTTACTGGTGGAGAAACTGAGGCTCAGGTGCTCAGCCAGGGGTCACATAGTGAAATGGGCAAGGACCCAAGCTTCCTGCCCCAGCTCAGGGCTCTGTCAAGCTAGCAGCTGCCCCAGAGCATTGAAGAATCTGCCATAAGCCCCTCAGGGGTCCAGAGCAAAGGACAAGCCTGAACTGGACACACTTGGGCAGAGCAGAGACACCTGGCCTCAGCTTGGATGCAGTGCTCTTTCACAGGGGAAGGGAAGGCCACGCCCCAACCTGGGGTCAGGCTTTAATCAGACTGGCTGCACAGGAAGGAGGGAGGAGGACCTGCCTGAGCATGTCTCTGTGGTCCTCAGATGTTCGTGGTAGCTGCGGCCGAAGCAGGCATCTGCCGTTTGCACGAGTTCACCATCTCTGGTACCACTTATGCCCCAGAAGGCGAAGTGTGAGTGCCGGGAGAGGGGGCGGGGTTTCTGGGTGGGCGGGGCTACTTAGGACTGCTCTGAGTTGTTTGTGGGCAGTGCCCCCTGGGGGCAGGGCCATGAGGCTAGGCACCTCCCAGAGGCGGGGCCAAGGCCCCTGTACTGACCGCTCTGGCTCCACAGACGGCAGGGGGAGCAGCCTGTGATATGCGGACAGTTTGACGGGCTGGTGGAGCTGGCTACCATCTGCGCCCTGTGCAACGACTCAGCGCTGGACTACAATGAGGTGGGCGCCTGCTCCCTTTCATGACCTCCCTAGTATCCAGGAGCTCAGGACAGACCCTTCTCCCCGAGTATGACACTCTCAGGATCGGAGGTCTCTGCCCCGTTGGAGTGCCACACCCCAGGAGCACTGCCATCCCTGCACACCCGGCACTGCCACCCCTCCCTCTCCCTCATACTGGCTTTGGAACCCTGCTGTGGGGCTCTTGGGCTGTGAGGGACTGTAATGTAAGGGGCATGGGGGCCAGGGGTGCCTAGGGGAAGAGGTTTGAAGGGCAAGATTAGGAATGGTGTCTAAAGCAGAAGGCACAGCCCAGAAAAGGCCCACAGGCCTTAGCAGCCTGATGTGATTTAGGCATTGAACATGCTGTTCCTGACTGAGCGGGGGTACTTGTCCAGACCAAGTCAGTCTGATGCCACGCTGAGGGCAGTAGACAGTCACCAAAGGGTTTGGAGCAGGGAAGTGATATGGCCAGGTCTTAGAAAAGCTCGTCCAGGCTTCTGTGTGGAGGACAAAACAGACTGGGCAAGACTGGAACCACGGAGCCCTGTGTGGTCATCCAGGCCAGAGAGGTGCTCCCTGAGTCCTGGCTGGGGCCTCTGGGAGAGGGGAGAAGACATGGGTTGGAGAGAGATTTAGGAGCCAAAATCCTGAGACTTGCTGATGGTTAGGTGAAAGAGAGAGGGGAAGTCAGGGTAGCTTCTGCTTGCTGTCCTGGCTGGGACCGGCACTGGAGTGGCAAATATAGGGAGAGGGAGAGGTAGCCGGAGGGTCCCCAGGGAACAAAGTCCAACTGGCAGCAACTGGACATGTGGGCTTGGAGCTCAGGAGAGAAGTCACGGTTGGGCTGGACACTGGCAGTTGTGAGCTCGTGAAGGCTGGTAGAGACAGAAGGCTTGTGAGGGCTCAGGGAGAGAAGGCGGGAGGGAAGGAGCAGGGCCTGGACAGCAAGGTTTAGAAAGAGGAATCTGGAGAAAGGAGCTGAGACAAGTGGGCAGAGATGAGACAGAGAACAGGGAGGGTGCGTGGCCACTGATGTCAGGGGAGAAGGGATTGTGGTAAGGGAAGGTGAGCATCACTGCCAGACACCACCAGACCCCAGGTCAGCTGGCCTGGGAAGGGCCCACAGGCCTGGGGCAAAGGAGGTTACAGGTGACTCTGGCAAAGGGAGCTCCAGGGAGTGAGTGGAAGGTGAGGCTGGGGGCCTGCTGGGAGCCACCCTGCCTCTCACTCCGTGTACCTTGGGCCCTGCTAGGCCAAGGGTGTGTATGAGAAGGTGGGAGAGGCCACGGAGACAGCCCTGACTTGCCTGGTGGAGAAGATGAATGTGTTTGACACCGACCTGCAGGCCCTGTCCCGGGTGGAACGAGCTAGCGCCTGCAACGCGGTGAGCAGTGTGGGGGGCTTGGGCAACAGACCCCGGGGCTGGGGCATCAGGAGAAGGGAGAGAGAGGAACTAAGTCGTGGGAGGCTTCTGGGAGGAGGAAGGATCTCAAACACCTGGTGAGGCTGGGCTGGGGAGAAAAGAGAGGAAAAGCTGAGTGTGGGCAAAGACTGGGAGTTGGGGAATACACAGCATGGTCAGGACATGGCAACTTTGGGACATTTCTGGGGCTGGAGAGGGAGATAGAGGCCTTGAATGCTAGGGTCAGCAGAGGGTGGACACCATCATGCAGGGAGCAAGAGGCTCTTCATGGGGTCAAGCGGCTGGTGAGGAAGCTGGCTCTGCCCCAGACACCCTGACCCCTACCCCTCGGACCTGGCAGGTTATCAAGCAGCTCATGCAGAAGGAATTCACCCTGGAGTTCTCCCGAGACCGGAAGTCCATGTCAGTGTACTGCACGCCCACCCGCCCTGGCCTGGTGGCCCAGGGCAGCAAGATGTTTGTTAAGGTGGGCCTGCCTGACCGGCCTGGGGCCTCTGTACACCTGGGGTTCCCGGAAGGGCCTGGTCTCCAGTCCCCCGAAGAACCAGCGGTGGGAGCTGAGGGAGGTGTGAGGCCCACTGTCAAAGTGATGACTCCAGAATGAGGGTGATCAGCTGCTGTGGGGAACTGGGAGGAGGATCCAGGCCTGGTGCAGATAAAGCCAGGGCCAGATACCCAGGCCTGCCCCTCACCCGGGTCCCAGCTCTGGACAGAGAGGCACTGCCTGGCCGTGTGACCTTGGGGTCACCATGCCCCTCTGTGGGCCCCGGGCTCCCCATCTGAACGACAAGGCCAGGCTGGAAGTTCTCAAAAGCCCTTTTGCTTCTGACGGGGAGTGTTGAAGTGGTTGGCACCCAACTTTGGTGCTTTGTGTTTTGGAAACTGAATCCCAAGGAAGGAAGGAACCAGCTCCTGTTCAGACCCCCATCCATAGCACTTCCTGTCACTGATTTTGAACCTGAAGTAGGAATCACAGCCCCAGCTTCACCTGCAGTGGGGGGTTTTAACCTCTTTTGAAATGAAAAGCTTCTGTATTGGGAGAATTTGGAGTGCCCTTTGGGGAGGGGGAGGAGGCACTGATGGAGGATTCAGAGATTCTTCCCAGCTTGGGGTGAGGTCTGGGGTGAGACTCCCCAAAGCTGCTGAGGAGCCTGACACCCCCAAGACCACCTTCCCAGAGCCACACCCCCACATCCTGAGCACGGCTCTGTTTCTGGTCTCCAGGCAGGGCTCAGCCCATCTCCCTCTGCTGAGCACCCTGCAGAACTGGGGACCCAGTAGTGCCAGGCTGACAGGGAGGTGGGGCCTGCAGGAGGGCTGCCGTTCTCACCCTACCCCACAAAGTGCTGCAGCAGGCCTCAGCTGGGGGCTGGAGGGGACCCCCAGCTCCCTCTGGGCTTCCTTCAAGGGGGGCCCTGTAGGTTCCCACTCTTGAGTTTTTAAAGAATGGATTCCGGTCTGTGCCTTGCCGTGTTTCCCCTTGGGTGGCCTTTCCCCATATCTGGGCCTCAATTTCGTCAACTGGGCAGGAGGGAGGGGAAGGGTCCTGACTGACGGAGTTGCCTCCCCCTCCCCCACGACGCAGGGGGCTCCCGAGAGCGTGATCGAGCGCTGCACCTCAGTCCGCGTGGGGAGCCGCACAGTGCCCCTGAACACCACCTCCAGGGAGCAGATCCTGGCCAAGATCCGGGACTGGGGCTCGGGCTCGGACACACTGCGCTGCCTGGCACTGGCCACCCGGGACACGCCCCCTAGGAAGGAGGACATGCAGCTGGACGACTGCAGCAAGTTTGCGCAGTACGAGGTGGGTGCCGGAGCCCCGGGCTGGGAGCCGTGCGTCTGTCTGCAGTGGCTGGGCACGTGGCAGGCTGATGGGCCTGGGGCCCACTTGCATCTGCCCCCTCCTCACAGACGGACCTGACTTTCGTGGGCTGCGTGGGCATGCTGGACCCTCCAAGGCCCGAGGTGGCTGCCTGCATCACACGCTGCCACCAGGCGGGCATCCGTGTGGTCATGATCACAGGGGACAACAAAGGCACAGCTGTGGCCATCTGCCGCCGGCTTGGTATCTTCGAGGACACAGAGGACGTGGTGGGCAAGGCCTACACGGGCCGTGAGTTCGATGACCTCAGCTACGAGCATCAGCGCCAAGCCTGCCGCACAGCCCGCTGCTTCGCCCGTGTGGAGCCCGCCCACAAGTCCCGCATCGTGGAAAACTTGCAGTCCTTTAACGAGATCACCGCCATGGTGAGGCCCTGAGGCGGGAGCCTCGGGGGAGGTGGCGAGGGGTCGGGGGAGCACCTGTCACCGAGTTTGGAAAGAACAACCCAGCAACCCCTGCCTCTGCTTCATTTTTATTATTTGCAACATTTTATTACAAAAAATTTCAAATTTGAAATGGTATCACCACCTAGATTCTACAAATAACGTATTGTTAGATTTGCTTTATCACGCATCTATCCATCCATCTGTCCTTAATCCCCCTTTTCTTAAATGCATTTTGAAGTAAGTTGCAGACGTCAGTACACGTCGCCCTGGCACACTTTGGAATACATCCTCTACAGAGTGTTTGTTTGTGGCTCCAGTTCTGTTCCTTTTTGAGGTAAAACTTGCATGCAGTGAAATGTACGTGTCTTAAGCAGACCATTCATTTGATGAGTTTTGATGTATGCACACACCTTTGTCACCCAAACTCTTACCAAGTTAGGTAACATTACCATCAACCCATGAAGTCCCCTTATGCTCTTTCTGCATCAAGCCCCCTCCCACAACAGGCCACCACTGTTCTAATATTTTTTCCATCATAGGTTAGTTTTGTCTGTCCTAGATTTTCCCATGAACAGAATCATACAACATGTGCTTTTTTGTGTCTGACTTCTTTCTTTTAAGATTCATCTGTGTTGGTGTGGGTATCAGTGGATGACTGCTCTTTTGTTATTCAGTGGCATCCCACTGTGTGCATATACCACTGTCTCTTTATCCATTCCCCTCTGGATGGACATTTGGTTTGGGCTCACGTTTTGTTCTGTCTCATTCTTGATTGCTGACCTCTCCGTTAACACTGATCTGATTCTCGACATTGACCTCACCCCTGACATGGCTTCAGTTTATAATCTTGATCTCCAGCCCAACCCAGTCCTTTACCTTGACCTTAATCCTGTCGTGTGGCTCAGCCTTGACCTGGATAGTGAGCTGGGCACCAGCCTTGATTTGATAACTGTAAACTTGTTCTTGACCTTGTTTTTGACCTTCACGCTGACTTGGTCCCTGACCTTGACTTAATCTTGACCATCTTAATCTGATTCTTTACTCTGAGCTCAACCCTGATACGGGTTCCAGTCTTGACCTGGATCCTGACCTGATCCCTGGCATTGAGCTTGACCCCTCCCCAATCCAGTACTTTATGTTGACCTCAACTTTGATCTAGCCTTGAATTTTGACCTAGACCTCAGCTCCAACCTCTAACATGACATGACTCCTGATATGGACCATAGCCTTCACTTGAGCTCTACCTTAATCTAATTTTTTTTTATCTTGAGTCCATTCTTAACCCTACCCTTCACCTTGCCTCCAACCTTCACCTTGCCTCCAACACCTTACTGGCCCTTGACTTGGGCCACAACCTTAATCTCATTCCTGACTTGACCTTAGCTTTTCCTCAACCTCAGTTTCATCTTCTATCCCACATCCCACCTGAATTTCACCCCCACCCTCATCCCCGTCCCCACCTCACCATCTTCTCTGACCTTAGACTTGGTCTTCTCCCCAACTTCGCACTTGTCTGCACTCCGTGCCTTTCCCTTAGCCTCGTTCCCACATCAGTTTCTAAGCTCATGACCTCACCATTTGTTCTGTCCAGCTGTCTGCTTCCTTGAGGACATCCCCTAAACTTGGTGGTAGGCTAGGTTGAGGGGAGTCAGGGAGCTGGAAGGGAACTTTCTCAGACATGAACCCACCTAACTTGGTCCTCAGACTGGAGATGGGGTGAATGATGCCCCAGCCCTGAAGAAGGCGGAGATCGGCATCGCCATGGGCTCTGGCACAGCCGTGGCCAAGTCGGCGGCGGAGATGGTACTGTCGGACGACAACTTTGCCTCCATCGTGGCTGCGGTGGAGGAGGGCCGGGCCATCTACAGCAACATGAAGCAGTTCATCCGCTACCTCATCTCCTCCAATGTTGGCGAGGTTGTCTGGTGAGGCCCCGCTTTCCCTCCTTCCAGCCCTCTGGACCAGCTCTGCATCCCGAGGACTAGGGGAAGTGCCTGTTCCTGGGATGGGGCTGCTGGAATGGAGGGACCCTGCCCTAAGGCTGGGCCTTCCAGAGTCCCATCTCAGGGTGGGCAGGGATGGGAGCACCAAATCATTCTCCGGAGGCCCAGATGCACCCCAGCCCCCGAGGTGGTGCCTGAGAAGTCCCCTGTCATCCCTCCAGCCATAACCTTCTTCCCACTTTCAGAGTCACCCAAGATGGGAGAACTTGCGTCACCTCTGGGCAGTAATGTGTTCGTGTGTGTACGTGTGTGTGCACGTGGTATGTGTGCCTGAGAGGTGTGTGTACATGTGTGCATGTGAGTTCTTGTTCATGTTTGGGCATGAGTGCAGCACAGAGGTTCATGCTAGTGTGTAATTCTGGCACCCTTAGGTTCACGAGTGAGAGATGCTTGTGGGGATTGGTAAGCATGTTTGCCCAGATATGTAAGAATTCTGCATCTGCACGTTGGGGCAAGCGTGTAGGTGTTTGCTTGAGTTTGTGAGATTGTGTGGCCTGTGCTAGGTTTTTGCACATGTCTGTGAACAATGTGTATCTGCTAGGGCATGCATTGTCCATGTGTGTCTGTGTGCGTGTGTGTTCACCCTAAAGAGGAGCTGTGTCCTAAACAGGAGAGGCCTAAAGGGCAGGTCTGTCCAGGCGCCAGAGGGCAGGGGTGGCCCAGTGTGAGGCAGAGCCTTGTGCATACACACTTTTCACTCCTGCACACACATCAGAACTAGCAGAGCGAGGTGGGGGAGCTCCCGGACCTGGGGTGTGAATAACAGCCGGACCCTCCATTTGCTGGGGGCTACAGCCCATGACTCTGGTTCCAGCATCTTCCTCACGGCAATTCTGGGCCTGCCCGAAGCCCTGATCCCTGTGCAGCTGCTCTGGGTGAACCTGGTGACAGATGGCCTACCTGCCACGGCCCTGGGCTTCAACCCTCCAGACCTGGACATTATGCAGAAGCGGCCCCGGAACCCTCACGAGGCCCTCATCAGTGGCTGGCTCTTCTTCCGATATCTGGCTATTGGAGGTGAGTGGAGCCCCAGCCCTTGGTGGCATTCCTGGAGCTTCCTAAGACTCAGCCTGGCTTATGCCAGAAAAAAAAAAAACCCAAAAAACAAACAAAAAAAACCCAGGCTCATGTAACTGAAAAGACTAGGGCATGCCTCAGGCATGGCTGGATCCAGGCCTCAGACAGTATCACTGGCATATTTTGGCTTTGCCTCAGCTCCATTCTCAGGCAGATGCCCCCTGGGGTGGCAGAATGGTTGCTGCAGCTCCAGCCCTCATACTTGTTGCATTACAACCTCCCAAAATACAGACAAGGGAGCCTTTTATCCTACTGCTCCATCAGTAGTAGGATAAAAGTCTCAGGCCTGTCCTTAGCCCACATTGGGTCACCTGCTTCTCTCCTAGCCAACCACTGTGTCCAGGGTATGGCAGATTCTGACTGCCAATCAGGGCCTAGCACTGGCCCCGAGGGTAGGTGCTGCCAACCACCCAGCTCAGAAAGGGAAAGACTGGTTCCCTGACAGAGATTCGGGGAATTATTAGGAAGGGGAAAGGATGCCAGAAAACCACAGGTGTCCACTATAGCCAGTTTCCTCCTGCCCTCCCCACAGTGTACGTCGGCCTGGCCACAGTGGCTGCCGCCACCTGGTGGTTCCTGTATGATGCCGAGGGACCTCAGGTCACCTTCTACCAGCTGGTGAGCAAGGGAACGGCCAGGGAGCCTGCTGGGGTTATTCTGGAGGTAGAACCCACAGCCCAAGTTGTTGGGAGTTCCAGGGGAAAGGAGTCCGGAACCCCACGGGTGGCCAAAGGCTGTCCCCCCACCCCCACCCCCACACAGACGTGCGCCACCTCGGGAGTCAAGCTCAGGAGCCACAGGGGGCCTAGAGGAGAGGCTTCTCCCTCTCCCAGTCATTCAGTGACGGGGGCACCGAGGGTCTGACTGCCCAGAAGTGTCTAACCTTTATTGGGAAACCCCCCAAACATTGAGGGCTCAGAGACAGGAGCCTCTAAATGGTGGAACTTCAGGCAGAGGGTCAAACTGAGGCAACCAAGAGTGGAGGGAAGGAATCTGCCAGGCTCCCCACTTCCATGTTTCTCAGGGAGGGGACTCGTTGGCCTCTTGAAGTCACCTGGCTGGCAGGTGCGCACCATAGGCCTGGCTTAGTTCAGCACAGCTCTGGAAGCAAGCAAGGAGACCCCTCAGCTGCCGTCTGTCAGTCTGTCCCTCTGTCTGAGCAGCCAGCACATCTTTGCTTGAACAAGCCTTGACGGCAATTCCGGGTTTCTGTTTTGGGGAGAGCTGCCAGGATGCGGCATTTCCTTCCTCTGAATGTGCCTGTCTTTGCTACTTCCCTGTAGATTGAAGAGCTCCACGGAGGGGCCCCGCTTCCTGCCCACACAGTCTTCCCCGCCCCGAGGGCAGCGTTAGGGCTCTTTCAGGGGTTCACGTCCAGGTAGAGGCAGCCCAGAGGTGCTTTCCTCCACCCACCAGTCCTCGAGCACGTGGGGCTCTCACTCCTGGTGGCAGTGCAGAGCCCAGACCTGCATCCCAAATGCCCGCCAGCCCTCAGCCCCTGCTCACGCAGCTCCTGTGGGAGCGGCCGGTGGAGAGCAGGCGCGTGCTGCCCGTCCCGCTGCGGCCTTCTTCCAGCCCTGTCCCTACGACCATCCTTGCACTAGGGAGCCCAAATCTCTGACTACCTCTGCCCACATCGACCTTTATTCTGAGGGCAGTCGCAAATGTCCAGCTGGATACCCCCTCTGGGATGTCCCACAGCCACACTACACTCACCAGGTCCAAAGTCAGATCTGTCACTTTCTCCCAAACAGTCCCCTCCTCCATCTCCACCTTGGTTCCACTGCCTGCCTGGTCACCGAAGCCAGACTCCTGGGGGTCAGGCTAGACACGCACTCCACTCCCACTACCAGCCAGTCCCCAGTCCCCTTGGTGCCACCTTCCCAACTGCCTTCAGGTTTCTCATTTTTCCACTTGGTCAAGAAATAGCTGTTAGGCACCAGCTCCGTGGCAGGCACAAATTGCTAAGGTACGGCAGTGACCGAGCTGGCAAAGCCTCTGCAAAGAGCTTCCAGTCTGGCGGGAGAGAGAGAGGTGGAAATGGGCAGTCACATTTCACGGTGAGAAGTGCTTCAGCAGAGAAAAGGCAGGTGGCTATAGGACTTGGAGGTGGTCAAGTGTTAGACGTAAGGTAGAACTTTTCAGCTCCAGGCGTTGGGATTTCAGCAGAGATGCCCAGAGCCCCCCATGGTTCCTGGAGGAATGCTGAGTAAAGGCAGCTGAGTGGATCCTGGGTCCCGGCTGCCCAGGTTCACACCCTAGTTCCATCTCGCACTAGCTGTGTGGTTTTGGACAAGCTCCTTAATCTCTCTGTTGGTTTCTGCATCCATATAAAATGGGTAATAATAGCCCCTGCCTTCTGAGGCTATCAGGACGATCACCGGAGTCAGTCCCCATGAAGTGCTTAGCCCAGCACCTGGCACACAGGACGAGCTATGCAAGTGTTAATTAATGAATCCCAGAGCAGGGCTTGCAGGTGAAGATAAATAGGAACTAGCCAGGGAGGCAGAGGGAAAGAGGAGGCAGGACAGTGGCCTCCAAAGAAACAGATTCCCTCTGGGGCTCACGATGAACCTGTGAGGCAGAAGTTCCAGCCCTGAGCACCTTCTAGTGAACAATGCAGGAGGCCACACTGTGGCCCGTGACCTGGGGTACAATACGTGCGTGGCAGGTGCTCACTGGGGAAACCCAGAAGGTCTGAATTAGGCACCTCGATGTGTTGCTATCCTTCACATTTTCTTCCCTGGGCACGTGCTTGAGGATGCAAGCACGCACGTGTCCGAGTGGGAGGTGTGTGCCCCGCGTTACACGTACGTGCCGGCATTAGGTCGTTACCATTCAGGTCTGGGAGGTGGGGCCTGACGGTGGTAGCACAACCAGCAGGAGCATTTGGTCCTCTTGGTCACTGGGTGGGTTCAAAGTTCAGGACACTTGCTCTGCCCTATGATCAGATCTGCCCTATGAAGAGGTGCACTTGTCCCAAATACCAGAGCTTGGCTTATTGGAGAAAATCCCACCGTTGATTTAAATAAGATTCTCCAGCTCTTTGTTAAAATAAGAAATCTAGCCAAGCCAAAGTCTTTTATCATTCTTCATCCTGCATGAGAAGAGGGCTAGCGGCCCCTTCTGGCTGACAGAGCCCCTTGCCCGCATTGATGCTGCGTAAGAAAATCAGGGATGTATTTTTACAGATTTCTCTTTGAGGGCTATTTTCACAGCACGTGGCCCCTGTTCTAAACCCTTAGCTTAAAAGATCTCTGTGCTCTGATGAGACTCCAGAGGCCAGATTTATGTTGTTGGAGAACAGAGCCTTTTAATGGTGATGAATGTTCACGTTTATCCCCTTGGTGCAGAGGAGAACAAGACAGAAGTTCTCACGAGCGCCCTCGTTTCAGTATCTTATCACAGCAGATTCTGCGAGCGAGGCTTATGGACAGGAAGAAAACTCCCCTGGGGCTGCAGAGGCGAGGGCCACTTCCCTTATCAAGAGCCCCGAGAGCTCTTCGTTTATTTTTTTAACTTTTTTTTTATTGAGTAATAGTCATTTTACAATGTTGTGTCAAATTCCAGTGTAGAGCACAATTTTTCAGTCATACATGAACATACATATATTCATTGTCATATTTTTTTTCGCTGTGAGCTACAAGATCTTTTATATTTCCCTGTGCTATGCAGTATAATCTTGTTTATCTATTCTACATTTTGAAATCCCCGTCTGTCCCTTCCTACCCCCCGCCCCCTTGGCAACCACAAGTTTGAATTCTATGTCTATAAGTCTGTTTCTGTTTTGTTTTTACTTTTTTTTTTTTTAGATTCCACATATGAGCGATCTCGTATGATATTTTTCTTTCTCTTTCCGGATTACTTCACTTAGAATAACATTCTCCAGGAATATCCATGTTGCTGCAAATGGTGTTATGTTGTCGGTTTTTATGGCTGAATAGTATTCCATTGTATAAATATACCACATCTTCTTTATCCAGTCATCTGTTGATGGATATTTAGGCTGTTTCCATGTCTTGGCTATTGTAAATAGTGCTGCTATGAACATTGGGGTGCAGGTGGCATTTTGAAGTAGGGTTCCTTCTGAATATATGCCCAGGAGTGGGATTCCTGGGTCATATGGTAAGTCTATTCCTAGTCTTTTGAGGAATCTCCATACTGTTTTCCACAGTGGCTGCACCAAACTGCATTCCCACCAGCAGTGTAGGAGGGTTCCCCTTTCTCCACAGCCTCTCCAGCATTTGCCATTTGTGGACTTTTGAATGATGGCCATTCTGACTGGTGTGAGGTGATACCTCATTGTAATTTTGATTTGCATTTCTCTAATAATTAGTGATATTGAGCATTTTTTCATGTGCCTATTGATCATTGTATGTCTTCCTTGGAGAATTGCTTGTTTAGGTCTTCTGCCCATTTTTGGATTGGGTTGTTTGTTTCTTTCTTGTTAAGTCATATGAGCTGCTTATATATTCTGGAGATCAAGCCTTTGTCGGTTTCATATGCAAAAATTTTCTCCCATTCTGTAGGTTGTCGTTTGTTTCATTTATGGTTTCCTTTGCTGTGGAGAAGAGAGCTCCTTGTTAATTCTGCACCTGGCGTGTGTTGGGCCGCGTCATAAGCAACGGGCGGGGCTGGTGGAGCTGGATTTCAGTGGCAGAAATGGAGGGAGGGAGGGATGGAATCTTATTTAATAATAGTGACTGGGGCCCCAGTAGCCTTCCTCATCTGCCACCAAAGGTGAATTCTAGTCAAGTGGAATTTTGCTGACTGGTTTTTACATGCATTTACTTATTCAGTGGTCTCAGTTAATCCCCACCCCCACTCCTGCTCCTCCAGTGCTCAGGGTCCCATCCCCTGATTCCAGGGCTCCCTGCTGTCCTCCCCAAACTAATGCCAGCTACTCTCCCTCTGTCCCACCACACCCCTGCCCAGAACGGTCTGCCCTTCTCCCTGGCATGGTGCAGCCTCTCTGTCTCCATCCTGGGTGAGCGAGCCCCCCTCCCTGAGCCCTCCCTGTGGCAGAGCTGGTGATACTGAGTCCTCAGATGTGGGTGAGGGGGAGGGTGGGGCAAGGCTTCCCCCTTCCCATGCTCTGGCCCTGCTTCTGACCTCTGTTCTCCCCACCCCCTCCCAACCCCACCTGGGTGCTCTCAGAGGAATTTCCTGAAGTGCTCCGAGGACAACCCGCTCTTTGCCGGCACTGACTGCGAGGTCTTTGAGTCACGCTTCCCCACGACCATGGCCTTGTCTGTACTGGTGACCATTGAAATGTGCAACGCCCTTAACAGGTGGGCTGGGCATAGGGCCCTGGATCTGGGGTTGTGGAATGGGGGCTGAGGGTTAGTCAGGGTCCAGAATTAGGGTCAGAGGTGTCCAGGATCGTGGTCTGAGGTTCACGGGGTCCAGGATTGGGGCCTGAGGGTCAGAGGAGTCCGGAAGAGGGTTCTGAGACCCAGTGGGGGCCAGAATTGAGATCCAGAGGACAAAGGGAAACATGATTGGGGTCTAAAGAAATAGAGGGGCCAGGATTGGGTCTGAGGGACAGAAAAAGGGGGTCCAGGCTCCTGGGGACTGAGTGAGCAGCAGTGACACAGTCCTCTGGGCTGCAATGGCCTCCCAGGAGTGCTCCAGTCCTTAAAGAGCAATGCTGAGGCTCAGACCTCCCCCACATCTCCACGGGGTTGGGGGGTGACCACAGCAGGGCCTGCCCGCATCCTGGCCCGAGGTGAGCGCCCTGTGCCCTTGGCAGCATCTCGGAGAACCAATCGCTGCTGCGGATGCCTCCCTGGCTGAACCCCTGGCTTCTGGCGGCCGTGGCCATGTCCATGGCCCTGCATTTCCTCATCCTGCTTGTTCCGCCCCTGCCCGTGAGTCACTGTCCTGCCCCGCTGCCCTTCTGTGGCTCCTGGGGTGACAGGGTCCAAATCCTCCTCTGACACTGGACCTTTCTGGGCCCCTTTGTGATGGAAACCATCTGGGGGCTGGGGTGGAGGGAGATCTGATGGTGCTTAGTAAATGCAGCCTATGTCGGGACCCTGGCCAGCCGCTGTCCCCTAGGTGTGTTCCCCACTTTGGGACCCCCCCCCAAAGACTTGAGGAACAGAAGAGGTAGGGAGTCTCCCAGAGCTGGGCAGGTGGAAAGACTACACCCCTTCCTGGTGCAGAATCCCTCCCACTTCCCAACAGGACAGAGGGATTCGGTCCTGCGGGTGAGGGCAGGGGAGGGCACCTCAGGCAGAAGAAACAGGGTAGACAAAGATCTGGAGGTGAGACCTTGAGAGGCATCTTAGATGTGCTTGTGAAGAGTCCCATGTGGCCTGGGTGGATGAAGCGGTGGATTGTGGGGGCTCTGGGCAGTCCTTCCTTTAACCAAACCTCCCCTGCCCCAGCTCATCTTCCAAGTGACCCCGCTGAGTGGGCGCCAGTGGGTGGTGGTGCTCCAGATCTCCCTGCCTGTCATCCTGCTTGATGAGGCCCTCAAGTACCTGTCCCGGAAGCACATGGATGGTGAGTGGGAGGCCCCAGACCCTCCCCACCCTCCTGGCCTCCAGCCTGCCTCTCTGCCTACCCCTGCTCACAGGCTGCAGCGGGCTGGATCCAGGTTCAGTCTGTACAGGGGGAGGTGTTCTTGGATTGCCAAGTGGAGGCTGTGTTAATTGCCAGGTGGGGTCTGGTGGCTGTGACCCTTGGTGTCTGCAGGGGTCGGGGCCCTGGGCTTACTGAGCGGCCAGCAGGAGCACTGCTCAGGGTTCCGCTGCTTGCTCTCCTCACTTGCCACCAACCCTGCACAGCTGGGCCTACTGTGCCCTCCTCTGGGCCTTGGCTGCTGACTTCTCTGAACCTGGCCTGTCTTTATCAAGTCATTGTTGTGACAGCCTCCCTGGGCATGGAGTGGGCAGCCGCTGATGGCCTCCCAGACTCCAGACCACACCAAGTTGGCCTCTTTGATGTGGGTGGGTGGAAGGGGGCAGTTCTCTGTTTCTGAGTTCACAGCTCTGGGTTTGCCTGAGGACAGCATGGCAGGGGTCCAGGTGAGGGGCAGCGTGTGGAGGAGCAGGCTGGGGTATGGCGTCCATGGGGCAGGGTGCTCAGAGAGTGGGCGATTCTGAACCTCCCCAGAGCAAGGGAGGCAGTATCGTTCTCCCTGTCCAAGCTGCCCAGATAGGGAGGAAGCAAGGGCGAGAAACTCTGTTCCTGGGAGTTTGTGCCAAGGCAGTAGGCCCATGGCCAGGTTGCTAAGGAGGGCCTGGGTTAGGCCCAGAGATGGCTGAGGCCTGCACTGGAGCAGCTGGGTCCTTGAGGGCCACCACTGGCAGGAATGTATCCTCAAACCAGGGGAGGGTGCCTTGAGGGGGGTGTTATTAATAGATCACGTGCCTGTCATTCCGCAGGGGCCAAGGCAGGCAATCAGTCCCCATCTCCCACACTGGGCAGCCCTCCTGGGAGTTGCAAATATTTTATCTTATTAAAAAGGCCAAAACAATTGGCCTCCTCTCTGTGGAGAAGCTGGCCCACCACAGGTCTGTCCAGAGGGTGACCAGACACATGGGAGGGGAAAGGGGGCTCAGCTGAGGGTGGAGGTAGGTGTTCAGTGAGGCCTGTTGGAGCCCATGGGTGGGGAGGAGGGGGGAGCTGGACAAGGCATTCTGCCCTCTATGTGGTTCTTTCTGGTCCACCCTCAGACATTCCTGGGGAGGTGAAGCGGGGAAATGGCTCTGTCACCCAAAACTCCACCCACAGGAACCCCAGCTCTGGCTGGAGCATGGAGGTGGTCCACCAGAAAGGCCACTGGCCAGCCTTGACCGTAGTAACTTCACTTGCAGAGCCTGGCTTCCTGGGGATGTGGGCGGCTTGGACAGCTTCATGTCTTCGAGAGCCTTCCCTGGTGACCTCAGCTGCCAAGAGATTCTGCACATTTTCTCAAGAAAACTTAGAACATTTCTCAGCCAGTGGGAAGAGCCTAGGTCTTGGGGACCATCAAGCACATTTTCTTGAGAAAACTTGGAACATTTCTCAGCCAATGGGAATGGGCACCACCCAGCATTGACTGCTCGGTGATGGCAGATTCCAGCCCAGAGAAGGGGAGGGAAGCAGGCCCCTCGCAGGCCGGGACAGGTTGGAAGGGCTGGGGAGGGAGCAATCCCTACAGGGCTGGGGTTGGAGGTAGTCTCTAGAAGAGGTCTGAAAGGGGAAGATTGGGCCTGGTGGAGAAGGGGCTGGGCTGGCATGGCTTGGCCTCTCTAGTGGGGCTGGGGCTCGGAGTGCAGGGTAGAGAGGTGAGGCCAGACTGTGGCAGGGGCCTCAGACACCAAGGTAAGGATCCTGATGTTATCCTCAGGGAAGTGGGAGCCGCAGAAGGGTGGAAGCCTGGGAGGGGCTGGGTTGACCACAGAAGGCAGATGGCGGCGAGAGGAAGGGCAGGGAGGCTGTTGGGCCTTGTTGAGCTGGTCTTGGCAAGGAGTCACTGAGGCCCAGCCCAGGGTGAGCCAGTCCTGGGCAACGCCCCCACCTCCACTGTTATCCTGACATGTTGACTATGCTTCCAGTGAGACTTGGCTTGAAAGCGGGGCTTGGGGAACTCTGGTGTCAGGAGTGGCTGTGGAACCCACAGGATGGACATAGGCTGGACATCTGTGGCCACATCTGAGAGGTGGGGTGGAGTGTGCCCACTGGCAGCCCAGACAGCTCTGCCCCGTGCGGCTGTGGTCCCTTGGGCCTCCTAAAGACAGACAGGGCCGGAGTGAGACAGGGGACCCTGTTACGTTCCCAAGCCAGCTTGGTGGCCTTTTAGGGAAGTTTTGCTGAGGCCTGATGCTCATGGCTTCCCCGTGATTTACGAGGGATGTGTCCTGGGGAGGATTATGGATGCTGGGTCAGCCCAGGGAGGTGGGGGGCTCCTCTTGCCCCACCTCCTGGCTCTGCCCAGGTGTGGCTGAGGAGCCGTCAGGCGGAGGCCTGTGGGCCAGACAGAGGGGAGGGGAGACCTGGAGAGACTGGGTGGGGACAGATCTGGGAGGCTCCAAACATGGGGTGGGCTTGGAGTTTATTCTGATGGCAGTTGGAGAGCCATCAAAGGGAATGACGGGCTGGATCTGAGTGTGATGCCAGGGACAGGGGAGTGATGGGGAGGTCAGGTAAGGTGGGACCGAGGGCGCTTGAGGCCTGGCGGGGGCAGCAGAGGACCAAATGAGCTCAGGAGATGCAGGTGGTGAAACCAGCAGACCTGGGTATGTGGGATGGGCGAAGTGTCAAGGATGGCCTTGGTTTCTGGGCCTCATGATGGTGGGTAGTGGTCCCCCAAACTGGAAACCAAGAAAAGAATCATCATCGGGTGGTCAGGGATGGAGAGGGTTGACAGGACACTCAAGTGAAGGAAGCCCCAGGGACATCCAGGGGGATGTGGCCGGGCTGGGGGCCGATCAAGAGATGCTGTGGGGGAGTGGGGCTGTCCCGGGAGAAGTGGAGGATGAAGGGGTCAGAAGGATGGGGCTGCCTGGATGTATGCTCTCATACGTAACGTACGTCTTAACACACTCTCGGTTTTTCTTCCAGAAGAAAAGGGCCAGAAGTGAGTGTCGGGAGCAGAGTGGAGTCTCCATGTACCTCAGAGTGACGGTGCCCAAGCATGCCCCCACCCCTGCCCCACCTCCACGCTCGCCCGCTTACTCACTGGGCCCGGCCACTGTCCGAAGGGCCATCCCCAGGCCCCCTCCCAGTGTCCCTGTCCCCACTCGCATCGCCTGGGAGCTCTGTGATTCATGTCTCTGGGGCTTTCCTGGAAAGTTCGTCCCTGAAGCTCTGGCCCAGGAGCTGCAGCCCGGGAGGGGCCTGCCCAGAAGCCCGAGCTGGCGGCAGAACCAGCGATGCGGAGCCCCCACCCCCAAAGCCACAGGCACATTCTGGAGCCTGCCACCCTGTGCTCAGCAGCTGGACATTTACTTGCTGACCTGCCTTTCTGCACTGACGGAGGACTCCCGGGACCCGCTCAGACCTCTCTCTCGGTGCCTGGTCTGGGGCCTGGTCAACGGGGTGAGGAGGGGACATCTGGGCCCAGCTGTGCACAGCAAGGGCAGACAGCCCCCTCCACTCTGCCTCCACAAAGCTGGCTCCTGAGGGCTTGAGCCTGCTTCTGTTTATATGTGTGGGGCCTGTTTCTGTTTATATGTCAGAGAGAGGGACACAAGAATGGGGGGTGAGGGCTGAGCAAGGACCCCCTCCCCTGGGAGCCAGCCAGCCTGCCTGCCTGAGCTCAGCGCACTCCCAGACCCAGGTTTCCCTGTCCAAGCAAACGAGATGTGCCAGCTCTGTGCTGTGATGCCCGCTCTGCCAAGCCGAGGACGGATTTGCCTCCGTGTCCCTGGCACCTGAGCCCCGAGACGTCCTTGGGACCCTGAACACTGTGCCCTACAGCCCACCCGGTGCACTGCCATCTCGAGGTCTGCACAGCTGGGTGGTTCTGGGTCCTCTGGACTCTTGGCCTTGCTCTTTGCCCCTCGCCCCACTCATCCATGAGCTGAAAGGGTGTCACTAAGCATGGTTAGTTACCCAGGGCACTTCCTCTCCCTCCCTCCTTGCTGGAGGAACGCATGTGCTTGTGGATCATGTCCATTGATAGGAAAAGAGCCTGGAGGGACAGAAATGTTGTCTTAACTCAGCTTTTCCCCTTTGGCAAAAATTAGCTAGGCGCAGAAGAAGGCAGTGAGGAAATGGCTGCATCCTCGCCCCTCCTGGAGAGCATACAGTGGTGGTTTTATATGTAAATCAAGACTCACATCCCTGCCCTGGCCCCCAGAATCAAGAGCCCCCTCAGCCTGCCTTACAGACAGATGGGCTCCCCGTTCTGTGGGGCTCACCCGCTGCCCCCAGAGATTCTCCTTGTCTTTCCTGCTGGGGGCAGGGGGATCTGAGGAGGGCAGGGCCCGTACCCACCTGCGGACATGCTGTTGGGCAGAGAAATAAAGGTTGAGTGTCTAGGGCAATGAGGGCCATCAGAGTCTGTTTCCTGGAGAGCTGTTCCCTTCTGCCCCACCACCTCATGTCTACCTGGGTGCTCCCACCACCTGTGCAACCCCCACCCCACCCCCGCCACTGCAGGAGCTGTGAGCAAAGCTCTGGGGCTCCCACGCCGCCAGCCAGCTGGGGGTCCTGTCCTCTGACCAGGCCCCAGGGAGGCACTGACATCCGGAGCCACACCCCGGTAGCAGAGGCGGGACTGCCTTCTCGCGTGCACAGCACTTGGCAGTTTGTTCACGTGGTCAAAGCCCTTTACACACATAATGATTCCAGGAAAACAGAGGCTGGGAGGGGTCTGTGACTAGGTGCCCCTGGAACCTGCAGGGGCCCCAACCCTGGCTGTTTCATGGGTACCGCACCTCTCCAAGGTTTTCCTCTTGCTCTGTTTTCCTCTCCTCCTTGGATCCCAGGATACCTTCCACCTCGTCCTCCATCCTTTGGGGCCCAGCTGGAATGCACCTCCCTGAGGCTTCCCTCAACTCACACTGTCCTGGGGCCTTGGGGCCTCGTGAGGCTGCTTGACATTAACTCCTGACTTGCCCACGTGGCCCTGCCCTCCGGGAGTGGGGGCTCTGGGAAGGGAAGAGCCTGGTCCCCCTACCTCCTTCGTTTCCTCTTCTGAAGGGAGACTTACAGAAGTTCTGTATCTCTTCTACACAGCTGCCCTGGGAAGGGGATGCGGGCCCTGCCCGTGCGGCCAGAGGCAGGACCACCTATATATTTGAGGGGTTCAGTGCAGAATGAAAATGTGGAGCTTCTCGTTCAAAAATTAAGCATTTCTTAATGGTGGCAGCCGAGTAATAAACCAAGTGTGGAGCCCTTCTGAGCACAGGGCCCAGGGCAATGCGTAGATGGACTGTCTAGGAAGCCAGCCATGACTGGAGGAGACAGGACCTGCTCTTAGGAGCTCCCAGGTTTTATTTGGGAGAGAGGATTTGACCCACAGCTTGCAGTGGGAGCCAGGGATGGGCAGACGGATTCCCCCAGTACAAGATCCACCTACACCATTTCTCAGGTCACAAAGCCTTTTCCCACACCTCGTGCCAGGGTCCTCAACCAGCTCTGTGAGATGGACCAGGCAGAGGGTAGGGCTCTGCTTTACTGATGAAGAGCCAGAGGCCCTCCGAGAGCCTGAGCATCTAGGTTGCCCTCATCCTGACGGACAGGCAGCGTGAGGCGCTGAGATGGGCCTGGGGGGTTCCCGCGGGGGCAGGCGGGCTCCAGCGCCCCCGGCAGCCTCTGGGGCTTGTGGCCAGGCCTGCTTTGCCTCCACCCCCACCCAGGCCTGCCCAAGCCCGGCCTTGTCCTGCTCGCAGCACGGAGCCCGACAGGCCAGGATGGGGCGGCCAAGGTAAACAGAGGTTTCCTACCTCACGGCCGCTGGCCCAGGAGGGAATTCCGGGGAAAGCCCCGGCACACTTATCACTGGCTCGGGGATGACAGTGTAGCCTCCCCCTGCCCCTTCCAGAGGCCTGGATTTGTGCTCTTATCCCCGCCACACACTGCATCCCTCACAGGGGTGAGAGTGACCCCTCCTTGGGGCCGCGTTGGGAGAAATGGAAGGGCGAAAATAGAAAATGACTTACGTCCACATGAAGACCTGAACCCGAGTGTCCATAGCAGCTTTAGTCATTATAGCCCCAAACCGAAAACAACCCAAGTGCCCATCAGCAGGGGAAGGATAAACAAACCGTGGTATGTCCGTACAGCAGAACATTCCTCAGCAATAAAAAGGAGCATCCTCATATGTGCCACAGAATGCACGACGCTTAAACCCCTGGTGCTGCGTAAAGGAAGCCAGAATCGAAAAGAGCCCCTACTGAGCTATTCTACCTCCATTAAGTTCTGTAGCAACAGAGCAGATCCGTGATTGCCAGGGCTGGGGGTTGGAAAAGATTGACAGCAGAAGGGCTGGGAGGGAACATTCTAGGGTGATGGATTGGGTGGGGGAGGGTAGTTGCATGCATTTGTCAAAACTCATCAAACTGTATGCCTAAAATGGGTACATTTTATTGCATGTAAATTATACCTTAGTGCAGTTTGATTTAGAAGAAAAGAGAAAAGAGGTAGGAGCCAGAGGTGGCGGGCCCGCGGCTGCTGTGGGTGTAGCAGTTGCAGCACCAGCAGGAAGCGGGGCAGGAAGAGGCTGAGGACCAAGGGGAAAAGGCCCAAAAGGATGGAGGGGAACCAGGGGTGTGTGATGCCTCAGACACTCGGGCAGGGGGACTCCAGCCGGGTCATGGTCTGTAGTTGGGTGAAGGAATCCAGAGCCATGCCAGGTCCAGGCAGTGGGAGAAGCTGGCTTGAGAGCCCCTCCTGTGGCCTCCCCACGGATACCTGCTCTCTCTCAACCTCCCCAAGACAGTCCAGTTGGGCCAGCCTAGCCCTGTTCCAGCCAGCCTGAGAGGCTGTGTGGCATTGGGTGAGTCCCTGGGACACCAAGTCTGGCCCACATGGTGTGGGGAGGTTGGACTGAACCCCGCCATGGGCAGAGACATGGCCCCTGCAACCTTGGGACCCTGAGTGGCCAAGGAGACCCACTGGAGCCTATGCCGACCCCCTTGAGGGCCCAGGCTGGCCTCCAGGACAGGCACGGTCACCCTCCATGCTCACAGAGCCACTAAATTTAGCCAGGCAGGGGAGGCCATCCTGGGGCCGAGTGCTTGGCAGCACTGCCTTGTCTCCCTACAAGGCCTGGCTCAGTACCCGAGCCGGCCATCCGGCCTTTGGGCTTATAAGGCAGGTCTGGCGGGTTTTAAGAACTGGAGTCTTGGGGTGGGCTCTGGGCCAAGATCTCAGACTTTGGGGAGCCTCCTTCCCAGCCACCAGCAAACATGGGAGCTACTTGTTACGTGACTTGGGCAGGGCACTCACCTTTCAGAGCCTCAGTGTCCCTTACCTGCGAAATGGGAATCCTCGGACCTGTATCATGTAGCTGCTCTAAAGAAAAACCTGCAGAATTCCAAGTTTCCCTCACTCCCCAACATGCCTAGAACAAACACAGAAGTCTGTCCCTGGGGATGCTGAAGTCAGGGCCAAAGGAGGGAAAGCACAGTCCATGTATTTTAGAACCAATGAAAATGGGGGGAGCTTCCTGCCTTACTCTGGCAGAGATATTCTCAAGGAAAGGAATTTGGAGAAAAAAATGTGATTGCTTTTATTTCTCTTTCTTTTGGGCACTTTTCGGTTATGATAACAACCCCGAAAAAGACTGTCCTCTGGGGCATCCTGTTTTCAGGGTCAGAACCGAGGCTATGACAGGAGCACCTGTGTGTGCTCCAAGCAAGTCTGTCTGTCCATTGGTCCATCTGTTCATCAGCAATCCTGGCTCCCTGGAGAAGGAAGAGGAGGAGGGAGAGAGGAGGGAGAGAGGAGGGGGTGGAGGACATGATGATGATGTGAAAGGGACAGATACAGATTGGAGAATGACTCCTTGACTTCCCCACACCCCCCTTCTCCCTCCCTTCCTCCTCACCCCTCTCCCTCCTTCCTCCCTTCTTCCTTCCCCTTCATCCGCTCATTTAGTCCCTGCCACCCTCCGAGTGTGGTGTGCGTGTCTTGAGAAGGATGGTGGATGGGGACACAGAGATGCTCTGACAGTGTCAGCATCCACCCCACTCCCATGGCAAGAAGTTCCTGTCCCGGGTCTGCTATTCCAAGGGCCATGAGGTCAGCTGGGAAGGGGACAGGATCTTTTGTCTGGGGTCAAGGTCAGGCCAAGCGGATGTGGCCACCACAGCTTTGGCTCCCAGCATCTCTGGATTTTTCTTGGAAAAGCTCAGGACGTGATTCTCACCAGCCCCTCTTGAAGGTAGCATCATCGGACAGACAGCTGAGCCTGAGATTGCTGGGAACTCTGCAGGGATTGGCCTGAGGAGCAGGAAGGGGCCATTGGCCTGCCCTCTGTGGAAGCCCCCTTCTGTCCAGCGAGTGGCTCTGCTCAGACAGGAGGCTGGGATTCCCAGCCCCGGGGCCTGGCTCCCTGCCCAGAGCGATTTCCCAGCTAAAGGCCTGCCAGAAAGAAGCCTCCTATCAGCCTTCAAGATGAGGCAGCTTGGACAGGGGGTGTGAAGGGAGCCCCAAGGACACCCAGCCTCGGTTGAAAGAGGGCCAGGGAGGCCTTCCTGCTTCATACTAGGGCCTCCTGTACCACACAGTGAGCTTGGGCAATTCATTTCTCCTCTCTGAGCTCCAATTTCTTCATCTGCAAAATGAGGGGGAGGTTGGGGGAGGCCTCCAGCTCCGGTGCTCAGAGAGCTAACACAGAAACTGCCCCGGCCCAGCCCTGCCTCAGGGCCTGGTTGGGGCTGAGGGCACGGGCTGCAGAGGAGCTGTACCCCAAGTGCAACAGTGCCTCAATTTGAGGAAACTTCCATTATCGCCACCATTTCACAGATGAGGAAGCAGATTCAGGGAGTGAGGCAACATACCCAGGCCCCCACAGGCAGCAAGAGCCATTCACCCAGGCAGTGTGATGCCATGCTCTCCCTGCTGGTCTCCAGGAGCCCAGCGCTGATGTGTAACAGATGTGGCCCTTGTCTTGTTGGGATCCCTGCCCCTCGTGCTGGTTTCAGGGAAGGTAGAGGTGGGGTTAGGACCAGAGAGGTGGGAGAATGGAGATGCCAGCCCGACACTGAGGTTGACTGGGGACAGGCCAGGCTGGGACCCAGAGGGACAGGTGGATGGAAGATGGCCTATAAGGTCAGGGTGGGGGTCCTGCCACGGGTTCAGGAAGTGTCAGGCAGCTGGACCGGGAGCAGCCCTCCTGCTTCTCTGCCCTCCTGGCTGCAGACCCCCGGGGCCTGAGCTTTCCACCTGTGGGCCAAGGTAGGGTGGGGAGGATGTTTGGATAGGGGATGGGTCCCTGTTTTGGGGAAGGCTCCAGCCTGTGGCCACTCCACCCACGCCCTGGCCTGGGCCCCCAGCTCTGTTCTACCAGGTTTGTGGGGGACTGACAGCTTTATCTTTGGCTTGTGTTGGGTGGCCCATGGTTTCCTGCCAACAGCTCCCGTTTCCGGAGGCCCAGCAGGGCCCGGGCAGAGCCAGGAGGGGCAGTGGGGCTGGGCCTGGGTGGCCCCCCTGGCCCCGCCCCCATCCATCTTGGGGAATTTATTTGTCCACAGGCGCAGCTGGCCCACAGTCCATTGCCTGACAGGCGCCTAGAGCTGCTCTGACCGCCCGAGGACTCTTCCTCTCAACCCAAGTGCTGCCAGCTGACCTCTGACTCCTGACCTCTGGCCCCAACTGCCCTGCCCTGCCCTGCTCTTCCGAAGGGGCTAGGAAACCCCTAGAAGCTTTGCCATAGACGTGGGTGTAGACGCCTGGCTCACCCCAGAGCGGAGGCTGAGCGGGGGGCTGGGTTCTCAGCCCCCAGCCCGGCCACCATGGCGCGGCGGCTTCAGGACAAGCTGGCCGCCTTCTTCTTCGAGTACGACACCTCCCGAATGGTGCTGGTGCGCAACAAGAAGGTGGGGGTCATCTTCCGCCTGATCCAGCTCGTGGTTCTGGTCTACGTCGTCGGGTGAGTCCGGACCCCCTCCCTGCCGCCCGCCTGCCCCGGCCCCCAGCCCGGGCCTGTCCTCCAGGCTCTGGGATGCTTCCCATGACCCCAAGGAGCCCCTCTTTCTCTCCCTCGGCTGTCATCCCTCCTGACAACCGTTCTGGTGCTATTCAGAAGGAATGGAAGCCTGCGAGTTTCCATAGCCGAGATGGGGGCACGGAGACCAGGGTTGGCCTGCCCTGGATCCTCCAGTGAACAGGAGGCGAAGCCGCTGGGCTCTGAGGAACTGACTCATTGCTAATGGTCCCCTTAAGTGGCAGGAGGCGTCGGAGTCCAGGGCCCCAGTGAGCGCCGGCCAGAGCCCGCCTACCTCTGACCTCCCAGCCAAGCCACGCCGCTGCTAAGAGACGGAGGCCGCACCCCACTTTACAGGCCAGAGCGAGGCAGGCCTGCTCCCACCGGCCTCACCTAAATTAGAGGCCTCCTGGGCCATTCAAGACCCTGAGCAGAGGAACCTTCAAATTCGGAACAGCTGGTGACTTAATGGTGGCAGTTCAGAGGTTGGAGGTCGGTTCTGGTCCCAGGGATGACAGCTCCTGTCTGGGACCTCTTCCAGTGGCTGAGGTGGCTGGGTGCCCTGTATGGGGGGCATGGTGTCCACCCGCAGTGACTCCACAGAGAGGTCCTGGAGGCCCCAGGGCCACTGCGGGGGTTCAGTCCCGGCCCCTCTGGTCTCCACGTTGCCATTTTTGCGGTGAGACCAAACCAGGGTAGGCTGACCAGGAGGCCAAACAGTGACCACCTAGTCCTGGTTCCCCCAGGGCCTCTGCCCCGTTGGCCCCTGAGGCCTCAGGGCTGTCAGGTGGACCCAGGGCTGGGACCCAGCCCTCAGACACATTTTGGCCTCTGCTCCCTCCTGTTCACAAACCAATTTAGCTGCAATGTCATGTGAGCTTGTAAGGGAAACTGAGACCCACAGGGGAACAGTGGGGTTTCCAGGTCACATAGCAAGTCAGCAGCAAGTCCCAGTTAGAGCTGGGGCCTCCTGACCCCCGGCCTCAGCCCTGCCTTCTCCTTTCCCACCTCACAAGGGCTCCAGGAACCTTTCTAATGGGGCACTGAGGTGAGGCCACCATTTGCTGCACTCCTGACCCCCCAGCGATGAGAGAGGTTGCCCGCCCACCCCAGCCCGTCCCTCACCCCAAGAGGCTGTCCTCGCTGCAGCCCCTGCAGTTCCCTATTTCTGCTTTGGGGTCAGCACTGGGAGCAGTGCCAGGGCCCTCTTGCGTGCTGGTCACAGACTATCAGAGGGAAAGGGTCAGTCCTCACACCCCACCCCAAGCTGCAACGTATGCCGCAAGCCGCCATCCAGTCCTGAACACGCACTCCAGTGACCCGGACCTCACTGCCTCCCTCTTTCCCTTCCTCCCTCCCGAGATAGTGCGTTCAGTTTCCAGGTGGATGGCTTCCTCAGCATCAGCGAGACTCAGACACTGAGGGACTTAACCTGGGTCTCACAGCTAGAGAGAGCCTGAACCAGGATTTGAATCCAGGTATGAGCTCCAAAGTCGGCCTTGATGTCCTGGAAAGGGAACATCTTCAGCCTGACCTGCCCAAGTCACAGAACAGAGGGAGGAAGGCAGGGTCCTTGGCAGCATCCCCTAACTGAGTCCTCAATCCCAGGCTCCAGCTGGGGCTGCGACTCCTGCTGTCTCTGGCGCCCTCGTCTGGCCACTGCCCACTGCTGCACTGACCACTCAGCGAGGCGCCCACAGCTGCAGACCAAACCCAGCCTGGCCTTGGTCTTAACAATCTGAGGCTTCAGTTTCCCAACTGTTCCACGGAGCAGGGGTGGGGGGACGCCGTCTAAAGATATTGCCCTCAGGCTCAACAATTTGCTCTTTCCTGAGGAGAGATGGCCTTTCTCTAATTATGCTCCCTTCCTAAGTCTGACCCTCTGGTCCTGTGGGCATTGCAGGGGGACAGAGTGGAGCACAGAAGAGCCAAACACCCCAACCCTAGAGACTGGGGGGGCGGTCCAGACTGGGGACGGGCAGATGCAGAGACAGAACTGGACAGAGGGACAGACATTGGAGCACAACACTCAGATGAAGAGAGAGGCCCTGAGATTTAGAGATGGAGAGTTACTGAGACAGCCAGAGAGGCTGAGATGCTGAGAACCCAAATTCCAAGGAGGGAAATTGAGGCTGTGTTCTCTATTGGTCAAACTTCTGAGAAGTTGAGGGCCAGTGGAGGGAGCAAGTGGGCCTGAGGCCCTGGTGGACTGAGCTAAGATGTCACTATTTTTGGCTCAAATTAAGATGGTTAGTTTGCAGTTAGAGCTGTCTCATGGGAGGTAATGAGCTCTCCATAACTGGAAGTGTGCAAGCAGTGGGCTGTCATCCATGACCTAGCAGCCTATACAAAGGATATGCTGGGACATGTCCCTGCCCAGGGGGGCTCTGGTCAGGGGAGGAGAGAGGTCTGGCTGTGCACACAAGAGGGTTCTAAGGGGATTTGTGAATGTTGCTTGGGGAGTGGAGCCTGGGAAGGCTTCCTGGAGGAGGTGACACAATGGTAGAACCAGGTTTGAGCAAAGGCATGGAGGGTATAGTCCAGGTAGGCCTGCTGTTAGCTTTCCCTCAGGCCTCTTGTGTGCCCCTACACAGAGCACTTGCAATCACATGCCTCTGATCCTGGAGCACACCAGTCAGCACTAAGGAGAGATACAAATTACAGCTGGGAGAAACGCATCGGGGACACTTCCACAGGATCTTCTCTGTGCCTAGTGCTGTGTTGGGTTCCATGGGACAGAAGTCAGGTGCAGGGTGGGTGGTGGGAGAGGGAGATGCTGAGGATGAATTAGCTGGAACTTCTTGATTCCTAGTGACAGAAACCCAATCAAAATGGGTTTAAAAGGAAGAGTGGGGGTATTGATAGATTTGTGTAACTGAAAAATCAGTGCGGGCTCCAAGCCTGGCTGGATCCTCTGTGATGAGGGTGCAGGAGGAGCGAGTTCTATGGACAGATGAGGAATTCAGGTTGGTCCCACTGGGTTCTCCCAGGAAGCCAGCCACAGTCTTCTCCTCTTCTTGGCTCTGCTTTCCTCTGTGGAGGCCTCATTCTGAGGCAGGCCCTCTGTTCCCAGAGTGGCAGAACCAGCAGCAGACATCCCACCGGCTTAGCCACCTCTGGGGCACAAGTGTCTCTTTCAGAGCTAAAAGACCCAGGTCCACCTCTTACTGGCTGGGGTTGGGTCATGTGCCCATCCCAGAACCAACGGTTGTGGCCAAGGAAAGGGAATGCCCTGATTGGTGGAGCTTGGTTGGATGCCCACCTTGGTCCAGGCGCTCCTGCTGGAAAGCAGAATGTGATCCAAGGTCCTGGGGCAGGGAAGGAACAGCAAAAGAGTCACTAGGACTAGGTGGGGGAGCACGAAAGGAACCAAGGGAGAGGAGATGGAAGAGTGAGCATCGGGTTCAAGGGCCACCGGTTCAAGCCTCTCACTGTTTGGCTGAGGAACACGGGCTTTCTCCTGCAGGTGGTGGGGAGCCACGGAAGGGTGTCTAACAGAGGAAGGCTTGGGGCAGGCAGGTGCTGGGGTGGGCGTGGAGGCCAGAGGCAGGACAGCTGTGAAGAGGCAGCGGTGATGAGAGGAGGAGGTGAGGCCAAGGCAGCAGGAGTGAGCTTGGAAGACAGGTCATCACCCTGGCACTGGGGTGGCCACTGCTCGGCTTCTGCCCACCATCGCTGCAGGGACATGTGCCCAGCATGGCTCGAGTTCCTGATTTCTCAAGAGCAGTGGGAAATTGGAATTTGTGGGTGAAAGGACCATCTCTTGGTTTTTAGAGGTTAGCATTCAAAACATTTAAAGATGTAAATCATCAACCTGACTTGTCTGCAGATTGCCTGTTGATTAACCCCTGAGCCTCCGGAGTAGGGGGACCCAGGTTTGAACTCAGGCCCTCCAGGGCCTGGAGTCTGGTCTTGCCCCTCCCAAAGGATCCTCTATCGGATAGCATGTGCTCGTCAACTCCTGCCTGTGGCCCAAGGCTGCACCCTGTGTCACCAGCCACACGACCTGTCCTTCCAGCCTCATGCCAGAGCTGCCCTGGCATCTGCCCCAGCTTGTCTTGCATCTCAGCCTCCCAGCAAGAAGCCTTCTGGATCCTTTGATAAAAGCCACGTGGGGACTGGAAGGATGGGTGTGATGGAGAGGGAGGGTGTAGGATTCGAGCCCAGGCTGTGTGCCTGCCGGATGGGGTAGCTATGGCACCACAAGCAAGTTCTGTGGGAAGATGAGGTATTCACTTTAGTCTTGTTGAATTTCTGTTTTGAGATGGAATTCAGTTGTCAAAACATTCATCTTTTAAAAATATACAAGTTGGTGGTTTTCAGTATAATCATAAAGTTGTGCAACCCTCACTGTTATCTAATCCCAGAGCATTTGCTCTGCTCCAAAAAGAACTTCATGCCCCTTAGCAGTCACACCCCATTCCACCTCCTGACACCCTGCTTGGCCTTTTCTGGATATTTCATGCAGATAAAGTCACGCAAGATGTGGGCTTTGTGTCTGGCTTCTTTCACTTAGTATCATGTTTGCAGGGTTCACCTGTGTTGGTTGTAACATGTATCAGTACTTCAGTCCTTTTTGTGGCTGAGTAATATTCCATTGTATGGAATTTCCACATTTAGCTGGACATTTGGGTTGTTCCCACTTGTTACTTGTGAATAATGTTGTTGCGAACATTTGTGTGGAAGTTTCTGGGTGGGCAGGTTTTCAGTTCTCCTAGGTATTCAGTTCCTAGGAGTGGAATAGCTGGGTCAAATGGTTATTCCATGTTTGCCTTTTTGAGGAACTTCCAGACTGTTTTCCAAAGGGTCAAGTGAGATTAAAGGTACCTGTGAGATGTCTGGGCAGGGATGCAGGGCAAGGGGTATGAGTGTGTGTCATCAAACAGTTGGAAGTGTCAACATTTATGTAAGTTCTTTGAGTGCAGCAGTTTGGATTGTTTTGTTCTTTTCTGTATTTTTCACACCTAGAACAGTCCTTGGCACATAATAGGGGCCTGAAAAGGAAATATTTGTTGAGTGACTGAATGTGTGGAACTGGATCTGAGAGGAAAGTACAGATGTGGAGATAGAAATCCGGGGACACGATGTGTCTGTGACAGCTCACGTGGTTCCGGTGTTCTGCTTGGGCTGAGAGTGGAAGCTGGGAGGATGGGGACAGACCGACATTTAAGGGGGAATTAGTGAAGGAAGACTAGAGACCGTAAATAAATAGGATTATTTATTACGGCCTGCCGCCTGCCAAGCATGGTGCTAATTTCCTTAATGAGAACTCATGGGAACCTCCCCCAGACAATCACCTAGGCTCTTTTTCTTCCCGGGGCCTGGTCCAAGGCTCAGTGAATGGTAGGGCCTTGTTTGTACTTGTTAAATGAGCAGCGTCTTTGAGGTAGTTGCCTTCACCTCCATTTTGCTGAGACATCCAGGGCTCAGAGAGGTTTAGTCTTCAGCCTGAAGCCACACAGCTGATGAGTGGTGGTGCTGGTACATGAACCTCGGCCTCTGATTTCAGAGGCCACATTCTGAGCCACTCCACCATGTGGCCTCTTCTCTAAGGGGCCACTGAAGAAGAGAGACCAGGATAGTGTGTTGCTGAAAATGAGGAGAAAAAAATGGGTTAGAGAATTTCTGGAAGGCAGAGAGCTTCTGAAGATGCCAGTGTCTTTGGCATCAGTCCCCCTTGGTGGCCTTCCCAGGTGGTGACCACAAGACCAGGTCAGGATGAGCACAGCTTTGGAAGAGCAGGCCTAGAGCCATGATCATTCTGTTATTGTCAGAACTGGGGTCACTGATGTCAGATTTAGCCCCCAGGACTGACAGCCCCTGGGCGCAGACACAGCCCGGAATGGCTGCATCTGCCCCAGCACGCAGTCTCAGTGTGGCTCCTGCCAGACACGCTGATACCAGGTTGCTCAGTGGAGGAGGGCAGAGTCCTGCGCTGGGAGCCTCCAGCCTGGGGTCTGCCTCTGACTTGGGAGGAACACTCTCCCAGGCCTCCGTTTTCCATCTATACTGTGAGGAGTTGGTTTTGGGCAGAGAAATGCCACTGGGAGATCAGGGATGAGGGCTGCCAAGAGGGTGGCTAATAACCTCTCCTGCAAGGGGTTCAGAGCAGGGACCAGGTCCCTGGGATCCTCCTCCCCATAACAGCAACTTCAGACCTGGGCACAGAGCCAAAGGCCTTCCTGGAGTGGAGGAAGGAAATTAAGGAGAGTAGGGGAATGGGCAATGACCCTTCCCCTTGATGGGGCTGGAGTCAAGGAGGCTGGCTCAGCACACGGAGGACTGGGAGCCTTTGTTGTGCCCCACCGGTTGCCATTTGAGACCTGCAGGGGGCAGCAGTGACCATCCTTAGGCTAGGAGAAGTTGTCTGGGCTCCAGCACCAGGATTGAGGGTGGTGGTGGCAGAGGGGCTTGGAGGAGAGGAGTGAACTACAGGAGGGGACAGGAGGACATTGGTGGTCGCCTTCCTACGGCCTGGAGCAGGGAGACAGTCCCCAGAGAGCTAGTATTGACTCTGACTAAGAGGCCTGGAGAATTCTGTTACTGGGCCTGAGCTTTGGGGAACAGAAGAGAAGCCCTGCTTTGGACAGGTGGGCTAAAGGTAAGGTGAGGGTGATGGGGACATAAATACACCTCCTCACAGTCAGACACAGCCGCAAGTGTGCTCAGATGTTCCCTGAAGATACACAGCTACACAATCTGATGGGGACCATAGACAGACATGTAGACACACACACACGCACTCATGCACACATGCACACATGCACACATGCACACGGTTACAATGAATTGCCATGGAGATTCTTTTCTGAAGGAAGGGGACAACACCCTGGAGAGAAGTGTTATTCAGGACTCTCAGTTGTAAGCAACAGAAACCAAGCTCAAACTGGCTTAAATAAATGAAAAAAATTTATTAGCTCATGTAACTAAAAAGTCCAGAAGTAGATTTTCCAACATGCTTCAGGTATGGCTGGATCCAGGTGCTCAAACAACATTGTCAGGTGTCTGTCCCTCTCCATCTCCTGGCCTGGCTTTTCTCTAAGTTGGCTTCATTCTCAGGCTTGCTCTCTCCATGAGGTAACACAGATGACTAGCGATAGTTTTGGTCCTGTAGCCATCCTGCTTAGCCACCTAGCAGAGAGGATGTCTCCTTCCCAGTAATTTCCAGAAAAATCCTGGCCTCATTGCTGAGACTCCCCAGGGTTGTGTGCTTATCCTTAGACCCATCACTGTTGCTAGAGTGATGGAACGTTGATTGGCAAGCCTTGGTCCTGTGCCCCCACTTTGGGGCTGGGAAGGAAGTTGCCCCACTGAATTTCCCAGACTGAAAGTGAGAACCCAGGAGGACATGGGTTCTTGATGCTGGGAGGGGAAGGCCAGAATTTCCCAAGGAAGCTGGGAGGCCTCCAGCCTGAGCCACTCCCATAAGGGCCTCAACTGGGGCCAGATGCTCTGAGCCCTTCAAAGGACCACCTGCCTCTCTAGTTTCCCTTCCAGTCAGTCCCCCTCCTCAGGAGCTCCCAGCATGGCTGTAATGGTAATAGCTAGTGTCTGCTCAGTGCTTACCCCATGCCAGCTTCCATTCTAAGTGCTTTTATAGACGTTAACTCAACACAAGTACAATTACTGTTTATATTTTACAAGGAAACTGAAACAGAGAGGGATTGAGTAGCTTACTCCAAATCACACAGCCTGTGAGATTCAAACCCAGGCTTTAGGACCCGAAAGGCCAGGCTCTCAGCCATCACGTTCTGCTGTTTCTCAGTGGGAGGAACTCAGAGAGGGAAAGAGAGAGGAATGAAGGTTGGGGTCCAAGAAGCTTGGCCTCTGACAAATCCTGCTCTTGGAAAAGTCTCTGAAAGAGTCCTTCATTGACTCTGCTCCCTGGGAATAAGTGTTTTCATAGTGAATGAATGGTGGAACTTCAGGCCCAGGCCCGCAGCGGGATGCAGGTGAGGATCTCCTGCCTCCAGGCCAAGATGTAGCTGTAGAAGCAGAGAGTGGTTCCGAGGTGCATCTGGGGGGAAAGCACTTGATATGTCCAGTTGGTGCCAGAAAGGGCAGTGGCCACATAGCCACGTGCTGTCCTTGAATGTCCCCACCCAGCTCTGGCCCCTCTGCCCCCCCCAACCCCCCTGCAGATGGGTCTTTGTCTGCGAGAAGGGCTACCAGACCTCGAGCGGCCTCATCAGCAGCGTGTCTGTGAAACTCAAGGGCCTGGCTGTGACAAGGCTCCCAAGCCTGGGCCCGCAGGTGTGGGACGTGGCCGACTACGTCTTCCCAGCGCAGGTGAGTTGCTGTGGGCGTGCACCTTCCACTCACAGGGCCTGCTGGCTCTGAGCTGGGTTAGGCTCTATCCCACCTCCCTGTGGGACCAGTCTAGCTCTTCCCTCTCTCTCTGGGCCTCAGTTTCCCTAACTGTGAATGAGGGGCAGAAGCAGCTTCATAATATCACCACACTCTGACGTCAGAGGGAGTGGAGGCTGCCGGGTGTCCTGGGGGTTCTGAGAGCTTGCTGGGGCCGTGCTTGGCTTCTCGGGCCCCTTCTGCCAGCTCAGAGCCCTGCCCTCGCCTCTCCTGCTTCTCATTTCCAGGGGGATAGCTCCTTTGTGGTCATGACCAATTTTGTCGCGACCCCCCACCAGGTTCAAGGTCACTGTGCAGAGGTGAGAACTGTTGCCCATCCTCCCTTCTTGGACCCACGGGGAAAAATAACATGGAAGAGGAGGTCCCTTTGGGTGGGAGGGGAAGTTGGATAGGCTTCCTGCGGGGCTGCCATGGTGGAATTTCAGGCATGGATTCACACAGTAACAGCCCACTGTCATCGACAGGGCTGAGGCTTCCCTCGCAGCTGTGTGCCGAACAGGGGAAGGAGGCTGTGAGCAAAGGTCACCCCAAAGGGGTCCGAGACTCTGCCACACACCCTCCTTAGGGCCCTGGGGGTGGGAGGGGAATCTTCTCAGGACCCTACCCAAGGGGCCTGGGGCCAGTAGCTCTCCCCTCCTCCAGCACCCGGAAGGGGGTATATGCACGGATAATAGAAGCTGCCCCCCGGGAAAGGCAGAAAGGAAGGCCCAAGGTAAGGTTGGCCTCCTCCTGTTGCCCTTCACAGCCCCTGCTCTTGAAAAAGTCTCTGAAAGAGTCCTTCACTGACTCTGCTCCCTGGGAATAAGTATTTTCATAGTGAATAAATGGTGGAGTCCTGTGAGGTCCAGGCTTCCTCCACCAGGAAGTCCTTCCTGCTCTCTCCCCGGCTGCCCTGACTTTGGCCTCCCCTGTCCCAGACCCAGCCTCATTTCTGTCCTCAGGCTTCTGCTCTTGGGTGCCCCATCACTGGGAGCTCCTAGGAGTGGGGTCCGGGGGGGGCCTCCTCTGCACCTCCAGCTTGTGTGGGCACCCAGGGGTTCCACCCTCGCTCCAGGCATCCGCACAGGCAAATGTGTAGCCTTCAATGATACTGTGAAGACGTGTGAGATCTTTGGCTGGTGCCCAGTGGAGGTAGACGACGACATCCCACGGTAATGCCCTGTCCTTCCAGGGAGCTGGGGGCAGGGTCCTCAGCCCAGATAGAGGAGCATCTGACCTGGGCTCTGGAAAGGATCTGTCCCCACTTCTTCCAACCCCACCCTCACCCAATCTGTGCGGCCCAGGCCGAAGATCCCCTGGCCCATGGTCAAGGGGCCTGAGAGTCCACCATCACAGCACACCCACCCCTCCAACCATCCAGGGCCACAGGAGGATCCCATATGCCCTCACACCACCAAGCCAAGCTCCGGTGGGCACACAAGGGACTCCTGGGGAGGGGGTGGTGAATGACTGCGGTCTCCTCCAGCCCTGCCCTTCTCCGAGAGGCCGAGAACTTCACTCTCTTCATCAAGAACAGCATCAGCTTTCCACGCTTCAAGGTCACCAGGTTCGTGGGAAAAGCAGGTAGACATGCAGGCGGCTCCCGGAGGCTGCTCCAGCTGGTCTCCACGTCACCTGTCACCCCGCACTCAGGCTGATCTCATTCTGGAGGCAGAAGCTCGGGCCGGGCCCCTGGGGTGGGCTCCCTTCAGTCTCCAAGGGCTGTGGAAGGGGCATTTCCGGGGCCTGGGAGGGGTCCCCAGAGTTTCAGGGCGTGGTGGATTGCCCTCCCGGCTGGCAGATGGTTGCCACCAAGGCCCTGGTCCCCACAGGTGTAACCTGGTGGAGGAGGTGAATAACACCTACATGAAGAACTGCCTCTATCACAAGACCTTGCACCCGCTGTGCCCTGTCTTCAAGCTCGGCTACGTGGTGCAAGAATCGGGCCAGAATTTTAGCACCTTGGCTGAGACGGTATGGTACCAGGTGGGCAGGGAGGGCTGCGCCCCCAGATCATCAGGCCATAAAAGGCTTTTCAGGCCCAGTTAACCACTACTCCCTCAACAAGTCCCTAGTGTGGGCTGAGCATATACACAGATCCATCCCCTAACACAGAGGGCCCCTGAGGTTCAGGCCCGTGTCCTCAGCTGGGCCTGGCATGGGCCTGGCACAGAGGAGGTGCCCAGAATGAATGGCCATGGGCAGATGTCATCACATAGATGCCTTCTGAGGTCCCAATGTTTTTTAAATATTAGATAAAAGCAGCTTAAATCCCATAGACTATGGCCCTCAGAACTCCTGTGCCCTGCTCAGGGTTCCCGGGAATTCTAGAGTCACGTGGGGTTCGAGGAGAAGCAGTACCTGCTAAGGAGCACAAGACTGTGTGACTGGGTTCAGATCCTGGCTCTCCCCATAATGAGCCATGCAACCTCAGACAATTTTCTTACCTCCAGTGTGTCTGAGCGTTTGCACCTGTAAAGTGTGGGCAATAATAGTACAAGTCTATCGAGGTTGTCCTGAGGATCGAGTGACTTCATGGATGGCACAGCACCTCAGTGTGGCCTGGCCCCAGGCACCCTCAGTCCATATCTCCGAGTGGTCCTTATTGTCCAGCTCTTGAGAGACTCGGGGATGGAAATCAGCCCCTTTCTGTGACGTCACACACTGAAACAGTTCACTCACCATGACTTTATCTAGAGTTTGTTGCCGGGGTCAGCAAACTTTTTCTTTAAAGGGCCAGAGAATAAGTATGGGCCACGGGCCACATGGTCTCTGGTCCAGCTACTCAGGTCAGCTGCTATAGAGCAAAAGCAGCCACAGACAATAGGTAAGCAAATTCAGCCCTCCGGCCTCGGTTTGCTGATCCCCGGAAGGGGTTTGCACTGTAGCAACACACAGGACCAGAAAGCTGAATGTTAGTTTTCCCTTCTCCTAAATATCCCCCTGCCACCCCAGCTAGGAACTTCTCACCCACCACCATCATCTACATGCATCTAGCCCTGCCTCTGCCCCCACCCCAGCTGCCCAACTCCACGGCTACTTTGACTGCCACCCAGTTCTCCTCTTGCTCACCCCGCTACCTGTCCCTGATCCTTGCCTCGCCCAGAGGAGCTTCACTTTCTCAAGTTCGCTCTGCCCAGCTCATGTCAATACAGGCTCACTCCTTAATTCAACAGCTATTTACTTGGCCTCCATGCTGTGACTCAGTGACAAACAAGACAGACAGCCATACCCTCCTGGAGTTTACAGTCTTAAAGAGTTTACAGATTTACAGATGGGTTAATAATCACACAAAATAAATATATGATTATAAAGTGACACATGCTCTAGAAGTGAACACAGAGGGAATCACAGGGACATATTTTAGACCAGGGGTGGTGGTCAGGGAAGGCCTCTCCGGTAAGTGATCAAAGCACAAGAAAGAGCCAGCCTGTGGGGAACTGGGGGGACTTGGCATGTGCAAAGGCCCTGAGGTAGGAAGAATCTGGTGTATTCTAGAAACCATCAGAAAGCTGGAGTATGACGGGTGGGAGGTGGGACCAGAGTGACTGGACCGCAACCCTGAGGCAGCTTCTCAGTGTCTCTTCTCAAACAAACAAAAATGTTCCCTCTTTAAGAGACTGCTAGCACCAGCCGTAAGTCAGGAGTTCTTGATCTTATACCCTGGATCTTAACCACCTGTGTCCCTGGCAGGGAGGGGTGGTGGGCATCACCATCGACTGGAACTGTGACCTGGACTGGCACGTACGACACTGCAAACCCATCTACGAGTTCCATGGGCTGTATGAGGAGAAAAACCTGTCTCGAGGCTTCAACTTCAGGTGCCTACCAGGCCCTCACCAGTGCACCCTTCCTGGGATCTCATAGGCTTTTCTACTCCCAGGACCCCCAGAGGCCAAGCAAGTGGCCCAGGGAGGGGAACAGAGGAGCCTGGGAAACTCTCATCCTTCTGCAACTGGCCAAGCAGGGAGCCAGCAGGGAAGACGGGCTTAGAGGCCTGAGCCTTGCCTCTGGCTCTCGGTCCCTTTGAGGCCCACCTGGCCAGGATCAGCTGGAGAAATCGCCAACATCAGGGGTTCGGGTGATGGTTGAATACGGCATTCCAGGAATGAGGCCTGGGATCCTGCCTGCGAGCCCCCTTCTATATAATGTTGCGGGGCAAGGGCTGTCCTCGTGGACCTCTAAGGGCTCCTGCATCCCAGATTCTCTGGGGACTCTGAACCCAAGACAGTTCTCCATCACCCTCTGCTGAAACCTTCCCCCTTCCCCAAGGTTTGCTAGGCACTTCGCAGAGAACGGGACCAACCACCGGCACCTCTTCAAGGTGTTTGGGATTCGCTTTGACATCCTTGTGGATGGCAAGGTGAGTGTTGGGTGTGAGGGGCAGCCAGAGACATGGTCAGTCCCTGCGGGTGCCTGTTGGGTGTCTATGGTTGTTGGTGACGTGAACTTGGATGTGCCTTATTCAGCACCTCTCTACCTGATAACTGAGGGACCTGGGTGCTGCTGATGGCACGGTTTTCCTGAAGCCTACTACCACAGCTCCTCTGCTACCTCCCTGTGTCCAGGGAGTCAGGGCCAAGGTCAAGCCCCAGGGGTTCTGACCAGACACTGGGTTTTTGTGCAGAGCCAGGGCCTGGGAAGTGGGTCATGGGGCCAGCTGACAGTGCAGGGTGGGGAAGTCCCTTGCCCAGGCCTGGCCTTAGGGCTCCTAAGGAAGGCCTTTCCCACTCAACCTTTGTGGCTATTAACCCTTCTTTCCCCTGGGCCTTGACAACAGGCTGGGAAGTTTGACATCATCCCCACAATGACCACCATCGGCTCCGGGATTGGCATCTTCGGAGTGGTAAGTGCCAAGGTCCGGGGGTCACTGCGCTGGGATCAGTGCCTCCCCTTCCACACCTCGGCGACAGGTCTTCTGCCCCCAAAGCTGGTCCACTACTACTGAGCCCACCCCACCTCCCTAGACCCGCAGTCAGGGCCTGAGGAAAACAGAGTCGGGCGGGACCGAGTGGGATGGGGCCAGGCCCTGAAGGGGGGACAGGACCCCACTGGGCCCCCGCCATCAGCAGGGACCGAGGAGGGAGGTGGAAGGTCCTGTCCTCCCTTTCCTGTGCTCTGTCCACCACCTGCCTCCCCTCAGGCCACGGTTCTCTGTGACCTGCTGCTGCTCCACATCCTGCCCAAGAGGCACTACTACAAGCAGAAGAAGTTCAAGTACGCAGAGGATGGGGGGCCAGGCGTGGTAAGAGAACTACCCCCAGCCCGAGTCCGCCCTTCAGAGGCGCCAGGCCTGCGAGCCTGCGCTGGGGAGCCTGCTGCTTCCCGGGGCTGACTTTCACCCACCCAACTCATACACAGGGTGCGCGTGACCCTGCGGCCACCAGCTCCACCCTGGTCCTGCAGGAGAACATGAAAACGTCCTGACCTTCGCCCCCGACTCCTGACTGAACGCGGCCTGTGGTGTCAGGCAGGGGCCCTGGTGGGGTCCCAGCCAGGGCAGCAGGCTCTCCCCAGGAGCTCACCCACCCTCTCCGCCAGGTAGACACCAGGTTGCCGGAAGCCCAGGGTGGACACTGGGAGAGACCTGCACAATTCTGGGCTCTGGTTCCAACTCTGCACCCACCCAAGGGGGCCTCACCCCGGCCTCAGCCTCTCCACTGCCTCATGTCTCCAGATCTGTGCTCTCCCGTACGGCAGCCACTAGCCATGGGTGATGATTTAAGTTCAAATTAATTAAGACTGAATAAAATAAACACTTTTGTTCCTCACACTAGCCACATTACAACTGCTAAATACACAAATGTGGCTAGTGGTTGCCCTACTGAACCACACAGAACATTCCCAGCATTGCAGAAAGTTCTTTTGGACAGCTCTGCTTGAAACCTGTTTCTTACTGGCCCCAGAGTGCCCTGGGGAGCTTATCAACAGAGGGTCCACCCCAGACCTCCCGAACCAGAATCTCCAGGGCTGGTCACATGGTCGGCAAGGATAACAAATCCTTCAGGTCATTTTCAGGACTTAAATTTTAGAACTGCTCCTGATCAGGTATCAGACTTAGCTGGGGCCTGCGTCACCTGTGTGCTCACAAGCCACATGGTGTCTCACTCATGCCCCTCATGTGCACAGGCACCTGCATACACACATCCCCTCCCATCCACTGTGTGTTTGAACAGCTTGGGTCCTGCAAACACAACCATCTGAGCACACCCACACCCCCAGACACAGACTCAAGGTCCACGCCACATCACCCCCATGGGGATGTGCTTCTCCCCGAGTGTGTCAGGCCAGGACAGTCCCTTCTAGTGATGAGTTCTGACTCAGTTACCTCCGGTCAGGGTGGGAGCCTTAGCTGAATCTGGGGCTCCCTTCCTGTGACCCAGTGCCAGTTCCCAAGGCCTGCCCGGCTCTGTCTGAACACAAGGTCTGGGAAATCAAGGGGTGGCGTATAATAAAAAGAAGATGAATAAGTTCAAATCTCTGCCTTCTGCCCTTTCTTCCCAGCCCTCTCTGAAATTCAGCATTCCCATCTGTGAAATGCGGGGCCAAACTGAGCCATCTTCCAGGTCCTTCTGGATCTCTCCATGGGAGGTGGTTAGCCTACACTTATGCCCTGAGCCCAGCAAAGGGATTGTGGCAGGGGGTCAGCTCATCTCTAGCCATGGGCCGCTGTCCTGGCACAGCCCGAACGTTGGAGCTCTTCCCAATCCTCCACACACCGCTCCTATGGCTTTGAAAAGCCAGGCACTGGGACAAGCAGAGATCCCAGGACCGGCCTCATGACAGCAGGGATAAGGAAGGGGCTGTCTGTCCCAGGAGAGTGATCTGACGGAATCCCAAAGGGGAGGGTCTTGAATGGAGACTGTGTGGAACGATTCTCCAGGCACCCTGTTGTGGGCATGACCTGCAGTCTGGACTTACAGCCTGGAAGGGGTTTTGGGCACCCCCATCACCAGGCTTCGTCTAGACCAGTGTTGTCCAACAGCAATGACGGAACGTTCTCTGTGTGTGCTGCTCAATGTAGTATTCACATGGGGCCATTAGGTATTTAGAATGTGGCTCAGACAACTGAGGAACTGAATTCTTAATTTTATTCACTTCTAATTAATTTCAATCACCATGTGTGGCTAGTGGCTACCATACTGGATGGCACAAGATAGCCCTTCCCCTCTCCCTCAGGCCCTGTCCTTCTCGCCTCTTCCCCAGCCAAGAACCATCCTGCAGATTTTACAAGACAAGAACTGCCTCTTCTTTCCTTCCTTTCTTCTCCACACCTACCTGCTTTTGCACCTCCCGTCCCCTTCCTTCCAGAAGGAGCAGAGGATTCCTCCTTGGCATCCAACCCTTACCCGGCCCAGAGACCTCCCAGCAGAGGCCGCCTCTCCTCTCTCCCATTCTGGCATCTGCTCCCTTCTTCTGCCTCCTCCTAGCCCACGTTCCCCTGCAGCTCTGCCCACTCTCCCTTCACTGCCACCATTCCAGAAAGACCAGTCTTCCCGCTGCAACCCACCCTCTACAGTTGGCCTCCAGCCCCTAACCATACTTCCAGATGCCCTTGCCAAGGTTACCAGCAGCGCCTGGTTGCCAAATCCAAGCAGACACTTTAGCCCGTATCCTGCTTGGCCTGTCAGCCTCTGACAGTGTTGACCGAACCCTCCTTTGTTGGAAGATTTCCTTCCAGCGGCGCCTAGACCCACCCTCTCCTGATTTCCCAGCCAGGCTGGTGTGTAGGGAAAAGAATTTTCGATTGCAGCTCTGCCATGAGTCACTATGTGTCCTTGGGCAAGTTGCTTAACTCTCTAAGCCTCCTCTGAGAGTCAGGGATAATAATAGCCTCTACTCAGGTTGGGGTAAGATAAGATATGTAAAGTGCCTACCTTGGAGCCTGGCACAGAATAGTGCTCTGCCCTGCCATCTATCCTCTCTTTTAATGGTGGAGTCAGCTAGCTATCCCTGGATAGCTATTCTCTCTACAGTGATATGATCTTTGGTTCTTGGCTGGGTATGTGGCTGCCTAGAATGGAAGCTGCATTTCCCAGCCTCCTCTTATAGCTGGTCATGTGACTAAGTTATGGCTAATAAGATGTACGTGGAAGTATCATGTGACACCTTCTGGGAACTTTCCTTAAAAGACAGCTGGTACAGATCCTTTGCCCTGTTCAGCTTTGTCTCCATCCCACTGCCTGGAATGCATATGTGATGGCTGGAGCTCTAGTCACATCCTGAGCCCTGAGGACAAGAGTCAAATCCAGAGGTTACTGGAGCAGTGAGTGGAAAGAGCCACCTGGGAGGTCTTTGTGGAACAAAGCTGATGTACTGTTACCCAAAAACTGGGTTCATGTCTTCTACTTCTTCTTCTTCTTTTTTTTGGAGGGGGAGGTTATTATGTTTATTTATTCTTAGAGGAGGTACTGGAGATTGAACCCAGGGCCTTGTACATGCTAAGTCTTGAGATATACCCTCTCCCTGGATTCACTTCTTGGTGGGTGTCGAGCCAAAAGACACAACCAAGTCAAAGAGTAGGAGGAGGGACTTATTACTTGCAGTATATAAGGAGAATACTGAGGATCTTTCCTAAAGCAGTATCTCCCTGAACAGCAAAATTGGAGAGGTTTTAAGGTAAGGGTACACGCATATTCATGAAGGGGCTTGGGCAATGTACACATCATAGAATTGTGGCAAAGGCTGACAGAGTACAAGATTTAGTTGATTGATGTCACAAGGGTCATGTGTTGCTAACCCACACTAGGCAGTGAGATGATCATACAGAAAGGTTTCTGGCAGAAGGGGCACTGAACCAAGCCCTGAAAGGAGTCAGGCAAGTAGTAAGGACTCAGGTCATGGAGGGTCTGATTAGATCTATTCTCAGGATACTGGTGAGTCATGGAAGATTCCTAAGCAGGAGCTGACTAGCTGGACTTTTGTTTCTGAAATATTCCTCTGGCTGTCAGGTGAGGAAAAGCAAGTGGGTAAGGGTGGGAGGTGGTGAGGCTGGATTGAGGTGGGAGGTTAATGAAGAGACTGCTGCAGCAATTCAGGTGAAGAAGATAGTAACTGAACTAAGGGGAGAAGCAGATAAGTGGAAACAGGTGGATGGATTCTAGGGCTATTTAAGAAGCAGCAGGGGCATGGCATGGTGATTGACTGTTTGGAACAGGAAAGGGGTAGGCTGTGAAGACTCCCAGGTTTCTGGCTCCAGATTGGGACAGGGAGGCAAGAGGCGAGGTTTGGGGGAGTGATACGAAGCTATGTCTTGTGCAAGTGGTGGAGTGAGGTGCAAGTGGTGGGGTGGGTGCCAGATGACACGCAGTGGAGAATGTAACTGAACAAAGAGTTGATGAGCTCTCCAGCGAAGAGGTGGGGGACAGAGGCCCCAGAAACAGCTATCGTGAAGGTCAGGATGTCCTCTTGTCCCCCCCATTCTCCCTGCTCCAGCTAGGCCATTCCTGTCGCCTGCTCACAGTCCTTCCCCAAACAAGAACCTAATTATGACCCCAGCACTCTGTTAAAACCGCTTCCTGTCTCCCTTACCCTCACCCCCACCCCCCTCAGCGGAAGGCTAAACTCCTCAGTTTACCATTCAAGGTCTTTCTCACTGGCCGTCGGCCTGGGCCCCATCCCCTGTTGACCATCTCGCTTTGCCCCTCTCCTAATACACACTGAGCCTCATTCCCCCCAACCCACGGGGGTTCGTGCGCCTTTGCCCCTGACAGGTCGAGATGGTTGGGGCACAATGGGTTTTTCAGGGGAAGCGCCCGTATCCTCTAAGCCTCGCTAAGGGGCCCATGCCACGGCTTGGAGGGAGTTCGGGAACCCTAGGCGCCTGCAGCAGGGTGACGGGGGCGTGACCAGCCCAGTCCCGCCGCAGGAGGAGGTGCCCCTGCCGAGCCACCGCCCGCGGCAGCCCCTCCCCTCCAGGAGCAGGCGGGAGTCCTGGGCTCTGATTGGGTGGTGCCGGAGGGGGCCGCGCAGCCCGACCAATGAGCACGGGCCAGGCGCGGTAGCGGGCGGAGGAGCTAGCGCTGCCTGGAGCCGCGGCGCAGGCAGTCTGAGCTCCGCGATCTCGGCCCTGGCGAGGCGGGCGGGGCGGGCAGGGAGCGCGCCGCGGGAGCGAGCCTCGCCGCCCGCCGGGCCGCGGAGACCGTCGCAGGCACCCAGGTAGGGGTCAGCTGGAAGGGGACCTGGGGCGGGCAGCAGGAGAGAACTAATGTCTGAACGTCTGCTCGGAGCCTGCGGAGGAGAGGGATGGTCTGCGAGGCTGCGTCTGCAAGGACATTAGAGACCTCGTCCATGCGGGGATCCTCCCCCTTCGGTCTGCGGGGCCCGGTCTGTGGGGTACCTCCCGGAGCCTGCTTCTATCTGCGCTGGCACCTGGGATCGCATCTATGAGGGCGCCCCGCCGTCTGCGTCCCTTCCCCAGCTCTGGTCGGCGGGACCGCGTCCATACGCGGCGCACTACCTCCGCCCCAGCTCTTGGTGGGAGGCCGTGTCTATGTGGAGTGGGCCCAGACGGGTGCACCCACGTGTGGATCTGCGCGGAGCGCTCCTCCCACACGGCCCTCCCGTGAGCCTTCCTGCAGGAGCTGTGGCGGGGGGATGAATGGGACAGATGGGGCGCGCGTGGCTTTAGCTGCGCAGTCCTCCCAGGCTGGGGCCAGGGGGAGGTGGGCGAGGGAGGTGGACGCTGCGGTTTCTGCGGCCCGACAGCACAGACAGAACTGGTGGCTCGGAGGGTGCACACGTGCGCGGTGACCTGTGTGTGGTGTTTGGAGGCGGGTGTGCATGTGTCACGTGGACACGGGAGTGTGCCTGTGTGTGTGAGGGGGGTGCATTACAGGATGGAGTGGTGTGTGAGGGCGGGTCACGCGGACATCGGCGTGCGCCTGTTCCGGGAGTGGGGTGTGTGTGTGTGTGTCTTGAGAGTACAGGGGTGTGTAGAAAAGGTTATGTCCCAGGTCACAGGACTGTGCCTTGGTGGGCACATTTGGGGTTGTATATTTGCCAGGTGGGCTGGGGAGTCGGGAGGGGTGCAGAGCTTGTGTCCTTGAGGATGCACTGGCCGCCCCCACGGCCCTCACTCCTTCCTTCAGGACATACAGACTGAGCACCCACGATATACCAGACCATGTCCTAGGCCCGCAGACTCTAGGGACCCCTGCCTTTTCCTTGGCCTCTTACCTTCAGTCCCAACAGAAGGCAGAGGGATCACTTTAAAACCTCATCCATCTGAGACACTCCCCTGCTCAAAATTCTCCTCTGGCTTTTGAGACCTCCTGGTCTCTGTCCATAAAGCACCTCCAACCGACCCCAAAGCCACGTTCTGAGTCCCAGACAGGAAATAGTTCTCTGTCATGCACAGTGTGATCTTCCATCCTCTCCTCTGAAATCCTTACTCAGTGGTCATGAAAGATCGTAAATGCCACCTCCTGGAATCCTTCCCTGAGATCAGGCACAGTGAATGACTGGGCCTTCTCTTTCAGGTGTCACTCTGCTTTGCCATTGGGTTCCTCTCGCATGTGGAACGCCCCACTCCAGCGACCCCCGCCTCCTTGCTGATCCTCAGATAGTAGTGCAAGCACTGTCTCCCCTCACAGCCTTTGCAGTTGCTGTGCCTGAAATGCCCTTCCCAGATGTCCATGCTGCTCGCGCCCTCACTTCCTTCAGATTCTGCTCAAATCCTGCATCAGAGAGATGTTAACTGACCTCATTATGTAAACAGCGCCCCCTAGCGCCTTGCTCTTGATCCCCCTTACATGATTGCATATTTCCCCCATAGTTTGTAGGGCTTGACGTATCGTCTGCTAATTCCTGACTTTCTTGTTTGTTGCCTCTTGCCCCGCTAGAGATTAAACTTCGTGAAAGCAGGAACTTTGTCTTTTTGGTTCACCGTTTTATCTGCCATTACCTAGCACAGTACCTGGGCACATACAGCAGCTGGTCAGTGATTGTTGCATGAATGAATGACTCTGGGTTTGTGTCCCAGAAGTCTGTGTCTCTGGCTGCTCCCCAACCAGTGAGCCCCAGTCTGAGGCTAGGTCTCCTGCTCTTCTGTCTCCCAGATTCCAAGATCCTGGAAGGCCAGGTCTGGAAGAACTGTGACCAAATTGGCATGTTAGGAACATTCCTTCTAGCAACTGGTACAGAGGATGGGGTGAGGTGGGTTGGGGTGTGAGCCTGGAGGCGGCGGCCTGTGTGGCAGAGCAGTGGGAAAGGACAGTCGAGGTCTGAATCTAGACTTTTTAAGGAGTTCGATTTCGTTACCTAACCCAGTAGTGGGGAGATCAGGGAGGGCTTCCAGAGGAGGAGATGTCTGAACTGTCCTGGCAGCAAAGGAGAGGGAGATGTGTTCTTGGCAGAAGGCGCAGCTTGTACAAAGATCCGGCAGCTGAACAGAGTCTGCAGTTTGGGGCGCTGTGAGTACTGTGGAGTGGCCAGGGTGGAGAATAACTGTGGGGCTGGGGGAGTAAGGATGGGTGAGAGGGAGAGGATGGATGATAAGGAGGGCTGCTGGGTTTCTGGCCTGGGAGAACTGGGAGGATGGTGGCCTTTGTTTCTGTGATGGGGACAGAGGAGGAAGAGCAGACTTGGGGGAAATGCTGAGTTGAATTTGAGCCGCGTTGGAACAGAGCTGCCCAGGAACATGGAGGGGAGGAGGCAGCCGGCTGGAAAGAGTTGGGCTGGAGGCACAAACCTGGTGTGGAGGATGTGGAAGGGCAGAGGGAGAGGGAGCAACCAGGAGACCATCAGCCAAGGGGTGCTGAGGATGTGCCGAGGGTTGCTGTGCTGAATCAGGCACAGAGCCCGCCTCAGTGCCTGGGGCCTCCCTGGAGATGGTGGGAGGGGGGGCGTCCTTGCAGCAGGCGTTCTTAAGCATGACTTGGCACCAGATGCCTGGGCCTCCCTCGAGGGTACTGAGTCATCCCGAGCGGGGGTGGGAGCCACGGAGGACACCCGTTGCCAGGGCCATCCAGACACTTGTCAGGAGCATAAACACGGCTCCTGTGAGGCAGCCCAGGGATGTCAAGACCACTTCTGTGTCTAGCCGGGGTGGCTCCACTGCCTCCTTATGGCTTTCCCTTCTGGCCAGTCCTCAGCCTGTCAGGGCTGCATCTTTTCTTGCCTAGGTAGCTGGTCCCCTGCTCAACCTGGCCTTGAGGTTCACAGCAGCCTTCCAGAAGCTCAGGGTGAGGCCTGACGAGTGTCTGAAGTCATCCCAGGTGGGGCTGCTTGAACAAGTGTGAGTGAGAGCAGGATGTGCCTGCCCTGTCCTGCTCTTGGCCTCCTCTGAGGGACCCAGGTGGATAAGGAGGAGGTCTGGCCAAACAGGATTTGGAGCCAGACCCCTGGTGCTGAAAGACATAGCCTGGGAGGAGAAGCCTGAGCGGCCAGGCCGTCCCAGAGCCATGGGGCAGATACAGGGTTGTACTTTGTACATCAAGGCTGTCTCTCGGTGGCTTTGTGACACCCCACACTGCTTAGGCACCACCTGCTTCAGTGTCCACAATCTCATCCACTTCCTCCCATAACCCTGGGAGTTGGCAGGGTGGTGGCCACCGATCCGATTCGCATATGAGGAAACTGAGGCTCCAAAGAGGTTCAATGACTTGTCCGAGGTAACACATCACAGTCTGGGAGGATGGACTAGGGTAGCTCTTCCCAGTAAGGGAAGGCCTGAGCCAGGCCGTTCTTGGCTGGAGGACTAGGCTGGTCCCTAAGAGGCTCCTCATGCCCGTACGGGTCCCTGCTCTGCCCTGGGCCTGGGTGCCAGCCTGTCTGTCCTTCTGTTTGCTCACGTGGTTCCTAGCTACCTGCCAAGCCAGTTCCTACATAGCGTCTACTGAGGCCTCAGCTTAGGGTGGGCCTTGAGAGAGGGCTGCGTCCTGCCCAAGACACACAGCCCAGCCCAGCCCAGCAGGCAGCCCCAGGCTGGTGGACTGGTGACCACATGGGAGGATCAAACTTGACCTTCTGAGATCAAGTTCCCATGGTCCAGGGATGCACTTCCCACCCCCCGGCGCCTAGTCCTGGGGCACACGTACACGGAGACCTAAAAGCACCGAGTGCGCATGAACACACTTATCCGCGCATATAGACCACAGCCATAGATGTTTGTCTCCCTGCGGATGTGCTCCTGGGTGCGGACCCCTAACACACACACACACAAAGACACACACCGTCACCCTAGCCCTGCTCACACGTATTCTCTCACTCGGACACACAGCCTCACACACATAGCCTCTAGTATCAGGACCTGTCGCCTGGACACGAGGCAAGAACCTGGGGCCTCCCCAGGGCTGCCTCCCGCAGACGTGCTTAGTCACCTGAATGTGATCCAGGCGGGAGGGAGGGAGGAGGGCCTGACGTCAGCCCTCACAGCTGCCTTGTGCCGCCCGCGCATCCATCTGGGCCACCCTGTGTCCCAGGCAATCACAACAACAGCAGCACAACAACTCAGTTTTACGGGGCTTCTTGAGCGGTAGGCTGGGGTTCTGAGCCCAGTAAGGGCGTTCACTCCTTTCCTCCTCACAACTGCTGGGAGGTGAGGTTGCTATTAACCCCATTCTGTGGCTGGAGAAAACCTAGGCACAAAGAGCAGTCACCTGCCCGTGGGCACACAGCCAGGAAGGGGCGTAGCCTGGCAGTCTGGCTTCAGAGCCTGGGCCCTAAACCAGGTGACAGGTCCCAAACTGGAGCGGGAAGACTCTGCCCTGACCTGCTGTGTGACCCTAGGCCCATCCTTGCCCCTGGCTGACAGAAGAGCCTCAGGGAAATCATATGCAAATGTGATTGGGGCAGCCTGTGGTCTCTGCCTGTGGTAGCTCTCAGTCCCTCGGTCTCTGCCCTGGACCACAGGGCAGGAGTTCCTGACACTGCGGTTCATTCCCTGGGGCCTTAGGCTTGTTGGGGTCCCCTCTCTGAGGCTGCTTTCCCTTCTGTCTAGTGGGGCAAGGACTGCAATGATCACTACGTCAACCACTCATTCATTCCACAGATATTTATCAGGTTCCGACTATGTGCCACACACTTCTGCAGACATCAATGACCTTATGACGACAAGGCACACAAGTGCCCTAATCTATGGCATTTATACTCTGGTGGGAGAAAAAGGGCCTACAGAGTGAGAGGGAGGGGCAGCCAGCGTAGGCCAGCTAGAGGGAGGAGTCGGGTGGGTGGGCCAGGCTTGGAGGGCTCCCTTTAGCCTTGGCTGCTTCCTTCCTGCCCCCAGCCTGGTTCCCAAAGCCTCTCTGATGCTCTAATCCCATTCCACCTCCTCCAAGGAGGCCTCCCTGAGGCTCTAGCCTCACCAAGCCCCGCTCCCCTCACTCCTCTGGCTCCAGCCTCCATGTCTTTTTCTGTTGTCAGTCTGAATTCCTTTCCCCCTTCCCTTTTTACATTCCAACTATCAGCTCCATCACCTCCAGGCTTCCACTTATTCAGTGCACTGTGCCAGGCACTCGGGGTCTGGACCACATTCTCACTTACAGTCCATCTCCAAGCCTTGCCCTAGGGAATCTGGGAAGGTTCTGCTTCTGTAGTACAGGTGGGGAGACTGAGGCTCAGAGTCGGGAAGGAGCTTGACCGGCAGGACTGGAACCCAGCCCAGGCTCCCGGCCAGTGGATTCCAAAGAGCCCTGCCTCCTTGACATCTGTCAAAGCAAGTTGACGGGGGAACGAGGGGTGGAATGGAGACCGTGTTCTCAAAATCGTTGTGTGATTACGGCGCAAGTCACCACCAGACAGGAAGGGCAGAGGGTCAGAAGGCCCTTACTTCCTTTTCCTGAGAAGATGCTGAGTCTGGCCCAGGAAGAGGGAGGGGCACTGGCTGGGGTGGGGCCAGTGCTCAGCCTGGGGCAGAGACGGAATCCCAGCCTGAGTGTCCGGTTTAGCCCCGGATCAGGGATCAGCCCAGGGTTGTGGTCCAGCATGAAGGCTGGGACTGGACACTAGAGGTTGGTTTGGGGTTCAAGCTGGAGTTAGTCCTTGGCGCGAGGCCTGATTGGGGGTGTAAGGCCAGGGTGGGTGTAAGGCCAGGCCAGGGGGAGCGTCTCAGCCTGAACAGATGTGGCGACTTGAATAAACTGGAAGGAACAACCAGGAGAAATAAGTGCAGTGAAGTCTCCACAGCCACCAAAGCAGCCGTCCCTTCCCTAATGGGCCCCGTCCTGGGCTGCAGGCTCTCCCGGGCCGTGATGGAGTGGAGGTGGGGTCCTGGGGCATCAGGACGGCCTCTGCATTACCAGTGCCCAGCTCATCCCAGCTCAGCTTCTCGGCATCATTGGAATGCTCTGCTGTCCAGGGGTGGGGCTGTGAGTCACTGTACTGCCTGCAGGATGGGGGCCTGAGCTGACCCTGGGCTGTTTCTCCCAGCACTGCTGAGCCTCCAGTGTTCTGTCCGTGTTTGTCTGTCCTGACTCCAGAATATCAGATTCTCCCTGCTACCCTGTGAAGCCAGCAAGTCTGCCACCGTGATTGTACCTGCTTTACAGATGGGGATACTGAGGTCTAGAGGGCTGTGTACAGTGGAGCCAGATGAGTTCCTGGAATTCCTTCAGTTAGCAGGCAAACCTGAGTTTGGATGCTGGCAGCCCAGGCAGAGGGAACAGGCAGGGCCAGGGCCTGGAGGTGGGACCCACAGATTGTGGCTACAATAGGAAGGGGGCCTGGAAATCTGACCTCCTTGGCCAGGATTGAAGCTTTCTCTGCCCTCTTTTCTCAGGTTCCCCATAAGGCTGCACAGAGGACCCCCTTGACTGGCGATGGAGGGGGGCCCAGCAGTCTGCTGCCAGGACCCCCGGACAGAGTTGGTGGAGCGAGTGGCAGCCATTGACGTGGCCCACTTGGAGGAGACAGATGGCAGCCCAGAGCCCACCAGGAACTGCGTGGACCCTCCACCGCGGGCCAGAGCTGTCTCCGTGATCCCCGGCAGTGCTTTGAGGCACCCCGCAGCCCGGCCCAGCCTCTCGGCCAGGAAGTTCTCCCTGCAGGAGCGGCCAGCAGGGAGCTGCCTGGAGGCCCAGGCTGGGCCTTATGCCACAGGACCTGCCAGCCACATCTCCCCACGGGCCTGGCGGAGGCCCACCATCGAGTCTCACCACGTGGCCATCTCAGACGCAGAGGTCGGTGGAGCCGAGCTAGCGGGTGCTGGTGTGCTTTTCAGTAGTCCACGATGAAGACCTTTTGCTGTTCCTATCCCTGCCACACAGCTGTCTAGCCTTTGGTTTGCATACCATCAGAGCTGAGGAGCTCACTACCTCACTCTATGGCCTCTTCCCACCCAGAGGGGCTCCATCTGAGCCAACTGCTGCCTCCTATAAATCCCACCATTCCCACGCCTACCCCAGGCCTAGGAAAGAGGCCCCTCCCTTGTCCCCCAAGAAGTCCTCTTAGACATTTGAAGACAGTGTGTCCTTCTATCCCCCAAGCCTTCCCCAGCTTGAGCCCACACCTCTGATCCTGCCTCCTAGAGTCTGCTCTGACTCAGAAGCTGCCAGCCTGCTGCCAGCTTCTGCTCCCCCGGCTCCGTCCTTGCCACTTAGATCTGAAAGTAAACTCAGGTACCGAGCAATCTACAGACTTCAGAGGCTAAACTTTTCATGCCTGACCTGGGGCTTTGGTCTCTTGTCCTCAAGGCCCTCCTCATCTTTCTTGTCCATATAATGTAGACCTCCTCATTCAGCTGCTTTTGGAAATACTTGCTCAAGGGTTTCGCACATCAGGATCTCCCAGACCCCAGCATCCAGGCAGGAATCAGTGTACTTTTCCGCCACTTCCTAGGAAGCAAAGCATAGGCATGGTTCACCATTCATGTTTTCAAATGTTATCCAGGTCTTGTCACTTTCAGTATCACTTTTGGCCTTAGTACCACTGCCTTTCCCTATCCAAACCTGAAAGATTGATGAGATCCAGTGTCTGGGAGTAAGGGGCCTGGGGCTAGGACTGGTCTCTGGATGTGCTCCTGTAGTGATGCTGATTCTGGATCAAGCTTTACCTGATGCCCCTCCTCTTTTCCCAGGACTGTGTGCAGCTAAACCAGTACAAGCTGCAGAGTGAGATTGGCAAGGTAGGCCTGGGGGCAGGCCAGGAGCAGTGGGAACTTGTCCTGGGGCTTTGCAGACTAGCCTGTCCGGATCCTCTGCTTGGCACAATCCTCTGGCAATGTGAGGCTGAGCCAAGAAGGCCCTAGCCTGGAAGCGAGGACAGTTTTGTCCTCTGTAGGAAATATTGGGGTAGTGGGTGGGAGAGGACTCCTGAATCCTGACTCCCCAGAGTCTCTGATGGGAGGGACTGGGGAAGGCATAGAGCTGTGTTGAGCCTGGCAGGGGCAGTGACCAGGGCATAGGAGCCCTCTCCCTGCCCACCTGAAATTTATGTCCACTGGTAGCAGGGGCGGAGGTAGGATGTGGGAGGAGGGGGGGCTGGAGCTGTTCAGGCTCCCCTCCTCCCAAGCTAGTCCTGGGGGTGCCCTGGCCAGGGTTGCTGACCTTTGCCTCTCTGCAGGGTGCCTATGGCGTGGTGAGGTTGGCCTACAATGAAAGTGAAGACAGGCACTATGTGAGTCTGGGGATCAGAGGGAGGTGTTGCCCAAGCTGGGCCCCAGAAACCTTGGGGGGTGGGCAGAAGCTGTGCTGGGAAGACAGAGGACAAGGCTGTCTGTGAAGGGAGTGAGCTCCCTGTCGCTCAGGGTATGCAAGGAATGAACTTCTTGACCCTGGGAACATGCAAGCAGAGGCTGGATGCCTCCAAGGGGAGAGCTCCAGAAAGACTTGTTGAGGGGAATAGGAGTAAGACCTAGATTTAGATATGGCCACCTCCTACTCCAACTTAATCACACCCAGGTCATTCCCTCAGTGCCAGTGGGAGATACCTGTGTGCTTTTCTAGATCTCAGTCCAGTCTGTTCTAACCCCTGCACACAAGTGACAGGTGCACCCCTCCCTCCTCAGGCAATGAAAGTTCTTTCTAAGAAGAAGTTACTGAAGCAGTATGGCTTTCCACGTAAGTATCTGTCTGGTCCTGTATTTGGGAGCGCCTGGCCAGGGGGCGGAGGAGGAGGAAACCTCGGAAGCTAGTTTTTGTTAGGACTAGGGGTAGACAAGGGAGCACGTGAGCAAAGGTCTGCTAGTAGGAATGTGCTTGGTGAGTTGAGGCCATGGCCGTGGCCTTGCAAGAGTCTTGCTTGAGGCTGGTCGCAGGGCCGAGGTGAGGCCCAGCCTTCTGCAACAGGCTGGACTCCCCTTCTTGGTCACAGGTCGCCCTCCCCCGAGGGGGTCCCAGGCTGCCCAGGGAGGACCAGCCAAGCAGCTGCTGCCCCTGGAGCGGGTGTACCAGGAGATTGCTATCCTGAAGAAGCTGGACCATGTGAATGTGGTCAAGCTGTTCGAGGTAGGAGCTGGGGGTGAGCACTCGGTGCAGACCAGGGATCCTGCTGAGGGGGTGAGGCTGAGGCCTCTGAGGACAAAGCCAGACGTGGGGTGGGGGCTGCCAAGAGGTTTCCAGGGTCAGTTTAGGCTGATCTGGGATATTCTCGAGTTCTCATGGAGGGGGAGGAGCTGCCTCGGAGGCAAGAAGTGAGAGTCCCCATCATGGCAGGAAGAGAGAAGGGCTGGGTGCCGGGTGCCGGGTGCTGGGCCAGGGCTGGGGGCCAGTGTTTCTGTGAGTCGTCATCTGTCTGGTGCCTGCATGGTTCCTGCTCCACTGTCCAGGGTGGCTGCGGACCATCCTAGGGGTCCTGAGGCTGGTGAGGACGAGGAGGCCTGGGACCCCCCACCCCATGCCTCTCCAAGCCCTGCCCCCATGTCTGCTCCCTCTCACCAGGTCCTGGATGACCCAGCTGAGGACAATCTCTATTTGGGTGAGTGACCCAGCTCATTCCCAAAGCAACTTACCTGGGGTGGGTCCGACGGCTCCCCGGGGACACACTTGACCTTCAGATGGGCGGTGTGAATGCACTGACCTCCTGGGGGCAAGGAGGAAACTCATGTTCTCAAGCCCCAGATTCTCACCCAGCCCTTCTCAGCCAAGCTCAGAATATCCAGTTAGATTCATCAAATATTCCCAAGCCCCTACTCCACTGATCGGAGAGATAGCGGATCAGATAGATGCAGGAAGTAGGCTATGTAATGTGGATTCCCAGACCCTATCTGCCTCAGTTTCCCCACCTGTAAAATGGGGATAATGTATATACCTCATAGGGTTGATATGAGAATTTTGTAAGTTATATGCAAGACACTATTATTGTTAGTAATAGTAATGTTGTTAATTATTTAAGTCCTTGGTGCTTGATTCAGGGCTGGGCTTAGAGGCTCTCAGGGAATGGGGCACAAGGCACACTGGCTTAGGAATTAGAGGCCAAGGCTTTAGTCTCCACTCCCTTTCCTACCTGCCTATCTGCTATGACCTTTAGGAAAAATCCTGCCCCTTCTCTGAGGCTCAGTTTCCCCCCTGTAAAAGGGGTCCAGGCTGATGGTCCTCACCTGGCACCTGAGAATCTGATGAGGCAGGTCCATAGTAGACCCACTGTCACCTGTTTACCTCCTCTGATACCCTGGGACCCCTGTCCTATTCCTCCCGCAAGTATGGCTAGATGCCTGACCCCGCCTCCCACCCTCCAGAACAAGGAGGGACCTTGCCTTCGGCTGTTCTTTCAGCCTGGCTGCACTTACCTACTCTTCTTCTCTTTTCTTTCAGTGTTTGACCTCCTGAGAAAGGGGTGAGTTCCCCATCCCAATCAGGCAGGTCAGGCCTTCCTTTCCCTCCTGTATCCCTCGTCCTAGGGTCAGCTCCTCTAGGAGAGAAAAAAAGACCAAGGCTCTGTCCTTGGGGAGCTGGGGTCTGGGGGTGGTGGGGGACATGAGAGACCAAGAGGACAATTCTTTGAAGGCTGGTGGGGTCAGTGAGGCTGGAATAGTCAGGGAGGCCTCTGGAAGAGGGGGTGGATTTTGAGCCAGATGTTGAAGAACTGGAAAGATTTGACGGAAGAGAGGGAGAGAGAAGGAATATTACTCCAGCAAAAGTGTAGTGCTGGGACTCAACTCTCTCCTGTATTCAATGACAAAGAGTTCTTTCAGTTTTACAAGTTTGTGAGTTGGGTGGCTGGGACTCCATTCACTCCCACTTACAAGAGGGGAAGCTGAGGTTCAGAGAAGGTAAGTGGCTTGCCCAAGGTCACACAGCGAGTTGCTAATGAAATCTGGGGTTCTAACACATGTCTGCCTTGCTGGACCTTCTCAGGGTATGTGCAGAGCTGCAGACATGGAGTAGTGGGCACAGGGCTGGGTGGACTAGAGACCCTAACCGCTGAGGCCTTGAATACAGGCTGTGGCTTGTTTCCCTGCCTGGGAGGCTACCTAAAGACCGATTTGGGAAGGAGGCAGGAAGTGGTGTCCTTTTAAAGCTCAGGGGCTTTCAGCATTTTTGACCTCCATTCAATGTAAGAAATACAAGTTTGACATTGCCATCCATCCATATCTATAATTGAAACCAAAGTTTTATAAAACAGTATATATCCTTATTACATATGATATATCTGAGATATTCTATTTCATTATAAAGGAAAAAAAAGCAGTAGCCACCCACTAAATTGATTTCATGACCCTCTGTTGGTCCTACAGTTTGAAAAACACTGCTCTAAATGGCATCTTCACAACTGTTTGATTATAGATAATTAAGTACTTAGAAGAAGGAATACCAAGCCAATCAGAAGTTAAGATAAAGCTAATTTTAAACTGTAATGATTGAAAAGGGATATTTGCGTCTAAGTGTGTTTTCAAGTTTTCACCATATGGGAGAAGAAGCTAATATCTTGGGTTCTAGGCACCTTTTCGAACACAGAGGGCTCCTGGGAGGTCCCGAGGGGTCTGTGGCCCAGCCCCTGTTCCCCTTCACTTGCTGTCTGTTTTCATTCATCCTGATTCCCACTAAACATCCCTCCTCTCCTCCCTCCCTATAGGCCGGTCATGGAGGTGCCCTGCGACAAGCCCTTCCCTGAGGAGCAAGCTCGCCTCTACCTGCGGGACATCATCCTTGGCCTTGAATACTGTGAGTGAGGGGCTGCCTACCCTCTAGGGCTGGGGACCCGGGAGCGGGACACAGAAGGAGGCGGAGCCCAGGCTCAGCCTGTTCTGAGCAGTTCCTGTCAGTCAGCGCCGATCTGCCAATCATCTTCAGTTGGGGGGGGGTGGGAGAAATGGATCTGTGGGCGGGACTGAAACCTCAAACAGGTAGAAGGTAGCGGCTGACTTCACTGGGCATGCGCCAGGTCGTCACTAAGGTCGGTCTGCGCCCTAGATATACTGCCTATCTCTCTGCGGAATTCTTAGCCAAGCTTAGTCTCTCCACAGGCAGGGCTGTGGGAAGGAAGAGATTTATGTCCAGCTGCTCAAGGAAGAGTCTGTCCTGGTATGGGGCCCATGGGTGGTGGCCGAGTGGGTTTACTGTGAGAGCTCAGGAGGGAAGGTGTGGCTTAGCCTGTATCCCTGGAATTCATTCATTCATTCATTCATTTATCCATTTACAAATACCCACTAAGTGCCAGCTGGGGGCATGTCGATGCCAAAGACCCAGAAGTGATCTCAAGGATCTCACAGCCTGATGGAAAGACAGGAACCTAAACAGTGCCTACCAAGGCTGGGGAGGCACAGGGGCTGTCAGAGCACTAAGAGACCAGGGGAGGGATGTGGAGGGGGCCACTTTGAGCAGAGTCCTGAAGAATGAGTAGTTCATTGGCCAGTTTGAGGGGTGGTGGGAGGGAGTACGCCAGTCGGAGAGAACTGCATGGCAGTGGTTCAGAGAGTACAGGGCATGTACTATTTAAGGATGGGGAGAAGTCCAGTCTGGGGGCCTAGGATAGTGAAAGGTGATGCTGGAAATGCTGTCCAGGCTGCACCATGAGGGCTGGGAGTGCCTCCACAGAGGACTTTCATGACTTTATCTTGTCAGCATTGTGAGTGCCTAAGGGCTTTGAGCAGGGGAGGGAGTGATAGGATTTGTGTCTTAGAAAGCTTGATCTGGCAGCTGTGTGGTGGCTGGATGGAGGGTGAGAGGCAGCCAGCTGATTAGGGAGGAGGCTGGTTCTATAGCCCAAGTGACAGATGGTGAGGCCTGGATTAGGGCAGTGGCAGAGGGGAGCAGATGTGAAGGACGTGGGGTGACCAGCGCTGGGTGACTAACTGGTCACTGGGAGGGGGGTCCCCCAGACACCTACGTAGGGTTCTGGCCTCGTTGGGGGTGGGTGGGGCACTGGCCATCCCTTTGAAATCTCAGCTTGATTTATCAGAAGTATATTCTCTCCCTGGGGGAGCAGGTGAGGACCAGCTGAGGTCTGACCTACAGTGAATTCCTTTATCTCATTTGAGCCACTCCAGTCCCCTTAAATTAATGCCATCTTTGTACATAGGGGAAACTGAGGCACAGAGAGGGGAGGGCTTTGCAGAAAGTCCCCAGCAAGGGCCTGGAGATGTGGTAAGGGAGCATTTCACCCTGAATGTGGTCGGTGCAGGTACAGCCCTGTACCAGCTTCTCCTCCACCCTCTTCCTGTCCTGGGCCTGTTGTCTCCCATTCTCCCTCCTGGCAAAAAATGAGCTAATCCCATCTGGCTCTTGGGTAAAGCCTCATCAAGACCCAGATAATAGCAGTGAAGGCCTTCCCGGAGCAGATTGGGCAGCAACAGGGGCTGGACAAGTAGACAAATGGAGGCACCGCGTGCTGAAGACCCGCCTTGATTCTGGTCCCAAGCAGGGAGAGCTGAGGCTGTCTGAGGAAGGCTCTGTGTTCCGGGAGGCTGGAGCCTGATTCTTACAGACAGGGCCAGTGCAGACATGCAGGGATGAGAAGCAGTCAGATCTGGACTATAAATTAGAGGTCCAGCCCAGAGGACTTGCTGATGAATTGGATGTGGGGTCTGAGAGGGGGAGGAGTTGAAGGTTTTTGGGCTGAATAACTGGTAACGTGGCCCTTAACTGAACTGGAAAGACTGGAAGAGGAGCAGGGCTTTTCTGTTTCATTTGTTTGGCAGTGGGGTGGCGGGGGTGGGGCGGGGTGTTGTCACAGACCAATAAATCAAGTTCTGAATTAAACACGTGATTGAAGACTTTGGGGATATATGTTGAGCTGTCTACGGAATATCCACGTGGGTAAAGAGCTCAGAGTTCAAGAGAGAGGCCAGGGTTTCAGATAAGAATTTAAGCCCACTTTCCATAGTCAACTACACAATGTCTTGAGCTCTGATGGGTGTGTGTCAAATCCCTTGTGTGCACCTGGCACACAGGAGGCAGTCGCCATAGGGCCGTGTTTTGTTCTTATTGTTTTGACACTCAATCCCTCTGCCCCCAGCCTTCCTCTCCTCCTTTTACCTTCCCTCCTTCCCATTCCATCTCCCCCCCACCCCCCGCAACTTCCCGGGATCTGTTGGTCCAGGGGAAGGTATTTGGCAAGGGGAGAGCCCATAGGTGGCTGGCTGAGAGATGGGTTAGTGCCATCTCTGCCTGAGATGCCTGTCTCTTCCTGGCAGTGCTGGACCCAGGAAGCAGAGTGGGCTCCCAGCCTACTTAGAGAAGGCTGACTCTCACCCCAGCCATGTTCATCCCGGCAGTCCCAAGGCCTGGAGTGCCCTCCCTCTCCCTAAGGCTGAGGCAGTAGCTCTGCAGGGTCCCCACAATCTCACCCTCGTCCAAGGAGCAGGGACAGCCCTGACAGGCTGGGTGGGGGATGGAGCTGGGGAAAGGCTTTGATGGGCTTCGAGCCTGCAGACAACACTCCCATTGGTGTTGAGGTGGCCAGAGGTGGCCTATGGAGAACCGTTTCCCCCAGTTTCCTCTGACCTCCACCCTCAGTGACAGGTGCCTTGATTGCCATGAAAAGATCACTGGACTTGGAGTCCAATGATTCCTAAGAGTCCAGTCCTGGCTCTGTTACTAACAGCCTGGGTTAGTGTCTTCACTGCATAGGAGGGCAGAGGGCTCTGAAATCCTCTTTGAGGTCCTCGTGAGATGAGTGTGTGCAGGGGCCCGGCTCCGTCTGTCCTGGAGTTTGAGGCAGGCCCCCGGGCCAGGTGAGGGCAGGTGGGCGGTCTGGGCGGCCGCGCCCCAGGCCGGCGCTCGAGCTGCCTCTCTCTGCAGTGCACTACCAGAAGATCATCCACAGGGACATCAAGCCGTCCAACCTGCTCCTGGGGGATGACGGGCACGTGAAGATCGCCGACTTCGGCGTCAGCAACCAGTTTGAGGGGAACGACGCTCAGCTCTCCAGCACGGCCGGGACCCCAGCGTTCATGGCCCCCGAGGCCATTTCTGATTCCGGCCAGAGCTTCAGTGGGAAGGTGGCTCCTAGGGCCCGGGCTGGGGTGGGGTTTGGGTGGAAGGGTGGGATAGCATGCCACGGGGCCTCATTTTCAGCCGGAGGGTGCCAGGGTCCTCATGTCTCAGGAGTGAATGCTGAACACGGTCCCCTCCCTCGTGTTTGCCTCTTCCTGGAGTCTGATAAACCCCCTAACTTTGGCCTCTCGTTTTCCAGCAAAACAGCCCCAAGGCTTCCCTGTAGGTATTTCTGCCAGTCACCCTGTGCTGAGTTCTGGGCTGGGCTGTGGAACAGATGGAGCCCAGACAGCCCAGTGCCCTGCCCCTCTGGAGATGGTGAAAAGGGCAGGAGAGCCCATATTTGAGGGGAAGGCGGAGGCTCCCCTGATTTCTTGGATGCGGCAGCGTTTGAACTAGGCCTTGAAGGATGGGGAGAATCTGAGTGGGAGGTGGAGCCCAGCAAACTTACAAGACAGCTGAGGAGTGTGGGGTAGGGGGCCTGGTGGGGCTTAGGCAGAATTTAGAGAGTCTGCAAGTTTGGCCTTTCTCCTAAGTGACAGAGGCCGTGGGCAGAGCTTTCTGGGCACGGGCTGCAGTTCTTTGTGTCCCCTGGCACATCCTGTGCTCCCCTGCAGAGTGCTAGCTGCCCCACTGTGGCCCTGCCACTAAGGAAATGGTCCAGAGGTATTTGGACATGTGTGTGGGTGTGGAGCTTAAGAGAAAGATGTAGGGAGAGCTTACTTTTTAACTTTTAATCTTGATATAATTCCAAATTTACAGAAAAATTACAAAAAGCTCCATGCATCCTTTTACACAGATTCACCAATTATTGACATTTTGTCCCATTTACCTTGTCACCGTCTTCCCCCATATTTATATGTGTGCACATTACATGTTTCGGAACCATCTGAGACTGAAGTGGGGGACATTATCCCCCCTTTATCACTATATACCTCTGCAGATATTTTCTTTTTTTTTTTTCTGGTACAATCTGGAATTTTTATTTTCTTCTAAACATTCACTGTATTTGTATTTTAGCTATTAAATTAATATGTACATTAAAATCATTACCTAATTTTTAAAAATTTATGAGATGGTTTCTCTGCAGATATTTTCTGAGGACAAGGATGTCCTCTTATGTAAGCTCAGTACAGTGATCAAAATTAGGACATTTATCATTGATAAAACACTGTTATCTAATCGACCTTATTCAGATTTCATCCATTGTCCCCATACTGTCCTTTCATGCCTTTTCTTCTTCTGGTCTGGGATCTGACCCAGGGTCAGTCATTGTATTCACTTGTCACATCTCTTTGAGGTCCTTTAATCTGGAAGAGTGGCTGGGCCTTGACATTTCTGAAGAGAACAGGCCTGTTATTTTTTTTTCTTCAGTTTTTCAGCTTTATTAAGTAGAATTGTTAGTTTGACTGCACATATACAATATATTGCATGTAAATACATATACACAATATACTGCACATAATTTAAAAATTTACATATAGGTACTATTCATTGTTTCTAAGAATGCTCAGAGCTTTAGCTTTTTAAACTTACATAGTTATCAAAGGAATAAAGCCAACCACAAAAATAAGAATTAATTCAAAAAGATACATACACCCCACTATTAACAGCAACATTATTTATAGTTGCCAAGACATTGAAGCATCATAAGTGCACATCAATAGGTGAATGGATTAAAAAAGATGCAGTGTATATATGTAGTGGAATACAACTCACCCATAAGAAAGAAGAATATTTTACCATTTACAGCAGGCCTGTTATTTTGAAGAATAATGTCAGTTTGCATGTGTCTGCTGTCCCCTGGTTGGATTCAGATGAGGCACCCGTGACAGAAATCCGTAGGTAGAGATCTGAGAATCACTCACATAAGAGAGAAAGCAGACTTGAGAAGAGGTGGGGTTCATGAGAGGGACATGTGAGAGAGAGGACATGTTTGAACCCATGGCATAGGGGACTCCAAGGGGTTGTGGAGGTGGCCAAGGGCCGGGGGCTGTTCTGGTGTCAGAAGGAAGGTGGCTGGTGGCTTCTCCAGTGGATCATTAGGAAATAGGGTGACCTCTCAAAGCCAGAGCTGGTTTAGTGAGTGTAAGTTCAGTACATCTTGTCATTTCTGGGGTTCACCTGTGTCATGAATACAGCAAATGTGACCCTGTAGATGAAGGGAGTTTTGCAGCTGTTGAGTTGAAAACGTGTCTGGTTTGGGCCTGTTCTGAGGAGACATGGAAACCCTAGAGGGCAGGGGCTCTGCTCTGGTCATCCCCATGTCTCCAGTGCTCAGCTCAGGGTCCAGCATGGAGCAAGGACCTGGGAGTGTTTGTTGAGTGAATGCATGACTGAGGAGGGAGTTTCCCTGCACGTCCTCCCCCACAGTCCACTGAAACTGGATGGGCAAGGGGGGTGGCTTCTCTTTGGGAGACTGATGTGAAGCTGTTTTTTTCCTAGGCCTTGGACGTGTGGGCCACTGGGGTCACGCTGTACTGCTTCGTCTATGGGAAGGTGAGTGCTGGGTGGGCTGGCGGAACTGGGACAGGCCACACCCCTGGCACCAGGGGCTGGGCCAGCTGAGCCAGGATGATGACAGGTGCAGGCCCTGCCTTTGTGTCCTTAAGTAAAGTGATTTTTGAAAGAGCCCATGGGGCTGGGTATGACTCAGTGGTAGAGCTCATGCTTAGCATGCAGGAGGTCCTGGGTTCAATCCCCAGTACCTCCATTTATTTATAAATAAGTAAATAAACCTAATTACCCACCCCCCACCCCTTCAAAAAAATAGAAATGAAAGAGCCCAGCCAGTTCAGAGAAGACCGAGGAGAAAGGGGCTTTTCTGCTTTTCTCTGGGCCCCTGGGCGGGGGATTCATGTGCAGGAGTCCTGGGACAGCAGGACATCCCAAGGGAGCTGTAGATAGTGGTGTGGCCACCACTCCACCAAAGTGTTCCCCATCCTTCTGTCCTTGGTTGCCATTCATTCATTCACACATTCACTCACTCGTTCATGCATTTAACAGATTGTCCTTGGGTCAGGCCAGACACCCAGCGTTGACGTGGCTGAGTCCCTGTCCACAGGTGCTCCCACTCCAGGGACCGCACCGAGAGCCAGGAGGGACTCTCAGGGAGCGTATTTCCAAACCTGAGGCCCTGGCAGTACAGGCCTTGCTGCGAGTGGCTGTCCTGCTGGCGGGTACACCCAGCTTCCTAGTCCCATCCGTGACTTATTCATTCAGTCCACATATGTTGAGCGTCTCCCATGTGCCAGGCCCTGAACGAGTTACATGGGGCACCCCTCATCTCACAGGGAGCCCAGAGCTGCCCTAAGAGAGTCACAGCACTGAGCCCCCATCCTTCATCTCTCCCCACCGCAGTGCCCGTTCATCGATGACTATATCCTGGCCCTGCACCGCAAGATCAAGAATGAGGCCGTTGTGTTCCCAGAGGAGTGAGTTGTCCACCACAGGGCCCCGCCCACCCCCAAGGAGGCATGCCTGAGTTTTAGCAGAGCTTTTGTCCTTTTGGGGGAGCCCACCCTAGCCTGCAGATCTGGAGGTGAAGATGCTGCTCCCTGGGAGGGGGCCCCTGAGCAGATGGAGGGGTGGGACTGTGAGCGGGGTGTCTGAGACATTTGGGTCTTATCTCATTGTGCAGAGAGGAACTCTGAGGCCGGGAGTGAGGCAGGGATGGCCTCAGGCCACACATGCACCCTATCCCTTCCCTGAAGGACTCCAGGAGATCAGTGGCATCAACCCCACGCAGACCCTGCACCCACAGGGAAACTCCACCTTCCCCACGTGGGTGAAGGACTTTCAAGATGCCAGTGCCCTCCCCCATTTCACAGATGGAAGAGTGGAGGCTCAATGGGTCTGGGATGTGAAGCCACTCCCCCTCCCTGCCCCTTCCTTTGTGACTGAGGTCTCTGAGCCTAGAGGGGCTGTTTGGAGAGGTGTTCCCACTCATCCACGATTCTTCTGATTGTGATGCCGGCTACCACGGCAGTCAGCCTGAGCCCCCAACCCAGTGCCTCATTCTTCATGGCTCTTTTGCCATCTGCTCGAAGTGCCCGGGGCACGTCAGAAACCAACCTGGAAGTTGCTGGCCCCCCTCATGCCCACTTCTTGTCTGGTCCCCAAGCCCTGTTGAGTCCACCTCTTATATTTCTCTTGGTTCCATCGCCCCCTGCGGCCCTGGTGCCCCCTGCCTAGTTCAGGGCTCAGCTTTGTCCAGTCAACTCCTCTCTGGCCTCCCGGCTGCCAGTGTCCCTCCAAACCAGCCACCACAATCAGGTCAGGAGGACCCTGATAAAGCACAACAGATCTCACCGTATCTCCTGCTTAAAGTTTTTCCAAGGCTTCCCAAAGCCTGCAAGAAGAGGCATGCCCTGGCCCGTGCATTCAAGGACCCTTCTGTCTTGCCACCTGCTCATCTGCCAGGTGGCTCCATTGTCCCTGCCGCCCCACCCTGCCCAGCTCACATCACTCCCCTCCCCCATAGCACTAGCTTCCTAGCATCTGTCCCTTTCCTGTGATTGCCTGTCTTCTTCCCTCCAGCTGTAACCCCTGCCAGGGATATCCTCCCCAGCCCAGGCGTTTTAAAAGGGATTAAGTATCTAGGTCAGCAGAGGGAGCCAAGGTGACAGTCCCAAGATGGGGTTCCTTCTCCCAAGAATGTAAGTAGCAGTGACGCCTGAAGTTTGGGCACAGGCAGTGGAGGCCGGTGTGAGGCTGAGTCCTGCTCCCGTCCCCACCCTGAGTCCCAGCCCTGCCCTAGCTCTTCTGGGCAGGATATGGGGTTTGGTTTCCTCCTCGGTCAAATGAGAATCGTCCCCAGCCACCTGCCAGATGGAAGAGAGAATGAGATGGCCAGTGGGGGTGAAGGCCTCGGGGTCCCATAAAGCGACTCTTCTCATATTATCCTCACCATCCCTGCCCCCCAGGGGGTGTCCAGCACCCATGGGACTCCGTTTGTGTTTGTGGCCTCTGCCCACCGAGGGAGACTACTTTCCGTCCTATTCAGGAGAGAAGGGTAGCCACATACTTGTTGTGAAACTCTCCTTCTCCCTGGTACCTTAGGTGTCCCTTCTCTCTGAGGAAAGTGAGTGTTGGCAGTGTCTCTGTCCTGTTGGGTGCTAATCAGGGAAGCCTGGAGCAGGGTAGAGTGGAGAGGTGGGAAGGAAAGGGTCCTCAACTGCCTCTCCTTTGTCTCTTTCCACTTCTTTAGGCCAAAGGTCAGCGAAGAGCTCAAGGACCTGATTCTGAAGATGCTAGACAAGAACCCTGAGACGAGAATTGGGGTGCCAGACATCAAGGTTGGGCCGGGCTGGGCCACAGAAAACAGGCCTCAGTTTCCCCTTTGGGGAAGCCTCACACCAGGGGCATGGGCATGGGCATGCTAGGTTTGGGTTTGGGGTTTATGTGCTTTGGGACCCTCAAGGGACCTACTGGTGGAATGCCCAGGCCCCGTGCTGGCTGGGATCTGTCTGCCTGTGGTCCTGACCTTCCTCAACCACCTTCTGCTCCACAGTTACACCCCTGGGTGACCAAAAATGGGGAGGAGCCCCTTCCCTCAGAGGAGGAGCACTGCAGCGTGGTGGAGGTGACCGAGGAGGAGGTCAAGAACTCAGTCAAGCTCATCCCCAGCTGGACCACAGTGGTAAGAGGGTGGGGTGGAAGGTGCCGAGGCCTGGAAGGGTCGGAGGTTGGGGGGCTTGTGGCTGCCACCTGAGACTTGCTCTGTGCTGGGCCCTGGTGGGGGACAGAGGGCTGCCTGGTGGGCCAGTCCTGATGCTGGGTCCCTGAGGCCACTGTTCCACTGGAGGCTATGGCAGGAATGAGGTCACATTCCTCAGCCTTGTGGTGGGGAGACCCAGAGGTGTGGGGAGGACAGTGAATGATTTAAATACACTGCCCTTGCTGCACGTCAACATTCACCTCAACCAGAGGAGCATTTCCTTCCTTCCTTTCTCCCTTCCTTCCTTCCTTCCTTCCGAACATTTATGGAAATTCTGCTGTTCTCCAGGCACTGGACAAGGTGCCAAGGACCTGACAGGGGAAAAGGCCTAGGATGCCTTTGAATTGGAGAAGTAGTCTCAGCCCCTGCATGTCAGTCATGCACCACCTGTGTCCTCCCTCCACTCTCCTCTCACAGTTTAGCTTTTCTCGTTTTCCTCTGGACATCTTCCACGTTAACAGCTGGAAGTTATTCACATAGCCCTTAATGGCCCTCTGGGTTTTCTGGGGGGGTCACTGACAGCCATGGCCTGCCCTGCACTGAGGTTTCATGGCGAGTTGGGGTGAGCACATGGCCAGGAGAGCGAGCTGGGGCCCGTGCCAGGGGTGGGGTCTGGCCCTGGCCTGTGCGTCCACGCCTCCCTGCTGGGTCTAGGCCCAGCTCGGGCCAGTTGGCTAAAGTCCCTGTGCTCTACAGAGCTCCTGGGCTCTGTGGGGTCCCTGGAATTGTCAGCCTCGGCAGGGTCCCTACTGCCACTTCCCTGGTCTTCTCCATCATCTCGCTCCTAAACCACTGGAATCCGCTCCTAGGCTGTCTCCACGCTTCCACCCTTGCCCTCCCTACAGTCAGTGCTCAACTCAGCAGCCCGAGTGGTCCAGTGACCTGATGATGTCACTTCTTAGCTCAGATCCCACTTACTCAGGCTCCCATGTCACTCAAAGGAAGAGCCACAGCCCTGACTGCCTGCCAGACCCTGCATGGGCTGCCTGTCCCCATTTCCCTGCCGACCTCCCCTCCTCCCTCTGTTCACCCAGTGTCAGCTGCTGCCCCAGTGCCTTTGAATATCCCTTCCCTCCGCCTGGGATGCTCCTGCCCAGATATCCACAGGGTCGCTTCCTCACTCCCTCCAGTTCTTGACTCCAGAGTCACCTTCTCAGTGAGAAGTGACCTTCCCAGGCCTCTGATCTAAAATTCCAACCTCCTCTGTCGTTTCTTATCCACCTTCTTTTTCTCCTAAGTTTTATTTTTTTCTCCACTTTATTTTTTTCTCCTGAGTCCTTACCACTAACTAATGTATTATATATTTTACTGATTTGTCTTATTTATTGCCTGTCCCTGCAATTAGAATATAAGTTCCATGAAGGCAAGAATTTTTCCCTCAGTGTAGTCCCGGTGCCTAGAATACTGTCTGGCATATGCAGGTGCTCAATAAATATTTGTTGATGGAAGAAAGGAGGGAAGGAAGGCAGGAAAGAAGGAAGGAACAAGTAAAGCATCTCTGGCGCTACTCGTGAGTGCGTGCTTGTGTGAGAGAGTTTGTGTGCCTGTGGGCAGGGGGATGGAGCTGTCCTTGCGGCAGGAGGAAGGACAAAGCCAGGGCATCACTGCCTGTCCCCTTTGGACATCCCATTGGGCCACTGCTGCAGCTCCTCTCTGGCTCCCTGGGACCGCCTCTCTTCCACTCCATCCTTCCTGCGTAGCCAGAAGGCATTTCCTAATTGCACTCCCCAGGCCCTCAGCCTGGCGGTCCAGACCCTTCCTGGTCTGCTCCTGGCCTCTGTGCTTCCCACGCACCAGATGCACCGGCTCCTCACCATCCCGGAATCCGCCCTCAACCACCCCTGCTCCGAGCTCTTGCCGTTCCTTCTGCTTGGAGTGCTCTTCCTTTGTCTGCCTGTGCAAAGGGCCCACTCAGCTGCGCCCCCACCAGCCTGGGAGTCAGAGTGGAGGCCGCCTGTGTGTCTGGGAACCTGGGGGTCCGTGTGCCTCACCTGACATGTCCTTCCCAGATTCTGGTTAAGTCCATGCTGAGAAAGCGTTCCTTTGGGAACCCGTTTGAGCCCCAGGCGCGGAGGGAAGTGCGCTCCATGTCTGCTCCGGGAAACTTACTGTCGTAAGTACTGGGGGGCTGAGGCCTACAGCATGCTCCCTGGGGTGGGGTGGGGTGGGGGCACATCCCCTCAGTCTCACTGTCATCACGCTAAGCCTGGAGCCTGGGGACTTGGCCAGGCCTCGGAGCAGGGCCATCTCTGTTCTCAGCCCACGGCAGCCTCCTTCAGGTTGACAGACAGGCCTCAGGTCTGTTCCTTGTAGAAGGCTGGCACATCTGTGGAGGGGGGAACAATTCTGCTGCCTCTTCCTGGCTTGGGGGAGTGTTCACTGCTCTCTTAGTGGCCCATGCTTCCCCCAGCCATCGCAGAGGCTGTGAGTGCAGTCAGCCCTTTGTAAATGCTCATCCAGCGAGTAAGCCCGGGCAGGCTGGCTGCCGCGGCCAGGGAAGAGGAACCCCCATTGCTGGCGGCTCCCCACTGTGAACCAGGCATGCGCATTCACCACCTCCCAGGAGAGGGCAGAAAAGCTGTTTCCCAGCCTCATACCCAGCATTTCCACCTTTTTTCCTCGAAATAAAAAGTCAACAAGGCCTGCTGGAGCTGGTGCACAGACCTGCAGGGAGAAAACAGTGAGGGGGTCCTGGATCAGAATGTGGCCCTAGGACTTGGATTGCCTTCCTCTAGTCTGTGAAGGGGGCTGCGGGGGGAGGGGCTGTACCTCCTAGTCTGCTGGGTAGAGGAGCCACGTGCCCCAGAGAGGGGAGCGCTGGCCACCATCCAGGTACCTTGGCCTCTCAGGAAGGAGCAGATTCACTTGTGCCGTCCAGGGGCCCAGATACTGGTTTCGTTTGTGTGTGACCGTCCCCTTGTAAGTGGGCTCCTTAAGAAGTATTGCATCCCTGGAGGAGGGTAGAGCTCAGTGGTAGAGTGCATGCCTACCATGCATGAGGTCCTGGGTTCAATCTCCAGTACCTCTACTGAAAAAAAATAAATGAATGTATCTAATTACCTACCCCCCTGAAAAAAAAAAGAAAGAAGTATCGCAGCCCATCATGGTGGACACGCTGGTGTCTGCTCCCTGCCAGAGGCTGGCTGCACTCAGGGAGGTCCAATGACCAACGTCTTGCCTTCCTCTTGACAAATTCCCTGGCTGAAGTCGGGTGAAGGGTGGGGCCTGGGAGAGGCCTTGACAGTCCGGAGCTTACTTCCTCTTCTCTGTCACTTCCCTAAAGTGGCCAGGCCCTGGGGGAGGGGGTTCCCAGGGCTCTTCTAGGTCTGCAAACCAAGATACTGAAACTGGACTTGGTGTAGGGGACCACATTATTTTGCATCCAAATGGAGCCACTTTTGAGAGTGAAAGAGGAAGCTATTGACTAATTAGACCAGGACAAAGGCAGAACCAGGATTTTGAGGAGCAAACCTGGACAGTGCCTGTGGCTCAGTGCCCTCTAGCGGTGGGACAGGCCAGTTACAGGCTAAGGACACATCCAGCACCTAGTCCACACTGGACACAGGGCTGGGGGCCAAGAGTTCAACTGCGCAAGGCAATCGTTGTCCTTTTATGGACATGTTAATGGGGAGACAGGTCAGTTTCTTCATTTGGACTGTGACAGAATTGAGCTGAATAGTTTCCAGCTATAACATTCTATAATTCTGTGACTCAAGTTTCATTTTGGAAAGCAGGTTTTACCTCATCAGAGCCCCAACATTGGTCCTTGATAGACTTTTATGCCTTGGATAATTGTTGAAACTCTACAGCAGAGTTAAATGGGATTGATCCTTTTTTAAGTTATCAAAAGCCATTCATTGATCATGTTAAAAAGAAAGGTCTAAGGGGGAAAAAATCAGATACAAGAGTATTGGATATGCAGATAGGTACACTTTGTCCTGTGAACAAAGAAAAGAAAATGCAAAACCGAAGCTCCTCTACCCAAGACCCTGGGGGCTGATCCAGGCCAACAGGGAAGACTTGTGATCTGGCTGGTCCTTGAGGATGCATGGAAGTCAGCTCGGGAATGTCAGATCGGGAAAGGCTCCGGAAGCCAAGCTGGGAAGTCTTTGTCTCCGGGCAATAGGGAGCTGTGGAGGGTTGTGGGCAGAGGGCTGAGACCAGGGGTGGGGAAACTAGCAAGGGGCCACAAGGCAGGGGGGCGAGACTGAGGGGAGCTTGGGGGAGTGGGTGAGGGGGGATGTGGATACAGAATGCCTGTGGGTGTGAGAGTGTCTTCATGCATGCATGTTCTGACCCCTGAGATCCCTCTACCCCTGGTGTCCCCTGAACAGGAAAGACGGGTGTGGCGAAGGAGGTAAGAGCCCAGAGCTCCCTGGCGTCCAAGAAGACGAGGCTGCGTCCTGAGCCCCTGCATGCACCCAGGGCCTCCCAGCAGCACGCTCATCCTGCGCCTCCAAAGGCCCACTGCCTTCATGCCAACAGCCGCCCCTGCGGGCAGGGGGCTGGGGACTGTGGCCCCTCTCCTGGCCCCCCTCCCCCGTCGTGCTGCATGACCTCCGCGCGTGCGTTCCAGGGACAGGATTGGAATGTGTGTCATCTGGGGTTTGGGGGGCAGGGGTCCTGCAAGGCCTTTCTCCTCATCCTGGCTCTCCCTGGTGGGACCCATCGTATGGGGAAGCTGGGTGACCGTGGTGCCTTAGGAACCCCACCTGGCTGGTTGGCAAGGTCCTGGGGCGGAAGGCAGGAAACCAAGATGGCAGGTGGAAGCCTGGTTTACCACCACTGCAGAGACCTCCGCTAACTCAGGGGCCAGGTGGGCGTGGCTCAGCTGCCACACGCACATGGAGGGGTGTACCCTGCCCCCCTCGGGATGCTGCCAGAGCTCTTACCTACTGAGAACACTGACATGGAGGCTCTGAGCCCTTGGTGGGTGTTCCTGGGCCTCACTGGGCCTGGGGCCAGCATTGGAGAATCCAGATTCCATTTTTGTTATCTTTTACTTTTGTCTATAACTTGGCACAGGAGCTGGATGCCAAACTCTGTTTGGAAACACGTAACAAGCTTTCCTTCAGCTTTGGGTGGTTCCCAGCGCACCCACCATGATCTTGGCAGCCAAGTAGACTGGACTCACCTTCCTGGATTGTGTTTCATGCTTGACATTGTCCGGAGAATGGGCTAAGTTGAGGGTCTGAGCAGAGGCCTGAACCAGGAACACTACCCTTCCCAGCCTACCTCCCTCCCTCCTGTGTGGCTTCCCAAAGCCATGGCTGCAGAAGACACGAGGGGCTGACATCCACCGAGGGCCCTGAACTCAAAGAGCTGTGGCCTTGCAGATGCTGAAGTAACTGGAATCCAACCTCCGATCCCGAGCTGGCCTCCCCATCTGGTCCTGGAAGCTGCCCTCACATTCCAGTGATGAAGGACCAACTGCCCAGGTTGGAGTTTGCACTAGAGGCGGGACCCTGGTGGGGCATGCACGCTGGCAAGTGGCCTCGGAGAGGTGGGCCTTCCGCCACTGCCTCACCCCAGGACAGTCACCATTCCTCCTGGTTGGAGCTGGAGCAGACCTCTCTCTGCAATCAGTGGCTGGCTGGCTGGCTTGGCTTTGATGGACCAAATGCTCAAAAGACTGACACCCTCCAAAGGGAAATAGAGCAGGACTCAGATACCTGCCCTGAAATCATGGGCCAAACAAAGGATTTCAGTCGCCTGCATGAGGTTGCCATTTCAGGAGCGCTTTGTCAAGAAGGAGAGGAGGCGGGGCTGGAGGAATGCCGCGTCCCGAGTCTCTGTGCCTGTGGGTGTACGTCGCGCCTCCACGCACATACCCCGTGCGTGCCCATCTGCTGCACACAGCATGTCTTGCACTGGCACATGCATCTGTAATATAGTTTCTATGTCTATTTAAGGCTCTGAGCAGAACGTGGCCCGTTGTCACTGGGTCCACATTTCTTCCTGCTCCTCTGCACTAAGGCATTGTAACCCAGGGCTTAAACAATAATTCGGAACTGTTCTTAGCACTTTTATAGAGTTCATGGGAGACCATTCATCCATCAGCATGTTTTCCTGGAGCATCTCCATGCTGGAGCTTGGAGAGTGGGGGTTTCAGGGACCCCCCCCTGCCCCTCACAGAGCCCAAAGGTGGGCCCAGCTTCATGGCCCGTGTTGGAGCGCCAGTGGGGTGGCTCACTCCATGGCTGAGGGTTTTGGTTGGTATCATTGTTTCTGAAGGTAGCACAAGGGATGGACAAACTCCATAAGAGTGTTTTAAAAATTAACTTCCCAGGAAGTGAATTAAAAACAATAAAAGCCCTTTCTTGAGTTTAAAAAAAAAAAGACAACTTGGTACGGACATTTTCTGCATCTGGGTATGTTCTTTCTCAACAGCTGGCTTTGCTGGCTTTTCCACAGGGGTCTGAGTAGGACCATAGTGACAGAGCTCTGGGGGTGGGTAGGGGGAAGAAGGTTTTGTCTGGAGGGTGAGGGGCTACAGTCCAGGGTGTGGCTCAGTCTCCTGGGTAGGTCCTGTGGCCCCTCCTTGGGAAGAACAGGGTGGTAGCCAATGGGCTGTCTAGGAGGGCATCTCGCCTGTTTTGCAGGGGCCCAGGGAGGCCGAGGTCTGGTCCTTGGGAGCCCACACCACTCCTCGTGGGGCAGAAGCCCAAGTGGAGACTCACAGTAGTCCCTGTGATGCAGGCCCACTGTCCTCCCAGTGTCCCCTTAGCCTTCAGCACTAGTACTTGGCATTTTGGACCCACAGCTCCCCGATTATTGGAGGGCCCTCCATGGCCATGATGAAAAGAGCTGTCTTTGAGGTCAGATAGCCTTCAGCTTGAATCCAGGCTTTGCCTTTTACCAGCTGTGTGCCCTTGGCGAAACATCAGAGAAGTCTCAGCTTCTGTCTGGTATAGTACAGGTAGCATCAGCACCTCTTCATGGGGTTCTTGTGCCAAGCATCTGACACAGTGCTTGGTACATAGTACTCACCAAGTGAGACCCTTAGGGAAGAAAAGCCAAAGAACTTTCTGCCCCTGGGGCTGCCTTAGAAACCACTATCTCAGCACATCCTGTCTGACTGGTATTTGCTCATTTATGGAGCTCCTCGCCTGGTGAAACCAGGGACCAACCAGAAGGAGATCAACCCAGAGGCTGTCCCTCATGGTGATCAGTTTTTCCCATGTGAGAAATGGAGACCAAAGCTGTTCCTGCCTGGTTCCGGGTCATCCTGCAACGGTCCCATGAGGGCTGCACCAAGCCCTCTGCAGGAAGGGTGCTGGTGGCCAGGCAGAAGTTCCCCAAACACTAAGACCAATAAGCAGTCTTGTTCACACTCTTGCTGCCCCTCAATTTTGGCCACTTCCTCATTGGTCTCCAGTCTTGGGCCTCAGCACTCCAGTCCATCCTGTTACAACCTGCCAGAGTGATCTGTGGGCCCCCACCTGACCATGCCCGTGCCTCTCAGGACCCTTCCATGCTCCCTGCAGTGCTCAGTCATTGCCATCAGCCCCACGGGCCTCCCCAGATGCTCTCCTGACCCATGTTCCATCCACCCACTTTCCAGGGTAGGCCTTCCCCGATCCCTGCCTCTGCTTGTCAATGTCGACCACACCCTCCAGGGTCTATTCTGCAGACAGAAAAACCCCCAGGCTGGTTCAGTCCAGGCATTGGTCACCCAACAATGGGCCTGGGTCTGGCAGTCCAGATCGTCATGTGTAAGAGCTTAGAATAGGACCACAGTACATGATGTCATTTCCCCACCAGGATGACCACTCTATGAGGCACACTAAGGTGGGGGAAACTGAGGCTCAGAGTCACAGACCAAGTTAGAGGATAGCCAGGCTAGAGCCCAGGTCTCCTGCCCACCCACTCCATCCTGGTCTTCCCACATCAGCTGCCAGGAAAACCAAGAGCCCTACACACAGGGAAGGAGATCTGGGAAAATCAGAGATGGAGGTTGCACTTCCAGACCTAACCACACGGGGGAGCTGAGCCCAGGCCAGGGTGTCCAGCTGTAGCCGGGGTAGTGGGGCGGAGGCAGTCCAGGGTTTGCCCTAAGAGGTCCTGGTTCCTCACAGACAATGCCTTTGGGCTCTGGATCCCACAAGCACTTGGCCTGGTCTCTACCCGCTCCCAACTCCTATCATCCTGTATGGTCTTAGCCTAAGGGAGAGGAGAGAGGGCTGCTCAGAGCCACTGAGGGTTCCAGTTTTCCCAGGGAGACACCCAGCCACATACTTAGCCCCATACGAACACCTCACAGGTTATGGAGTCACACAAACACAAAGGCAGGCCAGCACATCCTCCCCTCGGGCAAACAAGCAGGCCTCTCTATGGGACTGCCTCCTGGGCCACCAGGATTCCACAAGAGAGGCCAGGGGGGGCACGTAGTGGGTGGGACTGGTCCCTGGGGGTTAACTGAGGCCCAGGAGGAGACCAGGAGGGGCTGGGAGGAGCCCATCCTCTGTCTCGCCTGCAGAACAAAGCCTTGGCCCACTCCCTGGACCGCTGCAGCCTCCTGATAGACTAAGTGTCTGTGGCTCCAATGACCATCTCCCGCCCCTAGTCCCTTCCTGGGCACACATAGATCTGGCTTTGCCCTCTGGGGTCTCAGACACATCCATTTCTCTAGCCAGGATGACCCAGGGAATAAAATCTGGGTCCTCTCACTTTCCAGGGCAGCTGCCAGTCCCTACCCAGGTCAGACTGGCCAGTTTGTCATTAGTCCAGCTTTGTGGTGAGCTTTCCTTCCCTCCCTTCTGCCTAGGCCCCCACCATCTCCAAGTCACCTCTTCCAGGAAGCCTTCCCCGATCCACAGCCCCAGAGGCACCCTTGGCATGTGGTCTGGTGTCTGGTCCATCTCTTATAGGACTGGAAACAGGGCCCAGGAATTGCAGCCTGGCCCACTGGCTGAGTCACTTTCACAACTTGTGTCTGCCCACTCACTGATCTGCCACGATGAAGGGGGGCTTACATTGTCCCATCCCCAGCAGGACCGATCACTGCTTGTCCTAGTGACAGTCCCTGTGATTGGCTGATGCTCTCTGCATTGAGAGCCCTTTGACCCCTCGGTTGTCTTGTTTCCTAAGACCTGCCCCCCGCCCATGGCCAAGGCACAGGTCCACACTGAAGGAATGAAACGGGAACAATGTGGAACCACAACATGGAAAGGGGCTGATTAAACATCACCCTTAGTCTCCCCCAAAGTCCAGGGGACCAGCCCTAAGGCTCTGGAGCTGTCAAAGGAGAGGATCCCCATGCCCTCAGGTGCTCTCTCCTTCCAGGTAATCTGTGCCAATCTCCACTCACCTCCCTGGGAAATGTACCCCAAAGCTGAGAGAGGACTCCCAGCAGTGGTCTGCCCCCCCCCCCAACTCCCAATTCAGTCCAAACAGCAATTGTCAGCCTGGCTACATGCTAGAATCTCCTCGGGAGCTTTTAAAAACTCACCCACACTTAAAGATTCTGATTTGATTGGTCTAGGATGTAGTCTGTGTGTCAGGTTTTTTTGTTTTGATTTTTTTTAAAAACAACTTTATGTTTTGGAACAGTTTTAGGTTGACAAAAATTGAGTAGAAAGTACAGGTTCCCATACACCCTCCCTCATCCCCCTCTCCTGCCCCAAAACTTCCCTTTAGTAACATCTTGCCTTCCTGTGGTACATTTGTTACCACCAGTGAAATAATGATATATTATTGTTAACTAAAGTCCACAGTTTACTCTTTGTATTGTACATTCTGTTAGTTTTGACAAATGTATGTCATGTATTCACCATAATAGTTTTATGCAGAATAGTTTCACTGCTAGTAGGGCCTCTGAGAACGTAGGATCCCAACTTCTCCCTCCTCAGATAGGAAGACAGGCCCAGAAAAGGGCTAGAACTAACCCAAGGTAACCCAGGGAGGAACGTGTAAAATCAGGACTCAAAGCAAAACTGACCAGTGGGGCCCTCTGGAAACCCAGAGATCACTCCCCCTCTCCCAACCAAGTGCTTGTTAGAAATGTCTGCAAGAAACCATGCTCAGAAGTCTCCAGTTGACCGAGCCCTCGGGAGACAGGAAATTAGGGTTCAAGCTCTGGCCTCCCTACCCTCTTGGAGTCTCAATTTTGTGGTATGTAAAATGGACCAATTATTGAGAGACTTGAAAGACACAAAGGTTGTCATGGCAAGTGTGTTTTAAATCTGTAGATTTGCCCAGAGGTGACAGACCAAGGCTCATTCTGGGCTCTGGAGCCAGACTGGCTGGGCTCGCATCTGGGTTTTATCCCTTAAATAGCCTGTCACCTTGGGTCAATGTAAACGCCTCAGCTTCCTCATATGTGAAATGGGGGTAGTAATAGTAATAATACATAGGATTGTTGTAAGGATTTAAGCGCTTGTAACGGTCACTGGTAGGTAATGCTCAATCAGTAAAATTAACTTTTATTACAGGTTTACGGCTTCAGGTGTAGCTATTTTCTACGCCCAGACTGCAGCGAACTGCTCCAGGCCCCGCCCCCAGCAGGCCCCGCCCCTGTTCCCTCTCGGTCCCGCCTCCTCTTCGCCAGAACCGGCTCCAGCCGTCCCGGGTTCCTTCCACCAGCAGGGGCGTCGGGCGCTAAAGAGGGCCTTCTAGCCGCAGCAGGCGACGCTCTAGGTAGTGGCGGCGGCTGCTCGGTGGCCAGTGGTAGCGGCGCTCTAGCCGGCGGTGTGCGGGGCGGGCTCTCAGTGGTGCGGCCGGCGGGCGGCGATGGCGGCCGTACGGGGCCTTCGAGTGTCGGTGAAGGCGGAGGCCCCGGCGGGGCCGGCCCTGGGGCTCCTGTCGCCTGAAGCGGAGTCCGGTTTGGACCGTAGCGAGCCGGAGCCCATGGAGGTGGAGGAGGGCGAGCTGGAGATCGTGCCGGTGCGGCGCTCACTGAAAGAACTGATCCCGGTACGGGCGGGGGCGGGGGCGAGGAGGAGGTCGCGGAGCGAGTGTCCGGAGCGCAAGCGGGCCAGAAGGGGAGGCGGCCGGGGCTGGGGTCCCAGCCAGGGGAAGTCCGGCGAAGGGAGAGGGGGGCGAGGCGCCAGGCTTGAGCAGATACGGGGAACGAGAGAAAGGACGCCCGGGCGCCCGGAAATCCGGGTGTTGAGGGGGCTGGAGGGAGGTGGGGGAGAGCTGGAGGGTAGTTGAGGACACCCCCTTCGCTGCCCCTCGGAGGCAGTCTGTGCAAGCGGATGGCTGAGGAGGGAATGGGATTATCTGGGGGCTTGAGATAAAGGGGAAGCCCCGGGCGGGAATACGACCCAGAGCGGCCCAGAATCAACTGTCGGATGGCACCGGCATCCTGGTCTCCTTTGGGTCCTGCTCCGGTAGGACTGGTGTATGTTAAACGCAGCACTCGCGGTTTCCCTTGGAAGGGCTGGCCTTATCAGCTGCAGAAACTCAGTGTTTCTGTTGTGACTTGAGGGTCATCTTGTCCCACGCAGCTCCACTGCAACACCGTGGCCTCAGCATCTGACCCTTAATGAAACCAAAGCAGCAGCGAACCGGCAATGGTCCTTGGTCCGTCTTTTATCACAGTGGGGATGGTGAGAGGTGTTTTGCTCGTGGTTTGGGGGTCCTGTGTCCGGTTCTCAGGGCTGATCTCAGGCCTGCATGGCTTCTCTCATGTACTTAATTTCTCACCTAACAAGAACTTTTTAACACACGCCTGCAAGTCATGCTTTTAAACTGAAATTATGGGAAAAGGTAAAGGTAGGGGCACAAAAGATAGCAAATGATAATGATTCTGGCAACAACAATTAAGATAGTGGCATTCTGCCATTTACTATGTAACATCGTTTAAATATCACCGCACTTGGGAAGTAGATGTCCCTTCATTCATTCTGTTCAGCATGTGCTTTGTGCCAGACACAGTCCTAGGCGCTTGATCAAGATCAAAGTCAAACTCCCATCCTTGCTGTTTTTGTTCCATTTGAGGGACACAAGTAAACAAATAAGTTCAACAAACAAACAAATAAGTTCACCAATAGTGGTGAGTGCTCTGAAGGGAATAAAACACATTAATGGGATAGGAGTGTGTGGAGGACAGGGAGGGTGTGCAGAGCAGGAAGCAGAATGGGATAGGATGGTCAGGAAAGTGACATTTGAGCTGAACCCTAGGTGACAGAAAGGAGCCAGCCGTGTGCACACTTGGAAGAGAGTGTTTCCAGCAGGGGCAACAGTAAGCACAAAGACTGAGATGGGAACAAGGTTGTTTTGTTGGAGAAAGTGGGAGAGCAGTAAAAGAGGTCAGAAAGGCAGGCAGAGACCACGGAGGAAACCTAGGCCCAGCGAGGCCAAAGGAATTGTACAGTATCATGTAGTCAGTGATGTCACAGCTGCGATTGGAGTCCCCAGGCTTCCAAATCCCATCCTGTTTTCATCGCACTGTGCTGTGTTTCCCCCAGGAGGTCTAGGTGAGTCTGGACTTCCTGCAGTGTGGTGAAGACTTATGCTCCATCTGGTGACCTGGCACAATGAATTTGTCCCATCTGGGTGGGGAAGATAAGTGTGCCTCGTCTTGAATGTTTTTCCTGAAAGCCTTGAGATTTTCATTTATATGGGTGATGTCGTAGATGGAATTACTTTAGCTTTTGGACAGGCTCTGATCTGGAAAAGACTTCTCATTAGAGTGGTGTGTTGCTACCCCAGAGTCACTGGGACAGGCTTCCTCATTGTAAGGGGTTGTCAGGGGCGGGCAAGGATTGCTGAAAAGAACGACTCTCCAGAAGGAATCGATTGTCGGCTTGTCGTTTATCACGAGTATTTCCTCAGTTGCTTGTTAGCGTTTCTCACCCACCCTCTTCGTGTTAGGACACAAGCAGAAGATACGAAAACAAGGCTGGCAGCTTCATCACTGGAATCGATGTCACCTCCAAGGTGAGACAGACCATGATTTCCTTATTCATTTTGAGAAGTGGGTGAACTTAATGAACTTGGTCCCTAGGACTTGTAGAACAGCACTTACTCTTCACCTTCTTTTTCCTTTGGTTGCTGGAGTGAAATTTTTTTTTAATTTAAATTTTGTAATACACAGTGATGCCTTCACACATCCTGAAAACATCCAGGCAGCATTTGTGTGTTCTCAAATCCATGGGAAGGTAAAAATCACTCTCCTTCAATGCCTGTCCTTAACCATGTCTGGGAAGTTCTATACTGGGAGTGCTTTTTCATGCTGTCCATTCTTTAAAAATATGTAAACTGTTTCCACTTTAAATGAAGCAAAACAGAAAAGTGCCTGGCACATTAGTAGGCCCTTAGTAAAATGTCTTTATTCCTCACTGGCTGCTGGCCTAGAAAAATAGGATTTCCTGATTTTGTGGCTAAACTTTGAAGGTCAAGTCAACTAAATTATTTTCCGTACCTGGGAGTATTACCTTTTATCTAGTTAGTGCTTTAACTAGATTACCAGCTTCTTCGTAACTCCTCACAGAACCAGGCATATCATTTTCCTTATTATAAACAGAAGTACTTATTTGTTGCTTTAATTGGTGATATCCAGCTAAAACCTTCTTTCTGATTTTAGTGTGTGCAATTAAGTTTGGAACAGAGCTTGAATGGTAATTCTGAATAAATAATACTGTATTAACTACTGTATTGGATGTATAAAAGCAAAAATAAAAATAAGTATGTCATGCTTACCTTTTTGTATTTTATCTGGGTCTCAATCTGTCTCAGATTGCTTGAAGGCCAGAAGAAAGAACTGATCATCTTTTTTGACAAAATAGAATAAAGTGAAGATGTTTTCTTACTGTAGTTGAAAAAGAAGTATATTGCACTATTCTTAGTCCTACGCAGTTTACCATTATGTGAAACATACGCGGGGGAAAGTATGGCAGCCCAGGATTGGTACTTAAGTCGTTACTAAAGGAAGGCTACAAAGATTAGTTGTTTCCCCTGGGAAGACTTCAGTGAAGAAAATTAACATAACTATTGGGAAATAACAGAAATGTTGCTGCTTTACCAATCCCCACAAGCTTTGTGTAGTCAGACCTTCAATTAGCGAGGCAAAGTCAATATACAATTAGTGAAGGTTCCTAAGAGCTATCAGAAACCCACAGTAGGACCTGGATTTATTTTAGCTCTTGGGGAAAAAAAAACTTAGGAAGCTGATTATTTTGTTTTTCAGCAAAGCATCAGTGTTTCTTGTCACTTCAAGACGAAAACTGGCAATTCCATGGACACAAGTTTAGAATAGAGGGAGTTTCTTTGCTTCAGTGTTATTTTTAAACGCAGAAAAAGCTTTAGGGACTGGACTGCTCAGGCAGACATAATGTGATAGGTGTGATTACCATGCACACAGACGATGTGAAATGAGGGTGGTGGTGGGACTTCTAGAAATAGCACTAAGATCACAAAGATCTGCCCCCTTACTTGCAGAAGTGCCTCTAGCAAACCTTGTAACTTTTTTGTGCCTCAGTCTCTGCACCTGGAAAATTGAGATGTTAAGATGCTTTAGTTGTAATTTGTTTGCATGATTGCTAATAATAAATGAAATGTCAGAGAACTAAAGCATTATTCATTACTCATTAGATCAAGAAATACTCATTGAATTCCTACTGTGCCCCAGGTACAGTGATAAGCATTGAATCATCATGGAGATTATTACAGTTATAACCCTAATAGTGTACACCCTCCTAGTCATTGACTCTGAATATCCAATTCTCTGCAAAAATTATTGAAGGCACAGTATTGCTTATTTCTTCTGAGTTATTTTAGGCTTGTCACTAATGCATCATTTTGTGCTTGTGATTTAACTTTCCTCCTCCATGTTTTACTTCTTTGGCTTTTTCTGTACCTTCTAGGAAGCAATTGAAAAGAAAGAACAGAGAGCCAAGCGCTTCCATTTTCGATCAGAAGTAAATATTGCCCAAAGAAATGTCGCCTTGGACCGAGACATGATGAAGAAAGGTACAGGGTGTTTGGGGAGAATTTTTCCACATTCTTCCAGAGAATGACTTTTCCCTGCTGTGGCCTCATGCTTCTGGTCTTGCCTTGCCTGTCCAGTCCTCATCCAAATATTCCCAAAGGAAGGAACTTGTGAGGTCTCCATTTCTGCGGTGACCTATTTAAAGTTGAGCTGTTAGCTGTGTCTCAGATGTTAGAGCTGGAAAAAAGGGGATTGTCATGTCTGAGGAGCCCCAGAGAACGTCACCTAGTTGGTGGCAGAGCTGAGATTAGAACATACTTTTGTGGACTCTCTCATTTTCTGCTTTTATGATAAAAGTGTTACCCTTTCTTTGCCTTTAAATGTGGTGGGAGTGTATCACAGTGAGACTCTCCTTGAGGAGATTCAGGTTTGGGGGTGGGGGGAATACCATTAGTGCTTCTCTTGATTCAGTTTTGTGATTTTATTTAATTTTTGTGTTTTGTTAGGTGAGTATTTTGCTTCCTAGAACTCACCCTGAATTGTCATATATAATAATATACTCCAGTCTTCAAAAGCAGTTTATAAATAGAAGGAAAAATTGTTACTACCCTTTTAGTGAGTTCACAGCCATATTCATTATTCCGTGAATGCAAACAGTTTCCCTCTGCTGTATTTGCAAATTTGGGATTTGTGCAGGGTTTAATAGGCAGCCCTCTGAGTGCACGTTAAAGGTCTGTGCTCTGCTGTGTGACTTTCTCTAGGCTTGCTTGTTTGTTAAAAACATACTGAATGAGGGGGGAGGGTATAGCTCGGTAGAGTGTGCGCTTAGCATGCATGAGGTCCTGGGTTCAATCCCCAGTACCTTCATTAAATAAATAAATAAATAAATAAATAAATAAATAAATAAATAAATAAATAAAATCCTAATCCCTGCCCCCAAATAAAAATAAATAAATAAATAAGCATGCTGAATGAATGAAGGAATAGCTACTCTTTGTTGGGAACTTGCTTTCTTACCAGGCAGTGTGTTAATTAGCACGTTACATATTTATTTCTTGTTCATTTCTCACAACAACCGCATGAAGAATATATTTTTATTTTTATTTTACAAAGAAGGAAATAGGCTTAGAGAATGCTGAGGTTTACATAGCTCGTGCAAGTGGAGTCAGGATTAGAACCCAGGTTTATCTGACTCTAAAGCCTTGCTCTTAACTACTTTGCCCTGTTGCCTTTTAATATGTGACATGATACCAGAGACCCAGACCTCCCCAGTCCATCCCAGTGGACAAAGTAGCTTGGATGCAGAGCTCAACTCTGGATGCTGCTTTGCTGTTTTTTCTGCATCATGAGTTCAGTTTGGAAATACAACCTTGCTTCCCTTGCAGGCTGGGTTTCCAGGCATCTGCTTGAGTAGATTTCTGTTTCAGGAAAAGTCCTGTGAAAGCCAAGGCCAGCTGTGCAGCTCGGCACGCATGTGCCTGCACAGTCTGGGCCCAGGCAGATGTCTGAGGCCTTGTATACAACTCCGCCTGGAAAGCACAGTGGTCTCACCACACCTGTTTACTTCTAGTCCTGTGGGCATTCCTCGAGACATCTTGCCTCTGGTCTTGTTCATGCCTATCACTCTGTCCTTCCTCGTCCCACGCTTCGTCTGGTTCAGATGTCACTTTCTCCATGAAGCATCCCTAATTACCCACTCCATTCTCTCCTCCCACCTACATTGGGGCTCTTTAGGGTGCTGAACCCCCCTGGGATCTAGTCTCAGTTCCTTAGTGAACATGAGCAAATTTAAAAAAAAAAAGAGGGAATCTTTTTAGGTCTCGCTCTCCTTGTCCGACAGTAAAATGGGAATGTGTTACCTGCCTGAATAAGATCGCTTTAAATGTTAATTAAAAAAATTGTTTTTTTGAAAAGCAATCTCCATCTCATCGTTCCAAAGATACTCATAAAAAACAATACAGCTGCCTGGAATATCATCTGGGGAAGTTGCTCATTACAACCTGGTATTGATTCAGGAGGCGGTGTGGCCTTGGAGTGTGTTCCTGAACTCTAGAGAACCCTGCTGCCTTTCCCAGATCAATTTAAATTACAGAAAGGGTGGAGGGGTCTGGGTAGATCTCAGAGACAGTTATTATTTTGATATCTCCCCAGGTAATTCTAGTGTATAGTCAGGACTAAGAACTGTTGGTATTGTGGTTAAGAGCTGAGTTCTGAAGCCTGATGGCCTGTATTCAAATCCTGACTTGTCATTTTGTAGCTCTGTGACCTTAAGCAAGTTATCTAGCCTCTAAGAACCTCAGTTTCTTCATCTGGAAAGGCAGATTAACGTTGGTTCTTATAGGGTTGTTGGGATGCTGTAACAAAATGTGATTCTTAGAGTGGTGTCTGGCACATAGTAAGTGCCCGATAAATGTTAGTTATTATTACAGTTATCTGGCATTCCCCATCTTCCAGTCATCTAAGTGGCCCAGCCTCTTGGGAGAATGGGGACATTGGAATAAACATCTTGATTCCTGCAACCACTATAGCTGTCAAGTTTTTTTTTCTTTTTCTTTTTTTAATTAAAGTTATTTTTTCTTATTATTAACACTAATAGTAATACAATATACTATTTGATAAATGCTTGCTATGTACCAGTCACTCGGCTATGTGGTTAACTTACCCTTTCAACAACCCTGTTTCTGGGAAAGTATCGTTTCTGTTTTACTGATGAGGAAAGGAAGGAGCCGTGAGGTAGAGAAACTTGCCTGAAGTCCCACAGCTAGTAAGTAGCAAGGCTGGGATTTGAAGGCTGGTCGGACTGAAGCCTGTGCTCCTAATCTCGGTGCCAGCTTCAGGGACGTAGTTGGGATGTGCTGCAGCAGACCAGTCTGCTGCTCTTAGTCAGTGTTAAGCAGCTTCGACCTCCTTATCTCCAAGATCAAAGTGCTTGTGGTTGGAAGGGACCTTAGAGGTCATCTAGATCCTACCTCCTACCAAGTACTGCAGGCCTCTTGGAAAGGTTCCCAATGGTCCTTTGGCCTCTGTCTGAACATTTCCTTCATAAGAACTATTTATGTGGCAGTCAGTCTTGTTTTTGGAGACCTTCTCATGTTAAACAGAAGTTGCTTTCTAGTGATTTCTGTCCATTGGTTATGTGTGACTCTCAGAACAACGTTAAGTCCTTTCCTCATTCACACGATGACTCTTCAGGTGAAGGAATGGACAGCCCATTCCCTAAACTTTATCATGTGACATGACTTTTTGGTCTCCCTCCTTTAGACCCTTCCTAGTTTCTAAATGCCCTTCATCAGGTGAGGTGCAGATTCCAGAAATGGTTGGATTCGTGGAGAGCACGGCAGAGCAGTCTGTCCTGGCCACGTCATTGTCTAGTCAGCCTTCATCGTCTGGTCAACCAGAGCACCAGTGTTTCCCGCAGGAACTGCACCCATCACGACAGTCTTTCTCATCTTGTTCTTGAGGCACTTTTTGTTTATCTCCGTTAATTGTTGATTTCAAGACTCCATTTTAGCCTGCGGAGTTAATTTTCATCTTAACTCTGCCTTTCAACATTTTGGCTGCACTCCTCACTTTGGTATTCGTGGCTTCTGCATCTTCATCTAGTTGTTGGTAAATGTCAAACAGGATACTCCCGCACCATGCCGTGATACATAGATCCATGGATTAGAATCTTATTCTGTTATTGGGTTTATTGTCCTGAGGAACTAGATTACATGCCTTAATGAACTCAGGATAGAAGACCATCTGCAGTGTTCTTTGAATGTCCTGGCCTGGAAATCTGATCAAAAAAGAGACTAGGTGAGCTGGCTTGTTCCGTAGTGAACTCATGTCATTTCCTCTGGGAAGGACTTGGTTTCTTAAAGGATCATAGGTTCTGTATGATAAGCTATTTTTTTAAAAAAATTTTAGAGAATGACAGTCTTTTCAATTTGTAGTTTTGGAATTTCTCTTTTCCTCTTTTATGAAGATCAGTGCAGGATTAGTCCTTCTCTAGGCTTTAAGGGACTTTGCTCCTTCCCTGCAACTGCTTAGGGATTACTACCTAGTTCTGAAATCACTGCTGTGTGTTTTAGTTGTATTACAGCAGGATTCAGTAATTCTAGACGAGAAAGTTTAAGTCTATTAAAACTAATTCTAAAGCTGTGAGCACCTGTCTTTGGTTTTAGTCCTTACTGAATGATAGCTGTTCTACTGTTAGTAGCAGAGCGAAAATAGATCAACAGCTCTGCCCTTTTTCCGCATCATCTTCCCAAAGCAATGTTGCTCCAAACATTTAAAAAAAAACAACACAAAAACCACCATTAGCGTTTTTGATGAACATATGTACTCTGGATTATAACCTTTTTTTCCATTAGGTATCAGACAAACAATTCATGTCCACCAAAGAAAATTTGGAAAGTAGAGTAAGAAGAAAATTTGTCCACAGACCACCACACAAACCCAGTCATTGTCAGCATTGTGTGTATTTCCTTTTAATCTTTTCTCGGTGTGGACTTTATTTTTGTTTTTCCCTTTGTAGTCATACTGCTTTCTTCCTTTTCACTTGACAGTCTGTCGTCAGCATTTTCCACGGCATTGTGTAGCCTTGTGTTACTCTTGCAGATTCCTCGATTTCTTACATTTACCCTTCATCCATCTGCCATTTGTGTTCTTTGGTGAATTGTGCTCACCTAAGCTTTGCTGCCTTCTCTTTTCTTGGGATCGCCTCTTACACTCTGAGTTACTATATTTCTTGTCTTCCAAATTTTTCATCATTCTAATCTGAGGCTTTGGGATTGGCTACTTTTTTTCTGCATTTTCAGAAATCTACTTTCCAAAAGATTTGAGTTCTGTGTCCTGTCATTCATTGTCTTCTTCCTGTTAGAAAATCCAAGATGACGCCCTCACCATCTCACTTGTAGTCAGCACTCAGTAAATGCCCAGTTCGTCTGTTCACTGCCGCCTCAGCCGTTAGTCCTTTCCCATCAGTTGGTCATAAATCTAGGTGCCTTCTTTGTGGTTTTGTTTTATTTTAAGCAGCAGCATTGTCAGCAAGGTGAGGTGGTATTGAGCATTGTCCTTTGGCAGACTTCCATCAAACCTTCAGCTTAGCAAAGTTCCCATCTCCAGTGGATCTTGCCATACTGTCAGTTTGGTTCTCTTTTGAGAGTGAACCTTTTTTATCCTCCAGCCGACTGAGTCTAGTTTCTCTCTTCAGTGGTATGGCTTTTGTATGTCTTTCTTATCTTTACCAGCTTTTTTTTTTTTAATTGAGGTATAATTGGCATATAACACGGTTTCAGGTATACAGCGTAATGATTTGCTATTTGTATACATTTACCTGCTTCTTTTGAACATGGTTGTCCACTGTCTGTTTCTAGATGTGTATACCACTCCCTCTACATTAAAATTTAGACGTCTGAGGCCAGGAAGTTTTGTTCCTTATACTCTTACCTTTTGTTTTTAAGCTCTTTCTTCACCTGTAGAGTTTTTTTTTTTTAATGTTGTTGTAGTGTTTTATTAGAACAACACTGTGATACTCTTGGTATTTGTTTTTGTCATTTCTCTTGGTTCTTATTTTCTCTGCTTGTCTCATATATGATTCAGTTCTTTGTATCATATCAGCATCTCCTGCAAGATTTTTTCTGCCTGCTCCTCACTCTGTTTCCTCCACCATCACTAAGAGTTCTCCTTGTTGTTTGTTGTCTTCTTCAGAACCATCTCTTTACTTCCCATAGGATTTTTTCCTCCAAAGTCATGGCCTTTGGCTTGAAGAACTGAGAAGGCCCCCTGGGCTGACCCCTTCTGTTTCTCATCCTGTGTGTTAGAGTGTGGCCCTCCATCTCATTTGGGCCTCTGTTCTTTGTTGCATTGCTTGGATTCATAAGTCTTGATGAACCTGGGTTGTCAGGAAGGTACTTTCTTGCTTTATCCTGGCCACACCTCATGGGCTCCCATCAGACTTATCTTTTACTCTTCAAAATGCCAAAAAAATAAAAATTAAAAATAATTTTCATCGGAAAGTATTCACATGTATTTCAAGTTCATTTGTTATAAATAAAATATATGATATATAAAAACATACTTGGGAGTAATGGACATTGAATTCTTTACAGAATTATTCTGGAGAAGGCAGGGAGAGAAGGGATGTGGAGAGCTTACACAGGCCCTAGTTTTATATGTAATATTATATTTGCCTCAAATCTTTAAAAGAAATTATGCATAAAGCTAGGTGATGGATATATAGGTATCTGAAAATACTTTTTCTTACTGTTGACTTAATTGACATTTCACAATTAAAAAGACAAGTGAAATAATGTGCTTAAAGTTAACACAGTTCTGGTAAGGCTCTAAGTTCCTTTTTGACTGCAGCCTTTAACCTTTCTTTCTCTCCAGAGGTACCAGTTGTTATCAGTGTGGAGTGAATTCTTTTTATAGGTATTTGTGTACACAAATATGTACCCTTAGAAAATATATGGTGGTGTTTCTGTGTTAATGTTTTTGTTTTCTTGGGGGTGAGGTAGTTAAGTTTATTAATTAATTAATTAATTAATTAATTATTATTTTTTAATGATAGTCCTGGGAATTGAACCCAGGACCTCATGCATGCTAAGCATGTGCTCCACGACTGAGCTCTACCCTCCCCTTAATTTTTTTAATGTATGTATTTTTCTGCTCTTGCTTTTTTCACTCAATAATATGTCTTAGAATCATTCCATGGTATATAATAAATCATTGTTTTTAACTGCTTAATATTCTATAATATGAATAAACCATGATTCATTTAATATGGATAAACCATAATTTATTACTCTAATAGATCGTGGGTTATTAAGATAGTGCTGCAGTGAGCATCTCCATGAGAGCCACTCTGAACCCACGTGTATTCAGGGTCAGTACTGAGGATTCCTGTGCCTGTAGGGCTTAAGTTTGTAGTAAATGCTCCCAGCCCACCCTGCAGAGGTGCTGTGCCAGTTCTCACTGCCACCAGCAGAGGGAGCAGCTCTTTGCCCCACACTGCCACTCATTTGATACTAAAAAGACATAAATTAAAAACTTGGTCAGTGAAAACTGAGATCTTGTTTTAATGTGCATTTTCCTGATTAGTAGTGAGGCCAACCATCTCTTCATATGACCGTTTTCCTTTTCTGTTTCTTTTTGGGTGAATTCCTTGTTCGTGTCCTTTTGCTCATTTTTATTTGGGGCTGTCATTTTCTTATTGATTTGTAGGATTTCTTTGCTCTAGTTTCATACTTTGCTTTCCATCCAGGGGCAACATCTCTTCTTTTCAGAATTATCTTGACTATCACACATTTCTTTTTGACATAACATTTAAAAAACTTCAGAATCAGCTTATCAAGTTTAATGGATAATCCTGTTGAATTTGGGATTGCTCTAATTACTACAGGTTAGTTTGAGGGGAAGTATCATGTATATTATCAACACCATTTGTTTAGTCTTTCTCAGCCTAATAGACCTGTCCTGAATTAAGTTATTTGTTCAATACTATTATTCTGTGATAAAAAGTTAAAATAGTTTACCATCAAGTCCCATTTTCTTTTGAAATATTTGTCAACTCTTTCAGTTTATTTCTTTTCTGAACACCTATTATCTGAACTGTTACGGAAAGGTACTGGTGAGATGTGCAACAGCAGATAGGAAAAATCTGTCATCTTTTCTGTGTCTTGTTTTTCTAGCAATCCCCAAAGTGAGACTGGAGACAATCTACATTTGTGGAGTAGATGAGATGAGTACCCAGGACATCTTTTCCTACTTTAAAGAATATCCCCCTGCTCACATCGAGTGGCTGGATGATACCTCCTGTAAGTACACTCACATGTTCCGTTGACTGTGCTTTTGTTTATGATTATACGAGAGTTCTTACCATCTCAAATGGTGAATGATTGTGGCCCAGACTATGCCCTTAGCCTAGGAGAGAAAGCATTGCCCACTGACAAGAACCAGAGTGTGTTAACCAATCTGCCAGATCGTACCCCAGGAGTGTTCTGAGTCAGCTCAGAGGTGGTGATCAAACCTTGAGGAGGTTCGTTGCTGGCATCCGAGTCTAGGGTACATGACTGAGGCCTCTCTAACACCCACAGTTTCCCACCAAAGGAGTGGGTCCAAGTGTGTAGACTTGGGGCTGCGTTTTCCAGGCTTCAGACTGTGTCATTGCAGCTTGCCATACAGCTCTTCAGCAGGCTGTCTCTGACCTGGATACTAGACTAGAAACCTCTGACACTGTGCCAGACCTCTTGTCTCTGCTTGCTTTGGACTGTGTTTTCTAGAGCTTCATCTGCTTGCCCTAATCTGGGCTGTTCAGCTTATGAGCTAACTGTAATTTTTAACTTGCCTCCCAGTCCAAGTCTGTCCTGAGCTCTGGTAACGATTCTGCTGGCTTCTTCTGTAGACTCACTTCTCCTCTGGCTTTATTCAGCACCAGCTTGCTGACCTGGTTTTCCTGGTTTCCTGGTCTTTCCAGCTGCTTTCTTTAGATGTTAATTCAGTGCTTTCATTGAAAGAAGAACAAACATGACTGAGTAAAAGATTTTTCTCCTTTTTTCTTTTTGCTTAACTTAGACCATCCAAATCAGGGGTTGGCAAACCTTTTTTATAAAGGGCTAGGTAATAAATATTTTAGGCTTTGCAGTCTCTGTGGAATCTGCCGAGCTCTGCCAGTGTAGCATGCTAGCAGCCATAGACAATATAATTGAATGAGCCTGGCTGTTTTCTGTAGCACTTTATTTACAAAAACAGGTGGTGGGTGTGTAGTTTATTGTACATTAGTTATAACTAAATACAGCTGGTACAAGTATAAATAGATAAATGGATGAATGGATGAATAAATAAATAAATAACAGACGGTTGGCTGGATTTGGCCTACTGGTTATAGTTTGCTAACCTCTGAGTTAACTCATTAAACTGGTAGCTAAGGGATATTAGAGTCAGGGGGACCCTTAGAATCATCCAGTTCAGCTACCTCATTTTGTACATCAGAAACTGAGGAGCAGAGGAGGGAAATTATTTGCTCAAGACCATGTGGCATATTATTAACAGAAATGAGAATCTTTAGACCTTCATTTCTCAAACTGAGACATAGGGATAGCATAAGGTTGAGAAGTGCTGCTTTAAAGTTAAAGTTCTCAAAACCTTTTTCTTGGGTAAATTCTCTAAGAATAAAATTAAATTGGTTGCTGCAAAGCCAAGTGGCTGTCACGCCTCCGTTGTATATATCCCATGGGCGCCATCATCAGCCACACTTTATAACAGGGGAAGATCATTTAGTATGTCCAGATGACAAGGGACAGCAGAGGGCTTCCACGGAGAGGGCAGAAGAATAAGGGATAATCCAAATTTCTCTGACAGTCGTCATCATTGTCAAGAACTGCTAACAGTTGTGCGTAACACTGTGTGCCAGGCGGTTTTAATATACAGAAGCCTTTTTCGTGGAATACTTGACCATTCTTTTGTGGAACCCAGCTTGGGAATGCAGCTCTGGGCTAACTTTATCAGAGGTTTTGCTACCACTTTCTGTATACTTCCTTTCCTAGTTGGTTTGTACGCTTACTGATGCCAGCTGAATGACACTGCAGCGATGAATATGATATATTCTCTGCCCTCAAGAAAGTTACCGTTTGAACGCGACGTACGGTGTTATTTTACATCTTATTTTAGGTAATGTGGTTTGGTTGGATGAAATAACAGCCACACGAGCCCTTATCAACATGAGCTCCCTGCCAGCCCTGGATAAGATAAGAAGCAGGGATGCCAGTGAGGACAAGTCATCTGAGAAAAGTAAAAAAGGTAACTGACCACGAAGGAGGGGCTTTGAAGCTAAAAGTCCTGTTCTTTGCAGTTTGAGTTTCTATGCAAAGTGTTACATAGCATCTCATCGCCAGCTATTTCTGAAATAAGCTATGATGCTTTGGGTCATTTGTTAAGAGGAGGAGGAAATATTAGACTTTTAACATATATGAGATGGAGTTATGTTAAGGTTCATCTTGTCCCTCACATTCCGTTTTAGACAAACAGGAAGACAGTTCAGATGATGATGAGGCTGAAGAAGGAGAAGTTGAAGATGAGAACTCAAGTGATGTAGAGGTCAGTAAGAGGACAAAGATGTGTGGAAGGTTGCACTGTAAACACTTGCTTCCTGTCGCGTTATTTAAGCCTTAAAGACTTAGCGAGCTGTGTTCTTCCTCTGACTTCCACCATTACACCTTCTGAGAGGGCACCAGACTCTTGGCCTTGAAGTTCCCGTGGCTGGAGTGAATGCTTCGTCTTAAGATCTTAGTACTCACACTTCTGTGTTAAAGAAATGTTTTTATTGAGAAATACTTCAGAGTGTTATCTCATCAGTAAAATTAAAGAATATTGGCATATTTCTTAATGGAGTATCTATTATTGTTGGAAATATTAAAGTGTATTCATTTAAAACTTATTTATTGAATATCTTTAAATATACCAGATTCTTGGTGCTGGGGATATAGCGTCAAGCAGATCAAAGTCCTTGCTCTGCTGGAGTCTACATTTTAGTGGGGAGGACAGACAATACACAGTATGCAGGTATATAATATAATGTCCACAAGTGATGAGTGTTGTGGAGAAAAATAGAGAAGGGTAAGCGGATAGAGAAAGATGGAGATGATTAGACAGGGTGGTCAGGGAAGACCTCTGACTTAGACGTTCTGCAGTAATGCTGGTGGGTGTTATTAAAGGCAGATTGCTTCCTTAATCAATAATTTTGCTACTCCATAAATATGAAAAAGGCTCTAATTTTTGTATTGAAAATGTTCTTTTCTCTTAAGCTGGACACGTTGTCTCAGGTAGAAGAAGAGTCTTTGCTAAGAAACGATCTTCGTCCAGCTAACAAACTTGCTAAAGGAAATAGGTTATTCATGAGATTTGCTACAAAAGGTAAATGTGGTAATTGGTATTGATTTTTATTTTTAGTGAAAGTGACCTGTTACCGAGTGACATCCTTCTCTTTTGAATTGGAAGTTAGATCGAGTAACTCAAAGATCCTTTAAACTGTCATATTCTGTGCTTATAAAATTGATGGCTTGCTGTCTGAGTTGGAATTTCAGACTTTGAAAGTGAATCTTAGCTATTTATATACTTTTGTGATTTCTGGCTAAGGTAAGTTATTTTCTGTTAAAGCTGGTTTGCCCCATGTGCTTTTCAACCAGTTTTTCATCTGAACTGTGAAAACTTTTTAAAATTATATTTTATGTATCACAGCAGTATCTTCCTGGAAATTGCTAATGGTGACATTCAACTCTAATTCTCTGAGGAATTAAAATTAAGAGCCTTTTAACAATTTATAAGGCTTTTATGCACAGTGATTTTGGTATGCGTTAATAATATATGTATATATGTGTTTTGAATCAATTGAGAGTTAATTGGAGGTGACAACCCTTACATCCCTGAATACTTCAGTATGTATTTCTGAAGAACAAGGACTTTGTCTTACACACAGTTACCAAAATCAGGAAATTTAACTTTAATACAATGCTATTACCTAATCCATAATCCACATTCAGATTTTACCAGTAGTTCCCCCTCTCTTTATATTAAAACTGCCTGTCACACAGGGAGTGCTCTGTAAGTGTTAGAAGTTCTTGTTGATGATGATGATTGTCAAATAAATCTGGATCATTCTTTGTACTACTCCCCCACTAAACTAGGATCCACTCCAGGACCGGGTGTTGAAGTATGCCATGTCTCCTCTGTCTCCCTGAGTGTGGAACTGCTCCTCTGCTTTGTCTCCCTTGACTAAGACATTTTTAAAGGGGACAGGGTCATCAGTTTACAAGCTGCCCCTCAGTTTCGGTTTGTCTGATGTCTCCTCGTTAGATTCAGGTTGTGCACTTTAGGCAAAAATATCACAGAAGTGATGTCGTGTCGTTTTCATCACATCAGCAGGCACATTGTATTTATTTGTGCCATTTGTGGGGATGTTAACCTTCATCACTTGGTTAAGGTAATGGTTGCCAGGTTTCTCCACTGTAAAGTTACTTCTTTTCCATTTATAAGTTAAAGATCTGTGGGGAGATACTTTGAGATTATGTAAACAGCCTGTTGCTCATCAAACTTGCATGCAATCGCTTTAGCATCCATTCATGATTTTTTAAACTTCTCTTTATTAGTTGGCAGTCTTTTGTAAGGAAAAAATGTTCCCATTTTTACCCATTTACCTACTTAATTTATATCAGTTTAGATTCATGAAGTTTTATTTTATTTAGTGAGTCTCAGGCATTCTATTGCTGTTTTGATTCACAGATTATCTTGGATTTGGCCAGTAGCTCCCCTTCAAGCTGTGTTCCTTTGACATGCCTGCCTCTTTCTTTGAGCACTTTCTTCCTTTATGGCACAATAAAACATCTTGTTTTTCCAGACTCAGCTTGTACTGTCCCTGCCCCAGATCTGGAATCAGCCATTTCTCCAAGAAGCTGGTGGGCATGTTTTCCCTAGGGTGAAACTTCTGGTTTATGCCACTAAGTTTACCTGCAGCACTGGGTACTTCCTCATCCTTGCAGTCAGTGGGTGCCCGGGAAGCTGTCAGAGACCTAAAATATGGATGGTCACCGACCACCTGTTCTTCCTATTAACATTTTAACTTGATCAGTGGGATCTTTTCTACATTTACTTATTTGAGGGGCCATTTGAGTGCATTATAGATCTACGTTGCTATGCTGTTTTCCTTTAGCTGTTTTGAGGAACATCACGATCAAATGGAGAAAAAAATGGCTTCCCAAGTATATGGATTTAGGTATAATCTGTTTCTTTAACCCGAATCTGTGTTATTGGAGTGTTTTCATTCTGGGGGGCACTAAAAATGCTACCTCTTCTAAAACCTTTTTGATTCCTGAACACTAGTAATGACTGAAGCTGTTTTACGCTTCTTAGAACCTGCTATATTGTATTGTTTCAGTTTTTTAAAATAGTATTTCTCTGTGAGGTCAGTCAGCTCCTTAACAGCAGCTTAACCTCATTCATCTCTGAATTTCACTCCACCCTCTCCACACTGCACTGCATTAGTAGGCATCCAGAGGGTGAATGTGTACCGTGCGTCTTCCCCTTTTGTTGGCAGATTGTGCTGATCTGATCCTAGCTCTGTAGGGCATTCTTTTTTTTTTTAACTGATTCAACTTCACACCCACAGAAAATCGTCATAACTGTTGTAATTAACTTTTAGATGACAAAAAGGAACTTGGAGCAGCAAGGAGAAGTCAGTATTACATGAAATACGGGAATCCAAATTATGGAGGCATGAAAGGAATTCTTAGTAATTCTTGGTAAGTCCAAAACCTTAAAATGCAACAATTTAAATGGTACTTAAGCTTTTCTCAGTCCTTCCTGGTATTCTGCAGTGGGATGTCAATACCATGTGTAGCCCTGAAGGAAGACAAGAAGAAGGAGTTAAAGATTTTTAACTATGGTAGATGGTGTGAGAAAGCTGAGTTTCAGGTTCACTTCAAATGTCTCTGTTTCATTACCTAACATTGTGAAAGTGTGTAGCTGATGTTAATTTGTGGATTTCAAGGTTGGTTTTTGATTATGTTCTTATTTTGGCAATGTGCAGGAAGCGAAGGTACCATTCCCGTCGCATTCAGCGGGATGTGATCAAGAAGAGAGCCCTGATTGGGGACGACGTTGGCTTGACGTCCTATAAACACCGACATTCCGGTAGTTGCCTGCTCAGCTCTTGGGTAGACACATGTTTGGCTCCCGAAATCGTATTTTTATTCTTAACACAGTCTTTTAAGGTTCCAAACTTTATCATCCTCTCTTCCTTGCCCTCACCCTCTGCCAACATATAGGAAAGTAAGTCAAGTCACAGTTAATTTTAAATTGCCCATACAAAGAGGTCAAATGATTTTATAAAAGCTGTTCTAACAATAAAGGCCAAATGTAGGAAAAATTAAAGCTTTTCTTAGGAATCTCATTTTTCAATTAACATCAAAAGCTGCATGAAAAAAATTGTTTAAATGTATTTTGTCAGATGAGTTGATTTTATTGTTTCTTTGTCTGATGATGAAAATAGGCTGCTCTGTCTAGTGTTCCGTGCTTGTTGGCTTGTGCACGTGACTGCCTCAGTTAAGTGGAAGACCATGACTTGGGTTTCATTTAGTTTCTGCTTTCTTTCTTTCTGCTTTTCTTTCTCCCTCCCTCCCTCCTCTTTTTCCTTCCTTTTGGTGCTTGTTGTAAAAGAACCATTTTCATTATGCTTTATAAAAATTTGTTTTAATTTTGAGAGATATCTGTGAGTCCTGTGAGATCTTCTGTGTGCTTTGTAGAACCAGCCAAGTCAGCGTACAAACATGGAGTAACGTGCATTCACATTTATCATTGTAAATAGGGACAGGGAGAGGTGAAATCTATACATTTTAATTTAATGTGAATATCCAAACTTGCATATTTGAAATCTGCATCTTTTTTTTTTTAATTCTTATTTTTTATTGAAGTGTAGTTTACAATGTTAGTTTCAGGTATACAGTAAAGCAATTCAGTTACACATTTACATACATTTTTTTTTCAGACTTTTTTCCATTACAAATCATTATATGAAATCTGCATCTTAATGCAGGTACTTTTCTGTTAACACAGTTTTCGTTTTCCAATTTCAGTTGCTTTAAGATATTTTCATCACGTAATTTTTATATTCATATTAAAGAAATTAAAAAGCAAATTGCCTCTAATTCTAGTGCTCTGCAATAACTGATTTCATTTTACGTTTTTCCTATTTTCTTTTTTCACAATAAGTATTTTAATAACTGTTGAAGACGTCTGTTTTATATTCTACTTCTTCCACTTACAAGCATTTTTCCGTGACCTTTAAACGTACAGTTGATTTTCATTATTTGTGGTGGTTATTTTCTGTGAAATCACTATGATCATAGAAGTAGCAAATACCAAACCATTCAGAGACTCTGGTCACACCATTTTCATCAACTGATCAACATACAACCTTGTTTGGTGTGTGTTTCTGTTTAAAGAGACCTTATTTGATACATAGGTTGGTTCATCAGCATTGGACTCATGGCCAACAGCACTGTAACGCATGCCCGAACAAAGCTTATCTGACACACGGGTTTTCTCCATAAAGCACATCATAGCCTTCTTATGCTTGGTAACACTAGACAGCTTCAGAACTATGCTTAGAGGCTGTTTTAAGCAGTGAAATCACCAATAAAAAGCTACAAAAATGTTAAAAAGCAGCACTCACTAGGCTGCAGAAAGGACACTTGTTTCAGTGTGAGAGATGGAAACAAAAAGGCATGGCCTTGTTTGCCCTCTGGTGGGAACATGTGTGTCGAGTGCCTCAGATTTTCTGCTGCTCTGTGCATGTCCACAAATGACCACAGAAGCACATAGGTATTGATTCTGGAGTTATGAATGGATTTGGAAAATTCCCAAGTATAGAATCTGAGAAATGATGATGGACTGTATTTTAGATAACTTTACAATACTGCATCAGGCTGCTAGGCCCTACTTTACCTAGCTGTTCTTGTGTTGTAGGGGTCAGAATGGTAACAGGTTAGCACTGCTATAGATAATGCTCCAGTAAACTCTTAGGATGGGAATCCCATCTTTTAAAACGTTTACCGACATAGAATAGAAAATCGGACTTGTTAGTTTTAGCACTTTCCCTAATGTTTTTTGGTTAAATCCCTTAGGACTAGTGAATGTTCCCGAGGAACCCATTGAAGAGGAGGAAGAGGAGGAGGAGGAGGAGGACCAGGACATGGACGCGGACGACAGGGTGGTGGTGGAGTACCACGAGGAGGTCCCAGCCCTCAAGCAGACTCGGGAGCGGAGCACGTCGAGGCGATCCAGTGCCAGCAGCTCAGACTCCGATGAAATGGACTATGATCTGGAACTGAAAATGATTTCCACTCCTTCACCAAAGAAAAGCATGAAAATGACGATGTATGCTGATGAAGTGGAATCCCAGTTGAAAAATATCAGGTAAAAATATTTTTTCTTTCTATCGATGCTAGCTTTTAATTTGATTTAAATGTTAACTTTTTCTTAATCCCTCCAAATTTTATAATCCCTTTTATCTATTCAGATTTCAGTCCTTTGTAGAACTTGAGTAAAAGCATCTGATTTTTCCCCTTAATATGTAAGAAGTGATCCTTGTTATAAAAGCTGTGGACTATGTAGAAAGTGAAAGACCTGGAATCTCATCTTCTCCTAAGAGGACTGCTGTTAGCAACGGATGAATAACCTTCCTGCTGCTTTTATGTGCGCATGTAACACATGGAGAAATTACAGCTACATTTGTACAAAAATGAAGTTATACTATTTACATTGTTTTGAAATATGCTTTTTCCATCTACTTATTATAGATGGCTGCTGTTTTTTCAACCATAGGTAGTTCATTGTTTGAAAGTGCCATGATTTATTTAACCAGTCCCTTACTGACAGACATTTAGATTTCTGTTTTCTTACTGTTGCACTAACTAGATAAATTTCAGTTATTGCACAAAATGGTGTATGTTTTAAAATGTGGTATTGCTCCTCCACTGCTAAATTCCTTGCAGGAAGCTTTTACTCTCTTGCATTACCACCTGTTACCTGCATACTCACCACCCTTCGGTATTATCACTTTGATTTTTGCTATTCATGAGCAAAAAAAGTTACAGTTATTTTAAAATGCATCTCTTTGATGACTAGTGAAGCTAAGCAGATTCCTGAGGGCGGGTCGCCTACGCACAGCTCAGAGGGCTGGAGCCTAGGGGTACTCCCGCCAGGTGTTCTTGATGATGTGTTTGGGAAACGAGGAAATCAACTTTCAGGCTGGTTTGTTTGTATGGCTTTGTTCACATCCTTACTTTTAGCTTGTAGAGACCTTTCTGATGGGAAATGCTGCCAGCGTATGGCTCGTCCCCTCAGGGAGGTGTCTTTGACAGAGACGTCTGCCCTCTAAAGACAGGCATTGTAGACTTGGTCGTGTCTAGACTGCATCCAGAGCACAGCCTGCGTGAGCAGAGGCTGCCAGCCCTTTGCAGGCCTCTCCTTAACGTCTATCCTGGAGAAGAGGACTCATAATTACTCAACAGTAGCGCACAGGGGCCATGTGTGGAAACCACCCCAGAAAACCCAAGGACCTGCTCGCCCCAGCTGGCCTCTTTGCAGCCGGCTGATTGTGACTTTTATAAACAAGTAACTATTGGTATGTGGTATTTGTAAGTGAATGTTGGCCATATTAGATTGGGTTTCTTAATTTGTTTTTTCCAAAGCCTATGAGATTGTTGTGTGAGTGTTATCCCACAGTTGAAATTGATTTACTGTGCCCTCCCCACCCCTTTATTTAAAGGAACTCCATGAGGTCAGATACTCTATCCACAAGCAATATAAAAAACCGAATTGGTAACAAATTACCATCTGAGAAATTTGCAGATGTCCGACATTTGTTAGATGAAAAACGTCAACACCCACGTCCACGGCCACCGGGCAGCAGCACTAAAACAGGTATTATTGGTCAGTTGTGTTCCTGGGTTTCATTCTGAGTTCCAGAAAGCAGATTCAGGCAAGGATAGGTTCTTGGATTAAACGCTGTCATTTGTGGACCAATTTAGTTGTCCTGATTCATCACTTAAAATGTCGGGTTAGATATTGGAACTTCAGGGTATGAAATTTAATCAGACATTTGCAATACCAGCTCTCAAGATTTTTTGTCCCAAATAAGTATTCTACTGTGAATGTCTTTGGTGTACTTTATACATAAGGATAATAGAAATTAAGTTGGGTTGTTGTATAAATAGTCAAGAATTTGAACTGGCTAGCTTATGTGTGCAAACACGCACGTGGCGGGTACTTGGCCATGCCTGCAATGTGCCAGGCTAGGTGCTGAGAGTGTTAGAAGTCCTCGCAGGGGATGCAAAGTCCTCGTAGAACTCAAATGGGAAAACATAAAGGCACACGTTCAGATAATTCCACCCAAAGCAGAATGAAGTAAGTGCCCTGGGAGGGCAGTGTGCGCAGTGGGCTGTGGGAGCAGAGAGGAGAGGTGGGTCTACTGGGGAAGGTCTGTTGTGGAAGGCTTCTCAGAGAACGTGGCTGTGGAGCGAGGCCTTGAAGAAGAGATAGGATCTCAGTTTTTTGAGGTGGGAAGTAACCTAATCTCATGTCTATTTTGGAAAGATAACTTGATGGCAGAGTAGGATGCGATAGAGAGTGAAGTAAATGACAAGGGCCTGAACTAGATTGGGAACAGAATTGACGAGAGTGTCATTCCTTCTAAAGGAGGAAGACTTGGCACTAGGAAGTGTGGGAGGAAAGGGAGAGAAGCCAAGGGGCTCAGCCCTGAGGGACTGAAAGATGGGGATGCTATTCTAGAGAGAAGCAGCAACATGGTGGGAGCCCAGCATGATGACTTGCTAATAAATGTGCTTTTGTTGCTGTTATAGTGAGAGGGAGCTCCTCAGGACAGGCAGATTTCTAGGCTGGGGATTGGTGGGGGGGTGTGTTGAAGGAAAAACAAATTTGATTTGGGACATCCTCCCTTGATCCTTTGCTTTTTGTCAGTCTCATTACATTCATTGTTCAATGTAATAGCTTATTGAGAGCTTCTTACTGTTCAAAGATTGCAGCTTCTGCCCTCAGGGAGCTTGCAGTATTTCTTGTTAGCTGAAATGTTTGTAAATTAGTTACTCTGTTTGATTCTACTGAAGACAAAAAAAGCCACACAAAACAGTCGATTCTGCCTCAGAAGTTCCCTTCTGGAGCAGTCAGCCTAGATCCGCGCCCCCCCCCCCCGCTGCCATCTCCTGGGGGTTCTCATTTGAATTTTCATGGGGGAATCCAGACTTACTGCACAGAGGGAAGGCTCTTAGAAGCTTGCTGTGTCAGGCCCCTTATCCTCACGCGGGGATGTGTGGCTCCAGGTCCTGGAGGGACCTCAGCTTGACAGTACAGACTGCAAAGCATATGTGCATGGTCACGGTAGTACTTTTCTTTTTCTAGATATACGCCAGCGATTAGGAAAAAGACCGTATTCTCCGGAAAAGGCTTTTAGTAGTAACCCAGTCGTTCGGAGAGAGCCCTTTTCTGATGTACATAGTAGGCTAGGTGTTCCCAGGCAAGATGTTAAAGGCCTCTACTCTGACACGCGGGAGAAGAAATCAGGTTGGTAACACTTAAACTGATGGGCGTGGAAACTGGGTGAGGACAGAGACAGTGGGTGTAGCAGAGGTAGGAAACAGCATATACCAGAAGTGAATTTTCCCCTTGCGTTATAATCATTGTCATCATCATCAGTATGGAAAATTTAGAAAATGGGAAAAAACCATCCTTGAATGTTTTTGTTTAGTACAAATACTTTTTTAGTTTCGTGTGTACTCTTCCAGTCTTTGTCCATATACATATCTTGCTTTTTTCATACAGCATTTTATCATAGTCATTTTTCCACACTGTTATAGTCTTTACAAATGAAACTTTTAATTGCCTTGTAGTGTGGCTAGGCGATGAAATTCTAAACACGTATTTCTCTATTGTTAAATATTAATACTTTAAAAATTAATAGAGTGTGGACAAAATCTGAAAGTGTGCAGCGTAGCAGGCCCATCAGTTTGCAGAATGTTGTAGTTAGGAACAAGCTGCGACGGCCCACTCCGGACACGGGGTGGGGAGTCTCCCCAGGGAGGGGCGAGGGTAGCACAAGCCTCCTGCCTGTTGATTCTGAGATGCCTAGTGTAGGGGTGGGGGCGCACCTGTACCCACGCTGTAAACTCCCCTGCTGGGTCCAGTTCTCTCAGTCTGCCGGCAGGAGGCTACAGCCAGGGAAGCGAGATGATCTGCCCAAGGGCACCCCGTGGTTGCTAATGCCACAGATCCCCCAGTGTTTCCCCTGCTTCCTCAGCACCAGCCTGTTCCTCAGCATCCACTGCCAAAGCTGAAATACCTTCTCACCCAAACAGGTAGTTTATGGACTCGCTTAGGATCTGCACCCAAGACCAAAGAAAAGAACCCGAAGAAAGTGGATCACAGGGCTCCCGGCACTGAGGAAGATGACTCGGAGCTGCAAAGGGCATGGGGGGCTCTGATTAAGGAGAAAGAACAGTCTCGTCAAAAGAAGAGCCGGTTAGATAACTTACCATCTCTCCAGATTGAAGTTAGTCGGGAAAGCAGCTCTGGTTCAGAGGCAGAGTCCTGATGCCCTTGGGGCCAAGGCAGCTGCCCTGAAGCCTGACATTCTTGCGCAGGGTGGGGCGCACAGTAGGAACCCTCTCTGTGGGAGTTGGCGCCCCTCCCGTTCTTACGCGGTCACCCTCGCTCTTGCTGCTTCGGCAAGATGTCTTAAGAATGTGACGTGTTTTGAAGGGCATCTATCTAGTCTTTTGCTGCAGAGTGATAGTTCTGGGCCCTCAATTCTTTTCCCATCACCCCTCAAGCTTTACCCTTTGAGGAAAAGGCAGCCCTCCAGATTTTGTAGACATTTTTCTTAATATTTTTAACATTGTGTCTTTTAAAAGAAATGTTTTACACAGTTCATCCAAAGAGCAGAGAACTGAACTTCTCACTATTGCCTTGGCCCTGACAGCTGTTACCAGCACCCTTTTCCCAAGAAAAGTCAATTCCCAGGTGCTTATTGGACAGCCTTCGAGGGGGAAGATGAGGGAAGCTGCCAGCTCACCCTTCCAGGACCCTAGTGTGGGGGCCGAATCTCATGGACCTGACCTCAGAGGTGCAGCCGTGCCGCCCAGGTAGATACGAGCCGCAGCGTCGCCCGCCCTTCCTCCCTCCCTGGGGGTCTCTGTCAGGGGCCTCTCGTTAGCCATCAGCTTGAAGTGAAGATCAAGTTCAGTGCTGTGGGATTTTTAGGAGCAAAAAACTGTGACTTCTGGATTTGGGGTGGATTTTTGTGCTAGGGGCGGGGTCATGGGTTAATGTTGAACAATTTTTATGTCTGTATTATGTTGAAAAAATAATAATGATTTAAAAGTTTAAATTTTTAATTTTTATATGTGAAAATACTTCCTGTTGGCTACAAGGGAAGCTCAAGTGGTGTCTTCTAATGTGCTGTTAAATATATATTATATACTTTGGAAGAAGGCAAAGAGAGGAGTCTCATTATTTTTAAATGATCCTAACTGTGTAGTCTGTTGTATGTAGAGTTCATCTTGCTTTGGGGTCACTGTAGGGAAAAAAACCCATCTGTGATGGGAACTGGGTGTTTATTGTTACTTCAGAAGTGACACGCTGATACTTATTCTTTCTGTCTCTAAGTTCTGGCACCTGAAGACATCATTCAAAACTCGCAAATAAGGTTATAGTGATAGAAATTTTAGTTCGTTTATTTCTAAAACTTCTTTCAAATGAGTTTACCACAAAAAGGCAGTAGGTTATTTTGTCTTCCTATCTGATTTTTATATTGAAGTGTTTTAGTGTTTGTATACCTCTGCAGGCTTAAAAATAGTGTTTCTCTTCAACTCAGTAGAACTGAGGAGTTAGGGAGAATAAGCCTCTGTCCCTTTTGTGATGTCGCAACTCCTCACCTGTCTGGAGTGTTTGGTGCCTAGTGCAGCTCTGGGTTGTAGAGATCTTTACTCGTGGTGAGCTCGTGGTCCCATTGACAGTTGCTGGCACTGTGGTGTGACTGAAGGCAGAATGAACGCTGTTGTTAGAAAGGAAAGGGCTGTGAGACTTGAGGGCTGCCACAGAAGCTGTATTGTCCATGTTTTGTTGTTTAACCTGCTTTCCCCTCCCTCTAGGAAGATCAGAGCGCTTAGCCATGGTATGTTTCAGCTTCCTAATAGGATTCTCGGAAAGAGATGGTTCTGGTTTCTCTGCCAGTTAAGACCTAAAGTTTCTGAGGTTTCCCAGCTGTTTGCCTGTGAACACACAGATGAGAGCCAGGTCCTTGAGGAGGGGGCAGGGTTTTGGGGGTTGGTCAAGTGAGAAGTGCAGGGGCCGGAGAGTCGGACCTGGATGCCAACCCCTGGCTCTGTTCCACAGGCCTGGGCCTCGGTTTCCCCATCTAGCAGGTGAATGGGCCGGTGTCAGAGCTGCTGGCTCCGCTGGTGCGTCTTGGCGGTGCTTTGCTCTTCCCAGAGCTGCGGCTGCAGTGGGCTGGCCAGCGCCGCTTTCTGCTGCAGGTGCAGGGAGGGGCGAGGAGACAACTGAGGGTGTGCGCGAGGTTGTGAATGGGAACTTACCCCCACCCCATTCCCATCCCAGTCTCTGGGTCTAATTGTGAGACAGAGGTGTCCTTGTGGCCAGGGTCCCCACTGATATGGTCTCTGTGGGGTTCAGAAAACGCCCCTTCTTAGACTTCTGTGTTCCCCACCAGTGGTTCAGGCCCATGTGTCCCAGGCTTTTTAGCCCTCACCAGTCTCCCGCTAGAGGTCAAGGAAGACTTTGAGGAAGGGTGGTGGTGTGTGGTTAAAGCTGGGTCTTTAACCCAATCAAGAAAATGCCCACTTCAGCAGCCTTGCAGTTCTCACAAACACACAGAACCTAAAAAATCACCTTTGGAGATGTTAAGAGTATTTCCCAAAGTTATTGGCCTTTGCCTGTCGCTTTTCAGCCCATATTCAGGCTCTCAGATCTTGTAACATCTTCCACATGCTCCGGATACCCAGGCCCTTTCTTAGGAGTTTGGGAGCGAGGATGGGCAGGCAGGACCGTCCCCTGGTGGCAACTCAGCATGCTTTTATCTGGATGCTCTTGGTGCCTGAGGGCAGCAGGGCTGCACACTCTTCGTATTCCTTTTAGTCTTCACACAGTGGAGATTTTAGATAACGTTTTTGCCGCTTGGTAACAATTGCAGATAACCTCATTTCTGTTTTTCACTCTCCTTGTCAGGAGAGGTACCAGCTACCCGGGAGAGCTTGTGAGGCCCTGGCCGCCTCTGGTCTGACCCCCTGGGCCCCTCCCCTGTGTTCAGCCACTGCCTCCTCCCCGGCCCTCCCTGCAGCAGCCTCTCGACAGGTCCCTCAGCCCTGTCTCTCCCTCTCCGTTCTGCACGCTGCGGCTGGGATGAACTTTTGGTGTTGTTATCAACTTTATTGAGATATGATTTACACAGCATACACTTGACCTATTTAAAGTGTACATTTCCATGGCTTTTAGTATATTCAGAGTTGTGCAACCATCACCGTAATCAATTTTAGAACATTTTCCTCAGCAGAAAGAAACCCTGTACCCATTAGCAGTACCCCATTCCCTCCTTCCCCTGGCAGCCACTAACTGCTTTTTGTCTCGATGGGCTTACCTATTCTGAACACTTTATCTAAACGGGAATCACACTTTGTCGCTATTTGTGACTGGCTCTTTCACAAAACATATTTTTGAGGTGCATCCATGTTGTAACATGTATCAGTACTTCATTTCTTTTTACTGCTGAGTAATAGTCCATTGTATGGATGTACCATATTTTGTTTATCCATTCATCAGTTGATGGACAGTTGGATTGTTTCTACTTTTGCGCTTTTATGAATACTGCTGCTATGAAAATTCATGTACAAGTTTGTACGTGGACATACGTTTTCATTACTCTTGGGTTACATACCTAGGAGCGGAGTTACTGGGTCATGTGGTATCTCTGTCTTCAACCTTTTGAAGAACTGCCAGACTGTTTTTCCAAGTGGCTGTGTCAGTGTCCATTCCCCCCGCAATGTATGAGCGTTCCAGTTTTTCCACATCTTCGTCAGCATTTGTTATTTTCTGGCGTGAATTGGTATCTGATTGTGGTTTTGATTTGCTTTTCCCTGGTGACTAATGGTGTTGGGCATCTTTGCATGAGCTTTAGGATGAACATTCTGAAGAAGGTAGTCCTGTTATTCCTCCACCTAAAATCTTTCCAAAGCTTCACCATTGCCACTGGAATAAGTTCTAAACTCCTTTAACAGCTCACAGGACTGGCCAGCAGCTAGCCTCTGGCGGTGTCTCTGGCCGGTTCTCCCCACCCTCCCCTGCTCTCTGCTCACTAGTTCCTGGACCTGTCTTGACCTCACCAGCCTCCCAGGCTCTGCTGAGTGCTGTTCCTCCCCCAGCGACACACCCCTTGGTCCTCTCCTCATCCCACCTCACCTTTGCCTTCTCTTCTCCCTCCTCCTCAAGACTTGCAGACCTCTCCAGGAAGCCACTGCGACTTCCAGACCCAGTGTCCCCCGTACCGCCACAAAGGAGTCTCGTTACATTCCAGGGTTAGGTTAGAAATCACGCCTAAGATAAGCACTGAATGTGACCACAGTTGCCCTTGGAGCCGGTGAGGAAGGTGCCACATTGAGGACCATGGTCGCGAAGTCCAGCCCAGCTGGTTCCTGCCCGTGTGGGAGAAGATCATGGTTTCTTTGGTTGAGCACCAGGAGAAGTGGTTACCTTGCAGTTAGGGCCGTGTTGTGCAAAAAACGCTTATTTTAGGTGTTAGACTCACACTAGGTGAGCAGTTCGCTGTTGAAGAGGCTCTTGGGAACCGAGTCAGGCCACAGGAGCAGCAGGCGCAGCTCGCCACAGGCCCTCCTGCCCGTCTGCCTGGAGGGTGGAGGGCAGCGGCAGTGGCCCAGGTGACTTAAAATTATTTTCCTTTTTCCTTGTCTTTTTTTCCCCCTAACTTTTTCAGACAAATACCATTATGTTTGCCTAAGTGAAATGTGTGTGTCATGCCAAATCTCTGTACCCCCAAGCCAGCACCCCTGCACCCTGCATTGCACTTCCCTGCTCCTACTTTGTCTTCTTGCTAGTCTGTGAGCTCCGTGAGAGCAGGGCCATATCCGGCTTGTCCCGGGGGCTCCCAGCCCGAGGACCTTGCCTGGCAGCTGGCAGCCTCCCCCTAGACACGCGCTGACTGTAAACCCCCCAGCTGCGGGAATGGCTCTGTGCTGAGGCCCCAGAGCCCTCTTACAGGCTGCTCCTCGTAGTCCTGCCTTGTACGCACGACACCGTATTTTCATGTTTATTTTTCCTTGCTGGCAGCCCCTAGTGAGCAGGCATCTTCATGTTGTTACCTCTGTTCCTCTCACCCGGCCAGCCCGGAGGGAGTAAGTGGTGCCTAGAAAGTGTTTGGTAAATGAATGAATTGCAGTAGCCCAGCCCAGCCCTGGCACCTTTGTCTGCAGGCTGGTCTCCTTCTAGCTGAGACCTCCAGATTCAAAAAGAGGAAGATTCTTCACAAATGCATAAATTGTACTGCATAAGAAACAGTCTATTAATTAGACCTCCATAAAATCAAATTTCAATGATCTGGCCATATCTGTGCTGAAAGTGACTCAGCTCTGTAAAGAATTTGCTGGAGAATCATGTAGATGGCCCAGAATATTTTTTTAGAAAGTTTTCACCTGCCCCTAGGAGGGCAGGAAGGAAGCTGGCAGGTGGATGAGAGGCCCCAGAGAGGAACTGCTGGGCCAGTCTCAGCATCTGATCCAGCTGGGGAGGAAGGTGACAGCAGTGCAAAGAAGGCGAAAAGAAACAGAACGCGTTCCGGCAGCAGCTCCTTTGCCTCAAGTAGCCTTCCCGCTCTCAGGCTGAGCGGTTGTGAAGTTTTGGTGAAATGCTATGGGCAATTTGGATTAAAGTTAACAGCAAATCATGACTTCACAGATTAATTAATTACTGCACAAATAAGTTTGATGTATAAATATTTGCTTTTAAATCTTACATTTACTAGAAGTAAACGAAGTTAAACCGTTTTTTTTTCTCTTTGAGGAACTGAAAGGACAGAATGTCTTTGATTTTCTTGAGAACAGCGTACTGGCTTCAAGGCAGACTGTTGTGTAATCTACCCGACGATAATGTAGAGCTTTTCTTACATGTTTATAGAATAAATCTTAGAAGAAAAAAAAATATGGTAGCATTTTTTCTAAATGAAATTCTACGAACATGTCACAAAACTTTGATGTTCCTGGGAGCAGTTAGGGAAATGCTGGCTTTTCAAGAGCTTATTTCAAATAGTTGAGAGGCATTCATCCCAGCGGGCTTTTGCTGTGCTGTGAATACGGCTCCAGGGTAGGGGTGGCATTTAACCCACTGAAGTCAGCACCCGGCCCTAGGGTTCTCACGTGGCTTTGTTGGAGCAGTTTTCGAGAGATCCTGCTCTGGGTGACAGTCTTCAGTGGTTGAGACTTTGTTACCTCAGACTGTCTGTCACTTCTGCCCCCAGATAAATGTAGGTTAGTGAGGGCAGAAAGCCACACCATTGACAGGAGAGGCGACATGGCCTTCCTGTCCCTTGTGGGGCTGTTGTGTGTTTAATCCCCTGATGCGTCCTCTCGTTATTTGTGAGGGTTCGTCAGAGGGCCTGTGGGCAGGAGGCAGAGCTTTTTGCTCAGGTAGAATGTCCTTTGGGGGAGGGTGAAATAGGATGGTGGCTGGGCCTGGGCCCCGAGCTCTGGGGACTCATTCTGTCTCATACACAAACTGGAAAAGACCAAGCAAGTCCCTTCACTTCTTGGGACCTCGTTTCCCCTGCCTGTCTGGTAAAGGGCTAGGGTGATGTCCAGTGTCCTTCTGGTGCTAATGAGTTCTGGGATCTTTGCTGAGCTTTCCCAACAAGCGTCTGGAGTGGAGCTGGGCAGGAAGGAGTTGAGGGCAAGCAAGAGGCCTAAGCCCTCGGACCCTTGGTTCCATGACCCAGGGCAGCACCTGCCTCCCCAGCCCCTCTGTTATGAAAGGACAAGGGGATGGCTTCCTGGCTCCCTTCCCTGCTAAAGCCGCCTTCCCCAATGCACACACGTACACATGCGCCATTCAGTGTTTTATTTGGAAGATTTTTTAGGCGGTAGCCCAGTGTTTTGGTCAGCTCAGGCTGCCATAACAAAATACCTCAGACTGGGTGGCTTAAATAACAGAAATTAATTTTCTCACAGTCTGGAGGCTGGAAGTCCAAGATCAAGGTGCCAGCATAGTTGGGTTCTCAGGAGGCCTCTCTTCCTGGCTTGCAGACAGCATCTCACTGTGTGCTCACACGGCCTTCCCTTGGTGTGTGCACATGGAAAAGAGATGTCTCTTCTTATTCAAAGTTCATGAAGCCTGTTGGATTAGGGCCCTGATCTTATTATCTCCTAAACACCCTAATTCCAAATATAGTCACATTGGGAGTTACGGCTTCAACATACAAATTTGGGAGCGGGGGACACAGTTCAGGCCATGGCACCCAGTAACACAAGGATCCCTGTATATGCCAGTGGAATGAGGTCCCTGCCTTTTAAAAGTTCACGAACTGGGAGGGGTTTAGACTCATGGGCCTGAAAGCAGTAGGGTTTGTAGTTGTTCAGGGTCCTGGTTTTGGAGGAACCGGACCCGTCTGAGTCCCAGCTCAGCCACTTACCAGCCGTATGGCCTTGGGCTAATTCCTTAACCTTTCTCTCTCAGCCAGCATCCTCATCTGAGAAATCAAGAGAACCGAGTAGGTGCTTGTGAGGATCAGATGAGGGCTTTCAGGGGAGGCCCGGCACCAAGTCTGCGCCCCTACTGAGCGCTCAGCCAATGGGAGTGATCCCTGCTGCTCTGCCGCTGGGCCAACCCTGTCTCTAGCCTCAGCAACGTCCTCACTCTTCCAAATGCCCTCTCCCCAGCTTCCTAGGACTTAGACGGCAAGTGGGCAGTTAGAAACAGCACCTGCATCTGGGAACAGCCCCCATCCCCCGGTGAATCATTGTGCTTTTAACTCACTCTCAGGGCGGAGCAGTTAGTCCTTTGACCTCGTGCTGAACACATCTCTATCCTGTAACTTACAACTTTTTATGGTGAAGTAATCTCAAAATTACGCAACAGTTTCAAGGCTAGCACAAAGAACGCTTTGCCACATTTTGTCATTCATTCTTTCCTTCCTTCTCTCCCTCCTCCCTCCCCCCAACCACGATCGATTTGAGTTCTTTGAATCCCCCATGTCCCTTTACCCTCTGAATGTTTTAGTGTACATTTTCTAAGAAAAGAACATTCTCTCACGTGACCAGAGTATTATTATCAAATTCAGGAAATGTATAAGTTTATCTAGTCAGTACAGTAGTATCTAATCTGAGGTTCATGTTTCAGTTTTGCCAACTGTCCCAACAATGTTATTTAAAGCAGTTTTTTTTTCTGTTCTAGGATCCAATCCAGGATCACACACTACATTTAATATCCCCTCTTTAGTCTCCTTTAATCTGGAACAATTCCTGAACCTTCTTTGCCTTTTATGATATTGACAGTTTTTTTGAAGAGTTCAGTCCACTTATGTTGTAGGATGTCCCAGGTTGGTCCCTTAATATTTGTTTAAGGGAAGGTGAGTTAGTAAGCCGTTTCCACGTCCTTTTGGGTACGTACGTAAGTTGCCGAATGCCCCGCCTCGCACTAGGTGCTGTGAGCACAGCCTGGCTCTGCCTTGGGACTTAAGTCTGGGTTTGTGGGAACAGCAGTTACTGTCAGAAGGGCTGGAAGGGCCCCGGCCTGCTCATGATTAGGGGTCTGCCATGCTGGCACCGACAAGCTTGGAAAATACATCTTAGATGGATGCAGGGGGAGTCGGCATTCTGGAAGTCTCCAAAGATGCAGAAAATGGCCCTGCACCTGTTCCAGCATCCACTTACCTACTTCGCCTGGCCTCCTGAGGTGTCCTGAAGTTTGCACACTCCAAACCGAAGTCGCTTCTCAGAAATCTCCAGTGAGCTGCAGTCCTGGGTTCTAGACTGTCCCTGCTGCGGCTCCCCTCTGGGCCAGTGGTGGGAGAGGAGCCCCTCCTGGCTCTGCCAAGTGTCCCTGGAATTGGGAACAAGTAGGGGAGGGGACAGTCCCTGAGCCTGGAGTGTGGGAAGACAGCCAGGACCCTGGCCTATAACAAAGTCAAGCCAACTTGGGATGGCTTGTGATCTGACAGACAGCTCGTCAGACCCGGAGCCTCGCTTTTTCAGCTGTTTAACGTCTCTGTCGGACAGTATATAGTACGGAAAACAGCGAATTGTAATTTCTATTCAAACAACTGTGTAACGTCAGGAAACTATCATGCTAGTTGGAGGTATTTTGTCAGACCAAAGCGAACAATGCAAGAATGTTTTAAGTGACATCAATCTTTGCAAAACTTTGGCCAAGCCAGCTTTCATTGTGCAAAACAAAATAAAATTGATTTTCATCTGGTCATTAAGTCAACATCATTGTCTGCTGCGTTTTAACACATATTCATACTTCAAAGTGCTCTCCCTGGGGCTGCAGTCTTTCATGTGAGAGAGATCTAGAGTCCTCTGCTTTTTTGATTAAGTTAATTCAAATTAAATAAAAAGGAAAATTCAGTTCCTCAGCAACTGATGACGTTTCAAGGACTCAGGAGCCACAGGTGGCCGGTGCGCCCACGCTGGGCCTTGCAGACCTGGACCCTCATTGCAGAGCTCTCAGCTCTGCTCCGAGCTTCCCGCGGTCTGCGGGGCAGGAGTGCAGGAGAGACTTCCTTCTGCCACAGACTCAGTCACACAGGGAAAATCTGACAACAGATCGTGAAGTTGGCATTTAAACATGACTGCAGGCTATTGGCAGTGTGTCCTCTGGGCTGCTGGGTTGGATCAGAGGTGTGCTGAAAGACTGACGGAATTTCACTTCTTCTGTTGCTCGGGAAGCCGGAGCTCTGTGAGACTGGTTCCCCCATCATGGTGCTGTAGTCAGGTTTTAAAGAGAATGTGGCCAAAGCCGAATGGAGGCAGTGATTCAATCAGTGCGTGGGTCTTTACACCCCCCTGGCCCTTTGTTGTCTCAGGGCCTCGAGTGCGCAGGCCAGGGGCAGGAGCCCAGTTTCTGGCTATGGGGGTGCTTCCTGTGGGAGGGGACCCCATTCCCACTGCTGAGAGAACCGCTGCCAGGGACCCTAGGCTGGGCGCTGGGCTGAGGTGTGGTGGTGGATTCCAGAGCAGGGCGGGGGCTGGGACTCACCCATGTGGATGATAAACCACGGCTGGATTAATACTGCTCCCACATCTCAGACATCTGCTGCCAGGGACATCCAGCCCTGTTCCCAGGCCAGACTCCACTCGCTGGTCCACGAAAGTGTGGGTGAGGGGGCAGGGTTGGCAGGTGTCTATAAGCTCCCAGGACCCAGCTCACAACTGCTGAGGAAGCCACACAGCCAGCCATGTACTAGGGGAGTGTCTGAGTCTACTTGAAAGTGCCTGTCTGCCTGTGGTCCTTGCCTGTGTGTGCGCCTCTGTCCCCGCCTCCTGGCCACCTCAGCCCAGGAGCCAAGGAGGGAAGCTGAGCGGCCGAGGCTCCCGCCGCTGCCTCTGCTCCAGCCAGGATGTGGCTCCTGCACACTCTGCTCTGCGTGACCGGTAAGTCAGCCTCCCCCTGCCCTGGGTGGCGGCTGTGCTCTCCCTTTCTGTGTATCTGGTGGGGCTCAGGGCCTGAGATCAGAGAGAGTATGGGGACCCCCCCATCAGGAGAGGTCCCCACACTCAGGGTGTCCAGACCCCCAGGCTTGCTGGGAAGGGCCTCTGAGGCTCTCTGTTGGCAGAGTTGACCGCCTGTGACTTTGTGACTTCAGACTCCAGACCTCTGCCCTTTGTTCCTCCCGCCACCTGCCCTCCCTCCCTGGGCCTTCTCCCCCAGCACCCACTCCAAGCAGCTCCTCACATCTGGGCCGAGCTTGTCCCCTATGTGCAGAGGCTGGCAATGCCCACCTGCCCGGCAGAGCTCCCTTCTCTTATAGACCAGGGGTTTGGCTGAGGGCAAGGACCCTGTGAGCAGGTGGGCGTTGTGTGTGGCAGAGGGCGAATGCTGGGGGGAGCCTGCTTCCTGTTCCTGACGTCAGGGCCCACATGAGAACCTGTGTGGGGAGGGGGCGCTTCCTCTCCACACCGCCTGGGGTCCTGTTCTGGCCTTTAAAACTCTCATGGAAGCCCCTGGGGGCAAGCCAAGCCAGGAGCCGCACCCACCCACCAGGCCCCAAGGATGAGGTTGAGTGTGGTCAGCAAGTCCCCTGGGGCTGCTCGGATCAAGCCTGAGGCCAGGGTGGTCCTGCCTAGTGATCTGGGTGGACTTCCAGGGGGGCCTCCTACACTGGTCAGAAGCTGGAGGGAAGAATGAGATGCACCACAGGCAGGTGTAGTTTCAAGGCTCCTGGGAGCCTGAGTTCTCCCTAGGAACGGGACAAATGGGGTGCGCAGTGAGTGAATGCCAGACGGTAGCTGAGAGCTGGGGCCGAGCTGGCGGGTGTCAGGGGAGGCTCAGAATTAGCACCCACCTTGGGGCCAGATCACCCAAGAAGCAAGCAAGGTGTATGTGTGTAGGGTACCAGCAAAGCATACATTTTATACTTCTAATATTTGACGTTTCAAAGACATTACAATAATCATCATGGAAAGATCAAAATTTTCTTAAAACTTCCTTATTTTACAGTTTAGACTTCCCTTTATTTTCGGCTACATATGGGGTGTGGAGAGAGTCTTACACCTCTTATGGCTTATGGCTTTGATCCCCCATCACCAGGAATGTCCAGAGGAGATGCTTAGACCAGACCCTAGTCCACTCCCTCCCGTCCCAGTACAGAGGAGGGGACTGAGGCCCAGAGAGGGGCAATGACTGGCTAGGATTACAAGCAAGTATTGGCAGAAATGGGGCTCAAGCCCCTGCCTCTACCTGCCTCCAGCTCAGTAGAATACCCCACGGCCTGGGACACTAGCCCTGCTGTCACTCTAGCCTCCTGCTCATCCCTGTCTCCTGTGGCCTCTGAAACAACCAGCCATCACTCCAGCAACTTTTTTAGTGATGTCAATCCAGATGACATTTATCAAACCCCTTCTGAGGCTGAGGCACTCCCCAGGCTGATGGACAGCAGAGAGCAAGATGGAGTAGGCATGGAATGAGATACAGCCTGAAGCCTGGCTAAGCTATGGGCCAGGACGGGGGAGAGCAGGGCCCCAGCAGCTCCAGTCTGAGTGGGAGGAACAGAGCTGTGACACTTCTGCTCCATGCTGTGAGGTCCTGAGACTTAGGGATGGACCAATCCCGAAGAGCTTCCTGGAGGAGGTGAGATTGGCACTGAGTCTTAAGGACTGGGGAGAGTCTGCGTAAGTGACAAGGAGATGCCGGGGAGGGAGGAGGAACCCCTCAGACTGTGACCTTAGGCCCAGGGCCCTGCATCCTGTGCCTGGCTGGGCCTCCTTAGTCTGGAAAGAATCCAGACTGTTCCTGGCCTGACCCTGACCTTCCACCCTTTCCAAGCACCTACTGGGCTCCTCACCCATGGGAGCAGATGAGATGACATCAGCTGTCTCAGACAGTCAGATGCAGATACATAAGCACACTGAAAGTCTGGACCTGCCCATCTCATCCTGCTACCATACAGCCTGCTGTCCCCAGGTCAGTCTTCAACTCTAACTCATCCTGTGACCACAGCTGCTGACTTCTCCCTGGGTCTCAGAGACTGAGTCTACATGGCTCGTGGGAAGAAGGGACCTGTGCTCTCAGCCTAGAGAAACTTACAGAGGTGAAGGGGCCAGAAGTCCAGGCTGCCTGCTCTGCTGTTGCACCAACTTCAGGCTGGGACCAGGGATCCTGCTGGGCCCTGCAGAGGGGAGCGGGGAGGTGGCAGAACTGGCTCTGCAGAGGGCACAACCCCAGACCCGTGACAAGTGTGTGATAGAAAGCCTTGGTCACTGAGGACGGGGGCTGTAGTGTCCAAGGTGGCCCTGGGGCTGGGGGAGGTCCTTAGCAAGTCCAGACTGGTGGCGGGAAGGGAGAGGGGGCTTTCCGTGTAGGAGAAACAGAAGGACAGCGATGTGGGGTGTGAGGGGTCTGTTTCAGAAGATGCAGGGTGATGTTTGGGAACAGAAGGCTGTCATCTCTGACGTTGTCTGCCCCCTACAACCAGGACACGCTGGCCCTGGGGTGAGCAGGCCACTTGCACACAGTGACCCTCCATCCTCAGCACACAGGAGGGCCACTGAGGATGCCTTCAGGTCACACACAGGGGATGGGGAAAGGGCATTCCACGTGGACGTAGAAAAGTGCAGTGTTTGGGGCCCGCCAGGTGTGGGGTGCGGACCTCGTTGGGGCCAGACGTCTCCCACCTTCTCTGGGAGGCCGGCTTGTGGAGTGTAGACAGGGGTCATATTGGCGGTCAGGCTGGGGAGGTCCAGGTGGGTAGTGGGGAGTTGGGGGCACCCAGAGTGCCAGGCAGCGGGAAGCCCGGCAGGCCTCCAGCTGTGACAGTGACAGACTGGTGTGGAAGGCGGAGTCCTGGAGAAAGCAGAGGCAGAGGGGCCAGTGAGGAGGCTGCTGCCGTCGTCCAGTCAAGGGGAGCTGGGGCAGGTGGACAGGGGAGGGGGAGACATTTATGAGAAATATTAAGGAGGAAAATTGGCACGCGTTTAGCACAGGGCCCAGCAGCACAGCCTGCTGCAGATCTGCTGGCCACGGTTGCCAGGCGGCCTGTGAAGGGGGCCCAGGGGGAGAGGCTGAGATGATGAGGCTGGATATGAGAGACCGAGGTGGGTGGTCAGAGGGTGAGCTGCCCCCCGGGACAGGCGGCTGCAGACAGCTCTGAGGCATGAGCCCCCCAAGGCCTTTCTGGGTGTTCTGGGCTGGGCGTCAGGACAGCTGTCTAGTCTCACTTCTATGGCTGGGCTCCTTGTATAAATTTGGGCAAACCAATGCCCCCCACTGCCCCTCAGCCTCAGTTTGCTAAACCAGGAATAGTACCATGAGAATGTGTGTTTAAAATGCCTGGCGTAGGGGAGGATATAGCTCAGTGTTAGAGCACTTGTTTAGCATGCAGGAGGTCCTGGGTTCAATCCCCAGTACTTCCATTAAAGAATAAAAAAATAAATAAATAAAATGTGATGGAGGAGAGAGGGGCTGGTGTGGGGAGAAGTGGTGGCTGACAGTGTGGAGGGAGGGTCTGACTCAGTGGGCCCATGTGGTGTGCTGGGACAGCTTGGGGAGGCAGCCCTGTGGGTGGTGTGGTGACAGACGGGTTCAGCGGGCTCTCACCTCTGACAGCACGAGAAGGGGCTTGAGATTGCAGGCAAGGCCGTCAGAGAGAATGTGACAGGCCCTCCCTTGTGGTTCTGACACTGACATCAGCACCCACATACTGAGCCTCTGAAGTGTCAGATGCTGGCCGGCATCACCCTGCTTGTCTGCAGGGCCTCGTATCACAGGTGGGGAGACAGAGGTGAGGTTCTTCAGGGACTCTGGCAAAGCGAGAATTTGAGTTCAGGACTGCCTCCCTCTGGGACCCACGCTCCTTTTCTCTGAGTCTCGGTGGGAAGGGAAGGGGTCACCTGGCGCAAGGGCAGCCCAAGCAGAGGGGCAATGGCAGGGGCCTGGGGGAGTATGCACAAGCGAGGCAGCTCACACCTCGCGGACCCCAGGCACAGCTGGCTCTCTGGGGAGGCCCAGCAGACCCTGTGACACCCCTCCACACACACATGTTCTCACTCCCTGCGCCAGCCAACATCAGGGTTCTCACTGACCTAGTTACCAGCTCTCTAACCCAGCTCTGCCCCAGTTCCCCAGTTCTGCTGGCCCTACGGGGAGCTGTGCCCAGCAGGAGCGGTGCCCAGCTTCTGCTGACCATGTGTGACCCTGCTGTCTGTTTACACCAACACCGCAGTGCCTCTAGCTTTTACTACAGGCTTCAGAATGAGGCAGACCTGGGCCCCAGACACGAATTTCTATCTGCTGATGGGCCTTGAGCAAATCACTCGACCTCTCTGAGTCTCAGCGCCTGAGTGTGGCGCCTGGAAGACAGCAGGTAGTGCAGGAAGGTAGCTGTGATGGTCTCTGCTTCTCTGCTCCCCTTTCCCACCCCTCAGGGATCTTGCACCGAGATCCTTCAGTTGAGCAAAGTGAAAATGGGGATGGGGGTGTGGGATGAGGATCAGGAATCTCTGGCCCCCTCTGACATTGCCACGACACCTCATCCGGGCCTGGCTTTGTGCTGAGCGGGACTTTGTAGTTGGAGGGGGGAACTGGTGTCATGGATGACTCAGATCAGATTATAGTTTTGGGGAGACAGACTTTATCACAGATCACTCTAACCCAGACAGGATTTAGTCAGAGCCAGACAGAGACACCATAGGATGCCAAGGGGGCTCAGGGACCATTGGGTTACTCTGGCAAAGAATCTGGATTGGCTCCTAGGACAGGGAGTGCCTGAACAGGACCCTAGAGGATGGAGCAGAGGTAACAGCTTGTGCAAAGGCCCGGAGATGGGAGTGTGCAGATGGCCTTCAGGAAGTGGGGTATCAAGGAGCTGGAGAGCAGACCTGGCAGAAGAGGCATCAGGCTGAATAGGGAGGTGCCACGGATGCTCAGGGGATGAGCCTGGACTTATCACAGGGTTTCAGTTCATGTCTGTAAGTCAGGCAGACAGTAGAAAAGGGAAAGAAGGCCTTCCAGTCTCCCCTTGTAAGAAGCGGGTAGTTCTCACTTTTTAGTTTTTCCACCCGCCCCATTATTTTAAGACGAGTTTTATCTCAGTGCATTGCAAATTTTTACGAGTCACTACACCATCCTTCTGGGCAAGGCAGAGGTATAAAGGGAAAGGAATAAAGAGCAGGTGTCTATTTTGTGCCAGACTCAGGGAAAGGGATGGGGAGTTGAGAGAGAGCAGACACAGCCCTCTCACAGGGCACCTGTTCCACCAGCCTTTAAAAGGGTGATTTTAAACAAAGTTTTAAGTGTGTAAGGAAAATGGCAATGATACACCCAATATGCGTACCACCCAGGTGACACAGCTATCAAGACCTTGCCGCCCTTGCTTTCATTTCACTGTCCCTTTTTTATTTCCTTTACCAAAGTATTTTAAAGCCTTGCTGCTCACGATTTGGTCTGGGGGATGTCAGCCCCACTCCCTGAACTGCTGAATCAGAATCTGCATTTTGAGAAGACACGTGGGTGATTCATTTGCACATTGATGTTTCAGAAGCATTATGTGAAAGTAAATCCCTCATATCAAGTCATTTCACCCTTAAATACTTCAGTATGCATTTCTGCAGTACAGGGATGTTTTCTTACACAGCCACCATGTTCTCATCACTGAACAAAATTAACCAGAATTCTTTGTTATTGTCTAATACCCAGTCCATATTCAATTCTTTCTGACTGTCTCAAAATGTCTATTTTTAAAAGTCAGGGTGTTCAAATCAAGAGTCGGACAAGGTCTGCACATCCCGTGTGATCGCTAGGATGCCTCTCTTAGTGTAGAGGGGGCCCCTGCCACCCCCACCCTTTTTTTTTAATGGTTTATGAGTCTTTTTCAAATCTTTCCTTTACTGCAGACAGAGCTCAGTCACTTCTCTTATGGGACATCTTCATTCAGGATTTGTGCATTTGCTTCCTCTCAATGTGTGTGTTTTGTCCCTCAACCCCCTATACTTCCTGAAACCTGGAAGTTAGGGCTAATGCCTTCGCTAAATTCAGGTTTAACTATTTTGGCAAGCATCCTTGCAACAGTCAGGAGGATTTTGCCATCCTTCCTGCATTTATCTCACTCCTTTCTGTTTCCTTTGCTGGGGTATTTTAAAGACTTGATTTTCGAAGTGTGGGCTGATGACTGGCATGGCAGCCTGGTCATCACTTGGGAGCTTGTTAGAAATGCAGTCTTGGGCTCCAGTAATCTTCCTAGGGGGTCACGCCAGAAGGCACGCAGGCCTGGGGGACCCACTCTGAGGGATGGTAAGATGAGCCAGTGGGCTCAGGGGGTGTCAGCCTAATTGCAAAGTGCTCTATTGAACTTTCATCTAGTAGCTTCATCCATGGATGATTGTCGACTGAATTAATTACTGCATTTCATTGTGCCTTACAAAATTGTGTTACGATTCTGTTATTCTAACTACACTCATTAGTAATGATTCTTCTGTGAAGAACTTTTTCTCGTCAGCTAGGACTATTTGGTGACCCTGAAATGCAGCTCACATAGAAAAGTCTAGAAAACTGCTTAATATTCTTCCTTTAACAGTCAATTTTCAGAATAAGGGGGTGATGCCCTCAGTATTTCTAATGGTGGATAATACAGTGTTTTTTTTTCTTTTAATTGAAGTACCATCAGTTACAATGTGTCAGTTTCTGGTATACAGCATCATGTCCCAGTCATGCATGTGTGTGTATATATTATATATATACACACACATGCATATTCATTTTCATATTCTTTTTCATTAAAGGTTATTACAAGATATTGAATATAGTTCCCTGTGCTATACAGAAGAAATTTGTTTTTTATCTATTTTTTATATATAGTGGTTAACAATTTCAAATCTCAAACTTCCAAATTTATCCCTTCCCACCCCCCGTCCCCCAGTAACCATAAGATTGTTTACTATGTCTGAGAGTCTGTTTCTATTTTGTAAATGAATTCATTAGTGTCTTCTTTTTTCTTTCTATTTTTTAGATTCCACATATGAGTGCTATCATATGGTATTTTTCTTTCTCTTTCTGGCATCTTCAATGCCGTGTTTTGGTTTGTTTTTGTTTTCTCTCTGTTTTATGAATTATTATGAATCCCTGGAATTTTTATATATTCAATGTGCTTCAAACACTTGCAATTATTATCATTAATTTTTTATTGAACTATAGTTGATTAATACTATTGTGTTAGCTTCAGGTGTACAGCAAAGTAATTCAGTTATATATGTGTGTATATATGTTCTTATTTTTAGATTCTTTTCCATTATAGGTTATTACAAGATATTAAACATAGTTCCCTGTGCTATATGGTAAGCCCTTGTTGTGTATCTATTTTATATCTAGTGGTGTGTCTGTTGATCCTGAACTCCTAATTTATCCCTCCTCCCCCTGCAATTATTTTTTAATGTAAACTTTTTTTTTGAAGAGAACACACACAAAAATGGAGAAATTCAGATTAGTGAATTTTCAGATTAAATGAAATCCATGTGCTGGTACCCCTTTCGAGAATCAGAGAATATTACCAATATCCAAGAAGTACCTCTCACAGCCCCTCCAGCCATGACCTTACCCCCAAGGGTAACCACTCTCCTGACTTCTAATACTATGTATTAATTTGCCTGTTTTGAGCTTTGTATACATAGAATTATACTACGTGTTCTGTTTTGTTTCTGGCATCTTTCATCCAACATTGCGTTTGTGAGATCCACCCACTTCATTAATTATTTTCATTGCCTTAGAGTGTTCCCTTGGTGAATACACCACAGTTTATTCATTTTCTTCTATTGTTGATGTATATTTGGGTTGTTGCAGTCTGGGGTTATTATAAGAGGTGGGGCTGTGAACACTTTTGTACATGTCTTCTCATGAACATATGAGCACATTTCTATTGGGTTTATGCCTAAGAGTAGAATTGCTGGGGTATGAGTCACATGTATACTCAGCTTTTGTTGACACCGCCAAAGGGTTTCTAAAGGGATCAAACGGCAGACATCAGTACAGGTCATCCCTAAACATTTCAGCATACCTATCAACTAGAGTTCAATATTTGCTTATTGGTTTTTTTTTTTTGAGGTAAAATTTACACACAGTGAAAAGCACAAATTTTAAGTGGACCATTTGATGTACTTTTGACAAATGCACACGTTTGTAATCCAAACACCTGTAGAGATATAGGATACTTCCATCACCCCAGAAAGCTCCCTCCTGCCCCCTCCCAGTTAATCCTCACCCCCGACTCCCCTAGGCAGTATATTTTTTACTATAGATTAGTTTTGCTGGTTCCAGAACACCACATAGATGGAATTCCGCAGTACTCTTCTACGTAAGCCTTCTTGCACTCAGCACAGTGACTGTTGTGAGTCACCCCTCCTGCTGTGTGTGTTAGCTGTTTGTTCCTTTTCACTCAGTCCACGGTCTGAATACACCACTGCCAGCTTATCTGTTCCCCAGTTGATGGACTTTTGGGTTGTTTCCAGTTTGGGATTGTTACAAATAAAGCTGCTATAAAAATTCCTTTTTTTTTCAGCTATTTTTGAGGACATATGTTTTCTCTTGGGTCACTTGGTGGGGGTCACATAGACAGAATATATGCAGCCCCTCTCCTGGGACCCATAGTCTATTTGAACTTTGGTCCATGACACAGTGTTGAGCATGTGCTCTGTGGCAGGTGTAGAAAGTGCACAGTGGGAGGTGGGAGAAGGTGACAGAGCTCTGGGAGATAACCAAGGAAGGCCTCCTGGAGGAAGGGGCCTTGGTGCCAACACAACTTGGTTTAGTAGGAGGATCAGGAGCTGAGGTCAGACACGCCTTCATGCCAGCCCTATTCCCATGGGAAAAAATATCCTTGGGAATCTCGCTTTTTTCATCTGTAAAATGGGGATAACCACACCTCAGGATTTGATGGAATAGTGGTGCCTCTTTTGTTAAATATTCTTTTTTTCTCCTCAGGCCTGGCTCCTGTGGCCGCCTTCAACGTGGATGTGGTCCAGACCTGGGTGACTCCCGAGGGAGGCGCCCCATACGTGCTCAGCTCCCTTCTGCACCAAGACTCCAGCACCAACCAGACCTGGTGAGTGGGGTCTGGTGGACGAGAAGGAGTGGGGTGTGAGGACTAAGGGGTCCTGTTGAGCCTGAGACGGTCCCTGACAAGGCCTTGGCACCCCACCCCACAGCCTGGGGAGAACCTCCTGTCACTTTCAGGAGGGCGTGCAGGAGAGAGGCTGTGAGCTCAGGGCCAGTCCTCCCAGCCAGAGCCCCTCTCCTCACCCTGGGCCCCCTTCACTACCAGGGATGAGGGGGTGGGGGGACTAAAAAAACTCTTTGAAATTAAAGTTTATTAAATTCCCAGGGGGAGGGTATAGCTCAGTGGTAGAGCGCAGGCACCTGGCATACATGAGGTCCTGGGTTCAATCCCCAGTGCCTCCATTAAAATACATAAACCTAAGTACCTCGCCCAAAACAAACAACAAAAAAATTTTTTAAATTTCCCAGGGATCAAAGAGAAGTTATCATTTACTCTAAAGGCTACAAAATAAACTCATCAAACAATTTAAAAAAGTTTATTAAGGCTCTTTTGCCCCTTACAAAAGTAACACATGCTCTATATAGATGTTTGGACAAGTGACAAAAAGTATTTTTTTTAAATGGAAAATATGAGGCAGGCCAGAGCGGTTACGAGGCACGCTGTGGGTCTGGTCACTGTGGTTCAGAGACAGCTTTGCTCTATACTTACAGCAGCCTCAGTTTCTCATCTCTGCAGTGGGGTGATATTTTCTGACCTCACCAGGTTGTTGCAAGGATGCTTTGAGTTAAGACACCTGAAGGATTTGGCACAATTTCTGGCCAAGTTTAAGATCAATACACATTACCTTATATTTTAAAAATATCATCTGTACCCACCCATTAGATCAGCAAAACAGTTTAAATCTGACACCATTCTGCTGGTAAGGATGTGGTGAAACAGGAGTTTGTGGGCATGTGAGTTGGTAGAATCACCTTGGAGCACCATTTTGCCACTACGGGCAGAGCTGAGGATGCACGTGGCCTTTGACTCATCGATTCCACTCCCAGATACCAGCCCTAGGGACATTCTCAGGCACACGTAAAGATACTGATGGTGACATTGTTTTGAGCCATGAGAGGCGGGAAATCTGCATCCTCGGAAACTGGAAGGAATAGGTGGGATTCATCCGACGTGATGCTAAAAGCAGGTTCGTTGAACGAAATGAGTGCAATGGTTATGAACTGGATCAATCTAAGATGAAAAAGGCAAGTTGTAGAATAATATATACCACGGCCATTCACGCCACAAATGTTTATATGGAGCACCTACTGTATGCCAGGCCCTGAGGATACAGCGGGGAGCAAAGCAGACACAAATCCTTAAACTCAGGGGAGACAGACAATAAGCGAGGAAATCCACAGTGAACTCTGTCAGACAGTGAGAGTGGTGCTGGTGCAGAGGCACGTCTTTGGTTTTAGGAGAAGTTCTGCCGTGAAGGGTCACGATACACATGCCAATGTCCCCCTGTTGTCACCAAAACGACTTTTAGAGCTGCTTTGTTTTGAAGCCAGGGTCCGGTCAAGGTTCATGCGTTGTATATCTTTACTGTCTCTTTGGTCACCGTTAATCTAGGGCGGTCCCTCCCCTCCCCCCTCTGGTTCGTGCGGGTCATAGGCCTCTTTCTGTGCGTGCAGCTGCCCCAGGCTGGTTCCCTCCCCACCCCTCCCCACCCCCGCTGCCTTGCTTCTGGCCAATGATCCAGGGTTTCCTTCAAACCCAACACACCTGAGCCGTGAGCTCGGGGGTCCGGAGGGCTTTGGGGCAGAGCCAGGTGAGGTGCTTGGGGCTCCTGGCTGAGCAGAGCTCAGTTTAGTGGGAGATGGGTGGACGGTGGCAGCTCCTGGGGCAGCCTCACAGCCCTGGACCTGGGCTTGGACCCCATGCTTGGTTTCCTCATTGTACAGTGAAGAAGCTGGTGACCATTAGATTTAAGTGGTGAGGGCAGGGCCCATTCACTCATTCATTCATTTAAGGAGCACCTACTCAGTGCCAGGCAAAGCTGCGGGGAGGAGACAAGTGAAGGAGACACAGTCCCTGCCCTCATGGAGCTCCAGGCTCATGCGGGAAACAGGCAAGTCAGGCGATGACAAGAGGAGTGATGGCTGCTCTGTGGGGATGTCCAGGGAGCTTTGGGGACGCAGTGGCACGTGTGTCCTTCCTCCAGAGACTATGCATCGACACAGGGAGTTGGGGGCCAAGTAGGAATTGGTGTGAGAAGGCATGAGAAGGGGAGTCGGGGCTGAGAACAGCTTGGGTGAAGTCTGGAAGGCCTGAGTGAGGTTGGGGAGCTGGGGAAGTGTCGAGGCTGGGGCTGAGAGCCATGAGAAATTGGATGGAGGACGTGGGTGGTGCCTTGTCCCCTGGCACAGAGGGTCTGGGCAGCCAGAAGGCTTGAAGCAGGGAGGGTAGTGAGAAGGTCCTTAGGATGTATCTGGCTACAGGAAAATGAATTAAGATGAATTCTGGTTGCCACACAGAAAACTGCCCACATCGTCCACGTGCCGCTCAGGAAATGTTCACGAAGTGAGCCACCCACGGATGTGGCATCCAGATCAAGAGGCAGAACAGGGCCGGCCTATCATAAGCCCCCTGCAGCTGTGTGCTCCCCCCCAGGCACAGCCCGGGTGGGGAGAGTTACGCGCTGTCCCCGCTGTCCATCTCCACGGACCGGCTCTGCCTGTTCTTGGGACGTGTCATAAACGAGGCATGCAGTAGGTGCTCTGTTATGTCAGACTCCTCTCCCTCAGCATGCAGTCTAGGAGTCTGACCTGGCATTGCCTGAGGCGGTGGTGCTCATGGAGGTTGCTAGAGTTTTCCTTTGTGTGAACGGTGCTAATGAGGAGTGTTCTGGTAGTTTCCTTGGGTCAGAAGGAACAGCACAGCTCCGCACTTTCTTTTGCTGGGTGAGGGCACTTCTTTTTTTTTTTTTATCAGGCACGTACCCAGCAGTGGAACTGCTGGATCATGGCTTCTGGGTTAGGTCAGCATTCAGTTTTGCAAACTTTGCAGTGTGTGAGCGTTCTGCTTGCTCCCCCGACTTGTCAAGGCCAGATTTCAGCCCGAGTTATTGGTGACCGTCTCCTGCCCAGGCTCCTCCCACCAGTACCCCAGCAGGGCCCTCACCACACGAGCTTCAGGCCCAACAGTCCTTAACGTCCCCTGCCTCAGAAGCCAAACTGAAAGATCACAGTGGATGGGGGACTTTGAAGCCCTGGGAGCAGAAGGCTCTCAGCCCACCCAGTGGTGGCAGGGAGAGCCCAGCTGCGTGCAAGAAAACCTCCCTGAACACCTGCTGAAGCAGAGTGGGGGGCTCGTGGGTTTGAACATGCAGGGAAGGAGGATGTGGTGGGAGGCAGTTCTGGGTTCCTGATGCAGACACTGGAGCCTGAGACCACAGGCTGCTGCACAGGGCAGGAAACGCACTGCTGGCCGCCCCGGGGCCACAGAGGAACCAGTTGGGCTCCCCTTGTGAGGATGACATGTCCCTCTCACTCCCTCACGTTGTTCCTCCTTAAGATGTAACAGCCTCGGCTGGCTGCATTGGGAGCTGCAGCAGGATGGAGTGGAATATAAAGGCCTTCCCCCTGGGCGGGATGGGAATAGACTCTGAGGACAAAGATGGGTTATGGATGAAGGTAGGCAGGAAACGCGCTGCACCCAGCCCAGGTGTAATAGGGTCCCTGGGGCTGCCAGCTGATGGTTGTTCAGTTATTGCTGAATTTGTTAGTCACTCAGTTGATAAATCTGGAGCTCAAGAGACCACCCACCACGGTGGGGGTGTAATAGGGTCCCTGGGGCTGCCAGCTGATGGTTGTTCAGTTATTGTTGAATTTGTTAGTCACTCAGTTGATAAATCTGGAGCTCAAGAGACCACCCACCAGACTGGGCCCCAGGCCACAGCATAGCATGACCAATATGTATGGCAATCTTGGGTTCTGAAGTGCACAGCCTGTGCAACTGTACATGGTTGTCTCTCAGGAACTCACAATCTACGTGGGAACAAAAGCTAAGAATAAAGGAAGAGTGAGGGCTTCCTGGAGGGCTTGGAGAGGGTCAAGGTGGTCCTACTTTGGGGGTGACTTCCTGAGGAGCTGGCATTTGGGATAACTGTTCTGCAGGAAAGAAGGTAAAAGGCATTGCAGGCAGAAGAAACAGCTTGGGCCCAGGGCCTGAAGGGGGAAGGAGAGCGGAGGCTATTCCAGGCCTGCACCTACCCTAGCAAAACACGGTCTGGGCAGGAGCAAAGTTCTGAGCCCACCTTTGTGGGGGAGGAGAGATTAAGGTGCTGGGCCCAGGGCTGAGGCCCAGGGCTGAGGCTCAGGCTGGGGAGGGGTCTGGGGAAAGAGGCAGGTTGCTGAGCAGGCGACCTAATTTGGGAGCTCAGCTGCAAGCCCACAGATCTCAGCTGCATCAGCCCTCCTCCCCTCAGCCCTGCCCCAGATCGGCCCCCTCACCTGCTACCTGGGCTGCCATTCAACAGTCATTCAACAAATATTTACCGAGCCCCTGCTCTGTGCCAGCCACTGTTCGAGATGTTAGAAATAACATGGCGAACAACACAGACAAGATTCCCTGGGGAACTTACAGTCTGGGGGCGGGGTGGGGGGAGATAGGTAATAAACACACAAACAAGTCAACAGGATGCTCTCAAATGGGGACAAATTCTGAGAAGGAAATAAACAGGGTGATACAAAGCAGAGTAAATGGGTTGTGAAGTGGGGCCGGCTGGAGAAGCATCTGTGAGGAGATGACAGTTAAGCGAGGCCAAGGGATGAGAATGAGCCAGGCTTGGGGAGAGTAGGGGGCACAGCAAGGCAGAGGGCCCAAGCTGGGGGCAGTCCCAGAAGAGGAGCCAGCCAGCGTGGAGCCAGAGCTGGGAGAGCAGAGGAGCAGGAGGGGCGTCTCAGAGGCGGGGTGGTGCTAGATGGCTCGAGGCCCCTGCGGGCTGCGGCGGACTCTTTTCTTAAGTGCGTGGGAGGCTGCTGCCGCGGGAGTGACATGGCGTAACTTTTGAGAGTAAATTTTAACCCCTCCCCCAAAACCCAACCCCAATTAAGAGGCTGTTGCTATAGACCAGGCAAGATGATGCTGGCAGGGGAAACAGAGAGAAGAGATGCTCTCTAGGTGTAATTTGGAGGAAGAACCGACGGGGTTTACTGATGAATTTGATGTAGGCCATGGGTGAAAAGATAACGCGAGGGTGTCCGCGAGCTTCAGACTCCAGAATGCAGTGGTTGGTGGTGCTGCGTTGGGGCCGGGGAGGTGGAAAGGTCCAGCACAGGAGGACAGGGCCGTTGTTCTGTTTGGACTTTCTAAGTTTGAAACGCCTATTAGACAAAGGGCAGTTGTTATTTATCCATTTCCTAAGGCTGCTGTAACAATTCACCCCAAACTTAGTGGCTTAAAACAGCTCAATTGTATTACCTGGCAGTTCAGGAGAAGTCCGAAATGGGTCTTATTGGGCTGAAATCAAGGCGTTAGCAGGGCTGTGTTCCTCCTGGAGGCTTGAGGGGAGAATCGTTTCCTCACCTCTTTTGGCTTCTGGGGAGGCTGCCTGCCTTCCTTGGCTTGTGGCCTCTTGCTCCATCTTCAGATCTCTGACTCTGACCCTCCTGCCTCCCTTCCATAAGGACCCTTGTGATTACATTGGGCCCACCCAAATAATCTGCCCCATCACATGATCCTTAACTTAATCAAACCTACAAAGCACCTTTTGCCCTAAAAAGTAGCTTCTTCACAGTCCTGGGCATTAGGGCCTGGACCTCTCTGGGGTGGTGGGTCATTATTCTGCTTTCTACAGCTATGCTGGTCTGGCTTCTGTGGGAGGGACGCTGGCGCTGCAGATACAAAGGTGGGAATTTCAGCACTGACAGGTATATTGAAGCCAGGGGATTGGAAGGGATCACTAGAGCATGCTGGAGAGGAAAACAAGGAGCCAGCCCCGGGACACCAGTGACATTTAGAAGTCAGACAATGAAGGAGCAAGCTAAGGCATTTGGGAAAGAATAATGAGAGGGGTCAAGGGAAATCAAAACGCAAGGGTTTCAGGGAGGAGATGTTTGCTTATGTCCAAGGCTGCTGAGAGGTTGAGGAAGATCAGGACAGAAAGGTGTCCCTTGGATTTGGCAAGGTGGGGACCACAGCTGACCTTGACAGGAGCCCTATCAGAGGGCGGGAGTCAGCTTGGGGTGGGGTGGACTGGCTAGGGCACACCCAGGTGTGGATTTTATTATTCTTCTGTAAACCGTGGAGATAAGTGAATGACATATATCGTCATTTTTTTAAGTGTCCAGTGATGGGAGATGAGGAAGTGGAAACAGCACCTCGTTCCTGCCCCCCGTCCACTGTAGCTCACTTTGAACTTTTCATCATGTTTCCCCTTTATAAACACGGACTAATCATGCACTTCCCCTTTACAAAGTCCTCTGTGGCTTCCTACTGCCTTCAGCATAAAGACCTTGAACTTGGCTCACTGTTACCAAGCCCGTCTCAGGGCGCCTTCCCCAGTACCCACTACTCACAACCCCTGGGATGGGGAGCTCTCTCCCTGTCTCGGGGCAGCCCAAACCTCCCTGGGCAGCAGGGACAGTGAGGATGTTTCGGCCAACACTGGCTCTCTGCTGTCCTCCTGGGCTCAGGGCAGGGGGCAGAGTCTGTAATGTAATCTGCATTAGCAATTACATCTCTGGAGACTGCCTTAATCAGGCTGAGGTGCCCACCCACTGAAACCTCCAGTTTTGACCGACCCATAGGCTAAGGGCACCAGTGTACTCTTCTCGGGAAGCACTGTCACTGAGGCCAGATGGCGCAGGCCCCCGGCCACCACTAGGAAGCCAGCACTGCCCCCAACAGAACCAAATATGCTGCTGGTGGCTTCCTGGTTCCCCGCCACTGCCACCAAAGAGCAGAGAGTCTTTCTGTACCACCGGTATCGCCCCCATCTCTGTCAGGGTGGGCCAGCAGGCAGAGAGGGGAGGCAGTTAGCCATTTCCTGCCTGGAGCTGTGCAAAGGTAGAGGTTGAGCAAACGCCTCCCATGTGATGCAGGGTCCGCCGTCCCAGGCTGGAAGTCTGCCTGCCTTTCCAGGTCTGGGCTTCTCTATAGATTTCCAAACAGAGAGCCTGTGGGTCTGTGGGCCTGGAATGGACAGACTGGGCCTGGGCAGGCAGGGAGGAGAAGGGAATCATTGACCAGATCAACTTTGCTGCCTACCCATCCGCTCAGGCTTCTGGTCACCAGCCCCAGTACCAGCGGGACTGCAGAGCCCCTGCATCAATGTTCCCTCGTCCACGATGAGCTCCGTTGCCACCCAGTTGGTAAGTCAGCCCTCACTCCAGGGAATGCTCGAGGACCTCCTTTCTAGGAATCCCACTCATCCAGCCCAACCATTCCAGCCCCAGCCCCATCTAACCCAGTCCCTCTACCCCGGGCCCCACCACCACCGACAGCAAGCCTTCCACCCTGATGCCCAGTCCCATCCCTTCCCAACCCTCGTCGCCAACCCACCATTCTGGACCCAGTCCTAACAGCAAAAATGATACCTGAAACGTGTCGAATACTCCATTCTGCTAAGTGCTTCGTATACCTTTAACCCTCAAAACCATGCCATTTTACAGAAGAGGAAGCCTTTGGTTTCCAGAGACGTCCTTTGGTTTCCAGCATGACTACGGTCACGCATCTGGGCAGCACCAGAAATGCAAACCCAGCTCCACCTGATTCCAAAACCCAACCTATCCCAGCTCATCACACCTCAATGGAATCCACCCCTTCCCCTCCCGATCTAACTGTGGCCACCCTAGCATCTAGCAGGGGCCTGCCCTAGATCAGGCACTCAGTCACACTGATCAGCAGATGAATGGACCTGGTTCACTCATTGAGCAAACTGTCCCCACCCCACCCAGTCCTACTGAAGGCCCATCTGTGCTGACGGCTGTGTAAGGAGGAATCCTGGGCTCTGTGAGACCTCAATCTCTGCCTCAGAAGGGGACATGGTCCAGTAGGGTGACTGAGTGATCCTGTGACTCAGAAATGAGTCCCCTGAGAGCGGGGAGCAGGAGGAGCTACATCTCTGCCCCCGGGGGTGTGGGGCAGTAAGAGTCCCTGGAGACAGGACTCTGAGAGAGAAGGGCTCATCGGTTTGTAGAGCCAGTCCTCCCAGCGCTGCACACACCGCCGGCTGGCGCTTCTCCACCTGCCTGCCCCACCAGACCAGGGGCCCCTGGAGGACAAGGAGCAGGTGTGTTTCTCTGGATCCCTGTCACTGTGGCACAGAGCAGACATCATGGGGCCTATGTTGAATGAGGCACTGGATGAGCCTGGGGGAGAGGCCTGTCCCTGAAGGCCCCCCTATCCAGCTTCTAGAGGCTGCCCAGAGGGGCTACTGGTTCCTCATGGGGCCCTGACCAAGATGGCCCTGTGCCCTCTGACCTTGGCTCCTAGACTGCTTCCCAGCATCCCTCCTCCTTACCTGGGCTTACCTGTTTCAGAGCATGTCTCCATCCCAAAAAGGAGGTACCGGGGTGTGACAGCTGTCCGGAACCAGCATGGTGTTTTGGTGAGTGTGTGTGGCATGGGAGGATGGAGGGCTTCAGGGAGGCTGGTGCTAACCCCTGTGGTCGACCGTTGTGGGTACCAGTCCTGACTGGCATGTTATTCTCGGGGCTGAGCCCAGCTGTCTCCCTGGTGCCAACCCCAGGGCTGATGGTGGCTCTGACGCAGGTCCTCATGTGACCCAGCACACTGGTCCCAGCACTGACTCCTACCCCTGCTGAGGAGTGAGCAAGCTGTTCCTGTGTCCCCTGCCTGGTTGAGGCCCTTGGTTCTGGCATGGGGGTGAGGGGATGGCTGCGACTAGGGGCCCTGGGCTGGGGTGACCCAGGCTTTTCCCTCTCCCTCTCCCCCTCCTCCAGATCTGCATTCAAGTGCCGACCCGGCAGCCCCACAGCCTCAGCTCAGAGTTCACAGGTAACTGCAGCCTGCTGGCTCCTGACCTCCAGCCCCGGGCCCAGGTTTACTTCTCCAACCTTGGTAAGGATTGGACCCCCTCTGGCCTTGGACAGCTCTGAAGAGCTCTCCTTAGGTCTCCAAGAAGAGGCACTAGCCCATAGCAGGTGCAGAGGGACACAGAGGCCCCGAGAAGGCCAAAAGGTCTAGGCCCCTGTGAAGGGAACCAGGGCAGAGCTAAGTGTGGGCTTGCCTGGAGGTGAACAGGAGGCCATCTGACCCTGGGCTCATCCATGTGTACTTTTTAGAGAATCTCCTGGATCCCGATGCCCATGTGGATGCTGGAGTCTGCTCCAGGAACAAAGAAGGCAGCACGGAGAACAGAGCCAGGCAGCGCCGGGCTCTGAAGGTGGAGGAGGAGGAAGAGGAGGAGGAGGAGGAGGGAGCAGGTAAGAAGAGGCAGATCTAGCTTGTTCCCAGAAGCTGTCAGAGCTGACCCCTAGGCTGGTGACCTCCAGGGATGAGGGGCCCTAGGTCCGGGAGATGGGGAGCAGTGGCTGGATTCTACAGGCCTGGCCACTCCCAGCTCTGCCCCACTCCATCTTACAGGCGAGTGGGAGTGCGAGGAGTGACACACAGCCAGAGCCCCAGCAGCCTCTGACTGTCTCTGCCCCTGAGACAAAGGCTTCCCTCTTGGGAGCATCATCGACGTCCTCCCTGAACTGAGCCCTCAGAGCTTCAGTGGGGTGGGTGCCCTCACTCCTGCCCCGAATGCCACGCCCACTCCTGACCTGCTCCCTGTCTTGGCCCAGGTACCGAGATCGCCATCATCCTGGATGGCTCAGGAAGCATCGATCCCCCAGACTTCCAGAGAGCCAAAGATTTCATCTCCAACATGATGAAGAACGTCTATGAGAAGTGCTTTGAGGTGGGCTTCCCTAAGGGCTGGACTCACACAGCCTCTGGGTGACCCACCACAGTGAACCCACCACCCCAAAGCGTCCCCCAGTGACCTGCTCATATTCGTGGGTCAGCTATTTGGGCTGGGCTCAGCAGGGTGGTGGTTCTGCTGGAGTTATTCCTGTAGCTGCAGACTTCTGGTTGCTTGCTTGGGGGGCCTAAGGTACCATCACTTGTCTGGGTCCTGTGCCTTCAGCAGCTCAGCCCAACTCTTTCATGGCAGGCGCTTTTCAAGCCTCTGATTGGATCACATTGGCTGATGCCCCATTGGCCAAAGCAAGTCACATGGCCTATCCTGGAGCCAGTGTCGGGGAGGGGGACCAAACAGGGACGTGGATTCAGGGAGCAGCCTGTGACTCACTGGGAGGCATTACCATCACACCTTCCTCGCCCCCTACTGGCTTAGAGATTTCCCTCTGCCTCGGCATCTCCTCTGGCCCAGAGTTGAGGAGGAAGGAGTGGATTCTGCACTGCCTTCAAGGGGAGCCATCTAAGGAGTGGACGTGGCCGTGGGCATGGTGACTCTGCCAACTTCCTCCCCCCTTGGCCCTCCCCTCCAGTGCAGCTTTGCCCTGGTGCAGTACGGGACAGTCATCCAGACGGAGCTTGACCTTCAGGACAGCCAAGACGTGACGGCCTCCCTCGCCAGAGTCCAGAACATCACTCAAGTGGGCAATGTCACCAAGACTGCCTCTGCCATGCAGCATGTGCTGTGAGTGTGAGGGCAGTGGGGATTACCTGCACACCTGCTGGGTGCCGGCCCATGGCCCTGCCCAGAGGCTCTGAGGCATCCTGACTGGAGAAAGTGGCTGGCCAGAACTGGGAAGAGGAGAGGGTCTTCCTTGGCTGAAAGGGGACTGTGAGGTCCTCTAGTCCAGCCTTGGCTGGTGGATGACACCCCAGGACAGTCCTCCAAAAGTTCCTCCAAAGGTTCCTCCCGCAGTGGCAATCAGGCACAGTGCTTATAGGGAGGGGCTCAGTGGCCAAGCTCCCTGGGTTCAACTCCCAGCTCTAGTTGTGAGACCTTGGGCAAGTTGCCTAACCTCTCTGTGCTTCAATTTCGTCACTGTTAAAATGAGAATAACAGTAGTACTTGCCTCATAGGATTTTGTAAGGATTAAATGGGTTAAAACTTGGATGGCACCTACAACAGTGCCTGGCACATAAGTGCTATGTAAATCTCAGCCACTGTTATTAATGTCATTATCATTCCTACACGTGCATGCGAGGAAGAGGCTCAAGTGCTGTCCAGCATCTTTCCATTGGGAGCAGGTGCGGGGCAAGAACATGTGTGTTACAGCCTCATGTCCACCTGCCCTGCTGTGCACCGTAGGGCATCACCGTCCCTCTCTGGGCCTTTGCTCCCCTAGGAGGGCTCCTTAATCCTCTCCAGTTCTATAACAGCTCAGTAAAATCTCCCCCAGGCTCAGTCGTCCTTTTGGCAAAGTTCTCTCCATTTATTCTCCCCGACTTAGAGACAACATCTTCACCCCAAGCCATGGCTCCAGAAGAAAGGCCTCCAAGGTCATGGTGGTGCTCACCGATGGGGACATATTCGGGGACCCCCTCAACCTCACGACTGTCATCAATTCCCCAAAGATGCAAGGTGTTGAGCGCTTTGCCATTGGGGTAAGAGCCAGGAGCTGGGCGGGTGGGTGGGTACCCTGTGACCCTGTACAGCCTGGGGTGGGGAGGAGCCAGGGTTCCTAGAGGGACTTCGGTAAGCAGCTTACCCAAACCTGCTCCATTCACACTCACCAAGTTCTCTTCTCTCAGCCCCGCCATGTCCCCTGCTCCCCTCAGCCCCCGCCTACCTCTGGGTCTTCCCCCAGAGGGCTCATTTCCTAACAGTGGACATGGCTCACTGGCCTAGCAGTGATGGGGAGAGCGGTGGACACTCTGGGAGCCATGGGAGGGATAGCAGGAAGATTCCTGGAGGAGATGGTGCTGAGCCGAGTCTTGGAGGACAAACGGGAGTAGCTAACCAAGGGCACAGGGGAGGCGGGAAGGGCACTGCAGGCAGAGGGACCAGGACATTCAGGGGTGAGAAGGAGCCCAGTGTGTTCAGGAAAACCCATGTAGAGTGTGTGTGGAGGAGCATAGGGAGCAGGTAAAGAAGGGAGAAGGTGGAGGACCTCAGCCAGCGGGCGGGCTCAGCGCTCTCCCTGGGCCTGGCGAGCCCTCACACGCTGACCACTGCCCAGGGCATCTGTGCAGGTGGGAGATGCATTTAAGAATAACAAGACCTATGAGCAACTGAAGCTGATTGCCTCAGAGACCCCTGAGGCCCACGCCTTCAAGGTGACCAACTACATGGCGCTGGATGGGCTGCTGAGCAAATTGCAGCAGAGCATCATTCGCGTGGAAGGTGAGGCTCCAGGGGCCGCAACCAGCCCGCGGCAGCCCCCTGAGCTTTCAGCGGGAGGCCTGAGACCTGCGCTCCAGCCCCGCCCCGTCCTACCTCCGTGTGGCACTCTGGACAACCGTCACCTCTCTGAGCCTCAGCTGTTCCATCTCTCAAAAGGCAACAGCATCCCCAGCCCTCTTTACCTCCCCCAGATTCCATGAGGCTCTTTCTGGTGCTGGAGATAAAGGCTGACTGGGGTGTGGTTCCTGCTCCCAGGAGCTCACAGATGAGGAGACTGAGGCCCAAAAGGGCGAGTGGGGGATGGGGGCTGCCCAGCCTGCTCTGTCAGGACCCAGATCTCTCCTCCAGCCTGGTGCTCAGCCCATCGTGTGGAATATCGCTCCCCTGGGAGCAAGGCCAAGCTGGACCCTTCTCTGACGTGGTTTCTCCCTTCACCTCGGCCCACAGCCGACTCACTGGCTTCTTGTCTTCCAGGCACGGTCGGAGACGCCCCCCACTACCAGCTGGCACAGGTCGGGTTCAGCGCCCAGATCCTGGACGAGGTACATGGCCGACTCAACACCGGGCAGGCTCCCCACAGAGGAGGGCGCCCCCACGACCCCCAGGAACTCAGGGACCTCTTGCTCTCCCTGCCCTCCTGTGGTGATGCCTCTGAAGGAGCCATTTTAGGACAAAGTTTCCTTGCCCCAAAACTGGACCTTTGAGGTCAATGAAAGTAAGGCCCTACTTATAAACAGGAGGTTGTTTTGTCCTGTTCCAGGATTAAGCAGTGTCCCTTAGCATAGACATGGGTTTTGGCCTGGCTGGGCTTGCCAACCAAGTTGAGTACTTCTTCCGACCGAAGGCCCTGTCCCCTGCTGATGGGGAGACATGCAGGCACATTGAGGACACTGTCCATGTATGTGGTGGAAGCTGGGCTGGCACATCTCTCCCTGCAGGTGGGCCTTGGGCCCTGGCTGGGCGGCCTGTGGAGATGAGCCATGTCTTGCTCAGTCAGACTTTTTTTTAACACTCAACATCTGGGCCCCGGGTTGGATTTCTACCCTGGGAGGTCCTTGGTACTGGGGGGACAGCTGCCCTGACAAACTCATGGGTACAAGGCAGGAACCTAGAGTTTGCCATCTCACCATCCTCCTGCACCTCTGGCAGGTGGGACACAGGCATGCTGAACACCTCCTGTCCCCTCTGCAAGGCTCACTGCATTGGCCGGTAGACCCTTGGCCACCATAGCTGGCCCTGGGTCCCTCCTGCTCACAGGGTCACCAACCCTTGTCCCCTGCAGGGACAGGTGCTGCTCGGAGCTGTCGGGGCCTTTGATTGGTCGGGGGGTGTGCTGCTCTATGACACAAATAACTGTCGGGGCCATTTCCTGAACCAGACAGTGGTGGATGCCAAGGCTGCGCAATATGGTTACCTAGGTGAGGGCGGGGCCTGGAGTCTACCTGGGTGAGGGCGGGGCCTGGAGGCTGCCTGGGTGAGGGCGGGGCCTGGAGGCTGCCTAGGTGAGGGCGGGGCCTGGAGGCTGCCTGGGTGAGGGCGGGGCCTGGAGGCTGCCTGGGTGAGGGCGGGGCCTGGAGGCTGCCTGGGTGAGGGCGGGGCCTGGAGGCTGCCTGGGTGAGAGAGGGGCCTGGAGGCTGCCTGGGTGAGGGCGGGGCCTGGAGGCTGCCTGGGTGAGGGCGGGGCCTGGAGGCTGCCTGGGTGAGGGTGAGACCTGGAGGCTGCCTGGGTGAGGGCGGAGACTTGGAGGCTGTCTGGGATACTGAGATTGTACCTTAGGCTGCAATAAGTTTCCTAGTCCAAGAGGGCCCTTGTCGATCACATGGACTAAGGGATGGGCCCTGGTTAGGGACCCTGAAGCTTAGAATTAGGCCTGCTCAGAACTGAAGTGCTGGGTGGCCCTGGGTGGCTGCCTAGGGAAGGAGAGAGCCTTGCCGTTAATAATAGTGGTAGGTGAGCCTTCATGCCCTCCTCGGTCTTCCTGTGCTGTGTGGGTAATGAACGTGGGCAGTAATTGTGGAGTACATTTTGAGCGAAGCTGTGTGTATGATAATGTGTGTACATCCCATCTGTGTGCTGGGGCCCGTGTGTGTGACTGGCCACAGTGGGTAAGTGGGAGCAATCCTGATGAATTTTTAAAAGGATGAGAAAGATAGTCTCTCCAATTTTGCCTCCCTGCCCAGGCCACTTCGAGGGTCTAGTTGGGAAGGTGGGGGGCTCAAAGGAGTCAGGCGGTGGGGGCTCCCAGTCACAGCCCCCAACCCTCAGGTTACTCGGTGGCTGTGCTGCGCAAGCCCTCTGGCCTCGCCTATGTGGCGGGGGCTCCACGGCACAGGCAGAGAGGGGCTGTGTTTGAGCTCCAGGAGGGCAGAGAGACTGACTTCGTGCCAGTGCTGGAGGGCGAGCAGGTATGTGCTGGAGAAGACCCTCCCCACCCCCGTTACTATAGAGGAGGGGTCTGGAGACCCCACAGGGAAAGGGGTGGGCTCCGGGGCACCCATCCTGGGCAGAGCCCCAGCGGAACTCAGCTCCTGCCCCAGCTCTGCGTGTCTCATTGGGGGGGGGCTGTTCACCCCGTCCCCTGTGTTATTCCGGTGAACAGATGAAACTGGTGTGACCCCAATTCGGTGGTCCAGGAAGGGCAAGAACAGGATTCTAGCCTTGCCGAGGGGTCTGGGGGGGCCTCCTCAGCCCTCCCCGTGACTGTGTTCCTCCTGCAATGTAGATGGGGTCCTATTTTGGCTCTGGGCTGTGCCCTGTGGACATTGACATGGATGGGACCACGGACTTCTTGCTGGTGGCGGCTCCATTCTACCACGTTCAAGGAGAGGAGGGCAGAGTCTACATGTACCGTGTGAACAAGCAGGTGGGAGAGTCTCTGTCCTTGCTGAGGCTGTGGCTGCTCACCCTGGGGCCAACATGCTGGAGGCTGAGAGCACCCTGGCCCTGCCTTGCACCAGAGGGCGGTGACAGGGAGCTCAGAGTGGATGGTGGCCTGGGTTGGGGTGGGGGGCCACTACTGCTCTCCCTGCCCTCCCCCACTGTCTCGCCTCCCCTACCTCGTCTTCTCATGTTGAGGATGACCACATTCCAAATCGCTGCACAGTTGACACAGCATGTTTTGTCTGCGATCTCATTTGTTTCTCACAGTCACTGTGGGAGGTAGCTGTCCCTCCCATTCTACAGATGAGGAGGCTGAGACTCAGTGATGATGAGACTTGCTTCAGTATATAGAGCAAGTGTGTGGTGGAGCCAAGGCGAGAAGCTGGGCCTCCTGATGGCCAGTCTAGTCCCCCATCATGGGAGTTGGAGGGTGGGATGGCTCTAGGTCCTGAACTGCAAGGCAGGAAGACCCCAGCTTCACCACTCGCGCACCGTGTACCCTTGGGAAGGTCTCTTGCCTTTTCTGAGCCTCAGAGTCCCCAGTGGAGAATCAGAGTCACCAAGTCCATGAGCACGCCTCCTGGGTTGGTGATGAGGTGGGCACCCTGCAGCCCTGTCTTGAAGGCTGAGCTGCCTCTCTGCTCTACAGGATGGTTCCTTCTCCTTGGAGCGCGAGCTGATCGGGCATTCCAGGTTAATATATGCCCGATTTGGCTTTGCCATGGCAACGGTGGGGGATATCAGTCAGGACAAGCTCACAGATGTGGCCATCGGGGCCCCCCTGGAGGACTTTGGAGCAGATGATGGCGCAGGTTTTGGCAGCGTGTACATCTACAACGGACGTTCTACCAACCAGCTGGTTAACCTCTCTACCAGCTGGTCACAGGTGACCACAGGGCTTCTACTCTAAGACTCTGATCTTCCCAGATATGATGGCCTGAGACCCAAGTCAGCTCCAGTCCTAAGTGCCAGGCAAGTCCCAGGGGGCTGGGAGCGCCCGATGAAGGACAGAGTCACTTGGAAATTCTCACCCCAGACCCTTCCAGTGGGGCGAGAGGTCATGGCAACGTCCGTGCACTTTCCTGACCTGCATTTCCCTCCTCCTCTGGCATTCCTGACCATGGACCTGCCTCAGAGCCTCTTTCCTCTCTCTCAGTCCCTTCTCTGGCTCCTGTCCCCAACCCCACCCTCCATGCCTCACTCTCATCCCCCAGGGCTCTAGTGCCCGCCTCCGTGCTACGTCTCTTAAGGGCACTTTCACCCACTGTGGCTGCCGTTTTTCTGCAAGCTTCAGTCCTGTGTGTCCAGCTGCTCCTGAGCCTCCCACCTGCACGGTGTCCAGCATCTCACTTTCTTGATGCCCAACAGAAAGCACCCTCTCCCCAAGACCTGCTGCCCCTCTGGGCCCCTCCTCTACCCCTCACAGCAGAAACCCTGGGTAACCCCAGACACCCAGCTCAGCCTGTCAGCCTCCCCCATCCAGCCCCTCCTCTCCATCCCCAGCACCCCTGCCCTGGCTCCCGCCTCCTCTGCATCTTCCACCCTGTGTCTTCAGTGGCGTGTCTGAAATTCTGTAGTTCTGAGTAGACACCCCGACTCTATTCCTTGGTTTCACATCAGGCGTCCTTGCACCCACATCCCCCCTGTTCCCACCACAGTGGCCCCTGGCTGTTTCCTTGGATGACCTTGCTCTTCCCTTGGATGACCTTGCTCTTCCCCACCCCTCGCTGTCCTCATTCTCCTGGTCAAACCCCACCCTCCTTCAAGCCTCCATTCAAATGCCTCTTCCCCTGGGACTGAGGCTGATCTGCTGACTGAGTAAAATGGACGGAAACCCCATTCCCTCTATAACACCTCGTGTCTCTCCCTCTGCAGAGGATCAGAGCCTCAGCAGTGGCCCCAGGACTCCACTACTTCGGCATGTCTGTGGCCGGTGGCTTGGATTTCAGTGGCGACGGCCTTGCTGACATCACCGTGGGCGCTCTGGGCCGGGCAGCTGTGCTCTGGTAGGGTCTGCCCTGCCTCCTGGGCAGCTTCACCAGTTGCCCTGCCCTAAATGTTGTGAGAACACCAGGCACTGATGGGGGGGAACAGGCGCAGCGGTGGAGGGCATCAGCTCTGGGGTCTGCCCATCTAGGCTCGAACCTGAGCCTGCACTTAGAGGGGCGGCCTGGGGCGGGCTACTGATTTCCAAGTCCCAACGGTCTCATCTATAAATGGGAGTAACAATGCACCTACCTCACAGACTTACGAAGATTAATGGAGAGAGTCTATGCAATTTAGCACAGTGCTCAGTGATGGCTGCTAGTGTTTTTATTAATTTCAGAGCCTCTGTGCTCTGTCCCTAGGCGAATTATCAAGTCCAGTGGCTATAAATAAGCTGACAGGGCACTTATCTGCCCTGTGCTCTTGGCTAAGCTCCAGACTTGGCTGTTTACTCAACACCCTTCTTGGCTGTCACTCACGGGCATCACAGAGTTCACACATCTAAAAATGGCTTCTTATTCCCACCCACCCCTCGTTCTCTCCACCCTGCCCCTCCCTCGGCTTCCCATCTCAGCAAAGGGCACCATTTGCTCAGGACAAAAACCCAGGAGTCACCCTTGATTCCTCTTTTCCCTTCCCCTGCCACCCCATCAACAAGTGTGTGTTGGGCTCTGCCTCCAAAATACCTCCTAGCACATGATGTTGTCACCTGGCACCTGGACCACTTTTGTGGCATCCTTCCTGGCTCCCACTCCCTGTGCTCCACTCTCCACACAGCCGCCGGAGAGATCCCTTCCTTCTGCTGCTTACAACCCCTCCGTGGCTCCCACTTAGAGTAAAATCCAAACTCCTGACCATGGCCTGGCCCTGCAGACCCTCCATCCCCCTCTCCTGTTACTGCCCATCTGTCTCACTAATTCTGCTCCGGTTATGCTGACCTTCATGTTCTTCAAACAATCCAGACTCATTCCTACCACAGGCCCTTGGTATTGTCTATGCTTTCTGCCTGGGATGCAGTCCCCCGAGATCTTCACAGAGCTGACTCTTTCTCATTAACAGAGCTCAGCTTAAATGTCTCCTCGCTTGTGAGGCTGTCCCTGACCACCCAGCTGAGTAGCCCCCAGTCTCTATTGCCTTAGCCAGTTTTATTTGTATCATTGCATTACCCGGACCGAGGGTTTTCCTGTTTCTGCTTGTTTATTTGCTTGTTGTTTGTCTTCCCGCCCGAGGAGGGCTTGTCTCTTCCCCTACTCTGTCCTGAAGTCTCAGAACAACACGTGGCATATGAAAGAAGTTTCATAAATATTCCCCGGATGAAAGAAGGAGCCAAGCACCAATCCAGAAGGCCTGTGGCCACTTCTCACGGTCCTCCTTGCTGTCCTGTTTAGCTCAAGACCTGTGGCTCCTCTGAAGGTGTCCGTGAACTTCGCCCCCAACGCACTGCCCATTGGCTTCAGCGGCAGCGTGAATGCGTGTTTGTGTTTTGAAATCAGCTCTGAGACCACAGCTGCCAAGTCAGGTAACAGGCAGCCTAGCTGGCGCGTCCAGTGCTGCGGTCAGTTCCTGTTGGCTGCGGTGGGGGCGGGGAGAGAGGGCTGGGTGGGGGCGGGGGTGTTTCAAAATCCTTCTGTTAGACCTTAGCTCCTTTGGCCCTAGGTTCTGCTTAATGGGGACTGCCCCAGAAAAAGGTGATCCGCTGTTACGTCCACACTCTGAAGGGGTCTGCCTGACCCTGTTGGGTAGAGGGCATTAGACAGATCCCCCTTCTTGGGGGCTGAAGGGTTTGAGTATCTGAAAGAAGACCCAGAAAAAGGCAGGCCTTTCTCCATCTCCAGCTGCTGTGTCCATGCGTGCGTGTGGCCGTAGGGCTCCTGAGACGTGCCCTTCCTCTTGCTCTCTGATTCTCTCTGATTCACATCTTCCCTCGCTCCTCACCGAATCTCCCTGGCCCAGTGGGGACTGGATAACCTGCTGAGGCCTGGCCTCTCTTCCTGTCCCCTTACCTGGCTCTGGTTGGGAGACTTTCCGGAAGGCAGAGGGTGGGCATGGCTTTCAAAGCCCAGGTATTTACTGCCAACCAAAGAGGTCCCTCAGCCACAAGGTAACAACCCCAGAGATGTCTCTCTGCTTCCCGCAGGTCAGAAAGCTGTCTCTCAGGCGGGGTGGCTTATGAGGGTCAAATGTGAGGGTCAAAAATGGCAGCCCTTTCAGTTCCAGCTGTACAGGCTGACAAGTTCAGGCCCCAGAGTCTGAACAGCAGCTGCTGAGCAGCTGTGTGACACTGGGCAGGTGTCTTTCACTCTCTGGACCCTGCTTTCCGTTCTCAGCGGTGAGAGAGTTGGCCCAGGTGATCTACCAGGTGCTTCCAGCTCTGCTGTCCTCAGGTTTTACTCTGTGGTTCCTCTCTCCATTCCCTGAATTTTTCCTCCTCCTCATTTTCTCCCTCAACTCTATCCTCCTCTCCAAACCGTCCTTCCCCTGGGGAAGACTGGCTCAGCCCTGGGGATGTGCTGCTCTGGGTTTGGGGTTGGGGTACCAGGTGCCAGAAGACATGAGAAAAATACCTTTGAAATGAGGAAGAAACTCAGGGACGTGCCCACGTGGGGACACCAGTCTGGAGGGGTTCACAGGAGGCCCTCCATCTGGGGCTTGCCCGTCCCATCCCAGCCTTGTCAGGAAGATCTGGTCTTCATTCCCAGGCCTCAGAGAGACCGCTCTGAACTTCACACTGGACCTGGATGTGATGATGCCGCGGAAAAGGCTGCAGTGCTCGGACGAGAGGGCGTGTCGGGGCAGCCTCCGGGACTGGGACGCTGGGCCCCATCTCTGCAAGCCTTTCCTGCTCATCCCCACAGAGGGGCAGGTGGGTGTGGGAGTTTCGAAGAGAGTTCAGAGGCGTCTGTGTGGTTGAGAAAGGAACCGGGTGCATGCAATGGAGCCCTCACACCCGGACACACAAACAGGCAACTAAAATAATCACAGGAGATCAAAAACTACATGATGGCATGGGAGATGGGAGTTATGATACCAGAAAGCCAAATTAAAGAAACCTACTGAAATCAACCACTCAGTAAATCTCGGAGCTTCCTTGAAGCTGACAAAAAGGGAAATACTTTTTGTTTGTTTGTTTTGGGCAGGGAGGCAGTTAGGTTTGTTTATTTTTAATGGAGATGCTACAGATTGAAACTAGGACCTCCCGCGTGCTAAGCACATGCTCTACGAGTGAGCTATACCCTCCCCCAGGAAACGCTTCAGTTGCTGACATTTTCCTTGGTAATAAATTGGAAATAACAGGGCTCCCTCCCCCATGCCACCTACTCTTACGTGGTAATAGGAGTGGGGCACAGGGACTTTATTTATGTGGGTCAGCATCAGAAAAATTGAACGAGGGAAAGTAGAAATAGAAAGACAAAGGCTGTCATTTATAGACATTTACTCCCAACCAAGGTGCCTAGAGACATAGAAAAAGATGTATTTGTCAGGACCCAGAGCCTGACAGGACCCAGAATTTTGGACCTAAAAGGATCATTTATTCCAGTAAACTCATAAATTATACTTCTGACTGCACATCTGTTCCCACATCTTTTCTGATTGTTAATTGGATTCAGGAAGAATTTTTAGCAAGTCTGTGGCTTCCTTACATACAAGTGTAGCTACCTTTTCCACCTGGGAATCATGTTCACCTACTCTCAGGCATTCACAGCTCCTAGCTGGCAGGTCTCAATAAACAAAGAGAATGGCAGATGGCATCCCAGGCCATCTCTTTGCCTTCAGGTTTTCTTTCTTTGATATGTGCTCCATGCTGCTTCAAGAAAGATCTTTGTAAACACGGATGAGACCACGACTCTTCCCTTTCGTGGCTCCCTTTTGTCCTCTGAATAAAGTCCAAGCTGGTTTTGAACTCCTGATGGCCAGAATCCCTTTGCGGATGGCAGGAACCATTAGGTGTCATAAGGCCTGAGGCAGATCATGGGAGATTTTCCCAATGCTCTTGGCAGCTTGGTTGAGGGAAGTGTCCCTTCAGCCTGGCTTACTGGGAAAAGGCTTGGGGCTCTGGGCTCACCAGTGTCACTGTCTGTTTCCTGTTATGACTGTGTTCAAGTTAAAAGTTTTCTCCTTGCATCTTCTCCCCCACATCCAACTCCAACCCTGCACTCCTTGGTGACTCTGCAGCTCTGTCAGGAGGACTGCTTCTCCAACATCAGCATCAGGGTCAGCTACCAGCTCCAGACCCCTGAGGGCCGGAGGGACCACCCCCAGCCTGTCCTGGACTTATACACTGAGCCCTCCACCATCTTCCAGGTGACTCAGCTAGGACCAGACTCTCCTGGGAGCATTCCCCCCCAAAACACCTGCTCCCCCAACTTGAGAGAATGTTAAAGTTGGGAGGGTCTTCAGACAGCACTTGGGCCCCTCACTGTACAAATGGGGTTAGAGAGCGATTGAGATGACATTACTTTCCCCAGGGCCTCCCTGATGGGTAACACTGGTCTCCAAACTACCCCAAAGCTAATTTTTTTATGTTCACAAAAAGTGCTTGCGATGTATTTGATGAAACATATGAATACCCGGCTTGGCAAGGGTCTTTGATAACAGTGTGGTGGGGGATCCTGTGTAGGGACTGGACTGGAGCCCACCTGCCCTGCTCTCTAGAGAGGATATGCTTTGGTGCACCTGCCTACCCGGTCCTGGCCAGGGGCTTCAGGCTAAGTGGCCCACCAGACCTGCACCCCAGCAGGCAGGTAGTATCACAAGAAACCGTTTTCACAACTGCAGGAAATCAGAGGGGGAAAATAAACAGTCAAATTTTGATTTTATGATATCCCTTTGTAGTTAAAAATATCTTATGGGGAGATCCTTTGAGATTATGTGATATATCCTATGATATATCCTGTCTAACATCCATTCATGATTTTTATCTTAATCAGTGATTACTTGGATGGTTTGGCTAAGAGATTAAAAAAAAATTTACCCCACCTAGAAAATGGGTGAGGAGAAATGATTAGGTGTTAGGTTAAGCACAGAGATGTTTCCAGAGGATGAGCTCAAGCTGGGAGCTTAGGATATTTTAGTCCTGCTCTCTATTTCACTCTAGTGAAAGAGAGCAGGCTGCTTGGCTATACTAAAAACAAAATGAAAAAAAAAAAAAAAAAAACCTGCCCCAAATTGTTGACCCCGTCAGAGAGGGCTCCAAGCTTGGACTTCTGCAAACTGCATCTCCCTTCTCGGAAAGCAGAAGGTTTCCTTTCTAGCTCTCTGGGCAGGAAACGGTCCCTGGCTGCCAGGAAGGTAAAGGCAGAGATCCTCCAGTTAGGGAGCTGACTGTGTCTCCTTCATAATAAAAATAGACCTAGCTCCTTTAGAAAATTTGATTTTTCAACCTGAGCTGGAAATTTTCAACCTTGACTGGGCCTTTGGACCCAGGGTGACTTTCTGAATTAGCCTGTTTTGGTGTAGGCAGGATTGCAAAGGGGATATTTAACCTACAGAGACTAGCCATGGGGGCTGAGGGCCTTGACAGTACTGGGTCAGGTCTCCCCCATTTGTGCCCCTGTTGTTCCTGCCTCTGCTTAAAGGGACTAAGGGAGCTTTTCTTCACATGGGTTTTCCTCCCTGAGATATTCCAAATAGTGAGTTGTGGGGGGAGGTATAGCTTGGTGGTAGAGCGCATGCTTAGCATGCATGAGGTCTTGGGTTCAATTCCCAGTCCGGCCATTAAAAAAAAAGGAGTCGGGGAGGGTAATTGCTCAGTGGTAGAATCCCCTGCTCCAAAAAAGGCAAAGTGGTGATTTGAGAGTGTTGCTGCTTAATGAACATGATATGAACGTGACAGGTACTCCCACCATTTCACCAGGGCCACCCTGTTTTTGACCTTGGTCAGAGGCCTGACGCATGGTGTACCTGTGTTGTAGGACCAAGCATACCCCCATCCCTGATAGATCAAGGAACATCACAGTCACCCCTGTCACGGCCACGCGGACACAGCCTCAGGCTGTCAACCCTGCCTGCACTCCTCGGAGTGAGCAGGAGGGACAGGCAGGTCCTAGGGAGAAGCTCAGGAGGCAAGACTGCTGGCGGGGGCGGGGTCCCTGGGCTGACCCTGCCCCTCTCTGTCTGCTTACAGCTGCCCTATGAGAAGGCCTGCAGGAATAAGCTGTTTTGTGTCGCAGAGTTACAGTTGGCCACCACCGTCTCTCAGTGAGTTGGATCCAGCGTCATAATTTTTGCAGTTAACTTCCTCCTGGAGGCTCATGGGGGCAAACACCTCACCAGGACCGATCGCTCACCTCCCCGACTTCCCCTCATGGCCCACAAAGGGCTTTTGCATTGACTGATTGACAAAGTGAAAAAGAGCTGCTTTATTGCTTAGAGAGAGAGGGAAATAAAAGGCAAAAAAGAAGACACTCAGGCAGGGAGCCGTCAGCCAGGTGGCCAGCTGACACAGCTCAGCCCCTGATCAGGCCACAGGGTCTTTTGTTGGAAGGCTCTGCCATGTTATCTTTATTCAGTGGAGCCAGTCACCTTCTGTTATCTCCTGAGTCCTCCATCACCCAATGAGGGAGGCAGGACAAAGATCTGTATTCCCATTTTATAGATGAGAGAACAGACTTGGTAGTGGAGGGCCCACGTGGGGTCAGGCGGTCATCGGGTAGCCTCAGAGCCGGGTCTCTTGACATCCTGGACAGTGCCATTTTCATAACCCAGTGTCTCTCACTCTAGGACCACCTCAACAGTAACTTCTTCCCTGGCTCGTCTCTAAACCAAATTACTTAATTCATTAAATATTTATGGAGCCTCTCTTCTGTGCCAAGTACTCTAGGTGTTAGAGATACGTCCGTGAACAAAAAGTCCTCTGGTGCTTTTAGGGGGAGAAGATAATAAATGAGCCCACTTTTTGTTGATGAGATGTACTATGAAGAAAAATAAGGCAGGGAAGGTGGGAGGAAGTGCCTGGTAGAGGCAGGGTTGCAGTTTTAAGTAGGGTGGTCAGGAAAGGGCTCGCTAGGAAGGTGACATTTAGGTACACGCGAGAGGAGGTCGAGCAATGAACCATGCGGGTGAATGAAGGAAGAGCACCTGTGAACGCCCTGAGTTGGGAGCCTGGAGGTGGGAGGCGGGGCCAGGACACCAGTGTGGCTGCAGCAGAATGAGGGAGGGAGAGGTGATGTGAGGGGAGGAAAGGTCATTTGTGGCTGCGTCTCCATAAAGGCTTTTTACCGTGAGCTGGGAAGTCAGGGGAGCGGCCGTGATCCTGCACTTTAACGGGATCACTCTTGCGGCTGTGTTGAGAATAGCCTGTGGGAACAAAGGCGGAAGCAGCGATTTAGTAAGGAGCTATTGTAATAACCCAGGTGAGAAGTGATGTGACTTGGGCAAGGGTGTTAACATGAAAGTAGTTATATTTTGAAGTCAGAGCCCACAGGATTGGATGACAGACTGGATGAGGGGAGTGAAGAGAGAGAGGGGTCTAGGAAGTCTTCCAAGGTTTCAGCCTGAACCTCTGGATCTGTGTGTTCAATACAATAGACTGGTCAGATTTGGTTACTTAAGTTAAAATGAATTGAAATCAAATAAAATTTTAGTTCCTTAGTTGCATGTGCTCCATTCCCACATATGGCTGGCTGGTGATACTGAACAGGACAGAGAGAGACCATTGCCATTACTGCAAAGTTTTACTGGGCCACACTGAATACTAGAATGACGGCGATGCCAAGAATTGAATTGGGGAAGCTTTTGCAAGAGCGGTTTTGGAAGGCAGGGTGGGGAGGAAGAGATCATGACTTTCGCTTTAGATATGTAGTGGTCTTAAAAATGCCCTCCCTGGCCCCTAGTGCTGTGTGTGTGACGTGGCACTGATGGCCAGCTGGCATCTCTAGGGAAGAGCACTGTTCTCTGAGTCCTGGTAAGCCCCCTCGTAGACATTTGCAGGACTTGTGTTTCAGATGTGGATGGCTTAGTGCTGCCCCCTCTCCAATCACCAAGGATCCAATTCAAGATTTTTTAGTGCTTTGGAATCCAGCCTAACAAGTAGATGCAGTTGTTTCCAACAGGGAGTTAATTACTGCCAAGAATGCCCTCCTGGCCAAGTCCTTGTGAAACAGACGTCGACCAGCTGGCCCTACACCACCCCCTAGTGTACACAGCTAGCAGTCTCTTCTTCAGAAGTATTGAGCCTAATCATTAGCATCCAAATGTCTCCGTGGTTTTGACCTTTCTGTGGACTTGGGTCTCCTAAAGAGTCTAAAGGAAACTACAGACCCTTCTCCCTGGAAGGTAACACATGGCGTACATAGGTGTTTGCATTTGGGGCCCTCTGAAATTGTTCCTGGCCTTCAGGTTAAGAACCTCTGATAAATATTCTGATGACTCTCAGACCTCTCTCCTGGGCTCAAGAACAGGATACCCAACTGACACTTCAACATCTAGGCCTTTCTATCCTCTTGACACCTCTCATCACACCCCGACAGACCTCATCTGGTCAACATCCGCCCTCTGGTCTTCCCTGTGTTCTTGCCCTCATGACTAGCCCCACTTGGTCATCCAAGCTGGGAATTCAGAACACATCCTGACTCCTCTCTCTTTTTGGCTCCGCTTGCAAGCGTGGCCTTGTCAGCCAGTGGTTTCTATCACCCCCACCCCCCACTACTATCTATTTCGGGCAGGTGTCATGTCACAGTTGGATCCCACACGGGCTCAGTCTCTGCCCCCTCTGGCCTTCCAATCACTCTATCCTCTTCTCAGCTGTGATAAAAACAAAACACAAGACATGTGTCAGCATTACTCCCCAGAGCCATCTTTGAAATATTTCAGACGGTGACAAAGTTGTCTTTGTTGTTGATACATTTTCCTGCAGCGCTGGATTTCTGAGAGTGGTTCTGCACTCGGGGACCCCACAGTGCCTCAGTGGACTGAAGGATGCTCTCACCCATCCCCAAGTCTTCTCTTCTTCAGGCGCAACAGACTCGTGTTTTAAACCACAGCCTTCAAATTGGGAGGGACGGGATGATTTTGCAGGTGGGAAGGCTGGGGTTGAGATGGGGCAAGGGCAGCGTCTGTCTCCTGCTGGCTGTTTCTCCCATGTTGAGCAGGGTGCCTGGCACAGAGAAAGTTCTCTGTAAATATGTGTGAAATGGATGAATTTGTGTTACCAAATACATTGCTTAGGGTCACAGTGGTAGAAGGAAGATAAGGTCCACTTCTCCCAAGTCCCTTTTGAGGCTGTTAGACCTCAGGCAAGTTAGTTAGCCTCTCTGGGCTTCTGTTCTCTTCTCTATAGAACGGAGAGTAACCATACTCTCATAGGGTTACTACGAGGATTAATTGAGCTTGTGAAGCGTTTAGCACAGTCCCTGACACTTGGCAACCAGTAGATAAATGGTCACGTCACACAGCAACTGTGTGGGTGTGGCAGTCCAGGGGTTTGCTTCTGCTGAGGGGAAGAGAATCAAGGCTAAAAATATCCTTTAGGCAATTTATGTAAGATGTTAGTTAAGCAGGCGCTGTTGTATTGCACTGTTTTTACAGACTAAATCAACTGTTTATCTATTTGCCTACCCTGTGCAGGCAGGAATTAGTGGTGGGTCTCACAAAGGAGCTGACCATGAACATCAGCCTAAGTAACTCTGGGGAAGATTCCTACATGACAAGCATGGCTGTGAAGTACCCCAGGAACTTACAGTTTAAGAGGATACAAAAGGTAACTGTGACAGCCATTTTGGAAACTTGCCACCCAGCTCAAGGCTTTCCCCTCCCCGCATCCCTGCTTTGTTAGGGCAACCTCCTAACTCTGCCTGGTCCGCTCAATAAGGACTATTAACTAGCTGAATCCCCTCCAATCAACTACATGCAGTGGGTCTGAGCATGTCATTCTGAGCCTTAAAAACATTCAGTGGTGCTATCTGCTGCCCAAACACTCCTTTTGCTTGCAGCCTTTCTTAACTAGGGTTCTGGGAGAGAAATCACCTCTAATAAATTAGCTTGGGCTGGAAAGTAGAAGTCTGCCCAGCCTTTCATCAGCCCGGGAGCACAGACTCAAAGCCAGCTGCCCGATGCTAGGAAGTGGTATTTCTCCCAAGGACACCTGCAGCTGTAAAGTACTGTAGCACCGAGAAATTTTCTTCCACAGGCAGCCAGCAACTTTGCTGTTTGAAGTTATATCTGTAATTATGAAATCATCTTACTCTCGCCTGGAGAATCTAAGCCACTTGGACAAAGAAACAGCCTCATTTTCCATCTGAGGCTTGGAACTTCAGATAAAGCGTTTCTGGACATAACTTTTCACATTCACCTTAACATTTCCCAAGGAAATGGGTCCCAGGGCCCATCTTGCAGTCCAGACCTCATGCTGAGTGGCACTTTGACACAGCCCTGCTTTGTCTTGAGTCTCCTGCTTTGTTTGCATTTCCCCTGAACTCCACCTCTCCCCAGAATCCTTTACTGTCTTTGCCTTTGTTTGGTGCGATGGACCACAGTGCCTTCCCCTCATTGTAATGAGTCAACAAACTTGGCTTTGTCGAACTATGGGTTTGTCCCTGGCGGCCTGAGGCTATCCGGCCTAGGAAGGCATTCATCCTATGAAAAGAACGCTGTGATCCCTAAGCATCTAGGATGGAATTGGATGTACAGTCCTTGGGGAGAATTAGGGAAATGCAGTCACTCGAACCACTTTCTGTATTCAGTGGTCCAGATGAGGGACCATGGCGGACGAAGGCTGCAGGGCAGTGCCTGGCCCGTCTCAGTCCATGACGTTGGCGCTGGTATGAGGCCCAGTTCAAACATCTCCACCCCGACGAAGACCAAAATTCCTGCTGGCTGGATTTTGTCTTTCTCTGCTGCTTGTCTCTGTACCGCTCTCACAGAACCCCTCCTTAGGCCTTGCATTTAAATTCCTCAGCCATCTGGTACTGAGCCCTTCTGCCCAGCTTGTGAGGAAGACAAGGACAAGGTCTGATTTGTGTCCCCAGCTCCCAACAGGGTGTCTGGCCTGAACTGGCATAAGGAAATGGCTTCTTTTTTTTGCCTGTAAAAAAACAATGTCTTTTGTGTTAACAGCCGCCTTCTCCAAACATTCAGTGTGATGACCCTAAGCCAGCGGCTTCGGTCCTGGTCATGAACTGCAAGATTGGGCACCCCATACTCAAGAGGTCATCTGTGAGTCTGTTTTGACTGGCTGACGCTTCTCACTCACTTCCCCGGGGTTGGTGTCTTCTGTTCCCGTCTCACTAGAACCTCTCAGTGGCAGGCTCCACATCCGCAGCAGTGCTTAGAGCTGCCAAGCGTGCTCTGAAAGCAGGGAGAGGTGGGGTGGGGGCAGCAGCCACCCAGTCAGCTCACCCCAGGAGAGCAGAGTGAAGCTGGGCGCAGTATGGAAGGAGCTTCAGACCCAGCGTTATCCGCCCTGAGGCGAGTCCCTGATCTGCCACTGGTCATCTCTTGCTGTGGGAGATCTCTGAAGTGGTTTCCCTCAGCTGTAAACGGGAGATAAACGCTGTCTGCCCTGCTCACTCCCTCCTGACGCTGTGAGACTTACCTGGAGTAACAGGCCTCGAAGGCCCCTGTGCTACAATAATGGGAGGCATTAAAGTTCTGTCTCCCTGGTCTGTTTAGTCAGTAGGAAGCAGTTTGAACTGTGAGTGGTATAAAGGGAAATTGAGTGACTTTTTTTTTTTTAAATAGATAACCCTTTCATTAGCTTGGCAGCTGGAGGAGAGCACCTTCCCAAACAGGACAGCCAACATCACTGTGATGATCACCAAGTAAGCAGTACCTGTGGCTCCCTCACCGCCCAGAAGGGGAAACTCTGTGAGCCCAGGGAAGGCCCTGGGTCCCCGCAGTGACTTGGCTTTCCCTTCATCATCAGAGATAGAGATACTGAAAAACCTTTTTATTGGCACACAAAATAAAACTAGGGTATAGCCTGGTAGGATGAGCCTTGGACTAGAGTTCTAACTCTGGTTCATTTAACTTTAAGAAGCTATGTCATCTACAAAACTTCTATGCTTGAGAGTATGGTCCTGGGAAGAGTTCTCAAATGGGGGTGATTCTGCCCTTCAGGGGCAGAGCCTGAAGACACCTGATTGCCACGACACCGGCAGGGGGTGGGGTGGTGCTACTGGCATCTAGCGGGCAGAGGCCTGGGATGTCGCTAAACATCACACAACAGACAGGACAGAACTACCTGGCCCCAAATGTCAATATTGTCAAGGCTGAGAAACCTCTTTAAAAATCACTGTTTCTCCAAGTACGGTCTTCCAGCGAGTCTTCTGCACTCTTAACTGCTCACCTCCAAGAATCTTTTCTGTCTGACCCCCAACGATCCCGGAAAGCCAAGGTAAGCAGCAGCCGTCTGTACAAAGCAGGTATGCTATCAACCGACACTCTTATTTCCTAGTTTCAACGAAAGAAGGTCTCTGGTCAGTAAGACCCACAGCCTTCAATTCAAGCATGCCTTCATCGCAGTTCTTCCCAAGTAAGTGCTTCCAAGGGGCCGACAGCTGTGGGACGGCTTCAGCCATTTTCTCCTGTGGAAGCAACTGGTGTCGGGGGGAGGTGGGCCCTGCCCTTCCCTGAGAGGAGGCTGCTTAGAACCCAGGCTCCCACTCACCTCTAGGGCACTAACAGTTGGGTCCCAGAAACCCCATGGTCATAATCAAAGGAGGAGTGGTGCCAACTGAGGAGGGAAGGAGAGAGGGGCTGTGGGATTGGGAAGGAAGGAAGGAAAACAGTAAGGCCACACTGAGGAATGATAATCAGACCCAGAACTAGCCCCAATATACAGAATTCAAACAGTCTAACTTGATCTTAACTGCCTGACCACTTTACCTTGCTTTGATCCCTCTTAAGGATCGGGTGCCCTGGGTCCTAGTGTATCTAATTGGTAGCACTGAGGCTTATTTAAATAAGAAGGGGGCCTTGAGGTCTAACCCACGTCCTCTCGACTGCAGGCCATCGGTGATGTACATGAACACAAGCCGCGGGCTTTCTGACCACAAAGAGTTCCTCTTCAATGTAAGTGCTGGGCCCGCCACTGCAAAGCCCCGCGCGGCCAAGCTGCACCAGCCATGACTTCCTGCTCTGATTTTATTTTGCAGATACATGGGGAGAACCTCTTTGGAGCAGAGTTCCTGCTGAAAATCTGTGTTCCGATCAAATTACAAGGTCTTCACCTTGTAAGAGTGAAGAACCTGACCAAGACTCAGGTATGTAGAGGAGGGTCTTGAGCAGGGTCACATCTCTCTCAAGAGTGACTATGGATTCTCAAAGGTATAAAAACTAGGCTTCTGGGAAAGGAGTAAAAGCAAGATTAGTTAACCTGGGAACACATTAGCAGTAAATTACCAAAGCCATGCTCACAGGGACTATTAACCGCTTGGCCTTTAAAGCGACATTTCAGTTTTTTTCCCTTGATGGAAAAAATAAGCAAAAATTCTGACTTTTTAAGTAGCCATGGAGACATTTATTTTCCCTTTGAAAATTGGTAAATTCTGCTTCTCTGTGATTGGTGAATGAGCTTGATAAACATGTGGCAGTTCTTGCACTTCTCCCTATAAACTGTCTCCCATCTTCCTTTCCTCTTGCCCTCCAGCCTGTCTGCCTTGGACTCTGCTTTGCCACAGCCTCTCTGCTGTTGGTTGATGCCTCACCCGTAACAGTTCCCAGAGCCAGCCTGTGGTATAGCAACAGGCTCTGACTAGGGTGGCAGCTGAGGCCTTGGGCTTTCCTGATTTTTTTTTTTCCTGCTCGGGCTACAGAAAGTATCAAGGCTCAAAAAAGGAAAATACGGAATTTACAAAACCGAGTCAGCTGACAGAAAGAGGGCTTTTCGGTTGTAAACGCTTGTTCTCACAGTGTAGTTTATTTTCTGAGAATATTTGTGAAGTTTAAACATTTCAACAAACATTTGAGTTTCCGCTTGGAAACAAAACTCTCGTTTTGAAAAGCTGATTGGAAACCTGTCAGAATGGAACTCCCATTGTGCGCTGGGGACAGAGGTTAACAACAGCACCAGGGGCTCCCAGGCCAGTGCCCTCTGGCTTTGTGGTGGTCAGCGCCCCCTGCTTACTTAAACAGGCTGTGCTGGCAGAGCAGGTCCGTGGCAGAGCTGAAGTTCAGCATGGTTCTGTGGAAATGCTGGATCTTTCTCCTCACCTGCTTCATGGCGGGGGTGTTGCACTTGGACTTGAAGGTCATCTGCTTCAGAATCTTATCTGTGAGGTAGTGCAGCCAGAGCACGTTGTTATGGGGGTGGTATTCGCCCCAGCAGTTGTTGTTCTCCTTCCTCATTAGCCTGTAGATCTCAAACTGGTAGTCACCTTCTCCCGTAAACAGGTCCTCGTCCGTGGAAATGTCACAGAAAACCACGATCCCGTCCCGCTCCAAGCGAGACAGGGTGTAGTCAATGATGTTGACTTGCAGCCCACGGGTAGGGATGGCGCTCGTCTGCCTGTTGAGGGTGTAATGGAGCTCTTTGAGGCTGGTTTTCTTTAAAAGCACGTTCCCCCAGTGTAAGTCTCAGTGCTCAAAGTGCAGGGATGCCTCCGCCACGGCGAGGGACGCAGTGATCTGGTGTAGGATGCTCTTTGCAGTGGCGATGGAGGGCAACTTCGTTCTCGTCTGCTCTAAGTCGATCCCTCCAAACTCAAATTCCAGCACAATAAACAGCTGGCTGTCCTCAAAAAATTCAGGCCGGTCATTCGCAGACCCATTGGCTGAGTTATAGCGATCCCAGGCTTGGAGGAGCAAGGGAGGGTAAGACCCTTGAACACAGTGCACCGAGTTCAGCCCAATAAAGCCATCTGTGCGGTTGTGTGCCTCATTCGACAAGAGGCTCAACTCTTTGGAGATGATGATCTCAGGCAGGATTTCCTCAAAAGTTTTTTGATGAGCTCCATTGACTAACTCCGGCCCCTCAATAGCAATGATTTTTAGGGCTACAGGTGTGTGATTAGCAACTGTTTGAAACACTTCGCCAAACACCCCTTCGCCAATCTTCTCACAGCATTTCAGTTTTTCTGTGGACAGGCAATAGCTGAAGGGGACAGGCCCCTCCTGATTGCATTCCCTGTAAACCTTTTCTGCATCGGATGCCTTTTTGTCCGTGACATGTAGTATCTTTAAGGGGGTTAGCAAATACATGGAGGAGGAGTGCCAAGGGGACAGAGCACTGTTTGTTCTGTTCGTGACAGGAGGGTTTGAAAATTCTGATATGAAGGACTCAGAGAGAGAACTGGCAATGGTGGAGGTGCTGCACAATTTTGACACAGCAGTCACGATCTTCTTCTTGTGGAAACTGAAGGAAGCCCTGGCTTTGGTCCAAGAGCAGGCATTCTGTACATGAGTCAAGTCCTGGGTGATAAATGAATCTTTTCCCATCTTTTGGCCCTTTTTAAACTGCTGGTGATGGAGGAGGGAGGTATCTGCTGTCTCCTGATGCTTCCTTTTCCTGCTTGGCCCAGTTCTCTCAGGCCTGTTGATTTTCCCAGGTACAACACCTCCCCTGCACCCACGGGTCTCCTCATATTCCATCTGGACAGCCCCTTGAGACCCAGTCTCTCGACAAGAGTCCTGGCCTGTGGCCATTTTCTTACCCATGCTTGATAAACCTGGGCTCTCCAGCCTCCTTCCCACTAGTTCCCTTTTACAGCAGGACTCCCTCATATTCTTCCCATCTGCCCCAAATTCAGAATCCTCAGGATTTCCTGAGCCCAAAAAGCTAAAGAGAGCTGACCTGAGGCTGCCATGGGCTTGGTGGGCCAACCTGGTGAGCCTGCCTCCTGCTGTCGCTGCCTCCTGGGAGCAGGGGAGAGACGCCTGGTCCACGGAGGCTGCTGGGAGCGGGAAGCCGCTCAGAACTTCAGAGACTCCATCCAGAGAGGCGGAGGAGTTGGTACAGATGCTGCATCCTGGCGCTGGGGACCCAGGGCCGGGGCCAGGAGAGGCCGGAATGCTGAACAGGGAGGCACTGGTGCCCAGCTCGCCGTCGTCCCTGGTCTGGCTGCACACACTGAGGTCCGGGCTCAGGCGGCCCGGGTTGCCTTCGGGGAAGGGCGGCGGTCCGAGAGGGCCGCAGGGGGTGCTGCACTTCTGCCGGCACCGCGCTCGCAGCCTCAGACGTCTCGGGGTCGCGATCAGACTCGGCGGGTCCTTGGGAGAGTCGGTTGCCAGCGCGCCTCCGCGGCCGACCCACCGGGCTGCCGGGGAAGTCGGGGTCGTCAGGATCGTCAGAGGCCGCGGACTGCGAGCGGCCGCCCCCGCTGGCGTCGCTGCTACTGCTGCTGCTGAAGAAACGTTTCCGGTCTTTCGGCGGGAACCACTGCACGGCTGCCTGGCCCGGCCGCCGCCACGGCGCCCCGCCGCCCGCAGCCCCATAAGTTCGGAAGAGCCGACTCCCGGGTCGCGGGAGTGACGCCGCCATGGCCGGCACCCGCCAGCTTGTTCAAATACAAACACCGCGAGACTTCCTCGAGACGCAGACGTGCCGGCCGGCCGGCCGGCCGGTCTGCCCGGCGGGTCCTAGCTCCGGGCCTCGCGCCTGCGCATTACAACGGGTATCGCGGGATGTGGGAGAGGGCGGGTAACTATGGCGGCTTGGCATCCTCAGTTGGTCGCGGCCGTGGCTCTCGTTTCAGGCTCACACTGTGTGCACTCAGACCCGGGAGCGTGTTTGCGGGAGCGCTCCGGTTCAGGTGAGCGCGGCCGACCCGAGAGGCCGAGGGAGGGAAGAGGGCCTGAAGCGGGTGACATGAGACGTCCGGATACTATTTTTCCGAGGTATCCCCTGAAAGCACAGGCAGGGCGGTCCCAAAGCTCTCTTTAGCCTCTTGACCGGTTCACGTTTGGCAGTGGATGCACAATTTAACATCAGACAGACCCGGGTACAAATCCCAGACCCACTTGGCACAGCCCCTTGGCAGCTTATGGGGCGAGTGCACAGCAGCACGTGCTGGCCTTTGAGTGGTCGGTCAGTCTGTACAAGGAATCATATAGGGGGAATGAAGAAATGGCCTAAACTTCACTCAGAAATATTCCTGAGTCACCACTGGGCAGGGCTTGCGGCTAGACATTGGACGGAGGAAGGAGATTTGATTCCTGCCTTGTCAGGGCTCCTGAACTAACAGGGAACAGTGCTGGGGTCTGCACACTGGTGGGCACTATCTTTCCCAATGACAACTGGGAGAGTGGAATTTGCATTCTTCAGAACACTCATTACTGCTACAGAACCAGGAATAACCTTACCAGCGGGTCATGAGTGCTGAATAAAATCACAATTGTCTGCACACATCCCAAATCAAGACTCAGTTACAACCTGGAATAGACTTTTTGGCCCCGAGCGCTCACCTCTCCCTGCATCCACACCCTTACCGCGTCTCTGTGGGCAGAGTGTACCCTCTCGTTCCCTGACAGGGGGCGTCGGCCCATGGAATGGGCAGAAGGGAGAGTGCTGGTTCTGTGCCTAGGACGGAGGAGGCCTGATGGGTTTCTGCCTTGCCCTCTTATGCCTCCCTTGAGCAGCTGCTGCCTCTTCAGCCTGGGCCCCAGAATGAACACACATGGAAAAGACTCGCCCTGGCTAATCTGCAGACCAGGAGTGAGGCGCAGAGCAGACCCAGCAAGCAGGGCGTTGAGCAGAGATGTCCCAACTACGCCACAGCATGGTGACAATCGTTACTCCAACCCACCAAGTTCTGGGGTGGATTTGTCTGTCACACAGCGCTCTTGTGGCAACAGTTAAGCAGTACATGTAGCCATTCTTTTATTAGGTTTTAAGTTCAGCTGCTGCAATAGAGACCCTACACAACAGCGGGTCAAACAAGAAAGAAATTTACTGACCTCTCATGTGAGAATCTGGTTAAGTAAGTCCAGGGCTAGTCTGGTGGCGCATGTGTCAGGGAGCCTTGCTCCACCATTCTGCGGTGGAGCCTTCATATCATGAAGCCTTCATATCATTCACAGATTGAGGTCTTAATTTCCTGCCGCCCTGCAATCCAAAACACTCCACAGCGTGGCGCCAAACTCTCTTTCCAACATTACCCTCCCATACATAAAGCCTCACCTTGACCCACTATTCCCACTTCTGCTTCAGGCCTCGGGGCTTGTCTTCTTGAACGGGTGTGCTCCCCTCATGTCCCCAAGCTGGTGCCCCACTGCCGTCCCCCAGGTCTCAACATCCCACTCCCACCAGGGCCTCAGGAGCCAGAGCTGGTCAGACCTGCTGCTCCCCAGGAGTGAGAGGCCCTGACCTCCATGGGTGGGGGGCTGCCATCCAGCATCCAAGAGAAGAATCCAGTGTGCCCCCAGTCATCCTCCCATCCCCCTGACCAGCCTCTCCCCTCCTCAAGCCCTTCCCTGAAGAAGCCAGGGAACCTCTGCACCCCCCCACCTCCCTCCCTCCTTCTAGACCTCAGTAGATTAGTGAGCATAACAGGGCTTGTTCACATGGGTCTCTCTGGAGGTCTCACATGGGACTCAGGAGGGGTGGGCATATCGGTTTGGAGGGTGACAGGCTCTCTCTTGGACTCAGTTCTAGCCAGGTTCCCCTGAGACTTCAGGATTCAACCTTGGGCTATAAAGACTTGAACAAACACTAACATAGTTTCTAACAGCTCAAGGCCACATCCCAAGGATGACCGCAGCTCCCTGAGAAACACTCCAGGCTGCCTGAAGAACTGGCTGTTTGTACCAGCCAACACCTGAAGAGGGGGCCCTGGTCTATCTTCTGTGAGAGGGTAGGAGCCTAACTTCGATAAGCGACAATTAGCCAACACAGATGGGTTTCATGTGCCCAACGCCCCGCCCTTCCCACCTTTTGCACCTTTCTCACTCTACGGAGCCCCCCTCCCCGTTCCTATTCCCTCATTCTCCCTTTAAAACCCTGGTCACCTCAGGTGCAGCTGAGTTCAGTTCACGATGGACCCATTTCCTGTATTATTGCTACTGTATATTATTGATTGAAATCTGTCTTCAACACTTTAAGTAGTGCCTGGCTTTGTTTATGTTTGGAAGGTGAGGTGTCCAGGACTAGCTGTATTATTTATATATTTATTAACCTTTTAAATAAGTACCCCAGGGACGTTTCAGTACAGAGGTCTACAGATCATATTTTGAGAAATTATACTTCCCTTTTCATAATTATATGGATGCCATTTCTCTGGCAGCCCTTTTGAACGGGAGCTGTATTTTCTGACTGTGGGTCCCGTGGCTAGCACTCCTGCAGGGAGCGAGCCGGCAGTGCCCCCACAACTGTAGGGACCGGGAGGCGGGAAACACCTGTACCACTAATACTGGGAACTGCCAGAGGGCAGAAATGACAGAAGGGGCGCCTGTTTCCCCCACCCCCGGCCCTGCGGGTGCCTGCTGAGCTAGCTTTCTGCTGAGCTACATAAAGGGGAAACAAGTGAGTCTCCAAGGTCATTCGAGCTCTTAGTCATCACTTCCTGGATTCCCGATACTTCCGACCCCCACCCCCAGGTCACACTTGGACCTTATTATCATCTGGAATCTACCATAAAAACTCTCAAAAGTCCAACCTTTCCTTCTCTGAACATAAGCGCTTGCCTTTCCAGTTTCCACTCATGTGTACCCACCACACACCTGCTTCAGCTGCATCAAAACCTCCGGTCTGGCGCCCCATTTTCTCCCAGTTCCTACTTGGTCTAAACCCCAACTTGATCTCTTGGCCTCTGTAACTTCCAGGCCACCTTCAAAGTGCTCTTTCTAAAACTCAAGGTTGATCGTGACCTTACTCTGCTTAAAACATTGCAGTCTGTGCTGCCTGATCACACCCACGTGCCTCCGCCAGGCCCCCCAGGACTGGACCCCTGCTCCCCGCGCGGCCTCACACACTGCCTTTCCCGCCTCGCGCTGCGTGCTCGGGAGCAGCAGGCTGTGCTCGTGCGAGCACACCTGGGGTTTCACGCTTCTCATCGCTGCATTGTCCTGTCTAGACCAGGCCTTTCCTGCATCTCATCAGCCTAAACTTCTGTGTGGCTTCCTTCCTCTTCCCCTCCTCCAAGCCATCCCTCACATTTACTCCTTTCCAGCCAACCAAGAGCTGAACCACCGCTTGGCACACTGCCATTGTCACGTCAACACACTGTCTTCTACGTACACCTTCAGGGGTCTGTCCCTCCTCCCAGTCTTAGGAGTGCCTGGAGGACAGGGACTGTGTCCTAGCCAACTCTTCCTCCAGCACCAGGCACAGTGTCTGGCTTGTAACCCGGGCCCAGGTCAAGTCCCACCTTTTTCATGGACTCTCTCCAGCTTTCTAACCTTCCCTCCTCTGAGCCCTACAAGTTTTCTGTGTCATTCTTGCTCCACTCATACATTGAATCATCTTTTTCTTTTTAAAAATGGCTAATTTCTCTCACAGATTTCATTAGAATCAGTGAGAATTTTCACTGAGTAGCTGTTGGCCTTCTATCTCCCTCCCTTGTTCTGTCACTCAGATCTCAGTAAGGAGCCGGGCTCCGACCTAGTTTGCCCTTCAGTACGATGGGAACACAGGCAGCCATAGGCGGCCATGGTTTTTGTACCAGCTGACTCCTAGAGCCAGGGTGTGTCCCTGACCCAAGGACAGACAGGCTGGCCAGGTGAAGACTCTGCGTTCTGGCAAAAGCACTGCCCAATCTGGGTCAAGCTGGGCAAAGCAGAACCTTACTCTTGGGCATTTTTATTTAAAAATATATTAGGGTAGATTTGAGACTAATAAAGAATTGTGCAGATGGGAGGTAGTGTGACATAAAAAATATTACCTAAGCCTCACTCTATGAACCAACATTGAAATAATGGAAACATCCCCACATAGGAACCTGGAGCTACTTGGAATCCTGGCCCGCACGTTGGGAAGCCCAGCAACACGAGGATCTTTATCCCTGGTTTCTCATCAGCTCCCTGTCTTCGTGTCCACCTCTCTCGTTGACATCAACCCCCGACTCATTACAGAGTCCGGGCGGGCATGGGGACTTTCTGCTCTTATGACCTAATGGTGTGACCCAAGTGCCCAGTACTGCACCTGGCCCGGAGCAGGTGCTCAGTAAACAGCTCTCGTCATTCTCCTCACTGTTGTTGTCACCGTTATTGACTCATTCAGAATTACTTTTACTCACTAAGGTACTTTAACCATCACTGGCTTACTAAATGTGACCGACTAATGGTTTTCTTTGCAGGAGTGGAAGAACCTCGCAGCTGACGGAGGTGCACTGTCATTACACACTCGCTTGAAATCACGCAGCCACAGGCCTTTGCTGGGTGAGGCAGGAAGTGGGGAGGTTTGGTGCTGGGCTGAGCTGGAGGGAGCTGAGCAGCATGTGGCTGACCCTCAGTGGGGTCAGGAGAGGCCAGGGCAGCCCAGGGGAGGCCTGGGGATGGTCACCTTGGGCAATGGCTGCTCTCACACATTCTTTACCCTGTCCCTCCAGCTAGCTCTCCAAGGGTTGGGGGTTCTTTGGAGAAGAAAAAACTCAATGTGAATTTTCCACCAGCTTGAAAGGGTGGAGAATCCCCTACCATGACAGGAAACACATCTGTACACGAGTTTGAGAGCTTCGGAGAAAAGCCAGGCCTTGGACTCAGGGTGGAGGCAGCCCAGGGACGCAAACCTTCTGGCCGCCACAGCCCCTGTGAGCGGGGCCCCCGCCAGCAGGGGCAGCTGGGCTGTGAGTAGCCGCCGCCGGCCGGAGCAGGGGGGACGCAGGCGCCGGCTGTGCTGTGACTGCATGATCCTGCCCCCGGCGCACGACACGCTTCCCACTTCCCAGGGACTGACTGTACTGGGGAAACGAGGGAGAGAAGCCCTTCTTCATCCTTCTAGTCATCCTCCTGTGCCCACGTCACCCCTCACGGAAGCACTGCCTACTGTCAGGGATTCTAGCAACAGCCCTGCTTTCTCCTGCCTGTGGCCCTTGTTCTTTGCTTATAAATATTCAACTATTTACATTTTAAGTCCTCACCATGTGGCTAGAATTGGTTGGAATTTGTACATCTTCACTGGAGAAAAAGAAATATTCTATAAGCAATCTTTGTGGAAAGATAATATTAGAAAATACAATGCACAGGCGGCCCGAGGTGGGACGGCGCTCACGCCGCGTCGCTCCCCAGTGTCGTCTCGCTCTCCTCGTCCGGCTCTCCTCGTCCGGCTCTTCCGGCTCGCTGGTCCAGACCACGTCAGCTGCGTCGTCCGTGGGTGCCCTGGGGCAAGAAGAAAAATGCCGAGGCCTTTAGTCTTGAAAGGAACAATTAAGTTTTTCATTCTTTCCTCATTTCGATGAGAACTTTAAGTTGTCACCAATCATTTACCTCACATCCTTACTGAAAATCTCTTCCTCAGAAGACTCATCGTGTAGCTTCTGCGCCATATTTTTTTTGCGTGTGGCACTGAGAGGTCTGTGCATGTCCCTGAGCCAGAGCGGCCACATTCTCCACAAGACGCCCTCCTAGAACGGAAAAAGGGGAACATTCATTCTGCATCTCCCCTGCTTTCTCTGGCAACAGTACTTTATACTCCTCAGATTTACCTGGCTCTCACTTCGTTCTGAGAATTTTCTACGGAGGAAGAAGCCCCTTGGAAGAAAACACGCACAATTAGTGATGCATGCCACTTTCCACGTCTCACACAGTGTGCCTGTCTGGTCTTACTGGGACTAAATGGGCACCTCAGTAAACACTCACCACCAGCAAAGGCACCTCACACCCGGACCCTGATGATAATTCCATGCACACTGGGCTCCCAGAAGCTCTCCATGCCTGTCTGAGATGGCCCCCCCAGTGTCCCCAGACAGGCCTCTGCATGTGGCCGAGCACGGAGTTCAGGCAGACTTTCTAGCCCCACTCGCCTGCTTGGCCCTGCCAAGTGCCCTCGTGCAGGGACGACCCTGCACAGCCGTGCGAGGCAGAAGAACGTGACTCTGGAAGTGTTCAGCCCAGCCCTCTGCAGACGCAGTCATACGCAGCACGTGCTGGGGCTGAGGGGGAGGGAGTCCCTATTTTCCTAGCGGCTTTGTCCTGTAAGCTGGATCACACCATCTAAACCCGAGTCCAACTAGCAGAGCTATCTGACTCACTGACTTTCACACTACAAGCTGTCTCTGATGCTAAGTGAATTGTGAAATCAGTTTAAAGACCACGACTAGCACTAAAACACAAAATATGCTTTTTTTGAATATACATAGAATAGGAAAAAATCAGAGTGCATAATAAGTTTGTTTTAGAAACTCCTTGTGTCCATATTGTATGTGGTGCTGATTTGTGACATAAAATGTAGCTCACAGCCCAAGCACAGTGTGATCAATGAAGGCCTCAGTGGAAGGGAAGCATCTTTTTGATACTCACTAGCAGTATCGCCATGGGGCAGGACCTTTTCCCTTTCTCTTTCTCCACTTTCTTAATATAAAAGGAAGAAACAAACTGCTGTCTGAAGTTTCTCCCAGTTAAAATTCTATGAGGTTTGGATAAAGGGAATAGACTGTGGGGGTCTGAAAACCAGCAGGAGGACAAGGGAAGTTTCCCTGCCACTTTCTAAGAAGGACTCATATATTCTCCCTTCCAACAGCTTTGAGTGAGGCTGGTCCTCAAACCCTAGAGCCATGTGGCCTTCCCTACCCCAGAACCTCCAAGAAGGCCACTGGCCCAGCCCAGCCTGATGGCCACCACCAGCAGAAACAGGTGAAAACCCAAACCTCTCCCCTCCCTCTTCTTCCCTTAAAGGACTAGGAAAAGCGGAGGCATCTGGGCCTGTCCCATTCCAGCTCAGCTTTGGCTGGGGAGCCAGTTTTGCTGGTAAACAAATTCGGGTAAAGCATTGTGATAAATAAATATTCTTCCTGCCTTTTGTGCTTTCTTCACTATAAACTGATGAGATTGAAATAGATGAGGTCTAAGTTCTCCTCTAGTTCTAAAATCCTACTTCAAAAATTACCAGGCTAGGGGGAGGGTACAGCTCAGTGGTAGAGTGAGCTGCTCAGCATGCACGAGGCCCTGGGTTCAGTCCTTGGTACCTCCACTAAAGATAAAGAAACCTAATTACCTCCCCCACAAAAGTAAAACAAACAAAACATAAAGGCTTTTACAAAAGTTACCAGAGTAATATTTACCTTACGCTTTTTTTCTGAATTTTTGCTGCTCTTCTGTGTAAACAAGTCTGTTTTGGAAGAAACATGATCAGAATTATACATCACAATGACTATCTCCAAATATTCATTCATTCCTTTTCATTTTAAGTCTTATCTACCCAGTGAGACGAAGCCTTTTTTGTGGAAGGAATGCTCTCTTGCTTAATAATCCTTTGCTTCTTTCACAGTACCTAACGTAGGATCATGCACACAGCTGGCAATACGTTTTACTGATGGTTTTAGGTAACATTCAACAGATAATGCCCAATACAAATTCTTAGAAGTAGGAAGACAAAAGTATCTACCAGGAACCTCAGCATCATTTTAAAGCCAAGAACAAGAGTCAGATGCCTGTCATATGGCCACTACTGGTCACTGTTGAGGAGGTCCTCATCACTGCAGGAAGAAAAACACTGGAAAGGAAAAGACAAGCACATTTGCACATGAAATGATAGACAAGCTTTAGGTTGGAAGCAATATGAGAATTCAGGAAGATGGCTACATACAAAATCAAGATATCACATATAAACTTCAAAAACTTTCCTACATAACACAGAAGACTAAGAAATAGAAGAAATATCCCATTTACAATATCAAAAAAACCGCATAAAGTACCTAGGGATAAACTTAACTGAGAATGTATAAGACCTATGTGATGAACATTAAAACTCTTCTGAAGGACATTAAAGTGAAAAATGTATACATGGCATGAGATGCCATCTTCTCAGGATGTTGTAAAGATATCAGTTCTCAAATTGATCTATAGATTCAATACAGTCCTATATAAATCCAAGATAAATCTTCAACAAATCCTGGGTAGTTGACATTTGGGAGAGGAAATGTGAATGAATATTTATGAAACGTATGAAAAAGATGATCAAACAGCAGGAGCTTACCCTATCACTTATACAATATGTTCCAGAGCAACTGGAATTATTCAGTGTGCTACCAGTACTAGGAAAAGATAACTGGATCAATACAACAGAGTCCACATAAGGACAGTATTTTTATTATTACTTTTTTAAACTTTTTTTTTTTATTGAGTTATAGTCAAGATAGTATTTTTAGATTGGTGAAGAATGAACCATTCAGTAGAAAATTTTGAAACAATTCGATGTTCATACAGGGGGAAAAAGCTAGATCCCCTACCTCAACTACACTAAAAAACAAAACAAATTCTAGACAGATTATAAAAGTACTAGAAGAAAGTATCAGAGACTATTTTTATGCCACGAGGTGACAAAGGCCTGGCTGAAAAAACCCGCTAGCCACGAGGACGGGCTGATACGGGGACAGACGGTCAACAGACGGCTGCTCTTCCGAGCCTTTGCCCTCTCCTCCCCTGGATTGTCTGTCTTCTTGTTCATTTCTAAAGCTCTTTACAATAAATAAATATGGGCTTTCATTGATTTTCAGTGTTTCAAACACTTCCCAATGTTTTTGTCTCTGAGGGGACGAGACAGAAGAGTGGAGTAAGGAGCTCAGGCTTTACAGTCAGGTGAAACTGGCTTCTGCTTTTGGTTTTGTCACTGGGGCCTTAAGTCAATGTCCTACATCTATGAAACAAGGATGGTACTGCCGTCCTCACAGGACTGTGGGGATTAAACCAGACAATACACGGAAGACTCTTCGTCCAGTGCTTGGCATAGGTCGGCGCTAAGTCGGTGCCACAGACAAGGTGGTCAAATCCACCAAAAGCTTTCTGCCTGTGGCATCAGGCTCTGAAAGCTCTTTTCCACCACACGATTATAAACATATTGCTTCTATTTTCTTCTAATACTTTCATGAGTTCTTTTCTTTCATGTTTATGGAGATATGTTTAAGGTAAAAAATGGGGACCTGCTGTTATCTTTCCACCAAATAGTGAGGAAGCTGTTCTACTACCATTTATTCATTTTCTTCCACTGATTAGAATGTTAAATGTGACATTTCAAAAGTCTAAAGAACAAGTGGGTCTGTCGATTGCTGGGCTGTCTAGCTACTTTAAATAAATATTACGTTGCATTACTCCTCATTGTGGAATTGACATAATGCCTCATCTCTCTTCCACTGAACATCATTTTTGTCAGCTTTAGGAAAAATACTACATGGTCCCTGTCCTGAAAAAACTTATCTAAGTGGGGAGAGGAAATAATGAAATGAAATAAATACAAATGCAAGGTTAAACTACATAGCAATTAAAGCAATGAAAGAGGAGTTTATAGAAATTCTACAAAAGCACAAGGCCATATGCCACCGGCAGATGCAGGGGGCACAGTCTGGGCAATGGCCAATGGCCAATGACTAGCAAGCTGACCCCACGCTACCTCGCAGCTTTGTAGGCTCAGAAGTCAGACTCTGCCTTCACCAAGAGGGATCTCAAGTCTTCCTATTGAGGCAGTCCCACTTTATCACTATCACAGGATTGATTAGAAATCAGAATGCCAAATTATGACTCGTCAGTGAGAAATACATCTGTTCTACAGACAGGGCTTCTGTGTCTACACAAGCAAAGAACATCCTCCTGCAGAGACAGGCCTCCATGGCACACTGAGGCACAGCTGGAAGACTACAGGGTGAGAACAGAACTACAACAAAAGGGCACACTTCAGAGGAGCCTGAGGCAGGATTTTATTCACAGTGTTTTGATGGAACCTACCTACACATTGTCCTACACACCGGAGAAGAAAGCTGGTAAGTAAACCTAATGAATGGACAAGATCACACTTTTATCTCTTAGCCATGTCCTTTCAGCCCTCCCAGGGTGACTGATGGCTCCAGGAGGTTGGAGATGATGTATCTCATTTCACCCAACAAGGACAGAAAGCAGTGAAGGGATGACAATGACTGGTGAGGTGCAGTGTTCTGAGTTGAAGAAATTTTACTGCCATGTCAACTCTGGCCTCCTTATAAACTTGACTTTTCAAAATAGTCTAATGGCTTGTTACCTTGGGTTCAGTTCCACAGAGACCCCCTGGGACTGGAGCTCCTTTAAGAATCCCGGGCATATACTTTTCCATAAAAGACCAAAGCCCATCTCAGCCCTTGTGACTGAAAAGGACTGTGGAGTAGTAGCAGGTGGAAAGGTAGCTGTGAGTTTCAGTTTGCAGGTTCTGAATCTCAACTGTCCTTACCTTAAAAAGGCAGAAACTTATAACCAAGACCACCACTACTGCTGTTACTGCCACAGATAATACTACTGCCCACATGACTCTGCTCATATAGCCGGATCCTGGACCTTCCTCTGTGAGCTAAAAAAATAAAGAATAATTTCTTTGAAAAACAAAGAGAAAAGATGAACTCTAACTATTCTTAAACCTACTTAGACACTAGCTCACTCTTCTTCTTTGGGGGGTGGGTGGGAGGTAATTAGGTTTATTTGTTTTTTAGAGGAAGTGCTGGGGACTGGACCCGGGACCTCGTGCACGCTAAGCATGTGCCCTACCACATGAGCTATACCCTCCCCCTTAGCAGACTGTTCTTAAACTACTCTAAACCCCATCCTTTCTGAAAAAATGGTCAGATTCAGAAATAGTAGCTTATAGGTTCATAAAGAACCTACCAGATCTCATGTGTTACTAATCTTGTCAGCATTTTCTCCTACAATTCATCTTGTGTGTTAAGGCTCCCCTAGGAATAGCGGCACCATTCTCTAAATGAGCACAGTGGGTGATCGCTGTCTTAGCCAGTTTCATGGATAAGATACAGACCAGGGGCCCCTAGCCTCCCTGCTTTGGCACTTTAATGGCATGTCCTACACTGAGTAGAAGTCCAGGTCCCCATGTGTCAGGCATTGCCCTCACCTCATGTGGCTCCTGCCCTGTCTCTTCACTCCGGCCTTCTGTGCTCTCAGTGATGTAGTTCTCAGCTTTCCACAGGTCAGTATCCCCCTCTGCCTGGGACAATTTTTCTTTTTGCTGTTCACTGAGCAGCTTTATCAGAAGGCCTGTTCTGGTGAAAAACTTGGCACAGGACAGCTTCACGTGCGTCTCAGAGCAGTCCATTTTGAGAGTTCGGATCAAATGAGAAATGAGGCCTCTCATATAACCATTTGGTACGATCGATTGTAGCTGCTGGTTTACCTGGAGTTCAAACTGATCACCCAAGGATGAAAGCCCTGGGGAAGTGAAGCTGGTGGGTTTAGAGGGTAACTCAGTGCCCAAGTTGTGGTATTCCCGTTGTGTTTCATCCATGTGTTCAACAGTTGGCACAAAGTTGCCTGTAGTAACAGAATATGCGCTGGGAACATCCGTACGGGCAGCGACTTCAGAGATAGAGACTGTTCCTTCCGGCACAGTAGCCTTTCCTGCGAGAGGGTCTAAAGAAGAAAATAATTCTGGTGGGTTTTCATGAGAATTTAGTTCTCCTGAAGAAATAGCTTCTCGTGAAGGAGAATTTATGAAGCTCCTCACTGCAGAGGAGGGAGGCCTGCTTGCAGACATTCTCCTGAGGAGCTCTTTCCTTTTCAAATTTTGATTCCTTTGGGCCTGGAATAAGCTGTGCATCGCATAAGAGCGACTACCAAGGAACAGGCGTTGTTTTCTGGGATGTGAGGTTGGTTTAGAAGCTTCCATATTTCTAACTATACGTTCTGCATCTTCTAAAATACTGTAGGAGGAGTCTTTTGATTCCTGTCTAACCTCAGGTTTAGGAGGGCTGGGGGTAGGGGGCACGGAAGAAGAGACTGCTGCTTTGTCTTCATTTATAAGTGAGGGTTTTGTGTTGAACGAGCTTCCCACTAACTTCCGGGGCCTCCGCATCATGTGAAGCTGCCCCCCCGCTCCTGGGGACTGCCTCCTGTGTGCCTCTTCCTTGGCAGCGTTCTCCATAGCTGGCAGGGCATCCTGTTTGCTCCAATGCATCAGTTCATTGACACTTTCTTTGATGACGACATCTGGGTCCTTGAAGACCCAGTCCACTGCCCGCAGCCTTTCCCCTACACTCTCAGTCTTTGCTGGGCTGTTTTCCTGTGGTTGGGCAGTGTCCAACTGCTTTTCATCCTTGGCAGTGTTCTCCACAGGTGTCTGGGAATTCTGTTTCCTCCGACGCATCAATTTTTTGACACGTTTTTTGATGATGCCATTTGGGCCCCTGAGGACCCAGCCCACTCCCCGCAGCCTTTTCCCTACACTCTCAGTCTTGGCTGCGCTCTTTTCCTGTGGTCGGGCAGTGTCCAATTGCTTTTGAAAGGCCTGCCGTAATTTGTGACCCAAAGGGTTGGCACGTACGAGCCTGGCAGCTTTTTCCTTCTTTTCAACTTCATCGATTGTTTTTTGCATTTCTGAATCTGACCATTTTTTCAGATGATAGAATCTCTGCAGTTTATTTTTATAAGGTAAATTGTTGGATTCAGGTTGAACAAAACGGTCCCTTGTGTTTTTTTCCAAATAACCCAGGGACTTATCTCCATCTTGTAGATGTGAAAAGAGAAGTTTAATGAATGGTAAAAATGCTGTCTCTAAATCGTCTAGATTTCCCTCCGAGAAATAAGGCAGTACATAATTTAGTGCACTGATAACATCAATTTCGTCATTAAAGTCTAGCTGTTTATCGACGAAGGCTGAGAAGCTGACACCATGTTCGTCCGAGGACGCCTTCTCTGGCTCAATAATCAGCTCGGTGCTGGTATTATTTTTCCGGGCTTGTAACACCTTCATGAGCGATCCTTCTATGTTCCCTACAGCTGCTTCTTCACCTGTCAAAAAAGAAGTCTTTTTGGTAACTGAAGGCTGATGGACAGTTTTTCGCCAGTCCACAGCCACATATCCCAGTCAAATAAATTAGAAATCAGCAAATGTCTGCGTGCCACTTAGAGAGGGGAAAAGAAACCTCACAACAGAAGGTGAAAAAGATATATTTTGAAAAAGTGGCTATCTACTCAGAAAATTCCATGGTGTGAAACAGAGTGACAGTGTTTAGGATTAGTCCACTGGTTTCAAGGGGCCAACTGCCGGGTACTCAAGAGAAGTCAAGGCTGGGAGGACAGCTGTCCCCCACTGTAACTCCTCACTTCCATACACACTGCCCCGTCCTGCCTCAGACGCAGAAGAGTGCGAGGCTTCCGCTCTCTGCCTCCTCAGTGTGCTCGTGTCCTGCTCCCATCACAGGTGATCACGACAACACCCGCTGCTAACAGGTCCTCATCTGGATGTGACCTTTTCCACTTACCCCCAGTTCTACTCCTTGTTTCCTGCTCCCATATACCCAGTCCCCATGACAGGAGGCTCTATACAGAGAGAAACACCATGCCCACCCTGGCTCTCTGCTAACATGTGGGCAGGGCTGCAGGTTAAGCGATTTGCCAGGCTATATGCAAATGTGGAATGTTCAACAGATCAGTGGAATAATACTTGAAGTCCTAAAACGCAGATGGGAAAAAGCAACTGTTGTCAGATGTCTACTTTGCTTTCATTTCATTTCACTCCTAGTATTCCCAGCTTCTGACTTGGGGTGGAGGGGATAGCTCAGGGGTAGAGTGCCTGCTTACCACACATGAGGTCCTGGGTTCAATCACCAGCACCTCCATTAAAAATAAATAAAGGAGCTTAATTACTTCCCCTCTAAAAATAAACAAAAACATTTTTTAGAAAATTAAAAACAAAAGCTTCTAACTTTCTGAAGGTCATGTGTACCCCTGTGCAGCTGGGTCTCTCTTACAGAAGGATTAAAAGTATTTTTGGTGGTGGTGGTTAGGGTCAGAGGAGGAGGTGAGGGTCAGAGGAAGAGGTGAAGGTTCATGAGAAAGGAGGAACAAGAGGTCACAGACAGCCTGAAACCACGGACAGAAGATCTAGGTCCTAGGCCACAGCACTTAACACCTCTGATCTTGCTTTTGCTCACTGTAAAAGGAGATTTAAAATGCCTGTTCTGCCCACTTCAGGGGGACAAGGAACTAATACAATCAGCAAAAAAAAAAAAAAAAAAAAAAAAAGCCTGGAAAATAAGGAACGTTTTTATGTCAGTAGCAAAATGCTGTTATTTATAATGTGCTCCAGCTCATTGATAGGGACCAGTATTCAAGCTGCCTGGGCATGAAAGCACATTTGGGAAGTCATCAAGTTATGTGCCAGTAAATCTAATGTATACAAAAATCTTTGAAAGCACCTTAGTGTTTTGTGGATAGAAATGCTTGAGATTCAGAGCAAGTTCAGAGCTGGACAGTCTAAGAATAAAAGAGCCATCCCATCCACTGGAAGGGCTAGGTAGCAGCTTCTGGTTATGGAACCAGAAACTCTCAGGCTCCAAACAAAACATAAAACACCACCAATTGTATTCTTTTATAAAACTGCAAAAGTAAAATAAACAAAAAGTTATTTACACTTGCCCCAAAGACAAAGCGTACTTGAGACCTAATGGATATTAAATCAGGTTACAAACTGTGATGCACTGTATGAGAAAGTTCTCATTTGGGGGTAAGGCATCAAGCAGAGAGCACAGTATACAATATGTGGTCATGAATGTTAATTCCCTTCCCACTTCCATGCCTTTCTCTTGTTCCTCTATGTATGTGGATCAGTGACATTACTAAGCTAACAATGTAACTGAGGTATTATGAGTTTCATAATGTAACTGAGAAGCTGACTTTTAGCAAAGGAGGGGGTCTTAGAAATTTAGGGAATTGAAGCTGAATGAATGAATAAAAATAATTCTATTACATCATATGTTTAAACATTTTATCATCACTGATTAAAGATAGAAATTAAAAAAATAAAAATTTAAAAATTTATTATCAGGCAATTCAGACTCACCACAATGTGTGGTGCTTGCCAGGCAGTCACTGTCACAGTGCAGCTTCACTGTCTTGCAGACAACTTCAATAGTATTTTTAAATTGGCAGAGGCAGCATGTCCTATGGCTAGGTAAGATCCTATAAATGGAAACAGAGAATTAAATAAGTGGTAAAACAGTGACTTGAGTAGGGAGGCAGGCCAAGGCCACCATAGGGCAGTGAAGAAAGGAGTTCTTAGGGCACATGGCCTGGAGAATTGGACAGGGGCCAGTTGGCCAATTGCTGCTCTTAACTGTTGTAAATAAATACAGAGGAGCACAGAAGTGCCCAACAGAAGGGTAAGGGTGGCAGTGGGTGTCGGTGTGCCTAGAAAAAAGGTGCTAGGGATTAGAATTGGGTGACACTGATCTGTAGTTTAATTCAGAAGTATCTCCTCCCAACCCTAAAGTCTCACTTTGGGTTGAGAGTGCACAGGAAGAGGGCAGACTTCTAAGAAGAGTCTGAGTAAGCCCCCAACTTCTGGAGTCCCTTTGTCAATTCCTAGCTGTGAGTAGGAAATGTATTAGAAATTACTCTGGGGATTAAAAAAACACTGTGGTTAAATAATAACAGATCACATTCGTCAAGTCTGGATAACCTAAACATTCAAGAGAAAAACGTTGAGGTAAAACAATTATATTAAAGAAGAGCATATGAGTTCATAGTAATACTCAAAGTCGGGGGAGCACTTTATAGAACAATGCCAGCGAATAATGTAGAAGGACAGAGAGAATTAGGGAAGTGCCATTTGCAACTACAGTGTGACACTCAATTCAGAATGAAATTACCATTGATGCACACTTGGGTGAAGAGTGTTTGAAAGTAGGATCTTCACTGATTCCAAACTATCACCCCATAGAATATTTACTAATTACCAAGGGAAAAGATAACTTTACAATGGAGAGATATGGTGATACCACTTTAATCAAGTGGTCAAGCTTAGCATCAGGCAACCTGAAGCGATGAAGTAGGAAGGATGTATCGCCAGGATATCTATTCTTCCTCAGAATGCTTACTTTGGATCTAATTAAGACACAGACAAATTCAGATTGTGGGGCAATTTATAAAAAACTGGCTTAGGCTCTGCAAAAATGCCAATGTCATAGAAGACCAACAGCAATGACAAAAAAGCAGTAGAGAAATATTCTAGGTTAAAGGAGACAAAGACATGACATGAAATACCTAATCTTCGATTGGACCCTGTATCTAAACTAAACAGACTTAAGAATGTTATTCACTTCTGGCTCAGATGAAGTAACAGGGAAACATTTCACCTCCTATCTGAAACACTGAGGCGGGGGACAGACTAAATATATGAAACAAAGAGTTTTCAAGAAACTGGACCTCTTGCAATAAAGTTCAGTCATCCCCAAGAGATGGGAAATAAAAATGAAGTGATCCCTATGACTCCCCTAGTTTACATCGTTCAGAGAGTTTCCAGGTCATGGTACAGGGAGGAGAGACTCAGGCAGAAACTGGAGGACTCCCTGACTGAGGAACTGGAAGAGTCCAGGAAAATCAAGGTGCCTAAAGTTCACAAAGCACAGCACTAGAGAGAAAAGAGGTGCACAGACAAAGAACTCTGGAGATACGCAGAGGGATCTCTCGAGTATTCAACAAAGTACTGGTCAGTGCATGCGTGTGAGGAGTTACTTGAGGCCAGGAAAAGAACCACGTGAAAGGATTAATGATGAGGGTAACTGGATGTGACACAGTGTTGGGAATAGGACCCATCCCTACAGGCCAGATGCTCAGAAAAGCCTTCTCTCAGTAGTTGTGAATGATAAGCTCTAGGCTAAAGGCTACTTCTGGTCATACCTAATCCAAAAGGATAAAACTGACTTCACCCAAAACAAAGCTCAAGCATATTTATAGGAATATAAAAATATGTAGCACACCATAAACTAAAATTCACAATGTCTGGAATCAAATGAAAAATTACCAAGCATGCAAAGGAGGAGGAAAGTAAGTGCCATATTGAGGAGAAACAGCCATCGATCAAAACTAACCCAAAATCTATACAGATGTTTGAATCAGCAGAACAGGACATTTTAATAGATATTATAACTACTGGCAGATGTTAAAAACTCAGATTAAAGACTGAAAATGTGAAGTATAGGCATGGAAGAAATAAAATAGACCCAAATTGAGCTTCCAGAGGTTAAAAACAATGTTTTCAATTGAAAAGGACACTGGATGGGATTAATGGTAGATTAGACACTGCACAAGAAAGGATCAGTGAATATTAAGGAAATATCCAAAATGAAACACAAAGAGAAACAAGACAAATCAGCAAAAATGAACACAGCATCATTTGATGAGCTGTGCAACAACTTCAAGTGGCCTAATACATGTGCACTTAGAGTCCACGAAGGAGACATACAAAAACTTGAATAATGGCCAAAAATTTTCCAAAATGCTAAAACATGATAAATCCACAAAGGCAAGGTCAATGAACATTAAGCATTAGAAACATGGATAAAGCTAAACCAAGGCACAAATCATAATCAAATTGCTCAAAGCCAGCAATAAATAGAAACTCTTAATAGAAGCCAGAGGAAAAAACTATGCATTACATAAAGAGGAACAAAGAGGAACGGTGACAGCGATTTTTTTTTTTTGTTGGAAACAATGTAAGCCAGAACTCAGTGGAATAACACCTTTAAAGTACTCAACTGGGGAAAGGGGTACCCAACAATTACCAAGCTGGAATTCTATACCCAGATCTTTCAAAAACAAAAGTAAAATAAAGACTATCTCAGACATACAAAAGCGGAAAGAATTAATCACCAGTAGACTTTCACTGGAAGAGATACTAAAGGAAGTATTTGTAAGCAGATGGAAATATGGCTCTACACAAAAGAATAAGAACACCGGAATTGGTAACCACACAGGTACATAAATAATATTTTTCTTATTAAATATCTTTAAAATGTAACTGATCATTAAATAAATAAAAAAAAAAAACAATATAGTGTGCTGTTTATAACATAAGTAAAAATAAATTATACAAAAACAGTAGCACAAAGGCCAGGAGAGGAAGAATGGAAGTACACTACTGTGAGGTTCCTATATTGTCCATGAAATTGTATAATATCACTTGAATATAGAGTGTGATAAGTTAAATATGTACAACTATAAACTATAAAGCAACCACTAAAGTAACAGAACCTGAACTATAACTAGTTAGCCAACAAAGGAAATAAAATAATAAAATGTACTCAATCCAAAAAAAGCAGGAAGAAAAAGAGGAAAACAGAAAGAAAGCACAGACGGAACAAATAGCAAGATAGAAGATTTTAAGTGTAATCACATCAATAAACACATTCAATATAAACACTCTAATCATCCTAATTAAAACAGTTGTCACACTAGCCAAAAAAAAGCAAAAGCCAACTATATACTGTCTAGAAGAACTATTTTCAATACAAAAATAACAGGCTTAAAGGATGGAAAAATTTGTTCCAATCTAACACTCATCTAAAAAAAGCTGGAGTGGTTATATTACTTTAAGACAAAGTCAGTGTCAAAACAAAGAGAATTGCTAGGGATAAAGAAGGTTATTTCACTATGAGAGAAGGTCAATCAATGAAGAAGGAAGGCATAACCTAAAAATTTATGCACCTGACTACAGAACTTCAAAATCTATGAAGGAGGAATGACAATGGCAAGGAGAAACAAACAAAACACCTAGCATTATAGTTAGGGATTTCAATATTCCCCTCTCAATAATTGATAGAATAGGTAGGTAGAAAATCAGCAAGGATACAGAAGACGTGAACAGCACTATCAACCTACTTGGCCAAATTGACATTTATAGAACACTCCACTCAAATTGGCGGAATACACGTTTTCCTCCAGGTGGACACGTAACATTTACCAAAACAGACCATATTCTGGTGTATTCCAACAAATTACTGGCTATAAAACCAGTCTCAATAAATTTAAAATGATTTCAGTCATTCAGTATATGTCTCTGACCACAATGGAATTAAATTAGAAATTAACAAATCTGAAAAATCTCCAAATATTTGGAAATGAAACAACACACTTCGAAGTAACCTTATAGTCAAAGAATAAGTCAAAGGGAAATTAGAAACAATTTTGAACTGACTGAAACTGAAAACCTCAACATGTGGGATATTGCTAACGCCATACTCAGCTTCCTCAGCTTCCACCTTAAACTAGAAAAAGAACAATTTAATCATAGCGTAAGAGAAGGAAGAAAATAATAAAGGTCAAAGTAGAAATGAAATGGAAAACAGAAAAATACTATGAGTATTGAAAGGATAATGAGAATATAATAAAATGCTTTATACCAATAAATTCAAGATGGGATGGATGAATTTCTGGAAAGATGTGCACTACTAAAGTTTACTTGAGAATGAATACATAACTTAAATAGCATTATTAAAGACATTGGATGTGCAATTTAAAATCTTCCCACAAAGAAAGCTTCAAGCCCGCATAGCTTCCCTGGTAAATTCTACCAAACATTTAAGGAACAACTAATACCAATTTTACACAAACTCTATCAGAATGTTGAAGAGGAGGGAATAGTTCTCAAATCATTTATAAGGCCAACTTTCAACATATCAAAACTGGACAGTGACATTACAAGAAAAGAAGACTACGGACCAATATTTCTCATAAACACAGATGAAAAAATTCTTAGCAAAATTTTAGCCTATCAAATCAAGGAATATATAAAAAGATGATACATCATAACCAAGTAGGGTTTTTCTCAGTAATGCAAACTTGGTTTAATATCGGAAAATCAATGTAATTTATTGAAGTTAAAATACGAAAAAAGAAAAACCATATGATCATGTAAATAGACACAGAAAAAATAGGACAAAATCTAACATCCATTCCCGATTAAAGAAAAAACCAGTCCGCAGGAAACTAGGAATGGCAGAAAGCTTCCTCAACTTGATAAATGCCTTCTACAAAAAACCTAACATCATATCTAATGGGGAAAGACAAAGTGCTTCCTCTCCACAATCAGGCAAGGATGTCCACACTCATTATTTCTATTAGATACTGCAGTGAAGGGTCTAGCCAGTGCAACAGGGCAAGAAAAATAAATAACAAACAAACAAACAAATAAATAAAATTCACAATGGAAAGGAGGAAGTAAAACTTTCTTTGCAAATGACATGATTATGTAGAAAACCTGAGGGAATCTACAAAAAAAACTACTGAAACTAATAAATGAGTTTACTAAATTTGCAGAGTGCAAGACCAATATACCAAAAACTAATTTCTCTCAACAAATAATGAGAAATTAAAGTTTTAAAACACTACTTAGAGTAGCATTAAAAGTATAAAATACTTAAGAAAAACTCTGACAAAAGATGTAGAACATCTGCACACTGAAAATTATAAAATATTGCTGGGAAAAATTAAGGAAGACCTAAGTAAATGGAGAGATATAACATGTTCATGGATCAGACGATTCAATATTGTTAAGATGTCAATTTTTCCCAAACTGATTTACAGATATAAATCCCAGTAGGCTTTTCTATAGAAAGTGACAAGTTAATTCTAAACTTCACATGGAAACGTGAAGTTCCTAGAATAACTGAAACAACTATGAAAAAGAGCAAAGTTGGAGAACTAACACCACCTGATTTCAAGACTTATGAAGCTACATTTTCAAGATATTCTGATATTAGTGGAATGATAGACAAAAAGATCAAAGGAACAAAACATAAAGTCCAAAACTAGAGTGATATGAACTAATGACTTTTAGCTTCAAAGGCAGTTGAGTAGAGAAGGCATAGTCTTTTGAACAAATTTTGCTGGAACAATTGAATATCCAAAAAAAAAAAAAAAAAAATCCAAACCATATACATAAATGAAGTCAAATTGGTTCAAAGATCTTTACATAAAATCTAAAAGTATAAAACTTCCAGAAGAAAATGGGAAATTTTTTATGACCTTGACTTAAACAGGATTTCTTAGACACAACACCAAAAGCATTGTCCATTAAAAAAAAAAACAGACAAATAAGACACGATCAAATTTAAGAATTTCAGCCCTGTGAAAGACTCTTGAGAGAATGAAGTTAAATCACAGAATACGTAACAAATTACATATTGAATACAGGATTTGTTTCCAGAATATATAAAGAACACTCAAAACTCAATCAAAAATATAGACAAAAAATTCAAAGATACATAGATGGAAAAGAAGCATATGAAAAGATGTTTGACATGATTAATCATTAGGGATGCTGCACTGAGATGCCACTATGTAATTATTAAACTATCTAAAGTTAAAAATAATGATCATAGCAACTGTTGGCAAAAATGTGAAGAAAATGGAACTGTCATACCCTGCTGGTAGAGATGTAAAATGGCTGGACAATTACGGAAAATGGTCTTTTAATTTAAACATACACCTATGAATGATCCAGCCACCCTACTGGCAGGTATTTACCCAAGACAAATGGAAGTATACATACATACCTAATAGAGAGGTTAAAATTTTTCTTAAAACCTGAAATATAAGGATCAGGTAAAGCTGTGGAGCAACTGCAACTCTCATGCACTGCTGTTGGGAATGCAAAATGGTACAGTCATTGTAGAAAACAGCTTAGCAGTTTCTTAGAAAGTTAAACATGCACTTGGCATAGGATGCAGCAACCCCACCCTTAGGTATTTTGTCCCAAAGAAACGAAAACATATATTCACACAGAATGTATGTTTACACATACATGAGGGGTTTTAGCGGCTTTATTCATAACAGCCAGAAAACCAGAAACAATTCAAATGTTCTTCCCCTGATGAATGCATAAACAACTGTATATCCACACAACTGGACCACTACTCAGCAATAAAGAGAAATGAACTATGGACAGGAATAACAGCACGGATGAATCTCCAGAGACTGGCTAAGTGAAAGAAGCCAAAAACAAAAGGCCGCATACCCTATGACTTAACTTACAAGGCATTCCGGAAAAGGCAAAGTTATAGGGACAACAGTCAGACTGCTGGTTGCCAGGGCTGGTGGTGGGAGGAGGGGACTGACCTCAGAGGCACATGAGGTGACTTTTGGGGCTGCAGAATTTTTCTGTATCTCAGATGTGGCAGTGGCTATATAACTACACATTTGTCAAAACACAGCAAACTCTGTAAAAAGAGTGAATTCTACTATATGAAACTTATGCAACAATAAACCTGACTTAAGAAAATAATAAAACTTATAAAAAACAATGAACTGAAAATAAATGTAATAAAAATTAACTTACAGTTTTTTTCAATTCAACGCTTATCATGAGGATTCTTTCAATTGTTGTAAGCGAGACTTCTGTTTTTCCCAGGTCTCTGAAGGAAAAGCCCAAAGAGGCATGATATAAACCCAAAGACATAAATTCTACACTTAAAAAGATAATTAATATGTGATTACTTCAATTCTGGCTTCTTACTTGCCATAGAGAGTAATCCCAGGGAGCTCTTATTGAAGAAATTTAAATTTATTTGCATCATTAAATTACTGACCTCAGTGCTGAACAGGACCATCTTTTCTTCTTCTTCTTTTTTTTTTTTTAACCATTATCCTACCTCTTAGTCTCAACTACATCCCCCTCTCAATTACTTTTTTTTTTTTTAAATAATGTACACTTTATTCCATTTTGCTTTCTGGGATAAATCTTATTTTTTCATGTTTGATCTTTGTAAGTGATTTTCAACACAATTTTCTTCCACTGCTGGCTGTCTTACCCATGTACATTCTTTCATACTCCTTTTCTTTACCAACAACTCTTACCTCAATAACCCATTTAAAATTTAAATTATGACTTCTTAGCCAAAATCCTCAATCTCTGATGAAACTAAAAAAGAGCAGAAATCAACTCAAGAGCCATAAGACTGTTGCAATACTTACAAATATCGTAATGCTGGTAATTTTAAAAGATAAGAATCTTCAACTTTTGTCAAAGGATTATGACTGAGATTTCCGAAAAATAGAATGGCAGTAAAATTATCTGCATTTTCAATAATGTTCATGAAAGTTTATATTCATTTTTATGGCATGAAACTTAAAGGTAAAAAAGTCATTTTCTAAATTTACCTACAAATCACCCTTAGAATTTGTAAAGCTCTCTTCATTTGGGAGCTACCCAGGTGTCTAGATGATAAAGTAGAGAATAGAAAGAGAAAAAAATAGAGGGGGAAGTAGATAGCAAAGAAAAAAATACTCTAAAGAACTTTTTAGGTCAAAAACCCTAGAAGGGACTATGCTGGTAGGAAGCCCTTCCTCTGTAAGAAATGCTATTTCTAGGGTCCTCCGTAAATCAAGGCATTTTTCTTTCATCTCTAGAAATTTTTTAAATTTCATATTTTAAACTACCCAGTTAAAGACAAAAGTGGGACCAATCCCTTGCTTCTGGAGCTGAAGAGAAAAATACAAGAGGAACTGGGGAGACTCACACTCCCATTGCACACTCCCATGTGTGTTCTTCGGTCACAGCCTTTGCTACCGTGTGTGGGGTCACCTCCTTACTTGTCAGTCTCCTGGATTGTCAGCTCCATGAGAGCAAGGACTATACTTTATTGTCATTGTCATCTCTGTCCCTGACACAGTGCCTAGTATTTATTAGGTACTTAAGAAATGTTTGTTGAATAAATACCATTTTGTTTATATATCAACAAAGGGACAAATTCATTTTCTGAACAAATTTTTATTCCAAAATGCTGGAATAGATTTTCTTCTCAATTCTTTGAAACAAACAAGAAAAAGAAAAAAAAATTTTTTTAACTCAAAAGATACAAGAAGAAAGAAAATTTGCCTTTAGGTTAATTAACTCTATTCAAGAATCATTAGTGTACTTTTGCAGAATATTATAAAGATAATCAGAACTAATGCCTTTTGGATTGCCAGGTATCTATGATCAACATTTAATATTTAATCCTCACAGTAACCTTATGCAATAGATAATATTATTATCCCATTTTACAAATGAGGAAACCAAGGCACAGAGAAGTTATATATCTTGTCCTAACTCATCAAGCTAGTAAGAAGCAGAGCTGGAATTTGAACTCAGTTCTGACTCCAAAGCCTGTGTTTAACCTGTATTTTAAAAAAGAAGAAAAAAAAAAAAAAGGAGTGTGTTTAAAATAATTTATTACTTTAACCTTAATTTTGAGGGCACTAAATATAGAAATACCTTTTCAAATTTCATCTCCCAATCTGGGAGAGCCTCTATGAGAATCACACTTTCTCTTATATTTCTTTTCTTCAATTATCTCCCATGATTAACTACTTCATTAGCCTATGGTCATTGAGGCTTTAGAGATTTTAAACCATGTTGCAGGCTAATCAGTAAAAACGGTGGAGTGAGGACATCTGAAAATTCATCCCTCCATAAAACAACAAAAAAACTCACAAAAATGATCAGAATCAACTTTCTCAGAACTCTGGAAATTTAACCAACGGGCTTGTGGCAATCTGGGCAGCAATTTATTTCAGAAAAACACATTAACTTCTGTCAGGACAGTGAGATCTGTGTTGCTTTAGCTTGTCCTAGACCTTTGCTCTCCATGACAGTGGGAGCCTTCAAACATAGCCCATGTCCTAATAACCAAAACGTTCCCCAACTTGGGAAAGGAGACAGTCACCCACGTGAAGGAAGTGCAGAGTTCCACGCAGGATCCACTCAAAGAGGAGCACACCAAGTCACACAGTAATCAAAGTGACAAAAATCAAGGATAAGGAGAAAATATTAAACTTAGCAGTACAAGTACCTCCTCGGAGAATAAATAAATAAATAAATAAGAGTTACCTCCCACCACCAAAACAAAACACAAAGGTAAAAACGGTGCTTTATTAATTAGCTCTTGGCTCATCTTTCAGGGGGACTTCACATTCAAAATAGACTCTAGCACACCTCTCCCTTGTTCACCTGGGATTAGTCAATAACATAGAGGTTTCATTCAAGAAACCATCTGAGTTATAATTACCTGAAACCCACCCAGGCTTTGTGGGTCTTGAACCTCACCTACTTTGGAAAAATCCTGTCTAATAAAAACATGCAAAGTTATGAACACAAAAATCGCTAGGACCCATCCCAAGACCTTGGAAGGGACCTAGGCAAGTGGGGAGCCCTGCAGCTTCTGCTTCATTTAATTGATGATAAATCCACCTCAGCTGAGTGGATCTTTTCCAGACTTAATTAATGCAGGGATAAATATTATTTGAACTTATAAACACCTCAGTAATGTAATAGGCAACAAAATGACAACTCAAGGGGTGGCACATTCTAGACTTTCTACATTTGGCGCAAAACAAAGGAGGAGCCCAGCCCCCAACACACACTTACTGTATTCTCACAATCTTTTGAAAGTAACTATGAATGAATTTTAGGAAAGCAATATTAATTTATTTCCAACACCAGCTCTGATTCTTTCATTAACTTTTTCTGCCACTTCAGATGAACACAGAAATTCAAGAAGATCAGGCTCGTGCCTCTTGCATGACCATCCTTTCTAACCCACTACTCATTTTCTGCTTCCTTGCTTCCCTACTTGGCTACCCTGCTGCAGAGATGCTAGCATGGCTCTCATAAGTTTTACCATCAATTTTCTTCCAGTATGAAAGTTTCTTGGGGACAAAATCTTTGGCCTATTCTTCTTTGTAACCCCAGCACTTAGTGAAGTGCAGACACACAGTGAACATGGCACTCAGTGAATGTTTTCCAATAAATTCAGTCATTTTTATCAACTGTGATTCCACAATTCTTTTTCCCCTGGCTCGCCTACATAACCATAAGGAAACTTAGATCCTTATAAGAGACTCTTGGTGTTATAAAATGTTTAGGAAAGGTCATGAGTTTAAGACATGGTACTAATGCTACTAAAACCTCTTGGCGGAGGGACTTAACGAGCCCACTCTCCGGTGCACTGGCAAGAGAAAAACTGACCCTCCATTCTCTTTCCACAAGTTAGGCACCAGCAAGCTAATGAAGCGGGGAGGGAGGCTGCCACTGGTGGGCATCTGCAGAACTGTCAGTCCAGCTCCAGACGCACCCTCGACACCTTCATTAACCCAAAGTGAACTTTGTGAAACTGGATTTCTGAACCACAACACAAATAGGAGACTCTTTTCCAAAGCCTGATTTAGAGGAGGCTCTTCACCTTGAGTCTAAAATCCCCTTCAGGCCACTGAACCTACCTGCTGTCATCTGCTTGTGACATGGAGAAATCACAGAATTTTCAAGGTTCTGAAAAACCCACGCTTCTTATTAGAAGTAGTCAGAAAAGAAAGTATAGAGAATTCAGCTATAGCAAGGTATCTTCTTTATATTGTTCACATTACAGCTTAACACAAACATCCATCCCTCAAAGGTTCCTATTGGCCACAGATCATTCACCTCAGACTAATATAGACTTTTTGAAAAATAATGTTTTGGGTAGTTGGGAAGAGAGGTGGGTGTTCAGGAATTCTTTCCGCTTTACCATTTAAAAGAAGCTGATACTTGAGAAGGCACCCATGCCTGTTGCTCCCTGAAGAATTTTGGGCTAAACTGAGTTCTTTGCAGCTCTGTGCTGCATAAATTTTAAGTAGTTAGGAATTTTGCACATGAGCAGGAATTAAATTCAAAAGTGTAATTTCAAGTACTATTTGCATATTGGAGCAACAACAATGGGATTCCGTGACAATGCTAATTTGAGTGTTTCTGTTGGGTGCCTTTTATTTTATTGCTCGTGCCAAACATCAGTACTAGGGAAAGCAAAGTGTTCCATGTATGAGTTAGACAAGTCTCATGGCCTCTTTGTACCTTAGTTTTCTCATTAAAAAAAAAAGAAAAAAAAAGAATGGATTTCAAGACATAATTTCTGGAATCCACAGTGAGCTTACACCCAGATAACCAACTACCAATAACCAAAACATAGTTTTTTACATGTATTCATCTATTTCACTTACATCATCTGTAAAAACTGCATTCCATGCCAGGCCTGGAACGTTCCAAAGCTCAGATCTACTATTAAATTACAACCAAGATTGCTACAAAAAAGAAAAAAAAAAAGACACAAGCCAAAGAAGAAGAAAAAAAATTCTATCAGAACTTTATCCTTTGGCAGTAATTCTAATTTATATGCAATGAAACATGATCTCATTATCCTTTCAATACACTAAAGAAATCTCAGTGTGGAAAATAGTTGCTTGTGAGTTATAGTTTCATGATTATATGCATGGTGCATGAGATACAAAATGGTAAATCCTCAATAAATATTTGCGGTAAGTGATCCTTTCTTCTCTAGCAAAGGGCAGTACTACTGACATTTTGGGCCGGACAACTCTTTGTTGTGGGGGGCTGTCTAGCACCCTGTAGGGGGTTTAGCAGCATCTCTGGCCTCTGTCCACCAGATGGCAGCAGCATACCTACAGTTCTGATAACCAAAAATGTGTCCAGACATTGCCAAATGTCATCTGAGTGCAAATCTTTGCGAGAGACAAAAAGGATTAGCTACATAATTCTAGTAGATTTCTAAACTAAATTTTTAATGTTTCCAAATCAGTAGCAAATTAATTTTTTATAATCATATTTATAATTTTATAAAAGTTCCCAACATAATGAAGTTATAATTGTAACTTACACAAACTCCAGAAAAGGTAGTGATTCAAATGTACCGCGTTCAATAAACTTTATTTTATTGCAAGATAAATCTCTAGGAAAAGGAAAAGGAAAATATTACCTCAATTACCTACTAGATATCTAATTAGTAGGAATAACTACTAGAGGTTAGAAGAATAATAATGAATAAGCAGCTTCTATATAACATCTAAACCTTATGAATTGTTATTCAAACCTTCCAAAGCCCCTAAACCTGCCCTCACCTATCTTAAGAGTCTCACTTTCGTTATGTTCACTAATAAAACATACACCTATATAGATGTTGGTAGATTTTGGAGGTAATGTTTCCTCAGAGCAGAATTGATTAGATAACCATTTGTGGTCTCAACAAATTCTGCATTATAAACTCAAAGTTTCTAACCTCCATATATAATTATAATGTTTAATGTGAAAATGAATACTCTATTTACACACCTCCCATTTTAATTCTGCTTTTCTATGCCAATTCAATACCAGAAGAAATAAAAGATAGCCTTTCACATGACTTGAAAGGAACTGCTCCTCTTACTAATGTCTAATTTGAACTAATTCAGTGTTATATCAAAATATTGACTTTTATTTGAAACACACACTCTTGACTATAGCTAGCTATCTTATTTCCACTGATTCTTAGTCTTCCCTTTCTCCTGGGGGGGGTGGTGGTGCAAGTGTCTTCTGACTGGTGTTTGCACCTCTAGTCTCTTCCTTTCTCAGCCATCCTCTACAGTCACCAGATTAACTCTCCAGATGTGGTTCTCAAATACCAGCATCACTTGTGAACTTACTGAAGAAATGCTCAGCTCTACTCTGGACCAACTGAATCAGCAACTGTGGGGCATAACTTGTGCTTTAACAAGCCCTCCAAGTGACTGATTCTGCTGCAGGCTCGAGTCTGTCCGAGAGCACTGCTGTGGGAACGGGGCAGCCTGGCGTGTTACCCTCGGTGTGTACTCTGCAGGTTCTCAAAGCATGCTTCCTGTGTTTTGTCTCTCTCCTACCTTCTTTTTGCAAATGTGCTCTTCCCAAGATGTCTGTCTGATGACACACAGTGGCCCTTTAAGGTCCTATTCAAACAACGCTGCTGTAACATTTTCCCTGATCCAGTTTGGAGTCTTTCTTCCCTCTTCTGAGCTCCAAAACCAACTTAGAGCTCTCATTGTCCCTCTCCACTTCTTTTTTTCTTATATAGCTGTTTTTGCAGCCCATTTCCTCTGAGTATAAACTCCTTGAATGCATGGACTAGACGGGCTCATGTGCATTGTCTATCATGGTTAAAGCCAATGTATGGACACAAAGCAAAGTCAGATATTTTTAAAATAAACAATTAGCTGGGGAGTGAACAGGAGGAAGAAAACGACTGTTTTAGAAGAAACACTCCCTTTTCTACACCTCTCCAGCACTCTGTCATCCACTTAGTGTTTCTGTATGACGGTTTGAGCTTATGTTATTTTTTTCCCCCCTGTAAGATCAGGATTTCCTAGAAGGAACTGTTTTACCTATCTTTGTGTTTACAACACTAGGCACACTGCTCGGCATATTCTTTTTTACTGATTGACATTTTTTTAAATGAGTGAGAATAACTTATGCTAACATGAAATAATCTGCTAAGAGGGTATTTCATAGTAGAAGTAATTAATGGCCCAATCCACTGTGCAGTTATCTCATTTATTTTTCTCCAAACTGTGTTTCTAAGGTTTGGAGCCCAGATGACAGAGGGAACCAGGAAGACTAATACAAAAGTGGTTGCCCCTTAAGGCTTGGATGGTTTAATAGTTAAAAGGACTATTTTTAGGGTCATGTGAAGCTCCTTATACCCACTTCCCTTAGCCTTCTATATTTGCAAGAAGAATCTCTTTGCTAAAGAGCATCATTAGTTAGCTTAGTAACGATTAATGACATACACAGCTCTGGATGCCATGGACAAAGGATAAAAATTGATCTTTTATAGCAGAGAACACAGTATCTCCTTATCTCTAAATTAACAAAAATACTATGCAAGCATTTCTTTCCTTGTACAATGAAAATGCAGAGTTTTTCATTTTGTAACTAGTGAAGTTAGGGACATTTCTAATATGCTTATTTGGTGTAAACAGTTGTAACTATACCACTTTAACCATCATCTTAAACATTTTTAATATTGGTGTAACAATTCCTGCATTGAATCCTTAACAACAGTCTGTTCTCTTGGTAACTTGAAATGTTCTGAACAATACTGTTTACATAAATCATCTACTTTAATATTTAATATTTAAATGTGAATTTAATTTAGATGAAAATTATGAGTTAATGGCATTCATATTAATGTAAGTGTTCTATATTTTCTGGTCCTGTAGGTGACAATCTGAGCTTTACTTTAATTCCTCTCATTCTACTAAAGCACCTTTTTCACACCTTTTCTGTGAAGGCCACACAGTGAGTACGTGAGGCTGTGCAGGCCACACACAGTCTCTGCCGTGTGTTTTCCTTTGTTTTTTTCCTCCGTTTTCCCACTTACAGCCCTTTAAACATCGTCCTTAACTTGGGTGCTGTGCAAATACAGATCATGGGATGGATCTGATCCGTGGGCCATAAACTAAATGTAAGTGGATGGTATATGAACACTTACATAGTAAGGTTCATATCGGTGTCTATAGTTGCTCAGACCACATTACCACTTTTCCTCTACAACTAAAAGGTATTTTTTTTATCTATATCTTGTCTATATAAATTTAAAAATTAAAAATGAATAAGAGGTATTTGATGCTAGAGATGGGCTGGGACCCTACAGACTTAGAGAATTATAGAATTTTATTGCTAAAAAAAACTGTAGAGGTTATTTAATTTAAACCCCTTAATTACTTTATCGATAATATAACTAAGAACTCATAAATAAATGATTAACTAATTAACTTACAAATACCGGAGGACTAGCAAGCCTTTAAATGAATCCTTACGTAACTCAGTCAAAGAATTATCTCTGAGAATTCTGAAAAACAAAAAGGTTATTTTTGGATCAAAATGCAAAACAATTACAATTATTTACTACATAGGACTAACTCATATATGTAGGGGAAACCTGGGTAACGGTGCCACCTAAATACCCTAACTGTTATTTTAGACATGGTGTTCTCCACTCCGGTTTCATTTAATCATTTCTTCTCACATCTACCTTTGTGTCCATCTCTTTCCATCTCACACACACACACAAGCACGCACGCATGCACACGCACACCCCTATCCACTCTTCCTCACCAAATCATGTATTTAATGCCTACTCTTCAGATCACAAGTCCTTGGTTAGAACTGAACTCTGGGCAGCACTGATGCTGCAGAGCTGCCATGCCTTTCTCGCTTTTCCCAAACTGTATCAGGAAGTCCCAGACAGAGTATATTAGGGCTGGAAATGAAGACATTTGATTTTTTTTCCCCACTGAAATTTTTTTTCAAAATTAAAATACACGTAAAATATACATACCTGTTCACTTTAATAATTAGAAATCCCCATGTAACACCATTCACGTCAAGAAAGAACACAGCCAGCGCCCCCGGAGCCCCCGCTGTGCTCCTTTCCAACTGCAGCCCTCTCCCTAGAGGGAACCACTACCCTGACTTTAATACTACTTCCCTTCCTTTTCAAATGTAGTTCTGCCTTTTATACATCAGCCACAAAGAATATAATTTATTCTTGCTTCTTGAACTTTATGTGAGTGGAATGATTTATGTATTATTCTCTATGTTCTTTCATTCAACAATATTTTGTAAATTTATTTTATTCTTGCATGTAGCATGTAGTGCTGCACGTCTAGCAACATGTGGCTACTGAGTACTTGAGTGGCTAATGTGCCTAAGGAGTTGAATTGTAATTTAATTTACTTATTTTTAAAATTAAAATGTAAAAACTGATACTCAATGTAATTATCGGAAAACTTTAAGTGTGTTTGCAACAATTTGGGTATGTGATACAACTTTTCAACTGCAAATTTTAACAAATCTAAATACAAATAAAATTTAGCAACAAAATTGAGATTTCAAAGAGTTAGTACGGACAAAAACTATGGAGACTCTCTCATTAATTTTTATACAGATTACAGGTAGATATGACAATACTTTGGATATTTTTGAAGACTTAATACAAAAAGATGTAGAATATCTTCTCAACAATGCAATTTGGAAGTTATATTCATGATTTGTCTATTCAAGCTGAATAATACAAACTGCCATGAAAAATGCCAGTTAACTGCTTTGAATATAGCCTTCCCCCTAAAATCATTATCTTATTTAACCTGACTTATCTACAAATCAATTTAAAAAAATAGAAAAATGAGTAAAGGACAGACAATTCGGAGATGAAATACAAATGCTCAGCACACATATAAAGATATTTAAATTCACAGGTACTCAGGAAAATTCAAATTCAGATGGAAGCCCTTTTATTCACCCTTCAGATCAGCCCAAAAGATGGAGACTATCCAGCAGTGGAAGGGTGTGGGGAAACAAAGGCCGTCAGGGAGTGCTGACTGGAGTGTAAACTGGCACAACTTGCTTGAGGGCAATTAGAAGTTTGTCTCTACATAGTCTTCACCCCAACAATCCCATTTCTACATATGTATTCTACAGAAATACCTGACAGGTTCACAAAGATGCGTGCACAAGGATGTTCATTGCAGCAGTGTTTGTAACAAGAAAACTGGAAATAATCTAAACACCTTTCAATACGGGCATTATTAAACTGATGCATCCATACTATGGAATATTATGCAGGAGTTTAAATAAATGGGGCAACCCTCTATGTACTGGGAGGGAAAGAAATCTAAGATGTATCATGACATTAAAGAATCATGTTGCAAGATTTTATCACTTAAGGAAAAAGATATAATAAAGTCACACAACTAACTTATTTTGTTATCTGTAAATATGTATGTAGTCAAATACATGGAAAAGAGTCTGGAAGGACTGTTTTACTAAACTCCAAATTGTGTGGGTGGGGGATTAAGGCACAAGAAGGGTTTTCACTACACATGTTATTTCATTCTTCTATATGGAGAATATAATCATGTATTATTGGTATAATGGAAAATAAGTTTAAGTTGGTTCTTGCTTATTTGAATGAGGGCCTGCCAAGTTTAATTTTTTAAATAAAAACAGAATTTCAATCAATAGTTTGGTTTGGAATGTGAAGGGGGAAATACCTTTTAACACAGCTGTTGACCTCGGAATTCTGGACCAAGAAGAATCTGACAAGGCAGTCAGTGTTTTGTATGCATATTTGGAGAGAATATACTCACAGTTTCTCCGTCCAGCGGTAAGGCTTCCAGGTATTCTCATCGACGTAAGAAATTGAGTTTCCTCGGAAATCTCTGTGAAGAAACACAGTTCATATCCTTAAATAGGTAGGGAGAGAATGAGCAGAATAAGTGAGAGAATCATGGCAACATTGTGGGGAATACTCAATGCAGAAAAGACCAGCTTTCTAACTCCCACAGCTTCTCAGCTTCCTAGTGGGCACAATTCCTAAAGATACAATAAAGATATAATGTGACACCACTGGCACAAGCAATGAGGCATCTCCTCAGAACCTGAACTTCCTATCCGTCCAATTTCTTGGATATATATTGCCAAATGTTTTGAATGTAAGTCTTTTTTCTCCCAAAGTCACTTATGTGTCTAAAATGACTCCTACAAATCAATGATAAAAATGGCAGAAATGTATCATGAGCAGCGAGTAAAGAAATCTTATGCCAGGTAACACCAAAGCTTTGGCTCAGTGCTCTCTAAATCTCTCCAGGTATTGGAAGGGCAAGGGCAGTTAGAAATTAGAGACTAAGTTGGAAATATCTCTCAGACATATTGCATAAAGAAAAGCACAGGTCACTGAGCAAGGAGTAAAGTTATTACCTCCTTAGGGGAAAAAATGCAAAGGAAAGAGACTGGAAGGAAGGACACACATCCAAATAGTAACATAGTTATCTTATGGGTGGGAGAGAGGGTGGGGAGAGAATGTCACATTTTAGCCTGTATACTTCTATGACATTTTCTTTTAAACAGTGAGAATGCATCCATGACTTACACATTTAAAAGAAGCTGTTAAGTGCTTGAGGTTCAGTTTCAACCACTAACTGTGGATGGCTTTGAATCTTTACCTTTAGCTTTGTCCTCTTCCCTCAGCCACAACGATTTAGTTTATATGCACAATTTTCAGGGGGATCAGAAATAAGTCAAAACAGATACCTGTCTGCCCACCTGCCTACGGGACATTTCCACTCAAACATAAGCCTTCTGGTTGCTTTATGTTCATCAATAAAACTGAATCCATTTCCCTCAAACTGGCTCTCCTTCCCAACTGTATTTCCACCTGTTGTACCACCATCATTCTCCTCATCAACATATTTTTCTCTCCTGTACCCCTCATCCCCTGACTCTAGGCAGTTACTGAACCTTGTCAGTTTTCCCTTTGTCGTGCTGTCAGGATTTCCTTCTCCTCCCGTCACAACCATGCTAATTCAGCCTGCTCTCACTCTCCTCCTAGGTTTTGCTACAGCATTCTGTTTGGTCTCCCTGAATCCAACCTTCCTCTCTAGATCACACTACAGATGGAATCTAAAATAAGCTTCATGTTTTCATCATTTCTCTCTTTACCTTGAAAACTTTCAATGGCTCCCCACATCTTATACAATATTTTTCAAATCCCTATTTGTAACAGTCAAGGTTTTTCATAGGATATCTTTCATTGGTGCTTAACCCAGTACTTCACAGCTAGACTGATCTCTTAAATCCTGATGATTCCTGCAGCCACGCCTTTCCCTAGACTATACTCTCTATTTTTAATCTAACAAATCATAGCCAGTCTTTAAGTTCCAGCGACAGTTTTAGCTTATCCATGCAGTTTCCCCTGACCTCCACACCTCAGTGATTCCAGGTTCTGGTTAATTTCAGCACCTCTCTGTATCTGTTAATACTCAATTACACATCACCTCCCTTTTAAGGCGTGTTCTCATTCCTCCCACCTATCACTGTGATGTTCTGGAGACAATGCCATACTTCTGTGGCTCCCACAGTACTTAGCCCTGGGTTGGGCATAAAATGGGTGCTATACATAGAAATACTGAGGGCAAAGATGAGTAATCAGTATAACTGAGGGACTGAATAAAAATAATGGCTAACACTCAGATATATGCTAGGCACTGATATAAGAGCTTTACATGTATTAACTCATCTAAATCTCACAATAATCCTACAAGACGGTGACTATGATAATCCCCACTATCCAGATGAGGAAACTGAGTCACAAAGCTAATAAACGGCAGACCTGGATTCACACCCAGGTAGTCTGACTCCAGAATCTCTACTCTTAACCACTTTGTTGTATTAACACCAATGAGATGGGGAGAGGGACATGTTGCTGTAAGGAGGATGGAGCAAAAATGGGACAAGAGAAGATGTTAAGAAATTAAACAATGGAGTAAAAAATGGAGAAGGAAAAAGAGTAGGGGCAGTTATAAGTAAAAGACTGGAGAAGAAGAAGCAATAGTAAGAAGGCGAATGAAGATAAGAAATTGCTTTTAAGAGAAACAAAAGGTAAAAACAGCAGCCAGTGTGAGCTAGGGAGATGAGGAAGACCCAGGAAGACCTCAAAGAAAGGCTGCCAGGTCAGGCAGGAGGCAGAGAACAAACGAGGAAAAGCAGTTCTTACAGGATGGTGAAGGTGCCGTTGTAGTTGCTGGGCTGCGGCACGGGCATGGTCTGGAGCCTCTCCTCTGGGCTGAGACCAGTGCAGGACAAGCTCTCATTACTGCAGATGCAGAGCTCACAGATGTTCACACTTGTGGGAGCGCTCTGTTTCGGTTACTCCTTTTCTGAGGTGTATGGTACAGAATGCACCACCGAAGGCTCAGCTGAAGCAGGTGTCTTCAGTGACCCTGGGTGCCGAGTTATGGTATCTCCCTGACCTACAGGTGGAACTGTGACTCGAGTCAGGTCTGGGTGTGCAAGTGCCACCTCAGGAGGAGGAGCTGTAGTCTTCCGGAGGACTGTAGCATGTTGAGCCTCCACAGCAGGTTCTGAAGTCATGGTTAGCTCCAGGTCTACGTGATGAGGTGTGACGCTGGACGGTGTTGTGTGCTGAACTTGACCCTTACTTGAAGTTGGAATGGTCACCTCCTGATGGGGTGGATATTCAATAACAACCTCCTTTGGTGGCTCTGGAGGCTGAGTTGGGGTCTCCTGCTTGGTTGGAGAAGGTTCAACATCCACACTGGATGCTCCAGTTACAGTAACTTCCAGGTCCACAGTGTGAACTGTGACTGGAGTGATGCTTAAAGGGGTGAGTGTCACCTCAGGGCGTTCTGGAGGGGGCGATGTGGAATGTTCAGCTTCCGTAGTAGGTTCTGAAGTCACAGTAAGCTCCAGATCCAAAGGTTTATCTATGACACTAGATAACATTAGATGCTCAGGGTGATCCTGGTCTGGTGTGGGAACTGTCACCTCCTGATACAATGAAGGCTGATGGGGCTCTGGAGGCCAAGTTGGGGTCCCTTGCATGGTTGGAGAAGGTTGAGCCTCTGTATCAGGTTCTGGACTTAGTGAAAGTCCCAGATCCAGAGGTTGAACTGTGAACTCAGTCATGGCTGGATGCTGAGCCAGCACCTGCTCTGCCTGTGGAGGTGTCACCTCAATGTATGTTGGATGAGATGTCATCTGCTGCAGGGCTGCAGAGTGTCCAGCCTCTGTAAGAGGCCCTGGAGTCATGGTAAGCCCCAGGTCCAAAGGTTTATCAGTGACACTGGGCGAGCTGGAATGCTGAGCTTGATTCTGTCCTGGTGTTCCAACTGTCATCTCAACCTCCTTAGGTGGCTCTGGAGGTTGAGCCGGGGCTTCCTCCTGGACCGAAGAAAGCCCCACCCCCTCAGGGGGACCTGTAGTGTGAGCTGTGGCCTCTTGTTGTCCTGGGAAAGATTCAACCTTCCCCGGGTGCTCCGGAGATGGAGAAAGAGGCTTAGACTGGATTTGAGAAAATTCAGCCTGCTCGGGGGAAACAGGAAAATGAGCAGAGCCCTCCTGCTGCTCTGGAGAACTTTCAGCCTCCTTAGCAGGCTCTGGAGTGACCGTAAGTTCCAAGTCCACAGGTTTAAGTGTAACACTTGACAGGTTGGAGTGAGCTGGATACTTACTTCCAGGTCGAGCTGCTGCCTCATCACTCGCTGGAAACTGAGGTGCATTCTCACCAGGGAACCCCAGAACTTGCGCTGGGGCCTCTTGCTGGAGTGGGGCAGAGTCATACTCAGGGCGCTCTGCAGGCTGAGCCTGGGCCTCCTGAGGGAATGGAGGAGGTTCCGCCTCCTCAGGATGCTCTGCAGGCTGAGCCTGGGCCTCCTGAGGGAATAGAGGAGGTTCCGCCTCCTCAGGATGCTCTGCAGGCTGAGCCTGGGCCTCCTGCTCAAGTGAAGGTTGCACCTCCTCGGGGCTCTCTGGAGGCTGAGACGCAGCTTCCTCTTGGACAGGAGAAGGTTCCACCTCCTCAGGGCTCTCTGGAGGCTGAGGCAGGGCCTCCTGCTGGGCTGTGGTAAAGTCGCCTTCCTTAGCAGGCTCTGGAGTGACCGTAAGTTCCAAATCCACCGGTTTAAGTGTAACACTGGATGGGTTGGAGTGAGCTGGATACTTACTTCCAGGTCGAGCTGCTGCCTCCTCACTCGCTGGAAACTGAGGTACAGTCTCACCAGGGAACCCTGAAACTTGCGCTGGGGCCTCTTGCTGGAGTGGGGCAGAGTCATACTCAGGGTGCTCTGCAGGCTGAGCCTGGGCCTCCTGAGGGAATGGAGGAGGTTCCGACTCCTCAGGATGCTCTGCAGGCTGAGAGGGGGCCTCCTGCGGAACTGGAGAAGTTTCAACCACATTAGTGACCTCTGGAGTTATAGTAAGTGCTAGATCCACAGGGTTAACAGTGACACTGTGCAGGGCTGACTGCTGAGCTTCATTCTCATTGGGACCATTTACCTCATGAGGCCTTAATTGTTCAGCTAAAACCTCCTGAAGCCCTCCCTCCCCCAGAGGGACGGCAGCGCCTACTTCCTCAGGGCCCTCTGAAGGCTGAGACAGAGCCCCCTGCTGAAGTGGAGGTGGTTCTGTCTCTCCAGTGGCCTCTGGACGCTGAGCCTGGGCCTCTACCTGGGGCGGAAAAGAGTCAACCGTCTCAGGGGTCTGTGGATTTTGAGCAGGACCCTCTTGCTGGGGTGGAGACTCAACCTCCTGAGTGGGCTCTGGACGCTGAGCCTGGGCCTCCTGCAGGGATGAGGACATTTCAGCCTCCTCAGGGGGCTCTGGAGGCTGATCTGGGCTTCCCAGAAGATCCAAAGGTAGATCTATATCTACAGCTTTGATCTTATTACCTTCAGGTCGAGACAGAGCTGGGGCCTGATTCTGATCCCAGCCTAGCACTGGAACCTCCTCTGGGAGCTTTTGATGCTGGGTTAGCTTGTCATTCTCACCTTGACGTGGAACAGCAATATCCTGATATGGCCCTGCAGGCAGGTCTCCATTTGACTCCACGTCCGGGTACAGAAGCGAAGTCTCAGACTCCTGTGTGAAAGAATTAAAGTCCCCTGATTGTGAGTTGGGGGTCTGCTGGACAGAGCCCAGGGACCACCTCAGGGGCCATCCCTGGACCAGAAGCCAGAGTGGCTGCCAAGCAAAGAGCTGCAGCAACCAAAAATACTGGGGAAACATAACACAAAGACGATTTGGGCACAGTGACACAGGCTAGTAGGAAACGGGCCAGGCACACTGAACAGACACCGAAGCGAAATGCCAGCTTGGCTACACGTGCACCCCTCTCCTGCCTCGTGCCCCACCCTGTAGTGACACCTCTTTTATTAGGTCAGAGTGGACATGCAACCACAGTCAGGCTTTTTCCCAGGGCCCAAGCCATCCTTCCCCCAGCAAAGGTGACTCTTACCTCCTGCCAGGCCCTCTCTCCAACCTCAGCCTGGCCCCCCGCACAACGAGGCAGGATTTGGGCTGCAGACCAGAGTGGCCCCAGACTCCAGCAGTGCAGGGGTGGGGGTGAGGTGGTGCAGAGCTTCCCAAGGAAGTCACAGGGCCCGGCCTTCTGGGAGACTCAGAAGTGCTAGCCCAGTTCTGGGCATCTGAACTCCTCCTCCTCAAAGCTGACATCTGAGAGACATTCTTCCTCCCCTTGGCCACACTGCTTCCAAGAAAAGTAGCTGACCTACAAAACGAGCACCAGTTAGGGCGGCGGGAGGGGAATACACCTTACAGTTAGATATTCTAAAATGTTGCCATGTCCTCTGAACTCTCAGCATCCATGTCTGATTATAAAATTCACCACTCTATTATTAGGGGTTACCACTGAATCAGTGATGACTCCAGAGTTTCTGCAGGAAGGGTTTTGGAGTAGGTGAGCAATTCACTCTGAGAAAGAGTGTTGGAAACCAAGCGAACAGCCCTTTACATTAGCATGGGAAAATTTCCCCATCTCACCTTGTCTCAGCACAGCCATTAGTCTAGAAACAATTACAATGCCCCTTTCCAGAGGTCTACCCTGTGTGCACACACGGAGAAGACACCTAGAATGTTAAAGTCAGCATGTTGGGGGGAGGTATAGCTCTGCAGTTAGTGTGTACCTAGCACGCACAAGGTCCTGGATTCAATCCCAGTACCTCCATTAAAAATAGTGGGGAAAGGGGTGGGAAGGGATAAACTGGGCGTTGGAGACTTGCAGATACTAACTACTATAAATAAAATAGATGAACAAGTTTATACTGTATAGCACAGGGAACGATATTCAGTATGTTCTAGTAACTTATGGTTAAAGAATAAGAAAACAAATCTATGTATGTCCCTATATGACTGTGTATTGTGCTGTACACCAGAAATTGACACAACATTGTAAACTGACTACACTTCAATAAAATAATTTTTAAGAAATAGAATATATGTAAATAAATAAATAAATACAAACTTGATTACCTCCTCCCTCTCAAAAAATAAAGTCAGCATGTTAAATAATTTTCTTGAAATACTGCAAATAGCACCCACTTTACTTCCTTCACAGCCCTTATAATCATCTCTCTAATTTAGTCCTTTTTAATTGTCTGGCACACCCTCTGGCCACTAAACTCCATGGAGAAGGCGCTTCAGATTTCTCCCAGCGTTAAGAACATGATGGTTTTTAAATGGAATTGATTCCAAGATTGGCCAATGAGGAAAGGGTCTGTTGTTATAATCGGCTTTCTTAAAATTTTAGCATCGATACTGAATCCCTTCCTCTCACATTTCACAAGAAGCTAGACTTCTTAAAGCACAAACATGGATATGATTCAAGTGTCCCTGAATTTAAAATAATTTGGTATAAATTGAATTAAAATAATTATCTTGTGCAGAAGAAACTTCAAATACTTTTTCAGAACGTAACCATCTTCTCTTTCTCTACTTTGTTCCCTTCATAACAAACTTGGCAATGCTGGGTGAGTTACATAACTAGAAATCTAGCTGCACAAGAAGTTCTCAATGACATGAAACACATTTTTACTCCTTAAAAAAATCTTACATGCAGTACATTAATATTTTCTTTTAGAAATTACTTTGACAACTTAATCCCTAATTCAGGACATCCATATAATTAATTTATACAAAGGTTTTTGAGTAAAATACTTCACATAAAATATATATGAGATGCTGAGATTTGGTAACAACACAGCTTATTTGAAAGGCATTCATAGTTTTCAAATGCTGCAGCATAATCCCACTTTAGGCCATAGTTACTTGGTTCCTAAATGCTTGGGATTCTGCTTGAGAGGAGTTTTAAAAGACCTGTGTCTTCTCCTGTGTCCACAACTGTAGAATCACACTGACGGCCCTCAATTCTGCTCTCCAAATTTCAAACAAGGGGTCAGAGCCAAGGGTAAGGACAACCAAGAAAGTCTTAGAGTGAGGAGGATATAGTTCAAGTGGCAGAGAACATGCTTAGCAAGCACGAGGTCCTGGGTTCTACCCCCAGCACCTCCTCTAAAAACAAGTAAATAAATGAGAAAACCTAATTACTGCCCTCGTCAAAAAAAAAAAAAAAAAAGTCTTACCTAAAACCACAACCAGCAGTTTCTGGAATGCATCTGTCATAGCCTTTTGAATAGCAAGCTTCCGGGTTATCTTCCTTTTCATAAGGTATGATAATGTAATGGCCCTAAATCCAAGAAAAACAAAGACTTAAAATGCCTATCTGAATAACTGATTTTTGTTATACATTTAAAAAGAAAAGTGCATCTATGATTCTTAGATCACTATCGCAGCAACTAAGGGCAGGCACAACACACGCGTGTGGCTGAATGGCTCTGTTGTAGATATATCCTGGCAGGACAGCTTTTTACCACCCAGATCGATTCTGGAAGTTCCTGAAGTGCTAGACAGGAGATGCAAGCCAAAAATGTGGCACACATCTCACATCAGATTTCAAATGGACAAGCTGAAGCTACACTCCTGCTCTCCCGTGCATAAACGGCTGGAATTGTACACAGAGACAGATTTGGTGGTGGTGCAGATAGTCTGGCCTCTCCCAGAGCATCAGCCACTCAGGTGGATTGTGGAGCCTCCTCCACTCCATTAACAGACCTGCCTCTGACTTAAAACCCTAACCCCAAATGCCACGGGTTCTAGGAAAAAAAACTCAGTTCCAGCTGGAAAAACCTTTCTAGGGATCTACATTTGACTTTATCCACTCAAGTCCTTGTATAGGAAGCAAAGGACAGAACATTTACACAAGAGTTTAAATCTTTAGATGATGATTCTATTGGGATAACTGAAGGCTACAAGAAATCTGTATTGGAAAGGACTATTTTAGCACAAAACAAATTATTAACCAAAAATGGGGGAAAAAATTTTCCCTCCTAAGCTTGACAGGTCGTCAGCTCTAAAATTTTAGAGTTAAAGGTTCTATCAGGCATTGCCTAAGATAAGAACCTATATGGCAAGGCTGAAAAACTCTGCTCAGGGATTTAGTTGCTTAGCCAGGGTGATGATGTAACTGAAAAAAACAGTTTTAGAAAGAAAGGAAAAAGGAGAAATCCCACCCCCTCACCACCCACCACACACTGGAAATCAGACCTTCCTCCAGCTTGTGCAAGGGTTCCTCGGCCATGCCAGCTCCAGGACTCCTGCCCTCATAGGACGGCAACAACACCTCTAAAGCACAGAACTCCAGGCTTTGCTTCGATGTTGTGCCACAGTATCTTCATTTCCCCTTTTTCAAGGTCAGAAAGATCCTGAAGCCGGTAGAATTTTGGTGATGAGTTTTTTTGTTTTTTGTTTTTTTTTAATGGAGGTACTGGCGGTTGATCCCAGGACCTCATGCATGCTAAGCACATGCTCTACCACTGAGTTACACCCCTACCCAGGACTCTGAATTAAAGTCAATTCTTCAAGATATTTTCTTATTATGAGTAAAAACTAAACTCCAGCAAGCCCACTTAATAGTAGAGGTGTCCCGTTGCTTCAAAATCAAGTAAGGCTTGCAAATGAATTACTAGATATGGACAACTATTTTTTATTATATACCATACAGATACTGGAGAAAATTATGAACACCACCACCAAGTCAATGAGATTATCGTTAATTCTACATGGAAGGTCAATGCTCAGAAACTCGTCTTTCACATCTCCCCACAACCCAGTTCTAATCTTCTCTCTGAAGTCTAGGATTTCAATGTTGAAAGGAGTCTGGTTAGTCAAAGAAAATCTACAGTTTACCTTTATGATCCTTTTTGACCATCCATTGAATCCAAAGTAGAAATTGGCCAATTCTTGGCACCTGGAGCTGCTTAGGGCAAGGGCATTAAGTTGAACTGCCTTACGTCTGGTGCCCAGATGAACCTAAAGACCTAACAGGCCTAAAAATATCACAACTTGACACAGAGACTTATTTTGGATACACCTGAGATTTATCAATACCAATTTCATAGAGTGGTTGTGAAGATTAAATAGAACCACAGTTTAAGCAATCAGATCATAGGAAGCCCTAAATAAATGTTATTACTTTTAAATCAATACTTTTCTGTATCACTTCCAGGGCCCCTGATTAATCAGAAGGTTTCCCTGACCTCTGGTGGTGAAGGTGATGATGCAAGCAACCAAGGAAGTCCTGCAGAAGCCTCTTACAGGCTTGTGGGTAAGCAAAGGAAGTTAACAGTTTTAGTCATGTCATCCTGTAGCTCCTGCTTGAGAATATGACCTGAAGAGGAGATAAGATGGACCTGCCACTGAAGTAGGACCTGAACCTGTAGCAGCCCCGCTCCCCAAGTTACTAAACCCTGTGAGAAGAAGGAACACACATACCTCTATACATTTTATAAACAACTAAAAGAATTAGCATTCTTCTAGCATCATCTGCATTAGCAAGCTTCTTTGAGAGTGCAAATATCTCGTGTTAACTCTCTAAATAACTTACACATTACTGTGGATTTCTCACATTGCTAGTTCTTTCTTAAATCTCTATTTCAACTTTAGATAGGATGTAGTATACAAATACATTCATAAAAATTTAAATAATACAAACAAATTCAAAGTGTTATTGTTTTTTTTTTTCTTTTTCTCATCCAGCCCGCTTGCCCAAAAGATGGGAGGATGCGGTCAACTCCTCCAAAGAAAAGGCACAGACGAAGAGGCAGACAAGAAAATCATTACAAGTCTCTGCCCAGGGAAGGCAACAGTGCCAGGTGTCTCCTTGAGGATAGGCACAGGACGGTTCTTCCCTCACCAGGGGACCAGTCCAAGGGGTCCAATCTCCTGCTCCAGGAGCTACGTGGTAGCAGAGCCAGCCTTAGGCTGGGTCCCACCCCTGGCTGGGCTCCTGGGGCTGGCCTAGGCTGTGAGTGGGCTCCCTGGGGGAAGTGGAACCAGCAGAGGAGGCCCCTGCTAGGGGAAGACCATGAAGAGAGAATGGAGCCGCCCTAGCCCTGGTCCCCATCATTCCATGCTTCCCCCTGGTCTAGATCAATCTGACCTGGGCTGACCCTCCCTGCCCCACCCCAGCCCACACCTTCAGAAGGCTGGCCTGGGGGGGCCCCTGTGTGAGGCACTGGCCTCAAGACCTGATTCTGTAAGGTGTTGACAAAAGAAAAAGTACACATCGAGGCAACAGGAGAGGAACAAAACAGCCAACACTGGAAGGGACTCAAGACACTAGGACAACCCCATCCCCTACCACTGGGGCAATGGAGCCCCAAAAGCCTGCTGGGCCCTCCAAAACCCTAACAGCCTCTAGAGACCTGGGCCCATCCCTCTCTTCACAAAGACCTTTCTCACCAGGAACTCCTCGTCTTCTGCTGGGTGGGAAAGGAGCCCAGCAAACAATGGGGGAACAATCCTTCCGTCCTGTCCCTTCCTGAACACCTCCCCAGGGCACTCCCCTCAGGTTTCTGGGTCTCTCCCTCTCTCTCCGTAAAGCACACCATAAACATATCACTCTGTTCTGAGCAAACAGCGCCTCGCTCACTTCTCAAGACCTGTCCTTAGTCCCACTACTCAGTCACAGCTCCTGGCCCCTTCTCCCTCTCTGTTCCACACCAGCAGGTCTCACCTGCTCCTATTCTAATTCATGCTACGAAGCCAGCTACTCTGCCCGCCTCACCTCCAATGGCAACAGACCTTTTCCACCCCACACCTAAACACCACAGCTGTCCCCAGTCACTCCCCACTCTGCACGCCCATCACTCCGCTACACTCCCACCTGCCATCACTAACCACTTGGCCCAGCGGAGCTCTGTAACTTCCCCCTTTACTCTGCCTCCACCATTCTCTTACTTATACCCCATTACCGTTACTCCGCACTCAGTACCCCAACCCCTTTGACCCCTGCAGTCCCAGGGCCCAGGCGCTACTGACCCAACATGCCGAGGGCACAGGCGGCCGCGCCGCGCGCGGGCAACAGGGGTCCGTGGGTTGAGTACATGGTCCAGCACGGAGTGGGGAGGCCTGACCGGGGCTCGCGCCTCCTCAGCGGCCGCCGCCGTTCCGCCCGCCGCCGGCCCGCTGGCAGTCGCCGCTCAGGCCTGGGGGGAGCTGGAGGCCTTTACCGCATGCCCCACCCCATGCGGGGAGGGGCTCTGCCGGGCGCGCCTGCGCACAGCACCGCCTGCCTCCCGCCGCCGGAGGGGCGCGGGGAGGTCAGAGCGCGCCGGCCCCGCCCCGCCCCCCGGCGCGCGCGGTGGTCGTTACCGGGCGCGCTGCACCCGGGCTATCGGCACCGCCCCTCCCTCTCCCTCCTCTCGCGCGAAGCCAGGCAGACAAGGCAGGCGTGGCGCGCTGCGCGTGCGGCCCCCTCCCTTCCCCGATTGCTGGCTCGCTCCATCCCTCCCTCGCAGCTCCAGCGGGTAATGGCTCTGGCCCCTTGTGCCCCTGCTGCTGGCGCCGCGCACCGCCTTTCTGGACCGGGCCACGGCTCAGCGCCAAGTCGACCTCTGGCCCGGAGAAGGCATGCAGACCAGCGTGCGTGCGTCCGTGAGGTCCCAGAGAGCTCTGCGCAGAAAGACCGGCGCCTCCCTTCCCTCCGCCAAAGCACTATTCTTTATTGATTTGTTTGTGCACCCTTCCTCATCAGAAATTTATAAGCTCCTTAAGGGCGAGGGATCACCTGGCAGTACAAGGCTTGGTGGGGGTCACATGGCGGCAGGGGCTCAGCCAGGGGTCACCTTGCGGCGCGAGGCTCGGGCGAGGGGGTGGTCACCTGGCCTGGGACTCCCAGTTATTGGGGCTAGGGCAGCTTCCTCCATCCCTCCCTCCACTCTGGCCAGCTCACCTGCAAGGCCTTGGTTCCTGGTCCGGAGCTCAGCTCCCACACCAGCAAGGTTTTGTTACTTCGGGTGGGAACCACGAAAGGCACCAACTCCGCCATCCCACTAGTGGTCACCACGCAAGCGCCGCTCAGACACAAGCAGTACTGCGCCTGCGCAAGGAGCGCCCGCGCTTTTTTTTTTTTTTTTTTTTTTTTTAAAGGGAGCGTGAGAGGGGCTGGGCCAGCTTGGCGGGGGTGGGGCGAGGGCGGTGCTCTGACCACTCCTTCGCCCCTCCCACTCTGGGCCGGTCTTCCGCCGCCCGGCAACCTTGAGGTCTTCGGAGTTCAGGGCTTCTATTCAAGTGTATTTTTAGGGTAGAGTCCAAAGGGTGAATTTACAGGATCAAGTGGTGCAGATGTCTTTAGAGCAGCTGGCTTCATTTTCAAACCCACAGAAGACTGGAGTACTAGATAGTTACCATTAACTACCCACAGAACTTTAAAAGTTTAAACTTCCCAACTCTGTGGAATGTGACCACTAAAGATGAAATCCTTTGACCTAAGAGTGTTTGCATGAGTTTTAAATATATCAAGGTATAGCTCATTAAAGCTATCAACTGTTTAACATGAAATCCTTAAAAAGAATTCCCTGACTTTCCTTCGTGATTTTGGTAAATTATGTATGTGAGCTGGTGGAGGTCAGATGATGTTAGAAGTTGGGCGGCAAGGTGAGGAGAGAGAAATTTAGAGAAAGTTAGTCCAATTAGGGCACCGACAGTGGAGCTCCTGGTGCCTGAGAAGGGTTGTTCTCGGCATCCTAAAAGTTGGCTATGTTACTGGGGAAACAGAACAGCTCCCTTGAGGTTTCCAAAGAATGGTCTTCAGACCCATGATGGGCTGTGATGAAGTTTTTACTAGTTCTCAGCAAAATGGGAAAAGGACGATATAATCAAGGTTTAAATTTTTTCTCACAGAATGAAATCTATTCCTTTGTATTATCCTACAAGTATGACTTACCTTCAATTTGATGCTAAAAATTGTCTTCTGAAGAGATACTGATAAAGGATAGCTGTTTTGATTAATACTTAGGCATTAAAATAAAAAGTTGGAAACTTTCACAGTCTTAATTTTTTTTTCTTTGACGTTTTACTGGCCTGTGAAATCCAAAAGTCTGGGAATCACTGAATAGTCAAGTCACTCATTTTATAGCTGAAGGAGTTAAAGCTCAGAGTAGGGTTATGAGTGGCTCAAGATAAAACCCGAGTTTAGTCAGACAGGACTGATGGTGGCTCTGGGCAGGGCATTCCTCCAACTGTCCCTTTTCTGTCTCTGCAGTGTCCTTAAGCAGGTTTTACTCCACATCAGCACCTTCTAAGCAAAGCAGATCCTGAAGCTTTTCTAATCATCTAGATTCTAGCCTATTCTCCCAAAGTACCCCCAAATCACTCGAACCTGGCACCTGACACCATTTCTCCCCCCCACTCCCTTCTCCACCTCAATATACCAGACCGTTAGCCCCACCCATGGCCTATTTCAGAGCTTTCTTATTTCAAAAATAGTTGGCTTTGGATTTGTGCTATTTGTCTGCCATATTATATTTATCCTTCTTTTTTGGGGTGGTGGGGGGAGGTAATTTGGTTTATTTATTGAATTATTTTTTTAAATGGAGGTACTGAGGATTGAACCCAGGACCTCCTGCATGCTAAGCACGTGCTCTACCACGTGAGCTATACCCTCCCCAAAAATAGTTGGCTTTGGAGGAATAACTTAAATCCTAATACTGTTTCAAACCAATAATTATTGATTTTATTACCATTGTATTCATTGTATGTATCTATTCATTGTCTCCATTATGCATGTGTGTGTCTGCTTCCCCAGCTAGATTATGAACGCATCATGAACAATAGTTATGCTTTATCGTCTAGTCCCTAGCACACTCCTACTCTGTTAGGTACTCATATACATGTGGAATTAATAATGAATAAATTAACACAGTCTTTGCACAAGGAATGCTTTAATAATCCCCAAAATATAGATACTTCTTCATTAGGGTCTTCTTGGTTTGCAAATGACAGTCAGGGAACCAGGGGCCTGGGCCTGGATGGGAACAAGGAGGAAGTCCTAGAACATCATCTACTTCTGGGGCTCTGGTCAGTTTTATTTGTAAATGGAAGGGAAGAAAATAAAAGGAAGTGGAGGCAAGAGGAAGAAGAAATGAGGAATTCCAAAGTGAGGAGAGGAATTCTGGAGTGACTCCACCACAGGCCTGTCCCCTGCCTCATCCCAGGTGGCATCCTGTCATCCAGCAGGAGAGTGGCCGGCCTGCACAGTGCAGCCTGTATTTTACCCTGTGGAGAGAAAGAAGACTGGTTCTTGCTTTCAACTTACCAGCTGCTTCCCCACCCACATGACCCAGAACTTAGTGAGGCTTCCATGCAGAGCGACGCCCAGCATCCCCTTCATTCCCAGCAGTCTAATCTGTCCTCCCTTGGCCCCTCTGGTTCTTCCCTTAAATTCGTTTATCCGTGCTGTTTGCCCTCTTCCCCCATTTAGTTTGCTTCCACTTTTTTTTTAATAGATGTACTGAGGATTGAATCCAGGACCTCCTGCATGCTGAGCATGAACTCTACCACTGAGCTCTACACCCCCCACCACAGGCTTTTAAAAATTTATTATTATTATTATTATTATTATTATTATTATTATTATTATTATTATTATTATTTGCTTCCACATTTTCAAATCCTTATCTCCTTCTGAAGGAGAGCCCTTTGTTACAGGGCTGAGAGTTACTTAAAAAAACAATTCCAGAGGCAGCAGATCTAAAGGAAATCAACACTGGCATAAAAGAAATGGGGCAGCTGACCCCTCAGTAGTGGAAGAGTCTGGGTGAGTAATCAGAGCTTCCCAATAGACAAGGGTCTTTCTCTTCTGTGGTTGATGAAATGAATGCCTGCTGGTGGCTATACAATGTGCTAAGGGTCTTACAGATATTCATTCATCAACACATAAGTATTGAGCACCAGCTATATGCTAGGTACTGGACTAGACACTGGTGACACAGAAAATCAAAATGACTCCAACCCTCAAAGGGCTTCCAGAGAGCCAAGTGTAAACATGTCATCTTAGTCACTCTGTGTGCATCAGTGTTGGAGGGGTGGCTGTTCCAGAAAGGGTCCCTCCTTAAAAAAGATTTATATTCCCAAAGCTAAGCATGTAAGATGGACTGGGGGAAGGTCCATCAGCAGCATTCTTGACTGTCTCCACCAGAGAAAGGGATGATGGTGAAAGTCTCACTTCCGAGGCTTGTGCCATCCATGAAGTCTTCCTGGAAGGGGCCAGGGAGACGTCAATATCCCTGATCAGCTACCATCCGCACGGCAGGGCCACTGCCCTTTGTTTTGTTTCCCTCACTCCCCCTCTTCCAGTTTATCTCAGCATCTTTCTCCCTCACCTTATCCCTGCCCCACCCACCCTCTTGCCACCCTGCCACACAGTCCCCAGCTTGGGAAGAAAAGAGCTCCCAGTCCTAGGCTCCTGCCCCTACCAGGGCTTCACTTCCTTCCTCTCTGACCTCCCATCTTCCCCTGCCCACTTCACACACCCCACACAGGCACAACACACAGACACACACCCACTTCCCAGACCTAAGCCTGGCTTAACCCCTTCCTTTCTCCTGACACTGGTAAATTCCTTCTGGGGTCTAGCTTCAGTTCGCATCCCTGTGATTTAAACTCATTTCTCTTGCCAGGAGCTCTGTGGAAACAGAGTCCTTGGGCCCCCAAGAACACATATGGCTAATTCAACCTTGTAGCTTTCTGGGGCCTCAGAGTAAAGAAGGAAAGGGCACCAGGGGGCCCCTCCCAAGTCATCCCAGAGACAGGAGTTATTGGCAAAGAGAGGTGCAATGAGGGGAGCTGGTGGAGGATGGGGAGGTGCTTCCTGGGGAAGGTGAACCGGCAGCCGGGCTGCCCTCCTCTGCTCACCTCCCTTCCTCTCATCCTCCACGAGGCCTCTGGGCCATATAAGAAGGTGTAAGAGTTTCTGTTGTGTGTTCACAATCATCCCTGTCTCTGTGGGGTCCCCTTTCCCAGACAGTGGCAGGCAGACATATAGATCTGCACATACTACACACACACACACACACACACACACACACACACACACACACACACACTCTTCCATGCTCACACCTTAGGGATATACACTCAGGGACACAGATCCAGATACACAAATGCTGGCTGTGTCAGTGCTGTCTCCCCAGCACACTCAGATACACACACACACACACCCTTCTTCCCTCCTCTGCAGCCTGAGGGGATGGCCACCTTCATATGGGGAGACCTGGGGAACAGACGCGATGCTAAACTTCAGGCTGATGCTGGTCCCTTTTCAGCACACAGCCGCTCTCCCCTGGCATCACAGCAGTGCGGAAAGAGCGCAAACAGAAGTCATTCCCGGTGGCAGATGGGGCAGAGCCAGTCTCAGATTGGGGCGGGGCCGGGGGGGGGGGAGCTCTGTCCCGGGTCCTGCCCTTGCGAAGGCCCCTGCTCTAGTCCTCCAGGGGGTTGCGCCCCTCCACAAAGGGCCAAGGGGACGAGCCTACTGAGAGTTCGTACCTCTCCCCCTGGAGTCCACGCTCTGGGGACTTGCCCAGCAGTGACCCTGCTTCTGGGGCCTGGGGGTCTCTTACTAGGGCTCTTCCTCCTGTTCTGACAGCAGCACCACTTGGCGTGTGCACACTCAGGCAAAGAGGTGACGAGGGGCAGTTGTGGGAAAGGGACGCACACACCAGGGACACGCGAGCTGGGGTGCCTACACGCATGCTGGAGGCCCTGTGTGATGTGGGGGGAGCCAGGGGTGTGAAGGGGATGGCCCAAGGGCTGGAGGCCAAGGAGTAGTTTTTCCCAGAGGCTGCCAGAGGCTGCCACGTTCTGAGAAGGAGTCAGAATTCTCAATTCCCTCCCGGTCTTTCAGGTCCCTGTGGAGGAATACTGGTCCAGGTGTCTTATTTAACAGTTAGCTTGACTCATAACTTGTTTAGGTCTCTGTTCGTGGAACTCCGTTTGCACCGCTGCCCCTGCCCACTGGTGCTTGGGGAGGGGGACTTGCTCAGGGGGTCCCCTTCAGGCCTGGGAAAAGGATATTGGTGGCAGAAGTGCCTCCCAAATGCTTCTGGCTGGAGTGAGCCCTGGCTCCAGCGGGAGCAGGAGCAGGGCAGGACGGTGCAAGGCCCCTGAGGTGAGGGTGGGGGTGCTCTTGCCATTTTTTGCCACCCTTTGTCCGGGGGAGGAGCCTTGAGACCAGAGGCTGCGCACGGCCTGGTCCTGTAGATGTGTGCCCGGCTGGTCTGGGGAGGGCTCTTAATTACAAAGGTAGCTCCAGCCACACTTCACTGCAAGGCATGTGGGCGGGGATGGAATGTCAAAGGGAAAACAGGGAGACAAGAAATCAGATATAGAAGGGCCAGAAATAGCATGGGCCAGGGCGAGATACCAAGGGCCTGTGATGGTGGAGGGGGAGGCTGGAGGAGGGTCAGGACCGCTCCAGAGAATGTCTATTCCTGGGTCGCCCCCCCCACCTCAAATCCTGCAGGGTTCCATCTCAGAGTTTCAGGAGCCCATCAGGGTGGGCCCCAAGCATTAGGATTGTTGTAATCTGGAGCAGGGTCTCCCTGGGTCTCTGAGCAACTCCCGCCCTGCTCTGAGTGGGTTGGGGGGGATGGTGAGGACTTGTCAATTGAGTCACTTTGCTTTCTGCTCCTGGCCTGGGTGACTCCATTCACAGGCTGACACAGCTGTCAGCCACCCTCCAGCTGCCTGCTCCTCCTTTCCCAAAAGGCCAGGAGAGATGTCTGTCCTGACAGGCGCCCTTCCCACTGAGAAGCCACCCCTCACATTGTTTATTGCCTGTCTCCTCGTTGGAATACAAGCTCCGTGAAGGCAGGGTGCTTGGGTAGGCACTCAAATAGATAACGTGCTGAGCGAGTGAAGGAACCTTTGGAATCACAGTCAGGAGTGCGCGCACCCTCCGGGATGCATGCGCAAACACACTCAGTCGCCCAGGACGCTGCCATGGACATTCTTAGACGTGTGCACGCAGGCTCAAGCTCACATCCAGACCCGCACATCGCCCCAAGACACAAGCCCACAGCCCTCCTCACTCCTGCACATAGGCGCTTTCAGACTCACACCCAGCCGTCCAGATTCCAAAGCTCCTACTCAGGCAGGCATGCTCTAGCACGTCCCCGCTCCCCACCCCACCAAGGGCCAGCCCCTCCCAGAAACAGGGGGCGGGGCTTGGGGGAAGCTGACAACACAGCAGCGTGAGAGTGCTGGGCTAGGGCAGGGCCAGCCTGGCACCTAAGAGCTCTCTGGAGACGCCACCACTGCAGACCCACCTATGGGAGGGAGGGAAGAGTGAGATCACCAACGCCCCCATCCTTGACCCGCTCGTGCTCCAGACTCAGACTCTGGCTTTCCTTCACCAGAGGCCCAGGGAAGGGCATGGGGTTGGGCAGGGAGTCCTCCTGGGCACAGAGATGGGCAGGACCCAGATCAGGTTACCAAGCGCATCTGGGTAGGGGTGTGGATGGTGAGAACTGGGCTTACCAGCTTCAGCTCCATCCGCTGGTAGGAGAAGCCTCCTCTACCACCCTGCCCCTGGGAGACCAGAAACGTGGACAGTGGGGCAGAACTGTCACCTAGCTGGCCTTGGCCAAGGGTCCCTCCCTAGAGAGACTCCTTTGGCCCCCACCTGCCCACTCTGGAACATGGTTGGGGGACTGGGTGGTAGCCACCTGGCATCACCCTCGCCCCACCTCCATACTCTCTGCCCTCAAGAAGCAGTGCAAGATTGAGCAAGACAGTCTCGCAGTCCCACTGCCACTACAAAGTCTCCTGTTATCAAGCCATAGCCCTAGGGCTCTTCTGGGTGCTGAGAGGGCCCGGTTCCCTACTGTGGAATGAATAGGAGAATGGGCAGAGAGGGCAGGACAGGGCACGGCATGCTCGCTCTAACTGGAAGGAAACTGGGTCAGTAAATGCTTGGAAAGTGAAAACCGAAAGTAAATGTTCTCGGCCCCCACCCCACAGTCCCTGAGGGAGGCAATACTGAACTAGGAAAATATAGGACATCTCAGCTTAGAAATCTGAAACCACCATCTTCCCAGGACTCCGGCAGAACTGCATCCTCACGCCCCCTGGCGGCGGGCTGCAATTTCAGGCTGCTGCTCCACAGTTCACAAACACCCAGTTTAGAGGTCAAACTGTGGCCCCTCGCCTGCCTCCGCATTTATTGATGAGAGGAGACGGGTGTAGAGGGAGGGAAGAACCTGCATCCTCACCATTCCACCCAGGGGAGACCAGACCCCAGTGCTGCGATTCTCCAAACAAGAAATGTTTATTGAGCACCCACTGCCAGTGTGCCAGGAACTGCTGGACTCCTGGTTCAGTGCTCTTCTGATGCCAGCTGCCCCTCTGCTGTCTCTCCAATTCAGGCTGAGACCCCAACTAGGAAGAGCTGGACTCTTCTCCTTCAGGAGACTGTCTGGGTTGGGGGACATGGGGAGGAGGGCAGGCTGTCAGCAGCTGCAGCACCATCATCCTGTGGTCCAGACACCCAGAAACAGGCAGGAGGGGTCTGGGTGTTACTGAGCCCAAACTCGTTCTGCTTGCCGCACGACAGGCCAATAAGTTGGGAGACACACACCCACACACACCCATTTTTTGCAACTTGCCATCTCTACATAAGTGCAGAAGTGCTAACATTCTTTAGGGTCAGAGCCCTGAGAATAGGCTCTCCTGTATATTTCAGGCTAAAGGCAACATTGTTTTTACAAAAGGTGCAGAGCTAGCAAGACTAAACCTAGAAATCAGGGCACAGTGATTAAAGCTAAAGGAACAGATCCAATAGAGTCAGATTTGTTCTCCTCCATTACATGCGGAGCAGTGCTCCCAGGTGGGACAGGATGTGGCCTGGTCAGCTATGTCCATTTTACATGTTTAATAAATAGTTCTTGTTGCTGCCCAGGCTGGTGAAGGTGGTGCCACTGGGCCAGGCTTCCCAAGCTCTTGAGGGGTGCAGGGGGGCCCTCTTCTCATGGTAGTTCAGGCTCTGGCTCTGACAATGAAAGGAGAGAGCATTGGGATTAGCCCCCCACCCCATTCCCAACAGGTGTCTGGGTGCTGTCCTCAGGGGAGATGGGGCAGGGAGCAGTGAGGCTCCCCAAGAACAGGTCTCAGTTGGTCCCTGCTCCAGGAAAGATGTCACCCCCTCCACCAAGAGGGACAGGGGTTGCTGACAGGCCAGAAGTCCCCAGAGGAGACATGCCAACACTGGTTACACCTACTCCACAGCTTCTGCATCCTGGGGCATGGATCCCTCTGTCTCCAAACTCCATCCCAGGCTGCATTCCCACCCCTCCACCAGGATCAACTCACTGACCAGCCTCAGCCCCATCACTCTTGGCATCCGGCTCCTGCCACCAGTCAGCATAGATGCTCTCCTCGTAGTCGCCTTCCCCTCAAACTCAGCATCAGATGGAGGCTCCTCAGGCTCCATGGGCGGCTCTGTCTCCTCCACCTCCATCTAGGAGAAACCAGGTCACAGCAGGCACAAACCCAGGTGGGCCTGCTGCCTGGCCAAGGGGCCCTCCCATCCCATCACAGTCCCCAAAGCCCCTCCTTCCCAGCCTCAAGATCTCACACAGGAATGATCTGAGGATTTCTCCCAAAGTCCTGTTCCCTAATTGCCCCCTCCTTGAACTGATGTGTGAATCGCTCCACTGGCAGAGATTCAGAGTTATTGTAAGCATTGCCCTCTCTACAGCCCACCTTTTCAGCATAAATACCCGGGGACTACTGCTAGACCTTGAATACTGTCTGCTCATGCTGTTTCCCAGCCAGGAACACTTTGGATAGCTCTTGTTTATCCCTCCAATGCCAGGCATCAGCTCCAGGATGCAGTCCTTGTTGATGACCCTGGCTGGGTCTGGAGGCCTCCTCCAGGGTCCTGTGATGGCCTCTCCCATTTCACAGTGATTCATGCATCAGTGAGCTGCTTGGGCAAGGCACTGTGCCTTTCATAAATTTATCCTTGGCCCAAGCACGGTGTCTGGCAAACAGCAGGCAGCAAGTAACAGTCAGTCGAGCACCTAATATGTGCCAGCTTTATACTAAGTGCTTTATGTAATCGATCTCATTTGAGTCTCAGCACAACAGTGTGAGATGGGCATTATTCTCCCCATTCAATGGGTGAAGAAACGGAAGTCCTAGGGTTACCTACTGCTTGCCTGGAGGTTGCCTAGCTGGGAGGTGGTAGAGCCAAGACTGGCTAGCACCAAAGCCTGGCTGCTCCCAGCGCAGACCCGGCCCCTGTGTTTGATGAGGGGGCATGGGTGCATGAACAAAGGAGGGAATGGATAAATAGCGCGCTGAGCAGCAACACCTCAGAGAATTCAGGTTCTCAATCCACGTAATGACACACTGTAGTCCTTCCTTCCTGAGTTCATTCATTCATTCACCCACTCACTGGTTCATTCAGACTCAGTTTCTGAGCCCCAGCTCTGTGCCAGGTCCTGTGGGAGAGCTGGGAATACCCTGGTTCCCTGTCCGGGAGCACAGTCCTCTAGGAGGCTGGGTGGAGAAAGGGGTGGGTGAGATGGATGAGGACTGCAAATAACTCCAGTGCAGGGAGGTACTGCAAGCCCAGAAGACAGAGTCAGGACAGGCTGCAAGGGCTTCCTGGAGGAGGTGCCAACCTGAGCTGAGTCCAGGAGAAGCAAGATTTAGACATGGACAGAAGGGGGGACAAGAGAACACAAAGTGGGGAGAGAAAGGCAGGTGTAAATAAGGGACAGGTGAAATCTCTCTGCTTCACAGCAGCTGACTGCCAGGGGCTGGGGCTGAGTTTTAGCACAGGAGCCCCAGGAAGAGGACCAACAGGTCTCTATCACCATTCAGCCCCATAGGGCAGGGGGCCACCTGCAGGGGGCCTGCTGGTATATGTGTGCAAAGTCCAGCAGCTCCAGCAGCTCCAGCAGCTCAGCTGTCTGGTCGTGGTAAAGCATGACCTCCTGGGTGGAGTGAAGGGAAGTGAGGCGAGCTGGGCCTTGCTGCCAGATGGTGGACGAGCCAGAGCTCCTAAGATCTGGGTCCTGTGGCCCTTTTCCAGCTCAAGGACCCAGGAACAGGTATCAATTTCCATGCTGATCGAAAAACCATACTGCTGAAGGTTAAGAAGGATTCTGAGGGCTCAGTGAAAAAGAATGCCTTGATCAATTAGCACTGTCTGCCACTGACAAGGAAATCGGGAGTGGCACCATGTATACCATATTTGCCAGTCTTGCCCTAGACTCCCAAGGAGCTTCCTCAGTTGGTCCAGGTTAGGGGGTCCCTGGGGAAGAAGGGCAAAGGCCAGCAGTGAGGATGACGAGGGTGGGAAGGGGAGGAGGCAGGAATAGACAGGTATTTTTTACCTCCCACCTCCCAGGCACTGTGCTGGTCAGGCAGGCAACACCACCCCCATTTTGCAGGTGAGGCAACAGACTCACAACGCAGAGTACTAACCACTATACGATCACGGCCGCAACAGACTCAGAAAGGTCCGCAGCGTTTCCAGGACCACACAGCTAGTGGGGCTGGGTTTGAACCCAGGATTCCAACCACAAACCATATTAATTCTTTTCTTCTCCCATCCTGCCTTTGGAGGAAGCCAGGATAATTTATCAAATCATATGTCCCGATGCCCACCTCCCTGGGGTGGAAGTCCTCCCCCTCCAGGCCCCAGCGAGCCCTGTAGAAGCAGTAATAAATACACCAGCTTCTGCTGCATGACACTGTCTCCCGGGTCGAAGAGCATGTAGCTGGCGGCACTGTGGGGCAGCCTGGTGCACGTCCTTCACTGCAGGCAGGACGGAAGGGAGGAGTGGCCCTGGCACTTCCCCACCTTCAGGGATAACCCTCACCTAACCCACCCCTACCTCCCAATTTAGTCCAGTGCCCCTGGCCGCCTCCCAGAATATCTGTTGAGCCCCTCACCCCACCCAATAATAACGCAAGCCAGACTGTATTGGGCACTTCTCCTATGCCCCGTGTAGCTCATTTAAGCTTCACTGTTATTGTTATCCCCATTTTACAGACAAGAAATCTGAGGCACAGAGAGGTTAGGTCAACTGCTCCAGCTCACACAGCTGGAGGATGAGGGTACTGGGAATCAGAGGCCAGTGGCCCAGCCCTCAACCTCTTAGCCAACTGGGCCCACAAAGGGTCTGCTGGCCTCTTGGTCTTCAGCTACTCCACTCCAGCTCCAGCTTCTGTCTGAATCTGGGCATCTCTGCATTGCAGAGACCCTGGAGACCCTGGAGATTGGCCATCTGAGCCCCAGCTGATGCCAGACTCTCCCTCCAGTGAGGAGAACCTTGAGTCCTGGTGTTACTTTTTATTGCCCATGTGACTAATGGCCCCTTGCCCTCTATGAACCTCAGTTTCCTCATCTGAAAAATGGGCACAGTAATGTCAGCTATTGGCAGTTTGTGAGAGGATCAAGTGAGGTAAACAGATGTAGCAGGGCTTTGTAACTGTCAGGCACTATGCAATTGTTGCTGTCTAGTCATTTACCCAAGAGGCCCTGGAATTCTCCCCTGAGGCTGTTCTCTGTTCCCTCCCACAAGGCTCTCACCTGCCCCACAACCTCTAGCCTTCCCCCCCATCACCCAGGGTCCTCAATTCTGAGGGACAGTGCCCCATGACTCTGCATGACTCCCCACGCAGCGCTCTCCCCTGCCCCAAGCCCGCCAGGAGGCTCACATCTGTAGTAGGCAAACTGCAGGTAGTGATACATGGTGGCCACAAACTTTTCCACAAAGTAGCCGCCCACGTTGGGGGTCAAGTTGGCCTCACAGTCCACCTTGCACTGCAGAGATTCTGCAAAGAGATCTGGTGGGGTGGGTGGCAGCAGTGAGGAGCTGGTGTGCTGACCAGCTCCATCCACATCCAATGAGGTGAATGACAGAGATGACTTCCAATCCCAGCTCTGCTTCCTGATCGCATGAGATAATGTGTGTAAAGTGACAAGTGACGCTGAGGAAGACTGCTGTGGGCTGGGCTGACTCACCACCCCCACAGCTCACCTGCCACCCCCAAGCCAGAGGAAGCCAGGGCATTCTGGGAGAATGACGGGTGAGGTTTGGAAGCAGGACTGAAGCCCAGTGAGAGAACCTCAGGACCGTCCTTTCCGCCCTTGCTGAGGGACTCTGCCTTTCGGAATCCCCAGGTGTGATTTCTGGCCACAAAATGCTTTCTGCACACACCTGCTGGGCTGTTTTCCACCTCAGCACCTTGGCACCTGCACTGCCCTCTGCCTGGAAGGCCTATGATCCCAACCTCCCCCAGACCCTTTTGGGATATCACATCCTCTCTGCACCGATGCCCAGCACTTTGGACACTCCCCACTGTAGCCCTCTGCGCCCAGTGGTAGGTGATCTGTTAGCCTCTAAAGGCCCTGCCGGCCACCGGCATAACACCTTATTCCGGTCTGCCTCCCAAGCACTTAGTAGGGGCTCCATAAATGTGTATGGAATGAGTATCTGTGTTAAGGGAACTTAGGAATTCTGGGAAGCAGGGCCTGTGGGTGAGAGGGATGCCCACAGGAGTTTGGGTGAGGGGATACCTGCTATGGCTGGATAGAAGTCCCTGAAGTCCACCTGCTCATGGGCCCCCTCACAGCCGGCCTTCCCAGCTCCAGGCACCACGGTCCGGGAGGGGGCCCCCAGCCACACCCTCCTCCGGCTCCCCCTTACTGCCCTTGCTGCTCCTGCTGGTGGTGCAGGCCGTGGGGAGGGGGCTGGGCTGCACCAGCCTGGCCAGCTACCCTCTGGAAGAAGTGGTTATCGAGAGCTACCACATCCCCAGGGCCTGTCGCCCGGAGGTGCAGATGTGGGATTTTGTCTGCTACCACTACAACAGCACTTTAGAGGATGGCAAGAAGTTTGACTCGAGGTAACGGTTTGGGTGCCCCCAGATTCACCATTTCCCTTCCCTCAGCCCCAAACACTGCAGGCTGAGGGGGGAAGTCCTAGACAGCCATCTCCCCAAAGACATGCCTGCCCTTCGCCTAACAAACCTTCGCCTAACAAAGGACCCCAATTTCTTTCGCACAAGCTTCCTATGTCCCCCAAAGTGCTTGATAATCAAGGTGAACTGCTCTACTTACCAGTGCTTTACTTAAAGACATGAAAGGGGGTGGTTTCTGGTTCATAGTTGGGGGAAGGGCTGCTGTGTGTGAATTTGACACTGGTCTCAAGACTTTCCACCTTTCCATCCACCCTGATTCCCTTTCTGGCTCCAGCCGCAGGTTTCAGTGCCTTTGCCTTTAGAGAAGAAGGAATAAGTAGAATTCTTTTTGGTGGGGGTTTTGAGCAATGGGTGGGGTAAAGCAGGTGGGCAGGATAAGACAGCAGGAGGGTTCCAGGATAGCCTGGTGTAGGAATCCTGTCTGGCTACATGTCACACGGTCACACACGCCACCCTGGGCTCCTCAGAGAGTTTTCATGCCTCCCTCTTCGGGTGCCCGCACACCCCCACCTCCCTCCACCTTAGTTCTACCAGGCCTGGGCTGCTGCCCATCTTGTCAGCCTTGGGATTTGAGAGGCCAGCTTCTGGTCTGAGCAAGGCCTTCAGTCTGCTCTGGCAAGTCTACTTTTCCTGGATGAAGCAGGGCAGGTCTGCACACCAGCTTCAGTTAAACTTTGGGTCCCAGTCGTACACACAAGCTTTCACACCATACCCCAAGAAATCGGTCCCTCTTAGACCCATCCCCAAAACACACAGCTCAGCCTACAGAAATTAGTGGATTTGGAGGCAGGCAGTATATTGGGTAAGAACACGAACTCCTGAGACCAAGACCCTGGGTTCAAACCCAGGCTGTGATCATGGACAAGGAATTTTACCTCTTTAAGCTTTACTTTTCTCATCTGAAAAAAAAAGTGGTTAAAAACAAACTGAGTCCCTAATTCCTAAGGCTCATGGGAGGACTCAAACAAGATGATGAATGAAAGTGAACCTCACCCAGTGCCTGGCAGTCTTGACTCGGGAGAACCCTGGTAGTGTTTAACTGGTAGAAACTTTGTGCCATGGTCGGGTTCTCACAACGGCACTGTGAAGGAAGCAGATCAGACAGACAACCAGATCAATGGGTAAAATGAAGTACAGGCAGTAGCCAGGAGTACCACTCTGAACCCGTGGCCACCAAGGAGCAGGGGAGGGATCGGAAGCTGGGGGATGACCTCCCTGTCGGGGACTCTTGGATCAGAGCTGGGCCCAGTTCATGCAGTGCTGAGCTTGGAAGACAGTTCACAACCCACAGCCCCTTCCATCAAAATAACAATCTCCCATTCTTCACTAACTTTTGAAAATTGCAACTAAAAACAGATAAGAGCCATGTCAATATTAGAACAGGCCTTTTCAAAACTGAAAACTAGTGGGTGGGGGTATAGCTCAGTAGTAGAGCACATGCTTAGCATGCACAAGGATGCACGAGGTCCTAGGTTCAATCCCCAGCACCTCTATTAAAATAACCTAATTACCTACCCCCCGCCCCAAGAAAAAGCAAAATGAAAAAGAAAAGTGGTGCTGGGAAACTGGACAGCTAGATGTAAAAGAATGAAATTAGAGCATTTCTTTTTTTAATTGAAAACCTATCCCCAGCCTCCTGTGCTTCCCCTTCCCTTCCTCGGTTAATTGATGGTGCAGGAGCCCATACATGGGCTTTGGCGTTCAACAGACCACACGTTAGTTGTGTGACCTTGGGCAAGTCACTTGGCCTCCCTAGTCTCAATTTTTCTCATAAGAAAAATGAAATCAATAATGCTCACCTCACAAGGGAGAGAATTAAATAAGATAATAAATGCAAAACACCAAGCGTTTCATTGGCTTATCGTTTGCGTGCTCAATCACTGTTCCTCTTCCCCTGCGGCTGAACGTACCACCTTTTTGCAGTCAGCAGACAGCAGCAGCAGACTGCTCCCGTGACCACCTGCTCCCATGCCCACCCCTCCTCCGGGACTTCCTTTTGTAGCAGCCCATCCTATTAAGGCAGGGCTTGTGGCCCACCAAGGACAGAGGCTTGCAGAGGAGATGAGGAGCCTGTGGATCTACACCTATGTATAGGGAGGGAGACTGTGTGTGTGAGCACCTGTGGATGTATGCGACCATGAGCAGAGGCCACTGTATCCTATCTATCCCCTCCCTCTCCAGTTATGACCACCACACCTTGGTTGCCATCGTGGTGGGCGTGGGGCACCTCGTCACCGGCATAGACTGAGGCCTCATGGGCATGTGTGCCAATGAGTGGTGACGCCTCATTGTGCCTCCGCACCTGGGCTATGGCAGCATCGGCATGGGTGAGAAGGGCTGGGGCCCAGGCAGGGGGATGCAGGAGGCCAGGGGGCAGAAGCAAGGACCCTAGGAAAATGAAGCTCAGAGAGGGACAGTGACTTTCCAAGTATGAATAGCAACAGGACTGGGACCTAAATTTTGGTCTCTCAGCCCCTGGGGCAGGAGGAAGGGAAATAAGAGGGCCCCAGCTGGGATCCTAGCTTGACTCCGCTGGGGCGGGGGAATGGATGGCCTAGCGGGATGTTCAGACCTCCACTCCACCCCCCAACTCTGAGGGCTGCATCAAACACAGGGGGGCTCATTCCCCCGGACGCCACCCTCTGCTTTGACGTGGTCCTGCTGGATGTGTGGGACAAGGTGGACACCGTGCAGGTGAGCACCTTGCTGCGCCCACGCCACTGCCCCCGCATGGTCCAGGACAGTGACTTTGTCCGCTACCACTACAACGGCATGCTGCTGGATGGCACCGCCTTTGACAACAGGTAAGGGTTGGAGGGAGCCCTGGGGAGCTGGGGACTGTGGCAGGCAGGGGGCAGTCCGGGGGCCATCCTGTCTCTTCCAACAGCAGCCTCACCTCTACCTCACTCTTTGCAGCTACAATAGGGGCGGCACTTATGACACCTACGTGGGCTCTGGATGGCTGATTAAGGGCATGGACCAGGGGCTGCTGGGAATGCGTCCAGGAGAGAGAAGGAAGAGCATCATCCCTCCATTCCTGGCCTATGGCGCGAAAGGCTATGGTGAGGGCAGCCAGGAGCGCAGGGGTTCTCTAGAAGTGGGCGGCCATGTATAGTTACTCAGGCTGTACGCAAGGACATCTAGCCAAGGAGGGAAATAGGCATGAAACCTAGTACTTGGTGATCATCTCATTAAGAAGGGGTGCTTCATTCTGATTCACACAAAGGCTCAGTATGGGCAAGTGGTGGTCCTGGGGAAGCCTTAGCTCTGGCCTCACAGGGCAAGAACCAGGGCTGCTGATGGGTGGGAAAGGACTCAGGAAAGCAGGCTTAGCACCTTTTTGCATGGTGCTCACGTAGACCTCCCTGAGTTGGGAAGAAGCCCGGCTTTGCTCTCCACTTGGATGGTTCAAGCCTGTCCCTTCCCCAGGGACTGTGATCCCCCCACAGGCCTCCCTGGTCTTCCATGTCCTACTGATTGATGTCCACAACCCAAAGGACACTGTCCAGCTGGAGATGCTGGAGCTGCCGCTTGGCTGCATCTGGAGAGCCATAGCCAGGGACTTCATGCGTTACCACTACAACGCCTCCCTGATAGACGGCACCCTCTTTGATTCCAGGGTTCTGAGGAGGACGGTGGGGGTTGAGAGGACAAGAGAGAAGCTGAGGCAAGAGGGAAGTACTAGGTGTGAGTTTGCCCCAGGCAGCAGCTGGGGGCAGCTCTGAACTGCTGGGAAGGGCAGGATCCCTGTGACTCCCTTGCTGGCCTCCCCACCTTGTATTGCAGCTACTCCCGCAACGACACCTACAATAAATACCTATGTGGGGCAGGGTTACATCATCCCCGGGATGGACTACAGGCTACAGGGCTGGTGCCTGGATCACCATCACCCACCCCCCAACCATCCCCCCAGCCGCCACCTCGCCTACAGGGAGAACAGGACTGGTAGGCTTGTTCCCTGATCCCAAAGCCAGCACCTCAGCTCCTCCTGACCTCCCCTAGGAGGGGGGATTCCAGCCGCTGCTCTGACCCTCTCATCACAAAAACTGGCCCCCTCACCCAACTTCTGCCATAAGTGCTCCATCCTTTTCTCCAGGGCAGTCTCCCACTTCCCCCTTCCACACTGGAGAAGGGCAGCGGACTCCTGAGTTTGGGGAGGGAGGGTGGTTACAGGAAACCAGAAACATCATAGCCCTAGAAGCAAAGACGCCTGGACTTGAGACCTAGCTTTGCTGGAAGCCTCAGTGTGCTCACTTGTAAAATGGGACTAATCACATAGCTCAACAGGGTAAATTATTGAGATGTTCCAAGGTGTACATAAAGGGCTTTCTAACTGGCATGCCCTCCCTCCCCTCCACTGCCTGCCCACCCCCCAGAGTATATTAGAAGAGGGGACTAGACAAACATCCCATCCCATCTTCACTTAACCCCCTGGCAGGGAAGGTCTGGGGCCTCCATGGAGGCCTGAGCAGCTCCTCCTAGGCTCCGAGCTGATCCACGCCCCCATTCTGGCCCCAGGAGACAAGATCCCTGGCTCTGCTGTGATCTTTGATGTCCACATCATCGACTTCCACAACCCTGCAGATAAATAATTTTCAGCCAGTAAAAAGTGGGAGCAGATTAGAAACAAAAGTTCTAGTGAGAGCAGCTTGGAAGACAAGGGGGGCCTGGGCTACTTCCTTTTTTTTTTTTTTTTTTAAAGCTTCTGATGTGGTAAAAGAAGAAATGCCACAGAGAATTACAAAAATGGTGGTACGTTCCAAACATTTACATTTTAAATGTAATGCTTTCTTTGTATCAAAATAAAAAGAACCAAAAAAAAAAAAAAGAGAACCATACACTTGAGGATGCCACTGGTGAGAGAATTTGAAGATTTATAGAAAAGATGAATCACTGAACAGTACAGGAGTTTTTCAGCTGTCTTAATCTTTCTTCATTCTGAAGCCTGCCCTTTCTTACTTCAGTGTCAAAAGTTCTTGAGGCTCCCAGTTATCCATGAATTTTGTCATCTCACAGCGGCAATTTTCCACCAAACTGGCATACTTTTTTCCTTCCTGTTTTCCCTTTTCAGCAGCTTAATACAATTTGACACGTGCTCAACATAAATTTGTAAGGCATTTTGCTTTTGTTAGTGGGTATCTTTCTAGTCCTTTCTGTATACATTTTATAAACATGTATGCTACACATTTTACATACATGATTATATATATAGTTTATTTTTCTATTATACATGTAATAATAACACATATATTTTTCTTTACTGTGAAATATTTGCTATATAAGAAAAAATACATGTAATATGTGTGCATGAATTATAAAGCACAATAACGAACACTTTTGTTTGATAAAATGAAATGTCACTGACCCCCTGAGGCCCCTGTGTGTCCTCCCCACAACATCACCTTCTCCCCCACCCCAGGGGTTACCACTATCCTGAATCCGGTGTACATTGTTTCTTTGATTTTTTTTTCAGTTTTCCCATATAATTCCTAAATAGTATAAGGTTTACTTTTGCCTCAGATTTTCCTTTATAGAAGTTTTGATTTTCTTTTGTTAGATTTCTCCCTAAGTTTTAAAAAAAAAAAGATTTCTCCCTAAGTATATGAGGCTACATAAATGGTATTTTAAACATTTGTTGGGTTTTTAAAAAATAATTTAAAACTTCACAAAAGAACTGCAAGTACTGTACAAATGCCTTTTCCCCCCTAAATCATTTGAAAGCAAGTTGCCAACAGGAAGCCTCATCACCTCCAAATACTTTGGAGTCTTGTTTCCTGCAAACAAGGAGATTTTCCTATGTAACCACAAGACAAACATCCAAATCAGGACGCTAACACTGACCCATCACTGCCATCGAGTCCTCAGATCTTTTCAAGTTGCACCAGCTGTTCTCATGAAGTTCTCGATAGTGAAATGGTCCAGCTCAGCATCGTGTGCTGATGTTGAGTCTTCATGTCTGAGGCAGTCGCTGTGGTCTGGAAAATCCCCTCTGTCCTTTCCTGATGATTTTGAAAATTACAGGTCAATAATTTTGAAGGGTGTCCACCAGTTTGGGTTTGTGTGACATTCCTTCATGGTTAAATTCAGGCTGTGATCTTTGGCAGGAATCTTGAGGATGATCTGTTCTCCTGGCATCCTCTCAGGCTGCACACGATTTAGATTTGACCCATTACTGGTGATGTTCGCTTTGATCACTTGATTAAGGTGGTTCAGCCAGAGGTCTCCAGCCGTAAAGTTACCCTTTTTCCCATGGTAATTAGTAAGCATTTTGTGGGGTGTAATTTGAAATGATGTAAATACCCTGTACCTTGTCAAACTTAATATATTAGTTTATTTATATCTGTGTGGACCCATGATTTCTTATTTTACTCAATGAATTGTAATCCTTTACTGTCACTGTTTATTTTGATGCTCAAACTGCAGAGCCAGTAGGGCCCCTCGAGCCAGCTCCTGTGTCTTTTGCCATGTCCCCATAATTCTTAGGCCACATCTTTACTTTTTCCTACAAGATTTTCCAGGTTTATTTTGCACTTTCCCTGATCCAGACCTAAAATCAGCCATTTCTCCAAGGAGGGCCGATTCCTTTTTAGTGGAGAATGGTATTTAGAAGGCAAGAGCTGGATGCCAGGTGTGGTCATGGTTATGAGTTGAATTCTGTTTTCCCCCACTCCAAAAGACATGTTGAAATCCTAATCCCTAGTACAGCTGAATGTGACTTTATTTGGAAATAAGGTCTTTGCAGATGTAATCAAGTTAAAATGAGGTCATGCTGGATTGGGCTTTGGTAAATCCAATGACTGGCACCCTTATAAGGAGGCCATGTGAAGACACGGGGGACAGACACACAAAGAGAACACCATGTGACAATGGAGGCAGAGATCAGAGTCTGCTTAGGAGCCAAGGAATGTCAAGGATCGCTGCCAACAATGGGTGGAAGCTAGGAAGAGGTAAGGAAGGATCCTGCATAGAACCTTTGGAGAGCCTGGCTCTGCCAACACCTTGATTAGCCTCCAGAACTGTGAGAGGATACATTTCTGTCCTTTTAACCACCCAGTTTGTGGTAATTTGTTGGAGCAGTTCTAGGAAACATACAGGGGAGTTGTCAGGGAATACGTGAATGTATATACATACACCAATTTACAAATATATGTATTTCCCTCTCTACCTATATATGAGGAAGACCACAAGTCTACACCAATGAATTCAGTTCTAATCCAAAACCACAAATTCATTCTTGTTTTTTTCCCTTTCCATATTTGTAAATCCCTTCTTCCACAGTGAGAAGCCTGGCTCCCTTTATTCATAACATATTTATGTATTTGATCACTTCCATATATGTAACAATTTCCCACCACGTCCTCCCTCACACAGATGCTCACTGGACTCAGTCCAAATGCCAAATGGACTCACTCCTCACCTCCATCGCTGAGCCAGGCAGCCCCCTGTGAGGGGCCCGCCTCACCAGGCTCGGGCTCCAACCCCCAACACAGCAACTGACATGATCATATGGATTTTCCCCCTTAATCGTTAATGCTGTTGATGTGGCAAATAATTACATCTATAGACTTTCTAATGTTAAGCAACCCTCATATTTCTGGCATAAGCCTAATTTACACACACTCCCTCCACACACACACTGTTGGATCCAGTCCTACAAAAGTGTTTAGACTGAAAAGCAATTTAAGTGCTCCACATAAACTCTGTTTCTGCCTTCAATTTTGGCTTAACTATTCCTTTCTTCCTTGCTGGTTCATCAATGCATTTAAAAATTTTTAAAAATATATTTTATCTAATGATCCAGTAATCTCACATCTGGGTATACATCCAAAGAAAATGAAAACAGCTAACTGAAGAGACATACGCACTTCCATGTTTATTGCAGCATTATTCACAATAGCCAAGATATACAAACAACCTAACCTGCTCATCAACAGATGAATAAGAAAAGATGTGGTACATATATACAATGAAATACTATTTAGCTACGAGAAAAAAAGGACATTCTGCGATTTGCAACAACATGGATGGACCTTGCCTTGAGGACATTATGCGAAGTGAGATAGGTCAGACAGAGAAAGACAAATACTGTATGACATGGGAAATTGGAAAAGCAGAGAGTAAATGGTGTTGACCAAGGGCCACAGGTGGAGGAATGAGAGAGATGTTAAGGTACAAACTTGCAACTAGTAGATAAGTAAGTCCTGGAGACTAATACACAGTACAATGATTATATACAATAAAACTGTATTATAAACATGAAACTTGCTAAAAGGTTAGATCTTAATTGATTCTAACACTGGAAGAAGTTATAATTATGTGACACCATAGAGGTGCTGGCTAACACTATGACAATCACATTGCAATATAAATGTACCAAATCAATATGTTGTGCACCTTAAACTTTGTGACACAATGTTGTAGGCCAAATATATCCCTATTAAAAATATTTTTAAATCTAACATGTTATTTTTAGTTATTTCAGCAGCATGGCCAGTCAATTATCTAGATGCCCTATTGTTAGAAATACAGGGTCATATTTCCCTTACTTACCAGCAAACCCAGAAATGCATTAAAAAGTGTCTGTCATAACAACGGGATCCAGCTGTATTTTAGGAGAGCTCTTTGACTTACCTAATCAAGCACACTCAGATCAGAACTTTCTGTTACCTGCCATCACTTCTCCGTTACCATATTCTCTCCTTCTAGATATTTGGTCTCCTGGGTCTACAATTTGCTTCTTTTATCTTTGCTCTCATAATTTACAAATTTTCTCTCTTTTGTAAACTTGGAGATTTCCTCATTTTTCTTCTAATTAATATAAATTGTTTCCAGTAGAGTCCCTTCTGCTTTTTAGTATTTTTTTCCTTAACCCAAATCTCTTATTCTCTTAACTTTTTTTTCATAGCATCTTTCCTTTCTCAAAAAGAGCAACAGTTAAAATTTAAGTTCTCTCCTTTATTGCTTCATTGATGCTGTTTTGTAGGGGCTATTTAGTTTGGTTGTGCAGCTTGGACAAATTTTATATGTCCAGCGAGTTTTTTTTCATCATCTACACAGTTAGTCAATACTGGTAATCCTGGGTTCTCTCAGCAATTAGTTTTCAATTTCTCTAAGCGAGGTCCCACTCTCGGTAGAGCAGCCTGCAGGTGGTTCTCCTTCGTCCTTAGTTCTTACGCAGTAATGGAGTAACAGACGCATACATAGCAGCCAGGTGGGCTTCGTTTCTCTTGCAGTCAAACATGGTCATGTGACCAAAGTCTCACCAACGGAACATAAGCAAAATTATTGTGTGGCTTTTCCAAGCACGGTCTTAAGACATTGAACATGGCTTTTTCCCCTTCTTGCCAGCTGAAAGCCCTAAACGGCAATGATCTTGCTTCAACTACATACATAACAACAGTGACCTAGGGACAGCAGAGCAACAAGAGGGAGGGCTCCTGAGACCTAGGTGGCCATGTAGAGCAGCAGGTCCACCCCACTGCTCTGGACCACCACCAGAGAAATAAACCTTTCCCCAAAGCCACTGTACCATTGGATTTCTTTGTTATAGCAGCCTAGCCTTCACCCTAACGTATTCCACCACCAGAACCACCCACTCCCAACCACAGTAGCTGCGGAGATCTCAGGAGACAAAATTCCATACCACATCCTGTCTGTATCGAGTCAGGCCAGAGCTTAAAAGGCTATACCCACCTGCTCTGCACGTGGGCTTTTATGGAGCTCCCAAATGTTTCATTTTTGTTTTTTCCCTCTCAGACCATTCCCAAGATGATTATCAAGAAAACAGTAGGGGGTTGCTTGATTGAGTTTCCTCCTCCCCAGCCCCCTCAGTGGTCTTTGGTGAAGAAAGACTTTTATTGTGGGTACGATATATGTTTTTTAAAAGTCAAAAGTGTCTTATTATAGCTAGCTCACGAAGTAGTTAAGTCAGCACTGTGCCCTTTTCTGATTTTGTTCTGGAGAGCTGGGAAATATTCTCCAGATTTCCCTTCATGTCAAGAAAAATGTAGGGCATGTCGACTTGAGGGTGGCAGGTTGGAATCCAAAAGATAATGAGGTAAGACTGGGTGTTCATTTTACCAGCTTTTAAAAATGGTATCAAACTATCTCCCACCAATGATGGTAGTATGCTGTCAATCACAGAGTTTGGTAAAATAATTCTAGGCATTTGAGGTTAAAAAATAGAAAAGGGAACATTTCCATAGGTGGGTAAAGAAATAGGGCTTGAAACGTCCCTGAGCTAGTGACTGCTGCACGAATTTGCTTTGTGTTTCTTTTGCAGAGAGGGTTCCTGAGCGGGACTGATGACAAGTCGTCCTGGCCAGAGTTGGAACAGGGGAAACCGCACACCTGCCAGTCGCACGTTTTTATCTTTCTTTCCCTCCCTTCCCCCCCTCCCCAGGGGGCTAGAAAGTTATTTTTAGGTGGAAGGAAATACAGTGGTCCCTTGATACCTGAGGTAGGGGGTTGGTTCCAGGACGCCCCTGCAGATACCAACATCCGCAGATGCTCAACTCCTATATATGAAATAATGAAGTGTTTGCATATAACCTAGCACATCCTCCAGGACTCTTAAATCGTCTCTAAATTACATACAATACCTCATACAACGTAAATGCTCTGTAAATAGTTGTAAATACAATGCAAACACTATGTAAATAGTTGCCAGTACGCAGCAAATTCAAGTTTTACTTTTTGAAACTTTCTGGACTTTTTCCCCCAATATTTTCCATCTGCAGTTGGTTGAAATCGCAGATGCAGAACCCACGGATATGGAGGGCTGACTATAATATCTAAACATTTGTTACTATGAAATACTTACCAAGTCTATTCTGGAGCTAACCAAACAATTCAGGAGCAAAAAGAAGAACCTCATCCTCCTCACAGAATCCAGTAAACTGTCCCTCAACCAAACAGCCAGGACCAGGCCCTTCAGAATCGTATTTGCCATCATCCCCGCCTCGCACTGTGCTCCAGAGCTGGAAAGCTGTGTGTGGGTCCCGCAGTATCGCCCTTCAATTTAATCTAAATTATACTATGGGTTTTTCAGTGTTGGTGCTATGAAGCTGGGGCCTTTCATAGTTTCACACTGATGTCATTTCTTCTCTAATATTGTTTCTCTTTGTTCATTTTGGTATTAGGATGGAAGTTTTCACAATCATGTCTTTTTTTCTTGCCAGAGCTCTAGTCTTTTACACGTTTTAAAACCACAAGATAGATTACAAGGGGGAGGGTATAGCTCAGTGGTAGAGTGCATGCTTAGCATGCACAAGGTCCTGGGTTCAATTCCCAGTACCTCCTCTAAAAATAAATAAACCTAATTACCTTCCCCCATGCCAAAATAAAACAGTTAAATAATAAAAATAAATGAAATATTTTAAAAAGAGTGACAATTACAGCATAATATACAGGCTGGCTGGGGCAGAATCTGTCCATCAGAATCCTACTAATGCAATCTGGAAGAATTACCTGTTCCTTAAAAAAGAGAAAACTGTCTCCCCAACAATCAAATTTTTACTCAAATTCTTTATACAATAACTTACTCTTTTATTAAAAGTATTTTTCTGGTTATGAAGCCATACAGTCTTATTCTAGAAAAGTTGGAAAATACAGAAATGAATAAAGAAGAAAATAGGAATCACCCACAATTCCACTACGAGCCAGAGCCAGTCACGCTTCAACACTGAGCCTAGGCTCACTGAAACTTCTCAAACCCAGCCACGGACAGTTTTCCTTCAAAGCATTCATGTCTTTTCCCACAGAATATAAAACAGAAACAGATAAAAACATACCCAAATAGAATAGAATGAGTTTCTTCACAAAGTGGTTTCTTATAAAACCTCCATTTTCCAGATTTCTATGAGTCAGAGACTCTCATACAGACTATTGAGCATTTATTAAAATAATAAAAAGAAGAAGAGAACAAAGAAGAGGAGAAGGCAAGGGGCTTATCTCCAGATTCCCCCCCGACTCCGCGTGCTACCAGGGGCCGGGTGCCCACTTTTTTTCCGAGCTGGAGGCTTTTCAGTCTTAGGGGCTGTAGCGAGGCGGCGAGGGAGAGTCTGGGAAGGAATCTGAGAGTTGAGGGAAAAGAAGGAAAACTCAGCGTCGTGTCCTCTCAGTCCCCCACCATTGAGGAAAGGCGTTGTGCGTTGGGAGGGCCAGAATTGGCACAGGGCAAGGAACAAGCCACAGAAAATGGAACAGGGATGGAGGGTTCAGGCGATGGAGGAGTGTGTGAAGTGGAGGGACGAGTCAGTGAGAGCCCTTCCACCCCCCTCGCCCCTGCCCTACTTTCCCTCACCTCTTTCCGGGGGATCTCACCCAAGCGGGAGCCTGTGTTCCTTCTGGGGACATTATCCCCTCGGCTGTCAGTCCTGCCATGCAAATCAAGGGATGAGGATGGGGGAGCTGGTCCTCCCACTCTCCCCAACACTGGGTGGAAGAATTATTCCCCAGTTCTGTCTCTTAAGAATAAGAACAAACAAACAAGACAAACCCAGGGATCAAATACGAGGAGACATTAGTGGAATCAAATACTGACATACTAGATGGTCACAATCTAGGATTCTGAGTTCTGAGTCACAGAATAAAGAAGAAAAAATTAAGGCAGAAAGACATGAAGAAGAGATTTTTCTTTTAAGAAACAACAGAAAGGTAGAAACAAAAGAGAGGTGGGAAGGAGTGAGAGAGGGAGGAAGAGGAGGAGCCACTGATCTGCCCTCACTTCTTCCCCAGAAAAGGACAAACGATGCTACTCCATGGACAACATGCACACTCCGCTCTTCCCTGCCTGACCCATCTGCCTGGCCACAATCCAGATTCCATCCACCTAATCTTTCCTCCCGTCCCTCCAGGCTGGTACCCGCTGTGTTCCAGCCTCTTCAGGTAGAGCAGCAGATCCTCCGCAGGCAGCGCCCCCCAGCCCCGAGCTTGGTAGTGTCGCAGCAGCTGAGACACCTCCATCAGCTGCCTCGAGGATGCGAGCCCATCTCCACCTGAGACACATCAGTAAAGGTCGTCATCCCAGGGCCTCTCCCCAGGCTGTGTCCCGTCTCTCCGAATCCCGGAGAGCCTTCAGTTGCAGGTACCAGCTCTACGCCTGAGACTTTCCCTTCTTATCTGCCAGTAAACTGTGACCTCTTACCTCTCTCTGGGGAGCCACCGCGGGGACCACCGCTCTGTGAATGGGCTGAGGGAAGCTCATGGACCCGGAAAAGACTGGACGCCATGGCTAAGGGCACTTTAGTTTTATGGACAGGAGGTGGGAGGCGTGGCACCTGAGGGGCTTCCTCCCAAGTTGGGACAGTCAGAGGACCTAGCACAAGGAAAGAGATTCAAGATTAGAAAATGGGGCAAACAGCCAAGGAAGTCCTGCCACCTTAGCCTTCATGAAGCTTTGTCTCCTTTGCCGGTTCCTACAACGCCATCCCTGATAACCAGCTCCCACCTTTTCCAGCCCCAGCCCCGACCTTCTTCAGAGCTGACACTCACCAGACTTGGTGGGCAGCAGGTCGGCAGAGGGGTTCTCGTTGCTCGGGGGTGCTGTCTCCAGCAGCTGGGGGGACAAGACAGTAAGGTTCCCTGAGGACTGATGAAGAAAGAGGCCTCTGTGTCTTGGGAGAGTAAGAGCTCGGACTGGTCACCTAAGTTCCAGAAGGGACTACCGTAGTAAGAGTAAGATGGGCTGGGAGAGGCAGAAGCTAGGTGGAAGGTTTAGTCCTAAAATGTGGACGAAGCCACAGTGCAGGACTCCCAGAGCAGAAAGAGGAAATGAGGAAGGGGTGGAGACAACAAGGTGGCACAGGTGGGCCCTCTTTTACCTGTTGCAAAAAATGCTTGAGGCCCTGAAGCTGGGAAGCGGGCGGCAGCCCTTGCTTTAGGAAGCCATCCCTGTCGGACCCAGGATCTTCCTCAGGGAACGGCCGTTCAGCCCTGTGATCGGGATGGAAGGTTCCAACTGCAGAGAAGGCCTCCGCTGTCAAGTGAAACAGGGGTGTGTGTTGTAGAGGGAAGGGGCCCCTCCACAAATCAACTCACCAAATGCCTGGAAGGAAGGAGCCTATTTAGTATAAGCAGAGTATCACAACTAGGAGATGATCAAAGTTGAAAACAGCTGGAGAGGGAAGGGTTGACGGCAACTGAAAGATGGTACAGCTGAATTCTGCGACAGAAGTGCAGTCAGGGGAAAGCTGTGGTGCTCAGACTCTGAGTAAATAAACGCCACCACAGCACAGAATGGTTTAAGATCAATATTGTTTCCTGTGCAGGACAGAAGAAACTTATACTTCTATTCTATATATAGTAATTAGTATCTGCGAATCTCGAACTCTGTTTATCCCTTCCCACCCCCTTTCCCCTCCGGTAACCACATGAATATGAAAATAAATATATGTACGTGTATACATGACTGAAGCATGCTGTACATGAGAAATAGAACATTGTAAACTGACACTTTCTCAATTTAAATAAATAAGTAAATAAGTAAGTAAGTAAATAAATAAATAAAATTAAAAGTAAAAATCAATAGACTTGTTCCGGATCCTTCACTGGATCACACGCTCATTCTTATTTTGACCTGGGTTGTCATATTTACACCACACAGAGCACCCCATCCACCTGTCACAGGGGTGGCCACCACTCAAGGTCAGCTGATCCAAGGGATGGTTACTAACCCATTAGATTGCCTCTCTTTAAACTGGACCTAAGAAACAGAGACACCAGTGTCTCTGCAGGGTTGTCTAGAGTTTCGGCTGGAGTCAGAGTCACAGCTGCTCAAGCGAACCAAAGTTGTGAGAGCAAGAACCAGAGTGAGAGAGGGCTGGTCGACCAAGAGGAAGGAGCAGATGCCCGGATGGCAGAGTCTAGAGCCCACACAGGCCCAAAGAGAGGAGGAACAGCTGCCCCAGTTCCCGGCAGCATCCCTGATGCCAACCCCAGTTCTCATTAACCACAGATACATCACATTTCTCATTCCCTTTACTTGAACCAACTTGAGTGGATTTCTGCTCCTTGCAACTTATGGTCACTAGACATCTGGGAAACTAAATGCTCAAGTCTCGGACAGAAAGGAAGCTAGACAAGAGGGAGCAAATCAGTGTGTGCAAAGGGAACCCCAGTAACTTCCGTCCCCAGTCACCTGAGGATGAAGTGAGATCAGGCTTTGGCTCCAGGGGCTGGAAGGAATGCTGGCTCTGGAAAGTGGGGCCCAGCAAGAGGCTAAGATCTGGGGAGGGGCTGCAGAGAACAGGCAGCACTCCAGGCAGCTCTTCCCTTGCTTCCCGGCTCTGCTGCAACACTGGCTTTAGGGCCACAGCCACAGGGGGCACAGTCCACATCCTCCTCTCCCCCTTCTCCAGTTCCTGAGGCCCAGGGCTGGATGGGCTGACTGGAGGAACCTGGGCATGAGAGAGAGTGCATTTGAGGAGTCAAGACACGGTACAGACGCTTTAATAGGATTACAAATTAGCATAGTGTCCTTAAAAGGAGATCTGGGGACATTTACCAAATTTCTATCAAATATTAACATCCTTATTTTTCATCTTACAATTCCATTTCTAGAAATTTTATACATATACTTGTATGAAGACATATATTCATGATACTGCTTGCAGCACTGTTTGCAGAAGCAAAATATAGGAAGCAAATTTAATATCCACCAATAGGCACTTGGTTAAATAAAAAGTCATATAACCGTGAATGGAAGGCTACTGTTTGGGGGCAGGGGAGGCACTCAAGACACTAGGAACAGTGGCTGATTCGGGGGGGGAGGGACTGGGAGAATGAGGTGCCAGCATAGCGTGGAGATCATTTTTCACTGTATGCATTTGTGAAGTTTTTTGAAACCATGTGCATATTATTACCTATTCCAAAAATTATTTTAGCTCATAATAAACATTTAATAATTAAAAGAATGAAGTAGGTGATGCCAATATGAGGATTAAGGGTGAGAATCCCAACCAATTTCTGGCCCTGACCATCATAATTCATTCAGTTGCCCTTTGGCAAAACTAGCACCACATGTTACTCACCCCCTCTTGGGCAGAGAGAAGGAAATTATGCCCAAGGCAGTGGAGCCAGTCTGAGTGAGCTATGGCCACGGCAAAAAGGTTTCTTTGGATGAAACAGTTATTCTCTGCAGAAGTCCATGGACATTTTTCCGGACGAAGGTCCCAGGAACTGAACTACAGGCTTCCCTTGGGAGGGAGCTCGATTTCCACAGAAAGGATCAAAACACAGCTCTGAGCAGCTTGGGTCAAGGGCGAGGCCTACCGTGGGGTTGGGCGGCAGGAGAGGGGAGCTGAGCAGCTGGTTTGCCTCCTCCCAGTGGGCCTGCAGCATGGCCTGGAGTCGCTCCACCAGCTCCACCCGCTGCTCCTCCAGCTGCTGGTTCCCACTCTGCAGTTCACGCACTCGTGCCTGCTCCCGGGCCAGTCTAAAGAGAAGCCAGAGGGGTGATGTGGGGCCTTGGAGAAAGCAGAGACTCGGACAACAGGAAGAGTCAGAAGGGAAGGTGACATGTGAAATTCTGAAAGGAGCTGGGCCCATGCAGAAAGGACAGGTCTCAGGGGAGGCAACTTGTCACCATTCCCACGGAGGCTGAGGCCTAACAGGGATGCTCCAGGGACCGGTACCTGAGCTCATAGTCCTGAGCCACCTGCTGCTGCCTTTCCTCTCGTTCTGCCATTTCCACCTTGAACTGAGCCAACTGGGTGGACAATTCCTGCTGGTGCTGTCCATTCAGCTCCTGCAGCTGCTTCCTGAGGGGACACAGGTGAGAAAGGAGGACTGAGTCTGGAGACAGGAGAAGTAATCAAACAAGGGAAAACCAGAATGTGTGCCTGTGAGAGTCAGCCAGCCAGCTGGCCAACCTGGGCCCGGCACAGGGGGGTTCAGGAAAGAGGTAAGGACAGCTGGTGTCTTAGGATGAGTTCCCCAGAGGCAGAGACTGAGGTGAGGATTTATGGGGAAATGATTCAATTAAGAAGCATTTCCAGAAAAAAACTGGTAGGGGAGTAGGCAGAGGAGGCTCAATCCCACAGGGTAATTCTGGAGATGCTGTAGGTCACAGCTTAGCATTGTGCCCACCAGGGGCTAGGGAGCTGGAAATTTATTTTCCTGTACCCACCAGTTATTGGTTAAGTGCTGCTTCCCACGGGATGAAGACTGAAAATTCCCAAGCATGTCTGGCTCTCCCTGTGAACCCGAAGGCAGCTCTCTCACGGAGAGACTGACAGCACCGGTGTGTTGGAAAATGGCAAAGGGGTCTGAGAGGGTTTGGGCAGGGCACCAACACCCGCTGCTGCTGGGGGGAGAGGTGGCACCCCTCCAGCCCGGGGTACCTGTGATGCTCCCTCAGGGAGGCTGCTTGCCGCAGGCTGCTCTCCTGAGCCTGCGCCAGCCGCTCTGTCACTCGCTGCTCCAGCTGCACGGCCAACTCCGACTCCATTTGGATCCGCTGGCTTTCATACCGAGCCTGGGGGTAAGGGGAGGTGGGGTAATAGCTCAGTTCTGTTTGGCTTAGAAGAGGATGGAGGATACAAGGTAGACAAAAAACCCACATACCAACATTCCCTCATAAGCCTAAAGGATCAAGAACAAGAATTCGGCCACAAGGAGTGGAAGAGGTTTCCTTTCCTCATTAAGATGCTCACACCTTATATGTGTACAAAAGTAAAAATGACTTTGGACCAAAAAAATGTTTTTTTTTTTAACCAAAAGAAATGATAGGCAGAACAACCAAGTCTGTTACCACGTCTGAGATAACACATGCAGTATTTCTGGCGCAGCTCCTGAAACCCCCCCAGGACAGGGGTTCAATAAATGTCCACGTTCCTTCCTCCTAAAGCAGAATCGTTGTCTCTGTTTTCTCACCTCATATTCCTTCTTCAACTCACTGACATTTCCACTCACAACTAAGAACTTAATTTCTAAATCTCACAGTGGTTATTTCTCAGTCTTTTATCTTACGTGATTTCACTGCAACACCTGCCTTTTTCCTTCTAAAATAATTTTTCCCTTCACTCCCATGGGACCAGCAGCCCTGCATCTCATCCTGTCCGACTGTTCCTCAGTCTTGGCTGATTGCTTCTCCTCCAGCTGCCCATCAAAGCCAAATGATTCCTTGAGTTCTGGCCTCAGTTTTCTTTCTGACCATATGCTACCATTCTGCATCACCGATGCTTTTAGGCCATGTTTTTTTTTTTGCTACCGTATATACCTTAAAACCCTTTGTAAATCTCTCTCTTTAAACTGGACTTTCTTCTAAGCTTTAAGCCCATATACCCAGAAATCTACCGAATAGCTCAAATAAAACACATCCAAAAGTGAGCTCATTTGTTTTTCTACCCTAAAACCTTCTTTTGCTGTATTTCCTGCCTGAGTTAATGGCACCTCTCTCCACTGAAACACCCAAGCTATTTGAAAAAAGTGGAACGAGAAAAAAATAGTAAATCTAAAATATGACAAGAAAGAAGAAAGTAAACACTGAATAGGCAAGACAAAATAAGATAGAAAGTTAAGACATAGATTCAGGTATGAATAAATTAAATTAATGTTCCAGCTAAAAGGCAAATATATAATGGTTGAAGTAAAAAGGTTAGAAAAATATTTGTCAGGGAAACTCTATCTAAAAAGATGCTTGATTGAAACATGCTGTACACTAGAAATTGACTCAACACTGTAAACTGACTATACTTCACTAAAAAAAGAATGCAAAATAAAGACTAGTATAGATCTAGCAATATAGGCAAAAATAGACTCTAAGGCAAAAAGCCTTATAAGAGATAAAGAGAGTAATCACAAGGATAAAACATTCAGTTTACCAGGAAAGGTACAGCAATTTTTTAAATTATATGCATCTAATAACCTCAAAATGTATAAAGCAAAATCTGACAGACTACAAGAGAAACAGACAAATCCATACTCAGTGAGATTTTAACAGAATAAAATAAAAAAGAACATAATGATTTAAACAGCATAGTTAACAAACTAGACACAAAAAGAAATACTCAAACAAAATTGCACCAAGCCACTATAAAACATGTATTTTCAAGCACACATGAAATGTTTAGAAAACCTGACCATATATTAAGGCATAAGTCTGAATAATTTTCAAAAAATTTGAATAATAAAAATAGCATATTCTCTCACAATGTCCACAAGAAACTCTCAAATGATGAGGATGGGACAAGAAGAAAGAGAAAAGGGAGTGGTGGGGAAAGAGAGAGATAGAGAGAGGTGCAGAGAGACAACAGACAATGCAGCAAAAATGTCAACTGGTGAATCTTAGTGTATTCATTATACTTACTATTCAAGCAACATTTCTTTAAGTAGAAATATTTCAAAACAAAAAGGTGGGTGGAATACATATACATAAGTAATTTTTAAAAAAGACCCTGCTCTCTAATCACAAACAGATAAGCTATAAATCAATAATAAAAAACACCCTATAGTTTGGAAATAACCCAGGAGATCAAAGAGTAATTATATAAAAAAACAGTATTATTCAGAACCAAACAATAAAGAAACTATCACACAGGATAAGTTACAGGATCAGTACTTACGGAGAAATTTAGAAGAGAAGGCTGAGAAAATGAACAAGTAAGCATTCATGTTAAGAAGATTTTTTTAAAGAACAGCAGAATAAAGCAACATAAGGAAGGAAATAAAGTACAGGAAGGAAAAAAATAGAAAAAAAAAAAGATCAACAAAGCCAAAAGTTAATTCTCTGGAAAATATATTCAATTAAACCACAAGTAAGACGGTTTTAAAAAAAGAGGATGAGAGGATGACACAAATGAATAATATCCAGAATGAAAAAATGGAAAAAATGCCATGGACATTAAAAGGTTAAAATTATGAACAACTTTAAGAAAACAGATTACAAAATATAGACTAAATAAATATAGAGAGAGAGTACCAAAAAAATTCAAGAATAAATAGAAAGCCTAAATATTTCTATAAATATTAAAGAAACAAAGTCAGTAATCAAATATCAAGTATTCAAGAAATACATTAAATCTAACCTTACAAACTATTTCGAAGTATAAGAAGAGAGGGACTAGATCATGTTTCTAGTACTGGCAGATTAAGGTTATCTAATGCTGAACAAAAACAAACAAACTGAATAAAAGACTAAAAAATATATCTATATCTATATCTATATCTATATCTATATCTATATCTATATCTATATCTATATCTATATCTGTATCTATATCTATATCTGTATCTTCCTAAAAAGCATCAAAGAGGTAACGAAACAGTACGGAATTACTAGGCCAAAGTAAAGGAAAAATGGGAGCCTGGCCAGCTTAGCAAGTGTGGTAGGTAGCCATTTTTACCTTGGGGTTATCTGCCCTATCCTAGGAAATTGAAACCTTTGTTTTGACTGCCTTTCAAAAGCAAATGAACAGAAATCAAAGGCCAAGGCCCACTTCAGTTACAGAGTCTAACTGGAGATACTCCCCACAAAAAAAACTGAGATTTCAATGAGCTTCACCCTCAGAGTGAAGGTGAACCTGAGTGGAAGAGTCTACATAAAATTAAAACTCAGTTTGAGTCACCCAGGAATCCCAACCTGGAAAGTTTGGTTTAAATTGATCTTGGACTTACAGTGTCTTTCAGGGCTTGGTAGAAGCAAATGCAAATTTTCTCTAGAGCAAAATACTTTCATTATAGGCCTCAAATTATGACTCTGATTTTTCAAATACAAGGTCCAGCACACAGTAAAAAATTAACAGGGCCTAAAGAAACTAAACTCCATGGGAACCAGCAAAAACAAGGGACAACAGAAAAGGATCCTCAAACACTTTGGAAATTGGAATTATCATCTATAGATAATAAAACAGTTTAAAGTAATCAAAGGCAAACTTAAAATATCAAGAACAAGAAACTATGAAAAATAAAGATTTGAAAATAAAAATAATAGTAGTTTGTAAAATAAAAAATATAATAAATGAAAATTTAAACTCAATGAGTGGATAGAACAGTAGACTAGACAAAGTTGAACAGAGAATTGGTGAACTGGAAGACAAGAAATTATCCAGAGTGAACATGAAAATACAAAAGATGGAAAATACAAAACAGAGGATGAGCAACATAGATTCAGGGAAAGGGGCTCAAATATACTCAATCAGATTCCAGAAAGAGATGGCAGAGATAATGGAGGAGAAATGATATGCAGACATAATGACAGAATTTTCCAGAATCGAAGAAAGACAACTTCCACTTAGGCAAGAAGACTAAAGAATCCCCAAAAGAATTTCTTTTCTTTTCTTTTTTTTTTAAATACATGAACCACACCCCAGTAAACCTGATAAAAAACTACAAAGAGAAAGTTTCAAAAGCAAGAGTGGTCAACTGAGAGCTGACTTCTCAACAGCAATAATGGAAGCCAGAATGATGTTCTCAGTATGTTGAAATAACTGCCAGCCTAGAATTTCACACCCAGGAACTATTTCAAAAATGAATGTGAAATAAAGACATTTTCAAAAGCAAATTAATAAATGAATAGATGAATGAATGAAGAAAGAAAGATGGATTTTGCCACCAAGCAGAACATGCCAGACAGAAGGTCTGAGTTCAAAGAAGGGAAGAAAAGCAAAGAAAGTAGTAAATTATATGGATACCTCTAAATGAATACTGACTTTATAAAACAAATTAATAATGTCTCATGGTGGTTTTTTACTTTTAAAAAATAGAATTAAAAAAAAAGAGTGAACATAAAAAGAAAAAAAGAGTAATGTCACACAGAGTAGGAAACATCAGGGGTCAGTCCTTATACCAAAACAACCATTAAGCTCAGAAAAAACTGTCAAAATCAACTATTTGGGAATTCTGAAACCTGATCAGATGCCTGAAGCAACCAGGAGAGTGCTTGTTGAAGGAAGAGGCTGCTGAACTTTGGTAAGAGAGCTGCGTGTGTGAACCAGCTACCATCCCCTATCCCTAGCCCCATGTTACTAGAGTGGCTGCCTGAAGCAAGGGCAGTAAGGACCTTATCCTCCAAAAATGTGGGACTGCAAGTCTCGGTCAGTCTGGCAGTTCCCTGAGGAACCAGAGAGGACAACTGCTTTTGTTTTGAGCTCCTTGGGCTACAGAGACTTCTCTGGTTCAATCCATCAGAAGATTTAAAGAGACATATATACTCTTTTTAAAAAATTTTTGGGGCAAGGGGAAGGGGGACCCAGACATTTAAGAAAATCTGTTAGGTCACAGGATAATCACAGAGACAATGGAACAGAAATGTCAATTACCACACACAACAAGAAATACTATTTGCAAAAACCATTTGGAAAAGTCACTATACAAACAGATGGCTGTGGCCATCAAAAGAAATCCCTGAGGAGGGAAAGAATATGATTTCCAGAGTTACTACAGTACTCAAAATATCCAGATTTCAACAAAAAATTATAAAACATGCAAAGAAATAGGAAAATATGCCTCATTCAAAGAAAAAAGAGACTCTAACAGGAACTCTCCCTATAGAAGCCCAGACATTGGGATTACTAGTCAAAGACATTAAGTCAAGAGTCTTAACTATGGACACTATATGGACAACAAACTAAGGGAAATCAGAACAATGTAAGAACAAATAGGAAGTGTCAATAAAGAGATAGAAATTATAAAAAGGAACAAAATAGAAATTCTAGAGCTGAAAAATACAATTGACGATATAAAAAATTCACTACATAGTACTATATACCTACTAGAAAAGCCAAAATCCAGAACACTGACACGCCAAATGTTGGTGAGAATGTGGAACAACAGGAATTCTCATTCATAGGTGTTGGAAATACAAAACGGTACAGTCACTTTGGAAGACACTATGGTGATTTCTTACAAAACTAAACATATCCTTACCACATATCCAGCAACCACAACTACTAGACAGACTTCCCAGCTAGCTGGTAAGCTCCCTGTTGGCCAGGACTGTTCCCAGCTCCTAACTCAGAGCTTAACATAGACGGGCCTTCAACAGGCTTACTGAATGCACGCGTTCACACACACAGCTAGCGCCGGTTCAGGGGACACAGCAGCTTATAAATTGCTACTGAATTGTTTACTAACGTCTTTGCCCTTGGCCCTCCGTGATAAATGAGTCTCCACGTGGTCAGTCCTCCAATTCAATGGGCGAGGTGAAAAGTAAAGAGTGTGTTTTTTCAAACACTGGCCTCACTAACTCAGAAATTGGATATCTCCTTAAGTCAATCATTAATAAGGAAAAAAAGTCTCTTAGAAACTCATTAATTTGCCCTTTACACACAAAAAAACAGAGGTCCATAAAGGTCAAAATTCTAGTTAGAAATGGGAGTGTCTGCCATGACTCCTAAAAGTCCCTCTGCCTCAGACCCACTTCTCCTCACCAGGAACGCTCCTCAGGAGCCCTCTGCCTCCTGACCTGCACCAGGCTCATCTCCAGCTGCAGGGCATCTCTCTCTCTGCGAGCTGTATCCAGGTCTCCTTCCAACCGCCGCACCTCAGACTGCACCAAGGCCAGCTGCTGCTGCGCCTCTCGGGCTGCCTGCGACTCCCTCTGGGTGTTCCCCTAAGAACGGGAAATCAAACTGAAGTTCGTACCTCATTTCCTGTCTCCTGGTTACCTCAATTCCCCGATTCATCCTTCCAAACCCTAAAACCCAAGCTTCCTCTCTCTTCACATTTGACCTATTTCCTGATATCTCTGTTTAATCTCACCCTTCGGCCTCCCATGCATTTGATGCCCCAGCCCTTCCTGCAGGCCCTATACTCTCAATCTTCTCTCCCACATACAGTTCTCTTCCCTCTCCATCCCAGTCCCTGTGCCACATATTCTGACATCCACCTCATTCAATTATTTTGTCCCTAACCTGTTCCCCATTCTCCAACTGCCGCTTTTACCTTCTCCCTTTCCAGCTGAGCCTGGCTCTCCTCCTGCAGTGCCTGGTAGCGTTCCTTAAGCTGATGCTCTTGCTGGGCCCGGGTCTGCCGCTCTTCTTCTAGGGCCACCTGAAGGGTCTCCAACTGTCGACACTCACTGAGTTGCCCAGCCCGAGCCTCATCCCGTTCGTCCTGCAGGGCCCGGCACCGCTGCTGTTCTAGCTCCAAGCTCAGGGTTAGTGCTTGCCTTTCCTCTTCCTATAGCCCCATGAGGAAACCAAGATCCTTAGCATGTCCTCAAGAGACCAGCAATCTGCCCCTCACTCCCACACAATGTGACCACTGAGAATTATATCCATTAAAATGCAACACTTAACAAGCCTGCAGGATTATAATGTAGTAAATAAGAGCTTCTGTTCCAGAATTAGGTAGATCTGGGGTCAAATCTCAGATGAATCCCAACTCTGCATTTACTATGTGTTCTCAGGCAGACATCCTAATCTGTAAAATGGGCATAACAGTAAAGTCTACTGTGTAAGGATTAAAGTTAAAAGCATATGAAATTGACACAATATTGTGCTTCAATGAAACAAAAGATTTATAAAGCATATGTAAAGCATGTAGCACAGTGTCTGGCATGTAGTAAACACTCAACATACAACAGCGATCACCATCATCATCAAAAGAAATTCCAGAAAGACTACAAAATCCAGCCTACACCTATGCATTAGCCAATCGGCAGCCATCATCAGCACTCTTTTTTTGTTTTGTTCTGTTTTATTTTATTTTGTTTTATGAGGGAGAGGTAATTAGGTCATCAGCATTCTTGGATGTAGCCTGTTAAGAATACAAGTAACAGCATGCATGTAGCAAGCATGTGTCATGCATGCAAGAAATTCGAAACCTGGCTACTAATTCATAGGGGTAATCATCTCATCCTTTCAGCAATTAGAAACTTGCTCATCCCATACCATTTTTGGCTATGCCCTAGACCAGAGTTCCCAAACCTGGCTGAACAAAATCACCTAGAAAATTCCTGAAAATACTTAGGTTCCCCAGCCTCCTATATATCAAAACCTCTGGGGAAAGGTCCCAGAAATCTATATTTTACAATAGTTCCACAGATAATTTTAGTGCAGGTACAATTTGCAGAGTCTTTCAAACTTACTTTGAAAGAGCTCACTTTCTATAGTGTATCTAGCAGAACTAGCAGAACTAGATGCACACTTTGCCCTGGTGCATCTCAAATTATGAACTCCCACAATCCACCAAAACCCCATATCCCTCTCGAAGTAATTAACAGCCTCTACTGGAATTAACCCTGCCCAGCGTTCTCACCAGGGTCTCTCTTTCCTGTTGCTGCAGTCTGGCACTTTCCTGCTCACGATTCAGGGCCTCCACGGCCTCAGAAAGGCTTTGTTCCAGGCGGGTTACTGTCTTTCGGGGAGAGAGGAATGCAGGACAGAGGAACTGAGGGGAATCCCTGTACATTATATTTCAAAAATAATTAACAACGTAAACTTTAAAGGCAAGAATTAACTAAACGACTTGCAGGCCAAAGAGAAGACCATGTGGTGTGAGGAAAACTGGGAAGATGATCAATGATGCAAGTTTCACAGCAGAAACAGTGAAGGGAGAAGAAATGGGAGAACTGTCAGGCCCGCTACTGCAAGACTGAGGTCAATCTGTTGGGAACCCTGATCCCAGAGCCATTTCTACCCTCTTCCACCCAGCCATCAGTGACTAGGTTCTAATGCCGCGTGATCCAGGTTGCCCACCTCCTGCTGCTTGCTTCTAGTGAGTTCAGCGGCCTGGCGTTCCTCCTGGAGTCCCCGAAGCACCTCTGTCCTCTCAGCTTCATGCCGGTTCCAGCCCTCTACCACGCGGGCCAGGGTCTCAGGAGAGGAAAGTCAGACAGAATTTCAAATAATTTTTTTGCCCTCTTTCCACCCACAGGAGCAGGGTCAACAGCCACCTTCTCCCAGTAGTCAGCAAACCCACCCCATACCCAGCTCCTAAAGTGAACAAAGAAACACTGGGTGGACTCCTCCTATTCACTATTGACTGGTGCCCCACCCCATGGAGAGACCCACCCACCTTCCGCTACCCTGGCACCTTGTCCAGTTGTTCAATCATGATATCTTTCTTGCGGTCGGCAGTCACAGCCACGGCTAACTGTTGCTGAAGCTCTAGCACTCGGGTCTGCAGGCTCTGAATGTGGCGCTCACAATGCTGAAAAGAAGGGTGGGGAGTCTAGGTGTTACTATCCTTAGTTTGACCAAAGCACCAAACTTTCCAGCATCTCTATGGGGAAATGGGCTGGAGACAGGGAGCCTGGGTCCCAAGAACAGAATAGGTTTGGAGCAGGAGAATCAGGAATTCTAGAGCAGGAACCTTGAGGCCTGAGACCTCCAACATCTTCTTCGGCCACCTCACGAAGCAGGGGCTCAGCTTCCAGGCTCTTCCCTTTCCCAAATCTTCTGAGAAAAATTTCCAAGAATCTTTTGGCAGGGCTGCAGCAGCCCATGCTGCAGAGTGGGAAGTTATTCCTGCCTTAAGAAGCTTATTGGGCACAGTGATTCAACAGAACAAGGAGAAAGGGGAGAACCTTTCATTCATGCCCCGGCAGTTTAAAATAGAGGAAGAAAGAGTTTCAAAAATGACAGCACAGCCAATGATTTCAACTTTTCCTCTGTCTCGTCCCTCTCTCTGTCCCTTTCAGACAGGCTGAGGCTCAGAGAGATAAAGCTCATTATTTCACCGATAGCTATAAAAGCTTTGCACAAGCCAACAAAGTTGGTTGTTCATTCACCAAATATGTATGGAGTACTTCTATGTGTTAGGTATAGTCTAGACTTTAGGAGGACAGTGCTGAACAAGATTCGATATGACCCGCATGGAGCTTAGATTTTAGAGGGGAGAAACAAACAAGATCTATCAGACTTTCATAAACTATATGAAGGGAATAACAGAATGATCTGAATGAATACGTGGAGGGGAGGTGTACCATTCTAGACAGGATGGTCAAAGAAGGCCTCCCTGAAGAGCCAAGAGCCATGTGTGCAAAGTCCCAGCTGGTAGGCTCTTAACTACCAGCACTCGGCCCTATTTCTAATCTTTGCTGCTTTCAGAAGGAAGGCTTTATATCTCACCTTGCGACGAGTATGCTCTGAATCCAGTGCCTCTCTCAGCCCCTGAAAATCCGGGGGATTGAGTGGGGGCCCTGGCCGAAGGCTGGCATAGCGGGGAAACAGATCCTCCAGGGCTTGGGCTGAGCTAGATGGAGACAAGTCTTGCAGCGGCCGGGTGCTGAGCAAATCAGTTAGAAAATATTAGGGTTGGGAAAGCTTTTGAGATCCACTAGTCCGACTGCGACGTTTTACAAATGAGGAAACTGAAACTCAGGGCAAGAGACTTGCCGAAAGTCAAAAGCTCAGAGATAAGTGACAGGGCCACAGACAGCACACAGGTTCTGTGATTCACCCTATAGTGCTCCCTCCTCCGTCTCATACTCCCTTAAGTACAAGTCTCAGCAGAAACAAGCTAACTCCTCTGGAGGAGGAAGGACTAGAAGCTGGGAGAAAGCCAGGTACTAGGCAGAAGATACCCATTTACCTGAAGGAGTAAAGTGGATAGAACAGAGGAGAGAAAGGATGAAAACTGAAAGCTAAGTGACAAGCATCTTAGGTCCCTAAGAGGTACAAAAGCAGTAAAGGGAGACTAATGGATAGAACACTTGGCCTTCCAGGAAAGAAAGTGAACCAGCCAGAAGAACCCCAAGGAGAACTCACTTAAGCAAGGTGGCTGTACAGTCACTGTCAAAGGAATCCTCTTCCCGTCCCTCCGAGTCAGCGCTTGGAGTAGGGGCATCCCCTGCAGGCAGCCAGAGGGATCCACAGGCAGGGTCAGGTAAGGATGGGAACAGGGACCACTTGAAGGAGAAGAGAGGAGAGGTCCTTCCTTTCCCCTTTACCCTCTCCTCCCACCCCTCTCCCAAAGAACTGGGGCCTTTCCTCCTGAAGTCTCTTTTCTCAGAGGTCTAGGTCCCCAGCTCACACATACTCCACTTCCTTTCTCTACTTTTTCTCATCCCTTAAATCTAGATTCTCCTCTATAGGCAAGGGGTTTACTCACGATAGGCCACATCACGTGAGGTTTGGAGCATGCTCTGGAGTTGACCCCGAACACTTTCCATCTCAAAGATATGCTTGGAACCATCCTAGAAAAGAGCCATGTGGAAATCAGATGCAATAATCCACATTTTACCTACTGCCAGGGTAGATGGCATCCAGTAACCTCTAAAGCCCAATAATTTTTACTCTAGCACCTGGGAAAGCAAGAAAAAAACAGAACTGACCCAATAAGAAACTCAGATGTTCACAGAAGCCAGACAAATAGCGTAAATGAATTAACTGGCCACCTTAAGACAAGAATAGTGAGGATTCCTGCCAGCTAGACAGCAAGTCCCTTTCCCCTATCTAAAGACTCTGCAGTCCATGGCTATCAGTTTTTCAAACTCTGGGAGGCTTAACTAGTCTGCAATTTGGTTATGACACCTGTTCTGTCCAACACTATCTTCTCTGTAACACGTATAATTGATTAAACTATGTTTTAATGACTTACATGCCAAATTTTGAGCTATACAATCAAAATAGTTTTGAGCTGGAAGGATCTTAGCCTATGTTGCTGCTATCCTTAAGTCCCTAGTTGCCTCCTGGGATGAAGAAACCTTATCCTCACTCCCAGCATCCATGTCCCAATCAAAGCACAGCAACCCATCCCACAGATGTCTCTGGCAAACAAACAATATTAGGAAGTTTCACGATTTTCCAAATTATGGTGGCCCAGGCCACTCTCTCCCTCATAAACATTTGCTCCCAGGCACAAGCATGGCTGACTATGTAGTTAAAAGGAAATTGGAATCCAACAATAGAAGTTCAAGCCTCAGTAAAGCTAATTTTTTTAACCATCCCCAATCCCAAGACCCCAGAGGTCCCCAAGACACATCTCCCTCACCTTTTTCTTCAAGTTGTTCTCCAGTCCAGCCGACAAGCTGCGACTCAGCTCTTGTGCCAAGCCATCTAACACCTCATGAGGAGGTGGGGAGGTGGAGGGTAAATACAGCTGGGCTCGGGCTGTAGTCTCCGCCTGACGACTGAGGTGCAAAGAAGCATAGAGCTGGGAGGTTACCTCAGAGGACACTTGGTTCAGCCCAGGGGCTTCTGATGAATCACTCAGGAGATCCTTGTCCCTGAGAGGTGAGCTGGGGCTGGTAGCTGATGTTGCCATGAGTACAGGGAAGAGACAACTGCAGACAGCAAAGCTGGGAACTCCTGGTTCTGCTTTAGGAGAGCCCAGGGGAAAAGAAGGAAGATTTGGGAGAAAGGAGGAAGACTCCAAGTGAAGGATCCTTGTTGAATGAAGGTACAGAGGCTTTCTGGTTAAAGGAAAGGTTTCCAAATTTCCCAGAAGCCATGGGAGAGGGCAAAGGATTTTCTTTTGGGTCCCGAGAAAACTCGGGAGCAAGCAAGGAAGGGGTGGGGACAGAAGACCTACTGCGGGGCAACAGCACCACTGCAGTTCCTCTAGAGTGCCCAAAGCTGCAGATCAACCTCTGGCACAGGCTATCACTGGTCAACCGAGCTCTTAAGTTCTCACACCCAGACTATGCAAAGTGAAACAGACTCAAACTCAACAGGGGCCTAATTTTCGTCCAGCTGGCTTATCGGCCCTTTACTGGGCTCACGCTCCCCACCTCCCCACAACCCTCCGTCCACGGCACCCGTTCTACCCAGGGTCAACCCTCTCATACATCCCTTCCGACCCCTCCTGGCAAGAAAGCCATAGCAAGGCTCCCCAGAATCCCTCCCACCCTACTACCCGCAAGAATCTCTGTGAACACTCAATCACGCCCTCAGACGTCCGTAAAATGTACAGGGCCTGAAGCCTAGCCTGAGATCCTCTACCTCGACCACACCGTTCCGACTACTCGCCACACTTCCAGTCCTCAGCCCTGCAATTTGCCAAGTTGGGAACGAGGGATTGCCCTCTTCCTCTAAACTCCGGTCCAGGAAGACCAAGACACCCCCTTTCTCGCGCCCTTCCCTACACTCAAAACCATTGGCAGCCTCCCGCCCACCGTCCGTAACCCCGCCTCGCTAGCCTTGATGACGTCACCTGCACAGGAAAACTCTCCGCGGCTCTCAACTTCTGGAGCCCGAGCCTAAACACGCACGCGCAGACCCGGAGGCCACGATTGGCTGAGGGAGACATAGGGGTGGAGCTGTAGCGTGAGGACATGGTGGGGGCGGGGCTCCGCGAAACCGGAAGTATCCAATGACGGGCATTCCGAGCAGTTCCGGTGAGTCCGGGGGTTGGGTACCCCTCTGGTTGGAGGGATCCGGGACTGAGAACTGGAGCCCAGGGAGTGTGGGCGGTTCCGCAGCGAGGCTCACATTCTCTGACCTGCAGATGACTGTCCACAACCTGTACCTGTTTGACCGGAATGGAGTGTGTCTGCATTACAGCGAGTGGCACCGCAAGAAGCAAGCGGGGATCCCCAAGGAGGAGGTGATCAGAGGGCCCCGCGCAACCTGGGTGACCTCGCATATCCAAATGCACATAGCCCCGACCAGCCCTCCTCTCCAACCCTGGCTCGTTCCCACCCCTGCCCCGTCTCTTTTTAACAACCGAGAACTAACTGCCCCTCTCCCTTCAGGAATACAAGCTGATGTACGGGATGCTCTTCTCTATCCGCTCGTTTGTCAGCAAGATGTCCCCGCTAGACATGTACGTGGAGTCTGAGGGGATGTTGAGGGAAGGAGGGAATTTGGGGGTGGGGGAACTTTCTGGAGTGGAAGTGACATTGGTCCCCAGAGAGGGTAAGAAGACAGAGAGAGTGCTGAAGCTGGCAGGAACGGTGGTGGGGAAGATCTGAAGCTAGAGGTTGGGTGCAGGAGCTAAATTGAGGGGTGAAGATGGGAGGTGTCTTTACTCACCCAGGCTCCTACGAATGATTTTGTTTAAAGAGGGAGTCAACCTAGAGGGTATCAGAAGTATCTCTTTGGGAGAGATTACGCTCCCATTCCTTAACATCCTCATCTCTGCAGGAAGGACGGCTTCCTGGCCTTCCAAACTAGCCGTTACAAACTCCATTACTACGAGACACCCACTGGGATCAAGGTTGTCATGAATACTGACTTGGGCGTGGGACCCATCCGAGATGTGCTGCACCACATCTACAGTGCGGTCAGTGCCAGCCCCTTGGAGCCTTCCCCTAAAGCCTCAACAGCCATGGCCACTTAGAGTCCCAGGATTCCTTCAGCTTTCCTGTCCCAATCCTAATTTACTGTTTCTCTATTGAAGTCAGTTTTCTCGGGACCCTTTAGGTCCTTATATACTCGCACCACCATTTTCTCCTCAAGGAGGGTTTGCCTCCCAGCCCTTGATCCCCGTGCATTCACATACCCTTGAGGTTATACTAGATTTGGGGTTGACAACAAGAAGTCTCCAAAGCCTGGCTCTAACACCCTCCCCCTCCACAGCTGTATGTGGAACTAGTGGTGAAGAATCCCCTGTGCCCGCTGGGCCAAACTGTGCAAAGTGAGCTCTTCCGCTCTCGACTGGACACCTACGTCCGCTCTCTGCCCTTCTTCTCTGCCCGGGCTGGCTGAAGGAAGCACTCTACCTCACTCCTCAGAAGAATCCCTGTCTGTCTGGGGCCCTTCCTAACCTGTTTCACCTGAGGGCCCCCACTGCAAGCCCTGCTGCCCCACCCTCGTCCCAGCCGCCACTGCCAAGGGGCAGTCCTCCCAGGGGAACAGCCTAAAGCCCTCGCATCAAAGGAAGGCAGGCTACAGGAGTCCCTTCACCTCCAAACCTGGTCCTCTCTCCAGTTTTATCCCGTCTGACGCTGCGAGAAGTACAGAATAAACTTTTTGTCACCCTCTGCAGTTTGAGTGGTCGATTAGGCCTGCCCCACTCATGAAGGTGTGAACCAGGGTGTCCACATCCCCTGAGCCAGCAAAGAGGCTTTGTCCATGGGTTTCTTAGTGGAGGCACTATTAACATTCGGGGCTGGGTAATATCTTGTGTGTATATGTAGGGGGCTGCCATATGCTTTGCCCTAGCTGCCACTCACTAGATGCTGGCGGCACATAACACACAGACACACACACACCCACCCTCTCCCCAAGGTTGTGATAGTCAGAAATGTCTCCAGACCTTGCCAAATATCCCCTAGGGGACAAAGTCACCCCCGTATTGAAAACTACTGGGCTGGAGTAAGGCCGACCTGCCTCGAGGTCCAGAGAAGTGGAGAACCACCGTCCTGGTTCTACTCTCTAGTTCCTCAGAGCCCACTGAACAATCAAGCTGCTGGGCTTCGGAAGGTGGAGCTTATGCAGATAAGCGGCAGGTTTTGGCAGGGAGGAGGCGGCCTTATGCAGATAAGGGGGCGGTGCCTGCATGTTGATTAGCTGGGCCCGCTGCCGACGCGACTGGGAGCCTAGCAGGTCCCGCTGCGGTTCGGGCTAAGGTGGCCTCTCTCTTCCTTGCTCACCCCCCCACCCGAGGTTCCTACCCACAGAGGATCGCCCTCGACCTTTACCCTCATCCGTTTCTCCCTCTGCTCCCCGCGGCAGTGCCCCCGTATCCTAATCGTTCCACTCGTGGCGCCCCCCCGCGTTTCTCCTCTCCCGCCGCAAACCCCGCGACCTCCAGCAGCCCGCCCCCGCGGGCCCGATCCTGCCTGGCGGCTCCCGCCGCAGCCTCCTCACCCTTCCCGCTCTCCCAGGGCTCGCACCACTACACCCGCGGGTGTCTCCCCTCGGGCTTCCCGGTTCTCTCCTTCCGCCCCCTCGGAGCCCCCTCCCCGGCCCTGGCCAGCCGGCATGCAGGTGTCTATCGCTTGTACCGAGCAGAACCTTCGCAGCCGAAGCAGTGAGGACCGTCTGTGTGGACCCCGGCCGGGCCCCGGGGGCGGTAATGGCGGGCCAGTCGGCGGGGGGCATGGGAACCCTCCGGGTGGAGGGGGAGGAGGGTCGGGCCCCAAGGCTCGGGCCGCAGTGGTCCCCCGACCCCCAGCACCCGCTGGGGCCCTCCGAGAGAGCACCGGCCGAGGCACTGGCATGAAATACAGGTATGGCGGTGGCCGGGCAGCCCGCCACATCTCCTGAGCCCTCCCCTTTCCTGACCCCTGAAGCTTCCTGGGATGCTGCCAGGACCCCCTCAGACTTCACTAAGAAGGTCCCGGCTCATTCTATCTCTTCTTGCCATCACTCCTTTCCGTGTTCCTTCTCTTGGTCTCCATCGATACCCCTGACTAGTAGAAAATCAAGTTTGCCAAGGTTGACCGGGTCCTGTCAGACCAGGCAATGCTCCCAAGCTTCCCTCCTTACCCCCAGGAAGGCCAGGGATGCATGGATCTCCAGGCTGCGCACCCCTCTGGAGCGTCCTTGGGTCTGTGTCCTGGGAAGAGAGGGGAAGGAAACAGCTTCTCACTCTGGCCTGCTCAGGGTGCCTGACCCAGATACTGACCCCAGCTGCCCCAAGGTCTCCTGCAACCTTTCTTAGTTGGGAGGGCAGTGGGGCCCTAAGAAGGATGGACCACATCTCTCAACCCCATGCTGAGGGACAGGGGCCAGGTGGGGAAGGTGGACTGAAATGTAACCGACTATCTCGGAGAACTGCAGGGCTCTCAGAACTAGCAGTAGGGGGCAGGGGAGGGACTCCTACTTGGGAGTGAGCAGAGGTCACTGATTTGACCTGGCTTTGTCACTTGAGGAATCTGATCCCCTTGGTGTGGTGGTCCTGATCCAGCAGCTGAGCCGACTACCTGGGTGTGGGTCTTGGGAAGAGGGGGCTTCTGGTTGGAAGACAGACTTCCCAAGCCAACAGGAGCAGAGGGATTGCAGAGGGGAACAGGGAGAACTTACCTTTCCTGCTAGGCCCCTCCCCAGGTGTCCTATTTGCCTTTGCTGGAGGCCCATCTGCCTAGCCTACCCAAAGACCCTTCCTGCCTGAGTGCCTGAACTTGACTTGGTTTACCCCTTCCACCCCAGGGTCTGCCCTTTAGCACAGCACTCTGAGGACCTGCTTTCACAAACATCACGATCATCCAGTTACATCCCTTCCAGCCACCCCCACCCCCCCATCTGGACTCCACACATCCCAGAGATGACTCAGACACAGACAAGACCCACCAGAAGAAACGCTAAGCAGGCAGCACATCTGCAATGTGATAGGAGGGAAAAGAGGCATTGGACAGTGGCTCCAGACGAACAGTCATTTGTTCACTTACACTACGGCCATAGCACTGCCCAACTCAGTGGGCCCACTGAGTCTAGTTTCTTTGGCCTGAGACATCCTGAGGGCATCTCAGTCTGGAAGGAGAGGAGCTGGAGGCTGATAATCTATGTCCCTAATGGAGTCTCCACCCCTTCCTGCTGCTTCTATATCCTGCAGGAACCTAGGAAAGTCTGGTCTTCGGGTATCCTGTCTTGGCCTAGGTGAGTCAGAAAGAGGAGGAATGAAAGGAAGGGGTGTTCTTTCATGGCTGGCCCCCACAGGTCTCACTTGCCTGGCTTCTCTCTTCCAGGTACCTGGGTCACATTTGGTTCTCAGATCTCAGATGAGGTATAAGTGATGGGGCCTAGACAGGGTGAGGGGGTGTGAGGGAACCAAAAAGGGGGGAAACGGACTTGGATAGGGGTTTGGACAACAAGCATGGAGAATGGTGGACCTGAGGGTGGAGGATGGGGAAAGGGGAGTGAACATGGAAACCAAGGTTGGCATGTGATGGGCTAGGGTGCAGTGAGGAAGGTAACTGAGAGGCCAGTGGTTGATCTTCAACTCTTTCTCTTACCATCCTAGACAGCAGAGGATGTGCTGACAGTAGCCTATGAGCATGGTGTAAACCTGTTTGACACCGCCGAAGTGTACGCAGCGGGAAAGTAAGGACCAGGGTCAAAGAGCTAAGTTACATTAGGAAGGCCGAGAGAACATCAGGGCTTCTTGGTTTTCCCCCTAAAGAACCCCAGGAACTCTGCCTCACTAAGTTCCAACTTTTCGGCCAGTGGGAGTTGTAGTCCCAACATCAGCCTCTCTCCATCTTTGAGAGCAATGGGGCATACTGTGTGGTCAAAATAAAATAAAACCAATAAATATTTCCTGGACATCAGTTATGTGCAACTATGTGAGGATGACAAACCTAAATGACAAACACACTGAACCACATCACACATGGTTTCACACTGGGAATAGCCAAAACCTAGGATAACCTACCCCTGCCTCCTCCCCTTCTGGCAAACTCTTCTGCTTCTCTTTAAGACTTGGCTCAGATGTCAGCTCTTCTGAGAAGTCTTTGCCCAACTCCCCACTGTTGGTCACCAACCCCCTCAGCTCCCAAAGCACTTTATATGCCCTCTGGCACATAGTTCATCAATTATTGGTTTACAAACCACATTCGCTGCTCAACTGGGAGGCTCCTCCTTCCACAGGCCTTGTCTTGCTCTTCCCCATGTCACCTAAGTACTTGCACAGAGCCTAGCACAGAACAGGCACTGATGGGATGCCATCAGTAAGCCCTTAAAAAGTTCACAGTCTAAGTGGTTAAACAAATCAAAAGACAAGGAGATATGAAAGATTAAATAACAATGAAACACTTCAGTAACAGCCCACCATGATTTAAGACTTGTCACAAATTAACTCATAATTAAGTGCCAAAGAATTGTGTAGCCAGTAAGACCTATGGAAGCTGACAAGGACTGAACATAGCTTATAGCAATCAGAGAACATTTTCCATAAAATTAGGCCTAGTCCAAGCTAAACTCTGGAGGATGGGTGGGATTTTGCAGAGGCTATAAGGGGGAGGGCAAAGCAGATGATTGGAACTGGATGAAGCAGTGTCCTCCCTGGCTCTGCCATAGCTGGTCCCTCTCTCCTCTCATCCTATCCAGTCCCTTCAGCACCCAGAACAGAGCTTGGAATACAGTTGATGCACAACTGATATTTGTTGAATGAATGAATGAAAACAATACGACTATATCCTAGTTCCAGGAACCCCTCTTACGGTCTAGGATGAGGATTTATGCTCCGTATTACAAGAGAGGAAGTTAGTTGAAAGGAAAGGTGGAAAGGAGGAGAAGAAACTGATCCACCTTGGAGGGGTCAATTCTTCTGCACTGTCTTCCTTCCAGGGCTGAAAGAACCCTAGGCAACATCCTCAAGAGCAAAGGTTGGAGGTAAGGCATGTTTGGGGGAGGCGGGGCTTGCTGGAGACATGATCATTCAAAAATCCTTTTCTTCTTGGTTCTCCCATTTCTGTTTTTTTCCAGGAGATCAAGCTATGTCATCACCACCAAGATTTTTTGGGGAGGACAGTAAGTGGCTGCCTCACTGTAATTGGGGAGATCTACAGAGACTGTGTGAAGGTGCAAGGGATGGGGGTGGGGACAGCAGTCCCTGTACCTGCTACCCCTGTCTGTATTTTGCCTGTGAGAACCCTTGCAGTCCCAGTTCCTCATGGTTCCAGGCCAGCCTCGGTCCCTTATCTTTGACACACCTCATCTTTGACTTACCTTTTCCTACAGGGCAGAAACTGAGCGAGGCTTGAGCCGCAAACACATCATCGAGGGTGAGAATTAGGGGCTGGGAACCTGAGGAGGCTGGGGATGGAAGCCAGAGGCATTGGGAACATTCTCTGAAGCTCTGAGTCTAAGACTTTGAATAGGAAAGCTTGGATTTAGGTGGCCATGGCAAAGAGGTAAGGTCTGAATCTTTAGAAAACTGAAGCGTTAGCACTTACCTTCCTCTCCCCATCCTTACCCCAGGCTTGCGAGGATCCTTGGAACGCCTCCAGTTGGGATATGTGGACATTGTTTTTGCCAATCGCTCAGACCCCAACAGTCCTATGGAGGGTAAAATCACCCCAACCCTGACAGCCCTTCAAAACTAAGCACTTCTCAAACCCTCAGCATGAAGCCAGCCTTTGCTCAGGAGGCCTCCCAAGCTCCACAGTGGAGGCTCAGACCCCAGGACTTGGACAGGGAGGGAAGTGAAAAGCAGATACCAACCTCTCCAACTCCACAGGGATGAGTGGGGTCTTGGTGGAGCAGGCAGAGGTCTGCAGATCTGGAACCCGGATGCCAGGGGTCTGACAGTGAGGCTTTTCCTCTCCTATGTGCCTAGAGATTGTGCGAGCCATGACCTACGTCATCAACCAGGGTCTGGCCCTATACTGGGGGACGTCTCGATGGGGGGCTGCAGAAATCATGGTGAGTGTTCCACCCACTTCCCCCTATCCCACAACCTCTTCCCACTTTTCACACAGCCACTCCAAACCCCACTCCACTGGAGGAGGGGGATGGGAGAAAATGGAAGGAGTGCTCTGACTCCCAACTCTTCCTTACCCCAACCTAGGAGGCCTACTCCATGGCCAGACAGTTCAATCTGATTCCTCCAGTGTGTGAACAAGCTGAGCACCATCTGTTTCAGAGAGAGAAAGTGGAGATGCAGCTGCCAGAGCTCTACCACAAGATTGGTTTGCAGTCCCCTCATCCCTACCTTTCCCTCGGCCTCACCATCACCTAGATCCCTTTCCCACATTCAGTCCTCTTCCTCTTAGGTGTTGGCTCAGTCACCTGGTCCCCTCTGGCCTGTGGCCTCATCACTAGCAAGTATGATGGGCGAGTCCCAGATACATGCAGGGTCACCATCAAGGTGAGATCTGGGGGTCAGGGTGGCAGGAGCGGACTATCTGAGGAGTGGTCTTTTGCTAATTCTTCTTGGCCTCCAGGGCTACCAGTGGCTCAAAGACAAAGTGCAGAGTGACGACGGCAAGAAGCAACAAGCCAAAGTCATGGACCTTCTCCCCATCGCTCACCAGCTGGGCTGCACTGTGGCGCAGCTTGCGATTGGTAAGACACTGCCAGCCCTGGACCCTGCAGGGGCCTTGTCATCTCTTGAGATGCTGCCAAACCACAGATGGGTTTGTCCTCAGGGAGGACCCTCTTCCTCAGAGACACTTTTGAAGTCTATGTGCTGTTTCCCATCAGTTCTCTCTCTCTCTCTTTTCCTCCTCTGTCTCAGCGTGGTGTCTCCGCAGTGAGGGTGTCAGCTCAGTCTTGCTGGGGGTGTCCAGTGCAGAGCAGCTGATAGAACACCTGGGCGCCCTACAGGTGAGTGGGGTCTCAGGCAGAGCCCATCTCTCTCCCCTTCCCCAGCGGTCAAGGCCTTGCTGTCCAACCCAGAACGGCCTGTGAGGGTCACCCACTACAAGGTCCTCGCTTTGCAGATAAGAAGTCCTAGGGCGAGAAGGCAAGGCAGGGGCACCGCTGCAACTTTTTCCCTGCCACTTGTCCTGGCTGTGCTGCTCCCAGAGTCCTCGAACCTCCTGCCCTTCTTCAGGGACCCTGCATGTCCTGCCCTCTCCACCACCCCATTCTCCTCCAGGTGCTGAGCCAGCTGACCCCGCAGACGGTGATGGAGATAGATGGGCTCTTGGGCAGCAAACCGCATCCCAAGAAATAGTTCGTCGGGAGCGCAGGAACCCAAAGCCAGAGCCGCTGCAAGTCTGTGAAACACTTCCCCGCCTCCGCCCCGAGACCCTCCCGCTCCGGATCCCTCCATTTAGCGGCTGAGGTGGGGCGTCCCCGCCCACTAACGAGTTCCGGCTTCGAGTAGCGATAGCATGAACAAAGCCATATCCTCCCGCAGTGGGGCTTGAGAAGGAAAGTAGTCCGCCGCCCACTGCTGCGTTCTCCGAGGTCTTCTTGCTAATCCTGGTTATGAGCTACTGGGCCGTGCCCTCTCTGCCACTTGGTCTTGCTCCCTTTCCTCTTCCCCTAATCGCCAAGGTCCAGGGGAAAAAAAGGCAGATACAAAAACACACGCAGAGTACCTCAGAAGTGGCCCTTGAAATGTCATCAAGGGGTAATAACAGCCTAATAAGAAATGAGCTGTGATGTCATCACGGCCAAAGGAAATGGGGCTCTTACATTATTCAGTACAAAGGAAGCCGGGCTGATCCTGCATGAAGTAAATGATAATCTTTGGGAAACCAGGAGCCTGCCTCTGCTTCAGGTGGACGAGGGCTGAAAACGAGAACCAGTGTTGGTACTTTGTTCTTGCTGAGAGGGGTAGGGTAGGGCATACAATGACATAGCACTGATGAGGGAGCTTTGATGGCCCATGTATAGCGTATCCTGGCAAAAGTGGCCCGGGTCGCCCTTGGAAAGCAGTTGGGCCACGCTTCACAGGAAACAGTGACAGCCTTTCGGTCACGACAGAGAAATGGGGTTGACATTAAAAGGCCTGGGGATAAACTTTTAAGCCTTGAGCAAGACTTCCTACCTGGCAGTGGAGGGCTGTAGTCTTCCTCTGACAATAATCTTAAAGCAATAATGATGGCCCCTCTTGTGTAAGACTTCCCAGGGAACTGTAAATAAAATCTCAGCTTGATCATCACTCATGGCATCTGAAATTGCTGGGAGTTGAGAGGCTAGGATCTCAGGATCACATATCTGCCCCCCTAACCCCCTGCCATTAGAAAGGCGAGCACTACCTTTCTCTCCACTGCTCGTTTACCTTAGTGACCCAGCCATTGGGCTCCTGGTCACTGCTTTCAGGAAGAACCCAGGCACCAGATACTTCAGGCCAGTTTTCTTCTGTCCTTCAGTTACCATGTGCCTTAGAACCCAGAGGCCTGGCTTCATAGCTTTGTTGCTCCTCCCTCTGACACTCTTATCCTTACTTTGTTTTGAAAGCTATAGTAGCCATGCTTGTTTTCCTCTTGCCTGATACCCACACATGTGCCAAGGAAAACTATCTGGGTGGTTTTCTTAGGGCTGAGTGGGAGGGGCTCTTCAGAGGTTGAAGCTTTGGGATTTGGTGAAGGAGTGGTAAAATGAAAACCAGTCTATGGTTGAAATGATACAGAGAGAGGGAAAGGAGTTATTATAAGTAAAAAAGAAAATAAGTGAGTGATCAGGTGTGAGGGTGGCAGAAAAGAAGAATCAAACGGAATTACCCTTCTTCTTCCCCCAAGAACTCTGATTTCCCTGGGACAGAAAGTGGGTGGGAAGTTACAACCTTTAAACATCACAAGGCAGGGGAGGATGAGCTCTGCTTTCCTTAAAATACAACCTCACCATCTCCCTTTCCCCTTCCTCACCCTTCCTTGATGCTGAAGCTGGGAGAGCAGAGTAAAACCAATTTCCAAAAGAGAGACGTCAGCATCCTGCCATTTACTGGATTAGCAACCAACCGGATCAACTAATGAATACTTACATCCACTCCTTCCATCTCCCACTCATTTTGGAAGACTGCAGAGGAAACAAAGAGGTGAAATGGATGACTAAACTATGGTTAGTTATTCTGTAACAAACATACACTTTTAAATTCGAAATAGTACTCTCCTTAAATAGTTACCTTGGAGGATGATGATCTTATTTTAATGATGCCTCCTCTATTGCTCAGAACATGCCAAAAAGTCCTCTTAGAATTACCTTCAGAGGCAGTTAGAAACCCCTTGTAAGAAACCTTCCGTTATTGTCACACCTCATTTACCATTTATCACTTACCTCGTTCATTAATTTAACAAGTATTTATTTATTGAGTCCTACTATAGTATAGGACAGGAACACAGTGGTGAACAAAACCAGGCTCAGAACAACCTTCGTGGAGTTTACAGATGAGAAAGGCAAACAAACAGCCCACCAAACACATACAAACTTCGGCTGTGGTTGTCCAAAGTCCAGAGGAAAGCACGTGATGTTACCAGAGTCTATAATGGGTATTTGACGTGGTGAGGCTGAGTTGAGAGCTGAAGGATGAGTGGGTATTGCTAAGGTAAAAGCAAGCGGGTTAGGGGAACAGCACACAAGAAAGCTTGGTGGCAGAAAGGAACACACAAGCCAAAGGTCTCCTAAGCCAGTGTCTAAGGAGGGGATGGAAGCGGAATGTGAGACAAGGGTGGCTTCAGAACATATTGGGCATTATAGGGCATTTTAGAATATTATCTTTATCCTCAGGACAGTAGGAAGCCCTCTCTAAATCAGTTATCTACTGATATACAACAGATTACCTCCAAAATTTAGTGGCTTGAAACAACTTTTTAAAACTATTTTTCTCCATGATTCTGTGGGTTGATGGCCCACGTAGGAAACACTGGAAAAGAAGCTGCTTTGGACAGCGAGATCATCAGTTTGTGTTCTTGATAAAGAAGAAAGGAAGTCAAGCAGGTGACTGGATATCCAGGGCTGGAGCTTAGAAGGACTTTGGCTGTCAAACACTTTGGGAGCATTTATATAATCAAATCTATCTGGCAAGATTAAGATTTAATTACCAAATGAAGATATGAAAGGATGTGAGATCTCTAAGCACCATTTCAAAGAGAAGTTCCAAAAAAGTTCTGAATTACGACAGCATCACTGGAATAAGCAGATAGCTTCCCCAATAAAGATGATACAACTCAGAAGTTCTAAAAAAGATGTAAAGTAATTTAAAATTATAATCTACCTCCTCACAAAACATTAACCTCAAAGGTTTTAACGGTTTAGTTGAAAAACAGAACCAGCTTTATGTTGCCTGTTACAGCCAGTAAATACATACCATGGGTGTGGAGAAGCCCATCTCGTATTGACCTGAAGAGATGGGTGTTGAAAACGTTGGGTACTGAGAAGATGCAGTGAACACAATACAGGCTGTGGGTTTACCATATGCCAGGCATCTTTCTGAGCACCTTACATGTATAAACTGATTCAATCCTATTATCATCCACATTTTATAGAAGAGGAAACCAAGGCCCCAGAGAAGTTGAGTAACTTGCTCAATGTCACAACTGGTAAGCTGGCTCTAGAGTCTGCGATGAACCTCCACAACACAACGTGGACGCCAAGTCCAGGAGAGGAGGGTGAGGAGGCAGCTGGGGGGTGGGTGTGACACCTCAAGGAAATGTGGGCTGTGAGTACTATGTCCTGTTTACCTGTGGGGGACGTCAGACCTCTGAGTCATAACTCAGGCTGGGCAGCTTTGCTGCAGCCACAATGGTGTGTGGGTGTCCAGGCCCGGCTACTCAGGATGGAAAGGATTCCCAGCATTCCTAACACCGTAGTCCTGGAATTCAGGTCCCTCCTTAAGCTGAGATATCAGCTGGGAATCAAGCAGTTTGAGAATGAAATTTGAGAAGCCAGTCTTACAAGAACACAGGGATGTCACATATAATAAAGAAAATTGAGAGCAGCATCTGCTCAGACACCCAGGAGCCCACTAAAGATTGGGCAGAATGGACTTAGGAAGTATGTCTGGGTGCGGTTATGAAAGAGTGAGAAACCCTATGCCAGTGGCTCGGGCTAGGGCTCAACTTTGCACACGGAGCTAAAGAGCGCTGGCTTTGCGTGGGGGGTGAAGGAAGACGTGGAGGGAGTCGGGGGTACTATGCCCCCCACCTTCCAGGTGCAGCATCGCCTGGGCCACCTCCCCCGCTTCGCCATCGTTGGCATTCGCAGCCTCGCACCTCCACCGCCCCCACGCGTGCCGCGGCGGGGAGCCGCCTGACCGCGGGGTGACGCCTCTGAGGGGCGGGGTCTCACTATTAAAAGGGGCGAGAGGCCGCGGCGCCGGCCCCAGGACCAACCCGCTCATTCTGTCCGCGGACCCAGCCGCTTTAGCGACGCCCACAAGTCCGCGGCGGACACGATGCAGCTCCTGTTGAGGGTGCCGTCTCTTCCAGAGCGGGGCGAGCTGGACTGCAATATCTGCTACCGGCCCTTCAACCTCGGGGTCCGCGCACCCCGCCGCCTGCCGGGGACGGCGCGCGCCCGCTGCGGCCACACGCTCTGCACCGACTGCCTGCGCGAGCTGGCGGCGCGCGGCGACGGCGGCGGGGCGGCCGCTCGCGTGGTGCGCCTGCGCCGGGTCGTCACGTGCCCCTTCTGCCGCGCGCTCACCCCGCTCCCGCGCGGCGGGGTCACGGAAGTCGCTGTCGACCCGGACTTGTGGGCGCGTTTGGAGGCAAAATCGCGGGCCGAGCGCAAACCTGATGAGACGGGTGGCCGGGTCCGGGAAAGCGGCGATGCGGACCGAGGAGTCGACGAGGGAGAGGAGAGCGAGAAGGGGACGGGGCCTAGGAGCGCGGGGTGGTGCGCGATCCGGCGGCTCTGGGCCCGGGTCCTGGCGCCCGCGCGCCGCTGGCGACGCCCGCTGCCTAGCAACGGTGAGGGGCAGCCCGGGGAGGCTGTGGTGGGACAGCGCCCCGGAAAGACGGGGTTCGGCCGCGTCTTGCCGCTGCTAATCCTCCTCCTTTCCCCCAGTGCTGTACTGTCCGGAGATCAAGGACTTGGCCCACATGACCCGCTGCACGCTGTAACTGAGGAACCCTGAAGCTGCGGCAGAAGGAAGGTGGGAGCTGCATCCACGGGGCGTGCTGTAGTACAGGGGGCTGGTGCCGAGACTACCCCCTCTCACATCCCGGATTGGCACTGATGGGGGAGATGAGCCAAGGGCAGGAGGGAACGCCCTGGGAGGTGTTGATACTGAGCTGGGGAGGCTCCTAGACGAATCGCCCCCATCTATTGACTGTGCCAGCATTGCATATTCAGGATGGAGTGGCCCAGGAATGATAGATACAAAGTCTACGATGTTCCCGTGGGAGGAGGACAGACTGTTTCCCTAGCTAGGTCTTTGGCTTTTGTCCAGGGCAGCTCTGGTGTGTGGGAGCAACAGGTCCCATTTTAGCAATTCTGTGTCAATGATTTCAAAGTTTAAAAAAGATGGAATAGGAGAGAAACAGCTGATTTTCATGTTAACATTAATCTCATTTCTCTAACACCTAAGAGAACTAGAAAAATAAACCATACTCCACCCCACCCCTTGCTGACATGCCTGACGTCTCCCCACTCTCAGTGCTGTATTCCTAAAATTATGGAGATACATTCCTACCTATGAGGTTAGGAGCCTTACTTCATTTCAGAATCTAGGGCAAATATGAGAAGGTCCAAAAGGTACTTATCTGAGTCACCTCACTAGAGCCTATCAAGGATAGGAGGGAGAGGCCATTTGGCAGAGGCATCAATTTGTAAACTTCTGACAGTATCTGTTATCTTTACAGTCATAAGAAAACACTGTTACTACTGCAGAAAGATGCACATCACAGTTTTAAACTTGTGTCCCCAAATGAACCTATCTACAAAACAGAAACAGACTCACAGACATAAAGAACAAACTTACCAGGGAGTAAAGGGGGGTGGGAAGGGTAAGTTAGGAATTCAAAAATTGCACCTCTTGGGGAGTGATGGAAATGCTAGCTATTTTGATTGTGGTAGTAGTTTCACTGGTGTATATACATCTACGAAAATTCATCAAATTGTGTATTTGCAATATGTGTAGTTTACTGTACAGGAACCATACCACAATAAAGGTATTAAAAAAAAAAGGTAAGATAAACTTGTGTACCATCACTTGTTTTAAGGCATGGGTTCTACTTAAAATCCTGTTAATATCTTACAACAGTATATAGTCAAGGACCAATAGCATCATCATCACTGGGAACTTGTTTGAAGTGCAAAATCTCAGGATTCCACTTCAGACTGACTGAATCAGACTCTGCATTTTAAGAAGAATCCCAGGTAATCTATTTAAATAAAAACTTAAGAAGCATTGGTCCAGGTCTGAGACTATGTAGGATGTCACTATCTGTGGGTGGAATACTTAAAAACACACTTGGTATAAAAGATATGATTTACTGAAGGTTCTAAAGTGACACTCCGTTACTGAAGAAATTTAAACTCTTTGTGTGGATAAGTTACTGTGTTGCATTTTCCTCTAAGTTAAAAATGTGAAATGAAGAATAAACCTCAATTTTTGTAACCATATACCCTCTTTGGGAGGCCTTTCTCAGCATTGAACCTGGTGTAGCCTCCTCCCTCACCTTCTGTAACATAATGCCTTGTTTTAACTTTTTCATTGATTTTGTGATAGTATGTGTTCTGTCAGTGTCCCCCAGTAGAATTTAAGCTCCATGAGAGCAATGATTCACTTGTGATTGTTGTATCCCCAAGGACAACAACAGCAAATGCTCAATAAATGCTTGTGGGAGTTGCCTTTTATTTTTTAATAGCCTCAAAAATTAAGTGTCCGGTCTCTAAACCTCTGAGAAGCTCTAGTAGTGAACAATACATGTCAAGGTGTAGTGTCTAGCAGTTCAAATCTTTGGCAAGCTATGCAAGCCTAACCCCCCAACTCCTTAAAAAACAAAACAAAACAAAAAACAGTGCTTCTGCAAACTTGGAACTGAACCTGTGAAGCTGTAGTGACCTCTACTGACTCTTGGGGGAACTAAGCAACTTGAAGGTGGATGGGGTGATCAAAAGGATGAATGCAAGGCAGTTCTGAACCTTGTCAGGCACCCCTCCCACTATACTTCTGTGCAGTAAGCCCTGCTCGCTCTCTGCCCTCCACCTGAGGCCTGTGTAGGTATCCTGCTGCTCATCCTCCATCTCTATGCTGAGCTCATCACACCGGGGTTAGGGTTGGAAAAAGAGCCTCAGAGTTTTAGTTGATGACCCAAAAAATAAAAACGAGAAAAAGGAAAAGTCACAAGATTTAAAACGAGAGCGAGAGAGAAATGGCTAATAGGAAATGGCAGGAAGCAACACCCTTCCTTCCCTTAGCCCTCCCCCTAACCAAAGAACTCCCCCACTCAAAAATAACAGAGCACACAGAAAGGAAAGTATAATTTATATGTACAACCAATAAACCTGATACAGAAGAGGGGACTGGGACAGACCCAGGAGTGGGTGTGAAGAGACGGGGAGAGGGGCAGCAAGAAAGTGAAGGGGAGCAAAGAGGAAGTGGGGGGTTCGCCATGCAAACTGCCACTCTCCCCAGCCCCTCCTGGGGAGGAGGATGTGCCTGTGTCTCCCCAGCCTGCCCTCCACTATTTTGCTCTGGTCCCAAAGGCAAGGTAGTCCCCTGACTAGGCCCCCCTGCCTGACCCACTCAAGTTTAGTCCATATCCAGGTCTTCAGGAGGGAGGGTACAAGTCCTCTGAGAACCTGAGCCCCAAAACTGGGGGATCCCCCAACGTCTGGCCCATTGTGTTCTTTGCCACCCTTTCTAGGTTACCTGAGTCCCTAGGACAGATTGGGGAGCTCCTCTTTGGCTTAAGGGAGTATCACCCAAATATTACTCTCTTGTAGGAGTGGTCCTTGGTCCCTAGGGAGGAGGGAAGATTCCCAACACAAGATGCCGGTACACAGGAGGTAACTGAGCCAGTGAACGGCGCCTTTATTCTGAGGCTGAACAGCAATGGACTCCCTCCCTTGCAACTGCTCCACCCTCCATTTGGGGGGAGGTAGGGAAAGGAAACATGCAGCTGCCCCTCCTCTTCCCTTCCACCCTCCCAGGGCTCATTGTCACCCCTCTCTAAAGTCCCCCTCCTCTCTTCAGAGCTCTTTTCCCCACCAAAGTCCCTACAGGCCAGGCAAGGCTAACCCCCAACTTCTGCAGGAGATGGAGCTTATATTGCAGGAATGAAAACTAGGGAGGCTCCACCTCCTTTCTCCCCACAACTATTATTGGGAAGCTGTGTATGTTTGGCAGTGGGGGAAAAAGGTACTTGGAAGACCCTGCTAACCACCTCCCACCTAGGCCTCTTCTCACCAGCACAATCATCAAAGCGCGGTGGGAATGGTGCAAGGGTTGGAGGACAAAGGGCCCTTCTTGAAGAGAGTTGTAGAGAGGCAAAGGGTCTCCTAGCCCAGTGACGGCCCAAGGGGTGGGGAAGGCGGAGGACTGGCAGCAGGCCCCAGAGCCTGAGCTGGGGGTCGGCCTCGGGGACGGGGCCTGGGTGAAGGGCAGGCCTGGGATCCGGTCAGTCGTCTATACAGATCACCTCCCCGGCTCGGGGCTCCTTCCGATCCAGCCCGTCTGACACCAGTGCCCCCACCATTTCCTTCTCCTTCTTCACCAGCACTGGAGGGCCGTTGGTGGCGGCTGTTTGGGAAGTGGGTAAGGAAGGGTCAGTCCCTATTTCACTCCCCATCATCGATCGCTTCCTGACCACAGTGTATGTTCTTCCTTCTAGGTCACCTCATGCCACTTCCACTTTTCTAGGGTAGGGATGGGGCGACCAGGAAAGACCCCTCTCCCTGAGATTCCCCATCATATGCGTGATGGAACACATGTTGCAACTTTAAACCCCCTTTCTGATTTCATATTCTTTTTCCCTGAAGTAACCCAGACAGAGGAGGCTTGGGTAAGAGATGCCAAGGCACAGAACCACTAAAAATCTGGATGAAGTTTCTGACGATGGGAAAGAAAGAGAAGAAAGAGATGGAAAACACAAAGCCCGAAACTACTCCATTCCATAAAACACTTTCCAAGGAAATGAGATGGGCTAGATGAGTAAAAGGGTAGCTGAGCAGGGATGAAGCTTGGAAAAGGAGGAGTGCAAGAAGTGGGAGGCAGGAAGTCACCAGCTGACCTGTGATGAAGGACCCTGCAGGCATCTGGCTGTAATTGGCGCCTGCGGCGGCCAGGGCCCCTACGGGTGCGGCGCTGAAGGCCGCCCCGTACCCCGGAGGTGTAGCGTATGGACCCGGGGGGAAGGCCTGGAAGAGAGAGCGAGCCCAAGTTAGAGGGTCCACAGTCTGAGAGAAAAGAAGCTGTAGGGGAGACATCATGGGCCAAACTCCAGAACTACTGAGGGGTATCATACAGGCAGGGAGGCTCAAGGCTGATGAGTGTGTTCGAGCAAGTTGTTTTTCCACATTGTATAGGACTCTGAAGGAAGTGTTTATATGTGTGCAGGAGGAGTACCAACAGGGAAAATGAGTCGGGGGAAAGAGGGTTACCGGTGTGGGGTGAGGCTCCGTGCCCTTGCTGGCCAGCCGGCTGAGGATGCTGCGCTCGGACATCTGAAGGCGGGCTGCGATGGGGGGTATTCGGGACAGCGTGGCTGGCAGGCGGGTCACATCCGCCTTCATGTCGCTCAGCAACTCCTCCAGCTGGTTCAGAACTGGGGCCCGGGCCACGGAGAAAGAAGGGCAGGAGAAAGACAGGGAAAGGGAGAGATGGAGCCAGGAAAAGAGATGAGGAATCAGATGGACAGATACAGTCAGAGAAGGAGAGAGGACACAGATGTCAAAGAATCAGAGACCAAGAAAATGACAGAAGTAGACAGAAAAAGAGCGACTCACAGAAGAAGAAAAAGAGTCAAGTAAAGAGGCAGACAGACCAGATCACCAGAGGGGACATATAAAGAGAAAGGAAAGGAGGGGACAGGGGAGGACATTGGAAGACATGGGGGCGGGGAGTTGTCAGAACATCCCATACTGGAAGAGTGAGGTTTTGGGGTTGGGGATGATGGGGAGGAAACAGTCAGGAGGTGTGGGAGGTGGTAAGTGGTATCAAAGATTTAAGGAATCAAGGTTTTAATATGTAAGGGGGGAGGGAGGTTAGAAGGTCAGTATTACAGATTCAAAGAATTAAAACAGGAATCAAAGGGGCCATGAGTCAGTCACTACATCAGACAGGATTAGATGGTTAGAGGGCTTTGGAACTTTATCTATTATTATTAGGGTAAGAGGGTTTGGGAAGAAGGGTTGAAGGTCAAAGGGAAGTTTCAAGGGGAAGGGTCAGAGGGTGGGATGGTGGTAGTTTCTGCCTTGGTGGGTGAATGAGATGTGAGGAATGTGATTTGTGGGATTGGGGGTAAGGATTTCTGTGGACTGTACAAAGGCCAAAGCCCCAGAGAGGGTGCTATGAGCAGTATGGTATGTGTGTGTGGGTCAGTGAAGAAGTTCTGCCCTGTGGAGGGAACGTGGCACAGTCTCATGGAGGCTGGCAGGGAAGGTCCTTCTATTAGGCACTGATGTGAATGCTATCAGGCATGGATGAAGGCTGGCTGCAGAAAGCCCAGAGGCTAAAAACCAAGTGGGTGCCAAGTGGGTGCCAAGTGGGTAGGGGTGAGGTTAGAGGTCAGAGGGGGATGGTTCAGAGGGGAAAGGGGTCAGAGGGGTGGGAAGATTTTGAGGGGTGCGGGGTGAAGACTTACGCAGCGTTGTGGGCCCTCCCCCGCGCGGGGCCACCGCGGCCCTTACCCTTGTGCAGGACGGCGTTGGCCGGCTTGTTCCCCGCCAGCGACTCCTTGGAGAGGTGCTGGTGGCTCTCGGCCAGGCACTCGGCCTCGGCGAAGCGGGCGTGGAGGGCCATGGCGGGGTGCGCCGGCTCCTGTGATAGGTTCAGGTAGGCTGCCCGCCGCAGCTGCTCCTCAATCACCAGCGCCTGCTCCAGGAGCTGAGGGCATGGGGAGGGGGTGAGTGCAGGGAACTGTCAGCAGTGAGCAGGAGGATTGGGTCTGAAGATCTATGCTACCCTTGCCGCTGGCCCAGAGCACCCCAGCTCCATACCAATACTGACTGCGACCCCAACATCCACCCTGATCCAGCCCACAGTCCCAAACATAAGGTGATACTCTGGTCTTGGCCTCAAGTGTTGCCTCAACCCTCAAAGTGTTAACCTTGCCTATGTTCCAACCAGGTCTGGTCCACTTCTGACCAAGCCCCTCTTCACCAATATTCCTTTCCTCCTTCATCCTCACCTTGAATCTCCGGGCCAGGAACTTATTTTTCATCTCCAGAAAGTTCCCTTTATTAGCTTCAGTTTTAAAAGGCTCATTGATGATGGCAAACTGAGCATCGTTCTGGATGTCCTGCCACCGTGCATAGCCATGGCTGCCAACGAAGGAACGGGCTCATCAAGGAATTTAACAGGGCTTGGCTATGAACGTGTTTTCCCTTTGGCCTGATCCCCCACAAAGTGTGGCACTACACCCCCATCCCCATGTGTGGACTCATCTTCTCTGTAGTTCCCCTCTCTCCAGGTAGAGAACACTTTTTTTCCTTGCATTTGTATCAAAGGATACAGGACAATTCCAGCCAGAAGCCAATAGTCATGTCTTCGGTGCCAGATCTCATTGAGTTTCCCAGAAGAAATAGCTGCCCGTTCCTCATTCTGCCATAGTGTGTGAAGCTCTGAAAAGAGGACACAGACAGATGAGGCATCAGGAGACTGAAAACCACACCTAGCCTGACAGGCAGGTGTAGAGGAGGGTATCCTGAACAGTGGGAGAGGACTAAGGGTTCTTTAAGAGAAACAGCACAAGGTTAAGGTGAGGGATTAGGAATAAAACTAGTTGCAAACAAGGTTCAAGTTAGGATTAAGAATACAGGTAGGATTAAAGGCAGCTCTGGAGTTAGGAGTACATTTAAGGAGGACTAAGGGCAAGGATCAGAGACAGTACGCACCATGTCACTGGCAGTTACTCAGAAAGGGAGCAGGAGGCCTCAGGCCAAATGAGAAACCCCACAAGGATGAGCAAACCCCAGTGAGGAGCAAGGGGCAGTGAGAAACTCCCCCTACCTGTGAAGCCACCATCGGCAATATTGAACATGAACCGCGGCTTCTCTGCCTTCTCTTCACGTCGCCCGTTGGATCGCAGTTCATCTCTGGGAGGCCCAGGTCGAAGCTCCCGGTCCCCTTTTACGTCTTCTGCTACGGCAGATGGGGCAGAGCTCACACCTCAGGAGACAGTCTCCTCCCAGATCCCGCGACTACTCTCTGTACTGTACTGGCCCTTGAAACGGCTACCCACCCAGGATACAGGCATTTGGTTCCCCAGACTCCACCTCCCCTGATTCCCTCAGGGACCCAGGTGTCCAGTCCAGTCCTTCCACCCATTACCTCTCTTGCCCAAATCCCCTGTCTCCCCCTCCGGCCTCTCCCTGTGTTCCTGTCCATCCAACGGCTTCTCCTCCCCCCTCTCTCCTGGCGTCGACTCTGTGGCTGTGGGAGGGGGTAAGGGACAGGAAGGGAGGATGTCACCCTCATCCCCTGACCCTCAAAGAGGGAACTCCCAAATTCTCAGCCCCCCATCAGTCCAAAGGCCATTCACCCACCTGACTTCTCTCTGTCCCCCCGGTACCCAGGTTCAGTCTCCATCTCTCCAGGTACCCCTGGTACCTCATCCTCTAGAGGAATCTTCCTTGGTTCCAGCCGCTCCCCAAGGGATGGGGCTGGGCTAGGAGTATCAGACTAGAAGAGGACAATGGAGTCAGGCTGAAGTGGAGGACTCCCAGGACCTGCCTCCAAGACCTTGCCACTCCCTCCCCTCAGGGGGAGCCAGGTAGCCACACACCTCTGTCTCCATTTTCTCTCCAACTTTGCTATTCTTCTCTGGCTTCTCCTCTTGGTTTTCTGCTTCATCCTTCTCCAGAGGTGTCCTTATGCCATCTCCTTTATCACTTGGAGCTGGAGTAGCTGCAAGGTTAAGGCAGAGTGAAGGCAGAAACTCCAACTCCAATCCCTCTGTATCTAATGGACACTGGTCCCCTCTGTCTCTCCCACCATCCCAAGCTGATTACCAGGTTTAGAGGTGCAAGGACTGTTCGCAGCAGAAGCCTCCGGAGTGGTGGGAGACGTTTTGGTAGGAGAGGAGGCTCTGGAGGAGCGCTTAGAGTCAGCACTGGGGTCAGGCATCAGCTCTGGCATAGACCAGCGCCCATTGATATGCTCAAATTCCTGTACCTAAAGGGTGCGGGGGAGTTGCAGGGACAGGGATCAGCTCCAGGCACTGGACTCACAGCAAGTTCCAGTCCCTTCTGCTTTATCTCGCACCAGCCTGCGTCTGGAATTTAGGCACGCAAGGCAAAGGAGGCACAGGGCCTAGGCAGCCAGCTTGACTCTTCGGGTGAGGAGAAGACTGATACCTTCTTCTTGACGAGAGACATGACTCCAATGCGGGTCAACACTTGCTGGCGACTCAGTCCCTCTCGAGGGACCCCATCAGCAAAAGTTTCAGAGCCGTCTGCCCCGGGCTCACAGAGATGGCGCATGAACAGAGACACATAGGCCCTAAGGAGCATGGGGGTGGGAGACGGGTTAGGAGAGCCTTAAAGGGGCACAGGGCAATGCAGGGGTATAGAGATTAGTGAACCCGAAACTCCTGGGCGCCTCCAGAGCTCCTCCATGGGCCTCTGAATCTCACTGTTACCAGCCCTCCACACCCTAACCCCCCACTGCCCCTCCTCTTGAATTTCCATGGTCTCCTTGGCCTCGGCACTTCACTCTTAGGCACCATCAGTCAGCTCTTCATCCTTTCCACCAGCTCCCCTGCCAGGTTACTGTGGCCAAATGTGAGGCAAGGACAACAGAGGCGAGACTCCTGTCTTAACCGCCTCTCCTGTGCGGAAGGGAGCCTAGCCTCTCTGCTCTAGGCTCATGTGAGGGAAGGTGGGGCAGGCTTAGCCCACCTCCCAGGAAACTGAGCCGGCAGATGTGGTCTGGCAAGGAGTATGGTTATCAGTTGAGTAAGGTCACATCATATGGTGGCCAAGAGAAAGAAAGTAACACCCAAAGCTCTTACCCTTCCATCCAACTCAGCCCTGGATCACCCACACTCACTTGAACTCTTTTTCAGTCTTGCCCCTCAGGTCCCGCACCAGCCACTGGGTGGTGAAGGCGTCCTGCGGTGGCATGCCCCAGCGCATGACAGCATTGAGGAAGGCCTTCCGCTGACGGGTGTTGAATCCCAACACCTGAAGATGGGGCCAAGGTGGGAGTGAGAGATGAACGTCCAGGATCTTATTTCTTGGTCCCGTCTACCCTCAGTGACCCAGCCTCAGTTTCCAGTCCCCTGGCCTTCATTCTTTCCTCAGGGATCCCTCAGGTGCCTGGGCCCAGCTCTCACCTCAATGTTGCCCCCAACTCGAGCCAGCAGTGGAGGCAGGGGCTTATCCTTTTCATTCCGGAGCTGCCTCTTTGACTGTCGACGCCCTGGGTGGGGAGATGGTGGCCCTGGTTAGCAGATCCACCACCTCCTCTACCCTGTCTTTTCTAGCACCCCATTCCCACAAGACACAGAACACAGGCAAGCCTGTGTCAGGTTGGTGGCACCTGGAATCTTCTTCCCAGCACATTCAGAACTACTGATCCAGTCGGTTCAAAAGATTCAAGCCATACTAAAAAGTTGGTAGCAACTATTTCATATAAGCAACGTTACAGGCAGGGGTGTGAATGATGTATCTTTCTTGATCTTTCATCTAGGTGTCTAAGACTGCATGGTTATATACTCCATATTTTAACAGTGGCAAGGTTATGAATATTTCTTCTTTTTTGCTTGCCTGCATTCTTTACTTTTTCTACAGAAAAAAGCATTTATTCGTCTAAGAACAGTGTACTTAAAAGACAACGGGAAGTGAAATGGGAAGAGGTGTGGGAGAACGTCAGGAAAACAGATGTCACCTTCAGGACGCTCATCAAAGTCTTCATCCTCCTCCTCTGATCCCACTGAGTATTCTGACTGGTTATCTGTGCGGGGAAAGGGCTCAGTAGTCAGTGATGGCTCCCTGGATAAGCCCATCCTGGGGCCTTTCCACCTGCCTGCCTCCCCTCAGATTTCAGACGCACTTTTGCTCTGGCCTTGGCCCTCCTAGGGCTGCTGGATGACTGCCTGTAGGCTGACTCTGGGCCATGTATCCTGAACCATGTCCAATCACCACCCGCCTCCTGACCCCTGCATAACGCACTCTAAGGACCCCTGGGTGCCCACTGAGCCCTCTGCAACGGCTAGATAGCTTAGATTGCCCGCAAACCCACCTGGCCTCTGAGTAGCTCCAAGTGACCCGTCCTAACTCATTTCCACTCAGCAGGGAAGGCCCTGACCTCTTTTTACCTCTCAACGCCCCCAGCCTCCCAGCCCCTTCTCCGCACTCTCCACTCCGCTTCTCCATTCCTGCATCGGGGGCAGTCCTCACCTTGGTCCTCTTGAGCTGCGTCGTTGTAGTTAACCTGCTTGCGGACCCGCTTGCCCTTGCCGAGGTTCCGAGCCAGGTCTTCCTGCTGCTGCTCATAGTGGTGTCGGAGCAGCTTCTCCCAGTAGTCAGGGTCCACGTTCTCCTCCTGCTTGATGATCTCTCGTTCAATTTCTTCAATCTGAAGGACAGCAGGACGAATGCTGGTAGCCTTCCCCTTCCCCCTGTCCTTGCACAGCAACAAAATCCCTACTCTCCTGCCTCAGCCCAGCCTGTGGTCTCACTGCCCCCAGACCTCTTCACTCTCCCAAAGTCCTCTGGACACAGCGCCCTTTCCTTATCTCTTACCTGCAATATGCTTCTCCTCCTTCTTATTTCCCTCTTTCCCAAACCTCTCCTCTAGGGCCCTCTGATTATCTCCCACTCTGTCTCAGAGGGCATCCCTCTGAGTTTATTGCTGCATCCTATGCCTAAGTTTTCTTCAAAGTCCAGTCTCACCCTTTAGAGCAAGAAGTTGAGGTCCACTACTGCTCTTTGCTGGGCACTGGGGTAAGAGATCAGACAAAAAAACAGGAACGAAAAGGGATCCTCTGACTTCAATGTCCAGTAAAGGACACTGCCCTTCAGAGACGACTGGGATGGACAACATCTGGCCCCAAGCCTCTCACCTTGTCTTCTTCCCGCACCACATACTGGGCCACCTTGAAGGAGCTGAGATACTCGTTCATGTTCTGCACATCAGTGTCCTCAGTTGCATCCTGGTTCCGGTCCAACAGCCGAGCAATGGCCTCATTGTCATAGTGAATCACACTGCTGTCCTCCTCCTTGTTCTCCCCTGGTGGAGCCGGGGAACAAGACGGGACTCTGAGTTCAGAGTCAGTGGAAAGGTCAAAGGAAAGCCTTCTCCTCTGCTTCCTTTTCAGAGGAGCTCTTGAGGAGAAGGCCCTTTCCCTGGGCGTCTATATAGAGATTTGTTGTTTTCAACCTTACAGGTTGAAAGCAGGAGAAGCCAACTTTCCTCCTAGGATGGCAGAGAAAAGATTTTCTTCGGGGAATTTCAGAAGAGAAGTGCTCACAGACAGCAGAGACCTGCTTTCAGGGAGCTGCAGAAAAGGCTCTCACCCTCATTTTCATCCTTAAATAGCTCCTCAGTGCCAAATTTGAGGATGTCATCCAGCTCCTGCTTGGACATGGAACCCGCCTTGGAGCCCAGCCCGGGCCGTACCACCAGGTGTGTCAGCATCATCTTTCTTTTGGCCACCTGCGTGATTCGCTCTTCCACTGATGCGCGAGTCACAAACCGGTAAATCATCACTTTGTTGGCCTGGCCAATCCGATGAGCACGGCTGAAGGCCTGTACGGGCCAGATAAAGTGGGGATGGGCCAGGGAAGTGGCAGGGGAGACACCCCCTACGTGCTCTGGAAAGGAGGCTGGCAAGGAAGGGTCTTCTACCCACCAAAAGGTTTACTTCTGACCCCAGAACAGACACCCACGACTCCTTGTTAAAAGGAGCTCCAGGAGGCAAGTTCTCACCTGGATATCATTATGGGGGTTCCAGTCAGAATCAAAGATGATAACAGTGTCGGCAGTGGCCAGATTGATGCCCAGACCCCCAGCTCGGGTGGACAGGAGAAAGCAGAATTGTTGGGCCCCAGGAGCTAGAAGGCAAGTAAGAGATCAGGCTTTTCTTGTACCCAGCAGTTCTGTCCACCTGCTCCTAGATGTTCCCTAACTACAAACAATGTTCCCTGACTGTCCCCAGCTCAAAAGCCCAAGTGTCTAATATCCCACCAGGCCAGCCCTCTTCCATCCCAGGGACCTAGGCACAGGTTTCTTGGGCCTCCCACACCCAGCAGAGACCAAGGCATGCCCCTCTCACCATTGAAGCGATCGATGGCCTCCTGCCTCAGGGCACCGGTGATGCCCCCGTCAATGCGCTCATACTTGTAGCCTTCGTAGTCTAAGAAGTCCTCTAGCAGGTCTAGCATTTTGGTCATCTAGAGCACGAGAAGAGGAAGGAGTCTAGAATGACGAGGTGGTGGGATGCACTCTGTCTGTTCTCTTTACTCTCCTTCAGTCCAAATCCTCACACCATACCCCTGCCCTGCCATATGCTCCTCTGGAGTGGCTTCCTCCACCCCCAGCTCCTCCTCATTCCACGTTTTTGTCATTCTCTCTTGATTCAAGATCATTTCTCCTAAGCAGAGGTTCTCCTCTGACATTATGACAAGGTTTCAGGGAATACTATGAACCCCCTGAAAATCTGCACAAAATTATCTAATTCTGTGTACAGTTTTCTGGAGAGCAGACCCACAGTTTTCACCAGATTTCCAAAAAGTCTGAGCTCTCCTCCCCTCCCCAATAAGGTTAAGAAACAGTACCAACCCTAGAGACCTCCTTCAGGAGACATATGGCTCCCCCTCCCCCTTCTCCCCTTTGGCTTAAAAGAAGACTACAACTTCCAACAGCCTTAATTAAGAATAGGGATCAGAGGCCAAGATGAACTTAGCTATACAAGAACTCTTAAGGGTATGATCACCTAACCTCTCATCCCACAGCAACCACAGGAATGAAGTAAGGGATTATCTGATGGTGAGAAAGAGCTGTAGGGATGGGTCACCTGCGAGAAGATGAGCACTCTGTGTCCTTGCTCCTTCAGCTTCCGCAGCATCTTCTGCAGCAGCATGAGCTTCCCAGATGCCTTAATAAGTGCCCCACCCTCATAAGCCCCACTGGGAAGTTTTGGGGACTCCTGAAAAGAAGGGAAGAAAAAGGAGGAGAGAGTCAGGAAACTTGACCCCACATTCTGACCATGCCCAGAAAGTGGAAGCCCAAATCCAGGCTCCACACCTTTTCAACTCCTACTCCTCTCAGGAATACAGTCTCTGGCCTCCCAACCCAGCTCCAACCCTGTGCTCAACTGGTCCCATTTTCAGAGCCAGGCATTTAACAGCCCCAAGCTTTCATATCTACCATAGCAGCCACAGGAAAGAGGTATGGATGGTTGCAGCACTTCTTAAGATCCATCATGATGTTAAGCAGTGACACTTGGTTCCCACCGCCTCGTGAATTCAAGGCCTCAAAATTTCGGGTCAGGATATACTTGTAGTATTTCCTAAAGAGCAGGGTAGGAGCACAGAAGAGATACAATAAAGGAAGCAATTATGATGTTGCACTTGGTCACCAACTCTTGGAAAGCTGCCACCAAATCCTCAACCCTGGTCCGGGTAACCCGCCTTGCGTCTCACTTCTGCATGGGACTCAGCTCCACGCGAACGATGAGCTCTGTCTTGGCTGGCATGTTCTTAAAGACATCAGCCTTGAGCCTCCGCAGCATATGTGGCCCCAGCAAGTCATGAAGTTTCTTAATCTGGTCTTCTTTGGATATGTCAGCAAACTCCTCCAGGAAGCCCTCCAGGTTGCTAGTAGCCAGAAAAGATAATGAAATGAACAGGGGTCAGGTTTTTTGCCCGTGATCTTGGGCTCTGTTCTTCACTTGGGATGAATCCTCTGCCCACTCATCTTCTCAGCCCCTCCTCCTCTCCTCTCTGCAGACTACCCTACTGAGTCACTTACTTAAACCTCTCTGGGGTGAGGAAGTTCAGCAGATGGAAGAGCTCCTCCAGATTATTCTGCAATGGAGTCCCTGTCAGCAGCAACTTATGATCTATCTTGTAGCCATTGAGGACCCTGAAAAACTAGAAAATGGGGCAAGGAAAGGCAGGAGAAAGGGCCCATCAGTGGCAAGTGGCTGGCCCACAGAATGAAACTTTTCCTGCCTCCAGCTCCTATTTCCTTTAGAATCAGAGGCCCTCAAATCCCTCGTCCTCTCCCTATTCCAACCTGGACTTGTCCCCAGACTTATTCTCAGGCATCCTGCCTTCTGGACTGCAGAAAGCCCCCAGAAAGTTACTTTTTAGGACTAGGATTAAGTAGGAGTCTGAGGGCTGGGTATCTCACTCACCTTGGACTGGTTGTTCTTGAGCCGATGGGCCTCATCCACCACGAGACAGGCCCAGCGGATGGAGCCAAGTGCTGCCTGATCAATGGTTATCAGCTCATACGACGTCAGGAGAACATGGAACTTCACCTGTGCCTCCCTCTGCCAACACAACCATCATCCATTTGGTTGCCACTCAACATCCAAGCATCTAGATCTCCACCCCCATTCTTCACCCAGACACTTGTCCTAACTGAGACTCCTAAAGGGAGCCAGGTGTCCTCCAACTTTGACTCCATGCGGGGACTACTGAACATGGCCCCCAAACTTCCATATGTCCAGTACAAACAGATCCATGTATGCCCCTGGGAGTACCTGCTACCCCTCCAGGACTGGAGTGCAGAGGTATGAGGGAAGGCGGAGGAAGGGAGGGAGAAAGCTGAGTGGGGGTAAAGGAATTGAAATTCTGATTGGGTCAATGAAATGACAGATCTGAGGACTTCAGAGGGTATGAGGTAGAGGGCTTTACCTTCATTTTAAAAGCTTTCTTGCCACCTTTGATGGCGTTGTCTTCAAAGGAAAACTCATTCTCACGAATGATGGCCCGGCTGTCCTTATCACCCGTGTATGTCACCACATAGAACTTGGGTGCCCACATCTGGAACTCTCGCTCCCAGTTAATGATGGTAGAGAGTGGGGCACTCACCAGGAAAGGACCCTTTGTGTGGCCCTGGGAGTCAAAGAGGGGACCATTAGTCTAGGCTCGTAGTTGTACACCCCAGTCCTCTGCCTGCCACCACCTTCCCCCAATCCTCTGCCCCCACCTTCCACTCCCACCTTCCCCAGTCCAGGCTAGGCCTCAGCCTGGCTGTCCCCCTCAGGGACCCCAGAATCCAGCACCTCCTTGTAGAGTGAGTAGAGGAAGACGATGGTTTGTATGGTCTTGCCCAGCCCCATCTCATCAGCCAGAATGGTGTCAGTGCCCTGGGCCCAAGAGAAGCGTAGCCAGTTCAACCCTTCCAGCTGATACATGTGCAGTGTGCCTCCAGTGGCTGTGATAAACCGCGGCTGAGTCTCATATTTCACTGTAGGCTGTAGAGTCAAGAAGTCAGAAAGCTCAAGAGAACCATCAGCTGCTCCTCTGGTCGTGCTCTCCTCCCTCCCCACTCCCTGGCACTGTTATCAAGTGGGATTACAATTCTCTCTCCTATGGCCCGAGCTTATGAAAGTTCTAGTCAGAAGTGCCTCTCCGTCATTCCTTAAAACCATACCCAGCAGCCCCATGAAGAAGGAAACTGGTGAAGAGCCCTGCGTGCTGCTACCTCCGGCAGCTCTCTCACTCTTATGCCAAAATTCCTAGTACTCTTAGGGCAAGGCTGAACACTAAAGAGCCACTGTTCAAAGAGACTGTTGAGACTCTGGGAAGTTCTGTCAGAAGCCCCCAGGAAATCTTCAATCTCCACAGCTCCAGAAATGAGAGAAAGGCCAAGTGAGAGGACTTACATCATTAGTAGGAGAACTGGGAGGCCCATCACCCTGCAGCTCCTTCTTCTTCTTCTTATACTTGCGAGGCTGGGCAGGGTCCTCCCCCATAATTAGTTCTCTGGGAAAAGAGTGGGTCTGAGTCAGACCCGTTCCATGGGGCCCTTCCTAGTCTGAACCCATTCCAGACCTACCTCCCACTTTTCATAATCTAGATTTTCTCACATTTCCTTTCTCCCAGGTTCTTTACCCTCACCTCTTGGATTTTGCCTCTAGAGAAAACCCTCCCTACTCCTGAGCATCCTCTTTCCAGTAATTCAGGCTGAATCTTATTTCTCTTCCTTACATTGCCTCTTGATCAACCCACCCCAACAACCCAGCCTGGGCTCCCACTGCCCTAAACTCTAGATCGGGTTTGTCCCTAGTGCACCTAATTTAATGCTGGAGATTTAGCTTTCATGCCTCCATCCTCATAAACCCTCTAACCCATGACCTGGCTCCCTCACCGATGTCTCCAGTAGCTTTGCTTATGGTCTTCATATTCAGGGATGTTCATTTCATCTTCCTCCCATGTGGACTGGTCATATGGTAAGTCCCTCCATTTCACTAGATAGTGGTAATTCCCCTTTTTATCCACACTGTGGGGCGGGAAGTCAAGAGGAGGAGCAGGAGGAGAAAAATAATGTGTCCCAAGTAGAAATAAGTCATGATAAATACTATTATCAGCAAACATGCAGAATGTATCACCTAATTCTCAATGGTGGGCCACTGAAAGGGAGTTTAGAATGGCTCAAGTACTACCCTAGCTTTTCCAGGATGGTTTCCTAAAAATCAACTATCACAAAACATCCCTGGCTTTAATATCGTTTGTTCATCCAATCAATATTTACTAGCATCTACTACAGGCCAGGCACAATTCCAGGCACAGAGGATTCATCAGTGAACTAAACAGACAAACGACCTATTTTCATGGAGCTCACATTCTACTGGGAAAGGCAGCAATGAATTAGAAAAATAAAAATATAGTATAACATTAGGCAGTAATAAGTACTATGAAGAAAGAAGCACTAGAAACACTGGTCTGTATGAAACATGTTTTTCATGTTTTGCTTTGCTCACACCCAGATCCCCAGACTCATTTGTCAGTTCTTAAGCTGTTAGAGATTAGAGGAAGCAAAGACAAAGGAGTCAGTGCCAGGCTGGACTTTCCTCCAGGTTGCTCTCATCTCCAGAGAGGAAACAGAGCCAGAAGGGCTGGGGCAGGAATTATCCAGTTACATTAATTATCTGGTTAATCAACAAATATTAACATGGGGCCAACAAGAACAGTGGCATAAACCAGGAAGGCCTTCCCATGGACCAAGGACTCACCTGTGGTTGATGATCCGGTGGACAGTCATCCACTCTGGCTTGATGCCGAAACGATAGTACTTCTCCTCCATCTCAGCGTAGTGCGGGTCCTTCACCTTACGCTTGTCACTCTTCCCATCATCCTCACCTGAGCCATAGTCCAGGGGCGGGGGCTCATCCATGTCATTCTTCCGTTGGTAGTTTCGGTACATTACCAAGTGGAAGATTTCCAGCTGATGGAGCACAGAGGAGGGGGGAAGAGGTAGTCCCAACATTCCAAGAAGACAAAAGGAGACAGGGAAGAGGCCGGCAAGGGAACAGCATGGGAAAGCGAACCCAGAAAGAGGTGAATGAGAGACACAGTAAGATACAGCCAAAGTGGGAGAATGAATAACATGCAACGGAACAGAGTCAGAGACAGGGCCTGGGTGGGGAGGTAACAAGCAAAAGGAGAAAGGGAATAGGGTTATCAAGATCAAGGATATTGGTAAAACATGGTTAAGATGGATGATGAAAGAGATGGAGTTAAGGAAGGCTACATCATACCTAAGGGAAGGAATCTAATGAGAATGAGAGCAAGAAGACTGAAGACCAAGAGGACCAAGTATGGAAACTAAGGAAGTTGGCAGATGTGAGGACCAGAGGCCTAAAATGAGGGAAAGCAAAGGGGATGGTACACGAGAGAAGAGCAGTGCGAGAGAGAGAGAATAGCAGCAAATGGGGTCACAGGATGGGGGAAGGAGGGGCCCTTGTACCTGAAGCTCCTTGGCCCAGGAGCAGTGCCAGTAGGACAGTCCTACCCACTTGACAAAAAACTCTCGCTCAGATCTGCCTTGAAGAGGGCGTGGGCGTGGGGCATCTGGATTCCCATCTGCCTGTTGGGGGGCTGGCACTGCCACGGGTGGCTCCCCCCACCGCCAGTGCAGAATCTTCTGCACACGCCCTTTCAGCACAGGGCACTTCAGGATGCACACACACAAAGAAAAGAAAAAGAGGCAGAGAGAGCCCATGGTTAGAGCAGGAGGATACGGGTTCCACCAAGGAATCAAAGGTACAGGGGGGAGGACAGAAAGAAAGAGCTGGACCTTTGGGCCCCAGAGATGGAGAAGGAGTTGGAGCTGACAGTAAACCCTGAGGGATGGGTACACTCACTGTGCATCGGGGACACAGCCATTCACCGTTGGGGATATCGGGCAGGGGTGGGTTTAGACAGTGAATGTGGTAGGAGGAGATGCAGGCGTCACAGCACAGGAGCTCCCCGCCATCCTTGCACACACGGCAGTACTCCATGTGATCGTCTTCTTCCTCCTTCTCCCCTTCCTCCTCTCCCTCCTCTTCATAATCTTCCTCCTCCTCCTTGGCTTCCCACTGTACCCCCTCCTTCTCCTGGGAGGCCAATGACAGACACACAGACAGACAAAAGAAAGGCGGTAAGAAGACTGGAAGACAGAGGCGATGACAGGACAGCTAGATCCTAGAAGTACAGAGGAGACTTGGGAGACAAAGGGACAGGACGGCTCAGTTTCCAAAAAGGTTGATTTGGCGGGGCAGATGGATGGGGGAGAGGAACAAACTAGGATTCACGACACTTGAACATCTGTTACTGAGAAGCTCAGACATCTGGGGGTGGTGAGAGGATAAGTGAAACCGAGGAGGAAAGAGATGGGTGGGTCCCTGGGGGCCATAAGAGGTGGCACCAGTACTCACACAGTGAGGGCAGCTCCATTTGCCCTCAGGAGCCCGGTCAAGCTCAGGGTCAAGGCAGACGAGGTGGTAGGCACGAGGGCAGGTGTCACACAGAATAATTTCCCCGCCCTGCTGGCACACCTCACAGTAATCCTGGTGATCCGTCTCGTAGCCATCAACCTCCTCCTCCCCGGCCACTGCAGGACAGCCCAGGACTGTCATGTACCCCAGTGGAGGCAAAGGGAATAGAGGAGACAGGGATGGGGAAGGGAGAGAAAAAGGAGGGTTGAATAAAGAAGTCAAAACTGAAAATAAGGACAACGAAGGAATGAGAGGAAGGCTGACAGGATCACACACAGCTGACACCCCTTACCCTTCTTCTTCTTCCTTCCCGGCCGGCCTCTCTTTAGTTTCTTGGTGCGGACAGGGCCATCAGGCCGCCCTGAGACACTATGGACACTGCCACTGTCCAGGTCTGACTCCTCAGCCTCTGGTTCAGGGCCCTCGTCACTCTGCAAAACATACTGCCCGTAGCCCCATGGCTGTCAGGGAGGCCGACTGGATTCCACTCCCCTCTCCAGGCCTTGGGCTCCCACTCCAGCTGCCCTCATGGACCCCTGTGTCTGGACCCCCCAGCCCCTGACCCCCCAGGGGTTTAACGGACAGGGAAGACCACTCACCGAACCTCCCTTCTTCCTCTTGCCGCCCAGCAGCCCTAGTTTAATTTTCAGTGGTGCCATCTTCTTTCCCCGAAGCTTCTTACGTCCATCAGGCACTCGGGGGCTCTTACTCCGCCTCTTATGGCCTGGACCTGAATGAGGAGTGAGGGCAAAAAAGCTGAGGTCATGCCATCCCAGAATAATGGAGGCCACAGGGGCCTCTGGACCTCTCTGTGGGCTATGGTCTCACTGAGACCCCCTTCCTGAAAAGCATTTCTTCTATAATAATCAGGGCTGAGAAGACAAGAGCTCTAAACTTTAATTTGAGAACATGCAGACTGGAGGGTGGAGTGACAGTTGCCAGAACTAGAGGGTTTCTTACCTTTGCCCTCTTTGGTTTTGGCTCTTCGGATGGGTAGGGGCTGGATATCAGCAGCAGGGGGTGGTGGAAGGGCGGGGGGTCCGGAAGGTGCAATGGGGGTGGCCGACGAGACAGCAGCTGACACCTGCTCAGCTACAGCTGCGGCCGCCGCCGCCGCCGCCGCCGCCACAGCAGCTGCCGACCCCTTGAAGGGGTTGTTGGCGCTGAACTCTCTCCACTTGGCCCCAAGGATGGTCATCATCTTTGACATTGGGATCTTAGGATTCTTCTTAGCTATCAGGGGCCTGTAAATATAGAAGCAGGAGACTCGGACCCTTCACAGGTGGTCTGAGAATACTGCCACTTCCCCTTATCAGTTAAAGTCTACGTACAAACTGAGATTCCTGGTGGTAAGAATATGTCCTAACGAGAATGACATCAATTTTTAAATAAATAAATAAAAAGTTTAAAAAAGAAAAAAAGTTAAAAAAAAGTACAAAATGAGAAAAAAGAAAAACAAAATTTAAATGCATAGATAATTAAAAAGGATAAAATCAAAAGAACGTTAGTAAAAATGCCTTACTTTTGAAAACACTCCACAGCTTCTAAAACACTTCCACATACATAGTATCTTATTTTGTCCTCACACTACTACTAGGAGTTGCTGTGATTTCCTGCGTTTTTATGAGTTCCACGGGCCCTGATGAAGGGTCCCATCAAGTGGAGTCTGATCGGCCAGACAAGTTCTGCTCCTGTGAGGACGTGGGTGACCCCAGTGCTGACAGAAGCACTATGTTTAGCAGGGAAGCAGTGAGACAACAGGACTAATAACAGCTCCCAGGGGCCAGGCACTGAGTGTGCTGGGCTTTCTATCCATTGTCCCATCAAATCCCCACAAGACCCTGTGGGGTACCTACTATGTGCCTATTTTACAGATGCAGAAACTGAAGATCAAAGAACTGAGTTGCCCAAGGTGACAGCAGGACCTGAACCTCAGCAGGCTGCCTCCAGAGCGCTGAACTGCTCTGTTAAAGTGCCTGCTCCCCAAAGGCATCACTGCTGTTCTCTATTTCAGGAGCCACTGAAGCTCAGGTCCTGCTGCCAGCAGTGCATCCTCCATTATTACTGCTATCTAAGAAAGAAACAGAGGACTTGACAACTGAGCAGAGGAACTGGGGAACACTGATGTTAACCTCTCAGTTCCAGTCTACAGAGAAGTCAGGAAGGGGAAACTGGAACTGCTGGAACAGGCAGCGCCCCAGTCCTCACTATATTCTGTCACTACAGTTTTCTAACCTAGCAGTGGAACTGTGACCCCCAGTGAAGGGCTCCTGACTGGAGTCCAGGAATTCCCTGAAGTCACATGTGGAATTCTGTGTGTATGTGCTGTGAATTTCTCTGGAGAGTAGTTGTTTGGCTTTCATCAGATTCCAGAGGGGTCCAGGGCTTCTCCCAAATTAAAAGTGTCAGCTCACAAGGACTCCCCAGTCCTACTTCACCTCATGAATTGGCTAAAGGCTTTGTAGTTGGTGAGTGTGTGGTAATCCTCCTCAGAGAACACGTGCTCCACATCCTCCAGGCCCCAGGTGAGAAGCAGAGTTGCTGATGACTTCTGTTCCACCTGCTGGGAGAGACCAGGCTTCAGTGAGGCAAGTGCTTCTCCAGCCCCAGTCCTGGGCCCCCCACGTGCCTCTCTACCCACCCAGCAGCCTCCCCTGGCTTTCTGCTTCCTGCTGCAATCCCAGTCCAATCCCCACTCCTCACAAACTACAGCCTCTCCCCTCAGCACCTGGCTTGGGCCTCTCCCTCCCTCCCTCCTCACGCCTGTCATTTATATTGATTTTGCCCCTCACTCCCTAATTATACTTACCTTTTGCCCCCCATCTCCCTCCCCTTTTTTCCGCCGCTTTGTCTTCTTTTCCTTTTTTTCTCGGTGCTTCCGTCTCCGTTTCCGACCTGGTCCGGTTCCATATTCGCTACCTCCACTCTCTGACTTCTCCCTGTACTCGTCTCGCTCAGAGCCAAATTCCTCCTCGCTGTCCTAAGGGAGAGAAATAAGAACATTTCTTCAGCCTTACCATGTGCCAGGAGCCGTTCTTAGCACGTAACACGTATGTGTCTCTTTCAATCTTCACGACAATCTTATGAGATAATAATTAATCTATTTTTATCTACTTTTTTGTAGATGAGGAAACTGAGGCACAGACAGCTAAATAAACTGCCGAAGAAGACAAAGGACTGCTGGGCTCTGAACTCATGCAGTCTACCTGTGGAGCCTGTGCTTTCACTGCTTTTTTGCTGCAAAGCAAGTCTTGCTGACAACTGGGCTCTTCACTAGGATGTAGTGAGTGAAGTTTGGGTCCCAGATCCAGGAGATACAGGCCAGCAAGTGGGGGAGAGGTGGGTAGAGGGGGTCAGGCCTCCCTCACTTCAGGATCCCCCCTAGTATCTGGACCAGGGAGAATGTAGGCCTCTGGGAATGGGCCTCCAAGTCTTGCTGTAGAGATGAGTCCTTCACACTTACAAGCTTCTTGCGTTTTCGGGGTTTTCCTGGCTTGTTCTCCTTCTGCTTCTTGGGTCCTCGTTTTCTCTTCTTCACACCCAATGCAGAAGGAAGCAGCCGAATGTCATCCTTATCTTTGGAGCAGAGAGCACCAGAAAACCTCTAAGTTCCTAGTCTCTGTGGCCCCTTCCCCTCCTCACATCTTTGATACCCACTCTCTAGGAACTCCGGTATTAACTCTTACAAAACTTGCCTCCCTTCGCTGGATGCAAACAGTGTGTTTCGAGTACTCTGGGATGCTCCGGCTCTGAATGGGAGGTCAGGGGTCAGAAGAGAAGAGCAGCCAAACCACTCCCTTCTCTCCCCTCCTACTAACAAGGGACCAGGCTCTAGGCCATGGGCTCTGACTGTGGCAGGTCCTTTCAGTCGCCGCCAGGGCTCCTCCTGCCTTCCCCATCACTTAGCCAGCTGGCATTCTGCCCAGGAACTGGGGAAGCCATGCCCAGCTGCTGGCCTGGCCTGACCCCAGCACTTGGAGTGGGGAGACACGAGCTGGCAGCTCCCTAAGCCAGATGCTGAGAAGGCAGAGCCAAAGGTGGACACCTGGGTTCTCACACTAACACCCTGGGGCCCTGACATCCTTTTTGTGAGGAGGGAGCCCTCTGTTTATACTTCTTCAGATAATCACCAAGCCTCCTGTCACCCAACAGAGCCCTGGCGGAAAAGAAATTCTCAGCCAGTCATTTTCACTTCTTGCCCACAGGATCACAGTGTCTGGCTCCTTCATTACACCCTAACCCCATAGGAGAAGGTCTCCACAATTATCTAAACATTCCTCCTCGTTCCAAGTAGCCTGGAATCTGCCTTCAAATCTATTTCCACATCCCTGTTCCCTTTGAGAACTCAGGGGCGCTACCCTCTGTCCCCTGGTCCCACCTCTTGTCTCCATATTTAATCCCAGACATCCCTACCCGTTCACATATAAGCACTACGGGGGACCCAAACAAAGACATGGACACAGACACACCCCGCATATGCCTTCTCAAATGCACAAGTATCACAAAAACTCAGAAGCACAAATCCAGAGGACAGCCTGTACCTGCTTTCAGCAGGGCTAGGTCCCTGGCTTTCCCTCCAGATGTTCCTGTCAGAGAGGCCAGGGCTGCTTCTTCCTGGATGTCCCCCCACCCCATTCTCCATGACCTCTGCCAGTCTGTGGAAGCTTAGGGGGCAGAGAGTAACTCCATGAGGAGGAAGACACCGATGCCACACAGACTTGAGGCCCTGGTTGGCCTCCCTCCCCTAGCAAGCACTAGACTAACCAGCCAGACCTGTCTTGCTCAGGCAGAGGCAGCTGTGCAGGAGAGGAAAGCCTGGGCCTGGCCCAGCCCCTTGCTCTAGGACACACAATCCTTCCTCCCATAACAGCAAAGGGAAAATTAGCCACAATTAACACTGGAGGCCTCGGTTTCCATTGCCTCAGAATCCCAGCACCTCCTTCCTTCAACCCTACTTCTCATAGCTTCAGCATCCTGTGCCCTCTCCCGCAAGAAGACACTCTAGGATTGGGGTGCGGGATTGGAGGGAGGTGCCTGTAGGCAGCCCCGGGTGTGAAAACAAAGTGGGGACTGTAATAGGAAGTCAGTAAAACGCCATGCCCCAGCAGCCAGCGCCCCCTAACCCCAGGGACTTCGGTTAATATGAACATGGAAACGGAGGCTGCTGGGGCAGTGGCAAGGGCAGGCCAACTGGCGAAGGATCAGGGAAATGGCCCCAGTCTCCACCAGCTGGCGGGTGGGACACAAGCCCTGGGACCTCGCAGCTAGTTAACTCCACTCCCCACCCCAGCAGGAGGTTTCCGAACTTGGGAAACCGGCAGTGGTGCGGAGAGTCAAAGTAGACGGCGAGGAAAAGAAAGGGAGGGCAAGAAAGCAAATCTAAGTTCCAACCTCTGTCTCAGCAGCCACTCTGTGCTGGCCTGGAGCCCAGACTCTCCCACATCCCGGCTCAGATCTCGGGAAGACAGCGAGGGAGGAGGGCGGCGAGGAGGGCGGGCGGAGCCTGGCGAGCTGGAGAAAGCAGGAGGAGCCTCGCGGAAAGCCTCGCCTCCCGGGCCGCCCGCCCCTCTCTTCTTCTAATCTCACCATCAATCTCTCACACATATATTTATTTTTTCTCAAATTCCCCTCCCTCCCCCACAACGAACCACCATAATAGGTCTGCTGCACATGCGTATTGCATGCAGGGGGTGGGTTTGTATTTTCAGACCTTTTGCAAAGAAACTACCAGAATTTTCCGCACCACCCACAATCATTCCCCACCCCCACCGCCAAAGAATCACATCTATATATTATGTTATATTATTTCTCTAGACTTGCCAGAAGGGGGAGGGAGAAGAAACGAGTTTTTGGCTTCCTGCTCCCTTCCCCCATCAGCACGAGTGCTATTATTTTAAACGTTTAACAATGTAAGGAGACTGGAGAGGGGGGAAGGGATAAAATTGGTCTTGGGTAAGAATGTAAAACAAAATGGTGAGAATCAAAGCAGTCAGAATGAAAAACAATAGAAACCTCTAACACATATAAATTCATCTTCCAGAGAAAACGAGGGAGGGCAGCCTGAACAAATTGCTTCAGAGGAGGGTTATTTTGCCCACACTTAGGCAGACAGAAATAATGGACAGACTAAAAATATTTTCGTAAAGTTTTACCTCAAAAAGTCATCTGAGGGGGTGTATCTGGGTCACTCGTTTGACTTGGAGGGCTGAAAGGGAGATAAAATTGCTCGGGGAGAGAGAGGAGGTGGGTTTTCATTTCAAATATAAAATTTTAGGAAACATTTGACGCTTTTTTCTCGGCTGCTTAGAAAGCAGAGGGGAAAGGGGAGAGAGTATTGACACAAAGACCCATCTCGACCTCAGATTCTTTCATGCGCCCCTTTCTCACAGACCCCAGTCCAGGATCAAATCCCCCCAAATACCACATTCCAAATTCGGAATCCACATAGGTGAGAGCTGCCAATCTCCCAACTTAACGCCACATCCTTTCTCTTTTTAGCACCACTGCTGTCTTCCAGGCACCCTCTTCCCCACAACTCTCTATTCCTTTTCCCCTCCTGCAAAATCAGTGGGCTCTCTGGGATAACTTTTAAAAAACTTTTCCCTTTTTCAGACAAGCGGGAGCAGGGAGAGGTGAACTTTATCCTGTGTCCAGCAGACACGCATCACTCCACCCCCCACCCCACTCCCGCCCCCAAGAAAGCACCCCACACTCCTTCCCTCAAAGGCTGTCTCAACGAGACAGGAACATTTGCCACATATGCCACACGGATCAGTATGACAGTTTTACAAAGAGCATGAGTGAGACCTTGTGAAGTTTGGTGCATTTATGCTGCATGGCACCCAGAGGCCTTGGGGGTGTGAACACTCGAAAGATGCTCACCTACTCTACCCTAAAAAAAGATGAGAAAAACGCCACTGGGAGGGTGACCAGAGTGGGGCCATAGCTGGGCCCCCGACGCGAGGCAGCGGTCCGGTCCCTCTGCTGCGGACGGAACTGCCCAGACAGCGCGGGTGACTTGTCATCCCCGGGGAGGGGTGCTGAGTGACGGTCAAGCTGCAGAACAGCTGGGTGGGCAGTTCACGCCCCCCAACGTGGTCAGGGTGTGGGTGGTTTCAGCGGGAGAGTGAGTGACAGTGAATGGCAGCCACGTGAGAGTCACAGCTGGGCAGCTCAGCCACCCCAGACTGATGGGGTCATGGGGGGGCGCACACAAAGAGCCCAGAGCAGAGGAGCGATAAAGGGGTTGGGGTTGGGGGCATCTGGTCTCCCAAACACTCTCCTCTCGCTCCCCAATCCTCAGTGACTGCTCTCCCTAGCACCAGCCGGGGAGAGGGGGCAGGAGCCAGTCTTATTCCAGGAAGTGGTCTGCGTGGAGTGTGGCCACCACCTGCCCCTAGTCGTCAGCTGCCCGCAAACATTCACACGACCCCTCCCCCAAGTGCCACCACACGCACCGGAGTTGGCTGCCGGGCACCTAAGTCCCCGCAGGTGGGGGGAGCCCGAGGGACACCGGCCCCCCGCCCCCCCACGCCCCGGCCTTCTCAACTCCTGACGGGGGGGGGGGGTGAGGGCCGCGGTCCACTCCTCACGTGGAAACCCCGCTTCACCTCGGTCCAACCCCACCGGGGCCGAAGCCCCAGGGGCGCCCGCGCGGCCGCCCCTCCCCCCACGCGCCCCTCCCCCACGCCGCCGTCCGGCCGCCGGGGTCTCCGCGGTCCCTCGCTCGGCCAGGGAGGGGGCCCTGGCTTCGCCTCGGCCGTTTCCTGCCTACCCCCTCCCCGCCGAGGGTAAAAAAAAAATTCTCCTCCTCCTCCTCCCCCGAAAGCCGCGACCGAGTGGCCCGGTCCGCGCGCGCAGCTCGCGCCCAGCGCTCTCCAGCCCCGGCGGTGGCAGTGGCGGTGGCGGCGGCGGCGGCGGCGGCCGCGGCGGCGGCGGGGGAGGGGTGCGGCGGGGGAGGGGAGGAGGCCTGGCCCGGCGGCCGGCGCTGCTGCCGCCGCCTGCCCGGACCGCTCGGACCGCCCGGACCGCCGCGGGGCGACGGGCCCGAGACGGCGCCCCGCGCCCGGATTCGCCTCGGCTCGGCCGCGCGGTGGGTGCCTCGCCCCCGCCCGGCCTCGCGCGCCCGCGGCTCCCGCTCGGGCTGAGGGGGAGTCGGGCGGCCGCTTACCTGGCGGCGGGGGTGGTGGCGGCGGGGGCAGTGGCGGCGGCGGCGGCGGCGGCGGGAAGAGGTGGCAGCCAGGGGGGCTGTGGCGGTCGCGGCCCCGGTCGTGGCCCGGCCCGCGCCCGAGTACTCCCTCGTCGTCGTCCTCCTCGTAGTCCTCGTCGGCCGCCTCCACCTCCTCCTCCTCCTCGTCGCCCTCTTCTTCCTCCTCTTCTTCCTCCTCCGACACCACCATCTCCTCCTCCTCCTCCTCCTCGTCCCTCAGAGGGGAAGCCATCCTGTGGCTCTGGCCCCCCCACCACCCCCCCACCCACCGCCCGCCCGCCTCCCCCACCGCTACCACCACCACCTCCTCCTCCTCCTCCTCCTCCTCCTCCTCGGCGGCGGCGTCCTCCTCCTCCTCCTCCTCACCGCCTCCCCCAGCCCCCAAAACCCCCGGGCCACCCTCCTCCGAAACCCCCCCTCGGGGCCGCCGTTTGAGGAGGGGGGCCAAACCACCCCCAGAAATTTTCTTGGAAAAAAATTGAGGAGAGACTTTTTTTTCCTTCTCTCTTTCCTCCCGAGAGAACAAGAGAGGGGGATTAAAAAATATATATGTATATATAAAAGTTTTCGACTTCTCTCTACCCCCCTCTCCGTTGCTTTAAATATATTTAAATTCTGAGGGGGGCGCTCAGAAATATTTCTCAGAGCTGAGGCACTAAGATGGCCGCCTGGAAATTATTTTTAAAACAACCCCCCCCTCCAGCACCGCCACCCCCTCCATGAAGAAAGGGAGAGGGGGGAAAAATCCCCTTTTAAAACAAAATGGCTGGCTTAATGTTTCATTTTTCACCCCCCCTCCATTCTCCTCCCTGTTACACCCCCATCTCCAAGCCTCTACCCAGAAACCCACAAATTTATGCCTTTTTTCATAACTGATTAGTGCACAGATTAATAGAGATATTTTCCTTGTGTTGTACTGAGTGTGAGTGTGTGTGTGTGTGTGTCTGTGTCTGTGTGCGCGTTGGGGGGGCATGAAGGATTTCTGCATAAAACAAAAATGGCTGCTGTAACTAACTCCCCCCTTATAAAAAATATTTGGGGGGGGCATTAATCAGTACTCATGCTCAGTCTGACATCAGCATAAATTGTTAAAGGTTAACTAGTTAGATACTAGTCCAACTAGATTTAAATTTTTTTCTTTTCTTTACTAGTCTCTTCCTCCCCACCTCCCTTCTCTTAAAGAAAAGCTTTTTTTTTTTTTCTGAATACTTCAGAAGGGAGTGGTTTGATGTGAAGGTTTTTTTTTTTTTTCCCTTTCAGGCATTGAAAAGGAAAAAGATGAAATATATGTTTATAGATAACTGTCTCTACATACCTCATTGGAGTCAAAATGCATTTAATTGTATACGTATCTTTTAGGTGAGAAGTGGTACTGGATTTTTTTTTCTTTCTTTAAAAAAGTGATAGAAATCCTAGTGACTTTTGGGGGAGAGATATGAATAGATACGATGATTGAGTTTTTTCAAAGGAGTCCATGTTTGATTCTCCCCTTTGCCCAGCCTTTTCAGTGATTTATAGTTGTTGTAAATTTTATCCTTACTCTTTTCTCCTTTACCTTGCCCTCCCCTCCCCCAATTACTTGAATATAAAATTCAACTGACTTGGGAAATTAATTTAGGGGTAAATAGAATAGATTTTAAGAATAAAGGGAAAAGGGCTAAGTATGAAGGTTGTGAAAGTATTTTCTCTTTTCTCCCGTTTCAGTATATTTCCCTTGATCTCCAACGCTGATAAAGTGGAAGAAACTGAGGTACCATGAAAGAGAAAAGTAACTGGGACTGAGAAAAAGAGGTAGGGTCTTACACATGTGTTTTCCTCTGACTTTCTGACCCATGGTTTCCCATTGTACCCCAATGTTTATCTTAAAAGTGGTACCAGGAATCAGACGGAAGATTGAAAAGGAGTCCAAAAGTAGCTTTCTCATCTGGAGATTTGGTCAGAGAAGTCATAAAATAAAACTTCCCAGTTGAACAATGGAAGGAGGACAAACAGCTCAGCTCAACCCTGAGTTCTTGTCACCCTTTTCTTACCCTAGTTTCCTCCCATTCTTTTGATCTCACTTAGCCCTTTCCCTTGCTTCCCATCCCATGCCCGTGGAATCATTTTCTCTCTCGGTTTCTCCACCTCTTAAGTATAGCTGCCAGTCACCCAGCAGCCCTTGCAGGATGATTTGGAAGCACCTTAAGAGGGAGGGGTAGGTAGACAGCAACCAGAAAGTATAGTGACAGGGAACACTGTGCTTACAAGGCTTAAATGTTTTTCATTGATGTGCCACCCCCAACCCCAGCTAATGCACTTTATTGAGCATTGATTTCCATCTTTTTCTTAACCTGGACTTTGGAATTCTCTTGCCTCTACTCCGTATCATTCGTGTACTGAGTGTAATTCCTATCCCTCTTCCATTTAGTTTTGTTATGTCCTCTGTACTAGTCCATCTGGGTATCCCCCTCTTTCTGTATATGGGCTTCTGTGTACGTGTGTCTTTATTGTTTCCCCGAGACTGTCTTTCTCATCCCTTGACTCTCAGGTTCTGTCACCTCTAAATGTCTTTCCATTTCCGTCTTCTTTCTTTTTACTTCTGTCTTCTGGGCTCTGGCTGCCTGTGCCTCTTCCTCATGTGTGCCTGACTCCCCCTTTCTGGCCCTGTGTGTGTCTGGGAAGAGTGTCCCTACGTGTACGTCGGTGGCCCTGTGCATCATGTGCACCCAAGTCTCTCTGCCTGTGTGCCTTCTCCCTCTGTGCTGAGCACCCCTGCCTGCCTGCCACATGTGCCATGAGCTGCAGGTGTGGGTGGCTAAAGGTCGCTGTGTGCATCCCTGTATAAACAGTCATCATTCTCTCTTGTGTGCTTTGCATACGGATCTGTTAATTTGCCTGATTCTCCCTCTTGTCCATCTCCCCCTCCGCCTGCCTGCATCTCCTGTTCTCTCGTCTCTCCCTACTGACCTCTTGATTTTTCTTCTTCTATCGTTGTTTCTGCCTGCCTCTCTACCTGCTTGCTCCTATTATGGTGTCTGCCTGCCTGCCTGTCTGCTCCTCCCTGACTGGCTGGCAGCCTCTTTCTCTCTCTGGTTGTCTGTCTGCTTCTCTGGCTGTTTGCCCACCACTCTCTCTCTAGCCATCTGTCTCCCCGCCTGCCTGTCTCTATCACTTTCTTGGTCTCTGTCTCTTGGTTTGTCTACCTTCCAGGCCCTACCACATTCCCTATCTTGCTTTGCCTCTTATCTTGCCCTTCCTCTTGTTCCTCCTCTTCTCTGTGCCTGTGAGGTTCATGATTTTTCCTTGCCTCCCTTTATGTCTGTCTTCTTGCCTGCCTACCCTGCTTGCTTGCTGCTTTCCTGCTGTTTAATGCTTGTATCTTTTTAGCATGTCTGCTTATCAGCTTTTTCTCCCTTGGCTTCCCCTATTCCAACATCCCATCGGTGGTGATGGTCTTGCTACCCAAGACTTGTCAGTGACCTGCCTTTCTCCAAAGACTTACCTGCCTTCTCGCCATACCCCCTACCCTTTCTTCTCTCCCTGCTTGCCTCCACTTCTGTTCTTTTCCTTTTTGTCTTCTGGTTTCTCAGTCTGCCTACCTCAATCTTTTTGCCATTTTCCCAGTCTCTCCTTGTCTTCCTGCTTTTTTGCTGTCTGCCTGCCTGCCTGGCTCTTGCTGTCTACATCTCTGCTTGATTTCTTTTCCTTCTTTTTTTTTTCTATCAACTTTTAAATAGTGCATACACATGGTAGAAAAAGTACTAGAAGTATCCTGTGTGAGAATAAGCCCCCCTCCTATCCACCTTTTCCTCTCCTCTGAGGCAGTCACTACATATTCTTGGATCTTGTTCAGAGAAGAGTCTACACATATATAAGTCTACGTGCTTTTTGCTGCACTCCTTCCTAATTCTCTCCCAGTTTTGCTGGACGCTTCCTCCAGAAAAAACATGAAAACCCTGGTAGCACTGAAAAATACTTGATAAATATAGATATGATTAATAAGTACAGATAATTTGTTAGCTGAGCTTACAGGCACACGTAGTAGACGGGCCTGCTCTGCTTTCCCACAGTCTATACGAATTCTTTAAAGGAATATGAATCTAGACCCTTTAGGTTCAGCAGTACCCTTAGGCTGTTGATCTAGGCCTGTCCAAGACGTTGGTCTTCTTCTCAGTCTAAAAAACTTTGCTTCTTACTAAAACTTTTCCCCTTTTTTATCCTTCTGCCCCCTCTCACATGCCACCGTAGAGACATTATATCTCCTTGGGGGAAGCAGAGACAACAGCCTCTATCCAGGTCTCTTCAGAAGGATGATTATAAAACCTTTACACACAATGCACTTCTGCTTTTTCACTGCCTGTATTCCTGAATTTAACTGTTTCAGCCTCTATCTGTGTCTCTAGCCTCTCTTTCCCTCTCACTTCTCTTTTCTTGATTCTCTCTTTCCTCTTAACTGTCTGTCTTGGGCTCCATTCTAGCCTCTCTTTCTGATTGGCCACCTTCCCTTTCTTCTGTCTGATTGGCTTGTATCTCTCCATCACCCCATCTGTCTGCTGGATTCTCCCTGTCAGCCTGCAATAATGTATGTGATAGCAATTTATAAATTATAAAGCACTACGTAGTATAAAACGCTATTATCACTTTGTCTTATTTCTTTGCTTATTGTTTTCTGTCAGCCTTCCTTCTGTCTCTCTCTCCCTCTTTCTGTTTGTCTGTCTGTGTCCCTTTTGGTGATCTTGCCTGCCTCTCTTGTCAGTAATTCTTTCTCTCCTTGCCAGCCTGTCTATTTTTTCTCTATCCTTCTTCTCTGTCTGCTCGGTTCTTGTGTTTCTCTTTCTGTGTTTCCAGGTTCCTCTCTATTTCTTTTAGCTGTCTGTTCTGTCTGTCCTTAGGCCTTTTTTTCTGTGCATGTGTGTCTTGCTGTCTCTAGCTGTTTGTCTCCCTGCCTGTCAGTTCCAATGTGGGTACCACTCTCTGCCTTTTTCTGTTTCTCTGTATGTCAAAAAATAAAAATAAAATAAAAAGTTAAAATACCATATGACTAATTGGTAGAAGAGAATTATTTTTGTTTTTAATGAGAAGACCATTAAGGTGAGAACAAGGAATTCAGAGATGCAGCTGTCAAATGTAAACCAGAAATTAGATGCCCCAGCAAAAAAAGAACAAGAAAAAAACTGTAAGGGATTCCCAAGCCAAAATAAGATTATTCAGTTAAAGTAAAAGCTAGAAACTTACCCAAGGCTATAATTTCTAACCTTTTTTAGATCATAGAAAGGCTTCTCCCAGAAAAAAAGTATCTTCACAAAATTCCACATATGTTATTCTGAAATCTGTGGAGCCCAGGTTAAAATCCTGGTGCAGGGAACCATTGAGAGTGATTGATAGAGCACAGGCATGAACTCATGCAACTAGCAGATCAAAGGACTGAAAAAGCACTTTGCAATCTGTGATTTTCTACTGAAGGAGATATTAAAGAGATTCCTAGTTATCTTTTGAAATATAGAGGGTAGTGATAATAATGAAAGGTGTATAAATGCTGCAGATTTTCTAGATTTAATTACAGAATTTTAGAGATAGGTCATCTGAACCAGTGTTCTCAAATGGCTAAGTAAGGTTGCCACTTGCCCTTTCCTGGGAAGATCTGTCCTTTGCTCTGAAATTATATATTTTTTATATATATTTTATGTAAAATAAATATATAACTATACTTACATGCAACAAATATAAAATATATGTATGTATATATACATGATAATACACTTACCAGTATATTTATTTTAAATGTCCTTTCTAAAAATGAGGTAGATCTGTATGGAAGGATGTCCCTGATAGATTTTGTAGAGAGAGAGAAAAAGAAAGAAAATGAGTTTTTATACTTCTGTACAACTTGAAAAATGTTCAACGTATATGTGTATGTTTTTTATAGTTACAAAAGAATATTTTTAATATCTGTTAAGTAATGGTGATGAGTATAAAGGTTTGTTTTTTATTGTTCTTAATGTCATTAATTAGCACAATAAAAAGTCAACAACTCCATTGTTGATCACTAACTTTTTTTCAATGTTTTACTAGTCACTGTAATCTAAAAGTCTGGGATCTACTGCTTTAATCTAACTTCGTCTTGATTTCATGAAGAAAGGAACCTCAGTCCATATATCATATTCATGACTTGCCATATTCACATGCCACCTATATAGGCATAATATTTTCCTTTTAAGTCAGTTCACTTTTAACTTAAATGAGTATCCTTTAAAACGTAAATTTTATGTTACTAAGAAAGAATATCCATAGATAGGGTAATTGATTTGATAGGGTAATTATAATTTTCCTAACTTACTTCACAAATAACTATTAAAAGTCAATAAAAATAAAAGCGTCTTGTATGCTACCAATGGTATAGGTACCATATTTTAGGAAACACCACTTTAATTTTGTAGGTACAGAAGCTGGGGCCCAGATGTTGAAAGGTTTGCCTAAGGTCAAGTTAGTTACGGGAACAGAACTGGAACTTGAACCATATCTTCCAGTTTCTAGTCTGCTAATCTTTTCTCTATCTACTAAATGACTTCTAAGTCATTGGATGTCGTAGGTTTTTAAAGGAACTAATATGTAAAATTGATGGTCATATATATAACTTATCTGTAACAAGTATACTATAGAACTGGCAATGGTCAATTTAATTGTATCTAGAACATTATTAAACTTACAAATTTTCTGACAGAGTTCTACCTCTTACCATTTACCCTGGAGAAACAGTCATCACACTTGTGCATAAGGTGACACATACAGAGACGGTCATTACAACATTGTAATAGCAAAAACTTAGAAACGCTGTTAATCTCAAACAGTAGTGAATAGCTAAATAAACTACATAGCAATCAAGAAAAATGAGTTACATCTACATTGTGAGATTCTTTTTTTTTGGTAGGGGGTAGGTAAGAGTATTGTTGAATGGAAAAAAGCAAGCTGCAAAACAATACATACATTATGATAGCATTTGGTTAATTTATGTTCAAAGAAACTAAATACTATATGTTTCTACAGTTACAATCATATATATATATAAAAATGCCTTTAAAAATCCTGGACATATACATACCAAATTGGTAACAGTGGTTACTTTTGAGAAATAATAGTCAAAGGGGATATTTAGCTTTATTGATAATTCTGAATTTTTAAAATGAGAAAGTATCATTTATTATTTGTGTAAACAAATACATGTAGCCTCCTGATTACATTAGCAAATGAAGCCAAATGGGACAAATAGTAGTATGATTTCTCTAAAGAAATCATTCCTCACTAATCTCTAGTTCTTTGCAGAGAAAAGTACAGAAGCAAAGTATAATAAATGTATGTAATGTAGTTAGACTTTTGGGATTAGTGAGGTTCTAGTTTAAAAACTAATTGAAATATGGGTAAGAAAGGAAAGATATACAAGAGCATATGTAAAATGGTACCATTGATGAAAGAAAATGTGAATGTCCATAGAATATTCCTGGAAGAATACACAAGAAACTAGTTGTTACCACTGGAAACATATTTTTTCATTGTGCATCTTTTAAAGCACCTTGAAAATTTTTTAGTGACCAAAGGATTACCTAGGGGGAGGGAGGAGAGACACTGGAGATCAAACACACAAAAAGGTTAATTAACAATATATGATAGTGATGATCGTGTGGGCTGTAAAATCTGAGAGTTTAAAGAAGAGATCTTAGGGAGGGATGGGGACTCATTGAAGAACTTTCCATATGTAGTTGTATTTGAAGTAGACCCCCAAAGGTAACTAAGATTTATAGAGCAGAGAGGAAGAAGAGCAGTTTAAGTTGAGTAAGAAAGTATTTGGCAAGCAGTATGTGGACCTCATACAGAGTAGTAAGTTCATGATAGAAAGGAAGTTTTTAATTTTAAAATTATATGTGTTATTGAGAACTATTTCATAGGTTCAAAAGAGCATATATAACAGACATCAACCACAAAGAATATTAAAATGAACACATGTATCCATTATCTGGTTTAATAAATATAACAGTAATACCTTTAAAGCCTCATAATGCTCTTCTATATTTCACATTCCTCTTCTGCCCCCACCCAATTGGTATCCTGAATTTTGTGTTATCATTCGTGTTATCACTCACTTGCTTTTTCTTTGTGATTAGTTCCCTTCCCACCTATAACTTCTTAATTTTGAAAAACTCCAAACCTCCAGAAAAGTTGAAGGAGTACAATGAACACCTGTATACTCTTCACCTAGATTTACTGAGTGTTAATCTTTTCCACATTGACAGAATGACATGAACAAATACTTATGATCTAATGTTAATTGCATAAAACAATATAAAGTCATATGTATAGTAGAATTGCAACCACGTACGAAAATACTAGAAGGAAGTGGTCAAATGTTAATAATGGTTTTTGCTGAGTGAAAGGAGTAAGAGTTATTTCTGTTTTACATCTTTATGCTTCTCTACCTGGTTTTTTCTGTAAACACATAGTCTGTAATGAAAAGTTAAGCTAAGTTTAAAACATTAATTTAAAAAATATGTGGAGATATTTGAAATCACCAAAATCTAGAAAAAGTGCCTAACAGCAATAGAATACATAAATTATATGACATCCATATAATGTAATACTGAATAGCAATGAGAGTGGAATGAAATGACATGGATGAATCTCACAAACAGTATTAAAGGAAAAAGGTCATGAGGGATAATTTGGGAGTTTGGGATTTGCAGTACTACTATGTATAAAATAGATAAACAGCAAGGTCCTACTGTATAGCACAGGGAACTATATTCAATACCTTGTAATAGCCTATAATGAAAAAGAATATGAAAAGGAATATATATCTATATATCTATCTATCTATATATATATCTATATATCTCTGAATCATGCTGTACACCAGAAATTAATACATTGTAAACCAACTATACTTCAATATAATTAAAAATACATATATGTGGAAAGAAAGAATAGGAGACAGTGAGTATCAAACATTTGTTCATAAAGTTTGGTAGTCCCAAAAAGTCAGTTTAAAATACAGTGATATGGAAAACAAACCTGGGAACAGTTCACATATCTGAGGAACTCTTAATTCTTTTATCTCCATGGTAGCTTCCAGATTCCCCCATCTTATGTAAAGAGCCCCTATTTCTTTAAGGCTCCTGCAGTCTGGCTGTATACCCCTCCATTTCTCTCCCTGGGTGTCATCTGCTTACCTCCTGATTATTCTCTTTCATTGAAGGCTGACACCTGGCTCAGTCCTGTCCTTGACTTCCTAACCAGAGAGCTTCCTCTCCATTCCACTTCTCTCCCACCTCTGGGAAATACAAAATTCTTACCTCTTCTGAAAAAATATTACCTCTTCTGAAATATTAAATTCAAGCCTCCTGCTTTGACTACAGCTTTCTATACTTCCAGCTCTCTCGTTTATCCACTGTTCTTGGACCCACCCGACCCTCTAACCCCTTAATTCTTCCATTAGCCCCACCATGTCTTCACCTCCCTCCCTATCTAACTTACATTCCATGGTCTGTCATTTCAGCCACTCTGCTGTGGGTATCTCAGTGCCCTCTTTATCTTCTTCTGCAACCCTCTAACCTTGGATCAGTCTGGCTGGCTGTTTACACTCAGAATGCAAAGTGCCACTGAAGAAAATACCATGACCACTCCAGACCTCTCAGAAATCCTCTTTCCTAGTCAACTTCCTTTCCGTTCTCCATGGTGACTTTTTCAAAGTTTCCTCAAATCTCTTCCACTTTACACTCCAGTAGAACATTTTATCATCTGCTTCCAGGAGACAGATCATCAAATGAGAACTTCCTTGAAATACTGACACTAAACCTACGTATTTAACTGTATTCACGTTTATCCTTTCCTCCCTCCTATCCTTAAACCTCCAAAGCTTAAACCTCCACTTGGGCTCTGGCTCCCAGCCCTGCCACTTTCTCAGGGGCTAATGGTAACTCTCCTTTATCTCCCATTCTACTTGCTCCTTCCCAATGACACTGAAATGTGCTCAAATCTCCCTACTTAAAGAGACATGCTGGACCCCTTAGTTGCCACCCTACCTCTCTATGCCCACCCACAGCCATGCTTGAAGGAATCTACACTCATTTTCCAACCTACTGCCCTGCCACTCCACTGAAACTGCTTTTACAAGATTCCCAACAAGCTGATTACTAAATTCAGAGGATATTTCTGACCTGTTAACTTGACCACCCCTTCTTTAAATAGTCGTTGTGATCTATGCGAGTGTGTGATCTCACATCTGCTCATGCTTCTGTTGCTGCCTTTTAACTAAATCCTTTCCTTTGCTCTTCATTGAGTAAAAGGAATATCTTAAGAAGAAAAGGAAGATTTAAGCCCCAAATTGTTGTCTTTGTCTTCTCCCAGTTTCTTTTAGACCTGCTTTGATTGACCACTGTGATGGAAACTGAATGTAATAGTTTTATACAAAATGGCAAATACTAAATTTTTTTTTCTCTTTTGACATTGCCTTTTAACAGTTTCTTTAATAGTTTTTCATTGACTGGCCAGTCTGAATGCCTTGCTTCCCATCTGTGGTTAAGCCCCAGTTGTTTCAGCAGAATTGCCCTGACACCTTTCCTGGCTAATCCCAAGCTCACGTCCTCCTGCCACTTTGCTTGCCTGTGGGCCCTTTCACCACCTAACTCTCTGGACAGGAAGAGTTACTTTAATTTCACACTAAATTAAATATGATCATTATATTAAAATCAACTAATTTTTTAAAAATGCTATATTGCAAAACTGTATGACTCCTAAAATGTATTCCAGAACTAAGTAATGAAGTTATCCACTCCCTCCATTAGAGAAAAGAGTTTGAGCTCTGATGTCAGGTAGCATCTGGAATCCAAGTTTTGCCACTTACTAACAGTGAGCCTGGGTAAGCAACTTATCCCTCAAGTCTCAGCAACCTTATTCTTTAAAACAGGGATATTAATGCCTATGTCACATAGTTCTAGTGAAGATTAGTGAGCTAACTTACATAAAGCACTGGCTATAAGGCATTTGCTAATTGATAGCTATTGTTCTAAACAATCAAGTTAGCAATTAGCCATTTCTCACTTCAGAGAGACTCGCTTAAGATGATTCTAAGGTGAGAGGATTCACACCTGAGTTATGAATAGCACCTTAAACTGAAGGAGCAAAGGGCTGACTTTAGTTATTCTTGCTCCCAGTCGTTGGCCCCATTTCCTTCCTTTCCCCAACTTCATATAAATACGCTTAACTCTGGCATTCTATGAAACAAACCACATTTTACCGTATTCACATCTCCCAATGGAGGCACAAACATTGTTGTTGGGTTGGAAACCAAATGTTAGCCACAGATTTGGTCTACTAATTTTCTAATCATGACAGATGTTACCTGGATGCCGAATAATGCTGACTCTCAGGAAATCCCAAGGGGAGCATTCATTGCTAAATAAAGACTGGCTAGCACAAGGAAAGGGAAAGAAAACTAAAAATTTTGAGTACCTGTTCCAAGGACCTTTTATGCTGCTGGGCATTTTCCCAACCTTATCTTGTTTAATCTTCTCAACAACACTGTAAGGTAGATTCTTTTTAAGTGACCCTGTCCTGGTTTATGCCTGTTGTCCTCAGTGAAACCTTAATTTCTATTATCCATATTTTATGGTTGAAGAAATGGAATCTAAAAGAAGAAAAGTATTCTGTGCATGGTTACAAAGCCAGAAAACTCCCTTCGGTAGCTGGATTTCTTCTGTGAATATCCCATTCATACTTCATCCTACTACAGTCTTACATGTTGAGCTATTCCTTTCTCTTAACTACAGTCTTGACTTCTTCAACACACCACCATTTTGCTGTTCAATAAATCCATGGGTGCTCAAGTCCTCACCTTCCTTGACCTCTGTGTGACATTTCACACTGTTTACCTTTCCTTCCTCTAATACTCTCTCTTTGGCTTCCCTAGCACCATTTTCCAGGGTCTCTCTCACCAGTTTGGCTCTCCCTTCTAAATCTCCTTCTCCCGTCCCTTAGATATTGTTCCTCCCAGGCCTTCTTCATAGATCACACTTTATTCTGAATTGACCTCATTCTTGACTTCGGTAGTGGTTACTCCCTGCTGATAGATTCCCACACCTTTAACTTTAGCCCAGAGCCTATTCAGGATCTACTACCACATACCTGGTAAGATCTGGACATCTGGATTTGCATGCCCCAAAGTTACTTAAGAAAGCCAACCAAAAATACATCACCGTTCTTCCCAAACTCTTCTTCCAGCATTACTCTTCTTTGTCAGTGGACCCATCATCCTCTTGGTCACCCAGGCTAGAAACTTGGGTATCATCTTTGACTCCTCCCTCTGCCTCAGACTCCCTCCCAATACATTATCGAGTTATATAATTCTCTCTTACCTTCATCTTTTCTGACCTGACCTTCATTCTGACTACCTTCATCTCTCCTCAACTGTTGCAACAGCATCAGTCTGTCTCCATTTCCTTGTCCCGTTTTCTCCCCTCCAATCCATTCTCTCTTGATATTGTAGTCGCTTTTTTAAAATGCATATATGATCATGATATTCTCCTTATATAACCCTTAAGCTTGCATTGTACACTTTAAAAGGGGGAATTCTGGGAGGAGGGTATAGCTCAGTATTAGAATGCATGCTTAGCATGCACAAGGTTATGGGTTCAAACCCCAGTATCTCCGTTAAAAATAACCTAAGTACCTGGTCCCCCCAAATAAAAAAGTGAATTTTACAATATGTAAATTATATCTCAATTTAAAAAAAAATTTAACCTGGTTTACAAAGTCTCACGGGACCTGGTCTGACCTCAGTATCTCATTGCCCACTCTCCCCAGGCCTCACACCTCCTCTTAGCTGTACTGTTCTGCGCTTCCGTCTGCTTCTGAGCTCTCCATGCACCCCCTCACCTCTAAACTCTGCACTATTTATGCTATTCTTTCTCCTTACCCTCTCCCTCCTCTTCACTTGGCTACCTTCTCCTTGTCCTTCTGGTCTCAGCTTGAGATGATGCTTCTCTAGAAAGCCTTCCCTGATCTCCCCAGACTGTGTTCAGGTATTCCCAAGCCATTTCTTACTTAGCCCTTTTGTAGCATTTATCACATTACATTTGTCCATTTTATGAATATTGAGTGTGTAACTGCTCTGGGCTGAGCACTGGGCTAGGTGCTAGATATTCAGTGGCAAATAAAAGTCATGATCCCTGCCCTCCTAGAGCTTATAGTCTAAATAGGGAGAAAGATGGACATTAAACAACAAATTACACTAAGTATTTTCCTTGTAATTACAATGTTTTAGGGCAACTTGAGAGGGTATGATCAAAGATTTGACATAATTGAAGTGATCAGGGAAGACTTCTTTGAGAAAGTAACATTTAAGTAAAGATTTTAAGAATCAGGTGTGGCCAAATGATGAGTGGAGGGGGTAGTGTTCCATGCAGAGGAACAGCATGTGAGAAGGCTTGGGGGAGTTTCAGAAACTGAAAGGCTAACGTGAGAGATAAAGAAGAGCTTGGGAGGGCCAAATCATGCAGGGCCTTGTGGATTATGGTAAGAATGTCCTCTTAAGAGTGTTGGAAGCCTTTGAAGACTTAAACAGGGAAACTTTAAAAGCTTCCCTTGGCTGCTGTGTACAAGTGGAAGAAGCTAACAAGTTATGAGGCTCAAAAACTTCTCTGAATTCCCACTAACCTGTAAGCTCCTTGAGGGCAGAAATTATGTCTTACTAGTGTATTCACAGAGTCCAGAATTGTGCCTGTTAGATAGTAGATGCTCAGTATTAGTTAATTAAATAAATGGACAGGGGTGGCCAGGATTCCAACTTAGTTTTTCAAGAAAGGCTCAATGCCCCACTCCCACCCAAGAATGATTAGATAATTAGATATTCCTCCTTTTGCCTCTAGTGCATTTGTGGCCAATTGTATTTTCCAAAAATGGCCACAGTAATATCTTACACCCAAAATGCTCTTATTACAGTGTGACATTGTCATTCTTCCCACTGAGAAGTGAGGTCTAATTCCATCCCCTTGGATCTGAAATGAGGTCATGAAAGTTGATTCAGCTTCCTCCTGGTTCTCCTGGGATACTTGCTTTTGGAATCCAGCCACCATGCTATGAGAACACCCAAGCTGCCCTGTGTAGGAGCCCACATGGAGAAGAACGAATAGACAGCCTCAACTTGCCAGCCATTTGTGAGTGAGATATTCGGAAAGTGAATCCTACAGCTTCCACCAGTCCACCCAGTAGACACCTTTTGGAGTAGAAATGAGCTGTCCCCACTGAACCCTGCCCAAGTTACAGATTCATTAGCAAAATAAATGATGGTAGTTGTTTTAAGCCACTTAAATCTTGGGATGGTTTTGTTAAGCAGCAATAGGTAAGTGGAACAGCATCCTATGTCTGTCATGCAGGAAGGTTATGCAATTCAGTGGTTAAGTGGGTGGCCTATGACTGTCTTGTTTTAAAGCCCACCTCTGCTACTTACTAGTTGTATGACCTTTGGCAAGTTACTTAACCTCTCTGTGCTTCACTTTCCTTCTTTTTTCAGTGTAAATAAAAATAGTATTTAAGTTTGTTATGAGGATTAAGTGATTAATGCAGGTAATGCAGACCTATATCAATCTTTGTAATCATCTCAGACAAGCCCCCAATCATTCGACCATCACTCTCACGATTCTGTGTTTTTATAGTACTTCTGGTGTATATATATGTATATATGTGTATGTGTTCATATGTGTGTATATATACATATATAATATATAGCTTTTAGCACTATCTGAAATGGTCTTGTCTACATGTTTATTGTTTATCCCATCAGAGTGTAAGTCCCAGTAAAGCAGGAACCTTGCCTGTCTCATTCACTGCTGTATCCCCAGTACCTGGAATGGTGCCTGGCACAAAGTGCCGGCTTATGGCTGGGACATTGTGCTGTACACCAGAAATCGACACATTGTAACTGACTGTACTTCAACTTTAAAAAATAATAAAAATTAAATAAAAGTAAATAAATAAATTTAAGATAAATAAATAAATAAACAAAAGGCAGGCACTGAGTTTCTCCCAGTAAGACACTTAATTCTAGCAGTATCTCTACCATCACGTCCCTTGTCTCAACCTCCTTGATCCCTGACCCCATTTTAATGGCCTCACTACATTTATTCATTCACCAGCTTTTTTTTTTTTTTAGTGTTTCCCAGTACTTGGGCTGCATATCTGTTTGTATTTTGAAAACCTAATCTTTGACTTTCAAGATCATTCGGGTTTCAAATTGTCTGCTCTCTCTACAACTAAACCTCCATGCCCTCTTGCTGATCATTCATAAAGTGACTGTTCTCCTGAATCAACACATCTATGTGGTTTACCAAAACTCAGTTGAGGGTACTGGCTGCATTAACCTTATCCTGATGTCATGATGGAGTGTTATAGTCCCAGGTCCAAATGATAGATCCCCTTACTCTGCTCCAAGGTATGTCCAGATCAGAATTTGGGGCCAGAGTAAAATGTTTCAGACTAGTTATAAATGTAGCCCCAAGGCTTAAAAAGCTTTAGGAATTGCTCCCATGGAAATACAGTTGTAAGAGGCTGAAGTCGACCATTGAGACAGGTGCCAGGAATCCTAGAACCACAGTATATTGTCACCTTTGATTTTACTTTTAAGGGTCTTTATTTATTATGGCGTGTGTGTACTATTTCAGGGGCAGGGGGTTGGGCCATTTTGGGACTGTGAGGGGACTTATAGCACCTCTCTCCAAAATAATACACATCTGCCGGAGTGCGCGCGCGCACACACACACACACACACACACACACACACACACACAATATTTAGAAACCATTTCTCAAGGTCCAGGTTACGAACCCACTGTGATTTCATGAAGATAGAAGCTTTCTCTAAACCATAATTTGGTCCTTTATCACATACTGTTTTCATTTACCTTTTCATGTGTGTATGTTTTATCCCATTGAATGGGTAAGCTCCTGAAGAGAACATACAACTTTTATTACTCTCTATAATGAGCGCATATAGTGAGTGAGGCTTGTGGGAAATATTTGCCAACTGAGTCCTTTGATGCTGCTGTGATGTACTAAAGACAGACAACTTTCCTTCAAGATTCCACCCACCACCTCATCTCCCTCCAAAACGAAAGAGATCACCACAGAAGGACCTGGACCCTAGACTCATGTTCTATTTATGTTATAGGTTTTTGGCTGAGGCATTATTTACATACTCTTCATGCAAATACCCAGTCTTGGATCTTCAGAGAACAAGGTTTTGTAGAAAAACCAACCAACCAACCAATCACTAATAGTAAATGAGTGTACTCTGTTATGTGAAAATTTGTCTTCTTTCTTCCCTCCACAGCTCTGTGCCTAACCCTGTACACACTAACACCTGTCATCAGACCCCCTACTTACTATATTCCATGAGTTTTATTTCTCAGACCACACTGTCCTGGCATGTGCTTGTGAAAAAATTAAAGACAGGAGTAATCCTAATGCTAATAGAATGGTGGCCATGTTGTTTTCCCTTTTCTTCTGATCCTTGCCTCCCACCTATACATTTCCACCGGCTACCTTTAATCCTAAACAAGTTCCTGTTTAGAATTTGGAACTTTTCCCTCCATCCAGTACCTGCCCCTGACTCTATAGGCAGTTGCAGCCACCTGGTGGGCATATGGAGAAATAACAGGTAGATTTCCCCAAAAATCTCTGGTGAAAGAAAGAAGCTCTGTGGAGTAATTTTTGGTCTTGGATCTGTAGTGAACAAGGAAAGAGAAACCCATGGATAGATTACGGCACAGGATCCAGACATCCTATTTCTTGGTCTCACCTTGACCCCCAGGACACAACATCCCGTCCACTAGTTATTATAGACAGATGAATTCACTTAACATTTGAGTTCATTCAATCAACATTTATTGAGCAGCAACTGTGTGCCCAACAATGAACAAGATGGACATGATCTCTGCTCTTGTGAGCTTACAATCTATCAGCCAGCCAGCCAATTACATCCTTTTTTGCCTGCTACTGTCAGGAAATCTACCTGTTATTCTCATTTTCCTTCCTTGTTTCGGTTAAAGGGGACCAAATCTGGCCACTGCCTTCCATGGTTGTTCTCTTTTGAACACCAGGAGTTTTCTGACTTAATTAGCTCCTCTCTTTACATTACCTCTGTCAAGCCCCTTCTTGTAAACTGACCATATTACAAAGATGACCTTGTCCTCCTCATATTCCCTCAGAGGCACAGGCCCATCATGAATATACTGTGCTGTTTGCCTCCTTTTTGCTCCCCCAACTAAAGTGTCCCAATCCAAAGGCCCTTTTCCCACTAGTTTTTCCTGGAGTCAGTGTTTGCCCACCTCTTTGCCTCAGACAAGTAAGAGGAAAATTTTGCTATGGGATTAATCAGGAAGTAGACTGAATAGCTATTACTCAGCTGACACTTAGCCTCCCCTGTCCCCTCTCTGCCACTGCAGAACTCTGCTAACTCCCTTCCAAAGACAATAACTGCAAAATAAAACAAAAGCCAAAACAAACAAACAACCCCCCCAAATAACAACAAAAGACCCCCCATCATACTACACAATAGGACTATAGGTTCCCATTGTGCAACGAGCCTGGACATTGAGATACTCTCTTTACATTGAGAAGAACATGGAGAACATTGCATTCTGGTTACTAACTAGTGTGCCTTTTGTGCTATTAAATCTTGCTAATCTTCAGAAGACTTATCTGTAAAATAGTGGTAATGGTATCTATCTTACGGGTAGTTGTGTTAAATGAGGTGTATCAAGCACATAGCATAATATCTAGCCTGAATTACCTGGCGACTGTTCACCTCCTTTCTTCCTCCTGGGTTTCAGCTGCTAAATACTATTCGGAAGGGAGTAACCCAGTTTTGTATGGCCAGTGATAGACATTTCCTATTGCTATCTTTGTAAACCTCATCTTTCTGCAGCCATCCCATTTCCATCATTGCCAGAAAACTTCTTCCATTCCTTGTCCCTGTGTAGGACTTCTCTTTCTCTTACTGTCAAAAAGTTCTGCCTGAGCTCTATCTGATTTCTTCTTAGAGCTCCCTCTTCTTAGATCTCTCTGATCTAAGATACTTTATTTTCTTGTATCATTCCTAAAACTTAATGCACTTCTAGCATTCTCCCTAACTTCCTCAGAGTAAATTTAAATGAGGAGTAGGACCTTTACACTTCAGGAAAGCATGGGAACCACAGGCCAGTTCCCAGAGTGGAATGGAGGTCTAGGTTCAGGAGCCGCTGTGCACCCCACCCCCCGCCAATCCCCACCTCTCTTCCTGCAGGGCACAGAAACAGCTAAACTCAAAATATGTCTTGAGTCTGCATGAGCATATATCTTCCTATAGCTCTGTGAGGTCATCATTGAAGTAGAGCAGTACTGCAGGTGTGTAGAGTGTACTGTCCATATTGAGATAATCAAATTCTTCCTCCTCATCCCGGATACCATTCTCTTCCAGGGTTTGATCCATGTTCAGGTTCTTGCCTTCAAACTTCCATGTGTAGCTGGCAGCATGTGCATTATAGGGGAGATAGCGGTGTAGGATTTCCCACATGGATTCCAGTGCCCCCACCTGGAGAACACGAAAGCACCCCATCCCCAGGATTCTGGGTGGTAGACACACACACACACAAGCAAAGGCCAGGAGCCCAAAAGATGATAGAGGTGGGGTGAGAGTGGTTCCCTTGTCAGATAACAGCTTAAGGCACTCCACAGTCCCAGATATAAAGTTGGAGCTCCAACATGCAATGCATGGCCCCCAAATCCTGTCTTTATGGTGATCACTTCTAATAAACAGATGGCCCTAAAGTCACTGCCCTCTCACCTCATCCTCACAATAGAGCAGACTAATAAGAGAGTCCCATTGCAATTGCTGTACAAAACACAGCATAGCACGTAAGAGCTTCTGAGGACCACCATCACTAAGATGCATGAATTGTTGCCCTGGGCTTATGAAGAAGTCTCTTGTATCCTGTGGCCCAGCCATTGCTTGAATTCCCAACCCCGGGTACCTAGGTGATGGTATTTCCTCAGTTACCTCTAAATGGAAAGAAAATACAGCTCCTGGTCATGGAGAGCTGCTGACCTGAGGATCTGCTTGCAGATTTGCTGGGATTCTCAGTTCTCTCTAACCTGCCCTCAGGTACCGGTTCTCACCTCCAGTGTGTGCTCCTGCGACGTGAGCGTGTTAATGATGCGGATATTCCGAGTCTTGGCGGACAGCCGCCCCACCTCGTACCGTGACCCCTGCCACCAAGGCTTCCCGAAATCATTGGCCCAGTCAGAACGGGGCAGCTGAGGCGGCACGTGCAGAAAGCGGCCCCGGGGAGTGCGGTATCTCAGGCAACCGGTCAGCGGATCTATGTGCTTGCGGATCTTTAAAGCAGAGTTTGGGGGAGAGGAGTCGGCGCAGCCACTACCTCGGGCTCTGGCTTACCCCTGCTTTTCCCTCCTCATCCCCGCTCTCTAGTGCACCTCCCCTCAACCCCAGGTTCCAGCAGAACTCACGTCTCTGGTCTTTGGATCAAACCAATGGCTGACGTCCTGGCCCGCAACTTCGACTATGGGTTTCAGCAGAAGGTCTCCTGGGAAAGAGCAGCCGCCGTCAACGTTGGCAATCCAAGAACCAAGAACCCCCAAATACGCCCCCGTCGCTGGCCCACAGCGTGGCCTTTACCTTTGTACTCCTGTGCCAACGGCGTTAGGTCGTACACATTTCCCAGGTAAGACACCCAGAGGTCTTCCGGCTGGTTGTGTTGGGCCACCTCGGCCGGCGTGAAATAGCGACGCTGGAAATACTCGAAGTCTGGCCCGGGCACTAGGCCCCGGCGCGGCATGGTCCTTGTTCTATCGGTCACGAGCTCCTTTAGTTGCTTCCTCGCTTATTAAGGACGCACAGTAAGCGTCCCTCTCATCCAGGAGCTAAGGCGAGGGCGTTTATCCGCTGACATGGAAACCATTGTCCTTTTGCGGCCACCGTCGACTGGGGTCAAACGCTGCGTGCAATAGGAGGGGCGTGAGCTGCGCGTGCTCACGGGAAACGTAGTCCGATTCCGGCATCCAAGTAATTGAGAGAACACCCTCCGTTTTAATTCAGAGTGGCCTAGACTATAAGGAGTATTTAGGACAGATTATCTCGTGAGGCCGAGAAACAAGGGAAAGGAGGAGTGAGAATATTGAAAAAAGGTATTCTTGCTAAATTCCGGGGTTCCTAAAGGATAAGAACCCAAAGAAGTGAGAAATTTCTCGCGATATCTTAAAACGTCCGGCGTAATAGGCCTCAGTCAGCCACCGCGCAGAAGTAGGAAAAGCTCGCGAGATCTCTGCAGTTACTGGGGAGACTAGGAAGAGAAGTGATCTCGCGAAAGAAAACAGGTTGGGAGCGCTCGCGAGATCTCAGACCACCCGACCCAAAAGGTTGTTAGGAAGTCGAAGGGCCTGGAGGAGGCCCGGGGACAAATGGCCGGCGCTGGACCAACCATGCTGCTACGAGAGGAGAATGGTTGTTGCAGCCGGCGTCAAAGCAGCTCCAGCGCCGGGGTTAGCGCGGGCTCGGGTTTTGGGATTGAGGGGCCGTCGGGGAGCAAGATGGGGGAACGAAGGGGGAACTGCAGCTCCCGGCAGCCTCTGGGCTTCGTGTGAGCGCCCCGCGGGCTGTCGGGAGCTGTGGTTCCGCGGGCGGGCAGCAGCCGGGGCGGCGCGGTCTGAGCGCGTGTCCCGCCCCTTCAGGACTCAGATGGGGAGCGCGAGGACTCGCCCTCTGCGCGCGCTAGGCAGCAGCTGGAGGCGCTGCTCAACAAGACTATGCGCATTCGCATGACAGATGGACGGACACTGGTCGGTTGTTTCCTCTGCACCGACCGCGACTGCAATGTTATCTTGGGCTCGGCGCAGGAGTTCCTCAAACCATCGGGTCAGTGCCCAGGGAATGCAGGACCTGCCTGGGAATGCGGCGGAGCCTCAGGCGAGGCAGTTCCCCTTCATTGCCTGGCTGCACCCCTTCTATTCTGGGGCTAGAAGTCGTGGCTCAGAAGGGGTGGGACCGACGCTGGCCTGCCTCCCTGATGCTCTGACCCTTCTTTCCAGATTCCTTCTCTGCCGGGGAACCCCGTGTGCTGGGCCTGGCCATGGTACCCGGACACCACATCGTTTCTATTGAGGTGCAAAGAGAGAGCCTGGTGGGGCCTCCCTATCTCTGAGTACGATCTCGGGCTTGCCCTTCAGACGTCATTAAACCTGTAACCGAAGTGGTCTGTGTCTGTGTGTAGGTGGGATACCAGGGCAGGGGTTGCACATCTCACCCCTTGAGGACGAGGTTTATCTGAGGTCAGAAGCACTCTGAACCCTCGTTTTACAGCCTGGACGTCCAGAGCTGACAGAGGTTCCCTCAGGTTCGGGGTTGGGAATGGGGGACAGGCTGAGCTTCTGACCAACAGGCCTCAGGGTGGGCCCTTCCACCTTCCCTCCCACGCCGCTGCTCCAGAATTGTGGCGGGAGGGGGATGTCATCCTACTCCGGAAGGCCCATTGTTTTTCTCCCCGGCCTGGCAACACCGAGTTCCTCTAAGCTGGGGTCAGAGAACAGGCTCGGGTCCCCAAGGGGAGCAAGACAGACGACAGAGGCCAGGCCTCTCCACTCTTATTGACGGGGAGGTGACTTTGGTGTCAGGGACAGAGCTCTGAGGTCTGGCCAGGAAGAAAGGGCTAATGCGATAAGGGAAGGCCAGGAGGCTGAAGGATGCTCCGGTCTGCGCACTAGAGCCACCCCCAACCCCACCCGCATGTTGTTTCCTGCGCCTGGACACAGGGCAGAAATGGTAGTATTACCCTTCTCTATAGGATCCCAGAATCGCGTTCACCTTATTACTTTTTTATTGATCACTCCTTCCCCTGCAACCTCACCCCACCACCCCACCCCGCGGCGCGTAAATACTAGGAGCTGCACCGGAAAAGGAGGGCACCAACGCGGTTGAGTGTCCTGTGCACAGGAGAGTTGGGCGGTGGGTGCAGGGTCCAGCCCAGATGTTCAGGATTCAAATATGGGCAGTGAGGGGAAAGCGGGTTTTCCGGGGTGTGGCGAAGTTTCACCAGTTTTGGTTTCACAGATGCTGCTGTTTTGTTCCCCAGGGGGATGCTAGGACCCGTTTGGGGCAAAAGTCGGGACAGGATAGGTCGGGAGACCTACGGGCTTCAAGTCCTTGGGCCGACAGGCGGTTGTAACAGTTGTTCTTGCTTGGCTCGAGGGTCCTCAGACCCAGACCTTTCCTGATGTTGGAACGGTCTGGGGCCCTGGTGAGGCCCGGGTTTGCCGGGGCTGCGGGGTGCGCTGGCGCCGATAGAGGGCTCGGCTGTAAGGCACGAGGCAGTCGGCCAGGCGGAGGCGCAGGCAGAGGCGGCGGTAGCTGGCCAGGGCAAGGACGAGCAGCGGCACGAGGAGTAGGAATCCGGTGACCAGCAGGGCTGTGAAGCCCGGGTCCCGCAGGTGCGCGGTGCAAGGGGGTGCCTGGGAGCGCAGGAACTGTGGGAGGAGAAGAGGCATGAGGCCCAAGTCAAACAGCCCAGGCCGGGAGAGATTGTGGCCCACAGGCCCCACCGCCACCGTCACACACACCCACACGCACACCGCGGGGCGCTCGCTCACCTGGGAGTGGCAGAGGAAGCCAAAGCCTAGCATGGTGACAGCGGGTAGCAGGATAGTCCCCAGCACCAGCGCCAGCAGGAGAAGATTGAAGGCAGCCACCAGCAGATTCTGGGCCGTGACCAGCACAGCGCAGGCCCAGCAGTCCAGGGGGTCCCGGGGCTCTGGGCCGCCGCCGGGAACGGGCCGCTGAGCCCCGGGGACATCCGCCATGGCCCGCCTGCCTCCCTCCCGCCTGGGCTGCGGCCCTTATAGCCCTCTTTCCTGCCCCTCCCCCGGCCCAGCCTCTCCCCACCCCCCCTTATCCTGGAATGCGGCTCCAGGACTAGGCACCCCCCCACCCCATTCTGAGGAGCGGACCAGCGCTCTGGACATTCCACAAGCGCCTCCGGGGAGGGCCTCACCCTCGCTGGGGTCTGCCCAGTCCCTCCCCATCAATCACCCAGCCTTGCGGCCCTCTTCCCAGTACTCCCGCTATCACCAGCACGTTATCAAAACAGGATTTTTTTCTGATTTTATTTTTAATATTAATATTCTCACACAAAAATCACCGAAAATAAGGGTAGGGTTGGGAAGACCCCTCTGCCCCTGGGGCAGAAAGACAGTGCAGTGCGAGGGGGCGGGACTGTAAACTCCCCACCCCTCCGCAGCCCCAGCGTCGAGGAGAAAAAAACCGACAAAACGAAAATAAAGCCCCAGAGAAACTCATCCCGGGGTGTCCCTGCCCCAGTGAGGCCCTGGCCCTGGGCTGTTTCACGCTTAAAAAGAAAAAGGGGGTGTGTGTGAGGGGAAGGTCCGTATTTTTTAAATTGTCCGGGGCTGGGAAGGACGGGGTTCCTTTTCCTCATAGTTCTTTAAAACTTTAAATTTTTTTATTTTATTTATTTATTTTTTACAAAATACCATTTCAGTTCCCACTTCTTCCCCTACAGTACAGGAGTCGCTCACCCTCAGGCGGGTTGGGGTCGGGTCGGGAGTGGGGGACTGGTCCGAGAAAGTGCAGGACGTAGGGGAGGGGAGCGGGTTTGAGCACCATGAGAACCCGGCTGGAGCCGCGGGCGGGCGGGTAGACGGGCGGAGACGGACGGGCCGGGCCGGGAAACACACTGGGGCGCAGGGAGAGCCCGGCGGCGGGCAATCCCTGGAGGGGCGGGCGGAATGGCTTGGGGTTGCGGGAGGTCGGGTTTTCCCAAAAATGAATAAATAGAGGTGAGTGGGACTGTTATAAATTAAAAACCAAAAAAAAAAACCAAACAAACCCAGAAAATACAAATCATAACCAAGTGAATAAACAGACATGTACAGGGGATCACAGCTAGCATTGGAAGTAAAAAAAGGAGGTTCTGGGGGAGGGGTAAAGCCCATAGAAAGAATCTCATTAAAAACCTCGGCTGCCGTAATGTCTATGTACATACACGAGCCGCGTGTATCTGCGCCGGGCGGGCGGGCGGCTGGCAGGCGAGAGGGAACCCGTATGTGACCCCCGCCGCCGCCGGAGCCTGGTCCTTGTGTCTGCTGCTAGAAAGGCCAAAGTCGGTGAGGGGAGGCGCTGATGGGCGAGGGGCTGCCAGCCCCCTCCCCCGTCTCCCTTTTTTTTTTTTCCTTTTTTCCTCATTTGTTAAAAAAAAAAAAAATTCTTTTCTTAATAAATTGAGGGAAGCTGCCAATGGGGTGGAAGGGCTGGGACCGACCCCTTCCCGGCCAGAGGCGGGACCTAGGTCCAACCCAGGCATGTGCTGGTGGCCCCGCGGCGCCCTGTGGGCGGGCGGGCGGGCGGGGCGTCCGGCCTCATCGCGACGTGCTGGCGGGGGCCTGTGGGAGAAAGCGGGCGGGGCTCAGGAGGGCGCGATCGGTCACCCCTCGGCCCAACCTGGCGCCCCCTCCTGGACCCCGCCCGCCCGCGCCGCGCCCTCACCAGCGTGAAGGCGTCGTAGGCCTGCGCCAGCTCCTCGGTGCGGTACTGCTCCAGCACCACCACGCCCTGCAGGCCGGCGCTACGGCGCCGCGCACAGGCCTCGCAGTGCACTAGGTACGTGTTGCGGCTGCCATTCTCACTCGTCACGAACAGGATGTTGAACACCTCCACCTGCGGCAAGGAGGAGGCAGTGGTCACAGGGAGGGAGGCCGGAGGCGGATCCCTCCCTCCAGGGAAGCGGGAGAGGGAGAGGGGCCCACTCACGTCGCACTCGTTGCAGTAGTAGGCGGGCTCGTCCTTGACCCGGCCCTGGTAAGCGATTTTCTTCCCGGCCCGCACCAGGCTCTCCCGCTGCACCTGGCAGTGCTTCATGGACTGCAGGAGGCAGAACCTGCGGCGGAAGCGGGGCGAGGGGCGAGGTGGTGGTGAGGCGGGGCGGGGTGCGGTCACATCCCCTCACACATCCCCGTCACAGTTGAAACTTCGTTTGGTTTCTGTCTACTTGGATCACTGGAAAATAAAGTTCCTCACGGCAGGTACCTCATCAACTGCCCCAGCATAGCAGCCCTGCAGGGCATGAGGTAAAGGGTGGAGAGATGGAGGGAGGATGGGGTAGAATCAGAAAGAACAGATCCAGCAATCCCACTCCTGGACATACATCCCGAGGGAGCCTTAATTCAAAAAGATACATGCAACAAGTTTCTACTGTTTAGCACAGGGAACTACATTCAATATCTTGTAGGAACTTATGGTGAAAAAGAGTATGAAAATGAATATATGTATGTTCATGTATGACTGAAGCATGATGCTGTACAGCAGAAATTGACAAATTGTAAACTGACTATACTTCAATAAATAAATAAATAAGCACACACACAAAAAAGAAAGAATAAGGCGGGCCAGGTCCAGTGGAGATTAACAGGGCTCTCACTTGATCATCTTGAACAGGTCGGGGTCGCTGATTTTGACCGTTCGAGCGACATTCCAGGACACGTGAATCATGGGCACAATGGATTTGACGTTCTTCACCTCGTTCCACTCGTATCGTTCCAGAGCCAGCTGGTACTGATAGGCTGCAGGCCGGAGAGGGTCACGACAGGATTCCCCAACAACCCCAGCCACTTGGGCCCCAGCCCTTAACTTCATGGCTGGCCTGGCACCCTCCAAGTCCATCTCAAGATGGGGCTCACTCCCAAGGGGCCCTAGCACCTTGCAGCTGAAAGGCTCATCCCACCATCACCTGGGCCCACCCTCTCACCGGTGAGGGGCCCCACGTTCCATGCGATGTTGTTGCACCAGCCAGTGGCCTGCACCCAGTGCACGGTCCCCGCGTTAATCCACACAAGGTCTCCGGGACGCTGCACGAAGCGGTACACAGGGATGTTGGAAGCATAGAGGTCATCCAAGATTGGCCACCAGGAACCCGTAAGGTAGTCTACGCCGTGCCTGTGGGGTGGCCACCGAGTCAGATGGAAGTCTGGGGACCCAGGGACAGGACGTGAACGGCTATCTAGCGCGGGGGAGGGCGGCGCGCACCGGTCGCAAAAGGCGCTGATGGTCTCCCAGTAATGCTCATGCACCGCGAACCACTCGCAGTCGCCTGGGCCAATGTTGATGTTGACCGAACAGAAGTTGTTGTTCTCTTGGTGGCCTGCAGGGGGCGATAAAGAACCGCCCGGTTGGCCGAAGCCGAGCCTGCGCTCCGCGACTAGCCCGCCCCTAGGCGCTCATTGGCTGACGGAAGAGTGCCGGCAGCAGCCCCGTCCCGCGCGCGCCCCTGCGACGCGCGCGCCCCTGCGACAAGCGCACCTGGCGTTCTACTGCCGGGGACCTTCATGTACAGCTGCACCGTGTTCATGCCCAGAATGGTGTGGCCCACGTGGCTCAGCATATTGCCCGTGGATGTTACCCTCATGAAGGCGGGCAGCTTCAGCAGCTCCTGCAGCTGCGGCTTCCACCTGCGGTGGCGAGGGGACAACACAAATGAGAGGCTACCCCAACTAGACCATCCATCAGCTGTTCTGCCTCAGCTTGCTGGCCTCAGCCCTACTGACCGCTTGGCATCGGAGAGGTCGATGTTGGTGCCAAACTTGATGATGTGATGGTTCTTCGGGTCCGGTGCGCTGCTGCCGTGGGGTGAAATGAAATGCACAAGTTGGTGGAGAAACACAGGGAAGGGAAGAAGTCGGGAAGGGCAGGGGCAAAGCATACTCACCTTGGAGGGGTTCCAGTGGTGCTGTCTGGCTCCTCGGACTCCTCGTCCTCACTCTCCTTCTCCTCCTGCTCAGCCACAGGGGTAGGCAGGCCTGGGTCAGTGACCTTGCAGGAGCCCTCCCACCGCAGCCCCGGCTCCAAGTCCTCTGATCCTGCACCCCTGCCTCTACCTGCTCACGCCTCTCACCTGCAGGGACTCCTGGAAGGATGAGGCCTGGTACTGTGCGTACTTGGCAATGGTGGTGTGGGAACGGGAGCTCTCACAGGGCCAGATCTGTCGAGTGCCCGTCAGATCCCAGTTCTCATCTGAGGGCTGCTGCACCTGGGTGCGCACCTCCACCGTGTGCTCACCACTCGCCTCCACCAGCGTCTTGGTGGAGAAGAGGCCCAAGTCTGCAAGGGAAGGCCAAGCAGGGTGTTGGGACAGGGGCTGAGGGCCAGGGTGAGGCCCCAACCCACCCTCTCTTCTTGCTCCCCAAGCTTCTGGTAGGTGGACATGGGCTTCTCAGAGCCCAGACCAGAACAGGTAAGAACCCTGACCCCTCATGAGGCTGGGAGGGTTGGCCCTCCTAGGGTCTGGCCTTCACCCAGATCACCAACCCCTCTTCTCCCACTCTGCTCTAAGCCCCAGCCCCCCCACAGTCCTCAGGTGTGCATGAGGCCTCAAATGCATGGCACCTGGCTCACAGCAGGTGCTTAATGAATGACAATTTAAGTTATTGTATCCAATGAAAGATTTAGTCAAGTGAAAGCTTAGAATGTGCTTCAAATAACTTAGTGGAGGGAAGGGAAAATATGTAAGAAGGGGCTACCAGTATAGAAGAAACAAAATGGATTTTGTATTTCTAGGTAGTTTCCTTTTACTTTTGTTATGTGCTGGAAATTTTGCACAATAGAAGGTTGAAAAAGAGGAAGCCCCAAGACAAGAGTCTTCTTGGGTTTTGTACAATCTGTATTCTTCTCATCCTTCAACACCAAGAAAACCAGAAGAGACTCTAACCAGATCCTGAGATACATCCCTACTGCTGGGGACAGATAGGGAGAAAAGCTGACCCATCACTCAGAACACTCCTCAAATATGGCTTGCACATGACGGAGGATAGCTCATACAGCCATTGTCCTGGGTCTTCAAGAGTAGAGGCTCTCAAAGCCCCAGATCCTTGCAGTCCTCCCCACACCTTTCTGCCTCCCACACTCACTGAGCCGCAGGGAGCCTGCTAGGCCCCGGATCACGGTGATGGGATTTCGAGGGTCTGTACAGAACTGCAGCAGCACCGGTGAGAAGGCATCCCGTTTGCTCTCCAGCTGAGGGACAAGTGGGAGACAAGGCGGCAGTTAGAGCCCTGTCTCAGGCTCAGGACACCCCAACAGCCCCAATACTGTCTTAAACTCCTCCAACAGGGGCGGGTTCTGAGCACTCACGGCACACATACATAGATGCTGGGTGTGGGCGGGTTGAGCTTTTCCCGGGGCAGCTTCTCCTCAGTGTTGATCTTGGGTTTCACAGACTGGGCAGGGGAAAGGTAGGACTCTCGAAACTTCCCTTTCACCTTGGCATTCCTGGGGAAGGACAGTGAAATGAAGACAGAAATATCAGGGCACTGGGGACAGGGAGCCTCCTGCTGGGCCAGACCAGCAGCCTCACAACTGACAGCCGCCAACTCACTTGCTGGCACGCACGACGTCGGCGGCACAGTGACTGATGGTGAGGTCCGCCATACGCAGTCTCCGCTCTTCCACTTCTGAGGCAATAAACGTCTCCTTGTCACCACTCTCTACCTTGATGAGCCGGATCTTCAGCTCCTTGGGGGGCCCTTCACTAAGTGAGCGCAGCTTCAGCATGTCAGCCCGGCTGACCCCTGGGGGCCCTGGAGCTTCCTCCCGAGCCTTCTTCCCAGGGACAGGGGCTGATGGAGGTGTGGGCTGGGCAGAGGGTGCAGAAGCTGGCGGAGGAGCCGGGGCTGTGGGTGGCTTGGCCTTGGAGGCCCCGCCAAGATCAGGCCGGGCCTTCTCACGACCCTGGATCTCCTCGCTCTGCAGGTCCAGGTTCCCCAGCACCCGGCGGCTCTTTTCTTTGGGGGCCTTGGCCTTGGCCTTGGCCCTGCCTTCTCGGGGCCGCCGACCCACACCGTCCTTACAGGCCCGCCTGTGCCGCCGGTGCTCCTTCTGCCGCCGCTTGCTGCTACCTGGTCCTGCTGCCGCCACCACCCCACCACTCTCCTCCTTGGCCTGGGCTGAAGACAGCAGGCGCTCAGTTCTACTGTCCGCTGGGTCTGCCGTGTCCACGGGGTCTGCTGTGTCTGTGGCGCTCCGGCCCACCCGCTCCACAAGGGTCTCACAAGCCCGACTTATCTCTTCTAGCACCTCAGACTCAGAGCGAGCAGGGGGCAGAGGCAGGGGTGGGGGCGGCGGGGCGGGGGTCATGGGGCCCAGGGCTGGCTCTTCGCCTGCCCTGCGCTCCCGGGCCCAGGGCCCGCCTGAGGTAGAGAACTGAGATGACGAGGAAGCAGAGGGCTGTGGGGAGCCCTGGGCGCTCGGAGCCGCTGAGGAGGGCGGCGGGGCGGTAGCACCTGATGAGGGACCAGGGGAATACTGAGTGGCGGGCAAGGGCCCAGGCCGGGTAGAAACAGCTACTCCAGTCCCCCGGTAACAGTACTTCTGTCCCTCCAGCACGGAGGCCAAGGATTTGAGCAGGCTGGCTGGGCTGGCTGGTGGGGGTAGAGGGGGAGGCGGCGGCTGTGGCTGGGGAGGTGGAGGGAACTTGGCTAGAGGTGGCGGTGGTGGTAGGGCTGGTGGTGGCTTCTCCTCTTCCTGGGTGGCTGTGGTGGTGGTGGTGGTGGCAGCAGTAGTGGCTGGGGCTGTGTCAGTGGGGAACGGAGGCTGCAGAGATGCAAAGGGCTCCTTCAGAGAAGGCGGGGGGACCACGCCCGCCTCCTGTTGTTGCTGCTCCTCCTCCTTGCGAATGGATTCGTCCAGCATCTTCATGATGTTGGCCAGCCCATCAGGTAGGATCTTGAATTCAGCTGGCTCCTCAAACTGGTCCTCCAGTGGGGTAGGGGGGAAATCGAAGAGTCGAGGGCCTCGGGCAGGCAGCTCCCCAACCCTGGGCGGCACAGGCTGGGGGGCTTTATTCAGGGGGCCTGGGGATGGCCCCGGCCCCACCTCGGGGGTCTTTGGGAAGGAGACCCTGGGCCGAGGGCTCTCCGGGCGCCTGAAGCTTCCTGAGGTATTTTGGTGGCAGGAGGAGGGAGGGGCTGGAGGAAGGGCAAGAGTCAGGGGTGCAAGAGGTGGGTCCTGGGGGCTCAGTGTTGGGCTGGCGGGTGGGGGAAGGGGGTCCATACTTCTGGCCAGGTAGGGGGGTGGGGGGAAGGACACAGGCCCAGTAGGGCTGCTGCTGTGGCTGCCATTGTTGCCGCTGCTGCTGCTGGTGGTGGTTGGGGGAGTGGGAGGGGTGTGCGAATCCTGAGTGCCCACAGAAAAGCGGGGGGCCGGAGGCCCCAAGAAGCCCTCACGGTGGGGAAGGGGTGGTGGAGGAGGGCGGGGGCGTCCCTCAGCCCCAAAGAAGAGCTCCTCTAAGATCTCTCCATCCTCACGGGCTGCCCGGCAGGCTGGGCTCTTCAGCCAGGCAGGGGGTGGTGGGGGGCGCAAGAGGCGGGGACAGGGGGGTGGAGGAGGTGAGGGGGGACCAGGTGGCAAGGACAGGTGGGGAGTGGCAGCGGGAGCCGCCAGGAATGGTTTCCGACTACTGTGTGCCGAGGGCCCCAGGCGGCCTTGGTGAGAAGAGACCTCCAGCGCAGGAGTTTGGTAATGGTCAGCGCCGGGCTGCAAGTGTAGGTTGGGGGTGGTCAGAGGCCTGCTCCAGCCACCCCAGATAGGCTCCACCCATCGGCCCACTCCACCCTCCACCTGCGGTCGTCACTCACGATGCCTGGGCTCGGCTGCATGCCCCGGAGACCAGTGTTGCTGCTGCTGCTGCTACTGCTGCTGGTGGTGGTGCCGGGGGGGCCAGGGGGCCGGGAAGGGGCGTAAGGCACGCAGGCGGTGGTTGCTGCTGGTGAAACGCTGGAGTCCATCCGCGACCTCTGAACTCTGCTCTCTCTAAGGTCACTTCCGGGGGGACGGGTGGCAGGCGGGCAGCCATGGCTCTCTGCTCCTGGGGGGCGGGGGCCTGGGCCTGGGGGTGCAGCCGGGACCAGCCGGTGGCCAGGGGGGTGTGTGCTGTAGGCTGGAGCTGGGTATGGATACGGGTGAGGCAGCGAGTGCCGCTGCTCCTGTGGGAGAGAAATGAGGACACTGGGTGAGGACCAGAGTACCCAGGGACTTGCAGGTAAGAGGTGAGGGGCCACAGAGAGATAGGTGCTCACCTGGCGCTCTGGGGGTGCTGAACCCTTGCGCTCAGGGCCCCAGGCATCTCCATGCAGGGTACTCCACAGCCCTGGTTTGGTCAGCTGAAATGGAGGGCTGGTGGCTAGGCCAGGCAAAGGTGGGGGGGGTGGGGGTGGGGGGGGTGGTAGTGGTGGCGGAGGCAGCGGCAGCCCTGGGGGAAGGCCAGTCTAGAAGAAAAGAAGGTGTGAGAATCCCACTCCTTGCCCCAGTTCTACTGGCTCACCACTCACTCCTTCCCCGCCCACACACAATCGTACCTGCTCAGAGTTGCAGCCTCTCCTGCGTTTGCCTCCAGGGCTGAGGCCCTCCTCTCCTGGGGGGCCTGCAAGGGCTGCAGGAGGCATAGGCTGCACCACTGGGGGTTCAGCGGCGCGCTTCACTGGGGGACCTCCCCGCTTGGCCCCATAGTTCCGCTTGTGCTGAGGACAAAAAGAGGAGAGAGAATGGCACAGCTGCTGACCTGACCAGGCCCTCCTCTCTAGCCCACCCAGCTGCAGCCTCACCTCAAGGTGCAGCAAGTTCCACACTTGCTCCAGAGGGGGCAGGACCTTGGGTCGGTGCTGGCAGGAGCCAGCATGAAAGTTCCAGAGCTGAGCCTGGGGAGGATGGGGAAGGGTGGGTGCAGGGGACAGGGCAGATGCAGACATAAGATGAGGGCACTGAGCCAGACAGAAAACACAATCCTAGCCCCCTATGTCCTGCTCATCCCACCTGCTGTAGTCGGCCAATGCGGGGCCCCAGCTCAGCCAAACTTCCTCCGTATCGAAGGGCGCTGTGGTAGCAGCGTATGGCCTCTTCACTGTCGTGCTCTGACTCGTACAGCTGCCCAAGCTGCTCCCACAGCCCTGGCTGGGCCGGCTCCCGGAGCAATGCCTGCACACAGCCGTGCAAGGATTCCAGCTTCCCATGGAGGGGTCTTGAGGTGGGTGTCCTACAGAGCAGAAGGGGTGGGGAGGTGGTGAGGCTTGGGGGAACTCTTTCAAGGCCCCAGCCTTACCTCCCATCCCCAACACCTTTCATTCCTTACTCACCCTGGAGCATAATAAGGTTTGTTGGGGTGCACAGAGCTACTGCCGTGTGAAGGGGGTAGGGGAGCAGAGAGTGGGGGCTGCCCGATGCTGGCAGAACACCTGGAGCGAGAAGGGGTCTGTTAATGTACAGCAAGATGGAACAGCCTTGTCTCTACCTAGGAAGGAGGGGACTTAGGAAGTAAGAGAAAGCAGTTGAGGACTGCCCTGAGGCTCACAGAATGGTAGAAAGTGTCATGACACAGAAATTGAGGAGTATAGGAGATGAGGAGTGCCTAGAGGCAGAGAGAGATGGTCCAAATTCTCACCTGCCTCCAGGCAGCCATGCATTCCGAGGAGGGGGATGGGGCGGGCAGGAGCTCCAGGCCCCAGCACAGCTTAAGCCCCCAAGGACAAAGGCTTCCCGTGCAGCGCGGGCCCCTGGAGGGTCCACTGCCCGATGCATCCAGCCTGAGTCAAGGAGAAGAGATTATGATCCCACTGCGGACAAAGCCTGAGCTGCCAGTGTACACACAGCCCATCAGGCCCCAGTCTTCCCTTACCAGGTCAGCAGTGGCCCCAGGAGCCCTGGAGATCGGGCACGGCCCCCTGCCCCAGCTCCCTGGGGCGATGGTTCCGCTCCAGCCGCTCTGACAGGAGTCCCCACTTCCCCTAGATGGCCGCCCAGGACCCTTCACAGCCAATTCTACGGAGAGAAGGGGGAAAGGAGTGAGGTGAGCCGGCCTGCACACAGTCGGGGCTGCGGGCTGGGTTGGCCTGGCTGGAGCCCCCACAGGTCTTTCATCTGCAGAGGCATCCCATCCTTGGCTATCCCTGAGGGGCGGCCCACCCGGTCTAGGGAGCCCCCGGAGGCCCAGGAGAGTGGGGGAGTAGGAGGGCTAGTCAGTGCGATGTGGTGGCTGCGCTGCCAGGCTTCCAGCCGGGAGCCACCGGGGACGAGCTGCAACGCCGCGGCCGCTTACCCGGCCTCCGTGGGAGCGTCCTCTCCCGGCGTCGGTGAGCTCCGGAGACCCGGCCAATCACAGGACTTGCTCTCTCCCCAGAAAGCCAATCATCACCCGTGTCTCCGCCTCAGTAACAGCCTGGCCGGGACCAATAGGAGCAAGGTTAGTCCGGCCGCTGCCGGGGGAGGAGGGGCGGCGGAGCCGGTCAGACGGGCTCGGCCCCGGGTGACCCCGACGTGACCCCGCGTCTCCCACCTAGGGTCTCCATCTCGGAGCTGACACTAGGGCGGGAGAAGCAAGCGGAGACCGGGACCCGTGCGGGTGAAGGCGGCGAGTAGCACGCTCGGGCAGGCCTGGGGCATGGAGCTACCCGCAGGTCCCACGAGCCCACAGAACAGCGGGTGGTCCCCGCTAGGCAGCCTGAGACGCCCCCCGCCCCACCGCCTAAGACCGACGAACGGCAGACCAAGGAACAACGCCGACACAGGAGTCGCTCCCCTTCCTCACTTCACCTCACCCAGTGCCTGACCTCCCCACCCCCTAGGAACTGCTTAGGGCTGTCCAGGCACGGCGAGTTCTGCGGCACCCAAACCCGCCCGCGTTGCGATCTGAGCGCTCTACCCCCCCCACGCCTGACCCCCCTCCCAAACCACGGTCAAGCCCCCAAGCTTCATACCCAGTTCCTTCAGCTTCAACACTTCCCCTGGCTCTGTGGGTCTTCAATACCAATCGACCCCCAAAACCAAAACCCCCCTCTAAACTCCCCAACTTCTGAGAAGTCGCGCGCCGCGGTCCCGAGTGGCCCCTCTCGCGTGGCTCCCGTATCCTCTATGCCCTTCTCTGCCGGGGCCACGCGGTTCCCCACGGCCCACGTGGCCCCCGCCCCCCAAGGGAGGGGGGATTTCGGGGGTTGCCCGTGACGTGGCTACTTGCGCAGCGGAAGCGGCGTGTGTAAGAGTACGGGGGGGTCCTCCGGGAGGGAGAAGGGCGGGGCCCGCCAGGCGGTGACATCACCCTTGTCCCACTCTCACCGCCCACTCCCTTAAAGAACCCAGAACCCGTTTCACTTCCTCCTTCACGCCCCCCCCACCCCTTCCCGTCCGTGCTGGCTCGACCCAGGAGGGGAACAGCGCTCCCCTTCCTGGGCACCTTCCATTTGGCCCCAGTTCTTCCTTTTCGCCCCTCTGGGCCCAGGATTTCGGTCCCTGTGCCTTCTCCTCGCCTACCCGGCCTCCCCGCAGGTAGGAAGCCGGCTCTGCTCCCGGGATCGGTCCATTGAGAGTCTAGAGTACAAAGAGATGCGAGAGGCGAGTATAGAGTACAAAGCGGCGGGGGCGGGGCCAGCGCTCCAGCTGGAGCTAGCGCCGGGCAGGAAGCCGGGGGAGAGTGCGCGACAAGGGGCTGGGGGCGGCTGGAAAGTTCGCCTTCGCCTAGAGAAGTCTGCTCCGTGGGGAAATTTCCACCCAGCCCACAAGGGCAGGCAGGTTTCTGGTGAAAACAGTCCTCCCTCCGCAGGGCAAGGTCGTCTGTTCGCACGCAAGCGCTTGGACCCTAAAGGTCCCAGAGTGCCACTCTGCGGCGAGCCCTGGTAGGCTCTTGGACTCTGCGGACCCTCTCCGCAGTTCACGCGGAGTTTCGGTCTGAACTCTCTCTCCTCACCAGGCAGCCTTTTCCGTCAGCCACCAAGCCTTGGGACAAGCACAGAAGCGCTTAACTGCAGTCGAGCATAGCCCTGGCCAGTTGCCCCCACCTAAGTCCCGGGACCCATGGACATGGGAAACCGGGGAACCGGGGATCCAGACATCAGAGGGACAGATCCCCGCTTGGGAAGTGGTCCCGAAAGCGCTGCCAGTTACCAGGAAATGCAGCTTCCCCTTCTGCGATGATGACACTTCCCCTCACCACTTCCCCTTTCCCACGGGGAACTGACTCAGCTTTCCCTAAACCAGCGAGTCCCGTCCTCCAGCCCCTTTCCACCTCTATCCACAAACCCCCACGCCAGTACTCGGAATACAGCAGCCCTCATTTGAGGACAAAACTTCCTGTACACTAAACACACACTCACTCTCGCCAACCACCTCGGATCCTTATCCCCACTCGGGACCCAGGCGCCTGACTCCCCATCCGCCTCCAGTACAAAGCCCTCCCTAGGGGTCTGATTCAGACTTGGGGTGGGGGAGCGTGAGTCACTCAGAAAACCTTCCCCTATTCCCACTGACTCAGCCCCCGCCTCCCTGAACACACACAGACACACACAGAGGCAGACACAACTCAGCCCACACACCGCTCCCCACCGGTCCCGCGGAATTTCCCCTCTCGTCTTCCCCCCACGACGGCCCCTCCCCGCGCCCGGCAGCCCCGACTGGGCTCACACCTGTTCCCCAAGCGCCGGCAGCCGGCTGGCGGTCCACTCTCACCTCCACTCTCGCTTTGGGTCAGGAATAGTCCTCCCCAATTCCTGGTGTCCGTACTAATCAGGGGGAAGGGACAATCACCGGCAGGCACAAAGACGGACACCCACCGACTCCTCTAAGACAGATGAGAGACAGACGTACGCAGCCAAAGCCAGGCTGAAAGGACAGTATACTTCTGGGGCAGGAATTCCAGCCTCTCCCGTCGGACCCACGGTCCTGGGAGTCAGCAGCTCTGAAAGGGTTAATTCCTCTCCTGTCGAGGCCACGCCCTCTCCATCCGGGCACTCCCGGCTGAGCCCAGCTCCGCCCACTCCATCCGGGCTCTGGAGTCCGGGACTTTAACCGACCCCCTCCCCCTTGAGCCCCGAGAGAGACCCACTCTATCAATCACACCCACTTAACTCTCTCCCGGCTTGAGGCCCGAGAAGCCCCTCCACGCACCGCTCCCGCCGCGCGGGGTAAGGGGTCAGACGTGCGCACGCAGACTCACAAGCCGGCCAAAGACAGGACCCCGCAGAAAGGGTGTTCCCCAGCAGGCAGACAGTCAGTAGGCATGCGGCACGCGCACGGAGGTGGGACCGACCTGGGAACCCGGCGGCATCCCGCTCCCCGCCAGGCCCCATTCTGCCTGGTGGAAGCGAGGGGTTACAGGCTCGCTTACCTGGGGGAGGGGGGAGGCGGAGGGGAGGGCTGCCGGCTGGGGCTCCGCTGTGACTCAGCCACCCCGGGCAGGCCGCCCGCTCGGGATTCCCTTCCCTAGCCTTCCCTCGCTGCTGGCCCCTCCCCGCTCCCCACCGAGGAGTGACAGTGCTGGCCCCGGCCCGCTGTGTGTCACTGTGGGCCTTGTGTCTGCCTCTGACTGGACCGCTGTGTTCACCAGTCTGTCTGACAAGGTCGGCTGTGTGTGGGGTCCCGGTGTCTGTCTCCGTATGCACCTGCATATCTTCTTATCTTGTCTCCTTCAGTGCCTGTGTCTGACGCGTTCCTGTCATTATGCCAGTCTACATGACTCCGAGGGGCTGTCACTTGTCTGTGTGTCTGCCTGGCTCCTGTCTCGGTCTTTTGTCTGGGGCTGCCTCTGCATCACTTGCGTGATCACGTGTGTCTCTGCACATGCCCTTCTGTGTTTGCCTTCATGTTCCTGAACAGAGTCAGGGAAACACTGGAACAGGCTGACCCTGCTGATTCCTCGCCTCACTCCCCTGAATCCTGACATCTTACTTGATCAGTGATCCTTCTGTTTGAGTCAAGTATTAGGGGGTCTGTCCACCTTAAGTTCTGTCCTATTCCTCAACATCTTTGCTTATCCTCACAGCTCCCTGTGGCTCCCATTGTGATGATAATTGGTAGCATTTAGTGAATACTTATTACATGCCAGGTACTGTGTTAAGCACTTTATATACATTTGTAAACTCCTCTCCAAAACCTGACTTAGGAAGTACTTTTATTACCCCACTTTACAGATGAGGAAATTGAGGCACAGAGAGGTTATATAACCTGGTCAATGTCATTCTTCTAGAGGAAGATCTAGGCTTCTTTTCAGAGCCTCATTCTTACCACTTGTCTATAATACCCTTGTTTATTCCCTGTTGATTCTTTCCTCACAGGACATTTCTGAGTCAGTCTGCCCCTCAGGTCTACCCCACCTTACCATCCCAAATGTCCCTCATCCTCTAGAAAAGGTGTGGGTAGGTGGCTGGGCAGCACATCTCAGAAGCCATTGGTTTCTTGGCCTTGAAGGTCATTCAGTCAACATATTCATTCAGCTCAATTCCACTGAGGTACCCCAGTGTGCAAACCATCTTGCCAAATTGTGAGAGATACATAGAAGAACAGTCCCACTCAAGAACTTGGTGAGCAGTGGAGAAGAGCAACATGCACTCAGAGAACTTAAGTTCCTGGCTTAGGTTCTCTTTCCTACAGGAGAATGGGGAATGTAGCAGGGCCTTAGGCAGAGAATTGGCAGCAAGAGAGAGGGAAGCAGAAGAGGAGTAAGATTTAGGGCATAGGGGGCAAGCGCTGTGGTGCTGTGGTGCAGTGGAGGGAGAAAGAAACCAAATGGGATCTGGAAGAAAAGGTGGGGGGGGTGCTAAGATTGCCATGGCAACAGCAGGTTTTTGTGACAATGGTCTCCAGTATCTCTCCAAATCAATTTCCAATCACCTTCCATAAAAGCTAGGCTGTTCAACAACTCTTACAGGGGCTAATCTCTCTCACTTGCCAAGAAAAATTTCTCCAGGGTATCTCATCTCTACTTTCCAGCTCACAAACCCTAGCTTAATTCAATTCAGTAAGCAACTGAGTTGTAGCACTAGGGGGAAAAGATTTTTTGGTGGTAGTAGAGAGGCTGGTGAAGTACAGGGATGAACCATTCATAGGCAACAGAGGGGAGCTCCATAAATGAGGAAGGCTGAACCACCCAAGCACCACATGGTAGGGGGTGCTCTGAGTTGGACTGGACCATTCTGAGGAGTAGGCATGATCTAGATCATACCAGTCCTTCATGAATGTGGTGCAGAGTGGGACTGCTGGGGGTAGTGGTGAGGGGTAGGACTTACCAGATGGAGTTTGGCATGCCCTGTCTCATTGGAACCAGTGCCCCAGCAACGGGGTGGAGCAGACCACAGTGGGTGGGGTGGGTGGTTCTACGGGGCTGGCATGGTGCCTGGGGGAACCTAAAAGAAAAAAGCCAGTTAGAGGTGGGGGTCTCCCAGGCCAGAGAATTTTTCTGTGACCCCTGTTCCCTTACTGAGGAGAAACCTGGCTCTGGCGGTCAGATGGGATGGGAGATAATCTGTTTCCATGGCAACCAGGAAAAGCTATCCTTAAAGTGGTCTTCCAGCCTTCCCCTTTAGGAAGCATCCTGGACCAGAGAGTGAGGGGAGCATGCTATAGCATCTGCGTAACGCAGCATCATGGTGGACACCCAACCCATGGTCCTTCTACTGACTGGACCCTCCTGCTGAGAGTCCCCGGCCCCAGAGTAGCCCCAACTGCCTTTCCTCTGACATCTGCATCCAAGTCAGCTTCAGTCCTGGCCTCAGGCACATAGATCCTCTTCCTTCAGCTCTGCCTCCTCCCTAGCCTTATCAAGACACCAGTCAACCCCACCCTCTGGACTCTGCCCCCTCTCCTTCCCCCAGGCGGGTGTAGGCAGGTCTTGGCGAGCAGCACAGGTGGTCAGACTAGATGATCGGGCCCAGCAAGGAGGAGCCTTCCTTCTCAGCAAGGACTGTGACTCTGGGCCTGAGTCTAGAAGTGGCCTCTGCTGCAAGCCTCTCATCCATCCACCCCTCAAGGCCATATCCTGTTTCCCCATCACCTCCTTCCTCTGTGTGTCCCAAGAAGGCCCACTGCCTTCCCTCCTAACTCTAAGAGACAAGAAGCTATGTGTCTAGGTCCAGGGCCAAGAACCAGGTGTCCATAGAGGGATGAAACCTAAGTCTGCCCTCACCTCAAACTCACTCCTCAGGGACCTATGTTTTTTGCTCCCTTAGCCATAGTTCTCTGCCCTTAAGACCAAGACACTTTGGTTCCCAGTCTACCCTCTTTACACCCTGGCCCTCCAACCCCCATCCTTCCCCCTGCCCCAGAGACTCAGGCCTCTAGCCCCCAGCCTCCATGATGCAATGTGCTGCAAACTGCTGCAGCTGCTGATGACACTGCCCCCAGGGAGGTGCTATTTCTGACCCATGTAAGGCCCCTCACCTGGCCAGGGTAGTGGTCAGCTGCAGGCTAGGGAAGCCAGGCAAGAAAGGTCCTTCTGCTGGAGAAGGGAGTTTGAGGCTGGAACCCTCCAGAACAGGGATGCTCAGAACATGAGACCAGGGGGTGAGTGAGTGACTGTGTGTGTGTGTGTGAATGTAGACCAGGGGGTGAGTGAGTGTGTGTGTGTTTGTATGTGTGTGAAGTCTGTAGCATTTGTGTATGTGGTTGTGTTGGGGGAGAAGGGGATGCTGGGGAGGGTCTAGCCTAGAGAGAGGTAAGTGGCAGGCCTTTGGACAGACCAAGAGGAGTGAGGGTTAGCCAAGGGGGTCAGAGGGGGTGTGTATGGGGTGTCTGGATACCAGGGTGGGGGAGGGGCTAGCAGCCATTTAAAGGGCCAGCCCCAGAGCTTTAATCCCTCACCAGCCCTGGCCCCAAGCCGGAGGCTGTAATTCATCTGTCCAACAGCTGGGGTGGGTGTGGGGGGGCATGTGGACGGGAAGGGGGAGCTGGGGGAGGGGCTGGGGCTTTCTTGTGCACAGAGCCAAACAACAAAAGGGGAAGCTGAAAAGCCAGCTCCAGTGTGCCCAGTCCAGGCTGCTGACCTGCAGACCTGCAGACCTGCAGACCTGCCTTTGGCCCCCACCTGGCGGCTGACAGACTCCGTAGTTTAGACTCAAGGATTCTTGGCCAAGGAGTCCATGAACCTAAAGGTGGGGCCCTGGAGAAGGCCCAGACTGACTGACCCCCAGGCGAGCTGTCACCCCTCCTCACAGGCCCCAGCTGCAGCACTGTCCCAGACCTCGCCGTACCCACAACAGACTCGGCCTCAAATGCCCTGCTCACCAGGCAAGCCTCCCCAGACATGGCCTGCCGGCTCCCCCTCCCGCTGTCGCAGGGTGGCAGTGGCCACACCAAGGCTGTCCCTTTAAATCATTACCACCCCTGATTGTGTGGACGAACAGAGGGCCCTGCCCCCCCAAGCAGGCGGCTTGCCACCTCCCCCCCACGAATCCCCAGAAATGTGAGGGCCATTTAAAGGGACAACAGGCAGCCGGGTCTCTAACCGCCCCCGCCCCCACCCCACACACATTCACAGCCCCTTTCTACCCCGCGACACACAGCCCCCTGCCCCTCCAGAGGGCCCCCCAAATTCCGGTTCTCTCCACACCCCTAGAGACTGCTAGAAGGAGAAAGGGGGCCAGAGTTGGGGGGCGGGGAACTGGGGGAGCGAGAAAAGGACAGGGACTCCCTCCTTCCTCGGAGCCCCAGGGGACAGGTCACAAGGAAAGCAAAGCCTGGAGAAGCAGCGAGACAGAGCCCCGAAAGGTGCCGCGGGCAGACCTGGGGCGCACAGGCTGTCGGGCGAGGGGAAGGGAGTCGGGCTGCACGAGACGGCGGCGCGACCAGCGGGCAACCAGCCCAAGTCGGGGAGATGGAACAAGGAGGGCCGGGGAAAAGAGGCAAGGACGAGGGGAATGGGGAGACGGAACCGGGGAAAGGGGTCATCCGGGAGGGTGTGAAGGAAAATCCGAAAGGGGAGGGCGAGCCAGGCCGGGGTTACCTGCTGGGTGTCTGTCCCCCGGCGGTGCCCCCGGAGTCCGGGTAGGGAGGGGGGGAGCAGCAGGGGGGGGAGTGGGGACTGGGGGGGCGGGGGAGACGGTCCCTCCTCTGCCTCCTGGGCCTGCCCCGGCGCTTGCAGCCTCTGCCTCCCTCCCTCCTCCTCCCCGTCCCTGAGTCCCGGAGTCAAACAAAGAACTGTAGCAGGCTCTCCCCAACCCCCTCCCTCCTCCTCCTCCTCCTCCTCCTCCTCCTCCACCACCTCCTCCTCCCCTCCCTCCCTCCCCACCAGCAGGCTCCCTCCTCCTCCCTTCCGGTCTCTTCCTTTAACTACTCGCCCCCCCCAACCCCCAGCACTAGTCTCTCTACCCACCCACCCGAACCTTTTACACACCCCTCAGCCGAGCTCTGTCCCCGCAGAGGAAACTGTGGAGTGCCTTTGCAAAATTGAAGGCTCCAGAGAACATGGGAGGGGACTGGGGGCTTGCTCAAAAATCAAGAACCACAATACAATTATTTTATTTTCACAGCCAGAGAAATAGTCTTAGCTGTCTCTTTTCCAAGACGGGGGAAAAAAAAATCCCAGAGAGAGCAATACAAATCTGACTAAAGCCTTCATCAAATAAAGTGCACAATGCAGTGGAAGCTAATCCCCAACCCCCTCCCCGCCACTGGCCAAATTAACACAAACTCTCCACTCCTCCCTGATGAACTCCTATGGTCCTGGCCAGTTTCTTGAAGCAGGCTTACCAACTATAATAAAATAACTAATAGCTTTTAACAATAATAAGCATATCGTAACAAGCATTCATTCAGTGTTTGTTTTGTGCCAGGCACTGTGCTAAGTGCTTTGCCTAAATTATCTCATTTTTTCCCCTATCAACTGCCTAGAAAGTGGGTATTGATATTTAAATTTTCAAGATGAAGAATATGAGGCTCAAAGAGGTGGTGACCTTTCCAAGTCCCTGTAGCCACGGAGTGACAAAGCTGGGAATGAAATCCAAGTCTGATTTGACAGCCCAAGCCCTAAGGTACATAAAAAGGGAAACCAATGTTTTCCAATACCATAACCAACCCCAAGACTCAATAGAGAAGAGCAGCCATAACTATCAACTGAGTCCTCCTCCTTCAAGAGAGAGATCCACCTACCTACACAGAATAAAGACCCATTACTTTTCAGCCTAATACAGTTTCTTGACTCTTTTCCTCACTGCTGGTGGTGGGGGTGTGGTGCCATTGATTAAGGTCAGGGCTGAGCTGGTATCCAGCGAGTCGCCATACCACACACAGCTCTTCTCTAGGGGTAGGTATCTTGAAACCACTCCCAGTTCAACTCAAAACGGGGCAGGGGCAATTGGACACTTGGCAATGCAGCAGGTGGAAAAGTGAAGACTGCTGGGAGGCTCTTTCCAGGGGGAAGAGGGCTTGGAGGGAAAGTTCTTCCATGTCAATCTAAGGAAAAAGTGACCCAGGGTCCTCTAAGCCCAGCAAAGGGACAAAGTCTTTCCACCAGGCCACACCCTTGCCCCTCCCTCTCACAAAACTCCAGGCCAGGGTTTCCCACCTGCAGGACGCTAAGGCCAAGGAAAGGGAGGGGGGGAAAAGATGGCACGGGTCTGCAAGTGGACTCGGGGCAGAGGTGGGAGGGGGTGCGAGGGGCCAGAATGGAAAGGGGAGGAGGCCTCACTGCCTGGCAACTATCCCGGGGCACGTGCATTGGTGACATCATCCCAAGCCACTCTTAACACAGACCTTTGACCCCGAGGGGTGGAGAGGGGCTGCTGGCTAAGCTTCCTGGGAAATAGCCTTAGGAATTCTGGGAACCGAGAAAGAAGAGGAAGGAAGGAACCCAGGCGGCCCGCCCTTATCTTTTGCCCCCAATGCGGCTCCAATCTCAGGGACTCGCCTCTTGGCTCCGCCTCTCCGCCTCCAGCCCTGACCTCCCAACCCATATTTCTGACGGAGTCCCGACACGCCTCTCAGATACTGTGCCTTCTCTCTCCCGGGCGAGATCTCGGGTGGGGGGCGGGAGGTGGGGGACGGGGGCACTAGGTCCCGCAGGGCTCCGTCTCTCACCGGCGGGTTCCCCTGTGCCCCAGCCGGCCGCCAGCCGGAATCTGTCTGGGTCCCAACTCTCCTGCCCCTCCCCGCGCCGTTCCAGGGCGGAGTCTGTGGAGTTGAAATCAGGACACGGCAAGAGGAAGAGTTATATAACTGGGAGAAGCCAAGAAGGACGAGTGGAGACCGGGAGAGACAGTCCGAAAGGAGCCGAGGGAGGTGCAAAGAGCACCAGAGCGAGTGGGGAAGAAACGTTAGGGATGGGAAGGATTTTGGTGCACGTCAAAGAGGAGGAATTCACGCGAAGACGGCGCGTGATGGTCTGGGAAGAGTCACCTGGGCCATCCGGGGCTTCCCCGCAGCGCCCTCCCCCGCCACCAACAGCAGCTAGGGCCGACCGAGTGAAGCCTCGGGAAGGGGCGCTGATAACTCGTTCCGTTCCTCTTGGGGAGGCAACCTAAGCCAGAGCCCGGGAAGGCAGCAGCGGAGCATATGGGGCCGGAAACCACAGCTCCGCCCAGCCCACCTGGGAGAGTGGGGCGCCAGCTGGGGGTTGGTGGGGAACAGGTAGCTGGCCCCTCCCACACCAGGCTAAGCATTAACTGCTCGAGACCCTGAGAAAGAGGGCTAGCGGACCCAGACGTCTGGGTCCCCAGGGGTTGAGAGCAGCCCAGGACTCGCTTGCGATCAGAGACTTTAGATGGGGGTGGGGGGCGAGCGACGACTTGCTGCGCAGGCGCAGGGGGCTACTCGGGCGCGTGCGGCAAAGGGAGGAGGGTGGGCGCGAGCGTGTGGGAGTGCACGTGCGGGTCCCGGGCAGCTACCCCCTCCCCGCCTCCACCTCTTTCCCTCCCCTCTCCCTCTTCCTGTGGCTCTACGATGCCTCCTCCACATTGGCTGCCAAGGCTCTGATGTCAGGGGCAGCCGCTGGCGCGGATTGGACGGACGCGAGAGTTCGGGAATCCGGCTCCGAGTCTAGCTCTCCAGTTACTCTGGCAACAAGGCAAGCAACCCCCGGGAGGGAAGGGGAGCGAAGCGCCGCTCAGCGCCTCTCCTGGGTCCCCGCCTCCCTCCGGACGACCGCGCCGCGTCCGTTTCAGGTGCAGCGCTGCTCGCTACTCCCCTCCCTCTAGGGTTCTCCCTGACTCGAGAACCAGGAGACCTGCCCTCGACCTTCTCCGCGGTTTCCCAGCCCCCAACTCTGGCCAACTCCCTTCCCAAGTCACAGCCACGAGCCGCAGCAGACAGGAAGCGAATCTGCGTTGCTTAGTAACCTGCCCGCGTGCCCCCTCCCCAATATTTACCTCAGCTCGGGGAGGCGGAGGCTGAGCCCCGACCCCCTCCCCCTTCCCTGCCCTTCGCCCTCCCGCCCACAATTTCCTGTGAGGGGAGCCGAGATGACAGGAAGTCAAATGGGCACCTTAGCCCACCTTTCCGTCTGGCCAGGGCGGGGGGCTTCGGCTGTTTTCAAGACCACATCCCCCACCCAGGACCCTGAGTTGCACTGTGCGTCTCGCTCTCGCCATCTCGTGGCTACGTTGGGACGGTTCAGCGGGGAAGGGCCCAAGCCGGGTGAGGGATGGGAACAGATGAGAGTGGGGGCTGGACCGGGGACTAGCGGGGTGAGGCCGAGCGCAGTAAAGTGAGATGCGGCGGAAAGGATGCGGGCGAAGACAACCACTGGGAGGCTATCAGGACTCTTGATGTGAGGGGCAGGGCTGAGACTTACACACCTCACCCGTGGGAAGAACTGGAGGGAGGCTTGAAGTGGCCCCGGGACCGGAGACACATCCCTGCCTCACCACACCCGACCTCAAGAGGATATCGCACTGCCCTATCTGCAAACCCTGACCTTTAGTCCTGCCCTTCAGTTAGGGACCGTCCCGCCCTAGTGTCAGGAAGGGGAATCCCAGCCCAAGAAGGACGGGGAGTCTTTTCAGGCCTCTCTCGACATCCGGAACCCATGTGCCACCCACAGCTCTTCCCTCGCCTCCGCCCTGATCTTTTCTAGGGGACCCAGATGTCCTGCGCCCCAGTCTCCTTCCCAGTGCCTTTCGCGAGACCCGAAGCCCATCCCCGGCTCTACCCTTCCTTCGACTCAAGCGTCCCGCCCCCCTGCACGGAGATGCTTTTCCTTTTTCCAGACGCCCTCGCGGCTCCCCGTTACCTGCTTCTGGGGTGTCCCAGGTGTTCAGGCTCCCCAAGGTCGTCCAGGGGGTCGAGCGGCCCCCCCCTCTCCCAGGACGGGGCTGGGGGGGCCGCTCCGCCCCGTGGCGCAGTTGGATTTTCCAACACAAACACCGCCCCCCAGCCCCGATCTCCAGCCCCGCCCCCTTCCCATGGTCCCGCCCCTTCTCGCGCCAATGTCCCTGTCTCCGGCTCCGCCCCGCTTTCTGCCGAACCGTTCGCCTCAGCGCAGGTGCCGAGTAGGATGCAGAATGCGGGGTACAGGGTTCAGGGTGCAACGAACGGGGTCCAGCACCGACCCCTGCCTGACAAACCCCTATTCCATTTGGATCACGCGCCTTTCCAAAGTAAATCCCGCCCCACCCGCTCAAGTCCTGCCCCGAGGTTTAGCCACACCTTCTTTAGGCCCCAATGCTCTGCCCATTCGTTCAAGGCCACACCTCCCTCCAAGGCCTCCCATTTCCCGTGCTCCTTTCCTTGTCCAGGAGCAGCTTACGGGAGCCCCCGTCCTCTGTAAGGCCTGGGCTTCCTCCTTCCCCACGCCCCCACTATCCCATTAAGAGACTTAGGGCTTGTGGTCGCGGGCGTTCTACTACACCGAACTCCAATACAATTCTTCCACCTTTATGGCTAGCACAATTAGGTATTTACCAAGGCCCCATTACACGACAGATTCAATTAAGGTCAAGGCCTGAGTGAAGTCCAGCCTCTGTCCGAGGTGCATTATCAGCCTTGGCTCCAAGAGTCCTCGACCCTCCCACAAGCAGGGAAGAAGAGAGGCCCTCTCAGCTGTCCAGGCTCATGAGTAGAGCAGTGCCCCTTTTGATCCAATGATCAGATGTCATGGCCCCAGACCGGAGGTCAATGCCAATGACAAAGGATGCGCGGTCTGAGCTGCCTGCCCGGTTGGGATAGTAATAGCAGGGACAGGAGTACATTCCTGAGGGAAAGGAGAGGAGAGAAAGTCAGACCCTGGAGGCTCTGGGAAAGCAGGGCAGGAGCGGGTGTGGGGGAGGGGTGGCAGAGGGACCCAAGCGAGGGATGGGGCAGGCAGGCTTGAGGGAGCTGTCCCACCCTTGGCACTCTTCTTGCGGCTCTCAGCAGGCCGGAAGTGGATCGTGGGCATGAGGCAGACAAGCTGCATAGGCTCTGCCTCCACCAAGCAGGAGTTCTTCCGGTCCCAGCCGGCACCTTCCAGGTATAGTCCCCGAACCCAGACACCGTCCTGGGGAGACATGGGGGCGGGTTGGGGGGAAGTCTAGACCCTCAGTTGCCAGCCTCCCTGACTTGCCACCTCTCTTCTCCCTTCTTAACCAATTGTTTCCCACCTTTCCTCCCAGCACCCTCCTCCACCAGACCCCACTCTGCTCAGAGCACATCTGGCTCCCACCTTAGGTGGATACACTAGGTTGCTGTCGTCCACAGTGGAAACGATAAACTCCCAAGAGAGGCTGTCCACTGAAATCTGGAGATTGAAGGTGAGAATAAGGGAGGACCCCCAGAGAGCAGAGAAAATACATGTCCACAGCATCGCTCCCCATCCCACTTTCCATGTTGCTCACATTGTTTTGGCGAGCTGAAGACTGCAGCACAGCGGTGAGGAAGCCAGTGGGAAAGGTGAAGCCAGACAGCCAGAAGATGACAGGAGGCCGCGCACGGCTGGCCCACAGCTCAAACTGTTCCACACGCAAGGCCAAGTCCCGGGTCCATGAAGCCAATGGCTTTTGTGAGGGATATGCCTGGAGGACGAGGCAGTGTGTGTTTATTCACTCACTTATCTGTGCACTCATAGCCTTATTCTGAATACTTGAAGCAGATACAAGAAGAATATATGGTGTCAGCCCCTGTTTCCCAACCATAGTTGAGCAAAGCTCTCCAAAACCCAACTACCAGGAAAGAAGCATAAAATGACAGCTATTTATTAACAGTAATGACGGTGATATTAACCAGTTACCATTGATGAAGCACCTACTGAGCGCACAGAACTGGGAATCCTTCAAACATCCTTGGAGAGGTTAGTGACTTTTTGAGTAAGTTTCTAACTTAATAGCTTTGCAAAGTCGGTCAGTGAAGGGCAGAGCCAGATTTCAGCCTTGGACCTGCCTGACTCCAAAGCCTAAGCTCAACTGAATTTTGCCATCTGCTTCCCTAGAACCAGGTTGGGGGCACAGGGGTGCAAGGAGAGCTCATTTTTGGAGGCGGATCAACAGTGATGTAGTCTTGCCTTTCCCCAGAGCGGAGGGACGTGGGCATCAAAGATGCAATTGAAAATCTCTTCTAGGCTTGTAGACATGACGATGAGGCCCTGGATGCCTTTTTCTAGGTCTGTCAGTGAGAACCTAAACAGGATAAGGTGGAGACCCATTCTAGGCAGGCAGTGAAGGCCCTTCCTCTTTCCCCCTCCCCAGATTCTGCAGGACCCCCATCCATCTTACAGGATGGTCTCCATAAGCTTGTTGTATCTCTGAATCTCCTGCAGAAGAACCACACTGAGCGGGGAGGGGTCGAGAGCCAGCAGTTTTCGGGTCCCCTCATAGTCGATCATTTCCGGAATCTTCTGTTTCACATCACCGGCCAGCTCAAGGACCTGCCAAGGCAGAAGCTCTGAGTGCAGACTGCTCTTCCCTGTTGTTTTCCTCCCGCAGGTGTCTGTCTGGCCTTACCTTCTCTTCCCGGCTCTGGCCGCCGGCCCTGGCGGGTGTAATCTGGGGTTGCAGGGAAAGCAGAGTCTCAAAGAGAGTCCGTGCCTCAGTGATCTGGGAGGCCACATCCGCATTGGGGTGCTGGCCAAAGGCCTCAGGCGGGTCCATGCTGGGCAACATGCTGATGTACTCCTTGTATGAGGCCAGGCTCCCATCCTTGGGGATGAAATAGGTCTCCAGTTCTGACAACCTGGGGAGTCACGCATAACTATTGTGGCACTGTGGGGACGCTGGGGCTTCCATGCCAGGCCAAGACCTGATTCATCCAACTCCCTGCTCTTGCTGCCTCCTCCCCAATCCCACAAAGTCTGCCTTCTCCCAATTGCATGTTCTCTCCTCAGACACTTCCCCTACCCCACCCCCATTGTTGTCCTGCCACCTGGTCTCTCTTGTCCTCTGCCCCACCTTGTTCATTGCCACCCTCCCTCACCGGTAGGCGGGGGTCGATAGAGACTGGTCGCAGAAGTAGTCGTTGATGTAGGTGGTGAGCAGGCGCCGGTCCCAGTCATCTGTGATGTGTCCACCATAGTTGACGCCAGCGATCAGGTACTTGAGCGCATCCCAGGGTGTCTCCTCATATTCATCCAGGTAGAGGCTCAGCAAGTTCTCTGACACCTGTGTGTGGTCCCAGCCCCAGCCCCAGCCCCCAGCCCCACACACAGTTACGGCAGGAACTCTTCCAGGGGCACTGTAACAAGGGCTTTGTCAGTGGATGTACCTGCAGGGTAGCCATAGGGCAGGAAGTGGAAGGAGAGAGGGCTGGGGTGAGGGAGTCCTGGGTAGCACAAACCTCAAAGTCAGAGTCATTGAAGCCATAGATGATGTTCCAGCCAAGATGCAGGAACTTTTTGCGTTCAAGTAAGACAGAGTGGAAGAAGCACAGTGCAAACAGCAGCTTCTTATACTTGGTGGGTTTGGAGCAGCGGGAAAACTGTGGTTCTGTCATCAGTTGGTAAAGACGGGTCATGCTGGCCTTTAGGCCCTGGGGACAATGAAGTACAGAGGTGGGATGACGTGCATCTTGCTCGGCCCTGCCACTAGGACCACTGTGTACAGTTGTGGAGGTTGCTCACTGCACAAGGGCAATGGCTGAAAGGATGAGTGGAGGCTGAAATCCAGTCCTTGAGCTGCATGCCAAGATGCGCACTCATTCACAGGGCTGGTGCCTTTCTCTAATTCACACACAGGCACTGTATGGGCTAGTGGCAGTCCCGCCCTCTTGTGCACCCCCCGCCTACCTTTGATCCTCTCTGCTATGAAGTTCTCAATGGTGGGTAGGCCAACTCAATTTGGGAGTGCCAGAAAATATGAACAAAGACATAAACATGCACTATTAATGAGCAAAAATGTACACAATTATGTGCAAAGGGTCTATGTAAAGTACCGAGGAATAAATCTAATAAAAATGTACACATCTTTGTAGAGAAAATTACAAAACTTTATTGAAATAAAGACTAAATAGGGGGGAGGGTATAGCTCAATGGTAGAGTGCGTGCCTAGCATGCACAAGGTCCTGGGTTCAATCCCCAGTACCTCCATTAAAATTAGTAGTTAAAAACCTTATTACCCTCCCCCAAAAAAGACCAAATGGAGAGACCTACTATACTCCCAGCTTGAGAGGCTCAATATCCTAAAGATGTCGATTTCCCCCAAATTGATCAAGAGACTTTTTTTGGTGGAACTTAACAAGCTAATTCCAAAATTTATATTGGAGAACAAAAGGCCAGGAATAATCTGAAGAAGAATAAGGTAAGGGGCTTGCCTTCCCAGCTATCAAGAATTATTACAGAGCTAGATAGTAATTACGGCAGTGTGTGTTGACCCCAGGACGAAAAACTCGACCTAATAATAGAATAAAGGGCCCAGATATATATATATATTTCATATGTATATATAAATAAATAATTATATATATGGTGATTGGGACATTTAACAAGAGATTTAGATAAAAATAATGTATCAATTCACTGAAGCTGGCAACTGTGCTTCAGTTATGTAAGAGACCATCCTTATTCTTAGGACTGAGCCCTTTACGCTGAAATACACTGGCATGTGTAGCGGTGAAAGGCCAGGATATATGCAGTTTACTCTCAAATGGTTCAGAAAAAGTATAACTGAAGAGAGAGAGAAAGAGAAAGAGAGAGAGATCAAATGATAAGGCAAGTGGGACAAAATGTTAACAACAGATGAATCTGGGTAACAGACACGTGGGGGTTCTTTGTACTCTTACTCTTACAACTTTTCTGTAAGTTTAAAATTATTTCCAAATAAAATATTTTAAAAATATTGGCCTCTGTCAGCTACCAAAAGAAACCCAGTTGTACCCAAGATACCCTGAATGTCCTACTTTCACAGAAGTTTTGGCAGATCCCAGGGAGGTTCTGCATCACCAGCAAACAGTATTTCACAGAAAGCTCTCCTGGGCTGAGCTAGAACGGGCCCTCTCTGCTGGGGCCCTCTCCCCTGGGGCCCTGCCTCACTGCAGAGCCATCCTCTTGGACTCCTCCCTCTCTCCTCCTGGATTTCCCTCGGAGTCAGAGTTATGCCCACCTAAACAGCACCTACCTCCAAAACTCCTCTGCCCATCACAGAGGGGGCGCTCAGCCAACAGGGGGCCCTCTAGCAACCAAGGCACACACCTCTTTTAAAAGGCAAAAGTAAGGCTCAAAACAATGCATTAAAAAAAAAGTTCTGTTACATTGGCAACCCATTTCTGGACTGTGTGACACTTTAAAATGGGGGCGCAGAATACTTTTGTTGGCAGAAAAAATAAAGTTAGATAAAAATCAACTTTAAACTTTTTTTTTAAATTAGTGGTGCCATTAACAAAAATGGGATGAGCTAATCCAAGTGGAGGAGCTGACAACTTGTTTTGAAGTGTGGGATTTACAGTGCTGGCATGCCAGAAAGAAATGCTTTGGAACCAGGTGGAATTCAGACCTGGAACTGAGTTTGAAACTGGAACCAGAGATGGGATTGGAGTTGAAATCAGGAAGAGGACAATTTCTCCATCAACTTGTGAAAGGAGGAAATGGAGAATGGGGACAAGACAGGAGGGGAAAGAAACAGAGAAGTAATAAATGATGTGGCAAGAGGCAGATGGGAGGGGACCAGGAGTGTGTGTCGGGGGAACCAGGGAGAGGGACAGTCAACTATGTCAGCCAGCCCTAGGTGGGTGAGGAGGATGAATGGTGAAAGACATCCACGTGTGTGCTCGCCAGCCATCCTTGTTCACTGAGTACCTGCTACATACGGGTCCTTGTGTTGGTCATAGGATGAGCAAAACAGTGAGAGGCAAAAAAAAAAAAAAAAAAAGATGTGGTCTCTGCCCTCATGGAGCTTACAGTCAGGAGAAGTCAGGCATTAATCAGAATCACACTAATCCGTATAAAGTCCCACAGTGAGCAGTAAGGTCAGAGGGAGCAGTGAAGGTTGTAGGAGAGTGTGTCACTGGGTGTTGACCTAGACCTGGAGGTCAGGGGCTTCCGGACAGAGTGCTGCTGGGGCTGCGACCTGAAGGGACAAAGGAAGTAGGGAGAACAGGGAGGGCAGCAGGTGCAGAAGCCTGGGGCGGGAGAATACAGGGTCTTTCAAGGAAGAACAACAAAAAACTTTAAAAGTTAATGGTGTCGGTAGAGCAAAGAAAGCAAAGGGAAGCGTGGCGACCCACAAAGCTGGGGACATGCCCGCTGAGGTACACAGGCCACGTGAATAGGATTTTCATCTTGATTAAGAGCCATGAAAATCTATTAAAATAGTTTAAGCAGGGGGTAAGTGGGTAGGATGTAGCAACATGATCAGATTTTAAAGGAGCAGTATGACTGCATCAATGGTGAGCCTGTAATATTAAAGATAAACATTTCAATAAAATTGGAGAGAAGGAAGGAGAAAGAGGCTGAGAGTCCAGGCAGTGACATGAGGGAGAGAATGCAAGGAAATGCCGGGAGGAGGGAGGGCCAGAAGGGTCTACACTCTAGTTATAGACTCTTTGTCTTAGTGTCCTCCTGTGACACGAGAGTGACAGCACTTACCTGATAGTGTGTGTCTGTTAAATGAATTAATTAACGTAAAGCATTTAGAACAATGCCTGGCACATAATAACACTCGAGAAATGTGAGCTATTACTAGTATGTTCTAGAGTTTGGCACACAGAGGAGAGAAAGGAGGTGGGGAATTATAGAGGCCAGTAGAATCAAATAAGCTGCATTGTTAACATTAAGCCCTCTCTCTGAGGCCAGTAGGAGGAAAGGTAGACCAGATGGCACAAACGATGTTGGCTACCTACAGTCACCCATACCTTTGGTGGCTCTGTGGTCATCTTGATGCTGGCCTGCAAGATTGAGATGGGGAAGTCCGGGTGGGGACTGGAGCTGAGCCAGAGGCGGAAGGAAGGGTGAGGATCCTCCACCTGCAGCTGTTCCACCAGTTTGTCCAGATTAGGCATCCACGACAGTGACAGGTGGCAGTTAGCCAGGAACACCCAGTGTCCTGCAAGGGGATGTTGGATGCAGCAGGAACCATTCGCTGCACCCCATCTGTCCCCTCCACTTTCCACCTTATTGTGGGTGTGTGGCGGTTGAGGGGTGGGGTCCAAATGCTCAGGTCTGCCACTCCTGGGGCCTTCTGGAGAAGCAGGAGCTGCAGTTACAGCAGCATGACTGAGGCTGGAGGTGGTGGGCAGTCAGGCCAGGGCCAGGGATGGGGGTAGAAGAATGGGGTGGACACTGACCCTGAATCACACCCTCTCGGAGGAGCCGAGCTGCGATGGGGGCCTGGCCCTGGCCCAGGGACAGGGCGTGGAAGCGCTGAGCCATGCCTGTGTGCTCTGCCAGCTGGAGCAAGGCACTGGTGGGGTCCACACCGGGGGACAGGATGAATACAAGTGGGGTCCGTGGGGCTGAATCCTCCATCACCTGCTGGAAGCACAGGGCATGGCCTCAGGCAGAGGGCCACAACATAAGGCAGTGGGAGAGAGAGACTGAGGAAATGCAATGACAGACTGGAACAGGGAGAGGGAGGTGGGAAGGGCATGGGCACGTGTGGGCAAGGAAACCAAGCCACTGACCAACTTCATGTTTAGCACAGGCGGCTCGATGAAGCGGGAGCCAAGGTTGGAGACAATGAAGGAGGTTACGCAGAATGCCACGCGATCCTGGCGCAGGGAGCGAACGATCAGCATCCGTTGCATTTCATTGCAGGCATTCTCCCACTCACCTGGGAATGAAGTGAGTAATTGCAAGGAGAGTGAGTCGGGAAGAGCAGGGGATCTAGACAAAGTGGCACCTGTAGGAACGCTTGGCCTGGCCTGGCTGGGAGGCAGATGTACTGAGGGAACTTGGGAGAGGGGAGGAAGAAGAAAGGGAGGAGCAGGCACATGGCTGAAGGAGGGCAGGAGAGAGAGGCTCAGCGCCCAGGCACCTGGCAGCATAGCCTTCTCGGGGGTGGCACTGGTGTACCACAGGTGCCAGTCACGAGGATACTGTTCAAAGGAGTTCATGAGCCCATGGAAGTTGGTCAGTTTGTCCAGCTCTGTGATGTTATCCCAGTAGGCATCTGCGAGCCAGCTGGTACAGGGGTTATCCATTTGGCCCTCACGATCCAGGACCTTGGAGGGAATGAGAGAGGGGGAAAGGATTGACCAGGAACATCCCCAAATAATTATTTTTTATTTTATTATATATGTAATTATTATTTTAATATATATATTTAAGGTGGAAAAGCCAAGGTGAGTATTGCATGAAACGAAGTGAAGAAGTGAAGACAGGAATCTGAGATGGACTGGAATCTATCTTTACTGGGGAATAAATTGGGGGGGCGGGGTGCCTAGGTCTCTCAGATGCTGTGCCGAGACCACAGAGCCCAAAGTCAGGAAGCGGGCGCCCTCTGGTGGTTGCCTGGCAGTAATGTCTCTTACCCAAATGATTTCGATTGTAACCTCATCCTTGAGAAAAGCACAAACTGTTCACTCACTTATTTACTCTCTTTAACAAATATTTATTGTTCACCAACTATGTGTTCTAAGCACCTGGGACACACTACTGAACAAAACAGACAAATGTCTTTGCCCTTGAGAAGCTTATATTCCAACATGGGACAGCAGATAATGAACCAAAAACATACTAAGTAAATTGTCTAGTACGTTAAAGATGATAGTGCCACAGGAAAAAAGACTAAGTTGAGGAACATAAGGGAGGTTGGAAGTTTGGAGTATTAAATGAGAAAGTCAAGGAGGTCTCAGTGAGGTGAGACTTGAATCAAGACTTGAAGGAGGGGAGAGAGGGCTCAGTCTACACCTGGGGGAACAATTTTCTGGCAGAAGGAACAGCCAGTGCAAAGGCCCTGAGGTGGAACATGCCTGTGACAGGAGGAGGCCTGTGCAGCTGGAGTAGATGGAGTGAGGAGTTTGGCAGTGGGAGAGTAACATCAATGACGGGGCATCCACTTTAAAAGCATCTCTCTGGTCGCTGTGTTGAGAAATTAGGGGCAGCGGAGGCTCTTACTAAAATCCAGATGAGAGGTGAGGTGAAGGTGGCAAAAGGAATGAAACTGTTATCCAAGGAGGGGTGGTGACTGGCCCAGGGAACTGTGGTATAGTTGGCAGCTTTAAGGACCCACTTGAGGTGAATGGTCGTGAATTGAAAGCGATTCTAGTCAGTGTGGGTGTGTTTTTCTCCAGCCACGTTCAGCTGCACAGACCACAAAGGGACAGAGGGAAAGGACAGCTAGCTCTAACCAGAGAGCAAACACCACACCGAGCAGGGTGGGAGCAAAGGGGCCGAGGGTGTGTGCAAGGGAGAGAGTGTAATGGTGACCACGGAATTCGGGCTGGGGAAGGAGGGGCCTGAGAGGTGGTGAAAGACGATGTCTATCAGTCGTCAAGCCCAGGCAGGGGGGGCTTGAGGCAAGTTACTCCCCGCAGCCTGGGGGGCTTGTCGTGCACCTGCTCCTGCCAGTTTTCCTCTACTCGCTAGCTGGAGCCTCGGGCCTTACCTTCTGGGTCTGGAGTCCCCATCATACTTGCCCCCGCCCCCAACCCTGTCCACCCAACACTCGGATGTGCCCTCTGCCCTACTCACCACACCCCCACGTAGGAAGAAGTTGTATTCATCCATGTTGAGTTTGCCAGAAGTCTCCAGAATTTTGGCACACATCTGAAAACTGAATAGCAGCTTGTGGCGCTCAAAAAGGGTGCGGCAGGTGTACCTGGGAGGGGACAGGGAGTGGGGTGGTGGGAGGCAGGACACTCAGCATGCATGCTTACGGAGTGAAGATCATACAATGACACAGCCTTACACAGGAGGAGGACCTTAATCAGCTTCTGATCCAAACCTCCTATAAACAGCCTAGCATTCAGTGAACCAGAGAGAGGACATGATTTTCCCAGAGTTTCCTCATCATTGGTTGGACCTGCACTACATGCCAGGTACTCAGCCAGGTCCTGAAGACACAAAGATGAATGAACAGTTTATATCCTGGAGGAAATCAGGCCGAGTGAGGACAGGTAAGAGGCAGTGATTGTGATATGATGTGCTGAGTCCTATACAAGGGTGGAGAGGAACTGCCCCGAGGTGCACAGAGTTACCGAGTGATGTGGAAGAGGAGGAGAGGGGAGGACACAGGGAGAGCTCAGAGCAGGAGCAAAGCAGGGGGTTGGGGGAAGAAAAGCACTGTGTGCCGGCCAGTCCGGATGCTCAGGCATCCAGCATAAGCAGGGGAAAAGTGAGGCTGGGAGGCAGGTGGCGGCCAAGACTCAGTGGACTTGGTGGCCACAGGACACAACCACCAAAGAGTGTAAGCTGGGGGTGGCATGGTCAGATCTGTGTGTTTGAAAGGCTCACACGGGCAGCTGCAGTGGGGCAGATAGGAGAGGGACAAAAATGGAGGCAGAACAACCTGTTCAGGGCCTCTTGGGCAATTCAGAAAGGAAGATCGTGGAGGCCTGAACTGAAGTGCAGACATGGCAGTGGGGAGGCCCAGGCAGGGGACCAGTTTGCAGAAGGATTCGTAAGCAAAACCTAGTGACTGATCTGAGGGGTGAGGGACTGGGAAGCATCCAGATTATCCCCCAGCTTCTGGCTCGGATGCCTGGGAAGCAGGTGTTGGTGCCACTCGGGGTGCGGACCCCAAAGGAAGAGGGAAGCTAAGGAGCTTGATCTGAAACAAGCTGAATGTGAGAGGTCTGTGGGATGTCCAGGAAGAGAGCACACTTGCTACTCAAAGCGTGAACCACAAACCAGGAGCAGCAGCTTCACCTGGGCGCTTGTGAGAAAAGCAAGACCTCGGGCCCCAGCCCAGATCTACTGAATCCTTATTTGCATTTTAACAAGAGTCCCAGTCTGTGGGCGCTTTACCATTTGAGAAACGCTGGTGTAACAGACACAAGGCTAACGCTCAAAGGAGACCTACAGGTAAGACACTCTGAACCCCGGACTCTTCAGCCCAGGTGTGATGGTTAGACCCTGAGATGGACGCTCCCCAGGGGAGGTATATGGAGAGGAGAAGAGCAGGGGACCAGGTATGGTGGCTTGGGACAGCACAGCGCATAAGTAGAAAGAAGGGTCAGCGTTAGAGCCACCGGGCCTCCCGCCGAGGGCGCCCAGACCTGTAGACAGCGTAGGTGTGGTACTCATTCAGGTAGTCGATGCGATCCTCCAGCTTGTTGCTGCGATGGCTCTTGTCGATGCTGAGGATAAAGAGGCTGATGTAGGCATCCAGCGAGAACTGGTACATGGGATCGATGCGGCCCATGTCGTTGAGCACGAAGAACAGCACCGAGGCCCGCTGGGCGCACGGGCGGTAAGCCTGCGGAGGGGGCGGAGTCCGGGCCGGAGGGCGGGGTCAGGGCCACGGAGGGGCGGGGTCACGATCGGGGGCGGGGCTCCGGGACAGAGGGGGCTGGGCCGGAGGGCGCTGGAGTTCACCTCGCGGGCCACGTCAATATTGATCTCCGTGGTTTCACTGGTCTCCAGCTGCTCTGTCACCTCAGTGGCGGTTATCTTGGAGGTCCGCAGCGTGTTCACCAGCTGCACATCGTCTAGCAGGGAGCCTGTGGCCTCGTTCAGCAGCCTGGAGGGAAGCCAAGAGGCACGTGGATCGAGGGGCTAGGGGTACTGGGCTGGGGGTGGGGGTAACTCCTCATCAGCCCCCTCGAATGCCAGTCTTGCCTGCAAGCAGCCTTGCAGGGTGGGGCGGGGGCAGGCAGGGTCTTACCGAAGGATCTCATCCTCCAGCTCCTTGAGCTTCCTCTTGCCAGCAGCGATATTGATGACCAGTGAGTCCTTCTGCTCCTCCAACTCAGGCCTCTCCTTCCGGACCACAATGCCCAGAAGTTGGGCCTCCAGGCCCTGAGATTATGACTTGTGGTGAGAATCTCACTCCAGTGACCTTTACCCTTTTTATCCCATTACACCTCCCAAGCCCGAATCACCTCCTGCCAGACACAATCGGAGCCTTTTTCTCAGTACAGCCCTTCCCACTTCACCCTAGTTCAGTCCAGGCACCAGCCCCAAGCCACCTGTTCTTTGACAGCAAAGTTGACAATGGTGGTCTTGGCTGAGGTTTCCGGGCTGTAGTGGGGGTTGGAGAGCTTGGTGGTGATGTAGAAACGGAAACTGGTATTGTATTCCACCTCCTTATCTCCAATGCGCATCAGCAGCCTACCACCTGCACCCACAGAAGGGTCAAGGACAAGGACCTCATGTGACCAGGTGTGGGCTGACCTGTTGTTCCCCAACCAGAATCCAGTGGCAATAGCTCACCCTGCCCCAATGGCCCCAGTCCAGGGCTGTCTGAATGCTGGGACAGTTAAGTAGAGGACACAACCAAACAAGTGGCTTTCCTCCCAAGTGTCCTAACTTAGCTGGTCTCTAGGATTTGTCCCACAGCCCAACCCCACAATATACTGGGCCCTGACCAATTCGAGCTACAGATTTGTTGAGCACAGGGTTAAGTGTGGGGTCCAGATATTCCTGCACGTTCTGGAGCAGCACTGGGTATCCAAACTGGATGGCCTTTTCTAGGACTCGAAGGTAATCGCTCATCTGCAGGTCGATGATCTGTAGGCCCTAGAGAGCAACGGGGAAAGATGGAAGTGCTGAGGGATACAAGGGGGAAAACAGCTTAGGTAGGACCTGAGGAAGAGCCAGGCTTGGGGAGAGAATCTAAGGGGACAAATCAGCTCCCCAGTCTTATACCTGGCTTCCTTCCATGTTCTTGATCCATTTCAGGGCCTGGGCCTGAGGATCAATCATCAGTGCCCACCTGAGGGAGGAAGCATGAGTGAGAAGGCAGGCTCTGCCCTCACGTGGCCTTGTGCTCCCAGCAGCATCCTTACCTGTTGCCACGGGTGACGATGATTCCATTCTCAGTGGAGAAGGCATCTGAGGGCAACCCTTGGATGTTCCAGTCTCGAACTTTGGTAGGATTGGACAGGAAGTTATCAAAGGTGAAGCGGGGTGAGCAAGGAACCTGCAGCTCCCGGATCTGGGTGGGAAGAGCCCCAAACTTCATCCTGGAGATCTGAGCCCAGCACCCCTGCCCCTTCCCAACATCTCTGCTACTCACAGGCCCTGGTCTCAGAGCCCATGAGCTCAGTCATCACGCCTGAGCCCCCCTCACCTTCCTGATCCAGATCTGGTTGACGATCTTATCCCGGTAGTTGGTCAGGAAGGGTCCCATGTAGGACAGGAAGGCAGCTGCCAGGAGACAGTCGCCTACTAGGTAGCCCAGATCCTCCTCCAGGCCCTGGGGGACAGCAGGGGAGGTGTAATGCTGCCTGTGCCCCCAGCACCAGAGACCCTTGGATTACTCTGAAGACATTCTCCCCTGGACACTACCAGTTCAGAGAGTCTTTCCCTTCCTAGACACTTGCGCCCTGAGAACCCTAACTTATTCTCATGACTTTTGAGTTCTCTTTTGTAACAGCAGTGTTTACATTCTGATGATAAGGCCTAACCCTCTTGTGAAGCCGGGGTAGAGACAAGATGCCCCATGTCAGCTTCTGTCTGGTTAGAGTCTTGTATGCAAGGGTCCTCATGTGTGCTTGGTTTCCAGCCTTACCTAAACATGGAGGCAGATCCTTAACACAACAGAAAGTCTCTCCTTCTGCTATTCTCACCAAATGCGAGCAGGGGAGGGGAAGAACTCCCATGTCCCATTCTTGGATGTCCCTACCCACAAGTGTCCCCATGTCCCCCGGCTGCCCCTCAACCTAAACAGGATAGGAGCTCTGGGCACTGGTGGGCAGGGAGGAAGCCAGGTGGTACAATGGATCTCACCTTCACCGTCTCCTCCCATCGGGCCTTCTCGCCGGCCAACCCCGACACCAGCATCCCAGCTCGTTCCAGCTTCACTTCCATCTCCTCCGACTTCTTGCGAAGCTCCTCCTTCTGTGCCAGCTTCTCATCGTACTGTTTCTTCAGCATCTCCAGTTTCTCGGCCACCTGGGAGGGAGCAGAGTACAGGGATCAAACATGGGGCTTGAGGCCAGATTGTTCTAGCTTCGTATCGCCAGCCCGCCTTGCTGTGGCTGTATGGTCTCGGGTAAATCATCTCTTTGAGCCTCGGTTTCTTCATGTGCAAAGTAAGAACAGTAACACCTACACTACAGGGTTGTTGTGAGGAGGAAACAAGATCAAATATGTTTCATGAGGTGAGTTTTCTTTCCCTTCCCTCCATCACTCTTTCCTTGAGCCTGGAAGCTACTTGGCAGTGGAACTCAAGACTGAGTAGGAGACACACCTCTTGTAGCATAATAATAAAGCAGGCAGGAGAGGACCAGATAGCACAAAACCAACCACGGCTCCATGCCAGAGGCCGTACCTAAGGTGGGACCTTGAGAGAGGGAGAAAAAGCTAGAATGAACCCAGGAGAGGTTGCAGAGAGGAAGAGGGAATCCATTCAAGAAAAAGGCCCAGGTTCAAGGTCCCACACCAGAGACAGGACCTGGGAAGAGCTCTGCCCACTAGAGAAGCCTCCCTTATCTCAACCCATTGCCACCCGTGGTCTCTGTAGAGGCTGGAATACAACTCAAATCTGAAGTCAAGAACTGACCATGTGGTGATCACTCGTAACATTTAGAGATAGCGAATAACTATGTTGTGTGCTTGTGATTAACATAGTGCTGTATGTCAGTTATATGTCAAATGAACAAAGAAACTCATAAAAAAGAAATCAGGGGGAGGCTGAGTGGTAGAGCTGGTGCTTAGCATGCATGAGGTCCTGGGTTCAATCCCCAGTCCCTCCATTAAAGAAATAAATTAGTAAATAAATGAAACAAAACAACTCCCCCCTCAAAAAAAAAAAGAAATCAGATTTGTGATTACTAAAGGCAGGGGGATGGGGAGGGGGAACTGGCTGAAGGTGATCAGAAGGTACAAACTTCCAGTTGTAAGCTAAATAAGTACTAGGGATGCAATGAACCACAGGATAAATACAATTACATTGCTATATGTTATACATGAAAGGTTTTAAGAGAGTAAATCTTAAGAGTTCTCATCACAAGGAAAATCTTCTTTGGTGTCTATATGAAATGATGGATGTTCACTAAATTTATGGTCATTGTTTCATGATGTATGGAAGTCAAATCAGTATGCTGTACATCTTAGACTTACGCAGGGCTATGTGTTAATCATAGCTCAATAAAACTGGAAGGAAAGAAAAAGAGTCTTTTCTGGGACACCGTGTGTGCGCCTGACTGGCGGACAGTAATTGTGCCTTTTCATGAAGAGGAACGGGGGCTGACACCGCATGAAGTGCCTGCCACATAACAGTGCACATGATAAACATCAGTTCTCTTTCCTGCTGGTGTCTCCACTGGGAGAGGTAGCCCGATCAGATCCTTGCCCTGCTTTACTCAGTGAGCCTCATCTGGGCTCTGTAAGGATAAATGCAGGTTGTAGCACAACATCCAGCATGCAGTAAGTAAGCAATACCTGCACCCAGTGATGGAGGTTGACCTCCAAGAACTTGGAAATGGGATAGGTAGCTCTCCAAGGGATTTTTTTTTTAATTTTTATCTTTTTTATTTTTAGGGAGGTAATTAGATTTATTTTTAGTTTTTAAATTGTTTTCCGGGGGGAGGTAATTAGGTTTACTTTTTTATTTTCTAAGAGGAGGTACTAGAAGATTGAACCCAGGCCCTCATGCACCCTAAGCATGCACTCTACCACCTGAGCTATATTTTCCCCCCCTTATTTATTTACTTTTAGCGGAGGGATTGGGGATTGAACCCAGGACCTCATACATGCTAAGCAGGCACTCTACCACTGAGCTTTACTCTCCCTCCTTCCAAGGAATATTTTTCAAAGCAAAGTGGAGATTCAAAATGTCACCTTCGAATGACAGGGCGGCCGACAGGGCAGCTTACAGGTCAAGCCTCGGTAGTCATCTGTTAGAAGGCATTAACATCTAAAGAAAGAAGGGGTTACTCGGTGATCAGCTGGGCCACTTGGAGGAAACACTGGCTGGGGGCCTGCCCCGGTGGAGGCCATGCATCCGGCAATCTTTACCGCGTGGCACCTGTCATCAGGTTCACGTGACCACCTCCCAGCACTGAGGCCTCGCTCATCAGCAACACTCTGATTATAATTTGGCTTCCCACGGAGACTGGTCTCTGGCGAAGCTGCCAGCCCACGAATACTTCTGTATTTCCTTACTTATTTTGCATGTAGTGTTTTCTTCACTGTTTTTATTTTTTATGCGAGGAATAGATGCATAAAGTTAAAAACCTAAATAATTTAAAGAGGTTATAGTGAAAAGCAATAATCCTCTAGCCCACCTTTTCTCCTCAGTCCCATTCGTCAGTAGCAAATTATTTTTTTAACCATTTCTATTTTTATTTCTTCCGGTAATTACCTCTGTATCTCTGAATGTTATGCTTATGCCACTATTTAAAATATATATATTTGCATTTTTTGTTTTTTTGTAGTTTTCATCTTTTTAATTAAAAATTATTATGAAAAATTTCAAACCTAGGAAAAAGAATAATTAACCATAAAAGAATAATATACCTACGTATCCATATCAAGATTTAACAATTGTTAACATTTTCTATATTTATTCCATCTACTTGTTTTTTTGCCAAAGCATCTTAAAGTAAATTACAAACTCATGAAATTTCAACCCTAAGTACCTCATAAGGCATCTCTTTTAAAAAGGACATAATCACAACACCATTATCACACCTAACATCAGCTTTATCTTTTTTAAAAAATAATTTTTTCCCATTTATGTCTCTTTTGAATAGTGAATACACCTCACACAAAATCAACATTCTTAAGAAACAAAAGCGTACCAGTGAAGGGGCAGTCTTCCTCCCACTCCTGACCCCAGCCCCCAGCCCCCAGACCCCCAAGAGGGAATCACTATCACCAGTTTTTAGTATCGCTTTCCAGACAGAGCTCACACTCAGAGCCCATTCACAGTAAAGAAAATATCAGCACCGTGAGGGCGGTGGCGTGTTCACCGCTGAATCCTTCAACCTAAAATAGTGCTCAATCATTTCTTGAATGGATGATTTTTTTTTTCAAAAAGAGAAATGGGAACATTCAATAACATGGGTTTTTGTACTTTACTTTTTTTTACTTGTCTCCAAATCAGTTCTTGTCAAGCTGCCTCATTCTTTTTACCAGCTGTGAATAATTCTGTGTGTGATGGAACCATAATTTATATAACAAGCCTCCTACTGATGGACATTTGTGTCTTCCCAACATTTTCTATTATTAACGATGCTGTAATGAGTATCCTTGTACTTGCATAAGCACATCTTGACGCTGCTGTTTCTTTTCTATTTTAATTTTGTTTACTTGGTGAATAAGTAACTTAAAAATTCAAAAGGCGTAAGAGCATGAGAAATCTTCCTCCCAACCCTGCTCCCTCAACCACCCAGCTTCCTTCTCTAGGCAGCCAGCATGACCTGTTTCTTGAAATTCCTTCCAGCGCATCCTCTACAGATACTACAAGTATATTCCATGCTGCTATTTCCAGGTTATCAACTTGAGACTATTTCTAGTGACTCTATGCTGTGACAGATGAAGATCTGCTTCCCTAATACCTCCACACCGCAACCCCTTTCTCTCTACTCCTAATAGTTTTATCTCTTCTCCTGGGTACCTTTATAACTTTAAATAAGACTTTAAAACTGCATTTTATTTTATCTACTGCAAAAGCATTGCCCTTCCTTCCCCTCAACCCCAGTCTGTATCCACTCCCCAACTTTTTCCACTGTACTTTTATTTTTATGTTGTCGAGGCTGACAACATTCCCATTCAGAGACCACACTTGCTCTTCTGTGCTCTGTTTCTAGATTGATTATCAAGGTCAAATCCCAATAAACAGCGTCGACATTATTATGACCTGGGTTGCTGCCCAGTGTGAACTGGGTGGCTGGCTGAGCTGCTTGTGGCTGAGACACATTCCGAAAGTTCACTGTGTGTGCTGAACCGGTTGTTAAATACTTTTTCTATTACCCCTGATGATGTGTTTTCGCTTTCAGAAACTTTTACGGGTTGGATTGAGTCTCTGATTTCTCTCCCGTGTTTTCTGTTTCTGGTTTTGCTTCTTGTATGATATTCCTTGACGCTGTCCTCCCATCCTTCTACCAAATGTCATACTTTGATCATTTTTAAATTTCCCAGAATTCTTTGTCTCTGCTTGGACTTTCTCTCTGATCATCCTATTTTTGTTTTGTGGATGTCATTTCTTCCTTAATCACTCTCTGAGGATACCAATTAGATTAGGTCTGCTTTTTAAGTTTGTCTCTGTAACTTGACTTATCTCTGGGTTTATTTTTCCCTCTAGGGGGTCATGTGTTGTCACAAATTTTTGTCTCCGTCAGTCTCTTGTGTGTTGGAAGACTTCCTCCAGGACCTTTCCTCAGCCCTTCTCCAGGAGAGGTGGTGGCTGATCTGACTGGTAAAATTGGGAAGACTAAACTGGGAATTTCCAACTGAGCTCGGGCCCTTTTCTATTAGGGGTGGGCACGAGTTCCTCTCTGGCCCCTTGGCAATGCCCGAGACCAGGTAAGTCTGTTTGAAGATGGGGTCACTACTAAGGGAGCTGCTTGCTCCCAGACATCGGCCACATCCTCCAACCTAGCCTTTACAGGTGATTTTTGGCCAAATACCTTTTGTTTTATTTCTCAATTTGTTTGGAACTCGGGCATAAAATAAGATCAGTAGATCTCAGATCCCTTCAACAGTACACATATTTGCAGACCAGAAAACCCACCAAGAAGCTTTCGGCGGGGCTAGGGGTTTCCTGGGCAGACCGCGGGGCGTGGACAGGTGTTTTGAGTTACGTGATCTGTAGAGGCTCGTATTAGGCTGGTGGGTTTTTACACTTATGTGATTGACTTTTAACTTCTGCAGCCTTAGTGAAAGTCTTTAAGCCGACCCTGCATTATTTTGACCTTGGTAGGCGGCTGCAGCTTTGACCACTATTTCTATAGAGGTGGGATGTTTGAAGCAGAAACTTCTAGGAAATGGCTTGGGCAGAGGAAAGATGTGGTCTGCAGGAGTGGCTTTATTTAAGAGTACTATAGTGGATGCAAATTCTGTTCTGACTCATTTCAGAGCCTTGCGGGGCAATTTCTAAGCCGGTGGTCCCTGGCTCTTGCTGTGCGTCAGAACTGGGCCTGGGGAAAATACATTTTCAGGGCCCCAAGCAAATGGGTAATGGTTAAAACTATTTACTCAAGATTTGGATTGACACGCGATCCAGCTGGTCTCTGGCCTCTTCCCAGACCACTGGTGTTCTGTGCAGGCTTTCCTCTCTCTGTGCGGCTCTGACAGGGAAGGCTTCAAACTGCTGACTTCCAGGTTTCATGAGAGATTCTTGCTCTTTCGGCCTGGGGTGGAGCCCAGCATCAGCACAGAGCTCTCTGCAAGCAGCTGGGTAAGGTTGCCTGGTTCTGAGGTTCTGGTAAAAGGTGCATTTGGATCTTACACTTCACAGCCTTTTCAGTAACAAAGGAGATGTTTTGGTTCCCTGTCTACTTACTCTTATCAACTAGGGGTCTTCAGGGTAGGGTGTGGACTCCCCACCAGACACCTAACCTTAGGTCCTCTACAAATGTCTGTCCAGTGAATGACATTGTTGGCAGCTGACTCACAGCTCCCTTTTTTCCCTCACATTTCACACATGAAGGGAACAACCTCTAATTATTTGGCCCAGGATATGAGTCACCCAGGGGTGAGAAATCTTTCCAGATGGATTGCCACACCTATGATTATTCACTCTTGAAAAAGAGAGAGTAAAAGAGTGAAGGTTTCCAGAAAGGCTGGGAGGTAACAATGACCTGGGGCCAGGAGGCATGGGTTCCAGCCCCAGACCTGTCCGTAACCAGCCAGCCACTCATTCTCACTAAACCCTGGGCTCCTCATCCCGTCTGAGGGGACTGGACCTGAATGTTCTCTGTAGTTGGTTCAGTTAAAACATTTTGAAATGGTATGGCCAGCTTTGATGACATAAACATTAAAACTTTCTATCCAGTTAAAGATAGTATCAACCAAGTTAGAGGACAAGTGAAGATAGAAACACTGGAAACAATGAGTATGTCCATCAACAAGGGGAGGGGAAATGGTTAAATAAACGATGGTCTAGCCGTCCACTGGCATAACATGCAGTGGGGAAGAGAAGCAGGGCCTCTCCACACACGGATGGAGACCAATCTTCAATATATGTCAGTAAGATAGGAAGGTGTATGTTATGTTTAAAAAGGGGGGAAATGTGCTTATATCAGCACAGAACACTGCTGGATGGATAAACAATAATTTGTAATATTGGTTGCTTTCAAGGGAAGGGAGCTGGTGGCCAGAGAGCAGAGGTGGGAGACTTCTTACTGGATATGCTTTTGTACCTTTTGAATTTCAAACCACGTGGATGTATTTGTATGACCTATCGAATCAATGATAGAAAATTAAATGATAGACTGGAAGAATTTTGAACTCTTTTGATAAAGCACTTAATGTCCTGCCTGGCTTGAGAGTTACCTGTGTGCACATCTTGCAGGAAATCACTTTCTGGATGGTCTGGCCCGTTCACAGTGAGCAACACTCTACCTCCAGACGACCCCATCCCCTCCCCAAAGCACTGGCTCCAGCACCCCCACATTCCTCCTGGTCCAAGCAGCAAAGACCCATTTGGCACACAGATTTCATCAGTTACTACCTCAAGGTCCATCTCCAAAGGGCCTCAGCAAAGGACGACAATATGGCCAGCGCCCAGGTCAGACTTTGAAAGGGCCCCCGGGGGGACAGTGCCCTGTGTCTTTGTAACCCTCTGCCATCGGCCTAGTTTTCTGAGCCCGAGGTGATACAGAGCGGGAGGCAGATAAGACTGTAAGGAAGAGGGGAGTAGAACTGGATGGGGAGAAATAAGTAGTAATGAAGCGTCCGGAAATCAGAAACTGGGGAGAGGGACCACCTCGGAAACTCAGGTGTAGCGCTCACCTCACGCAGCTTCTCCTGGGCCTCAGCCAGGGCTGCCTGCTTCTCCTGCAGCTGGGCCAATGCAGCGTTCATGCGGATGCGCTTGGGCTCCACCACCCGGTACAGCCGCCCGTACAGCTATGGGGAGACAGCCAGGTACTCACCTGCCACCCACCCACCCCAGCTTTCTCCTGGTGCACCTGTCCTCTTCCCAGGCTGGCCTCACTGCTCCCCTCCGCCTCGCCACCGCTCACCTCCATGGCCCGAACCCACATGCAGAGGGACTTGGCAGCCAGCGACACGCGGCCGATGATATCAGGCTGGAAGTCGGGCTGGGCGCAGTAGGCCCCGATCTTCTTCAGGACCTTATCTGAGATATTGTCTTTATCAAAGTTGATCAGTGATTTGATGAAATTCTGCTCCCCTGTGAGATGAAGATCAGGGGCCTCAGCCAGAGGGCCCACCCCCACCCCCCAACTAGGCACAGCCTCGTGTTTCCTGGGCTCAGTACCGAAGGCCAGAGCATCTGGCCTCACCCTGAGTTCCTTCAGCTGACCTTGCTCCCTCCTCTAGAAGCTCGAAGCTCCCAGGGCCTCCACAGTCTTCCCAGCCTCCTCTCCTGTCACTTACCTTCAACACCCCAGCCCCACCACCCTGCACGCCACGCTTGCTATATACTTTGCACTTTCTTCTAGGACAGGGGTCACCAAACCACGGTGGACAGGCTACATTCTAGCAACGGAACTCAGAGCAGAAAAATAGCACAGGAATGAAACAGAAAGACTCTTGTTTTCCCTTTTCTGATTTTTGTCCTTTTAGCTGGTGGGGGAGCCAAGGCACTCCTGTCCTTGAATTCTGTGATACATTCTGTGATAAAGGTATATCTTTATGACAATTCTTTCTTTTTATTTTCTCTTAAGATGAGTCGTTTTCTGCTACTTACAGCCAAAGAACCCTAGCTGGTATTTATGCCTCTCTTCCCTACTAGGCTTTGTGCTCTTTTTTTTTTTTTTGCAGGGGGTAGGTAATTAAGTTTATTTGTTTAGTTTGTTAATGGAGGTACTGGGGATTGAACTCAGGACCTCATGCAGGCTAAGCACGCGCTCTGCCACTGAGCTATACCTTCCCCCCGGCTCTGTGCTCTTGAGGGTTGGGACAATGCGTCATCCACCTCTGCCTCTCCGAGTGCCTGCTGCCCAGCGGATGATTAAGGAACGCTGGGTGGACTGGTGTTAACTACCTTCCGGTTTCCTAGCTTACCCAGTTGCCTCTTGGCCTCTGCCCAGGTGGGCTCGTTGCCTCGAAGAATCATGACTGCCTGCAACACTATCTCCACTTGGGCAGGGGGCCGTCCATAAGACTTGATCTCTCCTATATCCTTCTTGTTCAGAGACTCCAGGGCCTGGGGAAAGGGAGTAATTTGGGGAGCAGGGCCAAAGTCAACTCAGATGGCAAGAGAGGTCCTTTATGGAAACAGGACCCAACTGAAGTACCCCTCTGCTCCCCAATTCCCCAGGGACTTTGAGAATAAAGAAGGCCAGCCCCAGTCCCTTCCTGAGCCCTCCCAGTCCAATACCCGCATGGCCTCTTCCAGGGCTGGCAACGCCTCTTCTAGATCCTTCTGGGCATTGTCAGCCAGTGCCTGGCACTTGACTTCCTCAATTGCAATCTTCTCACTATTGGCGGTGACAGCCTAGGGATGAAAAGAAGACAAGGGTCTTGTCTTCTTCACCTTGAGCAAAAGTGGGGGTGATAGTGGTGGTGATAACGATAAAAGAGAAAGCTCAAGAAAACAGGAGGCGTGAAACTCCACCCCCTGCCCCATAACGGGAGGGGACCAGGAAGCCTCTGCCGGGTGGGTGGGGCAGCAAGGGGCGTGGGGGGGCACCTTCTGCTGCTCATCCGCCTCCCGCTTCTGCTGCACGATGATGACCAGGTACTCCTCGCACTGCTTCTGGAACTCAGCAACCTTTTTCTTGGCATCCTCCAGCTCCAACGACATCACTTCCACCTTTTCCCTGGTTTCATTGATCTTAAACAACCCGGTCCTCAGCTTATTGGCCTGGTTCAGCAGCTCCTGCCGCTTCTCTGCCAGCAACCTGGGGGGCAGAGTAGGATCAGGTGCGGGGGGAGGCTGGGCCCTCAGGAAGGAGAGGCCCATACAGTCTCCCTTCCTGGCGCAGCTCTGGTCCCCATCTTCCTGCCCGTTGCCACCACCACCAGCACCACCAGCACCATAGTCAGATTTTTATCATTTCCTGCCTGGATCATTGCCAGCTGCCTCCCAACTGGTCTTCCTGCTTCCAGACTCTCATCCCTCTAATGTATTTTACAGGCCACTGCCAGAATCAGCTTGCTAGCCACTGTTCCCATCACACCCCTTCCGTACTTGAGAATCTTCCACTGTTCCCTGATGGGCAGTGGCTCGGGGGCTTCAATGAACCAGAAAACACAAACCTCTCCCAAGGGGGTGGTGGCCATCCCTGGGCTCCAACCTGTTTTTCCCCATTTGAGAATGAATGTGGGCTCAGTATGGCCACAATTTCTGATTTTTCAAGAGAGAATGGAAATCTGGATTTTTCTAAAGGCTCCCAAGTTTTAAATGTTGGCAACTCATTTAAAACGTTTTAACATTGTACAGGCCAAAAAAAAAAAAAAAATCAATGCAAGGTTGTTTTCTGGATTAAGCAAGAAAATGCATGCAAAGGGTTTAGCACAGTGACAGGGGACTAGTAAACAAGATACAAGCCTATGTAGTCAGGGGAGGCAGGGATTTTATTCTGTTAACTGGCATATATATTACAAGTATCTAAAATAGTGCCTGGCACAGTGTAGGTGCTCAAAAATACATATTAAATACATTGGCTATCATTATCACAAATAGCTTTGTTCTCACCTTGATTAAAATACTAAATCCAATAAATGAGGGTTTTTTTTTACATTTCTCTTACATCCTTCAAAGCAAATTATTATTGTGTCGTGTACATAAAAAGACACTCAACACACTTTAATGAATGAATATGTAATTCTTGGGAATGGTGGAAAGTCTAGAAGATGTTAAAGGCAGAAAGAAGAGGACATATATTGCCATATATCCCCATAATGTAATGTCATGGTTGTACTGTTGTTGGGAAAAGAGACATCATTCCAGGAGATAAAGACAGAGAGGTGAGGGGAAGAGTCTCAGCCAAAAGGCCCCTGAGGTGGACACACCCCTGGAAACCCTATCGCTCTGTGATTAACTTCCTGGGCAGAATCAAGACCCCTTGCATCTCTGCCATTCCACATCAGCAACCTAGTCCTCGAGCCGGTCCCCTTGGCCAGCTCCCGAAGAGTTTCCATTACATCATTTCACCAGTTGCCCTCAAAAGTCACCAAGCTCCCTGGCCCTCCATGCCCCCTGGCCCTCGTCATACTTTTTATATCCAGACACAAGTTCCAGGTAGTTGGTGGGTGTGACGTAGTTGTGTCTTCGAAGTTCCAACAGCATCTTCTGGGAATACTGAGCCACTGACCAGTGCATGGTGACAAAGATCTGGGCCACTTTCCTGTAGATCTGAGGCCAATGGTCAAAGGATGTGAGACAGAGCAAGAGTAAAGGCAGACAGCAAACAGAAATGGGCGGGAGGTGCCGGCGGGGGGAGGAGAGATGGGGAGGAGGGCCTCACATTCTCCTGAGTCCCCAGGTCTGCTCCCACCAGGTACTTCTCAGCCACCTCCAGCAGGGCTTCGCGGGGCCACTCTGAGAACCAGTTGATGGAGGTGCAGTTCACCAAGGCTGGGTACTGGCGGATCCAGTTCCTGGCAAGGGTTTCAAGAGGCAGTTAAGTCCATCTGCAGACTCAGCCTCCAGCCTTAGGCTTTGTCCCAGGTCCACCCGCTCCCCAAGAACCTAAAAAACCTCATCCTGGTGCTCCTGTATCTCCTTGTACAGATTCTGCTCCTCCCTCTGAGATAGTTCAGTGTAGGATCTAAAAGCAGGTTCTGGGGTAAGGAAGACCTGGTTCCACACCATCCAGGTATGGATCTTGAGAAAGTGATATAACCTTTTGAACATCAGTTTCCTCATCTCTAAGATGGGAATAACAAATGAGGTGACACCTGTGAAATGCTTAGCACAGAGCCTGGTGCACAGTAAATACACCATAAACCACAAACATTAAAAAAATAAACAAAACGCTAATCCAAACTGCTTCTCTGTACAAGTTCTCTGTCCTCCTCCTCCTTCCTGATGCCCTTAAAAATCTAGTCATCCCAAGAATGGATAAGCAAAATGTGATGTATACACACAATGGAATATTATTTGGTCCTGAAAAGGAAGGAAATTCTGACTTGCGCTGCAACATGGATGAACCTCGAGGATGTTATGCTAAGTGAAAGAAGCCAGCCCCACAAAAACAAGTACTGTATGATTCCATTTCTACGAGGTAGCTGGAGTGGTCACTTACAGAAACAGAAAGTAGGTGATTGCCAGGGCCTGGGGGTGGTGGGGGAGATGAGGAGTTGTTTAATGGGTATAGAGTTACAGTTTTGCAAGATGAGAATATTCTAGAGATCTGTTGCACAACAATGTGAACATACTTAACGTTACTGAGATGTATACTTAAAAATGATTAAAATGGTAAATTTTAAGTGGTTTTTTTTGTACCACAGTTAAACATTTAAAAACAAATCAAAAACCGCCACGTCTTTCCAAGGGGAAAAAATAAAAACCGATCTAGCTGTACCAAAAGGAAGCAGATGACTCCTATGTCAGCAGGAACTTCCTGGAAGAAAGTACAGCCTAGGAAAGGAGATGGGGTGTGTGGAGCTGGAGAGGCCAGCGCTATTCCTGAGTCTTGAGGAGTCTTGAATCTCACTCTCAGAAAGCAAGGAGGCCAAGAGGGGATGAGGGCCCCCCAGCAGATGCAGGGCCCAGAGGGAGAAGAGGGCGGTAAAGGGAGTCACCTGAAAGGGTCGCCCACGGGACTGAGGCAGAGGACGATGTGCAGGTTGTTGCGCACGCGCTCAATGAGGTAGGCGAAGAGGCTGTCCGAGGACTCAGGCACCTGCTCCGCCCGGGCCTGTTCTATGATGTACGTTTGAATCTGCACAGAAGCCACACGGAGGCAGAGGGCTGAGGGTTCAGTGGCAGAACTGGGTCGGGGAGGGGTAGCAGGGGAGGCTGGGCTGACAAGGGGTGGGTTTTAAAGCAGCGCCGCCCAGTAGGGACTCTCGAGGGCAGAAGGCTGAAGAGGAACAGCTCTTCCATCTAATGGGGGCTGGATGGAGGGGGTGCCACAGTAGCATCCTCTGGGATCACACTTCCTCAGGGGCTGGTGGGGAAAGTCAAAGAGCCACCTGGTAGTGGGCATGGAAGGGATCGCACCTCTTCAAATTCATCTGTCTTGTAGAGATTGGGGACCTCGCCCGAGCTGAGGATGTTGTTAATGTCCTCCAGGAACGATTCATCAGCAATCTGGGTGTCCACGAAAAGGAAGGACGTGGCCTTGAGCTCTACCCCAGCCTGGCGATACAGACGCTTGATATCTGGGCCAAATGACACAGACAGACTCTTCAGATTCACCATCCTGTCCCTATTCCTCTTCTGAGATTCAGGAACCCTCCCCCAGCCTGCGACACATACATGACACTGGCTTATACCCAACAGGGGCCTAGAGCATCTCTCTACCCAGGTTCACAGGGAGTCAGGCAACTGATTTTTCACTCCCAGCCCCAAACCCTCCTGCATCTCAGAAATCAGCCTTACCATCTCGGAACTCCTGCTTCCGATAACATTTGGTGACCTCAATCTGGAAGGTGATGTACTCGCAGATGGACGAGGCCAAGCGGGCCAGACTCTGGCGCCCGCTGCCCCCGATGCCCACCAAGAGCATGTTGCCCCGAGGCTGTCCAATAACCCGCACAATCCGTGTGACTGGAGGGTGGGAGGTAGAGGGGTGAGGATAATGAGTCGGCTGAGCAAACCCAGGGGACCTCCAGGCCCTCAGCTGGGGACTGGGATGCCCATAACTGCAGCAGAAGGACAAAGAAGCGTGGGAAGAGGTTAGTGCCTAAAGCCTGTCAGCAATTCAACTTTTAACCTCACCATGTTTATTAAACACCACCATCAAGGAAGAGCCCCACCTATGACCACAAGGGCCCACAAGGGGTCAGGGAGGAAGGCAACTTCCAGGACGTGACTGGGAAGAGATCCCTATTTCCTGGGAATACCCTGCAGTTGGGATGCTGGAGAGGGGAGGGGAGTGGGAAGGGCTCACTGTGTTCAACAGCCTCCCGGAAGAGCACCAGCTGCATTGGCACGACAGCAGGCGACAGGTTGTACTCATAGAGAGCGTTCTCCATGGCTGTCTTCAGCACTGACAGATCTGTCAGGTCTTCGTACACCTTGGGCTCCCGCAGGAAGTCCCCTGGGCCATGGGAAGAGGGGGTCGGAGCTCAATGCCTGGTCCTCCAGAGATTTCTCCAAAGGCACTCCGTGCCCCAACTCTCCTTCTAACCCGTCTCCTAAGAGTCTCCAGCCTATGGGAGCCACAGCTCCCAGCTCACCAAAGATAGGAGGACGTTTGTTGGGACAAAGATTATGGAACGTGAGGTCAAAGAAGGAGCCGAGTTTGTCACTTATGATGCCCATGAAGGCTTCCATGTCTGCCGCATCAACCAGTCGGTCAGAGAAGACTCTGTTGGGAGGGAGTTGGGGTGAGATCCAGGAATGGAGAGGATAGTGGCCCTAGGGAAGGGAATGGCCAGAGGAGGGTGGGAGAGGCTTGGGCTTGGGGAGGCCTGGATCTGGGGGGCACAGGCACCTCACCTGAAACACTCGTGGATCCAGAGTCGTGTGATGCTGGACTTAGTATCGTGGAAGTCCTTGTTGGCCCTCAGCATGCCCTGGAACACCTGGGGAAGAGGCGCGGCTAGTGGGATGGAAGGAGGGGAGAGAGGTGCTCCAGAAGTTTTAGAGAAAGCAGCATTCTAGGATGGAGGTGATCTGGGCTGTGTGGGATGCTATCAAGCTCCAAGGCCGACTTTGAGGAGAAGAGAATGCCTCCGAGGAGACTGTGCTGGGCCAAAGGGGCAAGGTCAGTTGGAGCTTCACCTTGGAGATGTCTCGAAGGTTGAAGAGGTAGTGGATCTTGGCAGGTGTGGGCAGGAAGCGCTGTACCACACTGTTGTACACGTCCAAAGTGGCCACAGTCACCACATTCCCAATAGGCTTCACCTCTTCCTCAAAGTCCTGAAGTTTCTGATTGATCATGGTACCAAATATCCGGATGATCTGGGACTCCTAGGAACAGGCCCTGGACTCTTTTTCACAGGCCCCTGGCCATTCAGCCAAGGCAGAGACTAGGGTTAGGGGAGTAAAGCGCTCGTCTTGGGGGCAGAATTGAGGACGGGGGCTCCAAAACAACCTCAGAAATCAAGGGAAATAATGCTCTAGTGCAATACTTAAGAATCAAAATTGATGCAGACTGTTCACAATGAACCAACATTTCGAATCCTTGTCGTTGGTCTTTCCTTCTGCCTCGGCTCTGATATGTTCAGCACGGCCCTATACTGACCTTGTACTTACTTAAAATTTTGGTGTTTTATTCGTTACGAAGTTTTGGCATTGATTTTTTAAAATATTGCCTTAAAATATTATTTATCTTGATTTCTGAGGGGTTTTGGCACCCGTGAGAGCCTTGCTCGCCTCCCCCCACCTGGGCGGCTCCCAGCTCTCTGCTCTGGAGGCTCTACCTTCCTTTGTCTGTCTGGGCCCCACTGTCTGCCCACAGGGACTGTTAGGCCTCGCCTGCCAGTTCGCATCCTGTGGATCTCCAAGTTCAGCAGGAGCAAAGGCTCCTGCAGAGAGCGGCTCCCCTCCATATATTGCAGCTCCCTGAATGCAACTCTGCCTGGGGGCCATGGGCCCCTGAGCCCCTCTGTGACCTCTCCTCTCACTCTCCGGGACACGGGTGGTTCTGCCTTCTACAACAGCCCGCTCCCAGCCCCCAGGATGCCCGCACCGTGGGGAAGGTCATGTTGATGATGTTGAAGCGACTCTGCAGCCTTGGGGAGATGACGGTCCGTCCACCCCCAGGAGGGCCCATGGCAGCCATCAGGAACATGTCCTAGAGAGAAAGGTGAGATGGGGCAGAGAGACAGGTGGGGAAGAGACGGGGCCCAGAAATAGGGAGGATGTGAGAGGAGATGGGGGGGAGAGGAGATGGAGGGACAAACAGGAAGAGGGGCATGGAAAGGTGAACAGAAGGCAGAGATTCAGGACATTTTTATAGAATTACTAAGGTAATGTATTTGTTCTCATTTCATTGTTATAATCCACTTACCCAAATTGGAAAATAAAGGTAAGTTTAAAAAAACAGTGGGAGGGTATAGCTCAGTGGCAGAGTGTGTGCTTAGCATGCATGAGGTCCTGGGTTCAATCCCCAGTACGTCAGTTTGAAAAAAAATGAATAAATAAAAATAAATCTAATTACCCCCCAAAAGACAATGTAAAATAAATAACAAAAAAACCTTTGATTATGTCTTCCAGACTTTCTTTTTTTCTATTTTTAAAATAAATTTATTTATTTATATAAATAGATTTGTATACAATAAATATTTATAAAATATTTACTTATGTACATACATACATACATACATGTGTCTGTGTATACATGTGTGTTCTTTCCCAGAAACATGAATATATTATTAGGTGAGTTTTTGACCCTGAGTGCCAGATAGATGGGTGCCCCAGAAATCAGGTTGGAATGTCTGCCCATTGATTCAGGAAAAAGAAACAGACAAGACGCTCAGAATCCCATGGGGAAAAGCCAGGACTGAAGGGAGATGCCTGGATGCTGGATGTGGAGCAGAGAACTGATACTTGGAGGTGGTGTCTGAAACAATGGGAGGCCTGGAGAGGGAGTTATGGAGAGTTCCGGCTGGCATCAGCATTGCCATCTGAGTGAGGTGTAAGAGGCCTGGAAAATGAGTGGAAGTTGGAGGACAGACTCCTTTGGTCACAAAGCCCAGGGCAGAGTCAATGAGGAGAGTTACTAATAGGAACTGATAACTCGGGAGCCAGATGTTTGTGTGGAGAGCTATACAGGATTGTAGGCTTTTATGCTGGGGCTCCTGGGGTCCCAGCAGGGTCAGGGACTGAACCTATCATCAAAGGGAACAGAGGCCTGAAGAACAAATTCTCAGGATGCTTACTCGAATGTACTTGATGGTCTGCTTTGTTCGATCATACCAGAAGCCATAGTCAATCCAGAGGCGAATCAGCTCCAGGGGTGGCTGGGACCCAAACATGTCCTTAGCTGGCATATTTAGGTCATCCATAAAAGTGATCATGCTTTTGCCCCCAAATGGCACATAGACGCCCTTGGTTCGCTTCTCCACCCTGCTCTCAATGATGCTCTGCACATTATTGGATGTGGTCTGGTGGAAAAGGTACAGAATGAATGTTTGGGTCCCCCCCCCCAAAAAAATACAAGGTCAGGCACTTGGATCCCCAGGGAGAGCAGAGGCAGGTTGAGAGCAGGGAGCTGGTGGCCTGGCCCCCGGGTCCTGCCACACACCTGCGCAGACATGTTGACGGTGAGCACAGACCACTGGCTGGAGGGCAAAGACTGCAGGACACTCTGGGCAATGGAGGTCTTTCCAGTCCCCACGGGACCCACCAGCAGGACGGGGTTCTGGTTGGCCACCAAGGCGCTCACCAGGTAGTTGTAGCGGACAGTGTCGACAGTGGGCACCATGATCTTATAGAAGGGGGAGCTGGGGAGGAAAAGGGACTGTGTCTCAAGGTCACGGCCCACTCCTTTCTAACTCCTGCTTCATTCTGCCCCTCAGTGTTTATCTCCCTCCCACATCACCATTCTCTAATCACCGACCCTGCCTCCTGTGGGGCCTGGGGGTTGGGCATTCTCCTTAAGGACCCTGTCCCATTTCCTCTACCCTGTCCTGTTTCCTGTACCCCAAAGTCATTTCTGCCCTGGGATCCACTCTCTCTTTCTACAGCCCACTTTTGTGCCCCCTGCTCTCTTATCACATCTCCCACCAACTGTAGCCCCCAAGCCCAATCCACCCACCCCAGCCCCCAACAAGGCCCAGCTCTCACTTCGGAGGGTAGCGCCAACTCTTAGGGAGCTTATCCTCAAATGATGTCCAACTCCGAATCTTGGGGTCCACAAAATACTCATACACCGTGTCCTGCAGAGGGAATGTGTGTTGGGTTACCAAAGCCATCCTTCGGCTTTCCCTTGCCCAGAAAAAGCACTTGCAGACCACTGGGTGGAAGAAAGAGAGGTGGGCAGCAGGCTGAAGGTCAAGAAGAGCCTAAGGACCAGGGATACAGGTGGGTTCTGGAAAAACAGAAAAATAGGACAGCTGGGTTTGGGGGCCCTGACCTTGTTGGGGAAAGAGCCCTCAATCTCCCGGAGGTAACTGTCGATTTTCTTGCGGCCCTCTTCATCCACAGAGGCACACATAGACCAGATCATGCTGAACACAAATGTCAGCTCTACCATGGACACAAAGTTCTCACCATCAGCTGGGTTCACCTGGGTGGAAAATGAGAAGAGGAAATACTCTAAATCTGTAAGAGATGGAGGGATCTATTTTGGCAGCTCATCACAAAGGTTTAGAGGTTCCCTCTCTTCCTGGTTCTGTTTGGAAAACCATATGGTTGTCGATAAACCTAAATCAAAACGTTTAGATAAACCTGAAATCTCCTGTAGCCTAGCAGTCTCCCTGAGTTTCTTCTCTACTGAGTTAGAAAGACATGGTTGGGACATTGTATGCAGACTCTACCATACTGAATCTACTGTACTGAATATGAAATCCTTAGTCTTCTTCCAGCTCACCCCAACACACAGCACTTCTCACCATCCTCTTCTCGGGGTCTCTGCTACACCAAAGAGAGACTGCACATTAAAAACCACCCTTCACCCCACCCTGCCTGGCCAGGACTGATGCCTGTGTCTCTGTGTTTTTGCAAAAGCTGTTCTCTTTACGTAGGATGCCCTCCTCTCTTTGTTCACCAGTGTTCTTTCCCCTACCTGGCCAATCCTCAGCACTCAGGTGCCACTGACACTGTGTTACTGTCCTTTTCCCATAAGTCACCTTGAAAATTCACCTGCACAGTTTGAATTTATATTAACCATACCAGGAATGACACATACTGTTAAAGACCTTAATTATTATATAACTTAACATTAATACCTTAGTTATCTGGCAATGTCCTTTAAAACAATATGAGCCACAGGTAACTATATTCAATATCTTGTTCTAACCTATAATGGGAAACAATCTGAAGTTGTACACATGAAACTAACAAAATATTGAAAATCTACTATAGTTAAGTTTTTAAAATAAAGTAAAATAAGAATGATTAAAAAAAACCCAGCAATATGAACCATCTCCAGGCAGTGATTTAATCTCAAGAGAAAAGTATTTAAGCCTGTTCCTTACACTGTAATTCTAAACTACACAAAAATTTTCTTAAATATCAGTTAATCTGAAAATTTCTAAAATGCTTCATCAGATTAGCTTGGGAGCTCCTTCCACCAGAAACAGCATCCTAAGGCCTCACAAGACTTAATATTTAATTTTTGAAAGGATGAAGAAATTAGGAACCAAACGAACTATCCTTAGCTCCCAGGTTTGGGTAGGAAAGGATAGGGAGACCCACCATGCGCTGTATCTGACGTAGAGCCCCCACTTTGGCCTCCCATCGCGCATGCGCACGAATATGCTCGTGCCTCACTGCCTCGGTGGTGCTGGCGGGTGAGGCCTCCCCTTGGCGTCTCCGCTCCACTCAAGCCTCATGTTCCAACTCCGTCTCAGACAGTTTCCCTGAAGTTGTCCCGGGAACTCACGAGCCCATCCCGCCCTGGTCCCTGCTCACCCCGTTTTCTGGCGTGGCCAGGGCCGAGTACAGCTTGCAGAGCGAGATAATGCCACTGTATTCCGGGACGGGCACCAGCTCGCTGCAGTTGTCCTTCTTGAAGGTCAGCATCTTGTTGATGAGCTTTTCAAACATGCGTTGAAGGGGCTCTACCTCCACCTATAGTTGAACAAGCAAGGGCCCCGTATTAGCCTTGTGTCTGCCAAGCCCCACGGGTTACTTTCCTCTCCTCCATCCTCTTCACACCTTTGGCCTCTTCTCCAGCCACGACTGAACATAGGGCTTCCAGCCGAGGTCAGTGTAGTCAGTGTACACCATCCCGCAGCGAGACACGGTGGCTGGAGAGGCCACTGCCAAGTTCTCCACTTCGAACAGGAGAGACACCTAAGGATACATTTGGTCAGAATCTTGTCTTTCCCTCAATAACAAAAACACCCAGAATTCTCATGCCCCCAAGTGTCTACTGAGTACCATGTGTTGCAGGATGAATAAAGACCTCAGCTTTACAAATGATTTGCTCATTAAAAGAAACTAGAGCTTATTCCAGGTCATCCTTATGAACAATCACTCTCTTGCTTGCATTGTTTGAGCAAGTAGAAAAGAGTGGGCTTCACAGCCCGTGAATTGTAACGCCAGGTGCACAAGTGAAGGGCATCCCTCATATGTCAGTGGCAATGAGGCTGCTTCAGTCCACACAGTGCATCCTGGGAACAATTCTTTTCTATACATTTGTTCTCACTATCCATGGTAGACAGGCATTTCTTCTCTAGTCACAGGTTGTCCTGAATCCAGGCATCCCCCTCCTCAGCGTTCTAGGACCTCCTCTAGAACCTCCTCTCCTCTGAGGATTTCCTTGCTCTTCCCAGCAGCCCCACCCCGGCCCCACACCTGCTCAGGCATTGCGATGCGCTCTCCATTGATGAGGGTCAGCACTTTGTTGTCGTCCATGACGGAGTTCATGCTCTCAATCCACAGCGTGTCCACAGGGCCATCGAAAAGGATCCACTTCTCATCCGGTTTCTCGTCTTGGTAGAAGGTGGATGGTAAGGAAACCAGAGCATTCTCACCAAGCCCTCCCTCCACACTCATCTCCCTGGAGATGCAAGCAGTTGTGTCCTTGTATCTCAGCATTCCTCAAGCATTTTTACCCCAAAATTTTGCTTTCTATCCCAGACTGCCTACTCCCTTAGATGCTTTAGGCCTCTCCTCTCCCCGCCCCATGATCCTTTGGGTACCTGCACATGCTGTCCGCATGACACTGGACAGGATGCCATCTGTCCATTCGTTAGTGTTGAGGTCATATTCCCCATACAGCTCCCCTAGGGACAATGCCTTAGGGTTCAAAGGGAACTCCTAAAATAGACATGGGAAGGGGCTTTTGAGCAGCTGGCAGACACAAATCCCAAGATCTCCCTTTGTTTCCAGGTATTTGTCCCGTCTCGCTCATCTCCTCCCAGGCACCACTCCTGGTCTGCTCTGCCTCCCTGACACCCATGCCTCCCTCCCCCAGCCTCCATTGTCTTCCTGCTACTCGAGTCTCCGCCAGTGGATTCACTGTCCCAATTCCATACTCTGACAATGTTGAAGTTGGGGTCTCCGGCACGGCACAGGGAGGACAAGGAAGACTGAAGAATTCGCCATGAGGCCGTCTTGCCGCTGCCCGTGCAGCCCACGATCATGGTGGAGTGGCGGGAGTTCTTGGTTTCATACAGCTGGATAACCTTGGTGAGGGTGAACGGGGTGGTCTGCAGGCCCATCTCTCGAATCTCCTGCTCAATGGTCTCCCGCAGCTGAAGAAGGGCAAATACGGGAAGTGGAAGCAAAAGGGTGAGGCTTGCAAAGGAAGAACTTTCAAAAGCTCCCTGATGCCTGGGCGGAAAATGTTCAAACTGTTAAAAATGGCACCAGGTAAATAAGAAAAAAGGAAAAAAAATTGGCACCAGGGCCCTTTGCACCCTGGCAGTGTTCAGTCCTGAGGAAGCTGGCCAGTTGCAGAGTCAAGAGATTGGGCACTAAAGTCAGCCAGCCTGGGCCCCCAGCTTTCAGCTATGTGAACCTGAGCAAGCTCCTTCTCTGAGCCTCAGTTTCCTCATGTTAAGTGGGAGTAATGATAGTAGTTTCCTTGCCAACATTTTCGTGGTTTCAATTGAAAGGATCATTCAGGCTTTCTGAACTAACATACCGCCAGCGAAGAAAATTCCTATACTTTCTAATTCTCCTCCTCTGGGCCCTTCCATTCCACTGCTCTCTCACGTCAAACACCTAGCGGTCTCTCCTCAAAGCTCCCTGAATGAGAAGAGAAGTCGGGACAGGAGAGGGAAAGGAATGAAAGGAGAAAGGCCAGCGCGTCAATGATCTCAATGGAGTCTTGGAACTGATGAGGAGAGGCAGTTGAGCGGGTGAGTTGGGTGAGAAAGTACAATGTTGGAAGAGGTCTGTATCAGTTTATTGATAAGGAAGCCCAAAGAGAGGCCAGCTGTCAGGCTCAAAGTCACACTGCTTATGGGTGACAGCTGGTGAATGGCAGAACGAGGCCTGGAAGCCAGGTGTCCTGTTCCCGGGTCCACATTCACAGATGAGGTCAGGGAGAGTCTTAAGGAACAAATACCTTGCCATAGTCAATGACAGGCAGCTCAATGCTGGGGAACAGATCTTGTACGATGGCATTGAACAGTGGCACGTCAGCGGAGGTTAGCTTGGCAATGTTCATATCTCTCATCGAGAGCAGGAGGACCTGAATGGGAAGACACAGAGAGGCAGGCTAAAGGAACACAAGGCCCTTCCTCTCCGAAGGGGCAAGAGGCAGGAGCCAAGAACAGTGAAACATCTGAGCTAGTCTTTAGCAATCGACATGAGGAGCTTAGCAAATGCAGGGATGGGCAGAATGGTAGGGGTCCTAATCTAGCGAAAGTAAGGATCTGACAAACTTCAGTGGTGGCGCATATGACCAGGGACAATGGAGGTTAGGACCCAAGGGCCATGTCCTCCATCCACCTCTTCATCAGACAGATCCGGCTGCAGGCGACGCTTCTTGCCAGCGTAGCGCAGGAGGGAGGTGAGGGCACGTAGGCCAAAGTCATAATGGTCCTGTCTGGAAAGCTGCTGCACGGCCAGCGAGTACAGTGTGTACACCTTCTTGGCCAGAATCTGGAGGACAAACAGAGAAGGAAACAATCCATCTCCCCATGAATCCCTCTGCTTCATCTAGGGACAGTTACAGATGCAAGAAGCTAGGTCCCGGGACTTGGAGCAGCTGGGCAGTGCTCTATGAACAACCCTAACGAGAAGGTCTTGGGGATCATGCCAGCAAGGACTAGTGACATCATAGAGCGGAGACCTCCCTCCTCTGGATCCTTCTGCCTTCATATCCTACTGATAGTCATCTACATTCCTTGTAGGATAAGCTGATTATGGGGCCTCCAGGGGGTTCCTCAGTCTAGAGAATAATCATGGAAGGGAAATAAAGTAATTGGAGACCAGAGATTATCAGAATACCTTGCAGTTACCAAAGCCTTCCCCAAAGAGAATGATTTCTGCAATAAGAGTAGAATCAGGCACCACCATGGCAATTGGACGGAACATGGATTTAAGATTATCAGGAAGCTCTGTGCGGCCAGCATAGCCTGGAAAACAGCGCCATTAGTTCAGAATCTATACTGCTTCCCAAAGACACACTTCCCAACCAACTACCCCATCCCTAGCTCCATCCCTATCTCTCTCCCCAGCTCCAACTCCAAGGTCTCTTCCCTTCTCACCTCGGCCCTGGCTCTTCCCCTACCAACCACTTTGCTCTTCTTTTCTACTTTCTGCCTGGCCCGGCTTCAGACTCAAATCCCAGAGCCGTCAAAGGCCCATCTCTCCAAGTTCCATGTATTTCCTAATAGAAATCACACTTGTTTCTCTGAGGCTTTCAATATTGAAACCCTTTCCTGTTTTCTTCTTGATCTTTCCTCCAGAGCTGCTCTTAGGCAATGGTCACGAGAGACCCTAGGCCTTGCACACTGGTGAGATTCTCTTGTTCTGCGAAAGGGATGGCAGAGAGGCCAGAACTCTGGGAGCCAGTCCAAAGAAAGAAGATGGCTCTAAGTACCTTGAAAGTCTAGGGCCATGTATACGCACATAAGCGAGTATTAATCCCCTCAGGGAGAACAGTAAGCCTGCCTTCCCTTCTCCCCAAAAGTCATCTGTTTATCTTTCTCTTACACTTTATTGTCTTTAGCCACATTTCACTTGGCTAAATACACTGTTCTGGAAGAGGGGAGGGGAGGATGAACAGTTATTTGCCCTGGACACTCAGTTCTCCCCACTGGGAACCCCCTCTACCCCCAGGCCCTTACCAGGATTCATGGTGATGAAGATCCCACAGGACCACACCAGGTTTATTTCAAAGCCCTCAAAATAAAAGTGGGTGAGGCCGGCAGCCAGGGCGGAGAGGATGGACAGGATCTGCTGGGCCACTACCGACAGCACCTCAATGTTGATGCGGTTAAACTCATCAAAGCAGCCCCAGGCGCCTGTCTGTGGGGTGGGAGGCAGAGTTGCTGGGAGCAAGAAAAGTATCCCCAGACTGGGAGAAACTAGAATCTGTGACTAACACATCCTCCCTGAAATATCTGCAGAGGAATAGCAGCCTCCAAAATGTGTGTGTGTCGGTTGGGGGAGTGGAGGGGGCTGTGTAGCGCCGTTGCAGTTTCTGGCTAGAACTTCCCATCAGACCGGAAGGAGGATCTCAGGGATTGCCAGAAAAGGTGCGAGTTGGAAAGAGACTGGAGTAGGGAGCTTGTGAGTGCTGAGGGCCTATGGTGTGCACAGGTTTACGTGCATCCTCTTATTTGATCCTTACATCATCTTCTGGTTTTGTAATACACCAAGTGAAGCTCAGGGAGGTGCAGGGACTTCCCTAGTTGTAAGAACTAACTGTGGTGATGCAGTTTTGTCAGTTACAAAGCACTGAACCAGATCTGGGTTTCAGCTGATTTTCTGGAACTGAAAGATACTTCAGGGGCCTCGGGGATGGGCTGGCAGAATACTGACCTGGGCCAGGCCTGAGTACATCCGGCCCATGGACTTATAGTCCAGGCCTTCAGAGCAGTTGACCACGATGACATACAGGCCAAGGGCCTTGCCCAGGTCCTTGACGGTCTCGGTCTTTCCCGTGCCTGCAGGACCTTTGGGGGATCCACCTCGATGCAGGTGCAATGCCGTGGTCAGCGTCATGTAACACCTGGGGATTGGAGGCAGGACTCAAGCTGGACTCCTGGAAGCCTTCGCCCGGCATTTGCTGCCCTACCCCAAGCACCCCGTTTAACCTCCCCACCATCGCAGCCAACCTGTCTGTCAGGGGAGTGATGACAAGCCGGCCAGAGTTACCCAAATACTCGTAACCATACTGGAATTGTGTGTTGGTCTGGCGGATCATACAGTCATCGAGATCCTGGAGAAACAGGGCAGAGTAAGAGAGAGGTGGGCCTGGAGGAGGAGTCGGAGCTGCAGCAATGGCTGAGAGGAAGGCTGGAGGTGGCAGGGAGGTTGCAGTTAGAAGACTGGGGACTCAGTTTAGAGTTAGAAGGGAGAACGGGTTTATGGCCAAGATGGAGACCGGGTGTCACGCAGCACATGTCCACCCCAGTCCAGTGCAGCAGCTGTCCGAAGTCTTCCTGGGTCCCAATCAGGTGACACCCAGAGTGGGCACTCTCTGGAAAAGTGATTTGCCACACCTGATTCGGCAGATTCGAGAGAGCTAAGAGTCGGACCAGGGTGCTGTGATGGGACTAAGGTTTGGGTTAGGATATCACTGTATCTGGAGAGCAGGAATTGAAGTGAAGCACTAGGATCCGGGTTAAGGCATGAGAATGGAACACTGGCCCAACCGCACCTTCTCCCAGTAGAAGCGCAATTGGCTGAGCCAGTCGAAGGAATTGACATCCATGAGGCCACTCTTATAAAGCTTCTCCAACACGTCCCGGGCGTGAATTTCTATCGTCACCAGAGCCACAATTTTAAGGCGCGTGATCTTGGTCAAGTTCCCCCTGATAGCTTCTGAGTACTTATTCAGTATTGACACCTGTGGAATGAGGTGTCAGAGGAGAAGGTGGACCAAGCAATGCTACCAAACCCTAATCATGCCCCGTCCCAGCCTCCTTCCCCTCCCACCCACCGATGCTGACCCCACCCCCACTGCAGCCCCTGACCCCCAAAGTCAGCACGGGGAAATGCACTTCTGATCCCTCCAACCTTTCCTCCCTGGACGCTTGCCAGAAAGCACCCTCATTCTGACCCATTTCCACTAGTTCATCTCTAATTCTGACTCCAATTTATCTCCTTCCTCCCTCCAACTCTAAATTCTTGCAGAGTTCCCCACCTGCTTCTTCTTCATGACTTTGAGGATTTTCTTGTCTCCCTGTTCCTTAGCTGTCAGCAGGCACTTGGTGACATCAGCCGTCCACTGGATCTGACTGGCAGTGATCACCATCTGGGGCATGGGTGGAGGCTGCATTCCAAAGCCCTGTCCCTGGCCACCCGCCCAGCCCAGCACCCGGATCCCAGCTTCTTCCTGGACCAGGTGCTCCTCCTCCCTCAATACGTCTAATCTGCTCTGAAGTTACAGGGACAAGCCTAAGGTCAGGAGCTCAGGGTCCAGCACACAGGGTCCCAGGGCCACAGGCCAGAGCAGGGGTCAAGAAACCTGTGTTTCGTGTGACTCAAGATTCTGTCTTTACGTTGGCTACTCCCTTTCTACCCATCTTGTTCCTGCACTTCCGCTGACCCCGGCTCACCTGGCCAGCCCACTCCTTCACCCACTTGTCCCTCTTGTTAAGAAACTTCTTGAGGGCCAGGCGGCAGTTCCGGAGAAGGTCCCGGAGGGTCACCCTCATGGTCCGCTCCACATCGCTAAGCCAGGACTGAGGGGAGGTGAGAGAACAGGATGGCTCGGCCTCGGGCCAGCAGGCAGGAGTCCCCGGGGGGAAGGTGCTTAGGACACAGGACTCCAGGGCTTCGGGCCCCGGAGAGAGGCAGGAGCTGGGCAGCTGCTGGCTTGTGTCCCTGGGGGAAATGGAGACTGGGGGGACAGATTGCCTGACTTCCAGGTTCAGAGTAGAGGCTAGAGTTTAGGAATGACAGGTGGAAGGGCAAAAAGTGATTCATGGCCCTTCAGAGATGTTCTCTCCTCACAGAGCCAGGCAAACTTAGAAGAATCAGCTTGCTTCTTAGACCCTCGCCACAACTCACCTCCACAGGCCCTTCTAGAAGCACCACGTGGAGGAAATCGACATACTCGCCGTCACCTGAGAACATTCCCACCGCTTCCCATTTGCTGCTGGGTCCCCCGACCTGCAGACACAGGAAGCTGTTGATGACCTGGCCTGCCCACTCCCCCGTAGCCGCATTGAAGGTGCTTGAGGCCTTTGAGGGTGATTTCTGCTCCTCCCCCTCCCCTCTACATTATCAATTCTAAAAGTTCTGTCCCAGATAATCCAGAATCATTACCATCCCCCTCCTGTTGGGGGGCATGGTACCCCCACCCGCCCCGCCCCAAGGCCTTGAATACCTTGACGTCACCACCCCTCCAGGGCCCTCCCTCCCATCCCCGCAACCCTAATAGACCTTCTGCATTCTCAGCAATTTGATGTTGTCGAAGCATTTTTTGAGGTGAGGCTGCACAGCCTCTGGGTTGCGGGACTGGCCCAGAATCTCCAGGAGGTCATCGTTGGACAAGAAGTAGAAGCGGGGGAAAATATGGCGCTTGGTCTCTAAATACATATCCAGAGATTTCTGGATGTCTTCCAGGATTGTGTTCATTTCTATCAGTGTGTCCAGGAGGCCTGGGAAGACGAACAGTGAGTGACATTTGGAGGCCCCTTTACCATTGCCGTGAGTAGATCTGGAGCCTCCAACTATAGCCACTTTGTCTGCTCTTAAATGCCAGGGTACAGGCTGCCATATGGTTTTTGGAAGCAGAGAAGTGTCCCCAGTCACTCTATGATGTTTTCCCATTCTCCTCATTAATTCATTATTAAGTATAATAGTACTATATACTATTGTACATATTATGTGTTACGTATTAATTACATACATCATATATGATTCCATTAGTATAGCTACATCTCCCATCAGTCTTTGAAACAATAGTTCCTTTCCACCAAAGAACTGGGGCTCCACTGTTCATCCCTGAAAATTAGAGATTGTTCTGCACCTAACAGTTCAACAAGTGAAATCGTTAGATTTAAATACACATCAGAGGCACACAATGAGGGAGGTCTGCAACCACTGGGGTTGTGGTGTCCCTCACGACACAGTGAAAAGAGCACTGGACTGGGAGGCAGATGATGGCCGTTCAAATTGCAGCTCTTCGCCTATTAGCCTGTCAGTTAACCTCAGGGAGCTTTTACCGCTTTGTAAAATAGTAATAAGATCCACCTCAAAGAACAACTCAAGATATAAAATGTGCTCACATTTGTAGGTTCTCGATAACGTTTCTTTCCAGCATTAGATTTTGATTGGTTTATCTCCTTTGTCTCCCCAGTTTCTAGCTTTCTGACCAAAGTATGGATGCCCTAAAGTCTGAAGTGACCCTCAGGCCTTCAAGCATGGAGTCTGCAGGCTGTTAGAATCTTTGAAGGACCACCTGAGTGGCCCCTGGAGACCACAGGGAGCCCCGGTAGCAGTGGATGACACAGACTTGCTCAGTGTGCTGAACAAAGAGCTAGTTGTTTTTATGACTCTGCTTGTAGGTTGTTCTAAAATGGAATTATGTCAATTACCTCAACTGTTATTTCTAAAAAATGCAGGTTGTCACTCATTTTTCCATATCCTAATAGTTATATTTTATCAGAATAATTGATAAATCATGATTTTCTGATGTGTATACTCAAGGTTCTTGGGAAAATGAAGAACTGTTAGATTGGCCCTGGGCCAGTCCTCGTACCCACTGCCAGAACTCTTGTCATGATACCCACTCCAGGTGCCCATTGCCAAACCTGACTTCCTGATTCTCTCTTTTTTTTTTTTTTGACTTCCTGATTCTTTACTGCGATCTGCCACCATTAACCAGGCCTCACGATGCTGTCTCTCACCCCATACCCAAGCTGACCAGCATCTACAATAAAGACTAGTTAATCTGATACAGCAATTAAAGTCGAAGTAATAACAATAGCTCCTAGTAACCAAGGGTGTTCTCTGTGTTGTTTAATGTGATAAGTGCTTTATTTTCGTTATCTCATTTATCTGCACGATTGCATTGAATGAACCAGTTAGAGAAGAAGAGGGACTCCCCCATCATGGTCTCCTGAGTCACAGTGCTAGTAACTGAGCACTGACTTCATGTCAGACACTGACCTGAGTGCTACATCCTCCTTTATTATCCTTACAGAAACCCTGAGAAAGAGCTACCATAACCACACACACGTCCTAGAGGGGAGGAAACTGCAGAATGGGGGAAGCAAGCCGCCCGAGAGCACACAGTCAGGAAGGCATGAGTCAGATTTTGAACTCAAGTCTGTCTGACTCCATATCCCATTCTCTTAACCATTCTATCGTACTCCACTCAAATATCTGCTGAATTTAATTTACTGCACTGCTATTTAATGCTTAGAAGAGGAGATGGTGATGGTATGACAGCCAGGTACTATAGTCAGTCTATCAGTAAATGAAGCACGTGGCCACGACTTCATACACATGTAACAGCAACTGAGGTTATGTCAAGGCAAGAGGCCATGGAGCTCAAACCTGGATAGTGGGTGCTCCGGAGAGCATTGGGGTCCTTGTTCATCCGGTCCATGATGGCTTTCCAGTTGCCATTGACTTGGTCAAATAAGCTTGATTCATTGGGCAGCTGCTTGTGGATGTCCTCTCCTAGAAAGATATTCTGAAGGGCCAACAATTGGGTTAAGGGGTTATTACTCACATACTCTCACACCCTGATCCCTGCTCCCAGACCAGGAACTGAGGAGAAGATAAGGAGCATTAGAACTGAAGGGTAAGATGCCCAAGTTCCAGAAAGAAACTTGGGGTTGGGAGTCCAGGTGCATGGGTCCAGGAAGACAAATGGAAGAAGAACAAAGGCTTTTCAAGCAGGAAGTCAAAGCTGAGAGGTAATAACTGAGAGTTCAGATGCTAAGGTCCTAGAAGAAGAATGGTTTTAGAGGTGGAGGAATGAGGCTGATGACAGGAAAACGATCTAGATCCTATGCAAACAAAAGAGTAAAAACAGGATGTAGGGAGAGCTTGGGCAGTGAATCCTGACCTCGAGGTACATCCACTGACGCTGCACTGTGAGCACCATCTCAATAACTTCCAAAATGAGGGAGAGGCAGCGTTCCCAGTGATCCACATCCTTCTCAAAGGCCTTAACAAAACGAGATGCCTTCATGGTAGACAGAACCACCTGGTTATCTTCCAGTGCCTGGAACACTTCTTCTGTACCTCTGGGGTAAAAGGTGTCAAAATCATAGTCCAGCCGCACCTGTCAAGCCTCAGTCCCCACTCTGCAGCCCTGGTCATGTGGAGCCCCAAGGCCCTCTCTACCTGAGTCGGTGATTGCCCTTATCCTTGTAGGGTACTATGTCTAGCTGAATCACATCCCAGGTCTTGGCAATGTTTTGTAATCCCTGTGGGAAGAAATTGGGGGCAGAGCAATCAGATATTTAGTCTGTAAGGGTAACAGGAGCTGGGGGGGAGGGGCATTAAATGATGAAAAGCTGGAAGCCTTCAGTCCAGGAAGCTTAGGAAATGGGGGAGTATGGGAGAGGACTCTGTCCTACCAACTCTATAGCCAGCTCTTTGGTTGCTGAGGCAGAGATCTCTCCAATTTTCTCTACATGCTGATCCATCCCAAGCTGCACAATCTGCTCCAAGGTGAAGCTTTCAGATTCCTGATCAAACTCCCGTTGGACCTCATTCCTGACCTGATCCCAGTGCCTGTAGCCGGGGACAAAAGGTCCGATCAGAAGACTGGAACCCCCAGGCCCACTGGAAAGTATTAACAACACTCCCCAGGCTTCCTTCCATTTGGATATTATGATTTAATTAATTAATTAATTAATTAATTAGGGCGTAATTAGGTTTATTTGTTTATTTACATTTTTTTAGAGGAGGTACTGGGGATTGAACCCAGGACCTCATGCATGCTAAGCATGCACTCTACCACTTTGAGCTATACCCTTCCCCTCCACGAATTTATTAATTCACCATCCAACAGATATTTACTAAGTAGGCGTTAAGATACAATCCTGGGCACTGTGGAGAATACAGAGACTGAGATGCTGATTCTCTGGAGGGAATTAAGATAGAGTATCGCAGGTTTACTATAGATGATGCACAGGGCCAAGTGCTTTACATGCAACATTTCATTTTCATGACCCCTGTATAAATGAGGAATTACTGTTATTCCATTCACAGATGAAGAAACTGAGGCTTAGAGAGGTTAAACAACTTAAGCAAATAAAAAGGTTAGGTTATACTTAATGACAAAATACTTACTGGTGAAAACATTGCCAAAAACATTTATACTGAGGCAATGCAAACGAAGTAAAATTATTTACTCCAAAATCAATAGATAACTATTAAAACACCATTTATACAATAATTTCTTCTAGCCCCAATGGTTTCAAAGGCTTCTTCCATCATGTAAAGGATTCCAGATGCAGTAAAAGGGCTACACTTGAAGAGCAAAATTATAAAGTATGAGAAGAAAGGATGGAGAAAGTGCATTTCTAACTCCGGGGTCTAGGAGGATTTCTTCAACAAGGCACAAAAGCAAAAACACTAAAGGACATAAGTGACACTTAGGGCTACAAAATGCCAACTTTTGTAGGACAGAAGAAGACTCAAAGCTTAGCCATGACAACATAAAGCGAGGGGAGACGGGAGGGAAGGAGCCAAGAAGGCCGGAGAACCCAGGATGATGTGAGACACAGAGGATGGTGCGGGCTCCGAGGAAGTCTTCATTCCAGGTGTGTATTGGTGGACACAGGGGCAGACAGCGCCAGGGATGCCACGGACAGGACGACTGAGAGACAGGCCTGGGGGTGGCCCCCAGGAGCCCAGGGGCAGCCTCACCTCTCTCGAAGGGCAGGGTTTCGCAGGTCCGAGATGAGAGGCATGGTCCGCTTGAACTGCTCTATTTTTGAGCGAATGTTTTCAATAATTTCCCAGTTTCGGTCCTGGGCAAAAGTGGGAGGCATCAGAAGACCTGATGCTCTTTCCCTCTCGCCTTACCTGCGGCTCCCGCCCTTTCCTCATGCACCTTATACTCCTTGGCCAGTCGGGTGAGGCGGCGAAACAGCCCGTGGGCCATGGTCTCCATGGCCTCCGTCTGCAGGGTCAGGAACCAGCCGGTCTTCCACTGGTTCCAGTTTTCCTCCCAGTCTCGTGTGATCTCCCAGACTTGCTGCAGCGCATCCAGCTCCTTTGTGGCCGAGAGCAGAAAGGTGCGTTAAGTGAAGGGACCCTCCTCCTCTCTGACGAGCACTCTGGGCCTTTGCTCCCCTCATTCTGAGAAGCTTTTCCCTCCCAGTAACAGAGCCACCTCCTCAGTTCACTTTATTTTTTTCTCTATTCTCTTGCGTTAAGAGTTCCTCAAGTAACAAGTGCATGAAGAGATCCTCAACACTGCTAGTCAGTAGGGATGCAAATCAAAACCACAAGGAGATACTTCACACCCACTATGTTGGCTAGAACCAAAAATAAAGGGGGGGAGGCAATAAGCGTTGGCAAGGATGTGGAGAAATAGAAACCCTGGTACGTTGCTAGTGGGAGTGTAAAATGGTGCAGCTGCTGTGGAAAATAGCTTGGAGGTTCCTCAACAAGTTAAACATAGAGTTACCATACGATCCAGTGATTCCACTCCTACGAACATACCCACGAGAATTGGGAACAGGGACTTATACACACATTCATAGCAGCACTACTTACAATAGCTAAAAAGTGGAAACAAGCCAAATGTCCATTGACTGGTTAATAGATAAACAAAATGTGGTAAATCCATACAGATGGAATATTATTCACCCAGAAAAAGGAATGCAGTACTGGCATGTGCTACAATACGGGTGATCCCTGAATGTATTATGAGCAGTGAAAGAAGACTGACACATATTGCATTGCTTCCGTTTATATGGAATGTCTAGAATAGGAAAATCCATGTACAGTTGACCGTTAAAAATCACCAGGGTTAGGAACACCAACCTTCCATGCACTTGAAAAATCTGTGTATAACTTATAGTTGGCCCTATGTATCTGCAGTTCCTCCTTATCCATGGTTCCCCACCCACGGATTCAACCAACCATGGATTGTGTAATGTTGTTATATTGAAATACAACATTGAAATAAATCTGCGAATAACTAGACCTGTGCAGTTCAAATCCAGTGCTGTCCAAGGGTCAACTGTACATAGAAAATAGATTAGTCATTGACAAGGGCTGAGGGGAGAGGGAATGAGGAGTGACTACTAATGGGTATAGGATTTCTTTAGGAGGTGATGAAAATGTTTTAGAATTAGAGGTGATGGTTACACAGTATTGTGAATGTACTAAATGCCACTGATCTGTTCACTTTAAAATGGCTCTTTCATTATCTGAGTTTTACCTCCACTTTTTAAAAAAGCTCCTTGCATACCCATCCTCCTGGTCCCGGCTGTTTTTTCAGGCCCTTGGGACCCAGTCTCCTGCCCCCATCCCCTCTCTTGGTCACCACGAGGCCCGTGCTCAGCACACCACCTTCTCCAGGTTCTGCAGGTCCTTGGAGACTGGCTGCTCGATCTTGAAGATGCCCAAGTTCGCCCGGAGGTTGTTTTCTTCCTCCCGCATGGCGTTCAGCGTGGCCTGCACGTGGGCGATCTGCTCTAATGCAGCCTGGTGGCCCACATTACTGGTGAAAGGGCCTGTGGGAAGACCAAGATGAAGCTCAGGTTCCCACCCAAAGCCAAGGTCCCCTGAAGGGCCATCATGGCTAGCCAACCTCTTTGTAGATAAATCTTACTTCTCTTCTCACACAACAGAGGGAAACAGGAGGGAATGCATCGGAAGAATGATGGTTAATCTTGGCAAAAACTACTAAATATGGCTTGAGAATCAGAAACGAGTGGGAAGTGGGAAGCTGGGTCTAAGAACACTGGAAACGTTGTGAGCGCGGGCTGCTGCCTTCCAGCCAAGAATCAGCGACGACAGATGTCGCTGACAGGCTCTGTCCCCTCCTCAGCACCAGTCTCCTCTGTTCACCCTTGTCCGCATCTCCCCGAGGACCTAGGCTTTGAAAGTCTGGGTCGAGACAAAGGGAAAGGAGGAGGAGAGGTTGAGAAAGGGGTACCTTTGAGTTCAAATTCTTCCAGAAGATTATGGGCTTTCTTCTTGAAGTCGTCGGCTGAGTGAATAAGGCCTGTCTTGAATTTCTCCTTGTGTCTCTTCAGCATTTGTTCACTGTCCAACAGAACTTGCTGGAAAGTGACCCACTCCCCATTGAGACTGTCCAGCATCTCCAGCACCTGGGGACATCCCAGGGGAGGGTCAGCCACGAGCAGGAGTCTGCCCGTCCCATCCATGCTTCTAAGAACTCTTTCTGATCCTTCAGACCAGAATCTGTAGCCAAGTTCTACATGCAATGAGACCCAAAGAAATCAAGCAGTTGCTGGGCTTAAAAGAAACCCGTAAGCGGACCCGAAAGATTATCAGAGTTCGCTTTGGCTCTCAGAGGCTTTGGGATCTTGTGCCTTCTCCCCAGCTTACTTCTCTGCTCTCCCTCCTGAGAGCACAGGGGGCTACGATCGGGGTTGTCAGTTTCCCCCACAACCTGCTGCTGCTTTGGGCCCGGCTCTGGGGGGCCAAGCACCGCTGGAACTCACACTGTCCTGAACTGGCACTTCGTACTTCTCGAGAATGGCGAATTGCTCGTGTATGGGAGGGATCTGGGCCTCCAGGTTGGGCAGGTCGTGCTGCAGGGTATCCATGAGTTGCAAACTGACCCCTAGTTCCTCCAGTGTCTGGGGAGGGCGGCTGATTCTACAGGCGGGCGAAGAGGGAGCCAGTGGGTGAGCGGGAAGGCCCGGGCCTTCCCTCCCCACGCCTTCGACCGAGCCCGCCCCGTACTTCTCCGCGTTCTCCTGCAGGTAGTTGTGCAGCTCCAGGAGGCGCCTGGCCGCCATCTCCTTGAGCAGGGTCGTGAACTTGTTCTGCCACTCGTTGCAGTGCTGCACCAGCGAGAACTTGAGGTGCGAGCAGTCCAGTAGCACGAACTGGATGTTCAGGACCGTCTCCTCCTTCTGCACGTTATTTGCAACCTCCGTGTAGCTGGAAGGGCCCACATCCGCGCTGGGACATCTTTCTCTTTGCAGACGTGCCCCCTGCCCTGACTGGGCGGTATTTCCTCCCACCCACACCTGGGCAGCAGCCCTAAAGCATTCTTCTGCTCCCGGGTATCTCCCACCTCAGCCTGCCCCGGGGCTCACAGCTGTGATCAGGTCATTCCCAGATCGCTGCCTACAATGGAGCAGTCAGACTCCTCGGTCTGCGTTCAAGGCTTTAGAGGCACAGAGATCAGAGATGAGTTCACACTGTGCTGCCCACTGGCTCTGTGACCTCAGGCAGGCAATTTAACTGTTCTGAGCCTCAGTCTCCTCATGCATAACACGGTGATGGTAACAGAACCCACCCCACGCAGTTGTTGAGAGGGTTAAGTCTGCGGCTGTACTTAATCCCTCCGCTGACTTCCTTTCTAGAGACTCGCTGTTTCATGAACCTGCTCATGAGGTCCCTTCTTCACGCCTTTCCCTGGGCTCTTGTCCCTGCCTGCAGTGCCCTCCCACTGCCCGTGTCTGCCTGCCACCATCCTACTCATCCCGAAAAGCCCAGCCCCAAAGTCACTCCGTGCCCTCCCTTCCCTCCCTGAACCGGAAATTCTCTCTCCTTCCTTCCAACTGCCCTGGCACCTCGTGTGCCTTAATCATAGCACTTATCACATGGAAGCTCATGTAACAGTGAGCACGTTAGCACAGCGCTTTAGAGTTTACAAAGCACTTCCACATATACTTAATAATCTCACAGCCTTATAAGGTCGGTGCTATAACATCTATTTCACAGGACACTGAGGCCCGGGGAGTGTAAGTGACCAACCTGAGGCTACACGGCGAGTAAGCGGTGGAGCTGGGATTTCAGCCGTTCTCAAGACACCACCACTGCGGCCTTTCCAGCAACACTGCTACCTGCCCTACTGCACTGAGCCCTCGGGAGCAAACACTTGTTCATTTCTTTTTTTTAATTCCTCACAGCCTGTAAGACTATGGTATTTTTTGAATGAATGAATGAACATCTAGAGGACAGAGATGGGAGTTCAGATCAGAATTTAAGAATCTTCTTCAGTTTAACCCCCATCTGTGTTCTTAAAATCAAAGTGTTCACTTCTCTTGCCTTTCAGAGCCGTACGTCTCTCCTCTCCTAGCAGGACCTGTGGTATCCCCAACAAAACGGCCTTCTCCTTAAACACTGCCCAGCTCTTATCTGAGTCCTACCCCTTGAGAAACAAAGGTCCAATGCCCTAGGTCCCATGCTTTTTCTCTAGTTGAGGACATGTTCTCTATACCTCCCTCGACCCCCAACTCCCCCACCTGCCTACCCCCCGAGTCTCCAGGCTGGACCTCCTCCTGAGATTCTGTGCCTCTTCCAGACAGACCCTCACCCCTTACCGGGCAATGTCGGCATCAAAAGAAGACACAGGGGGGTTGAGACGCTGGTAGCGACGAATGAAAGAATCCTTGTTGATCTCCCAGATCTCCCGGTACATGTCCCAGGTCTTGAGGTAGCTCTGCAGCAGGCCCGCGTTGTTGCTCATGCCGCTGCTGATCTGGGCCTGGATCTTCCTGATGTCCTCATCTCGCTCTTCAAGACCCAGAAAAATGCTTCTCACTAACTGCCACTCCAACCCGCACTCCAGCCTGGCCCCTGGCCACTGCCCCAGACCCTCCCCACCAACATCACCTCCCCAAAGAAACAGGGCTCAAATATGAGCATCAGAAAATAAAGGAGGAGGTGGAAATCCTGTAGGATTTGGATGTCTCACCTGTAGGTATCTAGGCCTCTCACATCCCCAGCCCCAGTCCCAAACTTGTCCCTCCTGATCTCCCATCCCCAAAACCCAAACCCCTTGAGCATCAGTCACCTAATTTTGACCCCCATCTGTGTCCTTTCTCCCTTCCCCAATCCAGCCCCTTGACCTGGGTTCTCTCCAGTCACGGGAGACGACTGGCCCAATATGTCTGGAAACAGCCCTGGTGTCTCCTAGCTCTGCCCGGCCCTAAGCCTCTGATCCCGCTGCACCTGGTGCCCTCCCACTGCCCACTTACCTACGATTGTGTGGATGGGGTCACGATGAAACTTGCGCTTGATGAGAATTTCAGGGAGGTGACGGAAGACAGAGATGGTAGAGATGAGGTGGCTGCCAATGTCATTGACCACACTGGCCAAGGTCTGCAGAGTGGGTGAGAATTCCACCTGTGGGAGCACAGTGGAGAGGGCTTAGCATAGGCTATGGAGGAGACAAGTTCAGGATTGGGAAGGCTGGACACCTCAGAACCAGGCCTGGAGGCCATGGGAGAAAGTCAAGGCCTAGGGCCAAGTTTAAGGATTGACAGAAACTGGCGGATAAAGTGTGATGGTTTTGGGGTGTTGGGGGCAAAGTGGCCCCTACCTGCGCCACACCTCCCTGCATGTCATACTTCAAAATGACAAGGACTCGGAAGAGTGGGTTGGGGCTGGTCTTTCCATCCCCATTGATGGCCTTCGACAGTTCCAACAGTGACCACTTCACATTCAGGCGCAGGGCATCTTCCATCATGCGGTCCAGCCGAATTGTGTACAGCATCCACTGCTGCTGAATCTGGTGGGAGAAGTGGCGGGGAAAGAGAACCCCTCAGGGAAGACAGGCCAGGTCCTGGGAAATGAGAACCAGCCAACAGGGAGGGGAACAAGCTGGTTCAATAGAAAGGCAGGACACTGAGTCCTGAAGGAAGGAGATTTGAAAGACTGAAGGTTGGGTGAATCCAAGACTAGAGAGGGATGTTTGAGAAGCACACACTGAGGGAAAAGGGGAAAGATGAAGAGAAGGGTCTGATGGGATTGGGGGCCTGGGGACTTGCCCAACCACAAAGCCCTGGCCACAGTTGCCCTACCTCAGGGCCATCATTCTTGAAGACTTCATAGGAGTTGGTCATGATGGCCACCACATCCTGGTGCAGGCTTGTCAATTTCTGCTGCACAGCTGCCCGATGCTCTCTCTGGTCCTCCTCAAATTCCAAGTCCCTGTACACCTGTTTGCCACTAATGCGCACCAGCAGTGTCTCTGATATCTCTTGGGCTCGCCAGCCGATGGTCAGAGTGGACGCCTTGAACTCATTCACAATCGCCTGTACCTGGAGTCAGACCCCCACCCATGAGAGGGCTTCAGCTTGGGAACAGATCCTCTGGACCTAATTCTATCCTTCCAACTGTACTCTAGCTAGAGTTGCTGACATTAAAACAAAAAGTTCTTCCCTAAGCACACTTTATTTTTTTCATACTACTCCCTGGTCTCTCCATCACTACCCAAAACTCAGATATTAATTGGCCATGCACCAGCCTTTTGGTCAGCCTTGCAGACCTTTAGGGTCTAATGACCATGGCCCACCTTGCTGGCGTGTATGCGGCATTCCGTGATGAAGAAGGCACTGGCCCCCTTCAAGGCCCAGTGCAGTTTCTTGAGTCCAGGGTGGATCTTCTTATCCAGGAACCGGATACGTTCTTTGAATAGAGCCTGCTCATCTGGGGACAGCATGGCAATAATCCTGTGTGTAAGAGAAGACTAGCAGCAGATGGGGACAAGCTCTGATGACCTCTCCTCCACACGAGGAGACTTGCTGGAGAAATCTGAAAGTTCATGACTTTAGGCTAGTGGTTTCCAATAAGACTTTCTGCCATGATGGAAAAGTTCTACCATTTGTGCTGCCCAGTATTTGTAGACACTTAGCCACGAGTGGCTGTGGGGTACTTGAAATGCAGCCTGTGGAAATGAGTAACTGAATTTTTTAATTTTACTTAATTTCAAATAATGAACTTAAACTGAAATAGACACATCACCTAGTGGCTACCATATTGGACACCACAGTTCTAGACACCCAAACAAGACTGCTGGTCCCACTCCCTTGGACTTGAACTGGGATGAGAAAGGTGCCCAACCCAGAGAAAAGCCTCACCCCAGAGACGAGTTCTAAGGGTGTTAAGAGCAGTGCCAGTGTGGCCTTGCTCGGTTCAGTGAATCTTACATTGTTCTGTGCCAGTAATCCTAATGCCACCTAGCTTCCATCCTAGAGAAGTGATCTGGGGGACAATACACATGGTCCAGGTGCCCCGCAGGGTGTAGAGGAACCTGTTGTTTTTGCTCTCTATTCTAAAGCTAGAAGGCAACACTGTAAAGGACAGGAGTAACTGTAGGGCCAAATGAGAAAGCACAGGAAAGAATTTTTGTTTGCTTGAGATGGACAAACCGTGAAGGATGCATACTGTAGGCAATGCACAACATCCTGAGGCAGATAAGACAAAGAAGGGACATAAAGTAGCACTCAGGAGGGCTGCAGCCAGGACTGGGGCCCCACCTGTTGTAGTCCCGAGCCACAAGCAGCAGGTTTTCGCGAAGAATGCGCAGGTCCTCGGCACGCTCAGCGACGGTCACCACGTAATGGGGTGTCTCAAACAGCAGCCGCTCCCAGTAGTCAATCTCCACAAAGAGAATCAGCAGGGACCTTGGGGAGGGAGAGAAGCCAAGCAGCAGAGGGACTGCTCAGGGCACAAACCAGAACCAGCAAGGGACAAAGCGGTACCGGCAGGAAACGAAGCAGAACCTCCAGGTAAAGAAGGCGGACTGGGTACGTGGATTCTTGCTCCCCTCCCCAAGCCACTAAAATGACAGTAAAGGGAGGAGGGTTCGTTTGTTTAAGGCATAAGCCCACGAATACAAGGAGACAACAAGTAGAAGAAAAGTAAACGCGGAAAGTAGGTGGATAAGGAGCAGAAGAGGAGTCCCAAAGGTTCTCAAAAGACCCAGGGGCTGGTGTCTGCAAGTATCTCAGGAAATGGGTGACAGGGGGACTGAAACAGGAGGAACAGTTGAAAGTCTAGGAAGAAAAAGAAAAAAAAGAAACTTAAAAATTTTTTTGTTTTAATTTTTAAAAAACAAGTGAAAAAAACCACAAAAGTTTAGGAAGCAGCTCAACCCATCTCCCCTCCTCTACTCTGCAGAGTTAAGCAAGTTCCCTCCATCACTGCAGCGTAAGACTGAAGGCTTCTCGTCTGGGGAGGCAGGACAGAAACAGAAGGTCTTTGGACTGGGGACCCCAGGCCCAACTGAAGGAGCTCTAAGAGCAGGGGTATTGAGTGACATGTACACACTGGATGTTAAGACCTCCACCCCCACCCCAGCCTTCCTTTCCCACCCAGAAACCAGCACTCTGGCAGCTGGACCTACACCCTCCAGAACAAGGTTGGAAAGATGGTTTTCTGTGACCTCTGACCAGCCTACATTTAAAAGTCCTGAGGATGATGACCTCAGGAGTCCCCAGGAAGCAGCCCACCCTGACAAGCCTGCAGTGAGGCTCCCAGTTGAGAAGCCCCCACTCCTGCTCAGCACAGCAGTCAATCAGCTATCTAGCCCCCCCCCCGCCCCTTAAATATGGACAGGCAACCAAGGATCACAGAACACTGGCCTTTGTCTTTCCTAGCACAGAAGGTGGGAGTCAAAACAAACAGAAAAAAGCCACCAGAAGGGAATGAGAGGGGACAGAGGTCGTGCAGAAAGGAGATGGCCCACCCCAAAAAGAAAAACCAACAAAACCACACAGAACATCCTCGGAGAGAGATAAGAGACAAAAGAGCATCTGTGAAACAGAAACAAGATACTATAATAGGGCCACCATGAGAGCTCTTGAAAGTTAAAAACAAGAGCAGAAAATTTTAAAATCAAAAGAAAAATATAAGATAAAGTTGACAAAAATCCCTCAGAAAGTAGAGAAAAAGACACAAAGATGGAAGGCAGAGAGGACTTTGCATGAAAAAGAGAATGGAAAACTCTCTGTGGATAATTTTTTATATGATTCCATGTTGGCATGATAATATTTGGGGAATACTGGGCTGAATATTAAAATTAATTTCACTAGTTTCTTTTTCCTTAATTAAACGCAATACCAGATAATTGAGTGGGGGAGGGTATAGCTCAGTAGTAGAGCACATGCTTGGCATTCACAAGGTCCTGGGTTCAATCCCCAGTATTTCCATTAAAAAAACAATAATACTAAATGAATGAGTAAATGAACGTAATTACCCCCTCCCCCCAAAAGCCCCAAACAAATAAAAATAAAAAAAAAATTTTGAAAAAGAAGAGAAAATTTAAGCTGCATATGTGGCCTACATCCAGAGCGTCCCTTGCCGCCTCCCACCCAGTGACCTCCTCCTCATTCCAGCGGCCACACTGCGGAATTCATGTTCCACCACCATCTCTGAGATAACCACGCAGACAGCAGACAGCTCCTTCCTGAGCCCAGTTTCCTCCCCCGATTCCACCACCTGCACTCAAGTCCTCCCAGTCTACCAGTTCTTTGATCCCATTGGGCCTTCAGGGCATAACCCCTGGTCTTTCTTCCTGCCTACTTGTCCCCTTTCCCTACCTCCCTGCCTCCCTACCTCCTTCTCCGCAGACCTTGCCCACTTTCATTGCTCTCTTGCCAATCCTCCCTCTTTCACCTCGTTCCTTAGTCTAAGCCACCTGGCAAAACCCCCACCCTGGCTAAAGCCACTGTCCGCCCAGCTGAGCCCATGTGAAGGTGGCTGAGCAGGACTGTAGGTTAAATGACCACACAGATTAGCACGCTGCATGTTCAAGGTCTCCGGTCCCAGCTGACCTCTCCAGACTGCATCCCTGGGGTTTCCCCAATCTGCTGTCCCTCCTGTTCTCACGGTGACTGTTTGCAAATCCTCTGCTATCTCAAACCTGATCTGCCCCTCCTCCTCTCTGCAGAAAGCCTCACCTTCTCCATCACAGAAATCCAAAGCCATCAAGCAAGAGAATTCCATGCTGTCCCTGCTGCAAAACTTAGGAACATACCTGTCTCCACACTATGATTTCTCCCATTGACAACAGAAGAGGCCTTCCTACCACCCAAGGCCAGCCCCTCTTCCTGGGCTCTGTTTTCCTATCCGGTTCCCTCGTGCTTTTCAGATGCCACCTTCTGCAGCTCTCCTCCACCCTCAACCTATTTGTTCCTTCCCATCAATATTTAAATATGGCCAAGTTTCTACAATCTTAAAACAAAAATAAAACCCAGCCTTTCCCCGACTCCAATAACCCACTACAGGCATCACACACCTTTTCTAGCTTATCTTCTTTAAAGAATCATCCTCCGGAATCCCCTTCCTTTCCTTTCCTCCCATGCTTCAATCCCCTGAGAGTTGGCTCCCATCTTCCCCTCTAAATCTGCTTGCATCAAGCTTGTCCAGGACTTCTTGTAGGATGTCTTGTAACTAAACCCCAAGGACCTCCTCAGCCCCATCCTCCCTGATCCCTCTACAAGTCTTAACATTCTGGTGGACTCCTCTCCGCCTTCCTCGGACACACTCCCCGGCTTCTGAACCACAGTCCTCTTCTTATCAGCTCTGCCCTTCAGCAGAAGTACGCTTCTCTCTCCAGGATCCTTTAAAAATCACATTCGTTGAGGCACTGGAGACTCAGCAAAAAAAATCCACTTCCCCTGCAGCTCCCTTACATGCGGGCAAGCACTAAATTAACAGATGGGAAATAATACCACATTTCAAGTTTTTCACCTTTATTGGACAGGAATCGTCCAATGAAGGAAATTCTTTTCAAGTGCTCATTTGTTTGTGATATATGCTTTAAGAGATTGTGGAAGAAGAAAATCTGTTTTTTCAAACCTTGAAGATCTCCACTAAAGTACGAATTATTTTTGAAACCGTGTCAAAATTCTTCAAAGTGAATAAGGCTCTCTCAAATACAAAATGAACCGTGGATTACGAGACATTTAAGGAAAGCTTCCAAAGTAAAAGGGAGCAGCCAAAACAGGGGAAAATTACTTTTAATCAAGAATTCCAAGTCTGGTCAAATGACCAACACGTGTAAGGCAGAAACAGTTCTCAATCATGCAAGAACTCAAAAAATGTATCTCCCATGCACCATTTCTTGGAAAACTACTAAAGAATGCACTCCATCAAAACAAGGGCATTAACCAAGAAAGAGGAAGACAAAGGAAATAGGAAATCAAACAAGAAAAGAGGCTCAGGGGAGTCCCAGAGCCACCTCAAAACCAACCAGTCAGACTGAAGCAAGAGTTACAAGGGAATTCCAGGAGGGAGAGCGCTAAGAAAAATATGAAACCAGTAACCTGCCCGACAAGTCAGATTGCGAGGGAAAATACTATTCAAATGGGCTTTATTGGTTGGTCTGGAAGAATTAACGATAGGGAACGGAGCGCTAACAAAATAGTGAGATAATTATTCATTCCAAAAAGAGCAAACATTGTATGAGAAAGGAAAGAACTAGAACAACAGAAAATTACTTGGCTCAGCAGCAACCAATGCTAACAAAGTCATATTAAGAAAAACACTGAATATCAATTTAATCAAAAATTGTGTGATAGCCATACTGGGAGGATGGAGGGGGTGAATATATATGGGCACATTTCTAGTGGCATAAACATATTCTCATATGTTCTTCAAACTGGAGTCCTTGAATTTGACTCCATAAACATCTTGGCAAGCCCACTTGGGTATGTACACTATCCAGTGGGCACCAAAATGTTTCTTCATTTTCTCATCATGCCAAGATTTTTCAAAATAACTTTAAGGCAAATTATCGAATATTAATTGTCAGTCAACATGATGAATTTGGAAAATACCTTCCTAAGGTTGAGCTGACAGCCATGCAAGGAACTTTTCTCACAATGATGCTCAATCTTGGCTAGAAGTTTGTCAACACATTTCTAGAATTCAAATTGACTCTATTGACAAAGTGAATTTTCTTTTAAAAATCAGACTGGGGGGTTGTTTTTGTAAAATATTTTCTGACTTATCCTCAGACAAGCGGTTGGACAATAGAGGCAGGGTAGTGAAGCTGGCTGACTTTTAGTGCTGACAGCCCAGAATGAACTGACCTGATGGAGAAGGTGCTGTCAGATCGGGAGAAAAGGAGGAAGAGGAAGCCCTAGACGCAAAACACGGACAGACGCCAGCGTCCCCTGTCCTGCTCTGAAGAAGTCCCACTGCACAGAGGAGTCTGCTACATACACAATGATAACACAAATCTTTTCAGCCGGGTTACAGATGACATCTGGAATATGTTTGTGTTAAGTGCAGTCTATAAAGGTGATCTGGCTGTAAAACGTAGTAAAAGCCAATTTGGACCTCAGAGTTCAAATATTTGGGATATAAGGTGGGATAACAGAACCTCTTGTGAGATAAAATAGGTGTTATTAGGGACTGGAAGGCTCCTAGAATTAGGGGAGAGTCAGGTAATTCTAGGGACAATCAGGATATTTGAAGAGCATGCTTATTTCAAGATCTTATCTAGAGCACGAACAGAAAAAAGTAAACCTGATAAAGTTATCTGCCCCTCTCTGGAGACTTCATACGTTTTGGAAAAGCTGAAACTGTCTTGGATGTCTTACTGGTTTAATGAGCCCAGACTTTTCAAAATCCTTTCCTGTGATCCTGGGTTTTTTTTCCCCCCCATACATTATTTACTGGATTGAGGCAGTTTTATCTTAAAACCACAAAAATGTAAAGCAGCTTATAACAGATCTCTCTAGACAACAACTGCCAAAGGACAGGGGCACCTCTTCTTTCTGGAAGAAGTGTTTTAGCCATTATCTGGGTTTCAGTTAAACCCAGGCTGTAAATACTTGGCCTGAAGTTGCCTTGTTAAGCTCTACTATAAAGATTATGCAAACAGAGTTTGAGATAAATATCTGTCGTGTCCCTCAACAAGAGATGATCACAGCAGACACAAGAGTTGCCTCTTAAGTTTATCCTGGCTACCTGGGGCCCTAGTCTTAACTGTCAGATGGACACACCGCTGTTGAGGGGAAGGGAACCAGATGCAGAAAGCCCAGCTGAAAGCCTCCAGCACAGAATATTCAGGAACCTTACAGAAACTGCACAGTTTCTAAGTCCATCAACAGTAGGTTGGTTGGTCGAATTACAGTATAGCCAAACTATGGGATGCTATAAGCCATGAAAAATAATTATGTGGTTCTGTACTTATAGAATGGAAGACTTCCCACACAGAGTGCTAACCTTTAAGAAAAGCAAGTTTCAAAAATACTATTTAGAGTGGGATCCTGTTTTATGCGTGCAGTGTGTAGTTTTGATTACGTGGTAATCATGGCTGCCTCTAAGAAGTGAGGCTGTGTGCTGGATTTGTACTTTTTCCTTTATATACTTCTAGATGATTTTTTTTTTTGCAGTGAGCATGCACCTCTTTTTGTAATTTCAATTTAAAAATTAAAAAAGATCTTAAAAAATTAAAGAAAACCAACCATATGAAATGGGAGGGGGTGATAAAAATAAAAACACCAAATCATTAAGAATGAGAATGGTTATCTTTGGGCGAATTTTTTTCTTTTGTCTATTTTTCTGCATTTTGCAATTTTCTAAAATGATCAAGAATTTTATGATGGAAAATTAAATCATTTTGAGAACAGGTGAAATGCATAGAACAGCATGTACAGTATGCTACTATTTATATTAAAAAGGATACTTAGACAGACATACACTCTTATCCCTGGGCTGTTACACAATGGTAACCTTGACCCTTTGTGCAGAGAGAAATTGAGTCACTAGGGGACAGCAGTGGAGGGAGATTTTTCATCCTCAGCCTTGGTATGACTTTTGAATTTTAGAATGTGCATATATTACCCCTTCTAAAAGGTGGAAATGTTTTAAAAATTAAAACTATTATATCACCTTGCTAAATTTGTTTTAGAAATACTGTGTTCACCAAGTTCACAAAGGCAATTTTTTTGGAGGGAAGATGATGTTTCTTGATTGTTCATTCTTTGCGAGGACTTTGATATGTGTCATCGCGACTCCTTACCACCTCTCAGGAAAAGATTTTTTAAGTAGATGAGGAAACTCAGGCTCTGAGAAATGCAGTATTTGCCTGGGGTCACATGGCAAAAAAAGCTTCAGGCTTCAAACTCTAGTCTGCGGGGCACTGAAGCTCATGCTTTATTCACTCTCACTGGCTGGTCCCGAGGATTAGAAGGAAGTAGCCACCAACCAGTGCTGACCTATGGCCTCTCTTTACCTCAGCTCTTGTTTTCTCTCCTACTTCAAATGTAAGTATCGGTCATTGATGTTTAATAAAATTCTGTTCTTTGAATATGATCCTTTAATTCAGGGGAAAAGGGCTCCGAGTTAATAATACTCATATTATCTCAAGCATGTCCAGGTGTCTCTCCAAACATAGTATCTTTGGGAGAACCCAGCTTGAAGGGAGCATGTGCCTCACAGATTCAAGCCCATTATACTCTTGCAAACATCATAGCTGGGGTCATCCTGCCCTAGTCTTCCATCTCTTCAAAATCTTATTGTTGATTTATGAGACTATTTTTCTATGATCCTGCTTGGCCATTCCTCAACAAACCACAAACCCTATCAACACAGATCTCGACATGCCTCCCTGGTCAAAGGCTTATCTCAAATCTCTTACCCTCTTCTTCACGTTCTGCTTATCAACTGCTTCCTGTTCCCCCGGGGCTCCTCGCATCTCTGTCCTCCTCGCTGCTGCCCTTCCCTTCACCCCTCTGACCTGACACTCAGCCCTGTTTCTCCATCTCGGTTCTTTTGCCTTCTTCCTCAAACATAATGATCATCTCCCCCCGATGAGGCTGCCTTCAGCTCCCGGGACAGGCACACTCAGTCTGTCTGACTCAGACTCCGTCTCCACACAGGTCTTCTCTGGCAAAGCCCCTTCCACATTTGCCACAACAGATAAGGACAGTCCATGAATTAAAGCCAATTCTAGTAGCAAAAACCTAGAAGCATGGGAAGTGACTCTTATTATAGGGCCTGGATGACGACAAGAGGGAGCCAAAAACACTCAAGTAGGAGGTTATTTCCTTCCGATTAGGGAAAAACTGTCATCAGGTTTTTAATCTCTGGAGATGGTTGCCTTACACAGTTCCCTCTTTATTTCCCTCTTCTGTATCTTTTTTTTTTAAGTTTTTTTGGGAGAGTAATTATGTTTGTTTGTTTGTTTGTTTTTAGAGGAGGTGCCGGGGATTGAACCCAGGACCTTGTGCATGCTAAGCATGCGCACTACCACTTTAGCTATACCCTCCCCTCCTTCTTCTGCAACTTATATAGAAAAGAGGCAGGGCTCCAGGGTAGAGTAACAGAGGGCAGGGACTCCCATTGTGTCCATCCCCTGTGTCCACCTCACTTCTTAGCACACAGAAGGCACTCAGGGCATACTTTTGAATAACTAATAAATGAATTAATTAAATTTAAAATAATTGTAATATGAAAATGTCATGATTATAAAGCTGTAAGAGAGGGCATGGTCTGACAGCCCCAGCAAGTCTCAGGCGAGCCGTCTCAGGAGAGCCCCCTCGGTGGCTCGTGGTTTGGATGATTTTGCTGAACCATCACGGCCATCTAGTGGCAGGACACCTACATCACTGGTCTAGTAGGTTACTGGGGTTTTTCTGTTTCTAATCAGGCTTTTTGGGGAAGATCAACTGTGAAATTAAAATTAAGAAGTGATAGTAAACATATTACAGGATAAGAGAGAGTTAGAAGAACAGACAGAAACCAAGAGATGGAAGTTAACCTCTTGGGAGGGTTGGGGAACAGAACAGCACCCAAGACAGGACAACCCAAGGGAGAGGGAGTCAGGGTGGGTCTCGTACTTGTCAAAGTTGACGTCCAGCATGCCTGCCTTCTCCTGGTTGATTCGTAGCAACGGTGTATCCAGCCGCCGAATGCAGTCCTTGTCCAGCGCTGATGTCCAGTCTTGGAAGGTTTTTCGAACCAGTTCATCAATGGCCTGAACCATCTGCTGATAGGTGTGGACAGTCTCCTCTCCAGTCCCAATGTGGGGCAGGAAATGAGCGTTGGAAAGACACTGAGGGGGAAAAGCAGAGATGGTCGGAGTCTACTTGCCAAATTCGTCTGTGTTACCATCTCCCTGAGACCACATACACACAACGGTATGTGTAAGGCTCGCCAAGGAGACTGATTCTCACTCCTCAAAAGTAGGGCCAAAAAGAAGGGTGAGAGGAAGAGACCAAGGCACTATGAGAAAGGGAGTCGAAAAGAAGAAAGAGGAGCACAGCGATTCAGCTCAAGAAAAAAAGAAAAGGAAGGCAGTGATAGGAGGTGAAGGATTTAAGAGGCACAAGGTCGAAAACTAGCAGGAGCCCTTCCTCAGCGCAGACGGCAACGTCTGCCGGCCCTCTGGTCCGACCCCGCCTCGGGTCAGGAAACCTCTCCAGGGAGACTCCCAGCACCGGCCCCCACCCTCCCAGCTCTGGGCTCAGCCTGCGAACTCTGCGGCCTCCCCGACAACAAGTTCCGGACAAGGCCAGGCTTACGTTCATGACTCGATCGATGCGCCGCCGCAGGATCCGCACCCAGTGCGCTTGCCCGGAATGCTGGGCCATGTAGGGCTCCAGGTACGGCCACTTCTTGCTCAGCTCGCGGTTCACGAGGGCCAGTTCGCTATTGAACAACATGTAGAGATCCACCGCCTTTTTGTCGTATGTTCGCTTGATGGCCTGACAAAGAAGCGGAAGGTGACAACACGCCCCGGGGATGCGGTTGCCTCCAGCGACTCCTCCCGGGGAAAAGCTACACCCCGGCTGTGGGAGTCCCGCGCCCTAGCCATCCCAGCACGGGAACCGCGGGAAGAAAAGAGACATGGGCAACTGAGTACACGGGAGAGAGAGTGAACGGAGGTTGGATGGTGTCTGGAAGGACCAGGAGGGGCAAGAGAATTAGCGGGTGGAGGAAGCAGGCCCCCGGCGGCACCTCTCGGGTTGCAAGCCTGTGGAAGGTGTCCAGCAGGAGCACCCCGTGCTCCACGTCGCGGACTAACTCGAAGGCGGAAGTGATCAAGTTCTGAGTCATCACCTCCAGGTCCTTGACTCCAGCTCGGAACCTGCACCGTTAGAGACATGTTGAGGGCTGGGTGCCCTCACCTGCCCCCAAGTACATCCCCTGAGTAAGACCACCACGCCGGATGTCCTGACGGCTTCCTAGGTGCCAGCCACTGACTATGAGCTTTACATGCATTCACCCATTTATTCCTCAAAACAACGCAATGAGGTAAGCTTTCTCCCTAACTGTTATTTTATACTCCAACTGGTAGAACAATTTGCCCAGAGTCACATAACTAGTCTGTGGCAGAACCAGCATCCAAGCCCAGAAAGGCTGACTCTGGAACCCTGAGTCTGAGGAACCACCTCCTTACTCTAGCCGCTCCCCACCCTGCCCTCCCCATCCTGACCTGTCACCTCCACCGCCTCCCTGGGTACACTCTGGCCACTCCTCCTGCTCTTGTTTCACGACCTCTGCTCTACCTGGGGTGGGGGCAGCTGTAATGCTGTCACCTGTTGTAGTCCTCATGCCAAGAGGTGTTCTTGACGTCCAGGATGCCCCCGCGAACAGCTCGCAGCACATGCAGGTTTTTATGAAAGATGTCCTCGATCTCCAGCAAGTTCCGTGTTATCTGGGGCCCCTGGGCACCAAAGAAGCAGGGAAGGGGACCTTGCTTTCCATCCTCCCAGCGGGCAAAATGGTACTGACAGTCACACACCTGCAAAGAAGTCAGCGTGAGGCTCCCTGCCCTCCTTTTTGAACTTGTCAGTCCTGTGCTCTTTGGTTTAGCTTAAAATGTCTAAGAACTAAGGAGGACCAACCAGACGCAAGGGGCAACCGGGGTGAATTTTAGCTGTAACATGAAACATGAGATACTAAGGCAGCGGTAACAGGCAAAAGCCTCAAAACACAGGATGGTGGTCCAGCACAGGGTCAGGCGAGAAGAGCCAAAGCAGCAAGTCCTACGTGTAGCCTGAGCCCCAGCTCCCCCAGCTCCTGGACAGGGATTCTGGAGCCTCTGCTGCTGGCTTTGAGTCTCCTTCCCTGACAGTCTCCCCACCTCGATAAGGTCCTTGCAGCGTTGTACAAAGGCATCGACCTGGGCAAATATGCTGGTCTGGTCCAGGACCCAGCCCCGGTTGGAGAACCTGTGTAGGAGAAACACTGACCGGTCAGAAGCAGGAACACGAGGTATCAACCTGCCTGTACCAGGCTGGCACTGGGGGTCCTGGTTCAGGGGGAAACTTAGAAAGTGAGACCCTAAAAACAATTTTCCTGAGCCCTGAGAGAAGAGACACAAGATGAGGTGAACCAAGAGGAGACAAAGCATCTCTGTTCTGGGAGAAGGTTCGCACATAATGGAATTTTAGACTTTAGGGGCAAGAAAGGAGGAAAAGACCAGAGGGGATTCTTGGGATCAAGGAGAAGAGGTTATAAGAGTTAGGAGAACCTAGGGCTAGGAGCTAGAATATCTATATTCAGAAAGGAAACTTGGACTCTTGTGAAAACTCTAGAAGAATATAACCCATAGCCTTAAACTGCAAGCAGAAGGAGTCAGAATCTACCCTCTACGGGAATGACGAGGGGTCACACATGCAGTTCTGGGGAGGCACGTCATACTGGGTATGCATCTGGGCAGCTCGTAGGTAGTGATCTTTCCAGGCGTGACAGCAGGAAATGCAGCCCTGTAGGTCCTCCTTGCTGGAAATGACATAGCCCTCAAAGATCCGGTCCAGGGAGACGGCACGGCAGCATAAGCGGATGATCTCATTGCTCATCTGCAGAAAGGGTCCCAACAGCCTCAACTCACAGTCCTGATTCCACCCCCCCCCGGCACCCCCTGGACCCCACCTCAGGTCTCAGCTTCCTACCTCTTGATAGGGTTCCTGATACCCAGCTTGCCGCTGGTCCTCCAGGCTCCACCTCCACCCCCTGCTCTGCAGCTGCGCTTCCCTGCCAGCGCTCAGCTCAGCGCCATTTCCCCTACTCTTTGAGTCGGTCACCCTGATGAAATGGGCCGGGTCTTGCTCCTCAGAAGCCGGTGTTCCTTCCTAAGTCTGCCCCTCACCCACTGCAAGCTCCATCTTTGGAAATGAGGAGGAGAGGGTCTTCCCCCTCCTTTACAGCTCAGCCTGGGAGCCTGTCCTTCCTGCCCTCCTCCCTGTGCTCCAACCAGGCCTCTTCACAAAGCCTCTCTTCCTGCCTAGACTCCTTCCACCTGAAAGCAAAAACTTCCAGCCCAGGCCCCAGTGCTGAGCATCACTAAAGTGGACCGTGTGCGCAAAAGCCTTTGGTCTCTGTCGGCCTGAAAGGCCTTCCTCACTACCTCTCCACCACCGACCTTCTGCTCAGTGAATCGAAATTTCTTCACCTTCTCCAGAAATCTGAGTTCTATCAACATGGCCATCCCCGTAAAACCCTCCGTCCTACCCTCTGCAGACACACACCTTTCGGAAGAGGGAGGTCAGTCTCTCCCGAGTGTTGTAGTGGGGAGAGTTGACCCAGATGATACGGATGAGACTGATCAACCTGGGGAGTTTACCAGCGATGTCCTTAGGCCGCATGTAAGCCAGTTCCTGGTAAGGTTCCTTCAGGATCGACAAAAAAGTCAGGTTTGACTGGGCTTGACGAAAGCCGTCCTGGTAGTAAAGAGAAACCGAGAGGAGACTTACCCACGGGGAAGAACGGGCTCAAAGTGAGTGCTTTCGATCCCCCTGGAGCCCCCTCCTGACTGGCCTCTCCTGGGAAGCGTTCCCAACCTACCCTACCTGGTGCCAGTCACCTCAGGTCTCCGCAGCCCTTCAGGATCAGAGTCTATACACACCTATTTTTATGCACTTACTAGTTTCTTTGAAAGTAGTTTTATATCTTTTCTCCTGTGTGTGTTCCACCTCCCCCACAAGGCTGGGAATTCACCAAGCTCAGGTTTTGTGTCTGTTCCTCTAGTTTCTCCAGTTGAATTCAGAGCTTTGCACAAAAGAGACCCTCAATAGTTGTTGATTAACCAATGGGCATGACTCCCATCCCTTCCCCGTTCTCTACCTGGGTTTTATTCTTCCCCGCCTCACTGTGGCTCCATCTGTTAATTCCTAGCTTCAAACACCCCATAGGAAGAGAGGGCCTCTCTCTCTGTGTTCTACAAGTCACGCCAATCTTCTGTGTGTCTCCAGCACTAACATAATCAGCTGTTCCTACTCTACCAAAAAAATTTTTTAAGTGTTTGTCTTGCAACTCTTCTGGCTGACCTACATGGGTTTGCCCTTGATCCCAGGCCATCTAGTCATCTCTTTCATGTAAGTCTTATTTCTCAGCTGGATTGTAGGGTTTGGGCCCAGAGAGGGAACTCAATGCTGTACACTTGTTGAGTAACTAGGTGTCTCCCTAACTAAACTATAAGCTCCTTGGGACCTTGGGTTCTACTACTTTTATACTCTCCCTCCCACAAGCATAAGCCCAAACACTGGATGGATCTATCTTTGCCTTCGATGATTGTGTTGGCTCTCTCTTCTTAGTACCTTATATTGTCTCAACCACTATCCACTTTCTGCCCAGCCTCCAATCTTTGACCCACTCACAAACCTGGATCTGCTGGGCCAGCTTCATAAAGGGCGCCAGGTAGGAGGACTTGGCTAGGTGCAGGATGGACTCAATGTGTTTCACTCCCTGCTTCACCAGCTGTTTACTGATGCCAGACAGGTCCATGCATCGGTTGCGCCAGAACTCAATCTCCTCCAAAGGGCCTAAATTTTCTCCTGTCTCCACAGACTCCTGGGCACTGAGCACCTCCTTTATCTGCCGTGTCCAGTGGACCATGGAAGCTGCCAGGGAGAGGACAAAACCTCCTGCATTTTTTTGCAGTGCTCCCCAGTTGTGTCCTTCCCTCTACCCCCTCCAGAGCTCTCCTAACCCCACTGCTGTCCCAGCCTCTGGGTGGCCCCCTTTCCTCTCCCCTAGGATCCCCAACACACGGGCAATGCCAGCCACTCACTCTCTAGCCGCTGCACCAGCTCTTTGTCTTTAACCACCATCTCAGGCTTCATGTTCATGGCCTCCGTAGGGATGTAGAGGACAGTGTGCCCCTCCAGTTTGTACCGAGTATCTAAGGAAAAGGAAAGGCCCGTGGGAGTTCACAGAGGGCGATGAGTTTATGCCACCCCAGTTCCAATCGTGGTGGATGATCTGGGGCCCAGGAAGTATATGCATTTCAGGAGAGCAGGCAAGAGAAACCATGACTCAGGCTTTTTTGATATCAAGCGGGAAAATGACAGAAAGCAAGAGGGAAACTCCACTGAGATATAATAAGAGACAGTCATAAAATAAAATCACAGATCTATACCATGCCCTCAGTACTCTCTTCTATGACACGTGTACTCCCCTGCTGCCCTGCACCACCTCCATCTCCCCTCACCTCACATGCAGTCTTTGAAATTTCCAACTCTGAGCAGGTCTGGCCAACTGTTCTACAGCAGGATTAGAAGGCAAACTCTGTACCCCGTTTCAGTCATTCAACAAACACACAGAGTACCTACTCTGTGCCAAGCAACTCAAGCATCCAGGATCACTCTTCCACCTGCCTCACTCACTCTACTGTTGGTGGGGACTAGGGAGAAAGTGGACACTCTAGCCTTTCCGCTTACCTGTCAGGCAGGCCAAGAACCTGTGCAGGTGAGAAGCAAAATGATTTCGAATGCTCTCAGGCCAGGTTGTGTTTGTAAAGATCTGAGGGGCAAAGACGCCATTGAGCAGCCGAAGCAGGGCTGGGATATAGGAGCCCCGCACTGTTCCAAACTGTACAGTTGCCTCAAAGTTCTCTGGAGTGATGGGAACCGGTGCCCGGCGGATGAAGTAGACAATCTGGTTCTGCGTCTGTGTGAAAGACAGAAGATCAGAGTCCAGTCTCCAGGCCCTGCTGTGATACCCAAGGGAATCTGAGGCTCCAATCATGAAAGCCTGGCTGAGTTTCGTTTTCACATTCCCTTAGCGTATCCTGATCCTTCTCCAAATATAAGTGTCATGAGGTACTTCCCACTCTTGACAGGGACATAATAGAGTCCATACCCAGAGGTGTGGGAAGGAAAGGCAGAGAGCATGCCTTGAGGGTAGGGACTGTGTATTTTGTCTGACTTGGCTCCAGAACCTAGATGCTCCATAAATGATGGATGGATGAATGGATGAACGGATGGATGAATGGATGAACGGATGGAATGAAAAGGATATAGGAAAAGCAAAAAGGAGAAGGACCAGAAGTTAAGAGACAATTGCCTAGGGTTTTCCATCTCAGTAGCATATACTTTTCCCCCAATTTTTCATTTATCCTTCAATTTGTTTATGTTGAGTTTTTGTTGTTGTTTTTCTTTATATTCAGAATTGTATAACTTTCATGTTGTTAAAACTTATTAAATTTAAGGTTTCCAATTTCTACATGCTTAGAAAGGTCACTCCCACTTTAAGGTCAGATTCACCTTTTTTTTTTTTTTCTTTAGTACTTTTGTAACTACTTTTTGTAATTTATTTAACTTTAAAAACTGAGAATAAAGCACAAAGAAGAAATTCATAATCACTCATCTTCCCACTATCCTGGATTAAATTTTGGGATTTTGTATCTGTTTTTTAAAAAGCTTAACAACTATTAACAACTTTTGTTAAAATGATATGTTATAAATAACTGAAACAATTGCAGAAAAGCACAAAGATAAAAGTTTAAATGTCATCTAAAATTCTACCACCCAGACATTAATGCCATCATCATAGAGAAACTATTATTCCAGACATCTCTCTCTAGATATATACATACAGAAAAATAAAATAATTATTTCAAAATAGGATCGTGCTATTTTTAAAGTATTGAATTTAATTTTATTTGGATTTACTAGAATAAAAAGACATTGATGTAAATATAATAAATTGTTGAGTTTCAAATAAATGTTCATCATCTGTAAGAAATTTCTTCTTAAAAGACTCTTTTCTAAGGTTATAAGAAAGATTATGCAAAATATTAAGAGGTTCATTTCTCACTGCCTTTCAATTTTAAGTTCAAATGACTCACTGCTTTGAAAGATAAGAACACTGGCAGTCTTCAGGGGGAGAGTATAGCTCAGTGGTAGAGTATGTGCGTAGCATGCGCAAAGTCCTGGGTTCAATACCCAGTACCTCCATTAAAAAAAAAAAAAAAACATTGGCATTCTCACACTCCCTCTCATTTTCTCACTACTTCCCAATTTTTGTTATAGTATTATTTTTAAATTGTCCACGTGGATAACAATCACATTCTATAGCATAACTGTAATTCTCTTGGTTATTTAGTGTTGTTTATTTAAATGAATGAATATTCATAGAATTTCGATTCCTGAGTTCTCTATTTGGTTCACTTCTATGTGGACTGGATTTCCATTGATCATGCTATTTTTATTTCTTTTATGTAGGGTTCTTTCAAGAGTGAAAACCACTGCCTATCTGTTGCCTCTATCCTTGACCATCTAGGCCAGGAATAATACCCAGGTAACACTATTGTTCCTGGAGAACTCTGAAGGTGTGGTCCTCTGGGTGTTCAGAGAAGTCTGAGACCAGCCTGATGGTTTCCCTTGGGAGATAATTTGATTATTTGACTAGAGAACTGAATAATTTTTTTCCCAATTTTTTATTTTGAAAAAAATTCCAACCCATAGGACACTTGAAAGAAAAGCACAATGAATAACATGACGCCCTCCCTCTAGATCCACTGATTGTCAATGCTTCGCCATATTTATGCGAGTGCACCCCCCCACCTCAGTCTCTCTCTGCTGAGCCGTTTCAGAGGTAGCAGCAGACCTTATAAGACTACACCCTTACGTATGTTGGCATAAGGCCCCTAAAAGTGAGGATATTCTCCAACATATCCAATGCTGCAATTAGCACACTTGGAAAATTTAACTTCATATAATTATATGCTATCCACTTAATATTCAGTTTTCCCCAATCGTCTAAATAATGTCACTTACCGCTGATTTCTTTCTACCCAGGTTCCAGTCCAGGATCACACATCGTTGCGTCTCCTTAATCTCCTTTAATTCCACACAGTTCCCCAGTCATTTCCTTTCTTCCATGGCAATGGTATTTCTAATCGTCCAGGCCAGTTGTTTTCCAAAATGTCCCTTAATTTGGATTGATCTGATTGCTTCTTCACTATTAGATGCAAGTTAAATATTCTTGGCAGGAATACCGCATAAGTGATGTTCCCAAAGAATTAATTTCCCTGAATTTAAGCAGCTTAACTAAGATGTGGATTGACATTAAACAACGTGGAACAAATTTTTGTGGAATAAAGTATGTCATTTCAATTCCCACATTCAGTTTTTTCTGCAGTTCAGGGAAATCTTTTGTATTTTACCTTTAAATTTATATTCTGTTTCATTTGTTGGCTTCCTATGTTAGATCACCTGTGTCTGTCTTTCATATCCATTAACTTCTAACTGTATTGCCATTGGGTTTTTCCTTCCACGTACACTGTCATTCTCTCAAGTCTCTCTTCTATGTCTATTCAGATTTTCAGAGATAGCGATCCATTTCCTTGCTCTTTCTAACCTATTTGTTTTGTAAGATGCCGCTTTATTTATTTCCTAAAATCTTCAATCTTCCTTTCATCGCATCCTCATGTTTTATCATTTTGTCTCTCAGCCTTTTAAAAAATTGAATGCATGTTTCTGTTACATTGTACTGACATGATGCTGTTGTGAGGATCGCCTTCTGTTCAGTTATGCTCTCCTCTTTTGCGAGCTTCATTCTGTTCATTTCCCACCTTGATGCAGCATGCTGACAGTTGCAATTTCTTTCCGCTTGCCTCATGCTTGCGCAGCTCTCTGAAGTCATTCTTTTTGCTCTGACATACTGTGGGTGACTTCCTGATGTCCCACTGTGAGAGCCCGGGTTCATTGTTAGGTATTTTATGTTTCATTCACTTTTCTCTAGACTAAGATAATTGCATGAGGGGATGGGCAGTTGGTTAAGGCTAATTTAAAACGGTGTAAAATCTTTGTTAAAAATACCTGAACTCTTTCTCTCTTTTCAGATTTTGTTAAACACGCTAAGGTTCACTCCACCATTCCTGTGGGGAGGATGGTTTCCTTAAGTCAGTGCATAGATCTTTCCTTGGTCACCCACTTTTAAAGTTTTTTGGATGACATTATGCTTCTTCCCTTTTTGTTTACTCTTGGGTGGTTTTTTCCTCTGGTTTCACTTTTTGCTCGTTTTATCAAATATTCAAGAGAAATAATTTTGGAGGAGGGAGGTAGGTTTACTTTTTTTTTTTTTAATGTGATGGAGGTACTGGGGATCAAACTCATGACCTCATGCATGCTAAGCATGTACTCTACCACTGAGCTATAACCTCCTCTGCAAGAGGAATAACTTTTAAGAAGTTTCAATAGGCCTTCTTAGTCCAGGAGAATACAATTAAATACGTCATCTATTTAGAATGTATTTTGGCATGCTAAATAGATTTTTTTTTCAGTTTTGTAGAGGCATACTTGACAAATAAAAATTGTGTATATTTTCCCTCTTTGTGTCAATACAGTAATACACCTTTTAAAAATTGTGTAATTTAAAGTGTACACCTTGATGTTTTGATATACATATACATTGTGAAATGATCACTACAAACAAGTTAATTAACATATTCATTATCTCATATGGTAACCATATTTTTCTTTTTTTTTTGTAATAAGAACACTCAAGGTCTACCCTTTAGTAAATTATACACTACAGCATTATTAACTATAGTTACCATGCTGTATATTAGAACTCCAGAACTCATTAATCTTGCATAATTTAAACTTTGTACCTCCTTTCCCCAGTTTTATTGAGATATAATTGATCTACAATATTGTATTAGTGTAAGGTGTACAACATAATGATTTGATATGCATATTTATTGCAAAATGATCCCTACAATAAGTTTAGGTTGACACCTGTCACCTTACATAGTTACAATTTTTTTCCTCATCAGGAGAGCTTTCAAGATCTACACGCTTAGCAACTCTCAAATATACAATATAGTATTTTAACTAGAGTCACCATGCTATATGCACATTACATCCCCAGAATTTATTTATCTTTAAATGGGAAGTTTGTACCTTTTGACCAATTTCATCCATCTTCCCTAGTCTCCAACCCCCAACTCTGGCAACCATCAATCTGTCTTCCTGTTTCTCCCAACCTGAATCTCTGTTTCACAATCAGTCCTGTTGTCTGTTTCTTTGAGTTAGTTTTTTCTTCTAGATTCCACATATAAATGAGATCATATCTCTTTCTCTGTCTGATTTATTTCATTTAGCATAAAGTCCTCAAGCTTCATCTGTGTTGTTGCAAATGGCAAGATTTCCTTTTTTCTCATCGCTGAATAATATTCCATTGTGTGTGTATGAATATATATGCATTTTCTTTATCCATTCATCCATTGATGGATACTTAAGCTGTTTCCATATCTTGGCTATTATAAATAATGCTATAATGAACATGGGGGTGCAGATATTTCTGAGATAATGACTTCATTTCCTTTGGATATATACCCAGAAGTGGAATTGCTAGATCATATGCTAGTTCTGTTTTTAGTTTTTTAAGGAAACTCCATACTGTGTTCCATAGTGACTGCACCAATTTACATTCCCATCAACAGTGCACAAGGGTTCCCTTTTCTCCACATCCTCATCAACATTTGTTATCTTTTGTCTTCTTGATGATAGCTGTTCTGACGAGCATGTGGTGGTATCATTTTAGTTCTGATTTACATTTCTCTGATTAGTGATGCTGAGCACGATTCCATGTACCTGTAGGCTATTTGTATGTCTTCTTTGGGAAAATGTCTTTTCAACTCCTCTGCCCATTTTTAAATTGGATTGTTTGTTTTCTTGCTATTAAGTTGGTTGAGTCCTTCATATATTTTAGCTATGTATTTCTCTCTTCTCAGATACAAGATATGCAAACATTTCCTCCCATTCCTTACGTTGCTTTTTCATTTTGTTGATTTCCTTTGCTGTGCAGAAACTTTTTAGTTTTATGCACTCACCTATTTATTTTTGGTTTTGTTGCCGTTGCTTGTGGTGACAGAGTTTGTATCCATGACCAGCATCTCCCCGTTTCCCCCGTGCCCCAGCGAATGAGATTCTTAATGGAAAAACTGTTTTCCATGTTTCCAATTCTATTCATTGAATAATCCATCTTCCCCCACAGATTTTAAATGCATTTTTACAGAAAATGCTTACATATGTTTCTGTACTTCCTGTGTTTATTTACTGTTGTTTACATAGTATACATTCCTGCCACAGCAAAACTGTTTTAATTACTGTAACTTAATAAAAGACTTCCATATTCACAAGTCTCCTCCGTTACTTTCCTTCTTCATTATCTGCTTTGCTATTTCCATTTCATTTTTCTGGATATATTTTAAAATCCTTTACACTAGGGATCTAGGGACTGTGGTCCTTTGATTGGAGTCACGTTGAAATGGTTCATTTTTTGGATGGAACGATCTTTATAATATCAAGATTCCCACCCAGAAACAGGAGAGGGCTCATCATTTATTTAAATCTTCTTTCATAGCCTGCAGCAAAGTTGTGTTCCTTCACATCAATCCTAAATATTTTTTTAAATTTCTGTTCCTTTTGTGAACAAAATATGTCTTTCCTGATGTTTTATAGCTGATAATTGTCAATACGCAGGGACAATACCATGGCCTGCTTTGGGCTTTGTTTAGTACGGAATGCTTCACGGACTGTGTGGTCGCACAGTGCCATGCTAAATCTTCATCATCACTTCCGTTTCTGTATATATGCTGCCAAGCAAAGCAAAGCAATAGCCTTCTTCTTTTCTAAAATTTTATTTCAAAAAATTCCAAACATACAGAAACACTAAAAGAATTTTCCAACGATGACCTGTACACGCACCGCCCATATTCTACCACTGACATTTCACTATACATCTGTTGTTTAACTGTCTCCCTACCCGTGGTTTACCTTTCATTAATGTATCCTGTACATTACTGAAACAGTTATCTAAGTAATCCATGAAAGACTTTGAGAGTTCCCTCCGGGATAAGGCCAAGTTCTTTAGTATGACATACAAGACCCTTCACAAGCTGACCCCAACCTACCTTTTCAGGATCGTGTGCCACACTCCTCTTTTCTCAGCACATAAAGTGTTCTTTACCCAAATGCTCTTACTCAGCCTAGACAAAAGCCTACTTACCCTTCATCCTCAACTCAACTATCACCTCCATCACCAGGCCTTGCCAGCATTCTGCTGGCTACACTAGTTGCTCCCATAAAGCCCCTATAAAGCTTTGTCTATGGATCATAATACATTGTAAATAGTTTTTATATGTCTGTCTTCCCCCACTAGACCATGAGATCATCAAAAACAAAACCCGGCCTCATTCCTCCTCTCTGCATCCTGCCGCCAAGCAGGGTGCCTGACACACTGCGAGGCTCCGCAGACCTTGGACACAGGAGATAAGACTCACAGTCGGAGCTGGAGATAACTTGGAACCCTCAGTCCCCCGGGAGAGCACCTTGGAGTCTGGGACCGCAGAGTACGCACCTGCACGGGCATGCCCAGATCTAGCTTCAGCCCCAAACAGGGGTCGATGAAGATGGTGACGATGGGCTCTGAAGGGTCCTGGGCAAAGTGTTCCAGAATGGCATTGTGCTCCTCTGTCCATATGGCACCTGCCAGTCCTGTCAGCACAGCCCGGGACAGGAAAAGGGGCTTCTAGGGGAGGAGAGCAGAGGGCCAGAGCAGAGATGGCTGTTAGGATGAGTCGTTTCTCCCATCCATTGTCACATGTGAGGACGTGGGGGGTGACAGAAGTCAGACAGGTTAAGAGCCGGGAAGAGAAAGTTGAGAGCGAACTGAACGATAGGTTTCAAGCTTTGGAAGAAACAAGACGATAGGATTCTCTTGCCTCTATGAGCAGAACTGGAATGGATCACAGAGGACAACTAAGGGATGTTATCTTTCCAAGGTATTTTATTTATGCCTGTGGCTGTAAAAATGTATTATCCAGCAACCCTCAACATCAAAGTAAAACTAAATTAAGGGAACATGTAGGATATAAGCCTAAGTCTAGCAATTCGGAGCAAGGGAATGACAAGCTGGAAAAGGGATAAAGGTAAAAGAGCCATTTCTTTGTGATGCAGCCTCTGCATGACACTGGATTAAGTACGTGATATTGGGTAAGAGTCAGTCTTGCCCAATAGCAGCACAGCAGCAAAGAGAAAAGAAAAAGGGAGGGAAAAAGAAAAGACTTGAAAACACCAAAGAAAAAATCGATTGGATGGAAAATAAATTGTAACTGGTGGCCACAAAACAGTGTTATTTAGAACACCCCTATTTAGAAAGAAAACTAGACTATATAGAGATATAACTCAGTGAACTTGAGACGTCACCTTGTCCTTCTCTCAGTACTCCTGGAATATGAGGAGGAATCCCTTTCACTTCAAGTTTCCAGGCCAAGAACATTTAGCCAGTGATCTAAAGTCTTTCATATATAAAGACATACATGACTGAAACATTACGCCGTACACCAGAAACTGACACATTGTAAACTGACTATACTTCAATTTTTTTAAAGGTTGAATTGAAGTTAGTATCATTTAAATAAAAACTCCAATGAAGTTAAAAAAAGACATACGTGAAAAAACATTATCAGTAAAACATCAAAAAAAAAAAAGACATACACAAAGAACAGTAAGAAAAACACTAAGATCCAGTTAAACAAATGGACAAAAGGATATAAGCAGACATGTCATAAAAAGAAGAAAATGAAAATATGAAAAATGTTCAATTTCACTTGAAATCAAAGAAATACAAATAAAAATAGCAACAATATATCATTTATTACCTATCATTTTTTAAAAAATCCTTGCTAAACTGCTAACAAACATGCCCCTTGGAAAGGGTTTGTTGCTAGTGTGAGGACAAAAAATGCAATTTGTTTGGAAAACAGTTTGGTGTTATATATTAAAGGTGTTACAAATATTCTTTACTCTGATTCAGGACCTTTATGCACAGGAATCTAACTTAAGCAAATACCAAGTATTTAAAAATGTGTTAGTTTATTTATAATATTCATCACAGTATTATTATTATTTGCCATCAGAAATGGCAAAATGTGTAAGAGTAAGGATTTAAGTAAGGTACATATATCTATTTGAGTGGACAGTAAAAAATGGTGCTTACAGAAAGTAAATAATAACATCAAAAATGATAAAATGTTTTGAGAAAAAACTTAAAAATTCTAATATGTGGTGCAGGTGAGATTATTTAAAAACAAAAAAATTCTCAAGCCTACACAGAAAAAAAGGACATCTCCCAAATTATCAACATTGGATGTGTTTCGACAGTAATATTATGACTTTTATTTTTCCTTTTGTTGTTTTACTTTTTTGTCCCCTCCGATTTTTTTCTTTAATGAGTAGTTATTCCTTTTCTCTCCCTTTATAAAAAAGTTCAAAGTCACCGCACTGTTTTTCTTACTTAGGTAACTGAGGGTGTGTCTAGACTCCAATGCAGCTTGGAAACAAGGGTGTAGGGGTCACTGAGTGATGATTTCTAAAAGCACTTCTAGTGGCTTTGGGAAATTCTTCAGCCAGAGGGAAGTGAAAGACAAAAAGAAATAATGTCTCAAAAATCAGTATCCAGTGGGGACCATGTCTACCCAGCTCGTTCACCCAGTCAACTGATAGAGCTTGTCACAGTTTGACCCAAGTTGAGGAGACCAGGAAGAGGCAGCTGAGGGCCCTCCTCCTCACTGAAAGCCCTCTTCTTCTGGAGGGGAAGGGGCACCGACAGCTCTGTCCTCTATTCGATGAGCTGGATTTGCGGTGAGCAGGCCACCAGTAGGGTAAAGAGAAGGAAGTGACCCATTCACGAGAATTCCTCATACACCATTCCACAGCTGATCCTCTGATCCACCAGTTGCTGGGGGAGAATTCTTGTCTCAGGGGAAACCCACACTTACCACATCCACCTCAGGCTCCGGTAATTCTTCTTTCTGTACTTCGGGTTCCTCCAATACTGACTCTGGGAAGGAGAATTCCAAAAGGAAGCACAACTTTTAAAAAGTTCGAGAGCCACCAGGTGACCCAGCAATTCCACTTCTAGGTTTATGCACAAGAGAACTGAAGCAGGGACTGGGACCGACATTTGTGTGCCCATGTTCTCAGCAGCGCTCTTCACGACAGCCAAAAGGCGGAGACAGCCCCAGCGTCCATCAGCGATGAACGGGTAAACAAACTGCAGTGGAATGTCATCCAGCCGTAAAAAGGAGTGAAGGTCTGCTACAGCGAGACGACATGCATGAACCTTGAAAACACCATGGCTAAGTGAAAGAAGACAGTCATCAAAGACTGCACATCGCATAATTCCATTTATATTAAATGTCCAGAATAGGCAAATTCGTAGACACTGAGAGTAGATTAGTGGTTACCAGGATCTGGGAGAGGGGAGGGGAACACTAAAAGACTAGGCTCTATTGTAACTTAGAAGATATAGGAACCACCTGGTGCCAATTTCTCAAGGTACTTGAAGTGGTTTTTTTTTTTTTTTGCAGGGGTGGGGGCATTTAAAATGCTCTAAAATTAGATAGTGGTGATGGCTACACAGGTTTGTGAATATAGCAAAAATTCCCGAATTGCATACTTTAAAAGGGTGAGTTTTATAGTAAGTGAATTATATCACAATTTTCTTTTGAAAAGCTGACTAGGGCTGTAGGGGGTGCAGAGGGAGGCAGGGGATGAAGACGGTCTGCACCAAGTTTATTCTGGTCATTCAGTTCCTGGCTTTCCATTCTCCCCTCATCCTCTTCCCACATGGAGTAGCTCGGACCCATAGAAATCGGCCCGTCTCCAACCACCACAGCCGCTCTGGACTCCCATAAAACCCAGGAGGGTGTTTCTCTCCCTCCTGATCTGTTGCTCACACAAGAGACTGCAGTAAAACTGGTAGGTTTCCCACCTCCTACCCAGGCTGAAAGGAGGAAGAAACTAATGAGATGGAACCAAAAGACGCTGGGGAACAGGACACTCTGACTTCCAGAAAGAAAAACTAAGAGGGGAGTACGGCACAGAGGCCAAGGAAGGAAATCACGAGAAAGATGGAATAGCCGACTCTGGGAGCTTAGTGGTGAGTGGTATGGGAACGGACAAAGCCAATGCCCTTTGAGAAAACCAAGGGCATTCAAGGTTCCAGGCAGGAACAAGGCAAGGGGAAAGAGAATGAGAAACTCACAAGAGTACATTGGTTTTATCTTTCATAATACAATGTATATAAAGTTGAAACCATGCAATGTGATTACCAGTATGTGATGGGCATGGATACATGCAGTAAAAATTTAAAAAAACAAGCTTGAGAATGACAAACACCAACTCAGGGTAGCGTTGACCTCTGGAGAAGGAAGAAGGGCTTGCGGGGTGGGGAACAGAGGGATTCACTTGCTGCTACCATGATTTGTTCTCTCATTGGGTGATGGGTACCTGAGTGTTCATTATATTATTCTCTATTTTTTCTGATTTGCCTGAAAAACAGGTCTACAACCCCTAATCTAAAACCCCTGGAGGGTCAAGTACATTTCAGAATTCAGAATTGTAACGAATATATGTATGTATATGCATGACTGGGGACATGGTGCTGTTCACCAGAAATTGACACATTGTAACTGACCGTACTTCAATTTTTTTTTAATTCGCATAGAAATAAGTAAAAAAAAATTTAGAATTGTAATATAATATGGTATGTGAGACCCCCACCCGCCTCCTGGACGGCTCCTAATGTTAGTATTTCTGCAGTAAAACGTATGAAAGTTTATACTGAGTGGCTTAAATAGGCTATAAATACCTTCATGTCAGTTTAGGTTATGTTTTACCACCAAATAAGTTTGGATGCCAAACTCTGGGGAAAAAACTTCCTGCTTCTTAGGGCTTTTTACAGATACAGGACTATGAATCTATACTTCTTTTCTTAGTGGGAGCTGAGGAGCACTTAAGGAAGCAAAGCACGTCAAAAAGGACCTCAAAAGGGCGTTTGCCCTTTAACCCACCATCCTTCACCAAGAAGTGTTTTAGGCTTTCTTTTAGTCGGTTCAGGCTGCTCCAACAAACTACCACAGACTGGGTGGCTTATAAACATCAGAAATTCATTTCTCACAGTTCTGGAGGCTGCAAGTCCTAGACCACAGGGTGAGCATGGTAGGGTGAGGGCCCTCTTCTGGGTCTCAGACTTCTGTTCGTGTCCCCACATGTCAGAAGGGGACAAGGGATCTCTTCTGGAGCCACTTTTGCAAGGCACTAATCCCATTTGTGACAGTTCCACCTTCATGATTTAAGCACCTCCCAAAGGCCCCACCTACTGATAACATCACACTGGGCATTAGGATTTCAACATATGAATTGGCAGGGGATACACACATTCAGACCATAGCAGCCCCCCCCCCTTCATCTCCAGTGGGACAGGCCTTAATCCCTCCCCATCTCCAAAGAGTACAGGGATTAATGTTCATCTCAGGGCTGCCTTGGAGGCCCAAGACTTCTCTGACCCTCTGTCAGGTGTCAGCTAGAAAGCTCCACATCAAACAATAAAAAGGCTTAGAGCAAAAGGGACTGAGAGATCCGTGGTGTTTGGTGGTCAGTGCTTTCGTTTAGAAGTCCCTGCCCTTTCCACCCTGGAGGAGTCTCCAGACTGAACCTCACTGCCCTCTATCCTCCCTCCCCCAGCTCCTGGTACCCAGCTTCTAGGAGCCAGTCCCATTTTAAACTACTTTCAAGAGAACGCAGAATTAAAAAAAAAAAATTGCACACTTCTAATGTCTAGATCCCAGGGCAAGGCCCTATGTACCCTGGACCTTTCTTCCAGACCCACGCTTAATCTCTCAAGTTTTACTGTTAAAAGGGGATTCTATTTCTCTCCATCTCTACAGGCCTCTAGCAGTGTAACGAAGCCCCAAGCAAAAGGGGAGGGCTACACTTAGCTCACAGTCATAGCTACACTGGCCAGTGCGCTCAGGGACAGCCCAGTGACAGCAACAGCTACAGAAAACCTTCCAACCCTGCTGGCCCCAGCTCACCCACCAATCCCTCCGACCCAAGCCACAAGAGGCAGCCTCTTTAAATTCTTTTCTTCCTCCATCTAGACATTGGGCTTCTTTTCCTGTGGCCCTGAACCTGAACCTCCTTAGTCTCCCAAGGCCCTGCCAAAATGAGGGCGGAGATACAAGAGCCTTAAACAGATGGGAGAAAGCATCAGTCAGGCTTAGGATTCAAAGGATGGCAAAGCAGGCTGAGTCTCCATGGTGATGGGCTTCATGGAAGGAAAACGTTATTTGTTTTGCCACCCAGGGTGAAAATGGGAAAAAGGAAGAGATCAAACCCTCTTCACTGGGGTAGGAGCAACCAGGACCACTTGAAATAGGAGGAAGAGGCTACGATAGAGGATTGGCTGGTGAGCTCTTGAAGCACGGAGGAGGGGTGTGGGCTGTGGATTTTAAGAAAGAAACAACAAGTGTAAGGCTGGCCAGGAGGAAAACACACAAACAAGGGACTTCGCGGCAGGCCTGAGGTTCTACTGAACCCCTTGCTTCTTATCCAGGAGCAATAAAACCCGCTCCCCAGCCCTAACACCCTCCTTAAATACAAACATCCTGCCTCCAAGCCCCTACCCAGCATGTATCTACCGGGTTCCTTCTTTAGAGACTCCAGCTCCAGCTCCATCTCCTCCTGGGACTCACTGCTGACCGGCAGGGTGACCTCTGCTGCCTGTGTGGCCAGAGGGGCCTGGGGTCTTCGCCGGCGGGCACCCCGGCTACCCACTTTCTTCTTCTTCTCAGCTTTGCTTGACTTCATGTAGGCAAAACCTGCAGACACACGGGAAGCTGGGGGTTCACAACCAGATCCAACCCCAACCCAGCCCCGATACATGCAGCCCCTTCTGAATTCACCAATTGATTGAGGCCCCCCCAGTATCATAATCTTACCTGGGGGTACCAGAACCCTGTTCTGTTCACCACAAGAGGCCTTGCAGTTCTCAGTCCCTTCCCTGGGATATCCCACTTTCTTTAGGGTACTGGGTTAAAAATCAAAGTCAGTCCCTCAAAGCATTAGGAATAATTAGAAGCTAAAGATGAGGGCCCAGCAAACACGCCACTAATGAGGATTTAGGAACCACTATCTCTACCCAGAACAGTCAGGAAAAGATCTACTACGCTGAGGTGTGGTTGCACACACCCTCAACCCTCTATACCTCAGGGCCATGTGTAAGTGAGGGCCCAGGGAAGGGAAGACTGTCCCCAGGTTCCACACCCTTTGTCACTGTCAGGTCTCTGAAGCAACCAAGATGATCTCCCTGTGAACCTCCTTTCCTCCCAGGTTACCCCCTGGAAGGGGGAAAATAGAAAAATGCAGCTCCTACCCACACTAAAATCTGCAACCTTCTTAAAAATAGGGGAAAAATGATATTTGCAATGTGTCTCTTTAGCATTTAATTCCTGCGAGGTAGGAACCCTGTTTTTTGTGTACTGCAAAGGTTTCTTAGCATAGGTTGGCTAACCAGATTGGAAGAAGGAAGGAAAAAGTCACTCAACAATGAACTTTGAATTGTGTCTGGGGAGGAGGAAAGGGGGGATGAGGAAGGCCCCAGTCATTTCTCTCTCAGAAAAGCAGGATGGCGGGAATCTGGGCATCTCTGGTGGGCCGGAGGGCGCTCAGGGCAATGTCTGATTCGCAGGGCATTCCCTCTTCACTCAGATCTAGTCTGACAGCCACCTGTGGCTTTTCTTCCTCATCCCCCAGGCTGTCACAGGCATTGATCATACATTATGAGTTTCAGACTTGAAGGATTTGTACTTTGTTCCAAGGGAAAATGTTCTATGAGGCCAACACATCAATAAAGCCAACTCCAGCAGCGCGGCTTCCTCCACCCGTCTCCAGAGAAGCGTCCAGCTGTGCTTCCCGGCCTCCAGTTGGAGCCTCAGAAACATTCCACTGGCAAGGTTGGAAGCCCCCTCCCCATGGGGTTCACCACACCGAGGCCCCAAGAGGAACTTTCTACTAGCGGGGAAGGAGGGGGGCCTCATTCTGTTACTCAGGAAATATCGTAGGGGACGGCCCTCAACCACCAGTGACTACCAGCGGACAAATTTCCCCTCACAGTTGCTGCCTCACACAACTGTCACAACTGTCCCCGCTTCTTTATCTCAACCCCAACTGCCCTGTCTTCTCCCCTCCCCCACCAACTGCCCCTTCCTCTCCCCTACAACTGCCCCTTCTTCCCCCCTCAACAACTCTCCCTCCTAACCCCTCACCACTGTCCCTCCTCCCCGCAGCTTCCCACTCTCTCTGGTACCCGTCCCTCCCCTCTGCCCCCGACACACACCTCACGACTCCGACCCTCTCCTCCCCAGGCGGACCGACTGGCCACTCCAGCTAAAAAAGTTGCCCCGCGCCTGCACGCGTCGCCGTGGCAACCCCGGGCAGGGAGGGGGCGACTGGCTGCGGCGCGAGCCCGTGTAGCCAACCTCCTCCGCACAGGCGCAGTAAAGCCCTGCTCGGCAGCTCCCTGGCCCTCTCGGCCTGCGTCTCCCCGGCGGGCACCCGGGGCAGGAAGGCTGGGGGGCAAGGGAAAGCCGCTAAACCCGGCAGGCTGGATGGTGACTAGGGGCCTGGTCTGAGGACAGGCTGCAAGGCTGGGGCTGGAAACAATGAGTAGCCTCCCGCATGACACTGAAAAGGCCGCGGGAACCCAAGCGTCCGACCCCGCGCCCGGGTCTATGGGCTCCATCCCGGCCGAGTCCAGCAGATGGCGCCCGTGGTCCCGCCTGCGAGGTTCGCGGGCGCTCTAGAAGGCGCTCCAGGATTTCGAAGCAGCCGTGGCTGCAGCTGAGTCCGGGGGGAAAACCGGGGCTGGAGCACCCCTGCCCTCCCACTTGTTCCCCCTTCTTAGTTCGGAATGGGGTCTAGGATCGCCGGGCAGCACTAGACGGGGGAAGGAGGGAAGAACGGAACTGGAATTTTTCGAATCTGAGGATTGGATTTGGAAAGCATCTCTCGTATTTTGCGGGGGACGGGAGGCGGGGACTCTCTGGGGAAGGTGACCGGGCCGGGGAGGGGCTCGGCTCTCCTTAAGAACAAAGGCTGAGCCCGGGGAAGCGAGAGGAGAGGGGTGTGAGAGGAGGGGCAGACGGCAGCGGGTGCTAGGGGGCGCTGCGGGCCGGGGCTGCAAGAAGAGGCGCCTGAACACTGAGCTGTACCTGGGGCCTGGAGAAGCTTTAGGAAGGCCTGGGAGATGGGGGGGGGGGGGGGGGGAAGCGAGTCAGGGAGATGGGAAGGCACCCTCCCTGCTTCCATCAATAGTGCCTAATTAAGACAAAGCCAGCAGCGAGCCCACTGATTACATTTCCATGAGGAGCTAAATTGATGACATTTTCTTTGCTGGATGAGGGGGAGAGAAGCTGGCACCCTTTTCCTGGTCGGTGTTCACACCTGACGGGTCTCATATGCCAGTCTGGCAGGGCGAAGAGTGGCAGTCTCTGGTACTCCGCAGCTCTGACCTCACCATCCTACCTACCCCATCTTTATTTCCAGAATTGACAACCCCTGCCCTTGGCATCCCCCACGCCGCCCATTATCCTTAAGGTGGGTTTCTGGGCTCCTGTCCAACCCACCACCCTCCTGTTGCTGAGGGCAAGGTTTGAAAGAGAGAGGAGTCCGGCTACACCCAAAAACCAGCTGCACAGCAAGCAGGGCTAGGTGGGTGATCCTCTAACCAGTTAGGGAGTGGGTGGCAGAGAGGTGATGTGATTGGTCAGATCCCCCAGGGAAAAATCCCAAAGGAATGAAGATTTGAAGGGAGGCATAGGATGGGGAGACTTATAGGCAGGGCTCATGGCTCCCTCAGGGAGAGGAATGTTGTGTAGACCCCATTTATTTTCTGACCCCCCCCCCACAACCTTGGCTGTGCCTAGGGATCCCAGCCCCCTACATTATGCTAAATAGGTAATCAAACATCTCGCTTTGCTAATTACTGCTCAATCCGATTAAACGCTGCTGACGCTCATCAACAGAGGTAGGTGGAGGTAGGGGGAAGGGATGAAGGGGGGGCCCAACCACAGCTGTGAGGGGGTTCTTGTCCCCAGGGGCTCTAGGGGACAGCTGAGAAGCAGTCGGGAAAGCAAGACTCGGCATCCTCCAAAGGAAATGGGCAGAAGAGTTGTACCACAGGACCCTTCGTCCCACTGCATCCTCCCAGCCTCAGGCTTTCCCTCCTCCCAGAACCTTCATTACCCTCAGAACCCAGGCATCCAGCCATTCCCACAGCTCCCCACACACACCCCTGTCCCAGCTTTAATAAGTTCTGTTCTCTCACTGTCAATATTTGATTTCTCAGAGCCATCTCCACGGAGAGAGGGGGCCCTTCCCTTTCTTCCCCCCTACCTTGGCCCTCTTTTGCCCACCCCAGTCTCTTTGTGCCCCCAACCTTCTCTGAACTAGCTGAATTAATGAAATGATATTAAAGTCTTAAGCAACTCCAAAAAGAACGGTTGTTATGGTGAAGGCAGTGGGCAGGACTCCTGGGTCCCTGAGGGGAGCACGGGCTGAGGAGGGGGAGAGTGAGCCAGAGACTAAGGTCTAGAGGCCCCAGTCCCCAAGGAGGAGCAGCAGATTTAGGGTGAGCTGAGGTCCAGCCCTCTGGATCATGCTGGGAAGCAGGGAATGACGGCTGGGGGCTAGGAGAAGGTGGGAAGAGAGAGGACATTCCGGGGGTCCGGGTCTCAGCCTGCTGTCCAGAGCATCCGTCAGGGATGGAGGCCGGCTGGGGGCACAGGGCCTCTGTGCCAGCAGCCTCCCTGCTGATTTTGCCCTGGGCTGGTCCCGTGAGAACCAGAGTAGATTCCTCTTCAGCCCTGACTCATCTCTCTTCCCCCACCCCACAGCAGACCCCCACAGGTGATTTGTAGCTGATGCCCTCACAACAGTCACAGCCAGGAGAGTTGTTCCGTGACATGAAGAGCGGAGGGCTTCCAGGAGAGGAGAGAACAGAGGCCAAGGGATGGGGAGCCAAGCACCACCCCCACCTCCCCCCACCCATCCCATCTCACTCCCCTGGGGACCCTGGCCCAGCCCCAGTCCCCTTGGGGTGGTGGGAATGCAAGGACATTTGGCTGGGCTGATTGATGAGGGAGGAGGCAGCTACGAGGCACTGAGGCTGCTGTTTGCTGAGCACACAGATTCCTCCTCCCCACTCACCAGCTGCCGCCCCCCGAGGCTGCTCCATCTCCCTAGCACTGCCACCAGCCACGGGGACTGGAGGGAGCCGATGCCTCAGCTTCTGATGGCAACTGAGGGAAGTGGGAGAACCAGGCCACCAAACACTTCGATTCCTTCTGGGAATCCGGGGCCCCTGGGACCTGGTCCCCTCAGAACTCCCTTCAGGACTCCACCTTCCCTGCTACCTTTCAAACATCTCTCCTGTGCTGAGTTTTCAGTCCCATTTATTCTGCATCCTTTTTCCTACCCCCACCCAGCTCTCTAAGCCCATCCCAGCCAGCCCCCTGCCTCCAAACCCACCTGCAACATTTCTCCCAGCCTGCCTACCGATCTTGACACTCTCTCTGAGGTAGGGGGTGCCCCAGGTTCGTGAGTGCCAATGGAGCCCCTTATGTGGCTCCATTTTTCATTCTAACTGAAATTCCAGTTGTGATGTCAACCATTCCCCATCAGAAATTCACACTGCCACCCTTTGCTCTGTTCTCCTTTGATTGAAACCCTCAACATAAATCACGTACACTAACATACGCACCTCAACCTAATTTATATCCTGCTTCTGTTCGAAAGGATGGGGGAAAGTCTGAGCTTCTGCCTTCAGCACAGCCCCCAGGACAGCCTCCATCCTATGCTGAGGGAGAGGAGAGGGCTTTACCTTCTGTGGTCCCCAGCCTTCTCACATCCTTTACATCTGCTCTTCCTATCTGCTCTAGACTGTGTACCAGCAGCGGTACCACAGCCCCCAGATCTCAGAGCATCATCCCTGCCCTCCCAGAGCATGAAATTTAGTTGAGGAAAACACAACTCACATCTGCACAAGAAACAAAGGAATAAAAAATATGGAAGACCGAGTAGGATCAATTTCCTAAATGTGGATCCTTCCTTAGTAACTTGCTCCCCTGCGGGCTGAGGCTGGGGAGACAGGATGTCTAGAACACGTGTGTGATTGTGGTGTCTTTCTAGCTATTCCCAAACCCGCAGAGATTTCACCTCTACACTTTGCATTTGCTGTTCCCTCTTTCTGCTGTGCCCTTCCCCAGAGTGCCTACCTTCCTCACTCTTCATTATTCAAGATCCTGAACAAATGTCACCTCTTCAAATGGACCCTCCTGACGTGCTAACATACAGCATCTCCCTGTTACTCTCCGTCCTCTTCATCCTGTTACTCTGTTTTGTTGATATCACTTATCACTACCAGAAATGCTATGGTTTTTTCCCTACCAAAATGTGGGCTTCAGGAAAGCAGGGACTTTGCCTTGTTCAACATATACTCCTGAGTGCCTGAAATAGCACCTGGAACAAAGTAGATGTTTAATAGGATGTTGAGTGAATGAGTGAATTAATGTCTTTCTGCACCTCTTTTCTTTTTGGTGTAGTTGTTACCCTAGGAGTCTGTTTGTGTATTTGTACCTAGAAAGCGAATAGGATGGCATGTGTTGTTCTGTGCAGAAGTCACCTGAGCTTTCAAATAGCTCAAAAGATCCACAAGTCACTACACACGGAAGGCTGTAGGTCTTGTCCTGTTCATGTTGGGGGGTAGTCTACAGATGCCAGTGCTCCAAGGGAGTGTGTCCCAGGGTACTGTGCAGAATGTGCTGTTCCTCTCCCCAGCTGTGCATCTGTCCCCAGGTGTCTTCCTGTCTCTCAGCATGTTATGATGTCTCGGCTGCTTTGGTGAGGTGTTTGTTTGTCTGTCACGGAGACTATTTATCCCCACTTCTCTTCCCTCTCGTCTCTCCACCTGTGCCTCTAGATGTACGTGTAGGGGGAGTCTCCCTCGGCTCCCTTGCCCCCTCTCACACACAGCCCTGCCCCAGTCGTGGACCCCTCCCTCTCTCACTGGGCCCTGTTGCTGGGCTCTGGGTTGTCATAGTGACGGTTGCCAAGTCCCTGAGGCTGATAGCCAGCGATGGGGCTGTCGGCTCCATCCACGCGGGAGGCTGAGGGGGGCTTCCCATTGTGTGGAGAAGGGGATGTTGCCTTGACAACCAACCCCCACTAAGGGGCAGGGACCAGCCCTTCCACCACCACCCCCACCTCCAGCCTCCCTACCTCAGGCAGCTCCAGTGTGGGCTTGGAAGGCAGGAGTAAATTCCAGAGAGCCCAGCACCTGGCCTCCCAGTTTTCAACTCCCCTCTTACAATGCCTGCACCTCTCAGGACCCAGGCATCTTGCTCAGACAGTGGGAGGGGCAGGGGTCCCACTGGACGGAGGAGGGGCAGGAGGACCCCTTGACCTCCAGGCAGATGGGAGACAGCAGGAGGGGACCTAAAGTCAGGGGAGGGGTGGGCAGGGCAGAGGCTGTGACCCCTGCCGACTGGCTCTAGTGATGCTCCTGACGGCCGCTTTTGTGGTTGGAGAATGAGGTGGAGTCTAAGGGGCTGAGCACCTGGGTTTTTAGGGTAGAAGAGCCTGGATTATGGATACACAGGGAGCCAGGGGTCACGCAGCTTGATGCCTGGATTCCTGAGTCTTCTGGGCAGCGGTGGGAGGGAATACATTAAACACGTGGACATGTTTTTTTCCGCTTTGTTTCTGACTGCAACTTGCCTTGAGTCTGGTGCTGTGGTTTAGCAATAGGCACTTGGCTTTCCCTCAGCTGTGAAAGTATATTCACGTACAGCCCTGTGGCTGTTGGATTTATTGGCAACTCCCACTCTCACCTGGGTCCCTCCCTCCCTCCGACGGAGATGGCTGCCTTCTTCAGCCTTCTCACCAGGCCCCTTACCCACCCCTCCATGCACTGTCCACCTCACCCCTCCAACCCAACAGTCTCCCTAACCCTTGGTTTCATGCAACCCAACCCTCAGCTGGTAAGCGTCTATCCACCAGGTCTCTGTCCCAATTTATGTCCAGTTATTCTCCAGCCTTCTTGTCCACTTTTGAAGTTTTTTATTCTTTTTTTTTTTTTTGGTTTTTTGTTGTTCAAATTTCCCTTTACAGTAAAACTATTGAGGTGACGGCCATACCCCGCCACCTCCCCCATGGCAACATCAACTTCCTGTTCCCTGGAAGGAGCAATTAGAAAAGTCAGGAAGGAGCTGGGAACTACGGCACCAGAGAGATGACTTGACCTCTGGTGGACAAAGCAACCGTCTTGGCTGGTGATTGAGGTGGCCGACGTGGTGCCCAGGGGCAGCTCTGATCTAATGGAAATGAGCTGAGAGGAAACGGAGACGACACCCAACTGTGCACTAGAGGGCAGGAAGAGGTATCAGCTGGTCACTGCAGAAAGAGTGGCTGTTGCTAAGGACCACTGTCAGCTAGACCAGTCAGTAGGCCACCATTTTGGTCACTAAGAAGGGAGATTGTTGAGGTTGAAGGGAGTAGGAAATGGAGGATGTGAGGAACAAGACAGCCATCAGGGTTACTGGGGACAACAGGTGGGTTCTTGGGGTAGTCCTGTTGAGTGACAGAGATTATACTGGGATAGGGGAAGGGAAGAACAAGACAAATTGGGCCTGCCACCACAGATGGCAGTCACCTTAGCTGTCCTAAAAGCAGCACAGAGAACAAGGGAAGGGCGATCCTGGCACGTGCCACTGAACACTAGGAAAATCCTCCTCAGTCCACCCGATCTTCTTAGAGTAAGTTCCAGCTTCCTCCTGAAACAGGAAGTTCTTCCTTCCCCTCCTTCTCCACAGAGTGAGAACCATCCACCTCCCCCCACCCCCCAGACTAAGCCACTTCGGGTTCCAGCCAGACCACTTCCTATTTCAGAAGTGCTACTTCCTGTCCTGGATGAAGGCACTTCCAGTTCCTGCTGCACTGCTTCTGCCACTTCCCAGGCCACTTCTGTCCGGGCCTGATCACTTCTTGTCTGGAGCAAGTCACTTCCTGTCCCAAGTGGCCCCTTCAGCATCAGACCAAGTCCACATGTGTCTCGACTGGTTCATAGCTTGCTACTGGCCACTGGACAAAGCGGGACACTTCTTCTCATGGTAGCTGTCATGACCCAACCACCCCAAATGGCCGGAGTAAGTATGCAGAGGCCTGGGGCAGGGCAGAGGCGGAGGCCTGCTGCCCGCGCCCTGAGCTGGGGTGGAGTGCCAGAGCTTTCCCCATAAGGCCCCCATTTTTGGCAGACTGAGGGGAGTGGTCAGTAAGAAAAGTCAGAAGAGGGAACTGAGGGGAGAAATACTTTGATGCCCCCACCGTGGAGATGGGAGAGGCACAGGATAAGAAGCCAAGAGGGTATAAGGAGATACAGGGAGGAGGATGCTAGGGAAGAGGAACAGACCTAGAGACAGAAGAGAGAGAAAGAGAATGAGAGAGAGAGAGAAGAGAAAAGAGAAAAACAATGAGAGGCAGAAAGAAAGAGGTGGCAACCAAAAGACAGACTGTTCCCACCCCTAGCTCTCAGTGGGTGAGGGGGACAAGGACCCTTGGGTCACGGTCAGAAGAGGGAGCTGAGTCTCTGCCCCCTCCTTCAGGGGAATAGGACCCAGGAACACAGAGACAGAGAAGGGCACACACGGCCAACCAGAGGGCAGGTGCGAGCTTGGTGGAGGTCTTAGGAAATCCTAAAAGTGGAGAAGAGGCAACAGCCAGGGGGAGCAAGGGAGCTGGTGGGGAAAAGGGGGCCGAGGAGATGCTAGAGGTGTCCCTCAAACCATGAATTAAACTGGAGGAGCACCTCCCAAAGGGCTGGATGCAGAAGAGCCAGGTTGGAGGAGCCCTCATACCTTGTAGTAGATGTTTGGAGGGCTCTGTGGGGGCCCATCCTGCACGATGTACACAGGATGCCCATAGTCGCCACTCACCTTCTCATAGTGGGGACAGAAGGGGGGGTCTGCAGCCCCACCGCCCCGCAGAGCTATCCCTAGTTCCCCAGGCTCAGCCTCCCTAGGTCCCATCCCGCCTCCACCCCCCAGGCCCAGAGACCCGCCCCTCCCGAAGGAGCCAGGACCAGGGTGGCGACTCTCCGAAGGCTTGGCCCGCCGTCTCCGCCAACACATGGCACCCCCAGCCCCTGCCACGCCCAGCAAGAGCAGCGCCAGCCCCCCTGCTGCCCCGGCCACTGCGGGCATGCTGGGAGGGGGCAGGGGGCCTTCAGCACCCCGGGAGGTTGCATTGCTGGTGGGGTCACCTGGCAGGGAAGGGGTGAAGGAGGAAAGAGGGGGAGGGGCTGAAGGAGCCACCCTGGCATCTGGACACCCAGCCTTAGGGGTCCCCATGGGCTTTACCAACAGTGCCCAGGCCTTTGGGGACCCACTTCCCCTCCCCCCAATTCCCACTCAGAATCCAGGTGTGTCCATCCCTTCAGCTCTGTGCCAAGTAGTCCTCCCCACTTCTCTGACAGCACTGATTGAAGCACTGACTTGGCTAATTAGTTCTAATTGATTCTTTTCCTCATTTGGCTTCTATTCCCCTCCCACCCTCCCATCCTCTCTTCTCCTCTTTCCTGTATCACCGCCCCCAAAACTGAAGAGGGAGGGAGAGGGTGAAGGCAGGGCAGCTGGGTCCAAGAGCAGAGGAGGCTAGGGAAGGCAGGAGGCTGGACCCCTGATTCCTACCTGCTGTGTTCTCCTTCCCGGGCTCCAGGCTGTGGGCTGCCCCTCGGTCTCTTTCCATGGGCATTTCAGACACAGGCTTTCGGGGGGCAGCCCCTCCTCGGGGACCTGGAGATGGGGAAGACCCAGGAGAGAGGGGCTGAGACAGCAGTCTCCTGACCATAATGGTACTGCCCCAACCCACCTCGGCTCTTAGGAGGTATCCCAGCCATACTCACTTTGTCCCACTCGGAGAAGCACCTTCATGCCTCTGGTGAGGCACACACCTCCCTGCAAGCTCTCCAGGCCTTCTCGGGTCCCATCCGATGTGGCTGGGAGAGAAGAACCAGAGTGAGAAGTTGGCGCTCCAGAGTCCAGTCCCTATTCTGTCTCCATGCCCTGGCCCCAAACTACCCCAGGGTATAAGGGGTCTCTCTTGGTTCCAGTAGTCCCCTCCCTCATCTGCCCTTGATCCCAGGAGCACCTCCCCACTTGACCCTGCCCTGTGCCCAGTAGTACCAATTATGTAGTAATCATGGTGTGAGCGGAACTCGTGGCCCCAGAGGTTAGGGCTATACTCCTGGAACTTGATGGTGAAGCGGAGATCCAGATCTGGCCGATCACAAGTGAGAAGGAGGTTGGGGGCAGGGGGTGCCTCACAGCGCCGGCCCTGGGCACCCCCTACCAGATACAGCTTGTAGAACTCATAATTAGGAGAGGAGTGGGGGCCAGGAGGCCGGGCCCGGGGGCAGAGCAGGTCTAGCCGGTCCCCAATCTGAGGGTAGAGCACGTAACCACCCTCTGCCTGGAACCTATGGGGAGGAGGGCGAGGTGGACAAGGAGAAGAGGTGTCAGAGGTCTGGATCCCAGAGCTTTGCCTCCCTCACCCCACTTCCTGGCAGGACAGCCTTTGTCTGAGCAGAGTGTCTATTCTGACAGAACAGGGACTAAAGACTCTGGAAGCTCACGTCGGAAGCAGCAGGAAGCCAGGCTCAGAGGTCTCTTGCCCCTTGGTGTGCCCAAATGCACTCTTCAGCCCGCCCTCGCCACATGCACACTGCCATCTCTCGCTCCATCACCAGCCCTGTTGCCATGGCAACAGGATGCCAGTTACCAAGGAGCTGGCCTCTCTGGAACCACAGAGCCCACCCCTCCCAGGTGATTTCACTATTCCACAGCAGTCAACCATGGGGCAGAGCCTCCCCTCCCCCAGGCCACCACTGAATTTCAGGGATTTCAGGGCAAAGAGGGCAGGATGGGGGAGGGGATATGAAGGGTAATCCAGACCAGTGTCCCAAGTTAGCCAGGCAATGTGACAGGAGGCAAATGTCTGGTCTGACAATGGCCCTAAATGGGGCTAATGGGAACCAGGATCTGTGGGAAAGCTGCCCCAGATATTTCCCTGCTCAGTACCCCTTCTTCCCCCAGCCCCTGGTGTCACACTTCCTAGGAAAAGTGTCCTATTGCTTTGGAATGGAAGGAGTTGACTTTTCTACCCATAGCCAACACAAGCCCACATCTCCCATAGCCCAGGCAGCCCCTGGGCCAGTACAGCCACTACGTGCCAGCAACTACAGCCCCTCCCTGTGCATTAATGGTCGACAGGGTCTCAGAACTTGGTCACAGGGGATTGCTGCTTGCTACCTTCCCAGACTCCCAAATAACCCACTCCATCCCACACAACACCCCAAAGAGCTCCCAGAACACCCTAACTCCCTTTTCTCAACTCTATCGGAATCAGCCTAACTTACATCCTCACACTGCACCTGATACTCCAACTGCTTCTGGGAGTTGGTGGGTAGGAGACTGAGAGGGGAAAAGACATTTGAGATTAGATCCAAAGAGATATGGGTGGGAGGCCAGGGAAGGGAAATAGGAGGGAAGTTGTGAAGTAAAGAGAGAAAGAAGAATATTCCTAGTTCTCCTTTAACGAGCGTATAGTAAATTCAGACACCTCACCTCTAATCTTCATAAAAGCTGTAAGGATTGAGGATACAAACTCAGAAAGGTTAAGTGACTTGCCCAAGGCCACACAGCAGAAAGCAGCAGGGCTAGGATTAAGACCTAGACTTTGATGAGTTGCAAAGCTGGCCCTCTCCCCATGGCTCACACAGCCTCCCCAGGGAAGGAGGAAGTTTTCAAAACATAGAACTTTTTGCTAATAGGGAGTGGGGTCTGCAGGGAGGCAAGGGACCCAGATGACCTCCCAAGGGTTCTGTCCTACTCTCTGTGGCTTGAAGTTTCATCTGACCCCTGGCCTTTTTTCAGAGCAAAGCAAGCATGCCATGAAACAGAGGGTTTGGTGGAAGAGTTTGCGGCAAAGATGCGGGAGGGAGCGAAGGAGTCCTCAGGATTCCAGATGCAACAGGGAAAGAGGGGGCTATAGGGGGTTCCAGGCTTCTTCTAGAAATAAGTCCCCAAGCCAGGAAGGCAGGAAAATCTGGTCGGGAAATTGTTCCGCCAAGGGATCACGGACCCTCTGGCTGTGGGCAAGAGTTGGGAGACAGACTGTGAAGAAGAGTCAGAAAGCCTTGGAGGAGTTGTCCCCAGAGCCCCCAAACTGAGCCCCCTTCCCTCCCATCTCCACCACTGAGTCCCTTCTGGGAAGGGAGGCACCCTGCCCTTCCTCTCAGCGCCTCAGCAGCACCTACTCAGCTGCTCTCCTGAGAGCTGACATTAACCAGGCTCCCTCTAAGCCCAGCCCCCCACACCGCACAAGTCTCCCACAAACCCAAATAACCACTCCACTGCCCTCCTGGCTACCCATGAACTTTTCAGATCCTTGCCCCTTGGGGGTCTTTCAAACTCTTGACACATGGCTATCACCACCCACATTCAGCTCTGGGTGCCACCCGTGAGTCTGGCTCCCAGGATCACCTCTGTCTGGTTACCCATCAGCTCACATCAGAGCACCAGCACCCTCCCTCCAGCCTCCTCCCAGCTCGGAGAACCCAGCCCCCAAAGTCCCCAAAGCTTCCATAGTCCCTGCCCAGAGGGTGTGGGGTCTCCCCAACCCCAGCCGCTCACCTCTTATTTGCCGAATTCCAGTAGACAGGTTCCAGGCTGAGCCCAGACACCAGCCCCCAAAAACCGAGCATCAGCAGGGCCCCGACTCGCACGCCCCCCGGCCCAGAATGGGGGGCCCCCATGACCCCGCCAAGGCCTGGGGGGCGGGGCACCAACTCCCCCAAAGTCGCTCACCCTCTGGGGTGACTGCTTGGCTGCCCTGGCTATTCTGCCCCGACCACCCGGGTGGCTGATGCCCCCCGCGCTCCCACGCGGACCCGCTTCCTGCTCCGCCCGCGCCCCCGCTCCGGAGCGCTCAGCCCGCAGGAGCCCTTCCAGGGGCCGTCTGCAGGCGCCCTACGCCCCCGGCCCACGCGCCAGCACCCCGGGATCTGTGAGCGGGCCTAAGTGGGGGACTGGGGGAGCCGGGGGCCGGGCGGGGGCGGCATGGGGCGCCGGACGAGGGAGCCGGGAAGGGGACGCCGAGCCGGAGCCCCAGCCGAGCCGGGATTGAGGGCAGCGGGCTAAGGGAGGAAACCAGTCCCGAGCCCAGGAGGGGGGAGTTAAAGGAGAGGCGGGGAGGGGGAGAGGATGGCGGAGGGAAAAACCGGAGCTGGAGCCCGATCGGAGCGGGCGGCAGGATCCCGCAGCCCACGCCCCCCACACCTCCCTCACCTCGCGCACCTCCTGCCCAACGAGCCGCCTCACCCTGCCGCCCCGCCTCGCTCCCCGGCGCAGTCTCTCACGCCCCCTTTGTCTCTGAGACTCTCCGTCTCTGGCTTAGTTTCTGCCCGTCTCCCCTCCTGCCCTCAGATCGCCGGAGCGGTTGGAATCTTCCTCCCTCTCAAATCCAGACAGGCTCTCGCCCTCTCCACCCCGAGGAACCCAGCCCCTTTCGCTCCCGCAGCCTCCTCCTCCCCCATCCCAAAACACCGCTGCTCCCGAGAGGTCTGGAGAGAATAATAATAACCTTGAGGGCTCTGCACTTTACGGAGTGGGCTGAGTTGATCGTCTCGACTACCTATGTGAAGTGGGAGGGGCAGAGCTCAAGGATCCCCATTTCAGTGACGAAGAAACTGAGGCTCAGGGAGGCCCCGTGACTTGCCCAAGGTCACACTGAGAATCTGGAATAACGCTGGAAACCATACCCAGGATCCTGAACTCCCACTCCTGGGGTCCGTTTGGTCACAGCCTCCTGGACCCTTTACTGCTGTCTGGGGTTGGTGAAAGGCAAGCGATCAGAGGGTAAAGTTGGGCCCTTCTTGGAGGGTTTTGGGGAGAAACTGGGCTGGGAGAGGAAAGGGAGTACCTACAACCCCAAACCCGCATTCAGCCGGAAGGGCTGTTTCCAATTATCCTGGGGGAAGGGAGGATTTGCCTTTTTGGGTGTAAGAACTCTGGCTTTCAGCACCTCTGGGCAGAGGTGACATTCCTCTCCCCTCTCAAGTCGTCACAGGCCTCCTGTCCCTTCCCTTTGATTGTGAGGTCCAGAATCAAATCCCCTACTGACTATCTCTTCAGAGACCCCCTTCTGTGTTTAGCAAGGCGTGGGGGGTGGAGGGAGGGAGGAGCAACTTCTAGAAATAACATACCCCCACCCCCCAAAGACAGAGCGGATAAATGGAGAAAACAGGAGACCAGTGACAGCTGCTGAATGAAAGACTCTCGCCCTTGTCCTGCATCTAACGGGAATACAGAATGTGACGTCTGTGTTTTTCGGCACCTTTACTCTTTCATGTGTGCCCTTGACTCAGGCTACTCAGTCACCTGCCTACTGGGGGAGTCCAGGGGAGGGGAGGCGGTCCTCTGGCTCCCCTTCCCCCAGAGCTGAGTAATGGTCCCTCTGCTGCTGGATGATGGTAAACAGTGTTGAGCAGGAGTGAGCGGGTGTCTTGTCTGTCACTGTCTGCACAGTCTCACACAGTCACACCCAACAGTCTGACACACAGCTCCTGCCACTCCTGTTTAGCCACACTCACCCTGACCCCTGCCGCCCCCACCTTAGGAGTCAGATTCCAAACAGGTTCCCCCCTTCAGTTTACCAGGTTGCCTAGCAACCACCCAGTCAATGGCATGAAACCCCACCCCCAATCACTTGACTTCACACCAAGATCAGCGGCCCCATTGGCTCCTGCCTTGTCCCACCTCTCCACCCTGGTTTCAGGAATAATATGCCAGTCCCCACTGCAGCTGGACCAGGGAGCCCACCAGTACCCATCCCAGCCCCATGTCCATCATTTGCCTCCCCAAGCAGGCACAAAGACGTTAGGATCATATCAAAGCTTTTTATATAAACTTGCCCACACCTCTGTCTGTCTCTCCCTGTCCCTTCTCGCCCTGGTGAGCATCAGAAATACTGGTGTCTGGGTCCCCCCCACACCACCAGAGCTGAAGCTGACATTCAAGGTGGACGTGGCGCATGGAGAGCAGGGGAAGGTCCACCTCCTCCTCCCCCTCGTCTCCACTCTCTGTGGGCTCTGGAAACACACGCTGACCGGAGGCAGTGGCCAGCAGAGGCAGGCTCGGGTGCAGGCTGGAGGGAGAGATGCATAGTGCCTGTCAGCACCCTGAGCCAGGATGCTTGCTCCCTCAGGGGTTTATCTCCCTCCCCAACCCGAGCCCCCAAATCTGTAGAATTAACTGAAGACCTCACTCCATTGGTGCAGTCCTTCTGGGGCAGAAAACTCAGCACTGGCTCCGGCTTCCCCTCATGCCTAGCCCCGCTGATGTCCCACACAGAGACCGCCCCGCTAGTGCTGCCGCTCACCAGGAACTGCCCGGTCCTGGGAAGAGAGGAGAGGCTTGCTGGCATGGAGTCATCACCCCTGGGGCAGGGACCCCTCACACCCACAGGCTGGGACCCTACAGTTGGGCTCTGGCATCCCTGGGGGCATCGAGGCCCCAGGCAGGAAGGACCCAGGATCACTCACGGGTCCAGATCAAAGTAAATGCGCTGATTGGTGGTCACTTCACGACTCAGGGACCACAGTGGGTGACCAGGCTGCCGGAGATCCCAGCACAGAAGCTCGGCATCCTGAGGTCAAAGAACAGGGGCTTAGAATCGTTTCTACCCTCCAATCCCCTACGCCCAAGACATCCCAGCTTCCCTCAAGGTTGACAGGCACTCCTTTAGCTGGGTTGATTTTTTTTTCCCCTCACACCCATCTCCCAACACAGTACAGACTACATCCCCACTCCCGGCTGCTACCCCCTTGATTGGGATCTCAGAACATGACCCCTACCTTCCGGGCTCCTGAGAAGAAGCGGTTGCCATCGGGGTGAAAGCAGAGGTGGGTGATGCCCCCTTTGTGCCCTCCTAGCAAGGCGAGAGGGGAGCCATCATCCCAGGCATACAGACCCAGGGAGCGGCCATAAGAGCCACAGGCATAGAGAGGCTGGGCTGGACTGAAGGCTATGCAGGAGATGATGCCACTCTGGCCCTGCTTTTTTGCTAGAAAGGGAAGGAACAAAGTGGGAGAGAGGGCAAGAGCGCCCAGCGTTAACCAGGCTAATCAGAGTGCACCTCCATCTCCTGTCCCAGAGCCCATGTGCTGGACTCAGTGTCTGTTGTTTTAAGCAGAATGAAAATCTTTGATGTCCCCTAGATCCTTCTATCCCCACCAAGCACCTAAAGGTCCAAGCCCCACTTCGTCCCTCTCAAACCTGTTTTTCCTTGAAGGGGTGGAAAGCTGAAGGCTTACAGGAAAATGGAATTAGCTTCACCTCCAGTTTCCCAGAGACACCAAGATTTTGGAGACCAAAAGGTACACAGCCAACAGGGCATGGGCTCAGGAGTGAACCAGCTCTTAACCCAACAGTTGACCCTGGGAAAGTTTCTTTCCCTCCCTGAGTCTGTTTTCTCCTCTGACTACTGGGCAGACTGCCTCCCAGGGATGTACTGAGGATGACGTGAGCCCCCTGGCTCACACAAAGCCCCTTTGCACATTGCACATGGCAGGGCCTTTTCTTTTCTCCTCCCTCAGGGGCTCAGACTACTTACCAAACGTGGCTCGGACCTCGCAGTCGCGGCCGGGCCGGGATGTGGAAAACACACGCACTGCCCGGTTGAAGCCACAGAAGAGCTGGGAGCCGTCGGGGGAGAAGCAGAGCGAGTGGGCTGCCGTCAGCTCATCCTGGGGGCAGGAAAGGGCTGAAAACAGGCCTAGCAAAGAGCCTCAGCCATTCCTGAGGAAGGAGAGCTGGGCCAGGATGAGCCCCGGGGCTGGGCAGGCAGGCCCTTACCAGGTGATTGTAGGAGCGAAAGGAAGCCCGGAGCTGTCCAGTGAAGGCATCCCAGATGTGGATCGGGTTCTCCCGGCTGCTGCTGGCCACGCTGAGAGAGACATGGACACTGAGGCCCTGGTGCTGTCAAAGGAAGGGGAGGAAGCCAACTGACCAGCCCTCTCAGCTCACATCTGAAGGGCACACCAAGCTTTCCTCCTCCCAAGACCCCTGGCAGCCCCTGATTCTCTCTCTCAATAGAGGGTCCCCTTGAAATGGGGGGGAGGGGACAGGCAAAAGACATCACTTACTAGGAGGTGTCTGGCTGGGCTGAAGACATCAGAGAATACCAGCAGTAATCATAGATGGTGTCGCCTTCCACCATTCGAAGGACGGGAGCCTGGACAGAGATGCAGGAATGCCTGGGTCACTGGCAGGAAAAGGAGGCCACTCGGACCTCGAGCAGTTTTATGGCAGGGGGAGACGTCTGCGGGCACTTAACCAGGCAGGAGACAGCAGATGGGGCCCACATGAAGTACAGAATCTTGACCTCAAGGACCAGCTCAGACTTTAATGTCAGATTTGGGCCACCAAAGGCCTTACAGATTTATCCTTTTGCTTTTTCAACACTTGGAGAGGAAAAAATAAGCAATATCCCAACCCAGAGACAAAGAACCAACCAACAAGACGGATATCTACCGAGAACCTCCCAGGTGCCATTTGACAGCTTTAAAAAAGTTATTCAACAGTTCAAACATGCAAAGAAGTATTAAAACAATACTTCTTTGCATGTGCCTCCTCCACCCAGCTGAAGACACAGTCAAAACCGCTTCCCAGTGAAACTCTCCCTCAGAGGTACACAGTATCCTGAATTTATCATTTTTGTGTTTCTTTAGGAAGGTTTTCCTACAGAGAAAATACAACATATAGAATTGTCTTGCATGCCTTTAAACTTAATATTAATGGTATCAAGGTGTACGCACCCCAGCACAATTGTAAGATTTACGGGGACAGGCTGAGCTCAAATTCATACATTTTCTCTGCTCCACAGCACTTCACTCACCCATCCTTTCCCTGCTGACAGTCACTGATGTTTTTCCAAGTTTTGGAGAGTGTGCTTTAACATTCTGGTACACATGTGGGAGGGTTTCTCTGCAGTTTCTGCTACAGAGGGAGATTACTGGGCTCCACGGTATGCGCTCTGCCAACTTTACTAGATCGTGTCACATTTTTTCCCAAAGTGCTCATCCGGACTCACTCTGCCCTCAGCAGCATGTACGAGTGCCTGTTGCTCTGCCTCATCTTGATGTTGCCAGACTTTCAAATTTTTCTCAATTTGAAGGCTGTGAAATGGTATTTCATTACGATATAAATTGGCATTTCTCGTTACCAGTGAAGTTAAGACAGTTTTCTGTTTAAGGGCATCTTTTCACAGTCTTGCTCAGTTTTCTTCTAGGCTGTTGTCGTTTTCTTACTGACTTGAAGGAAATCTTTAAATCAATTGGGTACCAGTCCTTTGTCAGTTATCTGCTGGCCCTGGCAGTGATGTCACCCGGCCGTGACTCTTTAGGGTCCACTTCTCCCCTCTGAAGCCTTGCACCCTACTGCCTGGTGGCAAACTCCACCTGGGCATCCCAAAGGCTCCTCAGACTCAAAGTGACTGGAAAAGACCCAGCCCTCTGCCTTCAAACCTGCTGCTCCCTCGAGCTCCCCAGCCACTTTTTAAGCCTTAAGTCTGAGCACCTTGACAGCTACTCCTCTCCACTCCCTTCCCTCTTCTGGTCCAACGCACAGCCAGATCTTGCCAATTCCATTTCTGAGGTTCTCTCGAATCTGCCCCCTCGCCTTCATTTCCATGTGACGCCACTGCCTTCTTGCTGACATTTCTACACGTTCCCCAGGGCTTCCTGCACCCCACACTCCAACCTGCCCTTCCAGTTTCCACTCTGCAGCCACACCAAGGCCTTAGAGACCTTCTTAAATTGGATTCTGCACAGCATCACTCTCCAGCTTAAAACATCTCAATGACTCCCCAAAACCCTCAGTATAAAACCCAATCTCCTTACAAAGCCTTCCCTTACCAGGCATCTATCCCACACCCCACTCTCAAGGCTCATCTGTGTTCACTCCTGTGAAATCTCCAAATTCCATCATCCTGACTCTCAGTTCCTAGAAGGTGCCACCTTGCTACACTCCTGAACTTTGGGCTTTCATGCACACCAGTCTCTGAGTCTGGAATGTTCAGCCTTCACTTTCCCCAACAACTCCTCCTGGCTGAATCCTAATCATCCTTTGGGTCTCTTAGACACTTCCTCCCCTGGGAAGCCTCCCAGACCCCTTGAGCTGAGCCGGGTGCTACACTCCATGTTCCCAGAGCCCTCTGTGCCCTTCACAATCTATGAGAAGACAGGAATCAGGTCTGCCCCACTCACCACTGTTTCTCCATCACCTAGTGTATAATCAGCAGTCAACAGACATTGTATTCATGGGAAAGTGGAAACAGGAGACTGTTCCAGTAACATACGGCCAAAAATAATTGGACCTTGAATTAAAACAGGGGCAGTGGAGTGAAGTAGATGGATTAGACAGATTAGGTGGACTTAATGGGATTTGGTAATTAACTGGATGTGGGGGTTAGGGAAAAGGAAGATTAAAGGATGAGACTCTGGCTTCTGGTGTGGAAACCTGAGATCACCAAGATGGTGGAAGGACTTAGGGTGCACAGGAGGGCCAAGAGGTGCCAAGGTCCTCCGGTGAGTTAGGGAGAAGCAAACAGCATAAGCCTCAAAGGCCAAGTTTTTACCAAGAGAAAAAGCAATTATCTGAATATTGTATTTGAAAATAAGGACACCCCGTCCCCCACTTCAGATCTGTAGGGCACAGAGGATGCACGTTCTCCCCTGGAGAGGGTGACAGGAAAGTGAAGGCCTCAGGCAAGAGCCACAGAGTAGGAAGAATACTCAGGGAAGACGCAGGGGAGTTAGAAATAGGAGTTTCAGAAAGCTCTGTGACAAGGCAGAGAAGGGAGGGGAGGAACTGGGAAACTGCCAGGAAGAAGTAGGAGACTGATGTGTGAAAATGCCCAAAAATATCTTCCCCCAATTTCCCCACCTATATAGATTTTTATCCATTTCCATACTAAACATGCAGACATTAAAAATGAAAAAACCTAATGAGTGAGGTTGTGATAAAACTGGTACTCATACTGCCAACAGCAGTAATAAGGAAAAAAAGTAGCAGTAGCACAAAAATCTTTTGAAAAAAATTGACTACCTGTATCACAAGACATATCAAATATGCTGACACTCTCAAACCTAGCGTATTTCTTACTTATAAAATGTATCTGTGTCTGAAGAATCTCCATCAAAACACATAGAGATGTTCACTGAAAAATAATTTATGATATAACAATCCTGGAAACAACCCTAAAGTCCAAAATAGGGGAACAGGTAAGAAAATTATCATAGGCACTCAGTGCATTATCATATACCATTAAACGTGGTAACTGTGAAGACTGGAGCACCATGGAAAACATTTACAGTACGATTGTTAAGAGAAAAAAAAATGCAGTATACAAAACCATCTACCATGGGATTAAAACCACACAGAAAGCTTCAGTACTTGGACAGAGCTTAGAAAGACTAGAAAAACTCACAAGGGCTGAATTTTGTAGCATGGAGGGTAATGATGAATCTTCCTTTTTTAACATTCTCATTTCTCTCTTTATTTAAAATTTATTTTTATTTTACTTTTTATAATGGAAGTACTGGGGATTGAACCCAGGACCTTACGCATGCTAAGCAGTCGTTTTACCCCTGAGCTATACCCCCACCCACTAGCATTCGCATTTCTTTTACAGGGGTTTGTGCAATATTCAACCTCTCACATCTCCAGCCTCCTCTAACCATCTCTGCTCCTGAACTCTTTCAGGCTGTCTGTACCACGCCCACCTGGCCCTGGTTTCTGGACACCACTGGTTTCTGTACCAGGAACCAGGGCTAGGAGTCCTTACAGCTTGAACAGAGAACTCACATGTCTGCAGCCACCTCCGCTCTCACAGAGCTGCATGTTAGGCAGGCGTTTAGGACCATGCCCAGAACTGGGCACCCTTCTTTCACCATCGAGACCTGCACTCCCACTAACCTCAGGCACTAGAGAAGTCCCAGTCTTCTGGGCCATCTAGGTTCCCTATCACCTGTCTGCTACTCAACACACGCCCTTATCAGCTCCAACCCCACACTCCTCCCAACCCCTCCTCCCCCACAAATTCTTTCCCCTTGGCCCCTGAAATTCCTATTGTAGCATCTTAAAACTTCCTTATTTCACATCTTCTCAGAATGCTCCGTCCATCCACCTAGACTTGACCGGCCCTCGCTGACCCTGTGGCCTTCTCAAGCTGAAATGCTTTTAATTCTCACTCCCCTCCCCAGTACAATCCTCAAGGACTGGAGGTGAGTGGATGTCAACCACTTGCTCCTTACTAGCATTTCCAAATCCTTCCACCTCCCCAACTCTACCTCCTCTGCAGTTCTGCCAGTCAGACTAGCTCCTCCCTTTTGTCTCTCTCCCTCAATCACTGAGACTTTCTCTCCTGGGCACTGTCTCAGTGCCCGCACTGATATTCCTGTTATTCCTGCTGACTTTGAACTTGCTGTTCTCTCTACCCATCATATTCTTCGTCCAAATATCAGGCTGGCTCACTCCCTGACTTTCTCAGGTCTCTCTGCTCCAATGTCACCTTAGTAGTGAAGTCTTCTCCGACCCCTCCCTTTTAAAGTTGCAATTAATTCCCCCAATCCTCCTCTCTGCTTCATTGTTCTCCATGGCACTTGTCAGATAGATATTTTACTTTGTTATTTCTTTATTGCCTGTTTCCCACACTAGAACAGAAGCTTCATGAGGACAGGGACTTGTGTCTGTTTTGCTCCTGACTGATCCCCAGCACCTAAAACAGGCCTGGCACACAGAACAGGCTCAAGGAAAATGTGTCAAATGAATGAATCAATGAGAGAATGAATGAAAACATCCCACACCCTGGCCTCTGCCATCCTTTGGCTTCCTCAGCACCCACAACAGTGACCTTCACTCTGCACCCGCCACCCCCTCCCACAATCGAGTCATCACCACAGCCTCCAATCCACTCAGCTCCCTTGCTCTGCTATATCTACCACAACAATTGTCCAACTTCATCAAAAACCCATTTACAGTCGGTTTTCCCACTCATTTTACATTCTGATCAACCATGACAGGCACACCCCCGTAAACACCCTCAAAACCCCCCAGGTCCTTCTCTCCCGGCAAACCCCAACCAGACCTCCCAGCCCAAGCTTGCACTCAACTAACACCAAGGACAACCAGTGTGTACTGCACACTTACTACAGGCCAAGCACTGTTGTAAGACTTTACACTAATTCTTCTCATTGTCAGCACAGCTCTGAGGTGGGTGCTATTATCCTCCTCATCGTAAAAAAGAGAAACCATAGTCAACTGTTGGGGAAAGATGCACAGCCACGCCCACCAGTCTCACTTTAAGTGGCTGACACAAATTTCCAGTGGGCACTGAGCAAAGAATAGCCATACTACCACGTTCCATGGTGGTTTTGATTTTCTCCTCCCCAGGACTGATCGTTTCACATCTGCTGTCTCCCTGCAAACCTCTTCCTTCAGCTGATAACTTCCCTTTCTGCTCCAATGAGCAGCCAAGAGACAGAGATACCCCAATCTTCCAACAACCAAACTGCTGGCTCTGACTGCACCCTCTGCCCTCCTTCCTACCGCGAGGAAGGATTTTGCCCCTATTAAAGTCCAGTCCTCAAATGTGCTCTGGACCATCTTCACCCGGCCACAGAGACTTTCACCCCCACCTCTCTCCTCCAGCAGTAATTCCTCCCTCTCTACTGGGTTATTCCTGACCTCACAGGAGCATCCCGTTAGTCTTTCTTTGGCCCCACATTCCCTCTGGTCACCATTCCATTTCTCAGCTCCCTTTCACAGGAAAACACTTTTTAGGAATTGTTTCTTCCACCCACTCTAATCGACTTCTGCTTCTGTCCCTTCTTTCAAAGTGCTCTTGTCGAGGTCACTGAGATCTTCCCGGGTCATTCTCTAAATTTGCCCTCACTCTTAACAGTGTCAGACATGACTCTTTGCCTCCACTTTTGTGATTTCTCCAGCATCCACCTCCACAGGCTGGGGCACTCCGGGCTCTGCACAAGCCTTTCCTCATCCATCTACACTCTCGTGAGATACCATTGACAAGACACCATCGACAAGACACCATCGACACGCTTTCCCACTTCCAAAGTATATCCCTAGCGCCCTTCTCAAAGTCTCCCCTCAGCTTTACATTCCACATTTAAGGGACCTAAAAACCTTTGACTTCTGTCTCAATACCTCTTCATATCCTGTGAGTAAAATGCACCCCCATCCACCCCATTGATTTCCAAGTCCTACGAAATATACTTCAAATCCACCCACATCTCTCTCTCCTGACACCACTCTAGCCCACGCCAACATCATTTCTCGCCTGGCCCAAGATAAGTGCATCCTAATGAGTCTCCACTCTTGCCCACTCACAATCCATTCTCTAAACTTCAGCCATCATTTCACTTTTCTCTTTTAAAACTCTCCCATGGCTTCCCAAAGCACTCCAAATGCCCTACCCACAAGATCCACTTCTCCAACCTGACCACACTTTCCACCCACTGGCCTCAGTCCAGGCAAATTGGCCTTCTTTCTGCTCCTTGAATACACAAAACTCTTTCCCAGCTCTGGGTCTTTGTAGCATCTTTGCCTCTTCCTGGAAAGCTCTCTCTACAGCTCTTCATATGACTGACCTCGTCATTCCTCACATCTCAGCTCAAATGTCTCCTTTTCAGAGAGCCCCTCCCTGACCACTTTATCTAAAGTGGGATCCTCTAGGTAACCTCTTCTCATTCTATTTCCTTCACAGCATGTCTTATAATCCATAGTGAACTTCATTACTCATTCGTTTACATGCTTGCTGTCTATCTCCCACCCAAGAAAGCAAGTCAGCTCTTCATCTGTCTCATGTATCACTTTATCCCAACACCAAACACAGTAACTAACTTACCGGTAGTCATTCAATAAATATCTGCAAGTTAATTAAAAACTACAGTGAGAAATCCACTACTCTTTTACAGAAAACACATATTCCTTACTAAAGAATGACAAACATCTCTTTAAATCATTTTAGAATTCAGGGCAGAAAATACTACCTGGGGAAACTCATGGTGAAGAAACATCCTGCCTGTGAACAGGAAACATGTGGACTGTACTTTCTCCACCCCCAGAAGGTCTTAAATGTGCAGTGCCTGATGAAGGGGCAGTTAGCCCCTACCCTTACCATTTCTGCATATTCCAGCGGCTCCCCCTCACTGTACAGCTCTGGGGGCAGGTTATATATCCGCAGGATGTTATCTGCACTATTGGTCAAGATGCAGGAACCATCAGGGGCCCTAGGAGTAGGAAAGAGAAAGCTGGACAGACCTGTATTTTCCAAGTGTAGGGCTCCGGCTAAGCTGATCTCTGGGATAGGTAAGCACCCTCAAGACCCTGAGGGAAGTAAAAGACACACAGTCCTAGATGAAATTTAAGCTCAGTCCAAGAGGAATTCTTACTCCCTCTCCCACCATGGTGGATCCTTCTCCCAGATAACTGGGCTGTTTTAAGCTGGAAGTCCTGGGTGTGATTTTCTCCCTGCCCAGTTACCCTTACTTACCACTTACAGCCTTTCAAAAAGTTCTCAGGTTGGGTGCTGAACTCTGACCAGGAACCACTGAGAAACCGAGGCAACTGGGAGAAGTGGTAGTTCCAAGTGCTGGAAGGAAGACAGGGAGTACAACAAACCTGGATCGCCAAAGTGGAAATGGGCCTGGAGAAGTGGGGCGGGCGGATAAGGTATATCTCACACTTCCAATCTCCTCGGATTCCTGAGCCAACTGCATCACCACTTACGTGTATCTCTCATCCTCCGGAGCAGGTTCCTCAGACACACCTTCCAAGTTTTCTCCGGCCCCCAACTCTGGCCTGTTCGTTTCTTCTGCAGGAAGGTTCGCATTTTCAGAAAGTTCTTGCTCCTCCATTCGAGGGCTCAACTCACTAGGAATACCACACCCTGCTTCCAGGGGAGTGGAGAGAGAAGCCGGGTCCCCCTCCCCCAGCTCCTGGGCCACAGCTGAGCCAGCCATGCTATCTGGGGACATCCGGAGCGGATCATCCCCATCGGGTAGTGGTGGTGGCATCAGTTCAGGGTCTGTATTTTTATCCATCGGGGAAGCCTGAGGAGAGAGACGGTCTGGAACTGGGCCCTGGTCTGAAGGAAGGCAGTCCGGAGCTAACAGTGGCGCCTCCGGTGTCTTCATACTGCAGAGAAAGCGCGGCAGACATTGGCCGCGGCCAGGCAACTCTCTTCCTGCCGGCTACCAGCTGCCCGACGCGGCCGAGACTGCTTCAAAGTTCGCAAGGATCGGGACGCATAACTGGAGAAACCCACCTGTGCCTTCCTTCTTTTCCCGGGAGGGGGCCAGAAGATATCCCCTCCCCCGGAAGACTAGGCTAACAAGCCTGCAGCAATTAATGGAAAGCACAACGTTCCTCAGCCCTGTGGGTCGCTACGCACCACCTGCTCTCGCGGGATTTGAGCCCATCTTTCGATTGGACCTCGGTATCCCGGATCAGATTTCGCGGGCCACCCACGGAGGGGCGGGGCAGGGGCGTACCAGATCATGGGGTGTAGTTCCCATCAAGCCCCGGGGCTCCTAATGGCTGCTGGGAGTCGTAGTCCGAAAGCTTCTGTTTGGGCGAGAAGTGCCTGTGCTCCCCCTGCCGTCTTGCGCGGTCATTCTGAAAGCACCTACTCCCATCCCCAACCTGCAGAGGGCGCTAGCGCCATATTTCATTTTACAGGTTTTGACTCTTTTGCATCTCATTCGCTAAATTCCTCAGACCTTCATCTCTTTTCATTCATTCAGTAAGTACTTATTATTGAGCTCTTACTTGCTACCCAGTACTGTACTAGGCACTGGGAAACACGACAACGAATAAGATAGTATATAAGATCCCTGTGTACTTAAGGCAAAGAACAAATCATTTCAGAAAACGGTAAGGGCTGTGAAGGAAATTAAATAAGATAGTGTGATATAGCGTATCTAGGAGTATAAGTTAGACTGGGACATTAAGGAAGACACCTTCCTAAAAGATGACATTTTAGCTGATTAGTAAAAACTGCCTAGCTATCTAGGAGTGTTCCAGGTAGAGGGAATATCAAGTGCAAAGGCTTTCTTCCTTTTATCTTCTATTTGACACATTGGCAGAAGTCTTCCAAGATGGTTTCCACCAATTCTGCCCTCCTGGCTCTGGTTTGTCGAACTTACCCATTCCGGTCTGTAGCTACCGTAACAATAAGGCGAGAGTCCTGACTCTCTCCACATCCTCCTCTTTTACTCTCCGTTCCCATCGCCTCCGCCCTCAGGGTAATTACTTGCCCTTACTTGTCATGGCGACTGTCCAGCTTTGTGCCAGGAGCCTCGCGAGGGTTGCTGGGATTGGGATTTCCCCCTCCCATGTGCTCCGGACTGGCGCTAAAAGTTTTGAGCTCCTCAAAAGTCCAGAGCCACCATCGTGTTCGCAGGTAGCCTCTGGGCTCCGGGGTCACCTGGCGTCCGGTCTCGGAGCGTGCATCCCAGGACGGTGACACGCTCCCCTGAGCTTCGGGTAAGCTCTTGACTGAGCCTGATGAGTCCTCTCTGAGTCACGAGATTTCCGCTCCGTGAATTTTCAGCTCGGTGAAATAGAGGGGGCTGGGGGTGGGGCATTGGGGTCTTAGCGATTTTGGAGGGAATGGAAGCTTCGCTAGCCACACCAGCCAAGGAATGCAATGTTAGGAGGCCTGCGTGCAGATGATGGGGGTGTTAGGACCAGCCGAACTCAAAGCTGAACATCTGGACCAGGGAGAAGGGCTTTGGGGAATCTTGAGCCGGCCTAGGGGGTTCTTCCCCCAACCGCCACCATCACCCCCATCCCAGGGCTGGTGTGGGGGACCCCGAAATAAGACGCACAGAGCACCAGGGTCTGAGATTTTCAGATCTCGTAACTTTCGGGTTTCATGGCTCAAGATTTCAAAGCCTATGGAATCCCAGTGGGACCTCGGGTTCCATTCCGAAGTGGTTATTCGAGGTGATCCGGGAAGTCCAGGCTGCTAAGGTCCCATTACTTCCGGACCTTTGTCCTTCCTGGAGTGATCTTTCCAACTGGCCCCAGGCTCCGCTAGATGGAGAAAAGCCAATTAAACACTATATGTTGTGGAAATTGGACGTGCTAAACAACAGGTTTGCCCGCGAAGCCCAGAAGGACTAAACCGGCCTGAAAAGGCCAGGGAGCTTTGTTATTGTTTGCCTCTACTTTTACATTTATGCCGCTTGCAAGAGCATTTCCGGTTTCTTTTTTTCGGAGCAGCCCACTAGTCATCCGATGTAAGGGAACTAGAGGAAAAGTCTTCCAGACGGGTTCCTATTGCTTGAGGAGGGGGGCTACTAACCTCTTTTCTTTTTTTTCCTTCCTGAAGTACTTAGTTACCTCTTTCGGAAAGGAAGAGGGGTTTGTTTTGATTCAAACCGCAATCCTTCCCCCCCGTTTGAATGGTGTGCTCCATCCCGGTGGAGGGCTGTCCTAGTGGACACTACCATTGCGTGGGACGGTTTTTATGGTTTTTTTTTAGGTGTCAGAGGGCAAACCCTGGGTACTCAAGAATGAGTACATCTGAGAATTAAACGATAAAAGAGTATAACGATGGGCCATTTGTCGTGGCGGAGAAGCAATTTCTTCTGTATCCGGCTTTGGGTTGAGCCATCCCCATTTCGGACGCAGAGTGAACGTCGTGAAAGCGGAAGGGGCGGGCCTTGGAGAGGGGCGTGGCCCGAGGTCTTGAGTGCAGGCCTCCGGTCCCAGCTAGTTCTTGCCTGCTGGGGGCGGCTGGCCCCGCGCGATGTCTAACCCCAATCGGTTTCTCCCGCATCTTCATCGTTTAGGGCGCGGTCATGTACCACGCACCTGCTCCGAACCGGACACTATTCGCGATACTTACGAGCGTCTTTCTACACTGCGGTAGCGTTTACAACCACTGACTATCAAAATACAAATTTCTCATGCTGCTTCCCAGTCTGTATCTGACCCGACCCCCACCTAATTTAGATTTCTGTCTCCAAGGGTTAGGTTTGTCTGTTGGAGAACTTCACATAAATGGAATTATACAGTATGTGCTCCTTTGTGTCGGGCTTCTTTCCATCAGCATATCTGAAATTTCACCCGTTTTATTGCATGTATCAGCGTCTTATCCGCACTTTGCTCCTTTCAGTTAATATATCTCATTGGATGAATAAACCATCGATTGTTTAGCCATTCTCTTTTTGATCGAGGTTTGAGTTGTTTACCGTTTGGGATTATTTTAAATAAAACTGTTATTAACTTTCTTGTAAAATTATTTTTGTGGTCATATGTTTCTTGGATAAATTTTAGGAATGGAATTGCTAGGTCAGAGTGAGAAGTAGATCTATGTATTTTTTAACTCTATTAAAAAGTTCTAATTTTTCAAAGCGGTTGTACCATTTTACAGTTCTCCCAGCAAGATACATCCTGTCTCATTATTTGGTTTGTCGATTTTACTCATGTGGTATCTCATTGTGGTTTTAATTTGCAGTTTCTTTGTTAACTACCTTAAACAGTTTGCATGTGCTTGTTGGCCTTGTCTGTGCCATATGTGAAATGGCTATTCAAGTCTTTTCCCCATTTTTAAAATTGGTTTATTTGCTTTCTGTATTATTGAGTTTTGGAGTTATTTGTATATTCTGAATAGGAGTCTCTTTTGTCAGATACATGAGTTTTCTCCTGACTTCTTGCTTGCCTATTTAACAGCTCTTAAGAGGAGCAGAAGATTCATCTTTTTTCTTTTAAGTATTTGCTGTGACCTCTTTAGGAAATCATATCCCAAAGTCCCAAGGATATTCTCTAGTACTTTCTCGTATATTTTCATCTAGAACCTTTGTAGTTTTAGGTTTTACGCTTAGGTCTATGAGCCTTGATTGATTGATTGATTGATTAAAAGTTTTTTTTTATGATGTGACATCAAGATAATTTTTCTCTTATAGATATCCAGTTGTTCTAGCTCCACTTGTTGAAATAGCTTTCCCTTACTGAGTTGCTTTTGATTGGTTCATTAATATTTCATGGAGTTATTGTTAGGTTTAGGTTAAATCTGCTGTCTTAGTGCTATTTGCTGTCTGTCTCCTTTGTTCTTCTCTTCAAACATCTGAGGAAGAAATGATAGGAATCTCACATAAACTCTTTCAAGATATAGGGGAAGTCACACTGCCCAACTCATTTTATGAGGCCAAAATAATCCTTTTACCAAAACCAAACAAGGGCATATTACAAGAGAAGAAAATCTGGACCGGTATTCCTTTTAGCATATATATACAAAAATATAACAAATTTTAGCAAATCAAGCCTAGTAGAATATAAAAATGATAAATATATCTTGCTCAAGTGGAATTTGTCCCTGGACTGCAACATTTTCACATTGAAAAATAAATGTAATTTGCCACACTGACAGATGAAAGGGTAAAAATTATATGATCAGTTTCAATCAATGCATAAAAAGCAGTTGACAATATGCAACACCTATTCATGATTTTAAAAGGAAAGAAAAGAGAAACCAACCTAGCAAACTAGGAAAAAGAGACTTACTCATTTTAATAAAGGGCACCGGCAATCAAGTTACCATGAACATACACAGTAGTGACAGGTTGATTGCTTTTCCTCTAAGATCAAGAACTAGAAAAGGATTCAACTCTCACCGCTTCAGCACTGTAAACTGGAGGCAAGAAAAAGAAATCAATGTAACAGCTGGAAAAGAAGAAATAAAGCTGCTTTTTGTGTACATAAAAAGTCCTAATAGAAAATTCATTTAACACTATTATAACTAATAAGTGATTATAGCAAGTTTCAAAGGCTATATACATAAATTGTATTTTTATATAATAGCGACTTTGAATCTGAAGTCAAAAAATGAATTTTAAAAACAATGCTGTTACAATAGCATCCAATAATATGGCATACTCAGGGATAAATTTAACCAAAGTTGGACAAGAGCTCTGTATTGAAAACTACAGAATATTGCTGAGAGAATTTAAGGAAGATTTAAATAATGGAGAGATACCATACTTGTAGATCAGAAACTCAAGAGGTGTCAGTCTTCATCAGAATTATTTAATTCAATCCCAGTCAAAAATCCTACCAGCCTTGTTTGTGGGAACTGACAAATTGATTCCAAAATGAAGAGAGTAGTAGAAAGTTGGAGATCTTAAAATACTTGAGATTCTATAAAACTATGGTAGAACAACAACCAATGAATATAGTTTGTTGACAAATGATTGTCTCCGAAGGCACCAAAGTGAATCAGCAGGGAGAGGGAAGCTTTTTAACAAGTGGCCCTGAAACATCTGGAGCTGAAAAATGAACTTTTACCCCCACCTCACATCATACACAATAGTTAACTTGAGGTGGTTAATAGACCTAAACATAAAACTTTTGAGAAGAAAATACAGGAAAATGTCTTTGTCTTGGTAGGGGTGGGTTACAGAGCTGCATCAAAATTTGTCACATTTTGTCATCAAAAATGGTATGATAGCATTTCACCGTGTGTGTGTTTTACCTCAGAAACATTGGTGGGGTCGTGGGGAGTGGCTCAAGTTATGCATGAGATAATAAAGGCAGAATATTGATTATTCTGGAAGCTGTGTCGTGGGTATCTGGGGATACGTTATTCTCTTTACCTTTTTATATGGTTAAAATGTTCCATAATTTTTATTTTACCTTCTTAGATTTTTTTTTATTTTAAGAAAATGCAAACAGGTACAATAGTAACATAACATATATCCCCACCAAATAGTTTTAAGTTTTTCTTTGTTAATAAAGCTAAAAACTCTCTTTGATTAGATCCCCAGTGCCATAAGCAGACATCCCCTCCTGTCCCTGGACCATCACTACCATAGGTTTTGTGAATTTTTATTCTTCTTGCCTGTCTGCCATACTTTGTGTGTGTGTGTGTAAATTAATAAGCAATCGTTTTATATTTTTAATTTCCATAACCCACTTCTATCATTGTGTTTTGCTTTGTTTCTTGCAAATTATATTTTCACCCAACGTTTCTGAGCTATATCTGCTTACACATACACAGATAAATTCATTTCCTGAAACTGCTGTAGTAAATTTCTCTTGTGAGTGACTACACCACGTGTTGTTTACCTATTCCCTACTGTAGGGAATAGTAAGGTGGTTTCTTGTCATCCTCCCTTAAGAGCAACAATGACATGAATGTTTTCGTGCAACTCTTGCTGCCCATGCAACCTTTTTTCTAAGGAGTCCACCTAGAAGTGGTTTTGCTGAGTAGTAAGATGTGTTTTCAGTGTTACCAGACGCTGCCTTATTTCTTCCCAGAATCAATTTTTCTTTCCCAATCACATAGTTTTCAGCACCCCCCCCAAAAAAAATTTTTTTTTAAACACCAGACTCTGGGTGAAGTCAGTCAAGCACAATTATTTAGAACTTGGGTGTGGCTTCAGACAGCCCAGGTTCGTATCTTTGGCCCTGCCCCTTGGGGGCTTCCTGAGCCTGGGTAAGTGACTTAATTCCTTTAACCTCAGTTCTCTCCTCTGATGATAGTACCTACCATACTGACTTTTTGAGAGGATTAATGAGATAAGCCGCCGAAAGCTGAGGGCACGGTTAGGGTCTGTATAAACAACAGCCATTGTTATGATAGTGGTCAAACCTGCCCCTCCTGTGAGTCCCAGCTGAATTTGTTGCCTTCCCACAAGGACTGCCTGTGTAAATGTTCTGCCTCCCCAACCATTTGGAGGGTCTGGTTCAGCTTCTGACAGTTTAGCATCATGATCCCTGGATGTTCGTACCCATGGGAAGTACCTGCTCTGAAGAGGTTTCCTAGAGAAAGAAACATTGAGAATTTAGCTGCTAACCAAGGAATGAGGAGCTGTCTCCCTCCTGGCATGTGTACTGAACAGAGTTGCCTGAGGGAGGCGAACCAGCACTAACCCCGGGCAGGGCCACAAAAGCCCCGCCCACTCACAAAGTTCTCACTCTGGAATAATACTACAGAATAAACAAAACTGAAATGATCATGTAAAGAGAAGCATTTATTGAGCTCTTAGTATGTGCTAGACAGTCTTCTCAATTCTTGATATTTCCCATAAGTAGGGCACTATTTTAGAGCAAAGGACACTAAGGCACAGAGAGGTTAAGCAACCTCCCAAAGTTACACAGCTATTATAGTTGGTAAACTTGGGATGCAGACCTAGCCTATCTGCTCCAGAGCCAGTGTTCTGCAGGGGAGCTTCAAGATAAGTGAGGTTATGCAGCATATTTCAATGACAATACAAAAAACAAACCAAAAAATGACAATACAGCATCCAACCCAGGGTGCTTGACTTCTGAGCCCTGTCTGTTTACACGAGTCTCCCTTCCATAAAAGTCTTAAAGTTATTTTGATCATCAGTCTTGGGGGTGGGGGGCCCCTGGTCCTTGACCCCAAGGCAAATGTTTGGGGGTCCCCCTGCTATCCCCTCTAGCCTTCCTCCATACACAATCATAGTCCATCCTCCCTCAAAGAGAGCTCTGCAGAGTAGTCTGTAATGAAGCGTCTTAATCCTAGACATTTGAACAGTCATTTTTCGTAAAAGCACCTTCACTCAACTGTGTGTACCACTTGCCAGTCACTTAACTTCTCTGAGACTCATCTGTCAAGAGGCAAGAGTGGTTATCTGGTTATCGGGACAGATAAGATAACCCACATGAAAGGATTTTGCAAACTGTAAGTACATAAGAAGGCAGGCCCTATATCGAAGTAAAGGTGCAGGTGAAATGTTAAGGGCGATTAGAAAAGAGCTGCTCGCTGGGGGGATGTTTGTCATGCCACTGAGACAAAAAAGTTGGCGGGTAGGTATAGCTCAGTGGTGCAGTTTGCTTAGCGTGCAGGAGGTCCTAGTTTCAATCCCCAGTACCTCTGTAAATAAATAAAGAAAAATAAACCTATTTACCTCCCCCCACCAAAAAAAAACCCGTAAGTATTACGAACATGGACTTTTGCAGCATGCATGTTTTTGAGAAAAGTTGATGACAAATTTGTCGTCAAGAAAGATGGCCTAGGAGATGAGACGGTGGTGGCATAGCCCACTGCAGGGCCCTGGCCCAGGCCGCAGCCACCCCTCCATCCCCCTTGCTCCCCTGACTGCTCATAACCAGCTCACAGCCTGGACAACAATTCACTTATTTACCACAGTTATTGAGCCTGACCAGGTGCAGGGCATTATGCTAGTAACTGTGGTGAACAAGACAACTTCCCTGCCCTGAGGAAGTCTATATTCCAGTGGAGGAAACTGACAAAATGAGCAAGAAAAGGTATCAGGTAGTGTATGTACTCGAGAATTAAAACCAGGTGACCTGAACTAAAATAAGGTGACAGAGTTTGGCTGGCTGGCTTTGATTGAGAGGCCTGGGAAGACATCCCGGCTGAGGTGTGACATTGACAATGAAGTCTCTGAGAAGGAGCTTAGCCTGTGGCGATGGCAGGACCCATGTTCCCAGTAGAGGGAAGCACCAGTTAAGTGAACTGGGGGAGTGTATGATGAGCAGGGAAGGGCAGCCAGTGGGGCCCAAGCATCAGAGAAGGGAGAGGGTGCTAGAAAGTGAGATCAAAGAGGTAGACAGGGGCTGGGTTGAGGGGTTTGTAAGGCAGGGATGAGGAGCCGTCCTAAAGGACAGGGTGGGGAATGTGGGGGTCAAGGGAGGTATCTTCCCCCAGATGGAGTGAGCGGGCTGAGAGTTGCTTCATCTTGTTGACAGCAAAGGAGTGCAGAAACAGAGTACACATTGAGGAGCGCTTGTGGATTCCGTGGTGGGAGGTTGGAAGTTCCTCTCTGGTTGTCTTTTTCCCTCAAGGGAGTGTGTGGTGAGGGTTAGGCGCAGCCTGAGTTGTGAAGGAGCGGCCCTGCTCCTCTGGAAGTCAGGGGGTGGAGGGAGTCCCTCCTGCCTCAGGGCCAGGTGACCCAGGTCACGTGTACCTTGGGCTAGATCCCCACCTTTCTCCGCACAGCGGCCCCACTGCCTTCTGAGGAGCTGACATGGAGGAGTCGCAATCAGAACTCGGCGTGGAGCCCCCTCTGAGTCAGGAGACGTTTTCAGACTTGTGGAAACTGTGAGTGGGGGTCTTAAGAGCGGGGCAGGGTGTGGCCTCCAATAACCTTGCTCCAGCCCCAACACCAGCCCCCTAGTAGAGGCTGGTGGGAAGCAAAAACCAATACTGACTTTGTGCTCTTGTCTTGCAGACTACCTGAAAACAACCTTCTGGTAAGGACTGCGGTGTGGGAAGGGCCCAGGGGCTGTGGGGCCGGGGGAGCTGGGAACCTGACCTGCTGACTCGCGTTTCTCCCTCTGCAGTCCTCCGAGTTCTCCCCGGCAGTGGATGAACTACTCCTGTCCCCAGAAGTTACCAACTGGTTGGATGAGAATCCAGATGAAGCCCCAAGAATGCAAGAGCCTCCTGTCCCCACTGCCTCCGCACCAGCCACCTCCTGGCCCCTGTCATCCTTTGTCCCTTCCCAGAAGACCTACCCTGGCAGCTACGGTTTCCGTCTTGGGTTCCTGCATTCTGGGACAGCCAAGTCTGTAACCTGCACGGTCAGTGGCCCTGAGGGGCTGGCTTCCATGGGATGATTCGATGCCTGGTCCTATCGTCCAGGGTTTTTCAGTTCAGAACTTTGGGATTCCTCTTCAGCCTCTGGCTTTGTGTCAGTCTTTCTACATTGTACCTCTTTAGTCTGTGGCCTTTGACCCCAGGTCCAAAGTTGAATTTTCCCCCTTAACTTTCATCCTTCCCATCACACTCTCAACATCTGTCATGAGGCCATCTTTTTTCTTTTTTCTTCACTCTGACTCCTTCCTTGGCTTTTGTAAGTAAGCTTCCAGGCTGTCAACCCAACCTTGCCACCTCCAGTTACCCTCCCCGCATAGTACGTGGCTTCTAGTTGGTACTGCACAGTGTTTGTTCCTTTGCCCCTGGGTCCTTGTCCCCTGACCTTCCATTCATTCTTCCTTCTCCTTTTCCTACAGTACTCCCCTCCCCTCAACAAGCTGTTTTGCCAGCTGGCCAAGACCTGCCCGGTGCAGCTGTGGGTCAGCTCCCTGCCCCCACCCGGCACCCGGGTCCGCGCCATGGCCATCTACAAGAAGTCAGAGTACATGACGGAGGTTGTGAGACGCTGCCCCCACCACGAGCGCAGTTCTGACTACAGCGATGGTGAGCGGGCGGGGGCTGTGGATGGGTCAGGGCTGGTGCCCAGAGTCCCCCGGCCCCTAATTCCTCCCTGATTGCTCTCAGGTCTCGCCCCTCCTCAGCATCTTATCCGGGTGGAAGGGAATTTACGTGCCAAGTATTTGGATGACAGAAACACTTTTCGACACAGTGTGGTGGTGCCCTACGAACCGCCGGAGGTCGGTTTGGCAACTGGGGCCTCTGGGAGGAGGGGGCAGGAGGGGTTTGTCAGTGACCATCCAGGTGGGAGACAGGGGTGCTTTCTCCTGCTTCTTACTTGACCCCCCACAACCCTGCAAGGTGCACAAAGCAGGTGGGTTATCCCCATTTCACTGTTGAGGAAACTGAGGCTCACAGAGGCTAACGGCCACCCCCAGAAGTGGATAGCCTCACCTTGGGTCTATGCTGTCTCCCAGGTCGGCTCTGACTGTACCACTATCCACTACAACTTCATGTGTAACAGCTCCTGCATGGGGGGCATGAACCGGCGACCCATCCTCACCATCATCACACTGGAGGACGCCAGGTAGGGACCACATGGTCCCCTCCACACTGGCATGCTCCTCCCTAGCCTCTGCCTGTCTCCATCCCCTGGGCCTTGCCCCTCACCACTTTCTCCCCTCCTACCACCCACCCTTCCCCCTCACAGCATCCCCTTCCTCTGCTCCTCCCTCCCAGTTCTCTTTTCTCTGGCTTTGGGACCTCTCTAACCTGTGGCTTCTCAATCTGCCTGGAGCTGGAACTTAGGCTCCACATAGGATGTGGATAATTGGGAGAAGGTGGGGCCTCGTTTACAGGAGAACAAAAAGGCAGAGCCCACCTTCCTCACTGCCTCTTGCTTCCCTCTTACCTGGGTAGTGGTAATCTGCTGGGACGCAACAGCTTTGAGGTGCGTGTTTGTGCCTGTCCTGGGAGAGACCGCCGCACAGAAGAAGAAAATTTCCGCAAGAAGGGGCAGCCTTGCCCTGAGCTGCCCCCTGGGAGCACTAAGCGAGGTGAGCAGGCAAGAGGTAGAGGAGGCAGAGAGGGTGCAGTTCTGCCCCAAACTCACTCTTCTCCCCCTTTCCTTGCCTCTTTCCCAGCACTGCCTACCAGCAGCAGCTCCTCTCCACCACAAAAGAAGAAGCCGCTGGATGGAGAATATTTCACTCTTCAGGTACCAAGTCTGGGAGAGAGAGATACAGCCTCTTGCCCCCACCCAGTGGGGGTCAGAGAAGGGAAGAGAGGATGTAGATACAGCAGATGTGGTGTTAAGCCCACTCCCTCTAGCCATCCTTTTCTCTGTTCATGGCTGCGACTCTTGTGGTTCATTTACTGGTTTGAGAGCTTTACGTTTCAAGCCTAGTGCTCCAGATGCTATTTTCTTCCTGACTGCTTTGCCCGTATTCGGAGCACTTGCCATCAGGGAGCAGTGGTGCCTTGAGACAATAGCCCCTGGTTGTGCCTAACATCAGAATGCTAGCTTATACCATCCCATACATTTTAAAGAACCCTCTTTCAGAAAGAAGTTTGTTAAAGAGAGAGTAAAAATTGTTTCTATGACTTGACCTAATGCTTCTTTATTCTCCTCCTTCCCCGCCACAGATCCGCGGGCGTGAACGTTTTGAGATGTTCCGGGAGCTGAATGAGGCCTTGGAGCTGAAGGATGCTCAGGCTGGAAAGGAGCCAGGGGAAAACAAGGCTCACTCTAGGTAAGTGACCCAGGGTCCAGGGATGAGCACAGATGTATCTCTGCCATTTGTAGCAACCCCTAGCTCAGAGCTGGAGTCTCAAATAGGGGCCTCATAACTGTGTGAAAGTGTCTGACATGGTGGGGGGTGGTCAGATCCTTAGCCCTGCCAGTCCTGTGTAGCCTTGTTATTCGTTCCCCTTCCTGGCCTCAGTTTCCTCATCTGTCAAATGGGGTAAGGGAAGACTAAGAGGCTAATATACACACAAGTACCCCAAGGTGCTCAATCAATGTGTCTGCAGTGGGCAGTGACCATTTTAACTTAAGTTCTCCTTGCTCCCCTCTCAAGCCCTTCAAAGCCCAGCTCCAGGAAGTGAGAGCATCTCACTCAGATGATGTCATCTCCGCCCCTCCCCCTCTCTCCTCACAGCCACCTGAAGTCTAAGAAGGGGCAGTCTCCCTCCCGCCATAAAAAACTGATGTTCAAGAGAGAAGGGCCTGACTCAGACTGACGTCTTCTGCTTCCTTTCTCCTGTTGACACCCCTGCCCTCATCCCCCTCCCCTGGCATTTTTTGGGACTCAGGTGCTAAGACCTCTGCTTGATGCAGATGTGCCTCAGACATTCTGCAATTCTTCCATTTGCTTGGCCCGGGCTCTGCTAAAGAAGTTGACCTGCACTGGTGGTTTTGGGGGTGGGATGTAGCGGGTGCTGAGGCTTTACAGCTTAGCTTATAAGGTTTTTACTGTGCGGAACTTTGTGAGAGGTAGGAAGGTGTTCCTGCATGGAAGGAACGTTTTCCAAGCGGCCGTACACGGGCGTAGGAAGCCCCGTTCTCCACCATACTAGCTAAGGAAACTATATTAAGTTGTTGAGTTTCTCCAACTTCATTGTCGACACTTATAAAATGCTGGTAATCATACCTACCTCACGGGGTTTGTTGTGAGGGTTAATGAAATAATGTGTGTCTGGCCCCAGAGCCACCTTCTATTGCATGATGTCTAGAACTTAGTGCCCTCGTGGGCACTGGTTGTGTGTCCCCTTTAGTGGATGGGTTGAGAGTTTCTGTGACTTGACTGAGCAGCTGGTTAAGGGGAGGGGATGTCTAAGGTCCTTCTCTGCTGGCCCTGCCAAATCCTGTGTAACCTCTTGGTGAACCTCAGCACTTAAGAGGAGGTCTCACCCCCATCCCACACCCTGGAGGATTCCATCCGTGGTGTATCTATCAAGATCTGTTTTACTTCCCCCAAATTCTGAGGCAGATTTCTTTTGTACTCTGCAGGGCACATCTGCATTTATCACCCGCACCCCTTCCTTTCCCTTTTTATATCCCATTTTTATATCAGTTTATTTTACAATAAAACTTTGCTACCATCAGTGTGTCTGAGGGATTGGTGCCATTGCAGGGTACCTGGGGCGCACGGGGCAGGGATGAAGGAGGAAGTGAGGTTGGGAGGCAACCACCTGAGTCTTCTGGGAGTGGGTTTGGGGGGGCCAACGCCCGGGTTCCGGGAGGAGAACAAAAGCTGGAGACTGGGTCAGTCTGCAGGCTGCATGACAATAAGGGAAGGGGTGACTCCATTCATAACTCAGCAACCAACCCCTCCCCTCCCGCCAGGGCTGGCACAAGGTCTTCTCCTGCTCCTGCTTCTAGGATTGGGCTGCTACCCGCTCTCAGCCTCTCACCAAGGATTACGGGATTTAAATGTCTGATTTAGCAAGCCTGAGCCTCTGGGGTGGCCATCTGCTCTGCGGGAAAAGGGCAGGATACCTGGGTTCCCAAGGTGGGGGGGTGCTGCTATTGGATGAGGAGAGAGAGTAGGGGGTGGCTGGGGGCGGCTAAGGTGAGGGCCGAGACGTGGGGCTGGGGCCTTCCCAGCATCCCCTCATCCGGGCCTCATGCCAGCCAGTTGAATGAATTGAAGCTTTAAACTCTGCCAGAAAAACCTTTCAAAGGGCTTCTTGGGGTAGGGAGGAGAGCCGAGCCTGGGAAGTCCAGCACCCCCCACCGTTCTGTTCCTCAGTGCTGCCAGCTCCCAGGGATGGGGGTTGGGGGCAAGCTCTGCCCCATCGCCCCCTGCTGCCTGAGCTAGTGCTTGGAGGGATGGCCAGACAGCGGGGACATGGCTCATCCTGCCTCCTCCTTGGAGGCAGAGAGAGGGGAGTAAGGTCCAGAGGGG